>NC_091069.1:230930623-232180623 GCF_032405125.1 Capricornis sumatraensis | reverse complement strand
ACTTCATTCCCTTTTATGGGCAAGTAATATTTCATTGTGTGACATACCATGTATTATTTATCCATTCATCAGTTGGTGGATATTTGAGAGGTATTTACTTCTTGGATATTGTTCATAGTGCTTTCATAAACATCTTTGTGCAAAGTTTATGTAGATGTGTGCACCTAAGAGTGCAATTGCTGGGTCATTTAGTAAATGTTTAACTTTAAAAGAATCTGTTTTGCAAAGTGGCTATAGTATTTTCCATTCCTACCATCTGTATACAAGAGTTACAATTCTTCCACATCCTCAACAACATTTGTTAAAATCATCTGTTTTTTGATGATAATTATCCTAGTGGAAGTGAAGTGATAGCTCATTGTGGTTTAGGGTTGTATTTCCCTAGTGACTAATGATGCTGAACATATCTTCATGTATTTATTGACCATTCATATATCTTCTTTGGTGAAATGTATATTCAAATGTTTTGCCTGTTTTTCTAAATTGTTAACTCTAAAATAGTTTCAAATTTCAAACAGAAAGCATCAAAACTTAATGTGTAATAAAGATGAGCATCTGAGTCAAACTGCAAAACCTGATTTCACACATCGATTTCATGATAAGAGGAACGTGCAAGGCACCCCTAACAAGTTTGGTTGATGAAGTTACCACACAGAAAATTACAGTGAGTTGACAACAGTACCTTTTAAAGAATGTGTTTGTTAGGAACACTGGATTATCATTTTAATTTCTCAATCATCAACAGTTTCTACAAAACATGTTGAAAAACTGAACTGGAAATCCACACAGAAAAATACGAATCTTGACTCCCACCTTACAATCTCACAAAATTAATTTGAGATGGATTGTAGACATAAACGTAAAAGCTAAATCTATAATACTTCTAAAAGAAAATATAGAAGAATATCTTTACAACTCTGGGTAGCAAGAAAGCACTAACTATAAGAGTAAAAACTGATAAACTGGACTTCAAAAAATCTTCAGTTTTTGGTTATAAAATGAGTAGGTAAGCCACAGATGGTAAGAAAATATTTGCAATACATGTATCTAACAAAGAACTTATACCCAGAATAAATAAGGAATTCCTACCATAGGAAATAGATGGGGAAACAGTGGAAACAGTGTCAGACTTTATTTTTTTGGGCTCCCAAATCACTGCAGATGGTGACTGCAGCCATGAAATTAAAAGACGCTTACTCCTTGGAAGAAAAGTTATGACCAACCTAGATAGCATATTGAAGAGCAGAGACATTACTTTGCCAACAAAGGTCCATCTAGTCAAGGCTATGGTTTTCCCTGTGGTCATGCATGGATGTGAGAGTTGGACTGTGAAGAAGGCTGAGCGCCGAAGAATTGATGCTTTTGAACTGTGGTGTTGGAGAAGACTCTTGAGAGTCCCTTGGACTGCAAGGAGATCCAACCAGTCCATTCTGAAGGAGATCAACCCTGGGATTTCTTTGGAAGGAATGATGCTAAAGCTGAAACTCCAATACTTTGGCCACCTCATGCAAAGAGCTGACTCATTGGAAAAGACTCTGATGCTGGGAAGGATTGGGGGCAGGAGGAGAAGGGGACGACAGAGGATGAGATGGCTGGATGGCATCACTGACTCGATGGACATGGGTCTGAGTGAACTCCGGGAGTTGGTGATGGACAGGGAGGCCTGGCGTGCTGCGATTCATGGGATCTCAAAGAGTCGGACACGACTGAGCAACTGAGCTGAACTGAACTATCTTATAATTAATAGTATTTTCACATAAACAAGAGGTGTGATTACAAACTGTGCCAATGATAAAAACAAGGTTCTACTGTATAGCACAGGGAACTATATTTAGTATCCTATGATTAAGCCATAATGGAAAAGAATGTAAAAAATAATATATATATATGACTCACTTTGCTGTATAGCAAAAATTAACACAACATTGTAAATCAATTACACTTTCACAAAAAAAGTGTACCAATACATTTTATAATAGTCCCAGAGGCAGTCAGTTTTATTTTTTATTCTTGTCTCTAAAAGTTAGAAAATACTAAGAATCACAGGATGTCAAGAAAGGCAGTGAGCGTTTCCTGGCTCTGTCAGAAAGTTCTGGTGAGTCAAATCAAATCAGGATCCAGAATAACAGACTGACTTCTCATTATAAATGACAGCGTTCTGTAAAATGTCAGATTGATGGGTTTATCACACTCAAGGCCTAGAAAGCTGTTTCAGTTTGGGCAGGAGCAGTGAATGGGTTCCTGATTCTGTCTATGATAACATTTAGCTCTAGAAAGTATTTTTTCATGTTCTGCTGCAGCATTTGGGTGTGGTTAGAAAATATGTCTATTATTAAGTTATTGATTTATTTCTCTGAAAAGTGAAGAAAAACATCCAGTGTTGGGAATATGCCAAATTCTCAGCAACTAAACCCTATGTACCCCAATTCAATCTCAAAAGGTTCTAATTCCTAATTTTTAATGTAAAATACTGACATTATGGATCTGAATAATAGGTTTACTCTAGGCAAGAAATAAGATTTATTGCAGTCATACACCAGAGCAAGTCATCTGAAGTAAAAGGAATGTCTTTATCAACATTATCAGCGAAGCAAAGCTATTTTTTTTAACTCTATATGCCACTTCATTTCAAAAACTTGCATGAGCACACTTAGCTTCAGCTGCCAGACACCTAAGCATATCCTTTTCTGCAGCCAGTCCCTTGAACTGCAAGTTTTAAAGACAGGGGCTCGCTGATGTCATGTGATAATTTTTGTATTTTCCTTATTTTCCTAAAGCACTGATTCAGTAGGAAGCCAACTGTTAACTGCCACCTGTTCTCTTTCCGAGTTAAGCAGTATTTGGAAGGACATTTTGGTGTGGGGTCTGATGTACACTCCAGCTTAACATGTTGAAACACCACCCCTGATCACCCCGGCAAATCTGCTCCATCCCACCTTCCCTGCCACACTTGGTCTCACCCTTCCGGTATGCTCAGACCAGTAACTTTGAAGCCATCCTCGGCTCCTCCCTGTCTCTTCCACCCCACATTCTGTCCATCAACAATTCTTGTTGGCTCTACTTTAAAGTATATCCAGAAACTAATCAGCTCTCCCCTACCCCTCTGTGGCTTTCATGCTGGTCTAAGCATCATGACTTCTTGCCTAAATTGTAGAAAGAGCCACCTAACCAACCTCCCCTCTTCCATCCCTGCCACACCCCCCATGCTCTGCTCTTAACACAGCATCCAGGGATCTATTACAAACACCGGTCATGTTGTATCACTGCTCGCCCAGAGCTCGGCACTGGCTCTGCATGGTTAGTTTCAGCTTGGCTGGCCTGTAGCACCCAGTGATTCAATCTCACACAATTAGATTCTAACTGAATCTAATTAATTAGATTCAATTAATCTAGGTGTTGCCGTGAAGGTATTTCACAGATGTGTTCACATCTACAATCACCTTGTTTTATTTTTTTTTAATTAATCTCTTTATTTATTTATCTGATTGTGTTGGGTCTTAGTTGTGGCATGCTCGATCTTTCCATGCAGCTAATAGATTCTCTAGTTGTGGTGCTCAGGTTCTGTAGTGGTGGCATGAGGGCTGAGCTGCCTTGCAGCATGTGAGATCTTAATTCCCAGTCCAGTCCCCTGCAAAGTGGATTCTTTACTACTGAAGTTCCTACAATCACTTCATTTTAAATAAAGATTATCTTGATAATGTGAAAGGGCCTCATCTAATCAGCTGAAGAGCCTTAAGAGCAAAACTGAGGTTTTCCTGAGGTAAAGAGAGAACTCTGCTTCAGGACTGCAACATCTTTGACCTCGACTGACAAATACTAGCCTGCTGACCTGCATTACAAATTTCAGATTGGCCAGCCTCCACAATCACATAAGTTGATTCCTTGAAACAAATCTCTTTACATATGTACTTCTGTGGCACCTGCCAATGCAGGAGACATGAGACTCGGGTTTGATCCCTGGATGGGGAGATCCCCTGAAGGAGGAAATGGCAACCCATTTCAGGATTCTTGCCTGGAAAATTCCATGGACAGGGAGCCTGGCGGGCTACAGTCCATAACATCACAGAGTTGGACATGACTGAGCGACTGAGCAGGCACACGCATGTGTCTGTATATGTGTGTATGTATACGTGCATATATATTTATATGTACGTATGTATATATGAGGGTTTCCCCTGGTAGCTCAGCTGGTAAAGAATCCACCTGCAATGCAGGAGATCCCAGTTCGATTCCTGAGTTGGGAAGGTCCCCTGGAGAAGGGACAGGCTACTCACTCCAGTGTTCTTGGGCTTCCCTGGTGGCTCAGATGATAAAAAATCCGCCTGCAATGTGGGAGACCTGAGTTTGATCACTAGGTTGGGAAGATATCCTGGAAGAGGGCATGGCAACTGACTCCAGTATTCTTGCCTGGAGGATCCCCATGGACAGAGGAGCCTGGCGGGCTGTGTGTGGTCCAGGGGGTTGCATGGACGAGTGAGCTACCAAGCACAGCACAGCACACATATACATGGATGTATATACGTATGTGTGCGTGCTAAGTCACTTCAGTCATGTCCAACTCTTTGCAACCCTATGGACTGTAGCCCACCAGGCTCCTCTTTCCATGGGATTTTCCTGGCAAGAATACTGGAGTGGGTTGGCATTTACTTCTCCAGAGGATCTTTCCAACCCAAGGATAGAACCCTCGTCTCCTGTGTCTCCTGCATTGCAGATTCCTTACCCACTGAGCCACCTGGGAAGCCCGTATATACATATACATGTTGCATATTTATATGCACATATGCATGTGTTTGTATGTGTGTACATGTTTATCTAGCTCCTACTGGTCCTGTTTCCCTGGAGACCGCTGACACAGGTTCCCCATGTCCAATGCCTTCCACTGGCCCCTCTCGATCCATTCTCTTCCCATCTCCACCCTACTCCCCTTCCTGGATGGTTGATCTGGATCCGTGTATCAACCATTGTCTTCAGGGTGCTGGAGCCATGGGAAGCCCCAACAGGAAACTGAAAATAGGAAGAGTGAGATGGGGATGTTAACTTCCCTGGTTCTTTGTGAGGTCATCATGGGTTGATGCCTGTGTGCTAATAATGTCTCCCTCCTCCCGGCTTCCCTTACCTTTCTAAACATCTTCTTTGTAAACAACACCCACCCTCCATCATCATCATCTTTTGAATGTGCTGTTTTCTATGGAGACTCTGACTGATAAGACTACCTTGCTCACACTGGTCTCCAGGCCTTATATGATCTCCTGGTGGCTCAGATGGTAAAGAATCCACCTGCATTGTGGGAGACCTGGGTTGGGAAGATCCCCTGGAGAAGGGAAGGGCTATCCACGCCAGTATTCTTGCTTGGAGAATTCCATGGACAGAGGAGTCTGGCAGGCTACAGTCCATGAGATCACAAAGAGTCAGACACGACTGAGCAACTTTCACACTTTCACTTCCTTGTCTGAACTGAGGATCTGCTTCTCTTCGTTTGGTTCACACCACAGGCCTCTTCACTGCTCCCAGCACATGCCAGGCATGCAAAGCTCCTCGAGGGCAAGAAGCTCTGTCTGCAAGGTTCCTTGACATATCCCTGGTGCTCAAACAGTGCCTGGAACACAGTTGTTGTTGTTGTTTAGTTGCTCAGTTGTATATGACTCTGCGACCCCAAGGACTGTAGCCTGCCAGGCTCCTCTGCCCATGGAATTTCCCAGGCAAGAGTACTGAAGTGGGTTGCCATTTCCTTCTCTAGGAGATCTTTCCGACCCAGGGATCCAACCGGCATCTCCTGCATTGGCAGGTGGATTCTTATCACTGAGTCACCAGAGAAGCCTCCCTGGAACACAGTGCTCAGTAAATATTTTTTGCATAAATCAAATAAAATCATTTCATTAGTTTCCATGCTAGCCTTGTTCCCTGTTGTGTCCCTAACAGATACTGCGTCTTGTGTCTTTATCACAGCTCACAAAATAACACCAAGTGGAAAGAAAAATCTTGTCTCTTGTTGCCTGGATTTGTAACAGAAGCCACCATGTCTGTTCCCCTCATAAAGGTCCCCAGGATCACTAAATACATATCTTAGGAAAGTGTGAAATCACTATTCACCCAGAAAGAAGTATCATCATCAACAAGATGACAATTTAACTGTTAATTCATCCTCACAAGACGTGAAGAATTCCCCTCAAATGACTTGTTTTTTTCCCTAAAAGATGTATGGTGTAAATAGAATGAAATATGTAAACTTAAATATAACACTTAAGGTGTTGTGACTGGATGTTATAAACACTCATTCACCAAACAATTCTACAAATGTTATTTTTTTAAACTGTTTATTTATTTATTTTTTAAACAGATATAAATAAATTTTATTTTAAAAGGCATAATTCAACTTCCCTTTCAAATGTCTTGCAAATCATTTTTAACTGCTAAGTTTTACAGATTCTAAAATACAGACTAGTGATTTACATTCTGAAAAAGTTCATAAGTCAAATAAGTGAAAAATTTAAAATGATGCTATAATCTAATCCATTTCATTCAGCTCTGTATCACTCACGTTTTTGTAAGACTGGCTGGCTTGAAAAGTCAGTAACATTTTTCCCAAAGTGAACTAGCTAGTAGAATACACTCTTAACTTATATTAGCTGTTCATCGACTTCTCTGTTTTACTATTTACAGATTCCAGTCCCAAATGGTTGCATGTGTAAAGCTGCAGCTTTGAAAGTCACCACGAACAGTGCAGCCTATGCTTTGTACTGTCGCCTATACAAAATGAATACGTACATGAGTACACGTATACTAACACTGCGCAGTGGAACAGAAGGCAAAGAAGAGCTTCACTCCATGATGCATCTAAGACTGTTCACCCATGCTGGCAAGGAAAGTAAACATTCAGAAATCAACATTCAATCCACAGGGTGTGTTGTTCGCTCATGTCACTGATAACGCAAACTGACTGGCAGTCACCCAGTACAATCATACAGTGACTTATAATGCACGAACCCCAGGGGAAGTGCAAACAGCACACATGTGTAACACAACTAGACACAAGGGAGGCTGGAGGAAGGGAACATTTCTTTCAGCAGCAGCATTCTGCAGATTATGAACATCTTCAGATTGTCTCCTTCCCCAGAGATCTTTGGCAATAAATAGATACTCTTCAGCAGGGATCTGTAGCTTCTGTGCTGTTCTGCCTAAAATCAGGTTTGGTCATTGAATCTGTTCACTCATTCATTCACTCATTTATACATTCATTCTTTCATTCAGCTACTACTACATGTGTCAAGCACTATGTTAACTACTAGGAGAACAGGAAACTAAAACAAGGATCTCGTCCTCAAGAGCTTTGCAGTTTAGTACAGAAGACAGATTAGTAAACAGACGACCAGTGATCAGTGCTGTAATACAGATATTCCCCAGATGCTATGGGGTCACAGAGGAAGTATATTCCAGTTTTCACTGTGGGATAGATAGACAGCCAGGAATGTTAACTGGGAACTCCTTTCTGACTTAGTAATTCTATGATTTATTTCTCTAATAAGAAACACAGCTTCATTATTTTCAGATATATAAATAGCTACGATTTGTCTCTATAAATTGTCTCTACACCACTGTAATTCCTAAATGCAATGATGCAAGTAATGAAATAATATATGTATCGCTAAGATTTATATGGATAAATACATATAAGACTTATGGAGAATAATAAAGCAAGTTCATTAAAACTGTAACTCACAATTATAATAATAAAAACAAGTGTGTTAGACAGCTCTTAGAGTAGCTGCCTGACTTCTGATAAACCTCTTGCTCTAAAAATTTTTTTTCAGCTACATATATGCATCCCCCAAACAATACATGCTTAGCTGTAATCCCTAAAAACAATGGTGCAGATTCATATTAATGTGATGACTGTGCCAGAATCCCCCCTGAAATCTCAGTTGTTTTGGAGTATTCCAAAGGGATATCTACACAGGCCCACAAAGCAGTCTGGCTCCCTAGTGATAGTATTCACAGGTCTTTCTTCTCTTACTGCTGGAGAGTAAGTTGCGTATGTGCGTGCGTGCTCAGTAACCAAGTGTGTCCGACTCTATAATCCCATGAACTATAGCCTGCCAGGCTCCTCTGTCTGCAGGACTTTCCAGGCAAGAATACTGAAGTGGGTTTCTATTTCCTTCTCCAGGAAAAAAAACTGATGGCTCCTGAAAAAGCCACGAATTACCACATGATCCTGCAATTCCACTCCTAGGAGTATGCCCAAAGGGATTAAAAACAGGGACTCAAACAGGCACTTGTACATCCATCTTCGCTGCAGCATTATTCAAAATTGCCAAAAGGTGGAAGTAACCCAAGTGTCCCTTCACAGACAAATGGGTAAACAGAACGTTCCTGGTGACTGATGTGCCATCCAAGTTCCCTGAACAGGCCGATAAAGAGGAAGCCTCTATCTATTTCAAGGGTGCTATCTCCTGATGCTCCTAAGATTCTGCACTCCCCCAACCTCCAAAGGTTGCAGAAACTTGGGATGATGAGAACACCTACCTCCCATTCTGCATCCCACTGAGTCACCTGGGACCCAAGGCAACACTACTCACAAAAACCGACCCTTAAGCTCCACCCTCCCTACATTCTAAAGCAGCTTTCTAAAGTAAACACCAAACAACTTAAACATAAATAGACAAAGAAGCAAACCAAATCCACTACTCTCTCCATAGGAGCTAACCTTAATTCGTGAGTAAGGCCTTTGTACTCATAATCATCTGGAAGATATTTCGTATTCACAAAGGACAAGAAACCTCAGAAGTTGCTGAATGCCACATACCAAGTCATCTGCATTCAGAGCAGTGATGACCTCACCATTTCTTCAGGGAACATCAGTGGGGAAATGCTTTGCATCATTCAGGTTTTCAGTTCAAATGTCACATCATCAGCATCAGTCTTCTTTTACTCTCTTCATGGTACCCACTCCCATCCTACAATCAGTGATCTATTTTATTGTCTCTCTTTCCCCCCAGAAAGGAAACACCATCAATGCAAGAACCTTCAGTACTGTATCTTCAGAATATAAAACAAGGCTTGACACATACTAAGCGTTCAGTAATTATTTCCTGACTGAATAATATCTTTGTTTTAGTATTTACCACATGGTAACAGTATTTCAGTATTTACCACTGTTCTTAACACTGTACGTGCAATAGCTAACTTAATGTTCAAAGTGATCCTACGAGGTAGGGAGTATTAGTAGCCATAGTTTATAGATAAGGAAACTGGGGCATGGAGGAAACTAACAAATTCCAAACTCAACCTCATACAGCTAGTAAGTTACAACCCCAAAATTTGATGACTTGAAACAACAATGTACTCGTTTCTTTTAATAATAAATTGTATTTATTATTATTTTATAGTAGATCCTTGTTGGTTATCTATTTTAAATATAACCAGTGTGTTGTCATCATTTAGTTGCTAAGTCGTGTCTGACTCTTTGCAACCACATGGACTGTAGCCCTCCAGGCTCCTCTGTCCATAGGATTTCCCAGGCAAGAATACTGGAGTGGGTGGCCATTTCCTCCTCCATAAGTTTTTCCAAATCCAGGGATCAAACCTGAATCTCCTGCATTGGCAGGTGGATGCTTTCATGTACTCTCAATTCTTATGGTTTTGTGAATTCACTGGTCTCAGCTGGGTGGTTCTCGCTTGAATTATCTCATGCAATTACTATCAGTTCTCCATTAGGGCTTAAGTCATCTGAAGGCTTAAGTGGGCTGATCCTCCAAGATGGCTTTTCCACTCACATGTCTGACACCCTAGCTCAGAATACTGCAACAGCTGGCGGTTATCTGAATGTGTTTCTCTCTCTCTCCATGAAGCCTCACTACAGGGCTAGCTTGGGCTTCCTCACAGCATGGTCATCCTTACTAGGCAACTAGCTTTCCCCCCAGAGTTCATATTTTAAGAGACTAAGACAAAAGCTTTACGATTTCTTATGCCCTAACTCCGGAAGTCATGTAGTGTCACTTTTGCCTCATTCTATTTTTTCATCAGGTCAGTCAAGATTCAACATTTGGAGGGACTAGGAAAAGGGGTGAATACCAGAAGGCGAGGTTATTTAAAGGTCATCATTGGAGATTCACCATCACAACTGTAGAGCTGGTGTTTGAACCCATGCAGTCTGGCTCCAGAAACTATACCCATGGAAGTGTCTCCATTAGGAATAATGAACAAATTCATTACTTAATTTTTAATAATGGGGACTATTCTGATGATTTAAGGCTCCAAAAGTGAATTAAAATCTCCATCTCTAAAGATAGAAAATTATTTCTAATTTTTAGCTGGCAATTACTTCTCTGCCTCTAACATCTTAGTTTTAAAAGTTAGAGGGTATTTTCATATGGAAGATGGTATGGAGATTCCTTTAAAAACTAGGAATAAAACCACCATATGACCCAGAAATCCCACTCCCAGGCATGCACCCTGAGGAAACCAAAATTGAAAAAGACACATGTACCCCAATGTTCACTGCAGCACTATTTACAATAGCTAGAACATGGAAGCAACCTGTCCATTGACAGATGGATAAAAAAGTTTTGGTACACATAACCAATGGAATATTACTCAGCCATAAAAGGGACACATTTGAGTCAGTCCTAATGAGGTGGAAGACCCTAGAGCCTACTATATAGAGTGAAGTAAGTTAGAAACAGAAAGATAAATATCATATACTAACACATATATATGGAATCTAGAAAGATGGTACTGGTGAATTTATTTGCAGGGCAGCAATGGAGAAACAGACATAGAAAACAGACTTATGGACATTGAGGAGAGGCGTGGAGAGAGTGAGATGTACGGAAACAGTAACACAAAACCTACATTACCATATGTAAAATAGATAGCCAATGGGAATTTGCTCTATGGCTCAGGAAACCCAAACAGCAGCTCTGTACCAACCTAGAGGGGTGGGATAGGGAGGGAGATGGGAGGAAGATTCAAGAGGGAGGGGATATATGTTTATCTATGGAGGATTCATGCTGATGTTTCACAGAAAAAACCAAAATTCTGTAAAGTAATTATCCTTCAATTAAAAAAAAAAAAGTTAAAGGGCATTCTCAGGTAGTTTGGGCTGGGGGTGGTTGGTTGAGGGCCCATGGCTTGAGGAGAACCAGGGAAGGTTTGGAAGCGCTTCTGTTAACAAAGTCTTATGAAAGACCATAT
Source organism: Capricornis sumatraensis (assembly GCF_032405125.1). Lineage (NCBI taxonomy): Eukaryota > Metazoa > Chordata > Mammalia > Artiodactyla > Bovidae > Capricornis > Capricornis sumatraensis. Next base: position 232,169,433 of record NC_091069.1, on the reverse strand, counting down.
TTTAAGTGAAGAAAGGACATAGTAAGTAGGAATGGATATTTCCAGTGGGAGCTAGCCATGCCCCAAAGGGATTACCATCCAGTTTGAAATGCATTGGCTTGCAGACAAATTCTACACAAACACCACACTTTTATGCCTTATTACAACCCTGGAAGAGAGGTTGAAAAAAAAAAACCACATTTATTGAGTTCTTTCTTGCATCAAACCCTGTGCCAAGGGCCTTTCATCTACTACCTCCCTCAATCCTCACACTACCCTTATGAGGCAGGTCTGGCCATGATAACCAACTTTGGAAAGTTCTGGAAACTGCATCACATTCCTAGCAAATGGCTGAACGATATTTCAGTATGACTTGCCAATGCCCTTTCTTCTAGTTACTGGATAATGCCATACTCAAAAAGTTCCACCATGAACCCTGTCACAATGTGCTACCGTGATTCATTTCCCGGACATCTCCTAGACGACTGACTCTTCCTTATTATCCCAAGCTCTGTTCTGGGACATGGTTTTCCAATCATTACAGTCTCTGTGCCCAACCCAGCATCTGATCTCTGGTAGGTACTTTAAATTGTCATGAAGTATGATTTATTCACAGAAGATCAGTCATAGCCCAGGCTTTTAGGAAGTCTGGATCAGACCTCCATCAGGCCCCCACTGACACAGGCCAAGACTTCAGACCTTTTGCTGCAGTGCCTGTACCTGGAAAAACATCACCTCCATCAACAAAATACAAAGAAATTTTAAGGGACTAAAAATAACTGTGCGCATGTGCAGTTGAGCCGTGTGCATGTGCAGTTGGGGCAAATTCTGGACAAGATACAAAGAGACCAAATACGCAACTGCCACTCCTGAAGAGCCAGGAGCAAAAACAGGGTACTGTGAATGGCCCCTGCACTCAACACCACCTCAGGGGTGGGCCAGCCACCACAGCCACCCCCCTGGCTCAACCCTAGGACACACCCCTACCCTCACCCCGTATGAGGAACCAGCTCACCCCTCCAGGGAATGAGCAAGGGAGAGTGTTACTTGTTTTCACTCCCCTCTGCTGCTGCAGGGGCCCCCGTGAAGCCTTGCCTGAATTTCTTGTCTGGCCTCTTATCAGTCTCCATTGATTAAGAAGGGCCAAGAACCCTGGTCAGTAACAATATCAACTCCTTTCTGGGAGCAGTAAACAGCAATCCAGTCTCCATTGGCTTCCCCGTGCTTCTTCTCAGCCTGGTCTACGGAACAGTCAGTCTGTGACTAAATGGTCTTCCCCTCCCTCCACACTTTGGCAAACACTATTTTATTACTTGTCATGCTCAGCAGTGTGTTGGAGAGGTGGTGAGAGAGAGGTGACACTTAGGGGCAGGACTTGTCCTGCTTTAACTGCAACTCCCCACATTTCTATGGGTGTCCCATTTATTTTCAGATATTTATACTGATTTTCCCACAGAAGGCAATGGCACCTTACTCCAGTACTCTTGCCTGGAAAATCCCATGGATGGAGGAGCCTGGTGGGCTACAGTCCATGAGGTTGCTAAGAGTCAGACACGACTGAGCGACTTCACTTTCACTTTCATGCATTGGAGAAGGAAATGGCAACCCACTGCAGTTTTCTTGCCTGGAGAATCCCAGGGGCAGGGGAGCCTGGTGGGCTGCCGTCTATGGGGTCGCACAGAGTCGGACACAACTGAAGCGACTTAGCAGCAGCAGCAGCATACTGGTTTTGCAGAGACCTGCCACATTGACTCTTATGATCTAAGAAATAATGTAAATGAAGAAAACCCTTCTATTCTCCCAAGTTCCTAGAGTAAGAAATTCAAGAGTACCCCCAAACTGCCATTGCCACTGCTGATAAAGTTGCTAAATTATAAGGGATGGGTGTGTAAGTTCAAGGGCTTCCCCGGGGGCTCAGTCAGCAAAGAATCCGCCAGCAGTGCAGGAGACTCAGGTTCGGTCCCTGGGTCGGGAAGATCCCTTGGAGGAGGACAAGACAACTCACTCTAGGAGAAACACCACTCCATGGCAACCCATTCCAATTGCAAGGAATCCACAAAATTCTTGGAACAATTCAAATTTGCCTGTAATTCCATATCATAAATTGAACTCTGAGAAAGGGAACTCTGGGAAAGTAACTCCACCAGTCTTTTTAATAATAAAATATTTAGAATCACTTCTGAGTGTTTTACCTCTGTTAAATGCTTTCTCATTAGACAGCTTTTTAATAGAGAGTTTTAGATTGCTATATTTATGCTCTATTATAGCAATATTTCAGAAAAAAATGACTTTTTGTCATTAATATATTATTAAAGAGAATCTTTTTTAGAAAAAATACCCAAAGAAGAGTTCATTTTCATGGTCTCTCATTTCCTTCTCTGCTCATTAAGCCCTTTCTAAGATATCTGCCTTCACCAAGCACTAAAAATACAGGCAGTACAAATAAGCACATTAATAAAACATCATGTTGTCAATCAACAAAAACATATGATTTCCATGTGAGACAGCAAAGAAAAACAAAACAAAAACAAGCAACAGAAGCCCTTAAAAGCAAACAGCAAAATAAACAAATTCAGAAAAATTGGACTGAGGCCTCAGTTGGAAAACGTCATCTACTTGGCTTATTTATTTAGGATCTGTATTCTTCCCTCCTTCTCACAAGGATGGAAGGCAGCAAGGAAAACGTTTTAATTCTTCCAGTGTTTTATCAACTGAAACCTCACTGGGACAATTTAAGGGTCATAAGGGGGCTTCCCAAATGGCTCAGTGGGTAAAGAATTCGTCTGCAATGCAGGAGATGCAGGTTCAATCCCTGGGTTGGGAAGATCCCCTGGAGAAGGCCATGGGAACCCACTCCAGTATTCTTCCCTGGGAAATCTTATGGACAGAGGAGGCTGGCAGGTTACAGTCCAAGACACGACTGAGTCAGACACGACTGAGTCGGACACGACTGAGTCGGACACGACTGAGCAACTGAGCACGCGCGCGCGCGCACGCACACACACACACACACACACACACACACACACACATACATAAGGGTTGTAAGAATCACAGTTTCTGAATGACACTCTCCTAATTAAGAAACAAGCAGCTATGGTGCTCTTGTTCATATAATCAAGTTTGGGTATGAGACATTTCTGTTAACTGTACTCATCTTTACTAAGGAATTTGATATAAATAATATTAAGTCAAGCACTGTGTTAAATTACTACTCAGGCAGCTGAAATAATGAAGCCTAGTCCAACCAACGTATATGTACATTAAGACAAACCCCACAGTTAAGACTGGAATTTAAATCTCAATTTAACTCTAAATCCTACATGGAGTTTAAAGCCAGGAAATATTTGTCGAAGGCCAAAATTCCATTCCCCTATCTGTCCTGCTGTGGTTATGCCAGGCAAATAATAATTACAGTAATTTTAGAACTCCTTGCTATAGCCTTCAGTATAATTAAGGGACTTAAATGTTGAGTTCCTGTCTAAATTCCCTATTTGTTTTCTCAAATTATATACCTAGGGCTAATCTTAATAAATAATCACTATATTTATCAATTTTCATGATATTCCATGTCCCACCCCTGCTTTATTTTCATGAAGCCATACGAAGGTTATTGGGAGGATGTACATCCCAATCAAATTTTCAGTCTATCATTTCTTTAAAGTAAATGTGAATGCCATTTAAATTTAATCAGGCTTTTGGAGGATGTATTCCGTATGATGACTTTAACACACATTAGTAACAAAATCCCCCCATGGTACAGGAATGCCTATACATCATTGTTTGTCAGGCATACTTAGAAATATCAAGGCATGTGTTGTGAAATAGCCCTGTGCTATCAAACAAAGAGCATATAACAATTTTTCAAGTCTCAGAGCAGCATAGAGGGAAAATGAGTCATGGCATCTTTTACTCTTTGCGTGAGGTAAGAACTATTTTCATTTAAATCATCTAAAACCTTCAATAATTTTTAAAATCTCATAAGCCTTATTCCACATTATCAATACTTAAAACTATACTTACAGTGAGCAGCATAATTATTTACACAACAGAATTGCTATTGATTTTCTATTTTTAAGGTGTTTATTTTTAAAAAATGTTATACATTTATTTATTTTTGGCTGCACTGGGTCTTTGTTGCTGCATGGAGGCTTTCTCTAGTTGCAGTAAGCAGGGGCTACTCATTGTGGTGACTCCTCTTGTTGTGAAGCACCGGTTCCAGGGCTCATGGGCTTCAGTCATTGCAGTTCACAGGCTCTAGGGCTCGGGCTCAGTTGTGGTGGTGCATGGACTTGGTTGCCCCTCAGCATGTGGGATCTTCCCGGATCAAGGATTGAACTGGTGTTCCCTGCATTGGCAAGTGGACCAGTGGACCATCAGGGAAGTCCTTGATTTTCCTATCTAACTCCTCCTTCTTGTTGTTTAGTTGCTAAGTCGTGTTTGACTCTTTGGCAATTCCCTGCAGCCCACCAGGCTCCTCTGTCCATGGGATTTCCCAGGCAAGAATAGTGGAGTGGGTTGCCATTTCCTTCTCCAGATCTTCCCAACCCAGGGATCGAACCCGGGTCTCCTGCATTGGCAGGTGGATTCTTTACCACTGAGCCACCAGGGAACCCTAACTACTCCCTACCAGATTATAAACTCCCTAAGGATATAAATTCCCTTTTTACTCCCAGGACCCCACCCAATGCTCAGTACACAGTAGATGCTCAACAAGCATTGAATGAATGTCTGTTTATTTATTACAGAAGGGCATAAGAGTGCATTTGTATCACCAAGTTAGAATTGTGCTAGTCTTTTCATGCCATTTTCAGGGATATTTGTAAAGATACAAATGCTTTAGACCTCAGTTTCACCATTTGTGAAATGGACATAATAACATGTATCCACTGACATCATGGAATAGGATGCAGATGAAATAACTACATGTTATTATTTTAGATCCATGACCTACATAATAACTAGTATATTTAATTGCTGTTGAACAGAAGAAAAAAGGTAGTTATCAAAGTGACAGTACGTATATTACTTGGGGAACCTGAAGATCTACATATGACAATTGACGCCTTTTTTCTTGTGTGAATTAGCTAAACAAGGAAAATTTTGCCACATACTTTCAGCTTAAATGGGACTGACTCCATTCATTGCTGTAATTCTCCTCCCATTTCTGGCATAGGTCTGTGACTTTCTGATCGTCCCACATTACTTACTTCAGAGTTAAAGGAACCTCCAGTACCAAGTTTTAAACTGCTCAAATGTTAGCTGGTTTTTTTCCCAAGCCAGATTTCTGCCAAAAATAATAACTGAAACCTTCAATAATCTGCTCTCTAATTTCAGTGCCTTTAAAAAAATTGGAAATAAAGAAGAGACATAAATCATAAATAAATGCCTTGCAATTTCAATGATGATTTATAACAATAGGACCACATACATGAATTATCTCATTTTTAAAAACTGTTTCTGTTAATGATGCCCACTTTTAAATGTAAGGACAGAGTAATTTTCACTGACATCTGCCTGCCAACTGCTATTTCTTTAGATAATAACAGCAATTCAGATGCAATGCTTAGTTTTAACGTCAGGAACCAATTTAAAATAAAGATTTCTGCATACCTAGTAGAGGAGAGTTCCCAGAAGGTTCTAGGCTTCAAGTTTCCTCTAATTTGCATAGCGGCTATAAACAAAGGTTCAGCTGGTTCCACTTAGCTGGCCATGCTACATGCAGCCCAAGTCAGACTCTGAATAGAATTGCTTTCGCAAGGTGTGATTTTGCTACCTATGTATGCTCTTCTTATTTTAAAAAATTGTTTCAAATAATCACTATGAATTTCTAGTTCTACTATGAGATTGAAAAATGAACAAGTTATGGATGAGGCTATCATGGTTCAGAAGAACTGCTGATGTGCCAAGTTAGCAACGAATTTATCAGGAAACCACTAATAGAATGGTGATCTTTGTGTCTCTGGGATCAAGAAGTCAAGGTGCCTGTTGGGCTTTACCTCCCTTCCCACTCAGAGCCTGGGAAACACGTCATCCCAGGCTGCCCAGCCCGCCATGCTCGCATATCCCACATATTCATCTGTGTGTCTCCAGCACCTAGAACCATGCTTAGGGGGGGCTCTTTGTAAATGTGCCTCGCCAATGTAGCAGTAAGCTGTATCCCACTGGCTGTGCTCTTGTTGACAATGGTCCACTCTTTCTGACTTTTAGGCAGGGGCGGGGGGATCTCTGGCAGGACGTTCTCCAGCACAGTCCTGCCCCTCTGGGCATATGTACCCACCACAAGGACCACTGTAATAGAGAGGTCCAGGTGGTGATATGTCAATAAGCGGAGCTTCACTTTGTGTTGCCAGGCTTGATACAGGTGCAGTTACTATTAACAGTTCTTATCCTTCAATCACTTTGGATGACTTTTGCCTCAACCCAATCATGTCCTTCCAAGCCTGTTTAGAAGACCAGCCACCATTTTCTAAAAATTAGACATCCTTCAGCTGTCAAATCATACTTAACTCCTGACCACCCTATATATGCAGGCTTAGTATTTTATGCAGACGCTCCTTAGGTCACAGGAATGAACATCATCTCATAAAGGAAACTAAGAAAACCTTAACCCCATCGCTGATAACAAAATATTTTAAAATTTATTAATCCTCAAATTCTCTGATTTGATCATTTTTTAGAACACACTCAGGAAAATTGATTTGAACATTTTTTAGAACACACTCAGCAAAATTAATTAGTAAAACCTAATACCAGCTCATCTCACACACTAGTAAAGTGATGCTTAAAATTCTCCAAGCCAGGCTTCAGCAATACGTGAACCGTGAACTTCCAGATGTTCAAGCTGGTTTTAGAAAAGGCAGAGGAACCAGAGATCAAATTGCCAACATCCGCTGGATCGTGGAAAAAGCAAGAGAGTTCCAGAAAAACATCTATTTCTGCTTTATTGACTATGACAAAGCCTTTGACTGTGTGGATCACAATAAACTATGGAAAATTCTTCAAGAGATGGGCATATGAGACCATCTGACCTGTCTCTTGAGAAACCTGTATGCAGGTCAGGAAGCAACAGTTAGAACTAGAACAACAGACTGGTTCCAAATAGGAAAAGGAGTATGTCAAGGCTGTATATTGTCACCCTGCTTATTTAACTTATATGCAGAGTACATCATGAGAAACGCTTGGGCTGGATGAAGCACAAGCTGGAATCAAGACTGCCGGGAGAAATATCCATAACTTCAGATATGCAGATGACACTACCCTTATGGCAGAAAGTAAAGAGCCTCTTGGTGAAAGTGAAAGAGGAGAGTGAAAAAGTTGGCTTAAAGCTCAACATTCAGAAAACGAAGATCATGGCATCTGGTCCTATCACTTCATGGCAAATAGATGGGGAAACAGTGGAAACAGGGGCTGACTTTATTTTTCTGGGCTCCAAAATCACTGAAGATGGTGATTGCAGCCATGAAATTAAAAGACACTTACTCCCTGGAAGGAAAGTTATGACCAACCTAGACAGCATATTAAAAAGCAGAGACATTACTTTGTCAACAAAGGTCTGTCTAGTCAAGGCTATGGTTTTTCCAGTGGTCACATATGGATGTGAGAGTTGGACTATAAAGAAAGCTGAGTGCCGAAGAATTGATGCTTTTGAACTGTGGTGTTGGAGAAGTCTCTTGAGAGTCCCTTGGACTGCAAGGAGATCCAACCAGTCCATCCTAAAGGAAATCAGTCCTGAGGGGTCATTGGAAGGACTGATGTTGAAGCTGAAACTCCAATCTTTTGGCCACCTGATGCAAAGAGCTGACTCATTTGAAAAGACCCTGATGCTGGGAAAGATTGAGGGCAGGGGGAGAAGTGGACGACAGAGGATAAGATGGTTGGATGGCATCACCGACTCAATGGACATGGGTTTGGGTGACTCCGGGGGTTGGTGATGGATAGGGAGGCCTGGCATGCTGCAGTTCATGGGGTCACAAAGAGTCGGACACGACTGAGTGACTGAACTGAACTGAATACTAACTTCACTCTATACGCCAGGCTCTAGGTTCATCCACAACACTACGACTGACTCAATTTCTTTCGTTTTCAAGGCTGAGTAATATTCCAGTATATATGTATATATACACACTCACACTACATCTTCTTTATCCATTCATCAGTGGACACCTAGGTTGCTTCCATGTCCTGGATATTGTAACTAGTGCTGCAATGAACATTAGAGCACATGTGTCGTTTTGAGTTATGAGGGTCATACTGCATATATATGAAATCTAGAAAAACAGAACGGATGAACCTGTCTGCAGGGCAGGAATGCAGACGCCCACTTAGACAACGGATATGTGAACACAGCAGGGAGGGAGACGGTGGGAAAAACTGAGAGAGTAGCACTGATATGTATATGCTACCATGCGTAACACAGGGATCTAGCAGGAGCTGCCGTGCAGAACAGGGAGCATAGCTCGGCGCTCTGTGATGACTTAGAGGGGTGGGAAGTCGGATCGGGGCAGCTGGAAGGGAGGTCTAAGAGGGTGGGGATACAGCTAATTCACTTGCTATACAGCAGAAACAAACACAATGTTGTAAAGGGACTATATTCCAATTAAAAAAAACAACAACAACCTTGAACATTATCTACAACAGCACCGTCCAAAAGAACTTTTTGTGGTGATGGACATATTCATATTAAATACTGTCTAATATGGTGACTGCCATCTACATGTGGCCACTGAGCATTTGAAATATGACTGAGGAACTGGATTTTTTAAAAGTTTTATTTGGCCATGCTGGGTCTTAGTTGTGGCATGCAAGATCTTTAGTTGTGGCATCTGGAACCTAGTTCCCTGACCAAGTATGGAACCTGGATCCCCTGCATTGGGAGTGCAGAGTCTTAGCCACTGGACCACCAGAGAAGTTCCAAGGAACTGGATTTAAAATTTGTAACTTAAATTTAATTAAGTTTAAATTTAAATAGCCAGTGTTGATTGTGCATTTAGACAGTGCAGCTGTCCACAGAATAGCAATGAATTCTTTTAAGTACTATAATTTAAAGACAAATCTAAATTTCCACTCTGCAAATTGAACTTCCATATCAGAAAGTCCAATACAAATGGCTAGAAAGTTTGCTTGGGACCTATCTAGCCTTCACCTTTCTCAAAGTATAATAGACATTAATATCAGACTTTCCCCAACCCCCCACTGATAAGACACAGTTTGATGACAAGATTTGATGGCGAAAGCCACCTTGCTGGGAGGCAGATGCGGGGTGAGAGGCGGGATGTTTCTAGCTATGGGAACGTGAGTTTGAGGGCTACTCTGAGACTCTTCCATCTTGAGAGGTCTCTATGATATTGAATCACTAGTGGGATTTACTGACTGCAGGAGCTGGAAGGTAAACTGGACCCACTGGCTTTCAGAAAGCCTTTAATAGACTGCCTTGATTGAGGCTATACCAGAACACAGCCCTGTCTGGAGCGGGTGACAAGGAAGGGTCCAGAGAGAGCCTGGAGCATCGGGCCTTTTGGCTGGTACCACTCCACCCTTGCTGCATTCAGAACCTCTAAGACAACTGCATTAGGCAGAAGGCTCCATATTTCTTCATCTCCTTGGTAACTACCCTTGTCCATTCTACCACCTTCTCTCTCCTGGAGACCACAGAGCTTCCTAATTGGTCTCCTGGCTTCTACTCTTAGCTCCCTACAACTCATTTCCCACACAGCAGCCAGAATCATCTTTTCAAATCAAATCATCTCTGGACTTCCCTGACAGTCCAGGGGTTAAGATTTTGTCTTCCAATTCAAGTGCGCGAGTTCAATCCCTGGTTAGGGAGCTGAGATCCCACATGCCGGGAGAATAAAAGACCAAAACATAAAACAGAAACGATATTATAACAAATTCAATAAAGACTTTAAAAATGGTCCACATCAAAGAAAAAAAAATCTTAAAAAAAAAAAATCAGATCATCTCACTCCTCTGCAAGATTCTCCAGTAGCTTCCTACTCAAAAAATTCAACCTCTTCACCATGGCCTGCAAGGCCCTGCTCACCTTTTTGACTTCTTCTCTAGTCATCCCCTTTGCTCATTCTGTTCCCAGCCACACTGATCTCCTGGCTGTTCTTCAGACAAGTCAAGCTTCTTTGAATCTCAGGGCCTTTGTACCAATGCTTGCTGGTCCCTCTGCCTAGAATGCTCTTCCCCAGACCTTCACATGGCTGGCTCCTTATCATTCAGGCCTCAGTTCAAATGTCACCTCCTCAGAGAGGCCTTTCCTGATCACCTCATTCATTGCTCCTGCTATTCCACCACTACGTTATGTCTGTTTAGTTGTTTCACACATTTCTTGAGGAATATTAACATATTATAAAACTCACATTTTAAATGCACTTTTAGTGAAAATACCAAGTTGTACAACCACCACCATAGGTCAAATTTAGACTATTTCCACCTTCTTGAGATCCCTCATGACCCTTAACTGTTAATCCCCATACCTACCTGTCCCCTGCCGCAGGCAAGCACTAATCGATAATACTCTGTCTCTACGGATTTGCCTTTTCTGAATATTTCATGTAAGTGAATCTTACAATTATCATCTAATACTCCACTGCTCTGTTTTATTTAATTATTATTATTATTTTTTAACTGTGCCATGGAGCTTGCAGAATCTTACTTCCCTGACCAGGGACTGAACCCTCACCCTCAGCAATGGAAGTATAGCATTCTAACCACTGAGCCACGAGGAAATTCCCTTATTTTATTTTGAAAATATTTTTTTATCTTGGTAAAATATACATAACATAAAATGCACCCGTTTTCACCATTGTTGTAAGTGTATAGGTCAGGAGCATAAGGTACACTCACATTGTGGTGCACCCATCACCAACATCCATCTCCAGAACCTTCTCATCCCTCCCAACTGAACCTCTATAGCCATTAAGTACTAACCCCTTTCCTCTACTCCCCAGCCTGAGAAGACTACCATTCTACTTCCTGTCTCTGATTCTGACTACTCTTGGTGCCCCCATGTTAAAAGAATCATACAATATTTGTCCTTTGGTGACTGGTTTATTTCACTTAGCATAATGTCTTTGCGGTTTATCGATGTTATAGCACGCGTCAGAATTTCTTTAATAGTTAAAGCTGAATAATATTCCTCTGTATACCACATTTTGTTTGTCCATTCATCTATAGATAGATACCTGGATTGCTTCTACCTTTGGCTATTGTGAATAACGTGGCCAAGAACATGGACATATAAATATCTGTTCAAATTCCAGCTTTCACTTCTTTTCGGTATACACCCTGATGTGGAATATCTGGATAATATAACTCTATGCTTAATTTCTTGAGAAAGTGTCCCATTGTTCTCCACAGCAGCTGCATAATTTTACATTCCTATCAGCAATGCACAAGGGTTCCAGTGTCTCTACTTCTTTATCAACACTTGTTATTTTCTATTTTTTATAGTAGCCATCCTAATGGGTGTGAAGTAGTATCCACTTTATTTTTATAATTCATTCATCACTACTTATTTACTTATTTAAATGAGAAATATTTAAATATTTTCTTATTTACTTGTTTGTTTAAACATTAATTGCCTCATCTTTCCAAACTAGGATGCTAGCTGCATGAGGGCAAGGAGCTTGTTCACCATAACTCCAGTGGTATCCAAGACCCAACATACATTTGTTGAATGAATAATAGGCCTTAGGGCTACAAGCTTCTACAAACTGTAGCCCAACCACCCTTCTCCTTCTTTTATCAACCCAGGGATACACAGAAGCTGCTAAGTCGCTTCAGTCGTGTCTGACTCTGTGCGACCCCATAGACGGCAGCCCACCAGGCTCCCCCGTCCCTGGGATTCTCCAGGCAAGAACACTGGAGTGGGTTACCATTTCCTTCTCCAATGCATGAAAGTGAAAAGTGAAAGTGAAGTCGCTCAGTCATCTCCGACTCTTCGGGACCCCGTGGACTGCAGCCTACCAGGCTCCTCCGTCCACGGGATTTTCCAGGCAAGAGTACTGGAGTGGGGTGCCATCGCCTTCTCTGACACAGAAGCTACGGAACTCCGTTTAGCTACTCTGACATACCAGAGAACCATGAGGAAGAACTGTAAAGATTTTTACCAATGATGTAGTTCTTTTCCTTGTGAAATATGAAGAAAAGAATATACCGCCAGACTATAACCTTGAGAGCATCCACGGCCTTGGTGAACATTCTGCTGAGGATACAATTATAACCGGGAGAATGTGCTGGGCTCCTCTGGAAGATCTTGGTGCTACTCACATGCAAACATACAAGTGGCAGCTGCTTGAAATAGAATTAGCCAGCTAAGAGTGAAAACTATAAAACTTTTCACTAGAAAAACAAATTGTGCCGTCCTTTCTTGTACATTACCTATGCTTTCTAAAAATATATTTTTTTTCTAAAAAGGCGGGCATTTGTTACTCAACCTTTGAACATTAGTTCGGGCAGCCTAGGCAAACCACAAATAAATATGTCACAGAGACTGCCTGTCGTCTGCTTGTTTTCCCTTCTTTCCACAGTTGATAGAAGACGTTTATTCAAAAGAAGACTTCTGGATTTTAGCGGAGCTCACAGATTCCTGACAAGAAGCCTTCATTTCAGGGCTTCCTTGCAGCTAGTAGGGGCCATGTAATTAACAACTGGCAAATGTGATGGGAACAGCGAGGTGCATATAATTCTGCACAATGTCCTTAAAGGGAGGATCTGTGCCCTTCTTCTCTTCCTTTTTGGTGGCTAGACCAGGTACCTAACTGATGGCTGGAACTTGAGCACACATCTGAGAGGATACTGAGTTCCTAAGGATTTGAAGCAGCCACACCAATTCTGGATTGTCTACCTCCAGATCCCTTCACGTAAGGGAGAACCAAGCTTCTGGTTTTTTGTTGCTCTAGTTGCTAAGTTGTGTCCGACTCTTCGCAACCCCATGGACTGTGGCACGCCAGGCTCCCCTGTCCACAGGATTTCCCAGACAAGAATACTGGCATGAGTCACCATTCCCTTCTCCAGGGGATCTTCCCAACCCAAGGATCGAACCTGCGTCTCCTGCATTGACAGGTGGATTCTTTACCATTGAGCCACCAGGGAAACCCAACCTTCTGGTTGAGCTACTGTTACTTTGGATCCCTTTAACTGGGAGCTGACCTAGTCCTAACTCACATAGAATCTCCCCAACAAGATTATAGGAGGACTGAAGTACAAAAATTTCCTAAAGGTACATGACAACATTGATTGTTCCATCAAAGATGAGCTGCTTATAGCTGATGCCAAGCCCAGCTCAGCCAATATACTAAGTGGGTGGCAGTGATCTGCCACGTTGCCTGTGGGTCAGAAGGAAAGATGAGTCAATACCAGCAACAAAGGGTAACAGTGTTGGCTAATACTTAGTGAACACTCATTATATCCCAGGCACTCAGCCCAAGAGCTTTATATGTACCATCTCATGTTGTCTTTACAACAATCTTGAGGTTTAAAGAAGATAAATCCATCACACAGCTTATGAGTGAAGAAATGTGGGCCCACCTACCTCAACTTTGCATTGTATCCATAGGCAGCATCCATTAATACTTCCCTCCCCCATATGTAAGAATGGGGTAGTCAGGGCTCTCTAGAGCACTCTAGTTTGTCAAGGAGAACTTTCACTGGACACCCTCCTCTGTCCCACCAACACTAACAATGCCCCTAACACCCAAAACACTGGGCTAACCATGGAGTCTACTTGTCAGGCACAAGATGCCTCTCAGTCTCTAATTTCCTTGGATCATTTTTAACTCGTAGCCATTTACTTACAACTGAAAAACAACTATAATGTGAAAACCAAGTTACATGTTTGTTTCAGAGCCTTATTTTACATTTATGCTAATATCAATATTTCGAGGGGCTTCCCTGGTGGCTCAGCAGTAAAGAATCTACCTGCAATGCAAGAGACCTGAGTTTCATCCCTCGGTCAGGAAGATCCCCTGGAGGAGGGCATGACAATCCACTCCAGTATTCTTGCTGCAGAATCCCCATGGACAGAGGAGTCTGGCAGGGCTACAACTGAGTTGGACACAACTGAAGCAACTGAGCATGAACATTTATACTGCTGTTCTGGGCCTCAGTTTCCTCATCTATGATATGGGAATAATAGTACTTTCTCACAGGATCTCAAAGATTCGGTAAAATTATGCCTGTTAACTTCTGGCACACAGTAAGTGCTCAACATGAGGTATCTACTTAAAAAAATCATAATTCATGGCTGACATTGAATGAAGCTTTCAGTGAACTAATGTGTTCAATTATTAAACAACTTCCCTAAAATGAAAAATTACAGAAGATAACAGTCACTACTGTGCTAACTGGAGAGATGACTCAGTCTAGTTGATTAATCCAGACTTATTTTTTTTAAGCTAGCTGTCTCTAAATCTGACTTCGTATCTTGACTTAACTTAATCTGTGCTATTACTAACCAGCCTGGGCATTCTGTTAGTTTTTGTTTGATATTTAGGCATTTCTCCCCCTGAAAGTGAAAGTAAAAGTTGCTCAGTCCTGTCTGACTTTTTTCGACCCCATGGACTATGGAATCCTTCATGCCAGAATACTGGAGTGGGTGCCGTTCCCTTCTCCAGGGAATCTTCCCAACCCCGGCATCGAACCCTGGTTTCCCACATTGCAGGCAAATTCTTTACCAGCTGAGCCACAAGGGAAGCCCTTTTCCCCACCAAGTTATTATTATTCTCTATTTTTAGATTGCCTTTAGTGGTGGTTTTTAAAAAATATCCTTTCCCCCCAAATGCATTTGTGAGAACAATCATTTAATTTTTTCAATATTTATTTGTCTATGCTAGGTCTTAGCTGCAGCATGCAGGATCTTGTGTTGTGGGATCCTTTTTAGCTGCAACATGCTTTTAGTTGCAGCATGTGGGACTTCCCCCACCAGGGCTCAAACCCTTGCCCTCTGCATTGGAAGCTCAGAGTCTTAGCCACTAGACCACCAGGGAAGTCCCTTTAGGGTGGTTTTAAGTCAGAGACATTAATAGGATTTTTTTTTCTTTTTCTTTTGCCTAACTGCCCTCCAATGGAAATAAAGTAGTCAGAGGTGAGTACTACCTTTGATTTTCTATCCACCACTGGAGACATTTATGAAAGGCACAAGCAATAAATAGCTCCTGAAAGTCTTTACAAGAGGCCTTTGCCTGAAAATAGCCTTCATTCTGAATCCATGAAATTCAGCTGAGTCCAACTGGGTTTTCAGAAAACACATCTGCTTTAAGAATTTATCCCTCCAAGCATTATCTCGAGCCCTTTCTAATTGTTAACACAGGTCACCACCAGTTCTATTAAAAATCTCCCAAATAGTTGAGGCAAAGCCAACATTTCACTATTTCAGACATTTACCCCCAACCCAAATTCTGTCACCAGAGAAAAAAAAGCAGCAGCTTTTAAAGTTTTCAGTATTCATTTTTGGAGAATAATCTTTTAAAAACTGCTTACTGTGATTTTCCAGGTACATTTGCTATTGGGAGGGTACACTCCAGGAAAACCTTCACTGCCAATAAATCCAGACTCTCCGGTAAGAATGCCACCACATGTGAAAACAGGTCTGGGAAAATAAGAGAGGAAAAGAAATCTGAAACAGAGCCTAACAATTCACTCTCAATTTCAGAAAGATGTAGTTTATTAATAGGGATAAAATGAATACTATTAAGTGCCTGCATCATATAGGGAATTTGAAATACTTATTAGCGCTTAGAATATTTAAATTATGCCTAATAACACAGTCCAGCTACAATGATCTCCACCATAGTAACACTATAATAACAAGATCAATCTACCGATCTATCCATCCATCCATCCACCATCCATATGCAATCAAGTCCTTATCAAGTGATAAGATGTCACTGGAAAATGGTAAATAGAAAATGTAACTCGGGGGAGTGAGAGAGAAAGGGTGAGAGCTAGGCTCTGTGAAGTGCATGGTTTTAAAGATAGACAAGTAATTAGTTAATGTGGAAAAGTTTTAATTTCCTAGAGTAAGAGAGATGCCTAATTCTCCCCGTTTTGGAAAATAGTTGGCCATTGGCAGAGCCTCCCACTGAAAAGGGAGGTTGATGGTGATGGAGGTGGAAAAGGAGATGCCAAAGTTGGCCATAGGACGAGTCCCCCAGCCCAGGTCCTGGAGCCATCCAGCAGCTCAGAGGTTGGTGAAGAGTTAACTTTCCGAGAGCTGCTCCCGGGCGCCGGGCAACTTGGGCTTTTCCGTAGGCTTAAGCCTCTGGGCAAAGCGTCTCCAGGGAAGAAAACAGAAGTAAACCAAAGTTCACATATTTGGGCCCCAGTGCTTCTTTGCACCCATATAAAGCTGCGGGCAGAGGAGACCCAGGGCAGGTTAAGCCCCTACCACGTGGTGGCTGGCCAGCTGCAGGGCCGTCCAGCGGGCGAAACTAGGGGCGCAGGAGGGAGCCCCGACGACGGGCGCCGTCCCGCGTCTCGGTGGCGCGTGGGTCCCCCGGCGCCCCAAAGTGGACTGGGTAAAGCAAAGCAGCGGGCGAGGGGAAGGAAGGGAGGAGGGGAGGGGTGCGGATGGGGGTCGCGTTACCTCTCCGAGAGCTGCGGCCCCGAGTGCTGGGCGGCAGCGACCAGCAGCAGGCAGAGCGGGGCCCAGGCGCCCGCGCCCCTCATGGCTGGTGAAGACGCTCGGGGCTCGCCCCACCCCGGCGCGCACACCGGAGCACCGCGCGCCCCGCACCCGCTCGGGCTCCCGCCCCGGCGCGCCCCGCACCCCGGCTTCTCCCGCTCGCTCGCACGCGCCGCCGCAGGGCAGCCCAGGTAGCTGGGTGTGCGCGGCAGGCGGGGCCGGGGCGCTTTTCTAGAGGCGATTACGGTGCAGTCTGCTTCGCCGCTGGATGTCCCCTGAGGAGTTGCTCTGGCAGCCACAGGCCACTGCTGAATATCCCGTTTGTTCTCCAGCGGCGAGAGGGGGCGGCTCCCAGGCCGGAGCCTCCTCCTCTCTTGGGGCGGGCGGGCGGCTCCTCGCTGGCACCCCGAGACCCGCAGTCCCGGTCACATCCCGCCGGCAGGGGCGGTGAGGAGAAGGATGAAAGAGAACCCCCTGCCAAGTGGTACCCAAATGGGACTTGGTGCCTTGATCCACAGATGATGGGGGGTGGGGTGGCCTTGGTTTGCTTTAGGGGGTGTTTTTCTCTAGTTGCTTTTAAATAAAAAGTATTGACGCTTGCTGGTTGCTGGAAAACGTAGGGTTCCTCCTTCAAACACCCAGCTCCAAGGACAGAAAGGGGAAAATAAAAGAGGGATTCTATCATATTTTAACTCCTACCCTAATTCTCTTACTTTAAGCAAACACGGACCTACACACACACACACACACACACCCCCATACACACGTACAGTGTCAGTAGATTCTTTTATGTATTTACTGGTGTGTGAGAATAGGGAAATAGTTTCTATTTGGGAGGGGCATTAGAAGTTAGAAAGTTTTCAGCCATGCGGTTTGTGACTGAATTATCATTATTGTGCCAAATATAAGACAAAATCCGGATCATCAGTTCTCACTATCCCCTGTTATGTTTTGAAAATCGTATTTCTTTGCTGGCATCTCTCTCTTTTTAAAAAGATATTTTCCAATAATGTCTTTTTCTGTAGTATTAATTACCTAAGATTTACAGAGAATTTGTTTTTCTAAGAACAATTGCAGTCTTATGGAGTCAAGACTGTATTTCTTTTAATTAGTTTTAATTAAAAATAATTTTAAATATTTATTTTGCTAAGTGCTTCTCAATAACCATGGATTAGTAAAAGGAAAACAAGAACGGAATGGATTCACCGAGGTTTTTCAATGACCAGGTCCCCACAAAAGGGATATTGCTGCATTTAGATGCCTCCTTTTAGATGTTCCTCCTGCATTATTTTCACCATTCTAAGCAAAATAATAATAATAAGCATTAAGCTAGGACTTACCAAGACTTCATTCCTCATAATGAACCTACAATGTTAAGAACACAATTACTCCTGGCAAGGAAATAAACAAAAGTTGGCTACATAGAATAATCTTATTTTTAGAAAAGTGGATTCCAGAATTCAATATGAGGAACCAGAATTTCCCTGTGGGGTTTAGATTTTCTTACTATTTTTGAAAAAGTGAAGGAAAAATACACCAAGAACTACAACTTTTAAAAAATTTTCTAAAGGCACCACACCCTGTGAGACATTAAAAAAAAAATGGATTACAGAATTTGGCAAACAACATTGCATCCTGAAACCGACACCGTCAACCCAATAAAATTGTTTTAAAACAGCAAATAGGAAAATAAATGATTGTTTATTTTGCATATTTGTCAAGAGTACACTATCCAATAGCATATGTGTTTTAGATGATATTTTATTGAAAAGCCAGAGTTTTAAATTATAGAGTGAAAATATTGCTCAACTCACTTTCTGGTAATGATTTGAAGTGATCATAGCCAGAAAATACTTCATTCTTAGGACTAAGCTAAGTTTTCAAAATTTTGAATTAAAAAACAAAGTATTAAACACGACTAAGTGGATAGATAACTGTTTGAACATAAGTACTCAACAACTCTTTTCTTAATTTATGTGTTTATATAATGACTGTGTTTATTACTGTGTTTATATCCTCACTAAAAAAGTTAGAGTTTCAGCACTGATAGTTCTATTATTGTTGAGATATGTAAAAAGACATGGATGTTACCATATGATTTTAGAAATTTACTAAGACCTTATTATTTGCTGTTAGAAATGCATATTTAACTTGGAGCTACAATTCTGACCAAAATTATAAACCTTTAATGTCCCAAGAAGTTTAATGTGTTAAAATTGAGACAGACCCAAGTGGACTCTGAAGCTTCATGTAAGAACCTTCAGTGAGACTGATTTTTGGACTTCAGAGATGCAGTGTTGGTATAATGGTAGGTAGCCACAGAATTCCAGGCACTAGGAAAGGGGAAAGGTGGAAGGGACCAAACCCTGTGGATGCAGAGTGGTAGGTGAGGTGATCCTTGTTGTTCAAGGTGTATATTACCCAGCCTTTGCAGTAAACCATATCGCACAGACTCAAAGTCGTAAGAGTATGAGAATATTCACCAGTGGACTAACCACTAACAAAATCAGACCACACTCAAATGTATTTTGCTGCATAATATCAGCACCTGTGTGGACATAATATCAACACCTGTGTGTACATTTTGAAGAAAGTGGAGAAAACCACTAGACCATTCAGGTATGACCTAAATCAAATCCCTTATGACTATACAGTAGAAATGAGAAATAGATTTAAGGGACTAGATCTGATAGACAGAGTGCCTGAAGAACTATGGATGGAGGTTCATGACATCATACAGGAGACACGAATCAAGACCACCCCAAGAAAAAGAAATGCAAAAAAGCAAAATGGCTATCTGAGGAGGCCTTACAAATAACTGTGAAAAGAAGGGAAGCGAAAAGCAAAGGAGAAAAGGAAAGACAACCCATTTGAATGCAGAGTTCCAAAGAATAGCAAGGAGAGATAAGAAAGCCTTCCTCAGAAATCAATGCAAATAAATAGAGGAAAACAATAGGATGGGAAAGACTACAGATTTCTTTAAGAAAATTAGAGATACCAAGGGAACATTTCATGCAAAGATGGGCTCGATAAAGGACAGAAATGGTATGGACCTAACAGAAGCAGAAGATATAAAGAAGAGGTGGCAAGAATACACAGAAGAACTGTACGAAAAAGATCTTCAAGACCAAGATAATCACGATGGTGTGATCACTCACCTAGAGCCAGACATCCTGGAATGTGAAGTCAAGTGGGCCTTAGGAAGCATCACTACAAACAAAGCTAGGGGAGGTGATGGAATTCCAGTTGAGCTATTTCAAATCCCAAAGGATGACGCTGTGAAAATGCTGCAAAGGCTGGGTAATATACACCTTGAACGAATTTGGAAAGCTCAGCAGTGGCCACAGGACTAGAAAAGGTCAGTTTTCATTCCAATCCCAAAGAAAGGCAATGCCAAAGAATGCTCAAACTACCACACAATTGCACTCATCTCACACGCTAGTAAAGTAATGCTCAAAATTCTCCAAGCCAGGCTTCAGCAGTACGTGAACCGTGAACTTCCTGATGTTCAAGCTGGTTTTAGAAAAGGCAGAGGAACCAGAGATCAAATTGCCAACATCCGCTGGATCATCAAAAAAGCCAGAGTTCCAGAAAAACATCTATTTCTGCTTTATTGACTATGCCAAAGCCTTTGACTGTGTGGATCACAATAAACTGTGGAAAATTCTTCAAGAGATGGGAATACCAGACCACTTGACCTGCCTCTTGAGAAATCTGTATGCAGGTCAGGAAGCAACAGTTAGAACTGGACATGAAACAACTGGTTCCGTGGTTCCAAATAGGGAAAGGAGTATGTCAAGGCTGTATATTTTCACCCAGCTTATTTAACTTATATGCAGAGTACATCATGAGAAATGCTGAGCTGGATGAAGCACAAGCTGGAATCAAGATTGCCAGGAGAAATATCAATAACCTCAGATACGCAGATGACACCACCCTTATTGCAGAAAGTGAAGAAGAACTAAAAAGCCTCCTGATGAAAGTGAAGGAGGAGAGTGAAAAAGTTGACTTAAAGCTCAACATTCAGAAAATGAAGATCAAGGCATCCAGTCCCATCACTTCATGGCAAATAGATGGGGAAACTGGAAACAGGGGCTGACTTTATTTTGGGGGGCTCCAAAATCACTGCAGATGGTGATTGCAGCCATGAAATTAAAAGACGCTTACTTTTTGGAAGGAAAGTTATGACCAGCCTAGACAGCATATTCAAAAGCAGAGACATTACTTTGCCAATGAAGGTCCGTCTAGTCAAGGCTATGGTTTTTCCAGTGGTTATGTATGGATGTGAGAGTTGGAGTATAAAGAAAGCTGAGTGCCAAAGAATTGATGCTTTTGAACTGTGGTGTTGGAGAAAACTCTTGAGAGTCCCTTGGACTGCAAGGAGATCCAACCAGTCCATCCTAAAGGGAATCAGTCCTGGGTGTTCATTGGAAGGACTGATGCTAAAGCTGAAACTTCAATCCTTTAGCCACCTGATGCAAAGAGCTGACTAATTTGAAAAGACCCTGATGCTGGGAAAGATTGAGGGCAGAAGCAGAAGGGGACGACAGAGGATGAGATGGTTGGATGGCATCATTGACTCGATGGATATGGGTTTGGGTACACTCTGGGAGTTGGTGATGGATAGGGAGGCCTGACGTGTTGCGGTTCATGGGGTTGCAAAGAGTCGGACACAACTGAGTGACTGAACTGAACTGAACTGTCTGTACTCAGTTGCTCAGTTGTGTCCGACCCTTTGCAACCCCGTGGACTTTAGCCTTCCTCTGTCCATGGCATTTTCCAGGCAAGAATACTGGAGCGGGTTGCCATTTCCTACTCCAGGGGATCTTCCAGACCCAGGGATCAAACACACTTCTCCTGTGTCTCCTGCATAACAGGTGGAATCTTTACCAGTGAGCCACCTGGGAAACTCCTCGCTGCTACTGCTGCTGCTAAGTCGCTCCAGTCGTGTCCGACTCTGTGCGACCCCACAGAAGGAAGCCCACCAGGCTCCCCCATCCCTGGGATTCCTCTAGGCAAGAATACTGGAGTGGGTTGCCATTTCCTTCTCCAGTGAATGAAAGTGAAAAGTCAAAGTGAAGTCGCTCAGTCGTGTCCGACTCTTCAAGACCCCATGGACTGCAGCCTACCAGGCTCCTCCATCCATGGGATTTTCCAGGCAAGAGTACTGGAGTGGGGTGCCATTGCCTCTTCCAGGGAAACTCCTTAGCTAGGCCCAATATGTCAACATCTTTGTTAGTTAGTGCCTGGTCAGTTCATCAACCTTGCAAACATCTGAAAATGCAACATAAATACATCGCACATTTAATCCATGGTGCAGTACTGATCTTGTAAAAGGTCCAGAATCCCGCAAGATAGAAACAAGTAAGGCTGAAAGAAGTAGAGGGATGATGGACTTTCTTTGACAAATGAAAACCTAGAAGAATCACTCCAGTGAACAACTGAAGGAAAAAAGCTAAAGGTCTCTGACCGGAAAAAAAAAAAAATAAATAAAGATTTCTAATGCCAAAAATATTAGAGATGACCATGTGAACAATTAAAACTCCCTAAGCTATTTTTTCAAAAGTAATCTACTTTATGATTTTGTGAAAGTCAAAGGTGGAGGGAAGAATGTTTGTATCTTGCTCAAATGCATTTTCAAAGGGAAAATTATTCTGAAAAATCCACATTTGATTCAGTATTTTGAGAACTGGCACATAGCTACAAATATAGATGGAATTTTGTTAAATACAAAATTTAATTTAAAATTTTTTAGTTTTGTTTTTGAAGGTAAAATTCTAAGCACTTTTTCATTATCTGCTGTGAAAATTTGAAACTTGTTTTCAGTACATTTTAAGTGGCTTTTTAATCTCAGATATGACCATCTCTAATTACCCTAAAAGGCACCTGAACCACAATCCAGGGCTCTGCATCAGATTGAGGAGGAGAGGCCCAGAGAGGACATAATAGGGAGCTGGGTTCTATCCTCACATCCCTCCCGTTTGTTCTCTTAGAGGCACGAGCCATATCTGGAACTCAGGTGTGCTCTGTGCTCCCTTGAACTCGACACTGCTCCAACTGCAGCACACGAGTCTCAGGATTTATAAGTGCTTCAAATGTATAAAGGAAATGAAACGTATATGGAAAGCAATGTGTAAATTTTTTTTTTATGCAGCCCAAGTTAGTGACAATAAAATGTTCAGGATGTTTGTTTCCATAACGTGTGTCATTCTTCAAAACTGTCACACTGGAATCTCCCTGTGTTCTTTTATCTAGGAAAATATAATAGTGTAGAGTTATGATATTAATACTTAAGTGATGAAATGCCTTTCCTGAATTCAGATTTCTAGATACTATCAACATTTAGGAACAGTCTGTAATCTTTGAATTCTTGTGCACAGATACTCTGTTCTTGTGACCAAGGATTTTGGAAATTAAAAGTTCATTTTTTTTTTTTTTGATGAATAGTAGCCATACTATTCCTCCTAAAGAACAGAACATTGGAAGGGAATTGTACTGGTTAGTCTTCTTAGCTTCAAACAACTGAGTTTATTCTGGCTGGCTCAAGCAGTATAAGGAATGTATTTTAAAATAGAAGGTAGTTTATATTACCATTAAGAGAACTGGAGAAACTTATTTCAAGGCTATTTCCCCCAGAATAATAGGCAAAACCTTGCTTCAGAAATGGCCCCATGAGAAATCTGTTGACATTGCTGCCACCAAGGCTAAGCACTAAATGCAAGTGCTTCAACTTGTTGCCACTGCCACCTCTGTGAGCATAGCACATGGATTTCTGCCCAGTGAAATTCAGTCTCCAACACTCCTACCTCAAAGGCCAGACAGCTCTGCTGCCACCTCCAGAATGAAAGCTCATCACAGACCCTCTTGGCTTGGATCTCTTGAATGAGTCTCCTGCAAGTGTATATGGTAATGTTCATGTCACGTGCCTGCATCTCAGCTGCAAGAAAAGCTAGGAGCTCAACTCTTTGTGGGTGATAAGAATTGCATGTTGTATCAATTTCCCTCAATACTAAAAAGCTACTGAAAAAATAATGACTGGCACAAATATGATTAATGTCCAAGACAGGGGAATATACAAAGTTCCATTAACCTGTCTCTATTGAGGAAATCTGATGTGAGAACAAACTCATTGGAAAGGATCCTGATGCTGGGAAAGATTGAAGGTGGGAGGAGAAGGAGACAACAGAGGACAAAATGGTTGGATGGCATCACCGACTCGATGGGCATGAGTTTGAGTAAGTTCCGGGAGTTGGTGATGCACAGGGAAGCCTGGCATGCTACAGTCCATGGGGTTGCAAAGAGTTGGACATGACTGAGCAACTGAACTGATTGAGGAAATTGGCTTCCAGGTGGTCTTTATGTAAACAGGTCCTGAAGAAACCTAATGTGTGTTGAATGAAACCAACTCCACTCATCTGCCCATATTGGACAAAGAGGTTGGCAACATTTTCCTGGTTTGGAATGAAACTCTGTCCAATGGAAGCACTCCATGATAAATCATCACCATCGGCATCATTACCATCATCATCGTCACCATCTCTGACTTTTACTGAGCACTAATATTATGGCCTTCCCTTGTGGCTCAGCTGGTAAAGAATCCGCCTGCAATCCGGGAGACCTGGGTTTGATCCCTGGGTTGGGAAGATCCCCTGGAGAAGGGAAAGGCTACCCACTCCAGTATTCTGGCCTGGAGAATTCCATGGACTGTATAGTCCATGACTATACACGACTGGACTGAGTGACTTTCACTTTCACTTTCAATATTATACACCAGAAACTGTGATATAAATGCTTTACAACAATATTTTGTTTAATTATCTCAAAAACCCTGTATAGTAAAAATGATTATCACGATTTTTACAGGTGAAGATTCTGAGATTTATAGAGGTTAACCAATAAACCACAACCTGCCATATGTAAAAGAAGTGCTAGAATTTGAACTCACGTTGACTAGAAAGTCCAAGCTCTTGATCAACACTGCACATCAATTCAACAGAGCCTTGCAGGGGATTCTAAGTTCAGTGTACATGGAGATGGTGCCTGGAGTTGATGGATATACATCGTGTATATGCGCCCAGGAACACTGATTCCATTTTCAGTGTTTCTCCAGCCTCTGCCTCACCTGCCCCCCTTGGGGCATGTGACCAAGGACTGTCCAATCAGACAGCTGTCCCAGGACTCTTCTGTTGTTGTTTAGCACTAAGTTGCCTCAGACTATTTGCAACCCCACAGACTGTAGCCCGCCAGGCTCCCCTGTCCACAGGGTTCTCCAAGAATACTGGAGTGGGATGCCACTTCCTACTCCAAGGGATCTTCCTGACCCAGGGATCGAACCTGCATCTCTTCTACCGGAGGTACTGGCGAAAAGCTTCTTCTACCCTCTGGAAGCAGCATGTAAGCAGATGTTATAGGAAAGAGGAGTGAGCCTGAGGTAAATGCTTCAGAGAAACAAGATATTCAATTTCCACATGAAGATGAACCTTCAAGGATTTGGAAAAGATTCTGTTGGAAACCCAAGATTCTACCACAGAATAAGGAGACTTGGTCATGAGAAAAGATATAAGCACCAGTGTTAATCAAAAAATGAACTCGATCCTAAAAAGTCCTCAGTGAGTGGAACATTAATGATACTGAGGGCCATGAAGTAAAGAGTATAATTATCCACATGACCAAATCAAACCAAAACACCTCCGAATGATTTTATTAGGTTGACTTTTGGGGATAAACATTTGCCTAAAAGAATGATTATTATTAACTGTAGGTAAGAGGTTTCTTTTTATTCGTTAGATATACATCCCATAATTAAGTAAAAAAAAGTCATTTGGATGCTTTTTGTAGCTAACTCATCCAGCTATCTCACCAGGACTCAACTTTACTCATAAGTCATGCCAAGATGGCGGCTGTCTTCAAGAAGGCAGTGCAGTGGAGTCACTTGGGGGAAAGTAATGGGACCCCAAAGATTAGAGGAATGCCACCATGATTGCCCACTAACAAGGAACCAGGAGTCTGGAACAAGAAATACCAGAGTACCACAGAGTATTAGCTCAGATCCCTTTGCCCTAGACCATCCTGAGGTCCTATGCCCTCCTCATTGATTCTCAAAGCTCAAGAGTTGGGTGTCAGACCCAACCCTAACCAGCACCAAGGAGCAAAATCTGAAACTCTCTCTTAAGCTATGTGGGTTTTCATCTTCGCTCACCATGTCTTCTTCTTTTTATTTTTTAAGTCAAAATTTCCCTGAGTAAAAAGGAAATACATGCTCATGATATAAAATCTGGAACACATTTAAAAAGAGAAAGAAAAAAATCACCATTAATGTTGCCACCCGAAGATGACACTGGTGTCCATTTTGTTCCCCATCCTTTCTGATGTGCCTCTTCTACCATAAAACTGTATCCAGGGATTTGAAGAGTTTGTTTTCAATCCAAGTCCTTCTTTGATTTTGGGAAAGTTACTAATAGAGAAAATCAATGATAAATTTCGAGTGTCAACATTACTGCAATAACAGGCTGAACATGACTTCCTAAGAGGAATGGTGGCTTATCTTTTTCTGTTTTAACTCCATTCACAAGTCACTTCCTGCTTACTCATCGCTCTTTTAAACTGCTGTTGGGAGAAACCAATTCTAACCACAGGCAGAACTAGCAAACCTACGTCCATTCAACTGTCTTTTATTTGTCCCTCAAGGAAAAGATTCACATTCATTGCTCATTAAACATCTGGAATAAAAGAATTTGTGTTTGCAATCTGAACCTTGTTTGTTATGAGTTGCAAGATTGTTTAGGGGTTATTGCTTTTGAAAAAATGAGGTAACTAGCTAAAAGCCATTATCTAAATAAATATTATATGTGTAAACAAAGACTGTAGAACTATGAGACTGAATCATTAAGACATTTTTTAGAGTGCTGTGAATTATGCAGTTTGTTTTCTTTTAAGCATTTCTGTAGAGATATTGCAATTTGAGAATGAATGAAAATTAAACAAAATTAAATTTAAGAATTTCTCTGAAAACTTTATATATAAAGAATTTATTAATATAAAATTATGTGTAAGAATTTATATGCAGTATAGTACGTGAATGTTTATATATAAATATATATAAATTATGGCTATGAACACAGTTCTAAATCCATGCTGTTAATAAAACTAGCTTCAAGTATGTGTCCCAAGGCCTTTGACTTCAGAGTTCTAAGGACATTTTATAGTCTTGTAAATGCTTTTGAAATAATCCCAACGAAAACTTCATTTTTCCTAAGAAACGAGTTGAACTCTGAATACGTATTTTTTTCCACTAAGATAATTGCAAAAGAAGTTATATGTAAGAAAATATCACTTTGCATAAATTTAAATAAACCCCAAAGGTTTGCACATCAACATATATTTATTGTGGATATTAAGTGGTTATTCATTTTAAAAATTTGCATGAGACTTGTTTGATGGAATTTAATAGGATTACAGCTCTTGACAGAGTCCAGAGCCTCTTCTCAGGGACACTGCAATTGCAACATCCTAACTGAGGGATGTTTGCCAGACGCAAATGACAGGAGTATCCTGGCTCTCTGTATAGAACTAATTGCCCAAATGAGAAGTTGTACCAACAGAAGTGCTGTGTCTGTGTCTGGAGCTGGCATTGTCTGTTTTCTCAATTGGTAATGTTTCCATTGGCAGTGTGGAGAGATTTTGTTCGTTTGTTTCATTTTCCTTTGAACTTTGTGCTTTATTTTTGGTAAACATTGAGATTTTTGAACAAAGTAATATATGAACATATATGTATAATATGCCCAGCATTTTCTGCACATGTACTGTTTATGCATATGTAGATAAGGATGCGGCTTTGAATGTGTATATACATCGTCCCTAGACAGTGCTGAGAATGCAATAACAAATTTTTACTCTTTGAAGTTCCCTTTTCTAAATGCCAAATTGACCAGCCTCTTCTGACTGCATGTTTTTCCTTATAATGCTGCAGTTCTGATTCAATGGGCATGAATTTGAGCAAACTCTGGGAGATGGTGAAGGACAGGGAAGCCTGGCGTGCTGCCGCCCTGGAGTTGCACAGAGTCAAACGAGACTTAACGACTGACCAATAGCAACACAACGACAAAGTTTAATTAGATTTTTAAATCTCAGCTAATCCAAAATCTTCCCTTCCTCCCTCCCTCTCTTCCTTTCATAAGTTTTTGAGAGTCTCCTTTATATCAATTGCTGCACTAAGTCCTGGATATACAGTGTTGAATAGAGCAGACCCAGCTTGTATTCTCACCACTGAGAATGCCCTTCAAGGTTACTTCTCCTTGGTGAGTCAAGGGAACTAATCTCTTTCATTTTGTATGGTGTTGGTTTGGTCCTCTGGGAGGCAAACACTAGCACAGACTTAGGTGTCCAAGAAATGCCTGTGGGAGATAAAGGCAAGAGTAGATGGGGAGCCTCAGACTGCAATGCAGACTGGCACCTGTGAAAGGAGTTAGAGAAAGAAGTGGGGTTGGGTTGGAAGAACTTTGGGTAACAGTGCAGTCCTGAGTAAAAACTGGGCTGCAGCATCAAGAAGCTCTCGCAAGGAGCCTGTTAGAGGAGACCTGGGTTGGGTAGGAAGGGCCTGGCTCTAGTATTTCTGCCATTGACTGGGAATAGCCTGGTGGCCTTGGCATGCATCTTAGTAGATTCCTAAATCGGACATGACTGAGCGACTTCCCTTTCACTTTTCACCTTCATGCATTGGAGAAGGAAATGGCAACCCACTCCAGTGTTCTTGCCTGGAGAATCCCAGGGACGGGGGAGCCTGGTGGGCTGCTGTCTATGGGGTCGCACAGAGTTGGATACGAATAAAGCGACTCAGCAGCAATAGCAGCAGCAGCATGGCAGCTGGAGGCTACCAGCTAATGACAATTCTTAACTCAGGTTCTCTCCTGAGGGACATCTGTATGGTATACTCCATGACTGCCATGTAGATAGATTTTAGGGTTTTATCCACAGATTGTACAGTATCTGCATGCTCAGTTGTGTCCAGCTCTTTGCGACTCCATGGACTGTAGATTTCCAGGCTCTTCTGTCCATGGAATTTTCCAGGCAAGAATAATGGGGTGGATTGCCATTTCCTTCTCCAGGGGATCTCCCTGACCCAGGGATCAAAACTGAGTCACCTGTGTCTCCTGTGTTGGCAGGCAGATTCTTTACCACTGTGCCACCTGGGAGATGATCTTCAGAGGCAACTTTATTTTCTAGTTTTTGGAAGGCATAGGAGGACAGTGAGAGTGGAAGAAACATTTCACTGCTGCCCCCATGTAAGGACTGCTATATCAAGAATTTAACTGTCTGGCAACAAGGGACACAAGCAAGCACAGGGAACTATATTCAATATTCTGTGATTAAACCATAATGGAAAAGTATATGAAAAAGATTATGTATCTATATATGTATGTATAACTGAGTCACTTTGCTGCACAGCAGAGATTAACACAATATTGTAAATCAACTATATTCAATAAATTTTTAAAAAAGAATAAATAATATGAATAAAAATTTATACTATGAATTCACAGTGATGGTACAAAATTTGAAAGGTGAAATTTAACAAAAATAATTTTGTGTGAAAAAAAATTAATTTTGTAACACCCAAACTTTACTGTGTTCTTCCGTTTTAGGAGAGAGGTCTAGCGCCCTCCATGGTCCAACTCCACTGAAAGTGTTCAGTTCAGTTCAGTTCAGTCGCTCAGTCGTGTCTGACTCTTTGCGACCCCATGAATCGCAGCACCTCAGGCCTCCCTGTCCATCACCAACTCCCGGAGTTCACTCAGACTCACGTCCATCAAGTCAGTGAAGCCATCCAGCCATCTCATTCTCTGTCGTCCCCTTCTCCTCCTGCCCCCAATTCCTCCCAGCATCAGAGTTTTTTCCAATGAGTCAACTCTTTGCATGAGGTGGCCAAAGTACTGGAGTTTCAACTTTAGCATCATTCCTTCCAAAGAAATCCCAGGGCTGATCTCCTTCAGAATGGATTGGCTGGATCTCCTTGCAGTCCAAGGGACTCTCAAGAGTCTTCTCCAATACCACAGTTCAAAAGCATCAATATAGGACTATTTGTAATGAAGCATTTCTTTGGATGTCTGAGGCTCCCAATCCTTTTTTCACTCTTGCACAATAGACACTTACCAGCAGTAAGGTATAAAATTAGGCACACAGCAGGCATCCTATATTGCCTGTCTCTTCTAGGCTGCTTGTGTCACCTACAAATCTACGACGTCCAGCCCTGCAGTTCTAGGACATCTTGGATTGCCTTTCCTCTCCTCTTAAACAAAATAAAGCCAAAACCACACCATCCCATGGCGCCACCACCACCAAAAGACTTGTAGTTGAGGAAAAGAAAGACAAAGTTTAAAAATGGATTAAAAAATGAAAACTATAAAACCATGTGATTATCTCCAGAATGACTGTACTCCAATGCATTTCCATTGGACTCTCCTCCAGCTTGCCCTCTCATCAAGTAGTTCTAGTGGGTCTGAAAACATAGGCAGCCCAAAGGATTTTAACTGATAGTATAGCAAGCCAACAACTCTCCATCTCCAAAATGATTATCACCAAGAAAAAATTGAATACTAGCAGTCAACTGAATTCTTTAGGGCAAGAACAAATAACTGAATATTAAGTGTCCAGATGGGTAGTATTTCAGATGAAGACATGGTGGTTGGACTTTTTTTTTTTAATCTCTGCTAAAAGCACTAAAGAAACAGGAGAAACTTGCGTCTTGGTTTCCAAAAAGGGAAACACGAGAACATTAGACACAATGAGAAGGTGGTTAGGAGATTCTCGCTATTGCTACTCCTCAGCATTTTTGTGGTTGGATCTACACTTGTCCAAAATACTAGCTCCCTACATTAATTTTAAAGCATAGCTATGATGTCTTTAATGTTCTGAGAAACAGTAAATTAAAACATAATTTAGCTGAGTATCCAGATGTGTGCTATTCAATGACAGCCACCAGTCGCATGTGACTATTTAAATTTAAGTTAAACATATCAATTAAAATCTAAAAATTCAGTTCCACAGTTGTACATTTCACATTTTGAGTCTCCAGGAGCCACAGCTATGGGGCAGCACTGATCTAGATGACTGGTTAGATTTTAAATAAATTGGCCTGGTCTACAAGATAGTCAAACAGCTTCTCACTTGCAAGTGTTTAAATAAATAGTGTGTCTGCCTTTAGCAAATGCTTATAACTTATCTCTCTTACTATGAGAACTCCCCTCCTTGCTTACCTTCCACTCTCTTCTTTCTTGCTCTTCCTTTCATTGATTCTTTTGTTATCTGATATGAAGACCAGTTGCTCCCAAATATTCTCAGCAGGTTTAGCCTGTCTCTCTCATCCCTGGTGTTTAAAGCCCAGGGGAAAAGATAGACTTTAAATCAGTTAGAATTTCAACATAACCCTTCCTCTTGAAAATGAGCTTTATCAACAGGTTAAATTCAAATTGTTAGAATTAAACAAAATCATATTATCTTAATCCTATGTATTATTTAGCCAAGTACAGATTTAAACGAACTTAGAATTATATAAAAATGAAAAATATATTTGAAAGCTAGGGCAAAAAGCTTTAATTATCTTTTCAGAGGAGTCTTTATTTATTTATTTTTTAAATTTTACTTTATTTTACTTTACAATACTGTATTGGTTTTGCCATACATCAACATGAATCCACCACAGGTGTACACGTGTTCCCAATCCTGAGCCCCCCTCCCACCTCCCTCCCCATACCATCTCTCTGTCTTTAGAAAAATCAATGGCCTCTCTGAAATTCTAAAAAGTTTTACAATATGTGAAACTTACAGTGTTTCAAAGAAATCAGAAATATTTTTATATTTACTTTGGTCAAATGTCACATATATAATTAGGGACACTAGGTCTATTGTTTAAATCATTGATAAAATCTTGCCAATCAAATCAGACACTATTTTTGAATTTAATTGTGCAGCACATATGAATCCTCTAGTGACAGAGCTAGATGTTATGAAAACGAAACTTTCTCGATTTTTCTCAAGCCATCTCTCAAGCCCAGGTGGCACTAGTGGGAAAGAACCTGCCTGCCAGATTCCTCCTGCCTGCAGGAGCCTTAAGAGACTTGGATTTGATCTCTGGGTTGGGAAGATTCCCTGGAGAAGGGCATGGCAACCCACTCCAGTATTCTTGCCTGGAGAATCCCATGGACAGAGGGGTCTGGTGGGCTACAATTCATGGGGTCTCAAAGAGTGGGACATGACTAAAGCGACGTAACACACACAAAACCCTAGAAGGCAGAAAGCCTCATCTTACTTCTTGAGTCTAAACCCAAATCACTGCCAGTTTCTTCTCAGTTTATTTTGGGTAGTTACTCAGTGGTCATCATTCCCCTTCTCTTCTTCTTCTTCAAGGAGTGACCTCATTCATTCATTCATCAAATATTTATTGAGCTACCACTATTCAGCAGGAACCAGGCACTGGGGATATAATGCAAATAAGACAAAGTAATAGGACTCCCCAGATAGTTCAGTGGTTAAGAATCTGCCTTCCAATACTAGGGACATGGGTTGGATACCCGGTTGGGAAACTAAGATCCCACCTGCCCAGGGGCAACTAAGCCCTCACGCCATAACAACTGAGCTCCGTGCATGCACCACAACTAGAGAGAAGCCATGTGTGCACAATAATTAAAAAAAAAAAAAAAGACAAAGTCCTTCCCCTCAGAGAGCATGTGTTCCAGTGGGGAAGGAGGACAATAAGAAAGCAAACAAATAAATACATGAAAAATATTGACACTAGTACAAGCTCTAGAGAAAATTAAAACAGGATGTTGTGGTAGAAAGCCCTGGATGAACAGGGAATCCTCACTGTGATAATATTTAAGCCAAGACCTGAATAATAAGAGAGAACCAGGCTTGAGAAAGAGAAAAGAGCATTTGGGTGAAGGAAACAGGAGACACCAGCTCAAAGGTGAGAAAGAGCTTGGCTTCTAGTCTCCGAAGACTTCCATGAGCTCCAGCAGCAGCAAAGAGGATAGTATATCTCCCCCCTAACCCTGAGCAATGCATCTGGCTACCTCAGTAAGGGAGGGACTTGGGCAACCAGCAAAGTTTAGGAAAGAGAAGCTTTCATATTATCTTAGACTTTTACCACACAAAAGTAAGCATTCTTTAATCAGCTTGGGCACTTCTCCCCTTTCATTTTCTATTCCTTGCATAGAATAAGGAACTTTTGGTAGAAAATAGCCCAACTGGTAAAGAATCTGCTTGCAATGCAGGAGACCTGGGTTCAATCCCTGGGTTGGGAAGATCCCCTGGAGGAGGGCATGACAATTAACTCCAGTATTCTTGCCTAGAGGATCCCTATGGACAGAGGAGCCAGGCAGGCTGCAGTCCATGGGGTCACAAAAAGTTGGACATGACTGAGCGACAAAGAACAGCACAGTACAGAAATAATATTAAGAAAGTCTGGAGTTCGGTATAACATAATTTTTGAAGCAAGAGCCAAGATGATGCTTTTTCTTTCACAGGAGCATCATCTTTCTTGCAGGACCACACTAGCCAGTTGTCACTCTTGCCTCAGTTGAGCACCAAAACGAGAAATATGTATGGTGAAGTTCTTGGGAAACTTCTTTATGCCGATGTGATTTTTCAAAACATGTATCATAATTAAAGGGCTTCCCAGGTGGCTCAGTAGTAAAGAATCTGCCTGCCAAGCAGGAGACATAAATGGCTACTCACTCCAGTAGTCTTGCCTGGAGAATACCATGGACAGAGGAGTCTGGCGGGCTACAGTTCATGAGGTTGCAAAGAGTCAGACATGAGTGAACACATACACACACACACACACACACACACACACACACATCTTAATTAATATACATCTAATATTCTCCCTAAAGTCTTTAAATTATTATTTATTCCTTGAGGCTATGTCATCTGCCCACCTATTTGTATGTCCATACATCCATCCACCTGTTGGGCAGATTTCATCAAATATACAAGGGTCAGGTCCTTCTTGATCCAGTCCTGCTTAAACCCTTTCCTCTCTCCCCTCCCTTGGAATCCCTTTAGCCCTTTTTCCATGCTTTGCAGCTTAGCACTTTATGATGTACTGAATGCATTATCCAATCTGACCACTGCAATGGTGGCAAGAATTAGGGTAGATATTATTCCCATCTTGCTAATGAGGAAACCAAGGCCTGGAGTATTGACATCTATGAGTGCTCTATTCTCTATTAAATATCTGTCTTTCTTTTTAAAATTAATTTTTATTGAAGTATAGTTGATATACAGTGTTAGTTTTAGATGTATAACATAGTAATTCAATATTTCTATAGATTATATTCCATTCAAAGAAATACTAAATCACTATGTATCAGACACTAGCATAGTGTTGTTTGTCAATTATACTTCAAAAACTTTTACAAAAGAGACAACATTTGTGGTAACCAGAAGTGGAAGGCAGCATAGGGAAAAAAATTGGATGAAGGCTGTGAAAAGGTACAAACTTCTAGTTAGAAGATAAATGAGTACCAAAGATGCCATGTACAACATGTTAAATATATTAACACTGTTGTATGTTATGTGTGAACATTTTGGAGAGAATGGGTACTGAAATTTCTCATCACAAGAAAAAAATTTTTGTATTTCTTTACTCCTGTACTGTGAAATGGAATATTTCCTGCCATATCAATAAACAAGGATGTCCCAGGCA
Source organism: Capricornis sumatraensis (assembly GCF_032405125.1). Lineage (NCBI taxonomy): Eukaryota > Metazoa > Chordata > Mammalia > Artiodactyla > Bovidae > Capricornis > Capricornis sumatraensis. The sequence continues at coordinate 232,135,114 of NC_091069.1, read as the reverse complement.
TCCGTGAAGCCAGCCCTCCAGATATGAATTTCTGAGCCCAGGAAGAACAATGCCTGCTATCTGACAGCAGTCGAGCTTCTACCACAAGCTGCCACCACTCCCTATGGTGAGCAAGGAACTAAGAATATGAGTAATCAAACTGCAGGCTGCTGGCCCCAGATAGCTGAGATGCACGTGAAAGGAATGATTTCAGTAAGTCCAGACTCTTGCATCTTCCCATACATAGAAAAGCACTAAATTCCTTAAACTGAGATATCTGATTTTCTTTAATTAACAATAATCTTTCAGTGTTCAAACTACCTGCCCCTTGCTGCAAACTTCTGTATAAACTGACTCCTCCTCCTGCCTCTTTGGGGCAGCTCTCTCAGGGTCACTTGAGATGCTGTCTCCCAGGCTGAAGTCCTAAAAATTCCCACCAAGTAAAATGTGACTTTGAACTTCTAGGTTATGACTACATTTTAAAGTTTACAATACCTATGGGAGATGGTAACTGGACTTGTGATAATCACTTCATGGTGTATGTGGGTCAAATAATCATGCACTACAGCTTAAGCTTATACAGTACTACTAATCTTATGTAGATTATGTCTCAAAAAAACTGGAAGAAAAAAAAGCAATGGAGTAAATCTCTATGCACTGGTAAGAAAAGATGATCAAGTTTAATATGTTTAAAAAGTAAGTTGTTAAATATTGTTATAATAGGATCCCATTTGTGGAATAATATAGGTGTCTCTGTGTGTATCTACATGTACATATTTGTATACACACATACATGTTTATATTTATCCGTATGTATTTGTATATGCATGAAAAATCTGGAGAGTAAGCAACTGCAAGAGGGACTTCTATGTTTACCTTATACTCTTCTGAATATATGAATTATTTACAATAAGAATATGGCAATTTTATAATTAAAGTTTTCTTTTACAATTAAAATAAATACTTTGTACTAGGTGAAAAATGTTATTATAAAATAATGTCTACAATTCTCTGTTCTGTAAATATATCCTTGCTACTTTGCCTGTGCTGTGCTCAGTCACATCTGACTCTTTGGGACCATGTGGACTGTAGCCCACCAGGCTCCTCTGTCCGTGGGATTCTCCAGGCAACAATACTAGAGTGGGTTGCTATACCCTGCTGCAGGAGATCTTCCCTATCCAGTGACTGAATCCATGTCTCTTGTGTTGTAGGCGTATTCTTTACTGCTGAGCCCCTGAGGAAGCCCATTGCTTTGCCTGTTTTCCCAAAATGTTAAACATACACCTTTGACCCAGAAATCCCATTCTTACATCTTTTCTCAAGAGAAATAAAAATATATGTCTACAAAAAGACTTATACATGAATATTTATTGGCATTTTATTCATACTAGCTCAAAGGTAAAATAGCCCAGGTGTTTAACAATAGGAATGTAGGTAAACAAATTGCAGTACATGCATGCAATGGAAAACTACTCGGTTGCAAAAAGGAAGAACCTTTTTTAATGCCTGCCAGAACATGGATGAATCGCAAAAATATTACGCTGAGCAAAAGAGGCCAGCCTAAAAGAGTACATAATACGATTCCATTTATATGAAATTTTGAATCAGGCAAAACTAATCTGGAGCAGCAAAAGCATATGAGTGGTTTTCTGGGGCCAGAAATAGGGCTGGGTAGTGGATGAGTATCGGAGAAGGCAATGGCACCCCACTCCAGTACTCTTCCTGGAAAATCCCATGGGCAGAGTGGCCTGGTAGGCTGCAGTCCATGGGGTCACAAAAAGTCAGACACGACTGAGCGACTTCACTTTAACTTTTCACTTTCCTGCATTGGAGAAGGAAATGGCAACCCACTCCAGTGTTCTTGCCTGGAGAATCCCAGGGACGGGGGAGCCTGGTGGGCTACCATCTATGGGGTCGCACGGAGTCGGAGTCGGACACGACTGGAGTGACTTAGCAGCAGCAGCAGCAGCAGTGGATGAGTATTGATTACCAAGGGTGCAAGAGGACTTTTGGGGGAGGTGGAAATGTTCTATAGCTCAATTGTGGTGGTGGTTCCATGGTATATGCTTTTGTCACAACCCACTGAATTGTACACTTAAAATAGGTAGATTTTGTTGTATGAAATTTATATATCAATAAAAACTATATATATATATCTACCTATAAAATGTATATATGTGTGTGTGTGTTCTTAAATTCCCTTTCTTCTGTATAAGAAGGTCTATGAAGATGTAGGGAACTATATGTAAGCCAGAAAGTTCCAGACAAGGAAGACGCTGTACCAAGAATGAGCATGTTTCTTAGCTTAGAGGATAACATGCAATGAGCAGGTAGAAATAGTTTCCAAAATATAGGAGTGAGGCCACTGCACACACTGGAAATTCAGCTCCTGGGAGGGTAGGCTTCTAGCTGCTCTTCCTAAGCAGCGGCTCATAGATTCCAATAGAGCATAATAAAAAGTAAAAACCTGAGGTGGTAATACCTGTGGCCTGGCCTCATTAGGTCCCTGGGGAGGGGGATGGTGGGGGCAGGGGCAGCCCTGACTCCCCTGAGACTCCAGGGGCCTCTCTGGGACTGCAGCTGCTTGCTGGCTCCCCCTAGAGGTGGGGACTCTCCGGTGGGAATGAAGAGAAAGCCTTTCCCACAGTGTGGGCTCCAGAGAAGACAAGGCTCACAAGAGAGCTGACCAGAAACTGGTCCTCTTGGAGACTCTGACTTGGAGCTGCTCACCTGGGGCTCTGTGGTGGTGAATTGCTTGGTTCCAGGCTTCTGGTCTAGAATGACACCAGGCAGTGGAGACTGGCAGGGCTGGAGCTGAAATGGACGCTTGTGGTCAACTCCCCATTTTGGCGCTCTTAGTGCCTGGATTGTCCTTCCCCACTCTTAGTCCAAGTTGTCCTGGCGAGGAGGCTCCACCCTGGCTCTCTGGGGAGAACAGTGACTCAGGCAGCAGTAAATCAGAGCTTCCCACTCCCCTGGCCACAGCGAGCACTTCAGGGATGGGCATCTGACTGCTCCCTCCCCAGAGCCCATGGGTTGCCACGAAACATTTTTGCAGAATGAGACATTTCTGTGAAGAGTGAGATGTGGAGTCGTTTTTGCTCTGAAGCTAAGAGCTGAGGGGATGTTGGGTCACATCTGCTGCCACCATCTTGATACGACTGGAGCTATCTCAAAGGAAATCAGATGAGCGATAGAGAGCAGTCCTAAAGACAGTGCTTGGGCCCAGAATCCCGCCATGATTGATGAGTCCATCCTGGGACTTTCTGTTTTCTCACTCAGTTCCCTAGCCAATTCCCTTCTTCTTTAAACCCACCGGTGTCAGGTTTTCTGTCTCATGCAACTGAAATGGAAAATTCCTGTTGCTGCCACTGCGTGGAGTTACCCCACTCCACCCCACCTCCGTCAACTGGCAAATATGTCCTTCTCTTTCAAGATTCACTTTATGCACCAACCACCTCTAAGTCTTTTCTGGCTCCCCTGCCGAAGGTGGAACTTCCTTCATTTTCCTCCACTGTATTCCATACACATTTGTGTCAAAACACCTAAATTCCTTTAGAACCCTTATTCTTATCATTGGTGGCGCTCTCTCTACTAAGTTGTAAAGTTCTTAAGGACAGGAGCTGTCTATGCATTGGTTTTGTATCCTCAGAGTCTAGTCCAGTGTCTGACACACAGTAGGTATATGACTAGCATTTGTTACATGAATCAGTGAATGGGGCAAGGATCCGTATCCAAGTTTTCCTATAAGTGATATGCACATCCTTGCAGCTGGACAGAGTGAAGTCATGGAGAATTTTGGGTTGACAGTGGAAAGAATCAATCTGTTCATCAGTCAGTCAGTCAGTCTAACCGAATCTTCTTAGGCATCACTCACAGCTGAAACTCCCAGGCAGACGAGTGACTCATGCTTGGAAATAGGAAACCCAGGGCTGTTTAAAAGCCCCCTAATGCCCAGAACTGATTTTTGTGGCAACCTTTCCCCAACCCTGCTCTCTCTCAGGAGATCTGGGTGAGCAGTTCTGGAAAGCCAAGGGCAGAAAACCTGAGGGATGAGGTTGAAAGTCATGGAATAGTTTCTAAGTATTTGATAAATTCTTATTGATCAATTGAGTTTGTTTCCTCCAGGTACTTTTTTTTTGTCTCCATTAATATGAGAAGCCCACTTAGGGTTATAAATATGACCAAAGGCAAAATAAAATGACATTAGTGGATATAAACAGAAAATGTTTGCAGCATCAGATGTTTTCTCAAAAGTATCCTCAACACAATACTATTAGTAAGTAGGTCTGATCACCTGTCATGTTGTGGACTGATCTTGTTGACATTTTCTATCTCCCAAATGAGAAGGTCATCAACCCTAAGTTCCATCATCTATTAATATTAACTAGAAAACCTTGGGCAAGTCATTCAGCATATCAAGGGTATAGCTTTATCACCTCCTCAATGGGACAATAAAATCCTCATCCTTACTTATTAATACATCTCATAGTTGAAATGAGGATTAAATGAAAGGAGAGATGGAAACTGAAGTGAGCTTGCATGCCTTTCAAGTTCTGTATCCTTTAGTGCACAGGTTACAAACTGCATCTGTCTTGATTTTCTTGGTTGCAAGTGACAGAAAAACAACCCAATCAGCCTTAACTGAAAACAAGATGCTTTGGCCCTTGTAACTGAAAAATCCCAAGGCAGATCTGGGATCCAACGGCATCACTGGAACCCAGACACTCTCTCTCATCTCTGGTTATCTTCAGTGTTGGTTCAATTTCCGAATATTATGTGGTTAGAAGATGCTTCCAGGAGCAGCAGACCTCATTCAAGTATGTTGGGACAGAGTAATTATTCCCTAAGACTCCCAATAAAAACTTCATTGAGCTTTATGACTGGATCATATGCCCATCCCCAAACCAATCAGTGTGACCAAAAGAAATGTCATATTTTTTTTTCTGATTAGCAAGCCTGAGACACATGTCCATATGTTGAGGCAAGGATACAATCAACCCCATATTCATTCTATGAGCTGAGAGAAGAAGAGTTGGTGATCCCCCAACTCTTTCAAGGGAAATTTCAAGGGAAATTATACTGTGGTTAGTAGTAGGGAGAATAGAAGCTACATGACAAAACAAATGTCAGTTACCCATAAATAACTCTTAAGACCTCAGGACACACAAGAGTGGTGATATTGGCTGGAGGCAGATGGGAGAGACAAAGAGGGTCCCAAGAGCGTACAAACTAGAATTTCTCTGGGTTTATCCCTCCCTGCTATGTGGGAACTTCAGAACCTCAGCTTCCTCCCAAATTATTTGGGGAATCCCTGGAGATTTTAGCGAGGAGTCCTGTGTACGTGTGGAACAGTTCTTTTGGGTATCGCTCAGGACCTGTAACCTCTTCCCCCTTTGCGGTGGCCTCCTGTGGTGTCTCCGTGGCCGCTAAAGCCACGGTGCCCAAAGCGCAGTGTCCAGTGCCTTCAGAGACGGCGGAGGCGGGGCACGTGTTGTTGAAAGGACCAAACCCTTTAAAAAATGGCATCTCCTCACTTCTCCAACAAGGACTCGGTGTGAAGACAATACCCTTCGCTCTCATTTCTGCCATTCGGGCCCTCTTACCTGACAGACAGGGGTCAGGGGTGCCCAGCCAACAAGTAAGCCAGAAGAAGGGGTTGGGGCACAGCTGTTTGTGGTTACAAAGCCAAGGAAATGAATCCATAGAGTCCAGGGAAATTCCTGGATGCAGTGCCTGGTTCAAGTCCCAGTCCAGAGCCCAAGTCCAGGGGAGGGGAACAGATAGTTGAGAAGCACCAAGGGGGAAAAATGAACTTGAGCTTGCGTTGATTGTCCGGTGAGTGTCCTCTCTCTCAGAGCTGCTGGCTGGGCCAGGCTGTGCTTACTTGGCCACAGAGATTAGTCAAACCACCATGTGTGTTAGTAGTTAGCCTTTCCTGCAGTCCTCTGCCTGTCTGAGTCCCTGGGGGCTGGGCTGGCCATCAGTCGACAAGGTAAACTACAGAGAACCACGTCTCTCCTGCAGGAGTTGCTCACTGTTGCTCTTGGACCAGTGCCAGAGTTCCAACTCTTTATCCCTTGAGGAATGACCCATTCTTCATGCAAATTCTTGCCTGGGAAGGATGGCAGTGGTGAAGCTGACTGCCCTGCTGGTCCTCCAGGCAGTGGTCATTGCACATCATGACAACAACATCTAATACAAATTGAGAGCTTGCTATGTACTGGGCAGATTTAAGGGTTTTTCACTCTTTTTAAAAAGTCTAATTTATTAATTTATTATTTTTGGCTGTGCTGGATCTTGGTAGCTGTGTGGGCTTTTCTTCAGTTGCAGCGAGTGGAGGCTACTCTTTGCTGTGGTGTGCGGGCTTCTCATTGCTGTGGCTTCTCTTGTTGTGGAGCATGGGCCCCAGGGCAGGCAGGTTTCAGGAGGTGTGGCTCCTGGGCTCTAGGGCACCGGCTCAATAGTTGTGGCACAAGGGCTTAGTTGCCCTGTGGCTTGTGGGACCCTCCCAGACCAGGAATCGAACCCATGTCTCCTGCACTGGCAGGTGAATTCCTTACCACTGAGCTACTAGGGAAGCACTGCATTCCTTCTTAACAGCTATCTTCTGCTTTAGGAACTATTATTATCCAGTTTATAGATGAGGTCACTGAAGCAAAGAAAAGTTTAGTAAATGTAACTGTACTTTGAGGCTGAATATTTGACCATCTCAATCACTGTTGTGTTTCTTGTGCTCCATATAATGCCTGACGTAGAGGGGTTATCTGAGAAATACTTTTAAAATTGATGGATGTACAGGGTATGCTGTGGTGGGCTTCTCTGATCTCTCATTTGGGACCAAGGCAATCATTGCCCCAACTTCTAGGGTGTCAGCATGCTGGGGTGTCAGATGCTAAGTTCTCCCGATTGGCATATGTGTAGGAATTTCCCACAGGACAAGATTTACAACTGTTCCCCCAGAATGGCATCCAGTGGTAAGTCTATGTGGGAGTTAAAAAGACCAGTCCCAGTCTGGGAATATTCTGACGGGCCATCCCAGTTCCCACTGAGGCTGGAGTCAGCTAGGTAGGCCTCTGTTGCATCTGCAGTGCAGTTCCATCCCTCCTCTGCCCAGCCTTGCTTTCCTCACTTCTTTATAGGTGTCACTGCTGCCTGGAAAATCCCATGGACAGAGGAGCCTGGTAGGCTTCGGTCCATGGGGTTGCGAAGAGTCAGACACGAATGAGCGATTTCCCTTTCACTTTTCACTTTCATGCATTGGAGAAGGAAATGGCAACCCACTCCAGTGTTCTTGCCTGGAGAATCCCAGGGATGGGGGAGCCTGGTGGGCTGCCGTCTATGGGGTCACACAGAGTTGGACACGACTGAAGTGACTTAGCAGCAGCAGCAGCTGCTGACTAAACACCTTGGATCTGCCACCAGGATCTGCCACCTACTTGCAAGTCTCCATCTCAGGGTCTGTCTCTAGGCAATTTGACCCAAGGCAGATGGAACATGCTACTCACTCAGCCTTGTGGCTCGCACCTCAACAATCCTCTCTAGAGGTTTGACTCTTCTTCTAGAACTATTTGAGGTGACATGACTATGGGCTGTTGCTGCAAAAACCTTTGCCTTCTTCACTGAAACCTCCAAAATTCAGGAAGATGCCACCCCTCATCATAGCTGCTCTTTCTAAACTGGACCCTTTGTTCAGCCCTGATGGCCAGAGGTGGCTCTTTCATTCCAGTGCTCCAGGTCATAGTGATGGCTTAAGATACAAAGAAGAAGGCTTCTTCCCTTGAAAATTCTCTCAGGAGCTCCACCCCAGCTTCACAGTCCTGCCTATGAACCCTCCACGCAGGTGACCCTCTTGGATCAGACCATTTCCCAAGGCTTCAATAACCAGCACCACTGTTCCCCAGTGAACCAATGGCCATGAGTTCAGACTCCTCCTTCCTAGCGAATTCCTGCCAGGTGAATTCCCTTCTTGCTCTTCCTTTCCATCTGCCTATTGTCAGGGTCACATTATACACATCTGAACCACAAAATGGGTCCGCTTTCTCCCCACAAGTCCTCTGTAAGTTTGCCTGACTCTCCATTCCCCTTGCCTCTCCCCAGGATCTGCCAAGCTCTGAGAATATTGAATATATTAGAACTGGGAGGGAGGGTAAAGGTGGGAGGGATGTCTGCTTACTGAGATAAGATCCAGACAATGTCTCATTATATATGGCAGAGGCGTTAAGGAGTCAGACAAACCCAGCTTCTTTACATACATACCTGTAAAATGGGGACACTTCCCTAACTTGTTAATATAACTGAATAAAGTAAGGCATGTGAAGCACTTGGCATTGTGCATGGCATGGAGTAGGTCTTCCATAGATGATGTTTGTACCAGTTACTTGGTTTTTGTCTCTCTGCTCCACTTTGTGGGAGGGTAGTTGCTGCCCATAGGTGCTACAGGTATGATTTCTAATGTCTTCTTTTTACCTTTTTGGTCTCCTACTTAATAACATTATACCTAGTTAACAAAAGTGAAAGTAAAGTTGCTCAGTTGTATCCGACTCTTTGCGACCCCGTGGACTGTAGCCTACCAGGCTTCTCTGTCCATTGGATTTTCCAGGCAAGAGTACTGGAGTGGGTTGCCATTTCCTTCTCCAGGGGATCTTTCCAACCCAGGGATCAAACCCGGGTCTCCAGCATTGCAAACAGATGTTTTACTGTCTAAGCCACCAGCTTTTGTTTGTTTGTTTGCTTCGGCCTTGCCACGTGGCATGTGGGATCTTAGTTCCCAGACCAGGAATTGAACCCACAGTTTCTACACTGGAAGTGTGGAACCTTAATCACTGGACCACCAAGCAAGTCCTTAAGTGTTTTTTTTTTTTCATATTAAATTCTCACTTCTCAGATGACTGGTATGGTTTCTTGTCTCTTGACTGGGCCCTGATGGATATCACTGTTTTCCATTTTGTGAATGAGAAAACAGGAGTTCAAGTTGATTAAAGAATTTCCAAAGGTCACAGAGGGACCTTGTGGCCACAGAGGTTGAGATGGTTGAATGGCATCACCACCTCAAAGGACGTGAGTTTGAGCAAACTCTGGGAAGTGAAGGACAGGGAAGCCTGGCATACTTCAGTCCATGGGGTTGCAAAGAGCTGGACACGACTGAATGACTGAACAACAAGCACAAGGTCACGGAGTGGTTCGACTGCATTGGCATCTCCTACATTATACAATACAGCTGAGATAAGCCACATTGCACCCGCTCCAGGTCACCCTCAGGTTTTCATCTCTGTCTTGGCCGCAGCCAGTTGCGTGATGGGAGGGACTCTTCCCACTACCCCGGGGGAGCTGAGGATAAAGCCCAGCTGCTGCACGGCTAACAATGGGACACTACGTGCCTCCAAACGCTAGATTCCTCTCCACAATTCTCTATTTAAGAAAATTATTTTTTGACCAATTTCTAAATTTCTCATAAAGGGAAAAGGAATAAACAGTAAATCAGTTATAAAACATTTCAATACTAGTGAATCTAAAAGGGTTCACTAAGGGTTATAACATTATCTTGACCAAAACAGATTCTGTAGGCCTGACCCAGAATTTTGGGGAGAGGAAAAAAAATTCTCAAACCCAGCTATTTTAATTTCATTCTTATTTTTAAAAGTGTTTCATGAAGCACTTTTTGATGGAGGACAAGTGGTCAGAGAGAAGAAAAGGAGTTAGGCCAAAAAAGAAATCTTTCCCATCAAACAAGGGTGGACAACTTATCTTTAAAAGATGAGAAACCAGCATTCTAATAGACTATCTGGGGAAAAAACACAATGACATTACTGGGAATCTAGCCAAAGTGGGGACTATTACTGGATGTTTCTGACTTTGTTTAGAATATTCCTGGAACTCAATATCTTTATAATGACATAGAGATAGAAGCTTTCCCTAATATGAAGAATGCCACAGTCCATTAGCAGAAATTGAGCTATGTTTTAATTTTATTATAATGAATATCTGATTAGAATGGTACTCCAAAGAAAAACAAATGAGTTGTTAAGCAATTATTGTCAAGAAATAATGCGTAATTTTATTAGATGAATGGAAAAAGACCAACCCCAACATGTCTGTGAAAACAGAAAATACAGTCCAACTCCTGGATCACTACCTAGGAATGAGGGCAGGGTTCTCATTCCAGGCAGTGATAAGTTATTGGGCTTGATGTTTCTCTAATAGAAAAACAAAGTCATGTAAGCAAAGAGTCATTTTTACAAGTTTAAAAAACTAAGGACACCTAATTTTGTGTCATCACGAACAAATGTTCCTTGGAAATATAATTTTTTGTATAAAAAATGGTTTTCAGAATCAGGCCAGGGAGCTGAACATTCAGAATTTATTAAATATTGAGTGTTGCCAGATAAAAGCCAAGAAAAGTGAATATTTCTGCTATCTAGCTACTTCCTTTCTTTCCAGTATTCCAATATCTTGCTTTCTCAATGGCTGACTTTTATTTGGCTATTTCTTGGAGGTTTGTACTATTTATGCTATTTACTCATTACCAAATTTTTAAAAAGGAAAAAAATGGCAGAATCCATCAACTTTTCTACAAGTCGGAAAGGGCTTTCTAAAGCAGCATATTTTACAATTTTTCGTACAGCTGTTACTGAGGGCACTTTTAGAGTACTTCCTAAAATTGTTTTTCTCCATTCTTCAAGTCATCAAGGATAGCGGAGAGAACACGGCAACATCAGTGTGCCATTTTGGATAAGATCACAAGCTCCAAGGGCCAAGAGATTTGGATTTGGAGTTTTGGTTCAGCCATTCACTAGCTATGTGACCTTTGTGTAGGTCACTTAACATTTCTGAGCCTTAATTTCCTCATTTACATAATGGAGTGCTGACAGTAGCCACCTCATAGGACTGATGAGTACAATAGATGATATGCCTGGCATATCATGAATGCCCTTGGAGTTGCTATTTAATGAAAATGCAGGGACCAAGGACAGGATCTGAATGAGGGTTATCTCTTGCCAGGGTATCAACTGTATATGATGAACACTTGCATAAAGTTCACTGAAGCTTTTACTCATCCATATTTGTTGAACTCCTACTATATAAAAAGAGTTTACAAAGCCAAGTAAGTAACAACCATGCCTTCTAGAAATTTAGTCAAGTGAAGTCATGAGTTGTTGCTCAGTCACTAAGTGCTGTCCGACTCCTTGCGACCCCATGGACTGCAGCACGCCAGGCTTCCCTGTCCCTCACCATCTCCCTGAGCTTGCTCAAACCCATGTCCATTGAGTCAGTGATGCCAGCCAACCATCTCATGCTCTGTCACCCCCTTCTCCTGCCCTCAATCTTTCCCAGCATCAGGGTCTTTTCCAGTGAGGCTACTCTCCACATTAGCTGGCCAAAGTTTTGGAGCTTCAGCTTCAGCATCAGTCCTTCTAGTGAATATTCAGGGTTGATTCCCTTTAGGATTGACTAGTTTGATCTCCTTGCTGTCCTAGGGACTCTGAAGAGTCTGTCCAACACCACAAGTTGAAAGCATCAATTCTTCAGCGCTCAGCCTTCTTTATGGTCCAACTGTCACATCCACACATGACTACTGGAAAAACCATAGCTTTGATTATGGGAACCTCTGTTGGCAAAGTGATGTCTCTGCTTTTTAATACACCATCTAGGTTTGTCATAGCTTTTCTCCCAAGGAGCAAGCATCTTTTAATTTCATGGTATGGTCACCATCTGCAATGATTTTGGAGCATCCCAAATTAAAATCTGTCATTATTTCCACTTTTCCCCCGTCTATTTGCCATAAAGTGATAGAACCAGATGCCATGATGTTAGTTTTTTGAATGTTGAGTTTTAAGCCTGTTTTTTCACTCTCCTCTTTCACCCTCATCGAGAGGCTCTTTAGCCCCTCTTCACTTTCTACCATTAGAGTGGTAACACCTGCATATCTGAGGTTATTGATTTTTCTCACAGCACTCTTGATTTCAGCTTGAGCTTCATCCAGCCCAGCATTTCACATGTTGTACTCTGCATATAAGTTCAAAAAGCAGAGTGACAATATACAGCCTTGGCTTACTGCTTTCCCAATTTTGAACCAGTCCTTTGTTCCATGTCCAGTTCTGTTGCTTCTTGACCTGCATACAGGTTTCTCAGGAGGCAGGTAAGGTGGTCTGGTATTTCCATCTCTTTAAGAATTTTCCACAGCTTGTTGTGATCCACACAGTCAAAGGCTTTAGCATAGTCAATAAAGCAGAAGGAGATGAGGCATGATGGAAATATCCAAATAACTTAGGGACAGAAGAAAGAAGATCCCACTGTGTGGGTCAAGCAGTGAGCTCTGGAGAGTCTCAGGGTGGAGCATTGTGGGGTTCCCAAAAATGATACAGGTGGGTTGGATTGGACCAGGGGAGGTGACAGTAACATTTCAAGGGAGGAAATAATATAGAGCAAGAAAAAGAGGTGGCGACCTGGGCAGTTTATTCGGGGAACTACCCTGTTTGGCTGTAGCACTGGGTGACAGTGAAAGAATAGTAGAAAGTTGGAGCCAACCTTTGAACAGAGTTTTGTGTGTTTATCTGGTTGGTTGGTTTTGGTTTTAAATAAGTAATAATATGTAGCCACTGGTAGAACTCAAACATGCTCAAATATCTTTTACCTTCTTTTTCTCCTTTAGCTGGGTCCTATCACTTTCTTCTCTCTTTCACTCATAGTTCTTGAAAGTCTTGCCTAAATACTTTGAAAACCAGAAGCTTCTGAACCTTTGCAGCCTGACTTCTGTTCATCATTCTGCTTTGAGTGGCCTTATCGAGCATCTCCTAACATTCCTTTTTTTTAAATAGAAATTTATTTATTTTAATTGGAGGCTAATCACAATATTGTAGTGTTTTTGCCATACATTGACATGGGTCTGCCATGGGTGTACATGTGTTCCCCATCCTGAACCCCCCTCCCACCTCCCCCCGCCAATCCCATCCCTCTGGGTCATCCAGTGTTTATTGAATTATAGTTGATTTACAGTGTTGCATTAATTTCTGTTATAAAACAAAGTGATTCAGTTATATATCTGTGTGTGTGTGTTCTTACTCACACACACTTTGCAGCCAACTCTTTGTGACCCTATGGACTGTAGCCCATCAGGCTCCTTTGTCCATGGGATTCTCCAGGAAAGAATACTGGAGTGGGTTTCCATGCCCTCCTTCAGGGGATCTTCCCAACCCAGGGACTGAATCAGTGTCTCATGTCTCCTGCATTGGCAGGTGGGTTCTTTACCATTAGCGCCACCATATATAATGTTCTTTTTCATATTCTTTTCCATTATCACAAGATACTGAACATAGTTCCCTGTGCTGCCATAACATTTCTATTTACTTTCATTTTTGGCTGCACGGGGTCTTCGCTGCGTTTTGAGTCGGCTTCCTCTGGTTGCAGTGAGTGGGGGAGGCACTCTTTGCGGCAGTGCTTCAGCTTCTCACTGTGGTGGCTTCTTGTTGGGGAGCACAGGCTCTAGGGCACCCGGACTTAAGTAGTTGCAGCTCTGGGCTCTGTAGTTGTGGCTCACAGGGTTTAGGGTACAGGTTCAATAGTTGTGGCTCACAGTCCTAGTTGCTCCGCATGTGGAATCTCCCCATACCAGGGATCAAACTCATGTCCCCTGCATTGGCAGGTGATTCTTATCCACTGCACCACTAGGGAAGTCCCAGTAACATTCTGGATGCCCTTTGTAGTCCCTATCAGGTTGACACACTGGCCCTTCCTCCTGCGCTGTCTTTGCTCGGCCTCCATTACACAGCTCCTCCCTGATCTTCATCCAGCATCTTGAGCTGCTCTTTCTCAGCTCCTTAGCAAGCTCTTCTCCCTCTGCCCATCCTGAATTATCAGGACACCTGGGGATCTGACCTCATGTCTTTTTCCTTCTTCTCCACATCTCTTCCTGAACTATCTCACCCTCCTCTTCAGTTCTACACCTCTCACCACTTCCATGCTGAGCATGATACCCAGATCCCCATCTTTGGTCCAGTGCTCTTTCCTGTGCTTCTGAACTGCACTTCCACTTACCATACCAACGACTCTACTTGGAGTTTCTTCGGGTGCCTTAAGCCCAGTGTGTCCATTAAACTCATTGGCTACCATATCCTGCAGTCTATCTTAATGAATGGTGCCACAACCCACGCATTGTCTAAGCCAGAAATCCAGTGTCATCTGAGCCTCTTTCTTCTTTACATCCCATCTCCAGCCACCAAGGCTTACTGCTTCTCTCTGAGCCTGTTCCTTGAACCCATCTACTTCCGTTCATCCCCACTGCCATTCTCTTATATTCTCTGCTAGTCCTAAATGGTCTTTCTTTTCCCTCCATCCATTCTCCATGTTGCAATCAGATTGGGAATTTTGTGGGGGTTTTTCTTGAGATGCAAATATTGTCCCCTTATTTAATCCCTCAATGGTATCCATTGCTCTTAAGGATAAGTCGCAGACTCATCACAGTTTACAGGCCATATAGTAGGATGTGCAGATATGACCCTGAAATGGCAAGTGGGCTTTACTCTAAGAGTGCTTATGGTTCTCATTACCTTTAGGATGCAGGCCAAATGCAGAAAATCCACCAGATCTTTGACTCCCTGGCTTCCATCTGCCTCTCTGGCTCATCCCTGGACGCATACACACACTGTCCTCCAGTCATCTTGAACCTCTTCCAGGTCCTGGACTATGCCGTAGTCTCCTCTGTGCCTAGCTGTGCACCTGCTGCTTGCTCTGAGTGGAGCATTTGTCTTCCCTTCTGCACCTGGCACATCCTGCTTACTTTAAAAATGATTTTCCTTGGTCTCTTCCTCCAGGGAGCCTTCTGAGACTTTCAAGTCTAGGTTAGTGGCCCCTACTCAGTGGAGAAGGAAATGGCAACCCACTCCAGTACCCTTGCCTAGAAAATCTCACAGAGGAGCCTGGTGGGCTGCAGTCCATGGGATCAAAAAGAGTCGAGCATGACTGAGTGACTAACACACACTTACTCAGTGCTCCGATTTTTGTTTCGTCATTTTTGCTTGCTATGTGTTTATGTTTCTGTATTGTGATTCTCAACTCACTTGCCAGGTTCTTCATTTGGACTACAAGCGTGGTGTGGAAAGGACCAGGTCTGTGTTACTCATTGCCATATTCTCAGCACCATTCACCAGTGTATGGCACGTAGTAGGCATGTTAGGTGAGTGAATGTATGAATTCAACACAAGTTGGTGACAGGAGATTGAGATTGACATATATATGCTATTGATACTATGTACAAAATAGATAACTAATGAGAACCTACTGTATAGCTCAGGGAACGCTACGCAATGTTCTGTGGTGACCTAAATGAGAAGGAAATCCAAAAAAGAAGGGATATATGTACATGTATAGCTAATTCACTTTGCTGTACAGAAACTGACACAACATTGTAAAGCAATTATACTCCAATAAAAATTAATTAAAAAAGAAAAAACAGAAGCAATTTGAAACAGTTATATAAGACATTCAATTTTCTATGTAAAATGACTTTTTAGGTTTAAGGTTGCCTGGTGGGCAGCCATCTATGGGGTTGGACACAACTGAAGCAACTTAGCAGTAGCAGCAGTAGCATGTACAACATATAAGTTTCACTAGCTTCATAAAGACAAAGTAATTTAAAAAACGCCAAACAGCAGCTATTAAATATTATCATTCATTCATTCAAATCACTGTTTACTAAGGACTTATCATGTGCCAGGCACGGGGTTGAAAAACTGGTAATGAAAAAGCTACAGAAATATGAAAACATGTTTATAATGCAACATAATGTAAAATAAACAAGCCAGAATACCAAACTGGGTATACACTATGATTACAGCTCTATAAAATATGTAGGAGGCAGCCTGGTGTTATGCAGTGGTTTTAAAGGTTTTCTATTTTTAGTTAAAGGCTTTTTGTCCAAATGAAATTGGAGAAGCCCCAAAATATAAAGCAGAAAAAAGCAAAGATTTTCGGCTGGAGATAGGGGATAGGAGCCAGAGCCTTCCCACACTTTCCTCCACCTCTCTCCCCTCTGCCCCCAAACCCCCACCACCACTCCCAAGCCGGAAGGCAGCCACTGTGGCATGTTCAGAGAGGATTATTTGAAAATCCCCAGAATAGACTTCTGGTTAAACATTGCTGTTTAAAAGCATACACTTTTCTTTGATCCCTTCCCAAACACCACTAAAATGACAACAAACAAGTCAAAATGGCCCAAGTCCACAAGGACAGAGGGAAGGAGTGAATAGTTAGTGTCAACTTTGTGGGGAATAGGGACAGGGTCTGGCTGAGTGGTAACTAACCTTGCAGAGCTGAGAAGCCAAAACATAGTTTCTGCAGATGAGAAACAGTTAAGAAGGAAGCCAGTTAATGACACCACACTTCAGAAAGGCCCTAGGATTGAGGGGCACAGATTCTTCTGAAGGTAGGAGGTAGGGCTGCAAACAAGAGGTTCATGGAAAGTCTTTTGAAGGAACAGTCAGATCCCCAAGTTTCTCCTCTCAGCAGACAAATGAGTATCTTTCTCCCAGTCCAGCAACCGGGTTTGCTCTTTGGGTACAGTGACCCAGAGGAGCCTCTAGATTCAGGGATATGGACCAGCCAAGGATGTGCAGAGACACCTTGCTGAGAGAAGAGAATGAACTGACTGGTCTAGGGTGGGACATGCAAGTCACATTGGGTCAACCGAGTCCACCCTTGACATTTTTACATTCTGAAGCTGAGAGAGAAAAGCAGAGTTAGAAGAGAAGGATGAAGTCAAACACAGATGAGAGAGATTGTGTGTGTGTGTGTGTGTGTGTGTGTGTGTGTGTCTGTGTCTGTGTGTGTGTCTGTGTAGGCTCTGTTTCTAGTCCTGGTGGTTACTGGCTTTGACTGGTTCCTATAACCAACTCTTCCTTCAATTCTGCAAAGCATCCAGTATCCTTCTATATTATTTTGCCTGTTGTCTTTGTCATTATTGTTAGCTGCTAAGTTGTGGCTGACCTTTTGCGATACTGTGGACTGTAGCCAATCAGGCTCCTCTGTCCATAGAATTATCCAGGCAAGAATACTGGAGTGGGTTGCCATTTCCTCCTCCAGGGGATCTTCCCCACCTAGGGATTGAACCTGGGTCTTCCACATTGCAGGCAGATTCTTTATCGCTGAGGGTTGCCATAACAAAGTACCACAGACTGGGTGGCTTAAGCATCAGAAATGTATTTCCCTGTGGTTCTGGAGGCTAGAAAGTCTGAGATGAAGATGTTAGCGAGCTGGTTCCTTCAGAGGCCTCACTCCTTGGCTGACTGAAGGCTGCCTTCTTCCAGTGTCTTCACATGGTCCTCCCTTCATGTCTGTGTCCCGATCGCTTCTTATGAGGATATCATTTAGATCGGATAAGGGCCCACCCTAATGACCTCATTTTACCATAATTACCTCTTTGAAGCCCCTCTCTCCAGACAGTCACATTCTGAGGTACTGGGAGTTAAGGCTTCAATAAATGAATTTTGAGGTTTGGGGGTAAAGACACAATTTAGCACATAAAAACAAATATGGGTTGCAAGTAAATAATATTTTCTTTTCTTTCTTCCTTTTTAAAAAAGCTATTTCTTTTTTTAACTGAAGTATAGTTGGTTTAAAGTGTTGTGTTAATTACTGCTGTCTGGCAAAGTGACTCATATATACCTTCCTTTTGAATGTACATTATGGTTTTACACGGGATATTTTTTGCATTATGGTTTATCACAGGGTATTTAATATACTGTGGTTCCCTGTACTATACATTGTTTATCCATTCTATATATAAAAGTTTACATCTGCTAACCCCTACTTCCCACACCACCCCTCTGCCAACCCTCTCCCTCTCAGCAAGCAGAAGTCTGTTCTCTATGTCCATGAGTGTTTTCGTTTCATAGATAGGTTCATTTGTGCCATATTTTAAATTCCACTTATAAGTAATATCATATGGTATTTGTCTTTCTGACTTAGAGTATGATAGTCTCTAGTTACCTCCACGTCGCTGCAAATGGCACTATTTCACTCTTTAAAAGCTATTTCTAATTTAGTTTCTGCCTCTTGGACTCAAAGAACTCCCTGATTCACCATCCCCTCAGCTCTGTGGACGGTCTGGCGGACATCAGAGTCTTCCTTGAGTGTTCTTTAATTCTGCACTGCACTGCCCTTCACCTTTCCTAATTTATGTTCCTTAACACAAGAAGGAGATCATATCCAGCAGTTTGTACAGTCTATGTTGCTAGGTGATCAGATTAGCAGAGATCTACTTATTAGCTGCTTGATTTGGTGAAGTTCTCTCTGCCTCAATTTCCTCATCTGTAGAATGGGGATGATGATAATAGAAGGCTGCTGTGAAGATGTTAGTATGTTAGTGAATGTAAAGAATTTCAGAGCCTGGCATATGGTGAGTGTTCTGAAAGTGTGTCTATTATTTATTCATCCAGTAATCTCTATAGAAATAACTCTCTGTCACGTATATGGTAGATGTTCAGTAAATATTTCTTAATTCTTTAGTGACTCAGATGGTAAAGAATATGCCTGTAATGTGGGAGACCCAGGTTCAATCTCTGGGTCAGGAAGATCCCCTGGAGAAAGGAATGGCAACCCACTCCAGTATTCTTGCCTGGAGAATCCCATGACAGAGGAACCTGGCAGGCTACAGTTCAAGGGGTCACAAAAAGTTGGACAAGACTGAGCAATTAACACACAATTCTACTTTATAAATATGTGTGTTGTAATAAGTGGTTCTTAAAGATATCTTCAAATCTTCATTAATCAGTATTTTATTTGCCAATGTGAGGATATCATTTCTTTTTCATTGTTTAGTCAATGGCTATCATAAACAGCTGTAACTCTGGAACACCTCTGAAGTACTTTAAGCAAGTTGATACAATAAACAAGTAAAGAGCATTTTCTTGTACTTTAGAAGCTCGGTCATATAGCAAAAGAACCTGGGGTAAAAGTCAAGCTTGCTCTCTGTTGGTCCTGGCTCTCCCCCTTCTGTGAGACTGGCAGAAGTCTTGTGTTCTCCAGGCTCTGCCACCTTTATTTACAAACCAAGGCTGGATTACGTAATCTTTAGGGTCTTTAACATTCTTATTATTTATCTTTTAAAGAACATCTTATCTGAGCTGCTAGGTCTTTAAAAGTTACATTCTCCCTACTTTTCTGCTTTGAATAGAACCTTAGTAATTCTGACACATAGTTAGATGTGTTTTTCCTGGCATCAGTTATATAAATGAGCAACACATTATTAAAATTTGGCAAAGATTAGTATCAGGCATAGTATCTTTTAATACATTGAGCGTTTTATTTTCTAATGAGTAGCCCTCCCTCCAAAGGAAATCAGTAAGAGGATAAGAAGAGAATAAAAATTGCTATTTTGTTTTATTGAATTTTACTTCCTTGACCATTTTATTCTTTTTTATTTATTTTTATTGGGGTATAGTTGCTTTATGATGTTGTGTTAATTTCTGCTGTACAAGGAAGTAAATCAACTCTATGTGTACATATATCCCCTTCCTCCTGGGCCTCCTTCCCATCCACTCTCCATCCCACCCCTCTGGGTCACCAGAGCACCGAGCTGAGTTCCCTGTGCTATATAGCAGGTTCCACTAGCCTTAGAATTTACACATAGCAACATATATATGGGGCTTCCCAGCTGGCTCAGTGGTAAAGAATCCATCCGCCAAGCAAGAGATGCAGGTTCAGTCCTTGGCTTGGGAAGATCCCTTGGATAAGGGAATGGTAACCCACTCCAGTATTCTTGCCTGGAAAATCCTATGGACAGGGGAGCCTGGCAAGCTACAGTCCATGGGGTCACAAAGAGTTGGATATGACTTAACTGACTAAGCAGCAGTGTATATATTAATATGTCAACTCCACTCATCCAGTTCATCCCTCCCTCTCCTTTGCCCCATGCCCACACATCTGTTCTCTACATCTGGGTCTCTATTCCTGCCCTGTAAACAGGTCCATCAGTACCACTTTTCTAGATTCCATATATATATGTTAATATGCCATAAGTATTTTCCTCTTTCTGATTTACTTCACTCTGCATGACAGTCTCTAGGTCCATCCACGTCTCTACAAAAGACTCCTTGGCCATTTTACGTTTCATTAGAATAATGTCTTGAGTCTTGACCTTGTAGTCAATTGGTTAGTCAGTCTGCAACCATGGAGTCTCTGGCATTTCGGGGTAGTTGTGGGGAGGTACAAAGGAAGCAAAATACACAATGTCTGCTCTTGATGGGGTCCCATCCTTTCCTGGGAAGGCTCACCCTGAACACTCAGAAACAGGAACACATGCACATGCCCAGGTGTGCAGAGTGACACGACGTTCCTCCCTTCATTTAATAAGAATGTGTTGACTGCCCTCTCTGTTCTTGGAGATCAGTGCTGACGAGACCAAGTTTGAGTCTTCATGGAGCTGTCATTTCATTAACTATACACCTCTGGGAAGTTTTTGGTTTGGTTTGGTTTTGGCCACGCCACTTGCAGGATCTTATTTCCCTGGCCAGGGATTGAACCTGGGCCTTAAGTAGTGAAACCTCGAAATCATAACCCCTGGACTGCCAGGGAATCCCCCTTAACTACATATCTTGGAATAAAAGAAGATTGAGGGTAAAGTGAGGTTAACTTCTATCATCCTTGTAGGCAGATTCACACTCCAGCAGCAGGGGGCAGCCTCCTTAGCTGGGGGCAGTTCTCCCATCCTTGGCTCTGCAGGGTGGTCTCACTGTGCTGGGAGGCAGCCGTGTGCCCTGCCTAACTGACACACAAAGCAGATCACTGTTTAACAGATCTTCTTTTATACATTATTTTCAGTAACAGTAATAAAATGAGAATAATAATATGAACAGGAAAAACCACAATGACATTGTGAACTTTGTATAATCATGCCAATAAAAATAAATAATTAAGCAATAAAATAATGATTATAGGATCAAAAAAGAGGAAAAGGAATGGGTTATTCCTTTTTAATTACATTATTATTTTTCAAGCAAATGGGGGAAATATACCTGTATATTTGTCTGCCATAGAAATGAATAACATTGCAGGTGAATAGTAATTCAATAACAAATAAGAAAAATGACAACTAAAAAGAATCAATTTCAATTTTAAAGATATTATTCAAATGCTGTTAAATTTCACATATAAGCTAATTTCTGTGTTTATCAAATAAAAATATTCCATCTTGCAGTTTGCACTGTTTTAAATTTTAATCACACATTGAAGCTCCAAGTGGTCACGGAAAAATGAGAAAATTCAGTTGAATGAGAGAGAACTGAAGTAGCTGTTAGAGTCAAGATTGCCTTTAAAAATTTTTTTTTTAATTTTTATTTTTACTTTATTTTACTTTACAATACTGTATTGGTTTTGCCATACATTGACATGAATCCACCAGGGGTGTACATGCGTTCCCAAACATGAACCCCCCTCCCACCTCCCTCCCCATAACATCTCTCTGGGTCATCCCCATGCACCAGCCCCAAGCATCCTGTATCCTGCATCGGACATAGACTGGCGATTCGTTTCTTACACGATAGTATACATGTTTCAATGCCATTCTCCCAAATCATCCCATCCTCTCCCTCTCCCTCAGAGTCCAAAAGTCTGCTCTACACATCTGTGTCTTTTTTGCTGTCTCGCATACAGGGTCATCATTGCCATCTTTCTAAATTCCATATATATGTGTTAGTATATTGTATTGGTGCTTTTCTTTCTGGCTTACTTCACTCTGTATAATCGGCTCCAGTTTCATCCATCTCATTAGAACTGATTCAAATGTAGCCTTTTTAAAATTTAGAATCTTTTGTTTAAATGCAGAAGCAGAGTTCCACTGGAGTTGGAGACATGAAATGTGTTCAAAGCAAGCCTGAATGATTCTGAACCATTAGGAATCAAACTCTCAAACAAATGCATGTAGGTAAATCCAGTTATGCTGGGGATTCTGTGAGTTAACTTCCATGAAGCACACAATGTTTATTGTAGGATAAACAATAAAATGTGCTAATTTTATTTATTATAAAACTGAATAGTGGCCAATATCACTGATGAACATAGATGCAAAAATCCTCAACAAAATTTTAGAAAACAAAATTCAACAACACATTGAAAAGTTCATACACCATAATCAAGTTAGGTTTATTCCAGTGATGCAAAGATTCTTCAATATACACAAATCAATCAATGTAATATGCCATATTAACAAGTTGAAAGATAAAAATCATATAATAATCTCAATAGATGCAGAAAAAGCCTTTGACAAAACTCAGCACCTATTTATGATTAAAGCTCTTCAAAAATGGGCATAGATGGAACCTACCTCAACATAGTAAAGGCCATATATGATAAGCCTACAGCAAACATTATTCTCAATGGTGAAAAACTGAAAGGATTCCCCCTAAGATCAGGAACAAGACAAGGGTGTTCACTTTCACCACTATTATTCAACATATGTCTGGAAGTCCTAGCTACAGCAATCAGATAAGGAAAAGAAATAAAATGAATCCAGATCAGAAAAGAAGTAAAGCTCTCACTGTTTGCAGATGACATGATACTGTACTTAGAAAACCCTAAAGATACTATCAGACAATTACTAGAGCTAAAATCAGTGAATTTAACAGTTACAGGATACTAAATCAATACACAGATATCACTTGCATTTCTAGATATTAATAATGAAAAATCAGAAAGAGAAATTAAGGAATCAATCCCATTCACCATTGGAACAAAAATAATTAAATATCTAGGAATAAACTTACCTAGGGAGACTTTACTTTCACTTTTTCCCTTTCATGCATTGGAGAACGCAATGGCAACCCACTCCAGCACTCTTGCCTGGAGAATCCCAGGGACGGCAGAGCCTGGTGGGCTGCCGTCTGTGGGTTCACACAAAGTCGGACACAACTGAAGTGACTTAGCAGCAGCAGCAGCAAGGAGACAAAAGAACTGTATACAGAAAATTATAAGACACTGATGAAAGAAATCAAAGATGATATAAACAAATGGAGAGATATTCCAGGTTCTTGGTAGGAAGAGTTGATATTGTGAAAATGACTATACTACCAAACACAATTTACAGGTTCAATGCGATCCCTATCAAACTACCAATGACATTTTTCACAGAATTAGAACAAAAAATTTCACAGTTCATATGGAAACACAAAAGACCCTGAATAGCCAAAGTAGTCTTGAGAAAGAAGAATGGAGCTGGAGGAATCAACCTTCTTGACTTCAGATTATACTACAAAGCTATAGTCATCAAGACAGCATGGTACGGGCACAAAAACAGAAATATAGACCAATGGAACAAGATAGAAAGCCCGGAAATAAACCCATGCACCTATGGATACCTTATTTTTGACAAAGGAGGCAAGAATATACAATGGGGCAAAGACAGTCTCTTCAATAAATGGTGCTGGGAAAACTGGATAGCTACATGTAAAAAAATGAAATTACAACACTTCCTAACACCATACACAGAAATAAACTCAAAATGGATTAAAGACTTAAATGTAAGACCAGAAACTATAAAACTCTTGGAGTAAAACATGGGCAGAACACTCAATGACATAAATCAAAGCAAGATTCTCTATGACCCACCTCCTAGAGTGATGGAAATAAAAACAAAAGTAAACAAGTGGGAACTGATTAAATTTAAAAGTGTTTGCACAGCAAAGGAAACTATCAGGAAAGTGAAAAAACAACCCTCAGAATGGGAAAAAATAATAGCAAATGAAACAAGTGACAAAGGATTAATTTCCAAAATAAACAAGCAGCTCATACAACTCAATACCAGAAAAACAAACAACCCAATCAAAAAGTGGGAAAAAGACCTAAACAGACATTTCTCCAAGGAAGACATACAGATGGCTAACAAACACATGAAAAGATGCTCAACATCGCTCATTATTAGAGAAATGCAAATCAAAACTACAATGAGATGTCACCTCATACCGATCAGAATGGCCACCATCAAAAAGTCTACAAACAATAAATGCTGGAGAGGGTGTGGAGAAAACAAAACGCTCTTGCACTGTTGGTGGGAATGTAAATTGATTCAGCCATTATGGAAGATGGTATGGAGATTCCTTAAGAAACTAGGAATAAAACCACCATATGACCCAGCAATCCCACTCCTAGGCGTATACCCTGAGGAGACCAAAATTGAAAAAGACACCTGCATCCCATTGTTCATTGCAGCACTATTTATAATAGCTAGAACATGGAAGCAACTTAGATGTCCATCAACAGATGAATGGATAAAGAAGTTGCGGTACATATACACAATTGAATATTACTCAGCCATAAAAAGGAACGCATTTGAGTAAGTTCTAATGAGGTGTATGAACCTAGAGCCTATTCATAGAGTAAAGTAAGTCAGAAAGAAAAAGATAAATATTATAAAGTAATGCATATATATGGAATCTAGAAAAGTGGTACTGAAGAATTTATTTGCAGGGCAACATGGGAGAAACAGACATAGAGAATAGACTTACGAACATGGGGAGAGGGGAGGAGAGGGTAAGATGTGTGGACAGAGTAACATGGAAACTTACATTACCATATGTAAAACAGATAGCCAATGGGAATTTGCTGTATGGCTCAGGAAACTCAAACAGCAGCTCTGTATCAACCTAGAGGGGTGGGGTAGGGAGGGAAGAGGGAGAGAGTTTCAAAACGGAGCAGGTATATGTATATCTATGGCTGATTCATGTTGAGGTTCGACAGAAAACAACAAAAGTCTGTAAAGCAATTATCCTTCAATTAAAAAAACAGATAAGTTAGAAAACTGAATAGTAACCACAGAACTCTTTCAGAATTTAGACAAAAAAATATTTAGGGGGAGAAAGAGTATTTCACATTGTATCTGACATTATGTAGAATTGCCAGTATGTGATTATGTATCAATATTATTTATTATTATATATTAATATTAATAAAAGCAGACCAACTTAGTTATTATTGTTTTAAAAGTCTCTACAGACAATCCACTCCTTTATTGCCTGGGACCATTCCTGTGACTACTTTTGGAGCATCAGTGGCACAGGAAATGAGGAAAACTAGTATAGAAACTAAAATTTAAAGCCAGATGTATTTAATTTGTAAAAGCATCCTTATCTCCCATTCCAGGCCAGTTCCCATAGCCGTGGGAGTCTCAAGAAGCCCGTGCAGACCGTCTGGGTCTTGCCCCAGGGTGAAGAGCCTCCCCAAGGCTGCTTATCATCCGATTCTGAAATGATAGCAGAAGCTGTGTGTTTATTGGGTGAGTGTGAAATGGGAGTCAGGGTGTGTATGCATACAGACAAACAAGTTTGCCTGTGGGGTCAAGTTAGGGAGGCTGGTGAAGAGCACTAAGAATAAACATAAAAAAAATTTGTGCCCTCTCCTGGAAACAATGGGAAATTTTGGTTTTAAAATTAATGTGAATTTAAGTAGCCTATTTGAGAAGTACAAAATACCTCATAGACACCATTTAATTCACATTTTCAGTTTCCCTACAAGTTTGGCAAAAGATTTCTAAAAACAGGAAGAAATCCTGGAAGATACATTCACTGATCCCTCCCACTCCCAGGTGAATTTATTAAATGATAGATGAGTTTCAGACATATCCGCAGGAAGGAGAAGAAAGAGACTGAATCAATAAGAAGTAATTATTTAGGAGTATAATATGACAATACCTAGTATAGTTGAAGATAGACATTTCAAATGATCCAGCCATTCACTTCTTTCGCTAAAATTATTTGTGTACAAATTTTAAAGGTTACACTCTATTTACAGTTATTACAAAACATCAGCTATATTCCCCGTGTTGAACAATACATCCTTAAGCCTGTCTTACACCCAGTAGTTTGTGCCTTCTCCCCCACCGCTATAGTATCCCTCCCTTCACTTCCCACTGGTAACCAGTAGTTTGTCCTCTATATGTTATCTGCTTCTTTTATGTTATATCCACCAGTTTGCTGTATTTTTTAGATTTCACATATAAAAAAAATACAGTATTTGTCTTTTTGTCTGACTTGTTTTTCTTAGCACAATGCCCTCTGAGTCTATCCTGTTGCTGCAAACAGCTAATTTTTTAAAATCAGCCATTCACTTCTAAATATATACCCTAGGGAAATCTCTTGTATGTGCACAAGAAGACATGTGTGAGAATGTTTTGGACAGACTGAGTTTCTTAGGCTTAGCCACGGTTTTCTCGGGGCTTCCCAGGGGGTGCTGCTGCTGCTGCTGCTAAGTCGCTTCAGTCGTGTCCGACTCTGTGCGACCCCATAGACAGGGGCCCACTGTCTCTGGGATTCTCCAGGCAAGAACACTGGAGTGGGTTGCCATTTCCTTCTCCAAAGCATGAAAGTGAAAAGCGAAAATGAAGTCACTCAGTCATCCCCGACCCTTAACGACCCCACAGACTGCAGCCTACCAGGCTCCTCCATCCATGGGATTTTCCAGGCAAGAATACTGGAGTGGGGTGCCATTGCCTTCTCCCCCAGGGGGTGCTAGTGGTAATCTAAATGAAATGTTAGTCGCTCAGTCGTGTCCGACTCTTTGTGATCCCATGGACTGTAGCCCGCCAGGCTCCTCTGTCCATGGGATTCTCCAGGCAAGAATACTGGAGTGGGTTTCCATTTCCTTCTCCAGGGGATCTTCCCCGCCAGGAATCGAGCCTGGGTCTCCCTTATTGCAGGCAGATTCTTTACCATCTGAGCCACCAGGGAAGCCCAAGTAGTAAAGAATCCACCTGCCAATGCAGGAGACATAAGAGACACAGTTTCCTTCTCCGGATTGGGAAGATCTCCTGGAGGAGGGCATGGCAACCCATTCCAGTATTCTTGCCTGGAAAATCCCATGGACAGAGGAGCCTGGTGGGCTATGGTCCATAGGGTCACAAAGAGTTGGACATGACTAAAGTGACTTAGCAAGGTTTTCTCAAGATCCTCCAGGCAGATCACCTCCTTTGGGGCCTCTACGAGGTTATTGTTATAGGGAAGCTCATGGAACTGCATCTGTGGAAGCCATGCTGTTGTCGTGTTTCTACTGCTCAATTAGCTGGGCCCGTCATATAGCTTCTCTGGGTCACCCATGGTACAGCCCAGGTGTCACCCTGCCTCGAGCCTCACACCTCAGCCCCTTTTTTCCCGCCCTGAGCCCTCCCTGTCTCCACAGAGGTACGAGACACAACAGGACCACAGGAACACACCGACTTGATAGGATGCTGCAGGCAGAAAGGGGATGTGCCTGGCTTGTGCCTGCTCAAAGGGTGGCAGATGCCACGGCTGTTTCCACATGGCTGCCAGGAGGAGCCCAGAAATGATGCCAGAAGCACAGGATGTTAACACCCAAAGAAGCAAATGTTAACTACGGATTCTTATCTGTTTTATTTAATGTTATTTACTGTTATCACATACCAATTTGTTTTATTTTTTATATTCCACACATAAGTGCTATCACTTTGTCTCTGTCTTTCTCTTTCTGAACCCTCCAAACCATCCATATTGTTGCAAATGGCAAAATTTCATTCTTTTTGATGGTTGAGTAGTATTCCATTGCAAATCACTCCATATCTTATATAGAGAATAAACTACTGGTTACCAATGAGAAAAGGGAAGATAAGAAGGGCACTATTAGGGTAAGGGATTATTATGTATAAGATAATTATATATATAAATATGTATGTATATAAATAATTATGTATAAAATAAGCTACAAGGATGTATTGTACAACAGTGATCCCCAAACTTTTTGACAACAGGGACTGGATTTGTGAAAGACAATTTTTCCACAGACAAGGAAATAGGGAAATTGTTTTGGAATGATTCAAGCTCATAGATTTATTGAACACTTTATTTTTTTAATTAATTTTTATTGAAGGATAATTGCTTTACAGAATTTTGCTGTTTTCTGTCAAACCTCAACATGAATCAGCTATAGATATACATATATCCCCTCCCCTTTGAAACTCCCTCCCATCTTCCTCCCCATCCCACCCCTCTAGGTTGATACAGAGCCCCTGTTTGAGTTTCCTGAGCCATACATTTTATTTTTATTGTCATTACATCAACTCCACTTCAGGTCATTAGGCATTAGATTTTGGAGGTTGGGGGTCTCTGTTATACAATACAGGGAATATAACCAATATTTTGTAATAACTATACATGAAGTATAAACTTTAAAAATTGTGAACCACTATTTTTTACTCCGGGGCTTCCCTGGTGGCTCAGAGGTTAATGCGTCTGCCTCTAATATGGGAGACCTGGGTTCGATCTTTTACTCTTGTAAGTTAGATAATATTGTACATCAATTATGTTGTTGTTCAGTCGCTAAGTCGTGTCCAACTCTTTGTGACCCCATGGACTGCAGCACTCCAGGCTTCCCTGTCCATCACTGTCTCCCAAAGTTTGCTCAAACTCATGTCCATTGAGTTGGTGATGCTATCTAATCATCTCATCTTCTGTCACTCCCTTCTCCTCTTGCCCTCAGTCTTTCCCAGCATCAGAGTTTTTTTCCAGTGAGTCGGCTCTTTGCATCAGGTGGCCAAAATATTGGAGCTTCAGCTTTAGCATCAGTCCTTCCAATAAATATTCAAGGTTGATTTCCTTTAGGATTGACTGGTTTGATATCCTTGTAGTCCAAGGTACATCTATTATATTTCAATTAAAAAAACAAACAAACCACTGAGAGGATGGATGATTTTTCTGCTTCCTCTCCCCAAAGGACTCTTCTAAGAAATGTTTCCATGTGGCCTCTGGAAACTTCCTACACAGCTGAGCAACCAATTGTGCCTTCTAGTGAGGTTGGGGCCAGGTCAGTCGAAACCCACCCTCTGTCTGCTTCCCCTTCCTCCTGCCTCAGTGCCCTGTTCCTCTTCTCTTCTGCTTCCATGAATATGTGTTCTTCTGGTAAAGCTTCAGAAAGTAAAACTTACTTCAGGCTCTAATTTCTAGGGAACTCAGACAAAGAAGATTGACTGCAGCAAAATTTTCACAATGCTCAGACATTGTTTTACGGTCACAAAAAGTAATTTAACCATTAGCACAAAGAAAAAGAAGGAAAACTAGAGGTGGGGAAGGGAATTTCAAAGCTGGAAATGAAAATGAAAACAAACACGGACTCAGTGCAAATAATAGCCTCTGATGTGGAAGAGTTCACTTCTACTCTTGCTCTGGTGCTTATGGGCAAGTTGTGCAGAAAACCTTCTACTTTAAATGATTATGATATCTTGAGAGTCCCTTGGACTGCAAGGAGATCCAACCAGTCTATTCTAAAGGAGATCAGCCCTAGGATTTCTTTGGAAGGAATGATGCTAAAGCTGAAACTCCAGTACTTTGGCCACCTCATGTGAAGAGTTGACTCATTGGAAAAGACTCTGATGCTGGGAGGAATTGGGGGCAGGAGGAGAAGGGAACAACAGAGGATGAGATGGCTGGATGGCATCACCGACTTGATGGACGTGAGTTTGAGTGAACTCCGGGAGTTGGTGATGGACAGGGAGGCCTGGCGTGCTGCAATTCATGGGGTTGCAAAGAGTCGGACATGACTGAGCAACTGAACTGAACTGAACTGATGATATGGCGAAAAGCTTTTGGTTCCTAAAAGCTGCTTAAGTGTGTGCATGCTAATGATTAGTCTAGAAAAGAAAAAAAATATTCAGAAGAGTAATTGTTGTTTCAGGTACAGCTTTGAAAGTGAAGTCGCTGAGTTGTGTCTGACTCTTTGCGACCCCATTGACTGTAGCCTACCAGGCTTCTCCATCCATGGGATTTTCCAGGCAAGAGTACTGGAGTGGGGTGCCATTTCCTTCTCCAGAGTATCTTCCCGACCCAGGGATTGAACCCAGGTCTCCCACATTGTAAGCAAGATGATTTACCGTCTGAGCCACCAGGGAAGTCAAGGCACAACTTTAATTCATTTTATTTTGTAAAACTGATCAGAGTTTCAAAGATTCATCCATGAGTTCTGGGATCAGGTGACCTGGGATCAAAAATCCAGATCCAGCCAGCACTCAAAATTTACTATTTTAAGCTTCAGTTTTATCTTCTGATAAAAACTACCTAAGTCATAGGGTTGTCATGGGTTTTAACTGAGATATCAGTATCTGGCAAGTATTGTTCAATGAACATCATCATCCATTATAGTCTTAATGAGGGAAATCAATTCTTTGTGAGCAAAATTTGGTGCTGAACAAAGCTACATTTGTGTGTGTGTGCGTGTGTGTGTGTGTATGTGTGTGTGTGTGAATTCAACCATTTTATTGAGCACCTACCTTAGCCCTGGCATTTTCTAGGCAGGCAGATAGCTAAATCCAGATAAATTAGGTCACTGTTCTCTAGGATTTCTTGTTCATGAAAAACAGCTTGCTATTGTTTTTTTTTCTGTTTGTTATTTCAGGAGGTGATCAGCACTTGATAGAGTGACACGAAGTTAATACCCCAGGACAGAATGAAAAGTTGGGTCAGATGATTCACTGTCTTTGCCAAAATGGTTCTGGGCTCATAATTTTGGCTGTGGTTCTTTCTACCTAGCCTTTGAGATAACCGATATTCTTCCATATCAACAAATTTGTTACTGCCTAAATCAATTTTTAGTGCTTAAACTAAGAACCCTCTCCAGAACTTTTAGCAAGAACATCCTCTTTTATTGTCTAAATGCATCTGGGCTAGACATCCTATTCCTCGAAGCAGGAGCACCCTAACTGATGCAGGAGCACCCTAACTGGTACAGGAGCACTGGTAATGTGTTCTCAGAGCTCTGAGCAATAGCACATGAGTAGAGTGGGGCAGGTGCAAAGTTAAATTTAGTCCAATGTGTCTACTGCAGGCAAGCAGGTTGTGGCAGGCAATAGTCACGTGGTGACCATGAAGATCGCAGGTCTCAACTTAGCCCTGCAGCCTGCCCCTCCTGGATCTGAGAGCAGGCATCCTGTCCTTTCTACTGCTCTCCTCATTGTGGGTAAAGCAGGAAGGAAGAATGACTGGCTTGCTCATTCTTTCCAGTTTTGGGGTGTTCTTTTTATCCCAATCCTATTCTATTTTGATATTGTCAGTGAAGGGTTTGCAAGCATATTATAGAGCTGGTCCAGCAGAGTTGGCTGTCTGTGGTCTACACTTTCAAGGGACAGATCTAATTCTGAGATGCCTAGGAAACCTCTCTCTCCTGACTGGCCCCTTTCCAGATAAGCCTACTTGTTGAGTATCCCCAAGGTGTAGAGGATAGCTATTCAGTGTTGGGTCCTTGTTTGTGGGGTCATCGTATGATGTTATGAGACAATGCCCTCACACAAAATAAAAGTACATTTAGGAATTATCTTGAATAAATAAGTACTGGTCTCATAACTATGTTTATTTTTCTGTGTTTCCTCTTGTACCTAGATTTTGGCTTGATGTTTTCTTATTATTTTGTTAGCTCTTTGATGCCTCTAAAGGCATATTTTTTTCCTAATATAGCCAGTAGTTTTTTATTATTTCCAGTGAGAGAATGGTCCAAACTATCTTGATAACAATATTGCCATATATGGGAATCTTCCACAGAGTTGGTTTTTTTTAAATCTATTCGGCTGAGTAGGGTTTTAGTTGTGGCACTCGAGATCTTCATTGTTTCATGTGGGGTCTTTTGTTGGGGCACACGGATTCTCTAGCTGTGGTGCAGGCTCAGTAGTTGTGGCGCTTTGGCTTACTTGCCACGTGGTGTGTGGGATCTTAGTTTCCCTGACCAGGGATTGTACTCATGTCCCCGGCCTTGCAAGGCAGATTCTTAACCACTGGACCACCAGGGAAGTCCCTCTCATTGAGTTTTTAATTCCATTATTATATTTTTCATTCTTATAAGTTTTAAATGGTCTTTCAGTGTCTATGACATTTTAAAGTTATGTCTTGTTGCCTGTCTATATTTTCATGCTTGCATTTTTTCTAAAATTGTTAAACATAGTTATTTCATATTTTGTGTTTCATATAGCCAGTATGAGGTCTTTGGAGTACTTCAGTGACATCTACTCTTTCTGTTGGATCTTGTTCATGGTGCCTTGTTTCCTAGTATATTTAATATTTTTCTTGAAGGCTGTCTGTTTCTTGGAATTTGTGTGCTTGTGTGAAATTCCAGAACTAATGAAAAAAACCCATAGATTTAAACACTCTTCTCTGTTAATATCACCCCTGCCTCCCTGACAAAGAAAAATCCCTAAGAAGACAAATTTTAAACTGTATACTTATAGCAGGGATACAAATTGCTGCAGCCACTATGAAAAACAGTATGGAGGTTCCTTAAAAAAGTATACACTTACCATGATCCAGCAATCCCAGTCCTGGGCATATATCTAGAGAAAACTAATTCAAAAAGACATGCATTCTGGTGATCATAGCAGCTCTACTTACAATAGCCAAGACACGGAAGAAACCTAAGCATCCATCAGCAGGTGAGTGATTGTGCTGGATCTTTACTGCTGCACATGGGCTTTCTCTAGTTGTGACGAGCAGGGGCTACTCTTCATGGTGGTGAGTGGGCTTCTCATCATGGTGGCTTCTCTTGTTGCAGAGCACAGGCTCTAGACACATGGACTTCAGTAGTTTCAGGCTTCGGGCTCTAGGGCATGAGCTCAGTCATTGTGGTGCATCGGCTTAGTTGCCCTAAGGCATGGGGAAGCTTCCAGGACCAGGGGTCAAACCCATGACTCCCGCGTTCTCAGGCAGACTCCCATCCACTGTACCACCAGGGAAGTCCTACAGTATATTTTTAACCTGAGGCATATGGGCATTGAGGAAAAGGGGAGGGTGGAGAAAGAATGATGTAGGTAATAAGGAGAAGGAGGTGAAGAATAGCAAAGCAAAAAAGGGAACAAGGGATGCAAAAATTTTATTTTTTGAACATTCACATTTAGCAATTTTTATAAATGTGTATATGTAGAAAAAACTTAAAAATAAAATGTATTCACAAAGCAAAGCAATATATCTCTATGTAGAGAGATCCAAAATAAAATAACTGGAAATTGAATCTAAAAGTGGGTTGACTATGTCTGATTTGTGTTGATGGTTGACAAAAAAACCACAAAATTCTGTAAAGCAATTATCCTTCAATTAAAAAAATTTAAAAAATAAAAACAATAAAAGTGAGTTGAAAAAATGCCCTATGGTCACATGCAAAGATGACTCAATCTTAGGAAATGTATCAACATAATTCAACATATTGCATTAGCTAATTAAATCATGATATACATCCCTAGAATAGGAATTGATAAGATTCAGAAACCATTCTGAACATAAAAAGAGCTTTTAAAGTTCATAAGGACTTCCCTGCCAGTCCAGTGGTTAAGATTCCAAGTTTCCAAAGCTGAGAGTGCAGGTTCAATCCCTGGTCAAGGAAGATCCTAGGCTCTGCAGCCAACAGTGAAAAAAAAAGTTTGCGAAAATATATCAGCACCCAATTAAAAAAGTAAACCAAGGACCAGAAGAGGTTGGTGAATAAAAATATGAAAAGTTAAATTGTCATTAAACTGTTCAGTTCAGTTCAGTTCAGTCGCTCAGTCATGTCCGACTCTTTGCGACCCTATGAATCGCAGCACGCCGGGCCTCCCTGTCTATCACCAACTCCCGGAGTTCACTCAGACTCAGGTCCATCGAGTCGGTGATGCCATCCAGCCATCTCATCCTGGGTCGTCCCCTTCTCCTCCCGCCCCCAGTAAGTCCCAGCATCAGAGTCTTTTCCAATGAGTCAGGTCTTCGCGTGAGGTGGCCAAAGTACTGGAATTTCAGCTTTAGCATCATTCCTTCCAAAGAAATCTCAGGGCTGATCTCCTTCAGATTGGACTGGTTGGATCTCCTTGCAGTCCAAGGGACTCTCAAGAGTCTTCTCCAACACCACAGTTCAAAAGCATCAATTCTTCAGCGCTCAGCCTTCTTCACAGTCCAACTCTCACATTCATACATGACTACTGGAAAAACCATAGTCTTGACTAGACGGACCTTTGTTGGCAAAGTTGTGTCTCTGCTTTTGAATATACTATCTATGTTGGTCATAACTTTCCTTCCAAGGAGTAAGCGTCTTTTAATTTCATGGCTGCAGTCACCATCTGCAGTGATTTTAAGGAAACACAAATTAGAGACAAACCTTCATTTATCACATCTGCAGCAAATATTCTCTTATTGTGGTTTTCAACTTTGAGTTGTCTTTCTATTGACAGGCAGATTTTTAATATTTCTCAAGTGTGCAAATTTGTCATTCTTTTTATAAGTGATGTCATTTTTATCTTTGAGATTTGCAAAAACTGAAAGGGTTATAATAGCATATATAATGGAGTTTCGCTGGTGGTTCAGGGGCAAAGAACCCTCCTGTCAATACAGGAAATGTGTTTATGATCTCTGTGTTGGGAAGATCCCCTGGAGAAAGAAAGGGCAACCCACTCCAGTATTCTTGCCTTGGAAGTCCCATGGGCAGAGAAGCTTGGCGGGCTATAGTCCATGGGATTGCAAAAGAGTCGGACATGACTTAGTGCCTAAACCATAACAAACAAGCAATATAGTTGCCTGAAACTATATATACAGTGAAAAACTATTCCATATAGTTTTGAGATAAATATAAAAATGAACCACACAATCAATACTTAACTTTAATACTCCACATTATTTATCTTGATCACAACGGTGGCAACCACCCTGTCAACAATCTTGTGGTTTAAGGAGTTGATTCTCATTCATATATCCATCAGGCAGGTATGCTCTCTTCAGTTGGTCTGACTTGAATATGGAGCCTCCATTCTTCACATGGTGAGATAGGAAAGCACGGACCGCTGGGTGATCTGCCTTCTCAAGTGAGATGTTGGCTTCCAGTCACATTAAAAAAAAATTTTCTTTCAAAATCTATTTTATTGCACCCAAAACAGTGGAATTAACTGTACATAATAAGCTATTATATATATATATATAAATCCATATATATATATATGTATATACATTTTAAGTTATGGGGAATAAAGTGTATTTTGGCAGAGAGTGTTAAACAAAACTCAAGTTGCATACATTAGTAACATAACTCAACACCCTTAATTCAGTGTAAGTGTGACACATTTTCTTGCTTTCCTGTGTTCTGCTAAATCATCCCAACCTAAACTATAAAATTGATATACGCTGAAATTTAATTTTATTATTTTCACTTACACTCTGTAATAACATTGTCCAAAATGTGAGGAAACCAACATTCCCATCCTATGTTGATGGGAATGCAAACAGATTTTGACATATAATCAGCTGTATGGCTGTCAGCGTAACTAACGTCTCCTTGGATCTGTTCATTTCAGCCTGTCCCTCCACTGACACTACCTTGGACTATACTGTGTGGCAAATCACTTCTCTGTTGTCAAGGGCTTTGTAGTAATCATTAGGACAGATGGGCTCTGCTCCATTAGTTCCCAAACAATAATGAAGACCTTCACTGACATATTCCTGGTCCCCAGACACTAGTTATCCATTCCTAAATCCTGACTTAGGTCCTGTTTCCAAGCACCACCTCCATACCCTAGGTTAACTATAAAGTTGTCCCAGTGGCCCCTTGGTGGTACTGAGTGCAGATGTGAATGCTGGATGGTTTGTCTGCTTGATATGCATCACACCCTGTGAATAAGTTACCTTGTAATAAACTGATTAATTGATTAGATGGAGCTGCCTGCTTATTTTTTCAGTCTCAAGATGCCTTTCTAGTTTGGTAGCTTTTTTCATTCCCTCCATCCTCCAACATCAGCTAATGAATATCAACGTATTATATTTAGAACTTGTAATCCTGCTTAGAGGTATCTGTATTGTAGAAATAAATGAACTAGACAATACAAGGATGTTTCTTGTGGTACCGGTTATAATCTGGGGGAAAAAAACTCTGTGGGAAGTGGGGGAATGGAGACAGCAGAACATCCATCAGTAATGAAACGGTATATTCTATGGGAATTTACAAAAAAGAAGGGTTTTTTTTGTTCATTATTGATGTTATATCTACACTGATTACTTTATATGGAGGGATGTCCATAATGTACTATTAAGTGGAGAAAGAGAGATACAGACCGTATTGGTAACAGACAATGTGTGGTTTTTGCTGACCCAGAATTCATTAACCTTTTTGGAAAACCAGAACCTGGGTTTTCCTTTTAGGAGTATTTTGAACTGGATGTTTATGTCCACAGCTATCACCCTGCCAAGTTCCTATGTTGAAATAAAAACTACCGATGTGACGATTGAAGGCAGGAGAATGGGACGACAGAGGATGAGATGGCTGGATGGACACTGAGTTTGAGCAAGCTCCGGGAGTTGGTGACGGACAGGGAGGCCTGATGTGCTGCAGTCCATGGGGTCACAAAGTCAGACATGACTGAATGACTGAACTGAACTGAACAGAATATGATGATATTAGAAGGTGGGATGTTTTGGGTACTTCAGATATTAGTTCATGAGGATGGAGCCTCATGAATGAGATCAGTGTCTTTATAAAAAGAGGTATGAGAGCTTTCCCCATCTCCCCTTTGCTTCCTCCCAGCGTCCTCCTTTTCCTCCTCTTCCTCCTCCTTCATCTCGACTCCTTTCTCTGTCTTTGTCTCTCTTTCTCTCAGGGTCTGCAAACCAGTAAGAATATCCTTACCAGACACCAGCTCAAATCTAGCTCTTGATTTTGGATTTCCAGTTTCTATAAGTATGGGAAGTAAACGCTTGTTATTTAAGCCACCCAATCTAGTATATTTTTGTTACCGCAGGGAGACTGTTCTCAGTCTACGTGTACCCATTATACATGCCTGGGTGATCACAATGAGAGCATTCCTCTGGCCTCAGGAATGGACATTTCGTTGATCCAACAAGAGCCAATTCTGTTAGAAGAGAATAACTCTTTTTTTTCCCCTGGGTTTGGAGCTGTGAAGATGTAAGCTTCTCTTGCTATGACAAGGGAAGTTTCACCCAAGAATGAACCAATATAGAGAAGAAGAGTCAGTTCAGTTCAGTTGCTCAGTCATGTCTGACTCTTTGTGACCCCATGAACCGCAACACGCCAGGCCTCCCTGTCCATCACCGACACCCAGAGTCCACCCAAACCCACGTCCATCGAGTCAGTGATGCCATCCAACCATCTCATCCTCTGTCGTCCCCTTCACCTCCCACCTTTAATCTTTCCCAGCACCAGGGTCTTTTCCAATGAGTCAGCTTTTCTCATCAGGTGGCCAAAGGATTGGAGTTTCAGCTTCAACATCAGTTCTTCCAGTGAACATCTAGAACTGATCTCCTTCAGGATGGCCTGGATGGATCTCCTTGCAGTCTAAGGGACTCTCAAGAGTCCTCCAACACCACAGTTCAAAAGCATCAATTCTTAGGCACTCAGCTTTCTTTATTGTCCATCTCTCACATCCATACATGACTACTGGAAAAACCATAGCCTTGACTAGACGGACCTTTGTTGGCAAAGTAATGTCTCTGCTTTTGAATATGCTATCTAGGTTGGTCATAACTTTCCTTCCAAAGAGTAAGCATCTTTTAATTTCATGGCTGCAGTCACCATCTGCAGTGATTTGGGAGCCCAGGAAAAGAAAAGTCAGCCACTGTTTCCACTGTCTCCCCATCTATTTGCCATGAAGTGATGGAACTGGATGCCATGATGCTGGTTTTCTGAATGTTGAGCTTTAAGCCAACTTTTTCACTCTCCTCTTTCACGTTCATCAAGAGGCTTTTTAGTTCCTCTTCACTTTCTGCCATAAGGGTGGTGTCATCTGCATATCTGAAGTTATTGATATTTCTCCCAGCAATCTTGATTCCAGCTTGTGCTTCTTCCAGGCCAGCGTTTCCCATGATGTACTCTGCATAGAAGTTAAATAAGCAGGGTGACAATATATAGCCTTGATGTACTCCTTTTCCTATTTAGAACCAGTCTGTTGTTCCATGTCCAATTCTAACTGTTGCTTCCTGACTTGCATACAGATTTCTCCAGAGACAGGTCAGATGGTCTGATATTTCCATCTCTTGAAGAATTTTCCACAGTTTATTGTGATCCTCACAGTCAAAGGCTTTGGCATAGTCAATAAAGCAGAAATAGATGTTTTTCTGGAACTATTCCTTTTTCAATGATCCAATGAAAGCTGGCAATTTGATCTCTGGTTCCTCTGCCTTTTCTAAATCCAGCTTGAACATCTTGAAGTTCGTGGTTCATGTATTGCTGAAGCCTGGCTTGGAGAATTTTAAGCATTACTTTACTAGCCTCTGAGATGAGTGCAATTGTGTGGTAGTTTGAGCATTCTTTGGCATTGCCTTTTTTAGGGACTGGAATGAAAACTGACCTTTTCCAGTCCTGTTGCCACTGCTGAGTTTTCCAAATTTGCTGGCATATTGAGTGTAGCACATTCACAGCATCATCTTTCAGGGTTTGAAATAGCTCAACTGGAATTCCATCACCTCCACTGGCTTTGTTCATGGTGATGCTTCCTAAGGCCCACTTGACTTCACATTCCAGGATGTCTGGCTCTAGGTGAATGATCATACCATCACGATTATCCAGGTCATGAAGATCTTTTTTGTACAGTTCTTCTGTGTAATCTTGCCACCTCTTCTTAATATTTTCTGCTTCTGTGAGGTCCATATTATTTCTGTCCTTTATTGAGCCCATCTTTGCATGAAATATTCCCTTGGTATCTCTAATTTTCTTGAAGAGATCTCTAGTCTTTCCCATTCTATTGTTTTCCTCTACTTCTTTGCATTGACCCCTGAGGAAGGCTTTCTTATCTCTCCTTGCTATTTTTTGGAACTCTGCATTCAAATGGGTATATCTTTCCTTTTTCCCTTTGTTCTTCTCTTCCCTTGGGTCCATGAGTCAAGGCAATTGGAAGTGGTCAAACAGGAGATGACAAGAGTGAACATTGACATTCTAGGAATCAGTGAACTAAGATGGACTGGATTGGTTAAATTTAACTCAGATGACCATTATATCTACTGCTGTGGGCAAGAATCCCTTAGAAGAAAGGGAGTAGCCATCATAGTCAACAAAAAAGTCCAAAATGCAGTACTTGGATGCAATCTCAAAAATGACAGAATGATCTCTGTTTGTTTCCAAGGCAAACCATTCAATATCATGGTAATCCAAGTCTATGCCCTGACCAGTAATGCTGAAGAAGCTGAACCTGAACAGTTCTATGAAGACCCACAAGACCGTCTAGAACTAACACCCAAAAAAGATGTCCTTTTCATTATAGGGGACTGGAATGCAAAAGTAGGAAGTTAAGAAACACTTGGAGTAACAGGCAAATGTGGCCTTGGAGTCCAGAATGAAGCAGGGCAAAGGCTAATAGAGTTCTGCCAAGAGAACGCGCTGGTCATAGCAAACACCCTCTTCTAACAACACAAGAGAAGACTCTGCACATGGACATCACCAGATGGTCAACAACAAAATGAGATTGATTATATTCTTTGCAGCCAAAGATGGAGAAGCTCTATATAGTCAGTAAAAACAAGTCCGGGAGCTGACTGTGGCTCAGATCATGAACTCCTTATTGCCAAATTCAGACTGAAGTTGAAGAAAGTGGAGAAAACCACTAGACCATTCAGGTATGATCTAAATCAAATCCCTTATGACTATACAGTGGAAGTGAGAGATAGATTTAAGGGACTAGATCTGATAGACAGAGTGCCTGATGAACTATGGACGGAGGTTCATGACATTGCACAGGAGACAGGGATCAAGACCATCCCCAAGAAAAAAAAGAAGAGCATCAGGACATAGTAAAACCAGGTGCCAGTTTAAGTCCCTGATCCAGCTGTGCTTGAAGCCTCAGTTTTGTGAACCAGTAAATCCTACTTTTTAGTTAAACTACTTTTTGTTTCTGTTACTTGCTACCCAGAGTCCTGATTAAGAAGTAAAATGATGTGAATGACTTGATTATGACTATAAAATGGAGCCTTTATAATTATGCATTTGTGTTTGAATAAATGGGACTTCCCTGGTGGGTCAGATGGTAAAGGATCTGCCTGCAATGTAGGAGACCCAGGTTTGATCCCTGGCTTGGGCAGATCAAGGGAGTGGCTACGCACTCCAGTATTCTTACCCGGAGAATTACATGGACAGAGGAGCCTGGCAGGTTGCAGTCCATGGGGTCAAAAATAGTTGGACACAACTGAGCAACTAACACTTTCACTTTCACTTTGAATAAATGCATATGTAGCTATTTGTTTAGTGAGGAGAATATACACTAAAATTTAACATTGTTTTTCTCAGCGGGATGGAATTGAAGAAAGTGAAGAGATGATTAATAACTTTTTATTTTTACATATCTGTGATGTTTGACTTTCACATAGGTGTATCTTTTGTAACTTTTAAAACTCAAATGTTTTTAGGTGTGTGTCATATATTTTGTGTTTTTTCAAATATGGGAATATATAGAGGGGAAATGATGCAAATTACTTGGAAAAAGTACAAAGTTTAAATTTAATACTGTGTTGTCTGTGCTTAGTGGTTCAGTCATATCTGACTCTTTGCAACCCCATGGACTGTAGCCTGCCAGTCTCCTCTGTCCGTGGGGGTTCTCTAGGGAAGAATACTGGAATGGGTTGCCATGCCCTCCTCCAGGGAATCTTCTCAACCCAGGGATCAAACCCAGGCCTCCAGAATTGTAGGCAGACACTACAGTCTGAGTCACCAGGGAAGCCCAAGAGTACTGGAGAGGGTAGCCTATCCCTTCTCCAGGGGAGCTTGCCAACCCAGCAATCAAACCAGGGTCTCCTACATTGTGGGTGGATTATTTACCAGCTGAGCTACCAAGGAAACCCAAATTTAATACTAGAAACATTTTAAAACAAACAATCACATTAGCTGATGAAAATCTATAAAAGCTTTTCTGAGTAAATTCTTGATTTCAGGGCTTAAATATAATTGATTATTGATTTTTGTATCTTTATCTTGAATACATATGATTAACTGTTTAAAAACACCCTTATTCCTAATGCACATGTGACTTTAATCCAATATAGTTAGGAATAAGTAAAAGGATTTCTCCTCCATGATTAAAGTAGACCACCCTTATATTAAGAAAAGAAAATAATGAAGTCACTACTGTCCAGGAAATTTGTCTTTCTCAGATACTAATTCTGAGAGTCAACACTAATTATAACTTTTGATAACTTACTTTGAAATATACTTTGATCCCTTATGATAATGTTTGAGCCTTTTTTCCATACCGGCATCTGTTATTTTTTTATTATAAATATAACCAAGTGTCTGATCAGTCTAAATGATCAAAAACCTTGATCTTATAATTTCATGAAAACACAATTGAAGGCATATATTGTTACAGTATTTGCATTATTTAGTAAGATGGTTTCTCCCTCTTGGAGGTTGGGGAAGAGAGTTCATTGAGAACATTAGTGACAGAGCCTGGAGAAAACACTGCCAGCTCTTATCTTTGAGCGGCACTACACGGGTCTTAACATCACAGCCCGTTTTAAACCTACAGAAGGTCATTTACTTTCTTGCACAAGCCTTTAACCCACTTGAGAAATGGGTTTAGTCAAAGATAAAGCCCCTGTGAATTGGTAACCTGGTTTTAGGAAAGATTTCATAGTAACAAAGATGTTGGATAAACAGACACCATTTGTTTACAAAGACACCTCATAGTTATGATTACTATTTTGATTGTGTCTTCATAGCACAATATAGCTGTCTTGACCTCCTTTTTCCAAGGAGTCAGTTTAAAATATGATTAAAAGTTGGGAATTGTTTCTTTGAATTTGAGTGTTCAGGTTATTACACTGTATCTGCAAACACAGTCTGCCATATTTATAGGTAGGAACAATCATGTCTATTAGCAATTTACAGGTAAAAAGGGCATTTTTA
Organism: Capricornis sumatraensis; assembly: GCF_032405125.1. Classification (NCBI taxonomy): domain Eukaryota; kingdom Metazoa; phylum Chordata; class Mammalia; order Artiodactyla; family Bovidae; genus Capricornis; species Capricornis sumatraensis. Next base: position 232,093,318 of record NC_091069.1, on the reverse strand, counting down.
GCTGAATAGGACTTCTAATGTACCATATATGGAATATTATCCATTAAATCCATCAAAATGAAAATCTTGACAAATAATAGTGAGTGACATAAATAAATAATGTCCTCAGAAAAAACACACAATGATATGTAAATAATTTTTATCTTATAAAATCAATCCCTCAAGAGAAAATAATTGATTTTATTGATTTACAGTACCGTCAGAATTTTTGTAATGTAAACTTTAGTAGCTAGCCTTGGACATTAAATTTTAAACTCAGAATCACCATCAATCTTTTATTTAGATCTGATAAGCTTCTGGGGTTGCTCTAACAGTGGCATCTTAATAGGGATCTCCCACATGGAGCAATTCACCTTCAGGATATTATGTTTTCTTTTATAAATCTATAAGCAAAAGTATGACCTACTATAATGGAAATAATATATGACTAAGGCTTTTTCACTTGGCATTGGGATGAGGATTACACTGCTTTGACTAACAACTTTTCTTTTTTCTCCACAATTTTATTAACTCTAGTCCAGTCCTTAATTTTCATGAATGGAATTGAAAATATTGTTCTTTTGATCTTTTGGGTTGAGTTCTGGGTCATGTAAAGATTAAATGAAGTGATTCCAAACCCCAAATCCTATAATTACGAAATGTTTAAGTTGATACTTGGACTTCTTTTTCCCCTTTGCTTTTAAGTTGGGAAGAGCGCTTTCTGAACTGCAAATTAAGATAGTCTTGACCCCTTCATCCTTGGCAAAGCAAACAGATTTAAAGAGGCCATCTACTTAGTAACCATTTGTTTTGTTTAATCTGAGAGTAGGCCTAGGTTGACAAAAATTTTACTGAACTTAGAGTAGACAGGCTGCTTTAAAATTTTTTAAAAATTTTCTGTTATGATTATTTTTCACTTTTTGGCTATGCCACATGGCGTGTAGGATCCTAGTTCCCTGGCCAGGGATCGAACTGGCATCCTCTGCGTTGGCAGCTCCAAGTCCCACCCACTGGACCACCAGGCAAGTCCCAGAATGCTTTAAGACAACATTACTTGGCAGTAATTTCTTCCTGCAGGCTCTTCTGAGTGGTTTGTGAATAGGAACAAAATGTAAATAAGCTCTGACAGGTTAGAAGATGCAGTTTTAGAGGGAATCAAAATATTTATGAATTGATCAAATAACATACTAAAGGATTTCTAAATGGCAGCATACGTTCTTTAACCGATTTTTAAGGGGGCTGGTAATAATTCTTTTAATGATTTACTGCATGTGTTTTTACCACTGACCATCACCTAAGGGAAGAAAGATCATGTGATTCATTACTGTAATGGCCTGGGTAAAGAATCCTCCTGGGGAGGAAAGACTTAGAACTACAGCTGTGTTTCTAATTGGAGTGTGGTGAAAAAGACACTAATCATGATTGGAACAAGAGGCCAGGACAGAGGCTTGCCTGTTTTGCAACCAGCAGTCAGCAAATCTTTACATCAGCATATGAGGTACTTTTTGAAGCCAGTTTGGGAGTTTAAATTGTAAAAACATTGAAAGGGACCAAATTGAGGACATTTCCTAGATTTAGGATTTGACAATTTGTTTTAAGGACAACTACAAAGGATAATATGAGCTTTTACCTTAGAGACAGTATTATTAATTGATAGTATTAGTTTAGTTTTATTTTTATAATTCTTATGAATGTAAAGAAATGTCTCAGTGGTCACTCAAAGTGGGAAAACATATTTATGATGCTGTGCATTTCTGCTTGTTGCTTTCTCTGCTTAGAGAGCCTGCCAGGAATAGGATGGTGAAGGAAGGAAAGAGGAAGACTCAGGGCCAGGTAGACAGACAGACCTGTGTTCATATTTCAGCTCTATAGTTACTGGCTGGTTGGCTGTAAGTGTGAAACTGATCCTCTCTGTTTCCCCAGGTGTTCAGTGGAATCAATGATAATTATACTGAGGGGATGTGGTGATAATGGAATAACATATGCAAAGTACCCAGCAGAAGCAGGTGCTCCAGAATGTTGCTTTCCTTCCTCTTGCCCTATGTCCACCTGGTAAATCACTCATCCTTCAGAATGACTCAACAAATCTCTTACCTTCCAGTTCTCAAGACCCTTCTCTTATCATGACAATACAGAAGTTGGACTGCAGCGGGGAGAGGTGGTGGAAAACGTACTTCATCAAGGTTTCTAAAGTAGCAACCAGGACACTAAATGGACTTTGACATAAATAAGTCAATACAGGTAACTGACTTATTCACTTTAACATCAAGTAGGATGGCAACCCACTCCAGTACTCTTGCCTGGAAAATCCCATGGATGGAGGAGCCTGGTAGGCTGCAGTCCATGGGGTCGCTAAGAGTCAGACACGACTGAGCGACTTCAATTTCACTTTTCACTTTCATGCATTGGAGAAGGAAATGGCAACCCACTCCAATGTTCTTGCCTGGAGAATCCCAGGGATGGGGGAGCCTGGTGGGCTGCCGTCTATGGGGTCGCACAGAGTCGGACACGACTGAAGTGACCTAGCAGCAGCAGTAGCAGGATAATTCCAATTTTTTCACCTTGTAGGTAGTAGCTTAAAAATTTTACTTGATAAACTGTATCTATATGGGTCATCAAAAAGAAAATTTTTCTGTTATTTTATGTGTAGTTCAACTAAATCTCAGTGAAGATATACTCTTATCTTATACCATGTTTTCAGTGGAAGAATAAGAAACTTTTTCCAGACAAATAAAGGTGAAATATTTTGCTTTTTAAAAAAATCTATTTCTGAGGCTGTGATTCATTTTATTCTGTAATTTGGAATAAATATCACTTCTGCTTCTTAAAAAAGTTGGACTGCAGTTGGGATCTTATTCCCAGGAATGTTACTGAAGGTGGGGATTTGGTTGTGGTTGGGGGTCTTGTCACTCGCTGTTCCAAAGCCATTAAAGAGGCTAGGTTGGTAGAAAGGAAAATCTATTTTCTTTTGGATGCAGGCAACTGGTGCGGGAGGAGAGTGGATGCTGTCCAAAGGCCAATTCCCCACCTTTGACAATCAGGGGCAAGACATTTTATAGGCTGGGGGAGGGGGCTACATGCAGAAACAGCAGTTAGCTTAGATAGTCATCTTGAAATTGGTCACTGGCAGTCTGAGCAGTGTCATCTTGACTGCTTTCAGTTCAGTTCAGCTCAGTCATGTCCGACTCTGCAACCTTGTGGACTGCAGCATGCCAGGCTTCCCTGTCCATCACCAACTCCCGGAGCCTACTCAAATTCACGTCCATCGAGTCGATGATGCCATCCAGGCATTTCAGCCTCTGTCATCCCCTTCTCCTCCCACCTTCAATCTTTCCCAGCATCAGGGTCTTTTCCAATGAGTCAGTTCTTTGCATTAGGTGGCCAAAGTATTGGAGGTTCAGCTTTAACATCAGTCCTTCCAATGAATATTCAGGACTGATTTCCTTTAGGATGGAGTGGTTGGATCTCCGTGCAGTCCAAGGGACTCTCAAGAGTCTTCTTCAACACCACAGTTCAAAAGCATCAATTCTTTATAGTCCAACTTGCTATATAGAGTCCAACTCTCTCTCTTTCTCTCTCTCTCTCTATCTCTCTGTCTCTCTCTATATATAAATAGTCCAACTCTATATATAGTCCAATTATATAGCTTTCTTTATAATCCATCTCTCACATCCATACATGACTACTGGAAATACCATAGCTTTGACTAGATGGACCTTTGTTGGAAAGTAATGTCTCTGCTTTCTAATATGCTGTCTAGATTGGTCATAGCTTATCTTCTAAGGAGCAAGCATCTTTTAATTTCAAGGCTGCAGTAACCATCTGCAGTGATTTTGGAGCCCCCCAAATTAGTCTCTCACTATTTCCATTGTTTCCCCATCTATTTGCCATGAAGTGATGGGACTGGATGCCATGATCTTAGTTTTCTGAATGTTGTGCTTTAAGCCAACTTTTTCACTCTCCTCTTTCACTTTCATCAACAGGCTCTTTTAGTTCTTCTTCCCTTTCTGCCATAAGGGTGGTGTCATCAGTATGCTGCTGCTAAGTCGCTTCAGTCGTGTCCGACTCTGTGCGACCCCAGAGACGGCAGCCCACCAGGCTCCTCCGTTCATGGGATTTTCCAGGCAAGAATGCTGGAGTGGGTTATATCTGAGGTTATTGATATTTCTCCCGGCAATCTTGATTCCAGCTTGTGCTTCATCCAGCCTGGCACTTTGCATGATGTACTCTGCATATAAGTTAAATATCCAGGGTGACAATATACGGCCTTGATATACTCCTTTTCCTATTTGGAACCAGTCTGTTGTTTCATGTCCAGCTCTAACTGTTGCTTCTTGACCTGCATACAGATTTCTCCAGAGGCAGGTCAGGTGGTCTGGTATTCCCATCTCTTGAAGAATTTTCCACAGTTTATTGTGATCCACACAGTCAAAGGCTTTGGCGTAGTCAATAAAGCGAATGTTTTTCTGGAACTCTCTTGCTTTTTCGATGATCCAAAGGATGTTGGGAATTTGATCTTGACTGCTTTAAGTATAGTTAATCTTTAGTTCCGAGGGCTTCCCTGGTGGCTCAGGTGGTGAAGAATCTGCCTGCAATGCAAAAGACCCAGGTTTGGCCCCTGGGTCAGGACAATCCCTGGAGAAAGGAATGGCAACCCATGCCAGTATTCTTGCCTGGAGAATCCCATGGACAGAGGAACTAGTGGGCTGCCATTCATGTGGTTGCAAAGAGTCAGACATGACTGAGCAACTAACACCCTTTGACTGTTTTCCTTTGTTTGTGCATTTTCTCACTTCTCTGATTAAACTTATTCTTTAGCTAAGGTTTTTCCATAGACAAAAGGCAAGCAGAAGACACAGCATCCTTCGAAACACAGAGGACTATGCTCCTTTCAAAAGTCATAGAAGCAATTGTCTTCAAACAACCAAGATTCTGTCAGAAGATGGAGTAGCAGATTACTTGAATCTTCAAAGTACCAGGTCCTTGAGTCAGTTGAAGATCTCTTGTTCTCTTTTGTACGATCTAATCATAAACTCTGTAAAGTCAACCGACTGATAAAAAAAAAGCTCTGCCTTTATCATTGAACTCTCAACCTAGTGACATTTCACAGACTGACCTTGCCAATTGATTTGCCCTTTGGTCTAGTTTTCCACCTGTTGTTTGTCTGACCGGGGAATCTGTTATGTCTATAGGACCTGTCTAAGCAGCATTCACACCAGCTCAGTTTGCTATACTGGCTGTCCTTTGATAGATTACCTCCTCCATCTTCAGAGCTCTCCCTACTCTGCATAGGTTTCCATCAGATGTTTATGAAGAGGGACAGCCAAATCAGTATTTTTGCTCTGCTTTGCTGCCAGAATCCGATGATCTGTTGCAGTTCTTGCCCAATTCGTCTAGTCATTATTGTTCAACTGTTTTTAGCTTTGTTGGAAGTACTGGGCTAACTGATTTTATAACCTACCTCTGAGCTAAACTTTGAAGTATAACTTTAGCAACATTGTACTATACTTTCCCACAACCCAGAGCATAATGTTTTATGCTTACTGGTTAATCATTCATTGCACACATGTTTGGCAATGATCTTCCAAGATTTTTCCAGAATTTTCTACCTGAGAAGGTTTTACTGATAATCATCCTATCTTGAAGCATCTCACAAACTCTTCTGTCTTACATTACATGGCTCCCAACCTATAGATCAAGCACAGCTTACTATAAATGATGTTGAATAAGACACTATGGTTCTATAAAGTCTTTGCTATTCACATCTGAATGCAATCATTTGTGTTGTTCATTTGCTAAGTCACGTCCGACTCTTTGTGACCCCATGGACCGAAGAACACCAGGCTTCCCTGTCCTTCACCATCTCCTGGAGTTTGCTCAGACTCATGTATGTTGAGTTGGTAATGCCTCCAACCATCTCATTCTATGTCATCTCCTTTTCCTCTTGCGTTCGATCTTTCCCAGCATCAGGGCCTTTTCTAACGAGTTGGCTCTTCTCATCAGGTGGCCGAAGTATTTTAGCTTCAGCACCAGACATTCCAATGAATATTCAGGATTGATTTCCTTTAGGATTGACTGGTTTGATCTCCTTGCAGAAAGGGATTCTCAAGAGTCTTCTCCAACACCACAGTTTGAAAGCATCAATTCTTTGGTGCTCAACCTTGTAGATTTTCAAAAATAAATCTTTCAACAATTGGGAGTGTTTATAAATTATGTTAGACAATTCCCCTACCATGTTTTAGACATTAAATAGTTAACTGTTTCAAATCAATTTTCTGTTGTATCTATGATGTAATCATTCAATGGTATAAGATCAGTGTTGGCCAACATTTTCTGGAGGATTAGATAGCAAACATTTTAAGCCTTGCAGGTCATACAATCTCTGTTGCAACTACTCAACTCTACTGTGTAGCAGTCACAGACAATTTATAATGGATGAGCATGGCTGTGAACAATATAACTTTACCTATAGATACTAGAATTTGAATTTCATGTACTTTTCACATGACATATCATAAAGTATTATTTTTCTTTACATTTTTCTCAACCTTTAAAGATGTAATAGCCTTTCTTATGGACTATTAAAAAAAGAAAAAACAGGCCGAGGTTCAGATTTGGTCTGTAATGGTAGTGTTCTGGGACAGTATAGTTTACAGCCAAAAGCAGATCCAGGTTTTATGAGGAGAGAACTCTTTACAAGGGCAGTGGTGGTGGGGTGGGGGTGAGGGGGCGCTTTTTTTTTTAACTGTTTATCACTTAAATATTTCAATTTGCACTTACTAAGATAGAGGATATTTTCTTAAGTTGTTGTTTCATTCTTAAGTTGTGTCCAACTCTCTGTGACCTCATGGACTGTATCCTGCCAGGCACCTTTGTCCATGGGATTTCCCAGGCAAGAATACTGGAGTGGGTTGCCATCTCGTCCTCCAGGGCATATTCCTGACCCAGGGATTGAACCTGAGTTTCCTGCATTGCAAGCAGATTCTTTACCACTGAGCCACTAGGGAAGCTCTTTTTTTTAAAGTAACCTTAGTAAAATTAATAAATTTATGCAGTTTAACATCAATATAATGCTTTATTCTAACCACCAATCCCCGCTTCAAATGTATTCAACTGTGTCAATAATGTCCTGCATAAAACTGTTTTCAGTACAGGATCCCATTAAGGTTACATAATAAATAAAATTTGTACATCTTTTTAGCTTAAAGGGACCTTGTTTTTTAAAAAAATGTAAAATTACGAATAAGTAATTAGATACAAAGCTTTGGGAGGGACCCGTGCAGATGAAGGGACTTCCGAGGTGGCGCAGTGTCAAAGAATTCACTGGCAAATGCAGGAGACACAGGAGATGCAGGTTCGATCCCTGGGTTGGAATATCTTCCCTTGGATAAGGAAATGGCAATCTCCTTCAGTATTCTTGCCTAAAGAATTCCACGGACAGAGTAGCCTCATAGGCTGCAATTCATGGGTCATGAAGAGTTGGACATGACTGAACGACTGAGCACACACACACCTGCAGAGAGAGCCTCCTTGGTGTCCTGATTAATCTGCTTTTGGTGACATTTGGACAATTCTTCTGCAGAGGTTCCCAGACCTGGCTGATGATTGAAGACACCAAGAGAATTTTCTAATGACAGGTTGCAAAGCTCCAACAGAATGCCTGAATTAGAATCTCTGTTGTGAAACTCCATAGGCAGTTCTACCATGCAGTTAGGTTTAGAGACCACTGTTTAACCAATTTATAACAGTGAATGAGTTCATTAGAACTGGTACCACAAACACACTTATTACCTTAATTGGGTTGCCTATCCAGAAATAGGTTTTAACCATTGTTATTGACCCATGACCCAACTGGTTAGTTTTATCAAGAAAGTTCTCATGTTGAACAGTTTCAGCAGAGTAGACATGCATACTCTTAAGCCATCTACTCTCTTTTTAGTGAAAGTTAACCAAAAGCCTCTTGATGAAAGTGAAAGAGGAGAGTGAAAAAGTTGGCTTAAAGCTCAACATTCAGAAAATGAACATCATGGCATCTGGTCCCATCACTTCATGGGAAATAGATGGGGAAACAGTGGAAACAGTATCAGACTTTATTTTTTTTGGTCTCCAACATCACTGCAGATGGTGACTGCAACCATGAAATTAAAAGACGCTTACTCCTTGGAAGAAAAGTTATGGCCAACCTAGATAGCATATTGAAAAGCAGAGACGTTACTTTGCCAACAAAGGTCCGTCTATTCAAGGCTATGGTTTTTCCAGTGGTCATGTATGGATGTGAGAGTTGGACTGTGAAGAAAGCTGAGCACCAGAGAACTGATGCTTTTGAACTGTGGTGTTGGAGAAGACTCTTGAGAGTCCCTTGGACTGCAAGGAGATCCAACCAGTCCATTCTAAAGGAGATCAGCCCTAGGTGTTCTTGGGAAGGAATGATGCTAAAGCTGAAACTCCAATACTTTGGCTACCTCATGCGAAGAGTTGATTCATTGGAAAAGACTCTGATGCTGGGAGGGATTGGGGGCAGGAGGAGAAGGGGACAACCCAGGATGAGATGGCTGGATGGTATCACGGACTCGATGGACGTGAGTCTGAGTGAACTCTGGGAGTTGGTGATGGAGAGGGAGGCCTGGTGTGCTGCGATTCATGGGGTTGCAAAGAGTCAGACATGACTGAGTGACTGAACTGAACTGAACTGAACTGAACCCTTCCATAGTGGACTGGCTTTTCACCATTTAGATCCAGTGTAATATTTTTATATATTAATCTTTTATTTTTAAAATTTCTTAAAAATCCTGTATCTTTGAGTTGGCATTACTTTTCAGATAATTTATAAAGCAAACAAATGACAGCTGAAGAACATCTGAAATGTACGTCATCACAGTTGGGAGAGTTAGTTTATAAACTTAGGCACATGGTGGTGGCTAAGTCACTTGTCATTGCCTAATTAATTATCAAACTTACAGAAGCCTGTTTTCATATTCCTGTAAGTACTATGCAGCCTATATTCTTCAAATAGAAGGTAATTTCCATGATGCCGAGAGATCTTCTTAGTCAAAATTGGGTAGTTCTGTCTGTAGAGTAAGTAGATACTACCACATCCAGTCATTTAACTCATTAGCTCATACATTCAGCAAGTATTAAACAAGTGCCTGCAATATGCTAGGCACTGTACTGAGTGCTGAGGATCCAATACTGCAGAGCTTAATTCTGATGGGGAGATGGAAACAGTAAACAAGTTAATTTCACATGGTGATAAATAATGTGTAGAAAATAAAACAAGGTAAAGCCATGGTGAATGTGTGCTTATGGGTGGGGAGGAGACAGGGATCACTAATTACATAGTCTAAGGTCATGGTGACATTTGAGCTGAGACCCAAATGTTGACAAAGTGTCAGAGCTCTGCTGTCCAGCACAGGAGAAACTGAAGCTCTTGAAATGTGGCTGATGCCACAGGTTGAAATGATAATATTTTGGATATAGTGGGTTAAACCAAACATATCACTAAATTTAATTTCACCTGATTTTTTTTTTTACCCTTTTAAGTGGCTATTAGAAAATTACCTATATGGTTTGCGTTACATCTCTGTTAGCACTGATTTGGAAAGTTGATTCAGTTTCAGTTTTTTCCAGAGTACACAGGTACCCGGCAAGGATCCTAATGGACCGGAGATGTTATAAGTTCTTAAGAGTTTGAGCTAATATAACCTTAGCCAAAACGTACTGAATTCTCACACTGCTGTGAAATAAGGAATATTCCCAACTCGATTTTATAGATGGGAAAATGGAGGTCTACAGGGGCCAAGTATCCTCCTAAGATAAGACAAGGAAATCATGGCGCAAGAAGTCATACCAGTCTGGTCTGAAGATGCCAGAGGCCAGGAGCTGCAGTGAGAGGAGGCAGGAGTTTAGAGCAGGCTCCGGGTAGGGACCATCGCGGGCTCTTCGGCGGCCTCCCAGGTCCTGAAGTGTGGGTCCCCAGCACCCCATCGCCATTCCACGGTCCTGCCGGCTCCCCTCCAGGCCCAGGCCGAGGCACCAACCTCCCGGATCCTCAGGCCAGCACCACCGCCAGAGCCTGCGTCCTCGTAGGACCCACTTGCCCCGTGTCCTCCAGTTCCCGGGCCTCCCCGGGAGCCGGTGCCCCTCGCCCGACGCGCGGCGACCACTCCCCGCGCACACTCGGAGAGCACCCTGCATCCCTGCGGCTGCTCGGAATGTATTTCAGATCCCGTGTCGGCCCTGCAGGAATTCCTGCAAAAAATGCAGCGAGAGCCGATCCCGCCCCTCCCCCTCCTTGTCTCCCGGGTCCGTTCCGCCTGCTGTGGTTCTGAGAGTGGCCTTTCTGGGCACCTTTACCGCTCGGGGGTCATCTCGCCATCTGGAGTGACCAGCGTGTTTGAGTTTGGTATATGTATATGCGTCTAGAGCTCTTTAGATACCAGTCTCTGAAAGGGCAGGATGCCCACTCCCCCACCCCCAACTAGGGGGGCGGGGCGGGGGTTCAGCTTTTTCGTCCTGGCTGTCAGGAACTTCAGACTGCGACAGCACAAGGTCGCCTGAATGTGCAGCCACCTAGCTCCCTGGCCGCAGCGGGGACAGTGGGGCAAGCGTTCCAGACCTCCAACCATCAGGCTGGGAGCTAAGATGCCCCAAACACCTGAGTAGCGATTCCAGGTGTGGCCTCCTCATTTTACTGCAGGACACTTGTGTCCTCTTGGGGGTCTCTTAGCAGGGGCTGTGAATAGTCACCAGCACTTGGGGTGGGGGTGGGATGGAGAGGTGGGGCCAAGTACCTCTGCGGCTTGACAGGTGTCAGAACTATTTATGGCATTAAACAGCGAGGACCTGGAGGAAAAGATTTATTTTTTAAAGTACCCTGCTAGGGTACAGGATGCTTGGGGCTGGTGCATGGGGATGACCCAGAGAGATGATATGGGGTGGGAGGTGGGAGGGGGGTTCAGGATTGGGAACTCATGTACACCCGTGGTGGATTCATGTCAATGCATGGCAAAACCAACACAGTATTGTAAAGTAAAATAAAGTAAAAATAAAAATTAAAAAAAAATAAAGTACCCTGCTATTCATAGGACGAGTCCCCGGGTTGTTATATGCCCAGGAACAAAGCGAGAACTTCATCATCATCAGATCTGAGTCTGACTCACAGGATAGCTGTGACTCATCCTTCCAAGACTACTCTCCCAGCCACCAAGGAGCAAATGATGGCCCTGGGGCCGAAATGATTCTGTGAACCAGTCAGATGGAGAGAGTTTGGAACTGCCACCTGTGCTAAGAAAAGCCCTCAACTTTCCCTTTTAAAGTACTCTCTTTACATTGATTTTAGAGGGATGCCAGCTGTATAAAAACATTGAAGGCAAGTGCCATGATTTATACCACTTGCCCTGAATTTCCTATGTTCCTGTGATAAGTGCTGCTGCCGCTGCTAAGTCGCTCCAGTCGTGTCCAACTCTGTGTGACCCCAGAGAAGGCAGCCCACCAGGCTCTGCTGTCCCTGGGATTCTCCAGGCAAGAACATTCGAGTGGGTTGCCCTTTCCTTCTCCAATGCATGAAAGTGAAAAGTGAAAGTGAAGTCGCTCAGTTGTGTCCAACTCTTTGCGACCCCATGGACTGCAGCCTACCAGGCTCCTCCATCCATGGGATTTTCCAGGCAAGAGTACTGGAGTGGGGTGCCATCGCCTTCTCCAGTGATAAGTAGATGCCTATAAATGAGCAAGCTTTACAACTGACAAGACATAGATAATATCAGAGGTCAAAATGAGGGGCTTCCGATAGAATTTCATATCTGCCATTTTTTATGTTTGACCTTTTTCTAGGATCTAAAAGTAACACAAAGAAAACACCGTAACCCAAAACAAAAATTCAGATGAAAACCAAAAAGTCAAACCAAAACAAACAAGAGAAAATGAGGACATGAATCTTTTTCTTACTTTATACAAAAGATAGGATCACAGTCTTCTTATGGTTGGTGTATTATATGCATATATCTGTAGAAATATTCATTTCCTTGAATGCATTTCTTTTTGCAGTTTTTGAAATGTCCGTGTTACTAAAATAAGAATATGATAGAATTCTAAACTGATATTTATAGATTACAACCAAAACAGATTTATACAAGGTAAAGAAGAAAGAATACAGTGAACCATTGAATTAAGAGGAGTAAAAACTCACTCAGAGCACCTTTATTAGAGCACTTGCTCTAATTATAGAGCACCTTTAATAATAACCCAGCTCTTAGAGATTTAGGCACTGATAGGCATTGATATGGAGAAGGAAATGGCAACCCACTCCAGTATTCTTGCCTGGAGAATCCCAGGGATGGGAGAGCCGGGTGGGCTGCCTTCTCTGGGGTCGCACAGAGTTGGACACGACTGAAGTGACTTAGCAGCAGCGGCAGCAGCAGCAGGCATTGATAGGCACTCACATGACTTCTCCCAAACTCTTAGTTTTCTACATATATTTTTCACCATTATATAAGCTCAAGGTAGGAAAGACAGAAATTATGTGAGGAGGCAAAATATGGGACATCTTTTATTAATCCTATGATTTTTAAGAAGTACTAATTATCTGCAAAGGTCCCCAAGTTTCTTAAATCCTACCTTATTTTAGGAATTCCTTCAGCTCTTGAAAAAAGTATTGGAGATCAGAAACTGAGAGTGGACTCCCCAGAAAGGAAAGAAACTGCTTCTTCAAAAGTCATGTCATCACTCAGCTATTAAAACAAAACAAACAAACAAAAATGCCATTTGCAGCAACATGGATGGATATAAAGATTGTCATACTGAGTGAAGTAAGTTAGAGAAAAACAAATATCATATAAAATTGCTTATATATGGAATCTTAAAAAATGGTACAAATTGACTTATTTTCACAACAGAAATAGAGTCACAGGTATAAAAAACAGCTTATGGTTCCTAGCAGGGAAGGTGGGGAGAGGGATGAATTGAGAGATTAGGATTGACATATAAACACTATCATACATAAAATAGAAAACTAAAAACGTCCTGCAGGATAGCACAGGGAACTCTACTCAATACTCTGCAATGACCTATATGGGAAAATAATCTAAAAAAGAGAAAAATGAAAGCCGCTCAGTCGTGTCCTACTCTTTGGGACCCCATAGACTGCTGCTGCTGCTGCTGCTGCTGCTGCTGCTAAGTCACTTCAGTCGTGTCCGACTCTGTGCGACCCCATAGACGGCAGCCCACCAGGCTCCCCCATCCCTGGGATTCTCCAGGCAAGAATACTGGAGTGGGTTGCCATTTCCTTCTCCAATGCATGAAAGTGAAAAGTGAAAGTGAAGTCTCTCAGTCGTGTCCGACTCTTAGCGACCCCATGGAGTGCAGCCTACAAGGCTCCTCCATCCATGGGATTTTCCAGGCAAGAGTACTGGAGTGGGGTGCCATTGCCTTCTCCGCCATAGACTGCAGTCCATGGAATTCTCCAGGCCAGAACACTGGAGTGGGTAGCTGTTCCCTTCTCCAGGGGATCTTCCCCACCCAGGGATCAAACCCAGGTCTCCCACATTGCAGGCAGATTCTTCATCAGCTGAGCCACCACAGAAACCCAAGAATACTGGAGTGGGTAGTCTTTCCCTTCTCCAGGGGATCTTCCTGATCCAGGAATTGAACTAGAGTCTCCTGCATTGCAGGTGGATTCTCTACCAGCTGAGCTACCAGGGAAGGCCCAAAAAAGAGAGGATATATGTATATGTATAAAAGATTCCAAGGGCCCATGGTACAGCAGAGGGAATGATACTCAAGATTTTGTAATAACCAATAAGGAAAAAGAACCTGAAAATATATATATATATATTTTCACACACATACATATATAAATATAAACTGTATACCTGAAACTAACATAACACTATAAATCAACTATAGTCCAAAAAAAATTTTTTAAGTCTTTTCATATCTATGTGCAGGATTTCCTTTGCACAGATTTTGAGTAGGTGTTGTATCAGTTACTATGCTCTGTTCCTTTTTTCTCTGGTCTTCCGACTGAGCATGTTATACCTTTTGTAATTGTCCCACCGTTCTTGTTTATTCTGTTCCATTCTTTCCCCAGTCTTTTTTCTCTTTACTTTTCAATTTGGGAAGTTTCTTCTGATGTGTCCTCAAGTTCCTTGATTCTTTCTTGAACAGTCTCTAGTCTACTAATGAGTCCATTGAGGGCCTTCTTCATTTCTATCACCATGTTTTGATTTTTAGAATGTATTATTGATTCTTTTTTAGAATTTCCATCTCTTTGTTTGCAATCTGTTTGTTTTTGCGTGGTGGTGGTGGTTTAGTCGCTAAGTCATGTCCTACTCTTGGAATCCCAGAGAGATCGCACTGTAGTGATCTATCCTGGACTGTAGCCCACCAGGTTCCTCTGTCCATGGGATTCTCCAGGCAAGAATACTGGAGTGGTTTGCCATTTGCTTCTCCAGGGGATCTTCCGACCCAGAGTCTCCTGCACTGCAGGCAGATGATTTATCAACTGAGTTATGAGGGAAGCCCTCTGTTCTTGCATGTTGTCTACTTATTCCATTAGAGTCTCTAGCATTGTTGTTCTAAATTCTTAGTCTGATAATCCCAACGGCCCTGCCCTGCATCTGGTTCTGTTGCTTGCTCTGTCTCTTCAAACTATGGTTTGACCTTCTAGTAGCCTTGTAGTTTTTAATTTAAAACTAGACATGATATGTATCAGGAAAAGGAACCCAGTATTTCTTCCTATAGAGGTTTTTGCTGGATTTCTGTGGATTCCTAACATGGCAAGTTGTAATTCTTTGCATCCACCTGTCTGGGTGTCTAATTTTGAGGACAGTGGTTTGCTCTGTGATCTTACTTCTCTAGTTGATCCAAGAACTGGTGATCTTCTGGGTGTCTTCCGAGTTTTAGTTGCTGTTAAGATGGAGTGACTGGAGAAGGCAATGGCACCCCATTCCAGTACTCTTGCCTGGAAACTCCCATGGACTGAGGAGCCTGGTGGGCTGCAGTCCATGGGGTCGCTAAGAGTCAGACACGACTGAGCGACTTCACTTTCACCTTTCACTTTCATACATTGGAGAAGGAAATGGCAACCCACTCCAATGTTCTTGCCTAGAGAATCCCAGGGATGGGGAAGCCTGGTGGGCTGCCATCTATGGGGTCTCACAGAGTTGGACACGACTGAAGCGACTTAGCAGCAGCAGCAGTAGCAGGATGGAGTGACAGTTTGTAAGCTTCTTATATGCCAGACCAGAAACTGAAGTCCTCAGTCAGCATTCTTTAGTTGCAGGAAATGGAAACTTTCTGGCTAACTTAAGGAGGAAAAAAATAAGAAGAATAAAAGAAGTAATTTACTGAAGGCTCTGGGTGGCTCACAGAATCACATGAAGTCATATGCAGACAAGTTATGGCAAGTACAGAGTCCAGAGATGCTCTGGGCTTGCAGGCCTGCCTTAGGTCACATGCCCCACACTTCACAGTCAGGGAGAGCACTCCCCCCAAAGGGAGTGAAATGGATTCTTCCTGAAAGGAAATTTAGGGTTAAAGGAGCAGGGAGTGCATTACAGGAATAGAAGGAAACCAAGAAAAAGAGAAAACCAAGCAACTGCTCAAGTTCTGGTTCACTTCTGATGGCCTTCCACTGGGACTCTTGTTTTTAGTGCTAAGTTGTGTCTGACTCTTTTGTGTCCCCCCTGGGGGACTGTAGTCCCCCAGGCTTCTTTCTCTGTGAGATTTCCCAGGCAAGACTACTAGAGTAGTTGTCATTTCCTTCTCCTGGGTATCTTCTCAACTGAGGAGTCGAACCCAAGTGTTCTGCATTGCAAGCGGGGTTTTTGTTTTTGTTTTTAACTGCTGAGCCACCAAGAAAGCCCGTTCCACTCTGTAGGAGGACCACAGTTAATTTTTTAGATTTGAGACTCTTGAAATTCCTTTCCAATGTTATAATTTTGTACATTCTTTGTACATAATGAATTTTTGGTTCTTAGGGGCTGGTTCTCAATATGAAAATATATAAACTCTGCTGATAGATAGGAATGTCACATTATTTATTAGTTGTGTTATTTTAGACTTCTTTCACTTGATTTTGTATTCTAAGTATCCATATTATATCTCCCTTCATCTATTTAGAGTCAACATTAGAAGAAAGAAATCGTAGGTAATTTTCTTCCTAATGTTCCTTTTTTCCTTTGAAACAGAACCAAACTCTTTGAAGAGATTTCTGTCGCATGCCTGATTCAGAATCTGCTTTGCCTTCCAAGGAGAATTAAAGGTGAAAAATCAGGGGCCTAATTCAATTTGTGACCCCATGGACAGCAAGATTGCTGGGACAAATATCAATAACCAGGCTTCCCTGCCCATCACCAACTCGAGTTGGTGATGCCATCCAACCATCTCAGCCTCTGTCGTCCCCTTCTCCTCCCACCTTCAATCTTTCCCAGCATAAGGGCCTTTTCCAATGAGTCAGTTCTTCGCGTCAGGTGGCCAAAGGATTGGAGTTTCAGCTTCAACATCAATCCTTCCAATGCATATTCAGGACTGATTTCCTTTAGGATGGACTGGATGGATCTCCTTTCAGTGTAAGGGGCTCTCAAGAGTCTTCCCCAACACCACAGTTCAAAAGTACCAATTCTTTGGCACTCAGCTTTCTTTATAGTCCAACTCTCACATCTACACATGACTACTGGAAAAACCGTAGCTTTGACCAGATGGACCTTTGTTGGCAAAGTAGCGTCTATGCTTTTGAATATATTGTCTAGGTTGGTCATAGCTTATCTTTCAAGGAGCAAGCATCTTTTAATTTCATGGCTGCAGTCACCATCTGCAGTGATTTTGGAGCCCCCAAAATAAAGTCTCTACTGTTTCTATTGTTTCTCCATCTATTTGCCACGAAGTGATGGAACTGGATGCCATGATCTTCATTTTCTGAATGTTGAGATTTAAGCCAACTTTTTCGCTCTCCTCTTTCACTTTCATCAACAGGCTCTTTAGTTCTTCTTCCCTTTCTGCCATAAGTGTGGTGTCATCTGTATACCTGAGGTTATTGATATTTCTCCCTGCAATCTTGATTCCAGCTTGTGCTTCATCCAGCGTGGCATTTGCATGATGTACTGTGCATATAAGTTAAACAAGCAGGGTGACAATATACAGCCTTGACATACTCCTTTCCCAATATGGAATCAGTCTGTTGTTCCTTGTCCAGTTCTAACTGTTGCTTCCTGACCTGCATACAGATTTCTTAGGAGGTAGGTCAGGTGGTCTGGTATTCCCATCTCTTGAAGAATTTTCCAGTTTGTTGTGATCCACACAAAGGCTTTGGCATAGTCAATAAAGCAGAAATAAATGTTTTTCTGGAACTCTTAATTTTTGATGATCCAGCAGATGTTGGCAATTTGATCTCTGGTTCCTCTGCCTTTTCTAAATCCAGCTTGAACATCTGGAAGTTCTCAGTTCACATACTGTTGAAGCCTGGCTTGGAGAATTTTGAGCATTACTTTGCTAGTGTGTGAGATGAGTAGAATTGTGCAGTAGTTTGAACATTCTTGGGCATTGCCTTTCTTTGGGGTTGGAATGAAAACTGACTTTTTCCAGTCCTGTGGCCACTGCTGAGTTTTCCAAATTTGCTGGCATATTGAGTGCATGACTTTCACAGCATCATCTTTTAGGATTTGAAATAGCTCAACTGGAATTCTATCACCTCCACTAGCTTTGTTCGTAGTGATGCTTCCTAAGGCCCACTTGACTTTGCATTCCAGGATATCTGGCTCTAGGTGAGTGATCACACCATCATGGTTATCTGGGTCATGAGAATCTTTTTTTTATAGTTCTGTGTTTTCTTGCCACCTCTTCTTAATATCTTCTGCTTCTGTTAGGTCCATACCATTTCTGTCCTTTATTGAGCCTATCTTTGCATAAAATGTTCCCTTGGTATCTCTAATTTTCTTGAAGAGATCTCTAGTCTTTCTCATTCTATTGTTTTCCTCTATTTGTTTGCACTGATCACTGAGGAAAGCTTTCTTATCTCTCCTTGCTATTCTTTGGAACTCTGCATTTGGATGGGTATATCTTCCCTTTTCTCCTTTGCCTTTAGCTTCTCTTCTTTTCTCAGCTATTTGTAAGTCCTCCTCAACTATTTTGCCTGTTTGCATTTCTCTTTCTTGGAGATGGTCTTGATCACTGCCTCCTTTACAAAGTCACGAAACTCCTTCCATAGCTCTTCAGGCACTCTGTCTATCAGATTTAATCCCTTGAATCTATTTGTCATTTCCACTGTATAATTGTAAGGGATTTGATTTAGGTCATACCTGAATTGTCTAATGGTTTTCCCTACTTTCTTCAATTTAAGTCTGAATTTGGCAATAAGGAGTTCATAATCTGAGCCACAGTCAGCCCCTGGACTTGTTTTTGCTGACTGTATAGAGCTTCTCCATCTTTGGCTGAAAAGATATAATCAATCTGATTTCAGTATTGACCATCTGGTGATGGTCAACTGCAGGGGCCTAGTTGGCTACTTGCTAATGAATGGTTTGGGGAATAAAGAGCTATGATTTCTTATTTACAGCAGTCCTGATCACCATCTTTTTCTGCATAGCTAGTTTATCAGTTTGGAATCAGTTTCAGACAACAGAATCCACTCAGTAGTTGCGGCTGAAGGGGATTTGTTAACAGGCATTGGTTGTCTTAGTCACCCACTAGAAGGACTGCAGGAGTAGGCTCAAAGTTGAGCTTTCTGGAATAAGAATTACAATGCCTCTGCTGTGAGTCAAAGAGTTCACAGGAAGTGGCTGCTAAACGGTATACCATAAAGTATGCTGTTGTGGATGGCCTGCAGTGACACTTTGAGAAAACTGACATCAGAGAGCAATAGGGGAAGAGAAGTTAGCAAAGGAGATTGTGAAAGAGTAGCAGAGAGGTCGGAGGACATCCAGGAATACGGGTCACAGAGGCTGAGGGAAGAGTTTTGGCAGAAGAAAGTGGAAAAGAGGGATCTAAGAAATGTCCCGTCTAAGAAGAGGCAATAAAGGGGTGGTTGGAAATCTTGCAAGAACCATTCTAGTAAGGTTAATGAAGCCAGAATGCAGTGGGTGAAGGAGCGAGTGGGAGGTATGAAAACAAAGACAAGCGTACACCACTCTTGCAGAAAGCCTGACTGTGAAGGAGACGAAAGAGTAGGGTGGCTGTCAGAGTGGGACATAGTGGGAAGAGGGTGACTCCTTTTTTAGAAGATGGGAGAAACCAGTAGCACATTTTAAAATGTTTATGAGGAGAATCCTATCGAGTAGAAGTAGTTGAACACAGGGAAGAATAATGTGCAATAGATGGCGTGTGGTTCTTCGAGAGATGGGAAGGGGTAGGATGAGAGATCTGAGGAGACAGCGGAAGTAGGAGGATCAAAGAAATGAATACCTGCAATGGAGAACAGGAGAGTCACTGGGCAGCCCTGAGTCCTTGTATGGGAATCTGTATATTAAGAACGACAAATTTCAAATATCTAAGATACAGATGTATCTTAGAGGTGCTGAAGGACTCCAGGAGATGGTGAAGGACAGAGAAGCCTGGCATGCTGCAGTTCATGGGTCATAAAGAGTCAGACATGACTGAGCAACTGAACACAGTAAAAAGATGCAGATCCTAAAATGCTGGACTGGCTGAGGGAAGCTGGGATGGGAGCTGTGCAAATCCTATCCATATATAACTGGGACACTAGAAGACCTGTAGATCAGTTGTTTCTGATTACATACAGTGAATACAACTTAAACTGGGTTGTAAAATGAAGGGACTGTATTAGCTTAAAAGGAAAAGTTAAAAATTGTGTAGACTTCAGGCATAGGTTGATCAAGGCTCCCGTTGTGATTTACTCTATTCAGGCCCACTCCACGCGCTGGCTTTGTTCCTATTCTGGCTTCCCTCAGGGTTACACTTGGACTGCTAGCAGCAGTCAGGGTTGAGGATTCCAGAAAAAATTGAAGAAAGAGTGGAGAGGGAAGAGGAAAAATACCTGCCTTCTTCCTTCTAGCCAGTCTCCCACCATTTCTTCTTCTCTTGGCAGAACCTAACAAAAGCCAGAGGGAAGGGCGCATAAAATCACAGAACAAACGAGCAGAAGGATAGGGAAATGGGTCTGCAGACAAACAGGCAGATATCTGGCACAGGCCCAAGAGATGCATGCATGCATGCTAAGTCACTTCAGTCATGCCTGACTCTTTGCAGCCCTGTGAACTGTAGCCCGCCAGGCTCCTCTGTCCGTGGGATTCTCCAGGCAAGAATACTGGAATGGGTTGCCATGCCCTCCTCCAGGGGATCTTCCCAACCCAGGGATCAAACCCATGTCTCTTGCATCTCCTGCCTTAGCAGCCAGGTTCTTTACCACTAGTGCCACCTGGGAAGCCCTGGCCCAAGAGGTATTGAACAGCAAAAATAGAGTGACCTTGGAGCAAGGCATTCAGAGCTCCTCCCAGCACACAGAAACTGAGGAAGCCACAACCAGCTCATGGAGGACCTGGCCTTCCTACATCCTGGGAGGTGGTGACTGTCAGGTATTGCTGGGACAGTATGTTATTAGAAGTGGTATGACACTGTGAGTGTGAGTTTGCCTCTCAGTGATCCAATTCTTCTCTGCCTACAGTTAGTCAGGGCATAGCTGAATGAATCACTGAGAGGCATTCATATCACATGGAGATCCTGGGTGCTGGAAGCCAGCTGCAGTTCTAAGCCAGGACTTGGGGCTGATTTTAGGAAAGGGGGCAAGCACACTTAGATTATGCAGTTGTATTACATAAGCCAAGCATACATGGAAAGAAGAGGGTAGGCTAGCCAGCCGTATGCTGGGCTGTGGTTGCTATCATTTGGGGCTGCTGGCATATATTTTTCTCCTTCCTTCTATAACCAGCTGCTTCAGAACTTGGATAGGAACCCTGCATGGGTAAGACACTCAGCTTGGACAAGTGCTTTACACAGTGCCCATCAGCCCAAACCTTCAGTCTCTCATTGTCCTTGTCCTCATGCTCCCTAAGAGTTAGGATTACAGAGGTATGCCTGTGCACCAGATGGCCAAGGGGATGGACGATGAGGTGGACAGCTGTTGTTTTTATCTGCCCATCACCCCTTCCTTTGGGGAATGAAACTTTCCCCTCCTTGTAGTTCTGGAAAGGGCTGTAAATCACAAGCACCTGTACCCTATTACCTTAGAAGAGTCCATGTGACCTGAGCTAGGTTAAGCCAATCAGATACTCCCTCCCAGGAATGTGAGTTGGGAACAGATATAACAGGGCCAGAAAGCAGCTGAAGTTGGCTCTCTCTCCCTGGAGAGCCGCTGGCTGGGGGCAGGAGTTCCCAGCTGGGATCTTGAGCTCTGTCCTGTTCTTTGTCCTTCTTGAGGTCTGGCTGGTCAGCTTTGTGCATTCTGAGAATCCCTCAGTACTGAGAGAATTTTATGTTCCCAATAACCACAAACCCCTACCTGAAACAAGAGTCAGCATGATTTAAGGACTTTGCAGTCTCAGAGCTTGAGAACTGAAGTTGGGTCCCCCTTGCTAGGATTATTTGGGATGGAGATGATGCAAAGTCAAACACAATCACAGGGTGCTGGGACAGGTTGTACTGGCATAGAAATCCATGGACTACATGTGCCCTTGAAAAATAGTGAGGTGTAAGGAAAAGCTTCATTATTTGGATTATGTATTTTCTTAGACAATATGGCTTCAAAATAACTCGTGAATTTTTTCATCTAACTCAAATTGTAATACACTAAAGGTGATATTCTGGGTAGTCCAGTGACGTCTGTGTTTCCAATGCAGGGGGCCTGGCTTCAATCCCTGGTCAGGGAACTAGACACCACAGGCTGCAATGAAGACTTCAAACGCCACAACTAAAAGATACCACATGCTGCAACTAAGACCGGGTGCAGCCAAAATAAATAAATAAACAAATCTTTTACTTATAAAAAAAAAAGTAATATACTAAGAATGCTTCTTCAGGACAAACTTCCATTTTCCCATTCTGCCTGTTCATTTCTATAAAAAGGATAACGTCTTTTCTTATGTTTATTAGTGTCACTGTCGTTGTTTAGTTGCTAAGTTGTGGCCGACTCTTTGCGACCCCATGGACTAGAGCCCACCCAGGCTCCTGCGTCCATGGGATTTTCCAGGCAAGAATCCTGGAGTGGGTTACCATTTCCTTCTCCTTATTAGTGTCACACATGCTATGAATTTAGGAATGTTTGGTGAAGGTTATCTTCTGAACATACAGAAAATGTACAAATGCAGTCTTAAACATGATGCTTACAAATACTTTATTCTTAATTCATACATTTGTTTTTCAGCAAAAAATGCATAGTTATTTATACAGATTTTCATATTCAAGATCATAGGGAACAAAGGTCTCAAGAAACCGAAATCATGGCGAATTATACAACAGACATGACTCATTTTTGTTCAGCTACATGCACAGGACTGACCAAGTGATAGCTATTTCTATGGACTATTTTTGCTTAATGTATCAGGTCATATGGGATTATGATTAAATAATGCTTTTCTGGGAGAATTCACCAACGACTTGAATCCACACTGTAGTACCTGTTCGTACACCCTGAGAAAGCCTCGCCAGCTAGCTAAACACAGCTGTTTAGGATATAGATGGTGACTGGAGTTAAGGTCGCTTAAGAATTAATTTAACAAGCAGTGGAAAAACATTCAGTGTCTTTTTTCATGCCTGCATTTTCCTTTACTCTCCCTTTCCTCCATTAACACCATTAAATGAACTTAAAAAATACTGACACAAGGAGGTCTCTGTTTGCTCACTGGTAAGTCCTCTCTCTGCCTCTGACCTGAGGGGGGAAAATGTGTACGGCCCTTCAATTAATGACTGCAAATGGGGACCTGCTGGTTGTGCATCCTTGTAAATTTGAGTGCAGTCATTGTACTTAAAGCCTTAGTTTAGAAATGGATGAACCTCCTAAGGCAGATGGTTTGAGAAGGCCTAAATACACATGGAATCCTTTTAGAAACCTTTTGTCTTCAAGGCTGAGTTTGTGGCAAGTGAAGGCTTTGAGGGTGGTGGATACAGTCTAGGAGAAGGCTGAAATGGACAGAGCTCAGAGCTAGCACGTGCTTTATTTAGAGAGAAGAGTGGGCATGGTATCCTCCCCTATCCCTGAAATAGAGCCTTTTCCTGGATGGCATGAGGCTTTATTCTTCTTTCTGCTCCAGAGAAACCAGGAGCGGAGTGTCCAGGGCTGCACATTTTCCCGGCTATGTTATCCACAAGCCTACTACGTTTGGTGATTGAACCCTCATCAAAGTGAACTGGGCCTCATTTCTGTATTGCCTTGGTACTCAGTTGCTTAGTTTTGCTCATAGCCTCCATAAAAGGAAACAAACCTGGTAGAAAAGTGGACCGTCTGTGCTCAGCCTTGTTGGAAGAGTGCATTTAATGACATTTCTAACTATAACAGAATTTTGAAAAGACTTTTAAATGCAGCCTAGTGACACACCTATTACATAGCTGACCTGTTTTCTTCTTTTTTAGAAAATGATTTTTATCCATCTTTAAACTATACACTATTTACATGTTTTAAGACCTCCTAGGTCTTTATCATTTGGGTAAGAGCTCCAGGTGATTAAATTCCCAGGACAAAGATGAGGCTTTCCAAAAAGCGCTGGTTCTCATCTGTGTGCTAAGGCCAGTTTTTACAAACAAATTGCTGTTATAAACATTTAAATATAAAATTAGAATACTTCTCTAAAAATTTTGCCTATTAATTTTCATTTTTGCATCCAGCATACTACAAACAGATCATGCTATCTAACTAGAGATTGACCTAAAAGAAGAAATAAAATCAATGTGTCCCTGTTCTTCATCTGGAAACAAGGGTTATTTACACGGGGTCCTTTCTCAAGGTTGTGGTGAGCTGTGAGGAGAAGGGCCATTTCTTCAGGATGGTTTAAAAACCATCCGAAGATACCCCCCACCCCCGACTCCTGCTTGAGTGCTTATTGCATATTTTAGGTGGAGTATAAGGCATGAGAAAGGTGGCCAGCCACTTTTACACATTCGAGAATAATGTTACACATTCAAGAAATGCCATGTTTGGAACAGCTTTCAGAGATTGTTCAAGAACAAAAAATATTAAAGGTCGTGCATTTAGAAACTTTAGAAGCTTCTGCATTTAGAAGCATAGTACATTGGAAACATTTTCAAAAGCTCAAACCCAAAGCTGTGTTTCACTGAGTTAAATAGTCAATATGTGAGCATTTCTGCTGAATCTAGGTATGTGTTCAGAGCTTTAAAAAAGTCACATCCTGCCACAATTAACAGCCAAATAAGCATTCTTGGCCTCTGACCTATAAATAAACACTCTAATTCTGCAACTCACTGACAGACTCTGAAGAAGCTGTTTGGGAACAAAAAATCCACAAACTCGTTAGAAATCTGCAAACCAGAAATGCAATCCATTTGTCCTTTTTGTAATGACGACAAAATTTGCATTGGCTTTTGGAATAGTGACTAAGAGTGGACATCTATTTTCACAAATAAATAGTTATTCATAATATTGAAGGAATAAACTCTTCGGTAGGAAGACATGCAGACTCACAACACGGTACAGCAGCACTCAGCTTCCACCAATGATTGTTTCCTTTTTCAGTGTGTCTAGACTCATTTGCTTTCTGTTAGATATATGTCAGAGAGTATTGGCAGTCCTTCAAGAAAATGATTCAAAAGGTGATTAAAAATTGGCTGGTGTTATCCCCTCATGCCTTTCTGCCTTATGTCCTAATTTTATGGAGACAAATTAAAGACATGAAGCCACGGGTACATGTGCTACTCAAAATATACTGAGGTGCTTGTGCTCAGGTCAAAACCTACAGGATGTGGTCAGACCGACAAACAGAATTCTTCATCTGCCTATATGAGCACGAATGCCCTGGGAATGCACGTGCTTTTCTAGGGACAAAATGTAAAACTCGGGCAAAATTGTCCGTAATTAAACTTGTCCCATTCTGACTGTGTGAATCGAATCCTCCTCATTCTTCCTTTCTCATGCCTCCTTCCTAGCTTTTTCACACCTGATATTTTTTCCTAGATAACTTTCTCCAGATTAATTTTTTTCTGAAACAAGGTACATAGGTTACAACACACCTAAAGGAGGGGAAAAGCTAAAGAACATTAGTTAATCTTAGCTAATCCTTGGAGATATAAGCATTTAAGTTCACATTAAAAAAATTAATTACACTATCTATGAAATGCACACTTAATAATATCACAGTCTAGGCACTTTGGATGAATCTTACTTCATAGTGATATGAACACTACGAACCTTCCAAAAGTGATTGTTATTTATTAATTAGTAGTGATGACAAATTTTTCAATTCTTTGTGCATATACCTTCTCTCCCTTCACCTGGATTATCCATTAAACTTTCTAGTTATTTTTACCTATAATATTCACACAGACCTAGAATCAGAAAGAAAGAAAAGGAGGGAAGGAAGGAAGAAAACTAAAGAAAGAAAAAAGAAAGAAATCAGTTGTGGGTAAATTAAGATGTTAATTGAAATAAGATGCTATGCATTGTTCTTAGACTAACAGGAGAAAAGAACCAAACTCAGTGGCTTAGGACATTGTGCTTATGGCCAAGGTTAGAGTTGGGTCCCTGGTCAGAGGGTTTTTTCTACCTCTATTCCACCAGCAGAGGGTAACGGCTGTAATGATATGGATTGTTCCTGGCCCAGCATCTTACATGCAGAAGGTGCTCCATGATCACTAAAGGCATTATATGAACAAAAAAATGAAAATCGGCTCACAGGACTCTTACAGAGTGAAGTTAGCAATGGCAGACTTCAACAGGTGAACTTCAACAACTTCAACTCAAGAGGATAAAAAGTACTTAAGTGGTTAATAATAACATTTTGTTTACAACATTATAATCTAAATTCAAGGATGTGTGCCGTGTGAAGTCGCTTCAGTCATGTGCGACTCTGCACCCTTATGGACTGTACTCAGCCAGGCTCCTCTGTCCGTGGGATTCTCCAGGCAAGAATACTGATGTGGGTTGCCCTGCCCTCCTTCAGGGGATCTTCCTGACCCAGGGATTGAACTTACGTCTCCTATGTCCCCTGTATTGGCAAGGCAAGTTCTTTACCACTAGTGCCACCTGGGAAGCCCAAATTCAAGGACAGCCATCTCTAACCTTGCTGTTTTGTAATTATAAGGTAATCAATTAAAGGAGGAAAAAATATATATATCCAGTTAGTGTCAATATGCTTGGCCAGGCATCATAGCCATATGAATTAGTAAACATAATTGAGCACACAACCATCCCCACATTCTGTCACCTTGGGGGACCAATGGTATAACCCTGAAATGGAGATAACCCCTACAGTATCTTTCTCCTAGTAGAGTTTTGTGCATATTAAATCAAGTTGTGAAGAGATCTGAAGATTAAAATCCCTGCTTATTATTGCTGTTAGCTCTCAGATTCAGCACCAAATCAGAAAAAGTTAGAAAAATCATCTCCATCCCCAGATTTTGCATTCTTCGGAATGATTCCCCTGAAGCAGTAAGATGAATTAGGTGAAATGGGTTTTGACTGAAATCACTTACAGGCAGGATTTATGAATGGAAACATGGGAAGGCCACTGTGGCCAGCTGTGAAGCCCCACACTTTCTTCCCGGGCTATTTATAGAAAGTATATGGCCAGGGGGAAAGATCACGTTTATTTTTACAAGCCACTCATGACATGACTGAAGAACTCACTTCCTCTCTCTGGGAAGGTCACCCTCTTCACCTGAAGGTGCAGGTACAAGAGTAACAGGAAAGAAGGGGACCCCCTCCACCCTGGCCAATTAAGTCAGCCTGAGTCAGTTCCAGAGACCAACCCACGGGGTGACAGGCATGCAAGTCAAACACCCTCATTTCCCAGGCATGACTGCTCCTTGAGATGTCACCTAGATCATGACTAACAAGTAAAAATAAAATGCATTACATAATAGGGTTCAAAATTCTACTGCTGAAATAGGTTGCACAGAGATAAGGGAGTGCATTTTGACTTATTATTTGTGCTATATTTTGAACAGCTGAACGCTATAAACTAAGACTGAATTTTAAAGGATGTAGCAACATGGAGAGTGTGAAAAAACATTTTAAATATTTTACAAGCACTTATATTGTGATTGCCATATTATCCCTGAAATATGTAATACATCTGGAGAGTTCCATGCAAATGTGGAGACTGAGTAAATATTTGCTGATTCTCAAAAATCATATTTTACCTTGACTGAAATCTGATATCATTTAGCAAATAACATATACAGTTTCACAAATCATCCCTTGGTCCTATGTAGTGTATAGGGTACCTATTGGAACACAAAGTAAAGCCAAACCACTGTTTTCCACCAGAATGTCCTTTGTCAATGCTGTCTATGGTACATAAAAAACCAAGATGGAGTAGGAAAGGGAAAGTGCAGGAAGGAAGAGACAAAGGGAATGAAAGTGAGACTTCACCCTGCAGAAACCTTCCAGGGGAAAAGTGTGTCATCTTACTGAGCTCATGTATCATAATCACTTGAAAACGATATGGGTATAATTTTATCCTTAAGTGGCCTCTGCTTAAGGACAAAGACACAAGGCAAGAAGAGAATTTCGTTTGAGAACCTGGAAGATCGCCAACAAAAATTTAAAACAACAGATATGGGCTTAATTTCTCAAACTCATCGACATTTTTTAGAAATCTGTCTCTAGAAAGTTTCTTCTGAAAAAGGAGATCGCTATTTCACCAGGAAGACCCAAAATACTTCTCAACCTGTTCAACTAGCTTCCAAACCAACATTCTTTGGGGTTCTAGAAGGGACAGCAATGACATGCAAATGAGTTTGCCTGCAGAAATAGCCTGATTTCCACAACTGTCCTTGAACACACATTCCAAATGAAGTTACAGCTGAGTATTAACATCCGTGGCAGGCACAACTCTCAGTCTCTGTAACGTAACCTAACAGGAATCTCCTTGCACTTTGCTAAAGACGAGACACTGACACCTATCAGCCCACTTGCAAAGTGTATTCATGGTCCCATTAAGAGGTCCTAAGTCAAATACAGACATACATAAAGTTTACGTCTGTGTGCAGTTAACACACAAGGATACTGGTTCCTCCAGGGAGCTGTGCTGAACCTCTCTGATTACAAACACAGCAGCGATTAAAAGCATAAACAAAAACAGCAGTCTTGGCAGGAGCACCAGCCTACCAGTGCTGAGGTAAGTGTTCATCTACCTTCTGTGCTTGATCTAAATTATACCGTGAAGGCAACACTTCCCCATTCAATGACTTATTTGGCTCTTCACCAAAAGGAATTGTCAGGAAGTGTGATAAGCATTTAAATCACCTCACTAGTTTGTGTTAATCTAGAGTTGCCATCTCAAGACCAGGAGAGCATTTATGAGAACTATCTTAAGTAACACTGGCCAATGTGGTTGTCAGACAGGATCTCAGGAATGTTTCCCAAATTTTTCAATGACTTTGGGTGACTGCCGTTCATTTCCATAGTCTGGATCCAAATGAGACTTCAGTGCTTAACTAGGGAAAGGTCATCTTATTTAGCTTAAACTACAGCTCAAGTAACATACTCCTGACTTTTCATAATACAAATGCCACATTTATTCCTGAATACTATGATTTTAATTTTAAGCAGGGATAGATGGGCACAGTCACGTTCTCCAATGACCACATTAGGGAGCATAGCTACAGTAGTGGATTGGTTTCTTCTCCTTGTAGAGAAGGCAAGTGTTCTGCATGTCCTGGTAAGCAACTTTCTGTCCTACCAAAAACAACCAGCACCATCTTCCTTCCCTCCTGAGTGGAATGTTAAACCTTGATTTGCAATCAAGTAAGAAAAGCTTACTCCTACTGCTCTCCCCATGTAAGAAACCATTGATATTTTTGAGGACCAGTCATTTGGGCATTGCTTCAAAAGGCACATTTATTCCAGTGGCAATTTAAATCAGTAGAGAAGGAGAGAATAAGATTAAAAACAAAGCAAAAAAAAAAAAATCAGATGGGTTTTATGGAATACATTAAAGTAAATAGGAATCTGGGATCTATACAAACCATTTAGCTCCTTCTCAATAGTTTAACCAGAGTCCCTACAGTAGAATAATTCACAGTTGTATCATGACACACATAGGCCTCCAAAAAATACTGTGTAAAAAAAGTAGCTGAGAACTCTCAAGCAGCTTGCCCTGATGTCCAGTTCAAGTGTACGCAATACAGAAGGGCTGCAAAATTCAAAAGTACACGACAAAGAAAATTCAGTGCAGATCACAGGCTTTGATAAATTATGAAAAACCATTGTATATATTACTATTTAAATAACATCTGAGAAAACATTTTGAAATAATTAACACGTGTTCACAGTCCATGCATTTTCTAGCAGGTTAAACCCTGGGTTTGTGTCTCCTTGCTGATTTTCTACAAAGGTCTATTCCTCAACAAATCCGAGCATTCCTCAGAACCAAATGGAAGTACCCAGGGATTTTGTCTACTTACCCTTTTTACTCCATGCCTGACCTCACAAGGGTCACTTGATATTACCTCTGGCGGAGAAGACGACTGGAAAATTGAACCGTTTGGGGTTTTAGTGGGGGTTTTATTCGCTGCCTTAGAAGGATCCCTGATGCCACAGACACCATCTGAACTTTCTCCAAGGACAAGAACCAGCTGCCTTATCCCTCCCGTTTGTCCCACCTCCCTCTTCCAAAGCTCCAGGTGCGCTGATACCCTCCTGCCTTGCTGGATTTTTCCCTTGTGGTTTCGCAGCACCCTCCTCAAGCAAAGAAAGGAAACACGACAAAACTTCAAAACAAACCAACAGAAACTCCCCAACAAACTGGTGGGCGAGCCGGCAGCCTCCCCCAAGGAGGAGGCTCACTTTTTACTGTAGAATTCGGCGTTGCTGAGGAACTTCTTGATGACCAGCCCCAGGCAGACGACCAGCAGCAGCATGTAGCCCACGGTGCCCAGGAAGGTGGGCGCGTCCGGTGGCTCCTTGAGAAACTGGCGCAGGCCCTCCTCCACGTAGTACACCTGATCGTAGATGCTGAGGAAAGTGAAAATGTGGAAGAGCTGGTGGCTGTGGCCGATGATGTCGAAGAGGCCCGGCTGGATGCGCTCGGGGATCTTGCTCACGTTGAAGAAGGCAGCCACCACCAGCCAGAAGTAGCGGCGGTAGAAGTGCACGAAGAGCGTGGGGTTCTCCCCGCGCAGGTCAAAGAGCCAGCTCTCCAGCATGATGGGGCAGGCCATGCTCAGGGGCATGACGAAGACGAAGGTGCGCAGCGCGAACGGGTAAGAGCACCAGTCGGTGCGGCTCTTGCAGCAGGCCACAGTGCAGGCCACCGCCAGCACGAAGGCCACGGGCAGCACGAGCGCGCGGTAGGCGGCGATGAGGCCCGTGCAGTCCACGTGCCAGCCCAGGCGCTGCTGCACGTACGAGGTCATCACCCGGGCGTCCAACAAGCTCAGGCCTGGCAACAGGTAGTAGTAGTAGGCCACGGTGCTCCCGAAGCCGTAGTAGCTGATGGACGCGTAGTCTAGGTAGAAGAAGGCGGCGCGCAGGCGCAGCGACAGGCAGCTGAACACGTGCGCCGTGCAGCTCATGGCGAAGGTCAGCAGCACGCCCGACGCGTAGCACCACAGCGGCAGCAGCCACGGATGGTGGAAGGGCACGTCGCGGCCGCTCAGGAAAAACAGGCGGCAGAACTTGCTCAGGAACAGCAGCAGCGGGATGAAGTGCGTCCAGAAGTTGAGCGTCTCATTGGTGGGCTTCAGCACCGAGGCCAGGCACTCCTGCGCCGTGCACGGCAGCCGCCGGTAGCCCGACAGGATGAAGCACTCCACGAAGTCGTCGGGCACCTCGTCCCAGCGCAGCAGCGGCTTGGCGGATGCCGGAGAGTCCCCGGAGGCCAAGGCGTGGGGACGCGAGGCGGCCTCCGAAGCCGCCGCGGTCGTGCCAGGCGGGCCCTTTGTGCCCGCGCTCCGGGGCTGCAGGCGCCGCGGCATGGTGCCCAGGGCTTGGCTAGGACGCGCACCGGCGACCTCTGGCGCCGGCTCCGGCGCGCTCGCCAGTCCCCGCCGGCCGCCGTCGGAGCCTTTGTGCGCGCGCCGGGGGCGTCGCTGCAGGTTCAGAAGACCAGAGCCTCTGAACAACCGTTCCTAAAAAATAAAGAAATAAATACAAATAATCATCGATCTCAAGCGCGTACCAACCGGCAGGAGCCCGCGGGGCACGGCGGCCCCTTCGCCAGGCTCCCCGCTACCGGCCGCGGCCGCCCGCGCTGCGGCAGCGGCGGCGGCGGCGCGACTGACTGCGGCGGCGGCGGCGCTGCTGCGGTGACTGGGCATCGCGAGGTGCGGGCGCAGCCGCCGCCGCCCCCGGCTCGGGAGGCGGGGATGGGGGGAGCGGAGGCGCTGGAGGGAGGGAGGGACGGGCGCACCGAGGGAGGGCGGGAGCCTCCCCGGCTAGTATTTCGCGGCCGCCTCGGGGGATAGAGTTGTCCTCGGTCTCGAGTTCCGTACCATCCCTCCCCTGCTCCCCCGTTTCGGGTCGCCGAAGCCCGTGCTGGCCCGTTAATGATTGATGCTGGGGCCAAAGGCTGCGCCAGCGACTCGGCGACCCGCTCCGAGGGCGAGGGTCGGCTTAGGGATTCGAAACCCGACAGCCACGCGGGCGTTCGAGAGGACACTGGGGAGCCGCGTTCGCAGGGGGGCGGGGAGCTGCGGCCGCAGAAGCGGGGGAAGAGGGTGAGGGGAGAGCGGCGGGCTAGTCCGAGCCAGGGCAGGGCTCAGGGATGCGCCGACCGTAATATCGGGAGCGGGCGGGGGCGCTCCGGCAATCTGGGGGCTTTGAGGCCGCGTCTGGATCAGGCCGTGTCGTTGTCAGATACCTGGTACTGCTCCTCACTTTGCGTGTGTGTGTGCGTGCGCGCGCGCGCGCGGTTCTCACTCTCAGCACCATGTCGAGCGTTAGTTTATCTCCTTTCGTCTAGCGGACTTATTCAGGTGCGTCACCAACCTCCTTTCGTCCTTGTCCGATTCAAACGAACGGCCCTCTAAACTGGCCTGTGGTCGTGATCACCAGCCCTCGGGGGTCGCAGCCCACCCGTGCTCCTGTGTCTTTAGGAATCTTGTTTGGAGCCCAGAGTCCTACAACTCAGGGCGGGCTGCTCAAACTCAGCATTTCAATGAAAAATTTCAGATGAAGACCAGGGGATTCGGAAAGCCTGTAATGATCTGAGAAATTTATTAAGAAGGGATTCCCAAGCAGAGCTGTGCCCGAGTCAAGGGCTGATTGTAAGTGGGGGATGTTGATGACGGAAGACCTCAGGGAGGAGGTGCGTTCTAGCCCGAATTGAAAAGAGAACGGAGACGAATTCGTAGAGATCGGGAGGGGTGGCTTGGAAAAAGCTTTATGCATAATTTAGCAGAAGTACCTGGCAGGCTAGGTTGAGTGGCTGGAGGCCAGAAGAAAGGAAGACTGAAGAATGGAAAAACGGTTGTGACGCACTGCGCTGTGAAAATATGCCCTTGAGCCTTGTGAATAGAGGGGCTAAAAAACCTGCCTCCTGTAAAATGTTTTGTCATTTCGCGGAAGTTTCTCTTAGCAATGCCCTGAGGGTGTGACTGAGTCTGACGTGCATCACTGACCTGCTGTGTAGTGTCATGACAATAGAGGCTAACATTTAAGGAGCCAGGCATTGTTCTAAGTGCTTTACACTTTTAAAAATCATTTAGGCATTATTATTTTTCCCATTTTGCTGATAAGGAAGTCTAAGCACCGCGACGGTAAATAACCGGCCTAGTTGGCAGAAGGAGGTTATGAATCCTGCAAACTGCTTCTGGACCTTATGTACTTAAAGCAGAACATCCAACAACCTGATTTGCTCAAAGGAAACTATTTTCATTTCATAAATGAAAGGCCGCTTTCATCACTATAACAAATCCTTTAAGTAGGTCAAGGAAGGTTTACTTAGTGGTGGCTCAGGGGACTTAAGTTATGGATAAGAATTATTTATAACCAGGAAGTCATTCAGTATTATAAACGTCTGAAATTACTTTAAGGTATCAGAAACAAGTTTCAGCCTTCTCTTTCAAAAAAAATTTTTTTCTATTTAGTAACTGCTTTAGCAAGCTCTTACCCAATTAGGCCAAAGGTGCACTTGGGTCTCGTGCCTTTCTGGACTAACTCTTATTGATGGGTTTTAAGTAAATGAGATTTTGCTATAGTTAACTGTATCTTGTTTTAGTATTTTGTTTTGCTACTGTCTATAGCCTTGTTTTAAAGCAAAACCTAATTTCTTTTCACATTTGGACTAAGGATCCAGGCTAATTTGTAAAAGAGATTAAGATTCAGGCATTTATAAATCTAACCTAGGAATGATAAAACTGAATCCAGGGCAGACTGGAAAACAAAGATTTTTTTTCTCTTCTTTTTTGTTCCACAAACAACCTGAGCTGTAAAAAATGTTGATCTTATAATAATAATTCCCATATTTACTGACCTCTTGGTTGCATAATCAGCTCACTTACATAATAGAGGAGAATATAATAGTAAGTTCACATCAAGTGAAATAATGGAATTGACTGTAAATAAATGTGAAAGAAACTGATTAGATGAAATAACATTTATCTTTATGTGGGTGGGATGAGACTGGCGATGATAAAAGATGACGTTCTTTAAAGCACTCTAAAGTCAAAAAATCCATCGTAACATTCTTAAAAATCTTTCAGAAAGTCTTTGCAATTTCTGCTTTTCTCTTTTTTCATGTAACTGCCCTCCTGCACGAGGCACAGACTCTGCTGCAGTTTTGAAGTGGTTTTCCTGAAAGCTCTCCGATGCCAGCCAAGACAAGTGTCCTGACTATTCCTTGACAAAGCCAAGTCAAAGGGAACTAGGGAAACACCACAATTCACCTAACTTATTAAAAAAAAAAAAAGAACCAGCAATATGATTTTTTTCTTAATTACTACCAATCTATAGAATTAATTTTCCTTAAGGTTTTTGAGCTATAAAACCTTGTTTCCCAAACCCTACAAAGGCTGGCTTTTGTAGTTTATTTTAACTCCAGTAAAATAACTGCCTCTTGGCAGTGAGAACCACAGTCCCATCCCCTGGGCTTGGCTAAACAGAGAAACCGTGGGCTGCCTGCCATTCCCAGAAGGTGAACCGGGAGATAAGGCATCTCTCAGGTAATTAGAACTGACTACGGAGTTCCTGATAGAGAAAAGTTACCCGTATTACATTGGAAAGTCAGTGCCATCGTTTAGAGGCAGAAACCGGCTACTTCTTCCCATTGAAATCTTGTCAAACCAAGGTTACAAGTGTGTTTTTCGCAGTTCTGTGCAGACTGTGTACCTTTGGGTACTAATGGGTCCTGGCTGCCAGATGCAGACATTTGTAGAAATTATAGAAAGTAGGACAAATGGATTTTGACCTCGTTGTTTGCTTTGATGTTCTTATAGATCAACTGTAGGTTTATTTGTGTTCTCTCCATGACAATAAGAAGTTCAGTTGAGTTCAGTCATTCAGTTGTGTCCAACTGTTTGCGACCCCATGGACAGCAGCATACCACGCTTACCTGTCCATCACCAACACCCATCAAGTTGGTGATGCCATCCAACCATCTCATCCTCTGATGTCCCCTTCTCCTCCCACCTTCAATCTTTCCCAGCTTAAGGGTCTTATCCAATGAGTCATGTTCTTCGCATCAGGTGGCCAAAGTATTGGAGTTTCAGCTTCAGCGTCAGTCCTTCCAAAGAATATTCAGGACTGATTTCTTTTAGGATGGACTGGTTGGATCTCCTTGCAGTCCAAGGGACTCTCAAGAGTCTTCTTCAACACCACAGTTCAAAAGCATCAATTCTTCACTGCTCAGTTTTCTTTATAGTCCAACTCTCACATCCATACATGACCAATGGAAAAACCATAGCCTTGACTAGACGGACCTTTGTTGGCAAAGTAATGTCTCTGCTTTTTAATATACTGTCTAGGTTGGTCATAACTTCTCTTCCAAGGAGTAAGTGTCTTTTAACAATAAGATGAAGCATATATAAAACTTCCACAGCAAATATGATGTTTTCTAATAAAAATGATGAGATATTTGTAAAACCTGAAGAAAAAAATATGCTATGATATTTGGTAATACTACACCTGTTTTGGAGGAGGTAATTTTTTTTCTAGTCTCATTTTTAGCCAAAACCAATCAAACAAGCAAACAAAACCCATTGTGAACACTGTTTAATTGCATTGGTGACTGTATGCAGAGAACTCTATAAGGTTTAGTCCCTCCTTAGAATATATAGTCTAAACAAAGTGCTTCCCTTCCCTCAAGTTGAAAACAGTCGTAATGTTATCTTCCAAACTCTTCTATGTTGTTTGGGATTAAAATATATGTACTATGGGGTTCCCAGGTGGTGCTAGTGGTAAAGACCCCACCTGCCAATGCAGGAGACTGAAAGATGTGGGTTTGATCCCTGGCTCAGGAAGATCCCCTGGAGAGGGGAATGGCACCCCGCTTTAGTATTCTTGCTTGGAGAATTCCATGGACAGAGGAGCCTAGTGGGCTACAGTCCATGGGGTCACAAAGAGTTGGACACAACTGAGTGACTAACACTTTTCACTACTATATATGAAATAGATGACCAGCAAGGACCTACTGTATAGCACAGGGAACTATACTAAATACCTTATGACTTATTGTATCTTCCAATATACCTGTAATCGACAAGAATCTTAAAAAGGTATATATGTATTTTATATATATATGTATGTATAACTGAATCACTTTACTATACACTTGGAACTCCCACAACATTGTGAATCAACTATATTTCCACAAAAAATTTTAAAAAGCAAAAATGAAACAAACACTTCCATGTCAGATGTGATCATTACCAGATTATAGAATCAGATTCTTGATGATGGAAAAGCTTCTGGGAGTGGCATCAGGTGTAACTATGGCAACTTTCAGGGCAAAGTGCAATCCAAATGCTGGGTGGAGGGCTGGAAATGATAAAGTGGTAGGAGACTGAGTTCTTATCTGGCATGATTCCTGCCTGGTAACTGACATGGTGGCAGGATTCTGTCCCTCTTTTTTTTTAGCCACACCACAAGGCTTGTGGGGTCTTAGCTCCCTGACAGTGATTGAACCTGCACTCTTGAAAGTGAAAGTATGGAGTTCTAATCACTGGACCACCAGGGAAGTCCCAATGGGTTCCTTTTTGAATAAAAGCTAAGAGAGCCTTGTTGAAGGTGTTTTTGCCTTTTGAGATTCTTTGCTGGGAGGGACAGCTCCAGACTCCCCTCTGTCCTACAGGTTCACCTGTTCTCTACCAGTGGTCTCCAAAGTGGGCTGCATAAAAAGACTAAGAAGAAGAATAAAATGCCACAACTTCTCTTTCAATAGATCTCATCCTTCTAAATACGTTGGGGCATGGGGAGCATCTAAGCACTGGCTGATAAAGGGCATGCAATCAAAAGTGTTTGTCCACTTCTGCCCCATAGTCCATTGCTCTTGTTTGTCCCATCTGCTTCCATCCCCTCTCCCGGACTCAGGATAGACTCCCCTTTCCTGCCTCTCAGGTCCTGCCTCTCAGAGTCCACCAACAGTTCCTAGGCTCCGATTAGCCCTGCCCAAAGCCTTGAGCCCTTCCCAAAGTCTTCCTGAGCTTTTACAGTCTCCATTCTGGAGTTATTTCTCCCAGTTCTGCTCTTTCTCGTTCTTGTCTAGAGCCTGTATTGTCTTCCTACATAGACTTTGTATTTTGTGTTTTTGTTATTTAGTCCCTAAGTTGTATCTGACTTTTTTCAACCTGAGAGACTGTAGCCCGCCAGCCTCCTCTGTCCATGGAATTTCCCAGGGAAGAAAACTGGAGTGGGTTGCCATTTCCTTCTGCAGGGGATCTTCCCAAGCCAGGGATCAAAATTGCATCTCCTGCATTGCCAGGAGGATTCTTTACCACTGAGTCATCAAGGAAGCCCATTTACATGTTATATTCACCCTGATTCAGATTTACCCTTTGGGAAGAGACTTTTGGTAGAGCCTTTTAGGTGGCTTCCATTAATTTAGCTTTAGAAACTGATCCTAGTGTGTGAGATAAATGTCTGAGTGCCTGCTCCTCATTATTTACTGACAGTTTTCCTTAAGACACAGTGCTTTGCACATAGTAAGGATGCACATATTTGTGACTGGGGTAATTCTCTTTAGTACTGTAAATCTTTGAATGGTTAGAATCTCAGACTAGCGATGTGGTGTAATTCTTTGGTCATCTCGAGAGTTGGTCATCTAGTCCAGCTCTTCCCATTTGTGATAGTCGTTTCAATTTACTGATCATACACTGTATTCAGGTATTGGAATGACACTTTACCTATATTATCTCTAATTCTCAGAATATTCTTTGTAAGGTGAATCCAGTCTCCCTGTTTTCAGACAAGAAATCAGAGGCTCAGAGATGTGTTGCGGTTGGGTGGCAGATCAGAAGTCAAACCATTAATTCCAAAACTCTTTCCTTTTTGGGATGCTACCTCCTGCAAGGCTATTGTGCAGCCAGCCTTGAACATCTCCAGTAAAGACACCTATTACCTCATAAGTTATCCCCTTCCATTTTAAGCTTTTAAAATGGTTGTTTTGGGAGAACTTTGTAAATAAATGAGCACAACTGATGAGAAAAAAAACAAACAAAAAAACACTGTTGCATCTTGGCCTAAAGCTCAACTGTGTTATTGAATGTGGTCACCAGTTGGGTCTGGTTAGAAAGTCCCTGCAAAGAATGATGCCAAATAAGGCATGTGTGCATGCAGTATGTGACAGCTGCATATTGATTAGCTGTGGCTGGAAGGTACATTTCATATAAAGAGCATTTTCCTGTAAACAGTTAACATCTGTTATTACCAGGGAGCTTGCCATAGTCTCAGTATCTACAAAGATGCAGATAGCAGATTCTATGATTTCATAGGTGATCCTTGCATTTAGTACAATATTACTGATTACAGTGATTGATTAATACAGAAAGGAAAATATTCTGCTAAGGTTTCATTTCGTTTTTTTTTTTTTCTTTTTAAAAATTAAAAAAACATTCACTAAGGCATAATGGACTTGCAGCATTATATTAGTTTCAGGTGCATAATGATTTGATATTTGTATGTATTGTGAAATGATCACCACAATTAGTCAACATCCACATCCACACCATACATAGTTACAAGAGTTTTTTTTCCTTGTGTTAAGGACTTTTTAAGATTTACTCTCTTGACAACTTTCAAATGTGCAGTACAGTATTATTAATTATAGTCACCATGCTGTACCTTACATCCCCAGGACTTATTTTATAACTGGAATCTGTACTTTTTTGACCCCTTTCACCTCCACCTCACATATGGTATTTGTCTTCCATTTCTGACTTATTTTACTAGCATAATGTCCTCAAGGTCCATCCGTGTTGTCGCAAATGGCAAGATTTCATTCTTTTTTTTAATGGCAGAATGAGTCTGAGCAAGCTCTGCGAGATGGTGAAGGACAGGGAAGCCTGGCATGCTGCAGTCTACAGGGTCACAAAGAGTCGGACCTGACTGAGCGACTGAACAACAGCAACAATATTCCATTATATATATATATATATATATATATATATATATATATATATATATATGCACACACATATACACATGGGTTTCCCTGGTGGCTAAGATGGTAAAGAATCAGCCTGCAATGTGGGAGACCTGGGCTCAATCCCTGGGTTGGGAAGATCCCCTGGAGGAGGGAATGGCAACCCACTCCAATATTCTTGCCTGGAGAATCCCATGGACAGAGGAGCCTGGCGGGCTGCAGTCCATGTGGGCAAAGAGTCAGACACCACTAAGCGACTAAGCGCAGCACATACACACATAAACCACATCTTTATCCATTCATCCATGGATGGACACAGGTTGTTTCCACATCTTGGCTATTGTTAACAATGCTGGATTGAACAAGGGGGTGCAGCTGTCTTTTAGAATTAGTATTGCCATTTTCTTTGGATAAATACTCTGAAGTAGAGTTGGTGGGTTGTATAGTAATTGTATGTTAATGTTTTGAGAAATCTCCATACTGTTTCCACAGTGGCTGTACCGATTTACATTCCAATCAACAGTGCCCGAGAGTTTTCTTTTCTTTCCTTTTTTTCAAACTTCTCCAAAATTACTCCTTTTTTTTTTTTTTTTAATAATAGTCATTTTAGCAGGTGAGAGGTGATATCTCACTGTGGTTTTGAGTTACCCTTATGGTTAGTAGTAATGTTGAGCATCTTTTGATATACCTGTACATCTCATTTTTTAATGTAAAGATTTTCCTTTTCTTTGAGGTACAATGTCTGTTTGTTGAAAGAATTTATCAACATAATTGTCTTGGCACCATTCATGAAACTAATTGAAGATATCATATCTTATATATTTAATACATTGATTTTTAAAGAAGGAGCATTTTTAAAGGAACTTATGTAGTCCCTTGGTCACCCATAGGCACATTTCTTTGAGCTGTGTGTTATGGAAATTCTACAGTTAAAATGGCTTAGTTCTTTTTTAAAGTAAATATTTAATAAGAGAAAACATTTTACTTTTATGCTTTCTTAAATTTCAATGACTATGATTTTGAAAAATACCAAATGGCTGAATATATGAATTTTGTGACATAAAAGTTATTTCCCTCTATATTCACTAAAAATATTCCCTTTATTTAGAAGTCGGCAGATTGTAATGTTTTAGTTTTTATTCTTGGTCTTTACCCTGCTCCTCTAAACTTCTTTCCACCTATTTCAACCTTAGATACTTCATTCTCATACATACTTAATTCACTGATTAGAGATATCCCAGTGCTGAGTAGAGATTATTGAATAAATCTATAGCAAGCATTCAGGAGATAGGCCAGTTGTTTATTTAACAAGCAATGATAAACCCCAATTATGCTTATAGCTGGCACCAGATGCTCAGGGCAGGAAAGGGCAGAGGAGCAAGCGGGAGCACAATCAAGAGAAGTTAGAATCATTCCTCTTCTCAGTTGCAGGGGAAATGGGCCCGCAATGTTTCAATGCAACCACTTTGTGATTACTCATTTAATGCAGCCATTTTGAAACAAGCAGTATTTCAATGCTGCTTCAAACACCATTAAGTTTCCAATGTTTTTACTTCTCAGTAATTTGCTAGACAGACACCTGCACCCCATCCACAGAGGTCAGGGCTGGGGTGAGGGCTAGGCACCATCTGGCAAGAAAACCATGGAAAACTGGAGTTACGAGTCACCCACACTTGCTCATCTCAGAGAGAACTGTCAGTCCTGGGGTGTTTGTTTCTCTCTCCCTTGGCTTTTATCTTGGTTCTCTGATTTCTCCTTCTCCATAACAGTGCCTGGCCTCACTTCCTTCTAATAAAAAAATAGATTTGAATGCAGCAGGATGGAACTTATTAATACTTTGTTTTCCACTTTAAACTGCATGAATGGTCTCTCATGTTTTGGAAGCTTTCTGATTATATTAACTTTATTTAATTGGATGAGTGTTGGAAGGGAAGGGGCTGGGAATGGAGTGACTCTGTGGGCTACAATTCTCTCATATTGCCAGCTCCAGACTGCGCCGGAAATCCTCAACATGTCTAACAGGCCCTTCAGTGATTTATGTATATTCTGTCTACTGGCACCAAACTCCTTCATAATAACTTAGGGGAGACAGGCTAAGCCAGGTCTGGTAGATGTCAACACAAGATAACACAACACTTTGTTTTCTCATATTGTGTAAACAAAACTAAAACATATACCAAGTAATTGGATATGGGCTTGTCAAAGCAATAAATTTGTAAGACATTATAAACAATTCAGAAATAAAGTAGAAAATGAAAGTCTCATAAAGAAAGGGATTAGAGATGGAAGAAGGGTGATGAAAGGCTAGTTTTCTTGTTTTACTCTATAATTTATAAAGCAGCAGCGGTTTTATACTTAAACCAAAAATCTCTTGACTTTGCTGTGCCACAGAACATTGTAACTCAGGAGAGACAAGCATTGTACAAATATTATATGAGAAGAAATAAAATGGGGAAGGAAGAGAGAATTTCTCTTTGTGAGAGGGGCATGGAAATAACCTACCTTAGTTTCCAAACTGGAATGGTGTTGTCATTAGGGCTGATGTGGTTCTTAAATTCTACATCAGCCTCATGGCTGATGGCAGAAAATCATCACCCCAGTGAGGGATGGAGGCGAGTCCATTGTGAGGGGGAGGGGGCTTCTAAATCCTGTCCCATGTGGTTGGTGGTTTTCTTATATTCACTTAAGAAAAGGATGTTTATGGGCTTCCCTGGTGGTCCAGGACTTACCTCGTAGCTCAGATGGTGAAGAATCTGCCTGCAAAGCAATCCCTGGGAGAATTCCATGGACAGAGGAGCCTGGCAGGCTACACCCCATGGGGTCGCCAAGAGTCGGACCTGGCTGAATGACTGAGACTTTTACTTCTTTCACTGGTGATCCAGTGGTTAAAAATCCACCTTGCAACGCAGGGGACACTGGTTTGATCCCTGGTCCAGGAAGATCCCACATGCCTCAGAGCAACTAAGCCCGTGTGCCCCAGCTACTGAGCCTGTGCTCTGGAGCCTGTGTTCCACAGCAAGAGAAGCCACCACAATGAGAACCCCGAACACCACAGCTAGAGCCTAGCTCCTGCCCTCTGTAACTTGAGAAAGACCATGTATAGCAATGAATATCTAGCACAGCCAAATAAATATTTTTTTAAAATGACTTTATTTTTTGGGCTCTAAAATCACTGCAGATGGTGACTGCAGCCATGAAATTAAAAGACGCTTACTCCTTGGAAGGAAAGTTATGACCAACCTAGATAAGCATATTCAAAAGCAGAGACATTACTTTGTCAACAAAGGTCCATCTAGTCAAGGCTATGGTTTTTCCAGTGGTCATGTATGGATGTGAGAGTTGGACTATAAAGAAAGCTGAGCGCCGAAGAATGGACGCTTTTGAACTGTGGTGTTGGAGAAGACTCTTGAGAGTCCCTTGGACTGCAAAGAGATCCAGCCAGTCCATCCTAAAGGAAATCAGTCCTGGGTGTCATTGGAAGGACTGATGTTGAAGCTGAAACTCCAGTACTTTGGCCACCTGATGCGAAGAGCTGACTCATTTGAAAAGACCCTGATGCTGGGAAAGATTGAGGGCAGGAGGAGAAGGGGACAACAGAGGATGAGATGGTTGGATGGCATCACTGACTCAATGGGCATGAGTTTGAGTAAACTCCGGGAGTTGGTGGTGGACAGGGAGGCCTGGCATGCGGTTCATGGAGTCGCAAAGAGTCGGACATGACTGAGTGACTGAACTGAACTGAACAGAAAGTATTTTTAGGGACTTTCCTGGTGGTCCAGTGGTTAAGAATCCACATTTCCACTGCTTGGGGCATGGGCTCAATCCCTGGTTGGGGAACTAAGATCCTGCATGCTGCATGGTGGCACAGTCAAAAAGTAATTTTAAAAACTTAAAAATAAATAAAAATAAATAATTTTCAAAGAAAAGGATTTTTAATCTACATCCCTCATCTTTTAAGACAGAGGTTGCTAGTTCCCACACTCCCTCATTCTATGTGCTCTCTCATCCACTGCATCATCCTTCCAGCTGTTCCTCTAAAGCCTGTACCACCAGGAGAGGCTTCATGTGGCTGTGTACATGCTCTCCGCTGCACAACAGCCTGGTGATGGGGCAGGAATATCTGCTAGGCAGCCTGTAATCTGCCGGCCACACTCTGGGCCCACACATGGGCTGTCTGCCCAGAAGAAGGAAGCCTTTCCCTGAGTCACAACTGGGCTGATAGCTGCCCCTGGACCCTTGCACATGCTCTTTCTCTGTGCCTCCCTCTGCCTCAAATGCTTTCTGCCCTGACATTCTCCCTTCATTCAGTTTTCTGATCAGCAACACCATCTCTCAGAAAACTCTGCCACCCACCCAAATGGCAAAATGGCAGCCCCCATCACTCTCTGCCTCCTCAGCCTGCTTTATTTTCTTCCTGTTTTACTAGCAGACACTGTAATATATGATATCATATATGCTTATTCATTCTTTCTCTCTACTAAAATAGAAGTTCTTTGAGGGCCAGAACTTTGCTCTCTGCTGTATCCCCAGCACCTATCAAAGGCCCTGGCATACAGTAGGCACTTAACATTTGTGAAAGGTTTAAAAGACACCATTCCTAAGGCTTTCCAAGTCCAGAGTTAGGCTCAATTCAGAACATTTGTATTGACCCTGCTCAAGCAGACTCTTCTCTGATGAACTGATCTCCAAAGCCCAGAAAAGCTAAACCAAAAATAGAAAACACAAAAGCTGTTGGCTGTGAACCTCAGTGACAATGGCAGTGGTGCCTGTACTTCAGAATCAATCACTTATGGATCTTAACAACAAACCAGACCCCTAAAAGATGCCTGTCACCCCACCTTCATCCCTCCCTTCCCCTCAGTGAAACCTGTGGAAAGAGGCCTGTTCACTTTGTGGACAAGTCATTTATCTGGAAAGAAAGAACATATAACATGAGCCATCATGATAGGAAGACTTAGCAGTGCTTTGATTTGAATTTTAAAGGTCAATTCTAAAGTAGTTTGTATCAAAGAGAATTCCTCAAATCTCTTCTATTAATAGCATCATTTCACACCCCAGTGGCTCTGCGGAGGCTATTTAGGATTCTGTCTCACCATGGTTTCACCTAAACTGAGATAATAAAGAGGCAAATGTCAGTGCGGATATAGCGCCACTGAGACATAAAAAATTTATACCCTCTTTCCCTAGGGCCTGAGCTTTTAGAACTTAACAGATCCTTTTCCTGAAAGTCTGGTTTAAAATGCTTGGAGATTTGCAAATGTCTCAGAGCTTTTAAGACCACAGCACAAATTAAAAAAAAAAATGAACTGAAGTATAGTTTATTTATAATATTAGTTTCAGGTATACAGTGTAGTGATTAATATTTTTGTAGATTATACTCCATTTAAAGTCATTATAAAATATTGGCTATTTTCCCTGTGTTTTACAATATATCCTTGTAATTTATTTATTTTATGCATAGTACTTGGTACCTCTTAATCCCCTACTCTTATTTTGTCCCTCCTCTCATCCCTCTGCCCTCTAGTAACCACTAGTTTGTTCTCTACATCTGTGAGTCTGTTTTGTTATATTCATTCACTTGTTTTATTTTTCAGATTCTACATACAAGTGATAATGTATAGTATTTATTTTCTCTGACTTATTTCATTAAGCATAATACCCTCCGGGTCCATCCATGTTTGCAAATAGCA
The DNA here is from genome assembly GCF_032405125.1 of Capricornis sumatraensis. Lineage (NCBI taxonomy): Eukaryota > Metazoa > Chordata > Mammalia > Artiodactyla > Bovidae > Capricornis > Capricornis sumatraensis. The sequence continues at coordinate 232,049,016 of NC_091069.1, read as the reverse complement.
AAATTTTGTTCTTTTTTATGGTTAACAGTCCATTGTGTATATACACCACATCTTCTTAAGCCATTCATCTGCTGATGGTCACTTGCTTGTTTCCGTGTCTGGGCTATTGTAAATAGTGGTGCTGTGAACATTGGAGCACGTGCATCTCTTTTAAAAAAGTTTTAATCTTTTCTGGATATCTATCCAGGAGTGGGACTGCTGGATCATATGATAACTGTATATTTAGTTGTTTTTTTTTTAAGGAACCTCCATACTGTTTTCATAGTAAGCCCTGACTTTGAGTCAGATAAGCTTGGGCTTGAAACATGACTTTGTTTGTCATCCAACTGGATGGGCAAGTTGCGTCACCTCTGTTCTGCAAAGGGAACCCATAAGTAATGCTGTCTTGCAATTTTGTTGTGAAGATTGACTATAAAAGTGCTAGACACAGACTAGATTTTAATAAAGGGTAGCTGTTACTGTTCTTCCTACAACCTCTCTCGCAACATTGTTGTTTTTCAGTGGCTAAGTTGTGTCTGACTCTTTGCCACGCCATAGACTGCAGCACACCAGGCTTCCCTGTCCTTCACTATCTTCTGGAGTTTGCTCAAACTCATGTCCATTGAGTCAGTGATGCCATCCAACCATTTCACCCTCCTTCTCCTGTTGCCTTTAATCTTTCCCAGCATCAAGGTTTTTCCAGCTCTTTGCATCAGGTGACAAAAGTGTTGGAGCTTCAGCTTCAGCATCAGTCCTTCCAGTGAATATTCAGGGTTGATTTCCTTTAGGATTGGCTGTGGTTTGATCTCCCACAACCTTACCTGAGGAAAAACAAACCAATCAATGGATATTACAAAACACTAGTTTAAGATGGTACAACTTTCAAAAGTGTTTACTTATTTATTTCAGTTTTTTACTGGAGTATAATCACTTTACAAAGTTTTTGTTAGTTTCTGCTGAAAAGCCACATGAATCAGCTATATGAACACATATATTCCCTCCCTCTTGAGCCTCCCTCCCCAACTGCATCCTACCCCTCTAGGCCATCACAGAGCATGAGCTCATTTTTGGTAGAGATCCTTGAAAAGAGCCATTGAGATCTAAAGAGATGAACTTCAGTGATGACCCTCCCTGGTGGCTCAGATGGTAAAGCATCTGCCTGCCGTACAGGGGACCTGGGTTCAATCCCTGGGTTGAGAAGATCCCCTGGAGAAGGGAATGGCTACCCACTCCAGTATTCTTGCCTAGAGAATTCCATAGACAGAGGAGCCTGGTGGGCTGCAGTCCATGGGTTCTCATAGAGTTGGACATGACTGACTAACAATTTCAGTAATGGGATGGACATCTGGGCAATGAGGTTACATGCAGAGAGATAGTTTAGGTGTTAGGGGAACAGCTTCCCCTGATGGTGCCTGAAAGAAGCCCGTGTGAGGAGGACATGTAAAGGCATGAAGACAGATAAAGAGGCATCCAGGCAGGCAGGCAGCCTCAGGGCAGGTGGCCGCAGTCAGGTCACACCATCTAGTTAGCCTGAAGGAGGGACATGGCACAAAAACCAGAAAGCCAGAGGGATCAAAAGGCATGCTTATAGATCTGAGTAGCTGACAACAGGGTGATCCCTTGAGAGGTGAAGGGTACAGTAGAACCTGACCTCACGTTCAGTCCTGGAGAGGTTGGTGGTGGGCAGACTGTCCCATCCCAACATGCAAACAACTGCTTCTGGGCTTCCTTCTTTTAAGTCTGGTTAAGAGTAGCTTCTATGTGTTGATGTCTCAGTTGCCATTTATTTTCATTTTCTAAGAATAATTTTTTAAAAATAGAGAATTCTGGGGAAAAAACAATAGTCTAAATGCTCTTCTAATCTTTCTCAATATTCATACAGATGTTTCACATAATTATAATCCATGTGTGAATTCTGTCTTCTGTTCTAAATGTAGATATTTCCATGAATTAACATAGTACACGTCCTTTCCATTTTTAATACCTCTGTAATCCTTCATCCAGATTATATCAAAATTCTCCATTGGAAGTATTTGGGATGCTAAGAATTTATCATAATACCAATTGCACTGTTAAGAGAATATCTTTGGACACTTTTTTTCTTTTATGTTGTTTTCTTGCCATAAATTCCCCAAAATAAAATTATGAGATAAAATATATGAACACTTTGGTGGCTTCTGATGTGACTAACACATTTCTTTTGCAAAAAACCCTGAGATCTGTCTCTTTGTGTCTACCATGTCAACCCAGAGCACACATAGGTCTCAGATCATATTTTCCACAGGGACATGTCCCTACCTTTGCCCAGGACCCTGGATAGACACTCTTCATTTGTTCATCAAGATTTTAGCAAGATTGGCCTTGAGGCAGAGGTGAGAGTCAGTACTGGGCAAGCTGATTAATGTTGACCTTGTCCTGAGGCTGACCTCAGCCCGGGAGAGAGAAGGCAGAGAAGAAATACTGTTTCTCTTTCTGCTTAGAAAACATGTGCTAGAGGGGAGAAGGAAACAAAGTGAACTGGGAAAGGACTTTCTTATGTGCAGTAATGGGCTTCCCTGGTGGCTCAGATGGTAAAGGACCCCAGGGTTCCTGTAATGCAGGAGACCCAGGTTCCATCCCTGGATTGGGAAGATCTCCTGGAGAACGGCACAGCAATCCACTCCAGTATTCTTGCCTGGAGATTCTCTGCCATGGACAGAAGGACCTGATGGGCTACAGTCCATGGGGTGCAGAATTTACAGGACTATACTGTTATCAGTTTCCCAGGTGGTGCTAGTGGTAAAGAACACCTCTGCCAGGGCAGGAAATGCAAGAGACGTGGGTTCAATCCCTGGGTCAGGAAGATGCCCTGGAGGAAGACATGGCAGCCCACTCCAGTATTCTTGCCTGGAGTATCCCATGGACAGAGGAGCCTGGTGGGCTACAGTCCATGGGGGTTGCAAAGAGTCGAACACGACTTAGTGATTAAACAACAAATAACAACATACTGTAAAGACCCTATTTGTCCATTTAGGAGTGAGATAACCAGTTCTTCATTCATCAGTTGCTCTCCAGTTGTTTGCTCCAAAGGCAAATGAACAGTGCATCGTAATTTCATCACAAACATGTAGCACTGCCCTCAGCCCACTCCTCTGTAAGTTCTCAGAGGGTGGGTCCCTGTCCAGCTGGGCTGCCTCTCTTTCTGTAGGACCTGGTACAGCACCCGAAGTGCAAGAAATACTTGTTAAATTCATGAGTGAATGAATTTATTCCCCGAAACAGGAAATCAATGAGACAACAAAGTCCTTTCTCTCCAGGGGGCTTTCTATTCCAGGTGCCTATGGAGTTTTCTTTCTTTAGCAGCGACAACATAACACTTAGCAGATGTAAAGTGAACATCAGCTCTGCCCTGATGTAAAGACCAGCCCAAACAAAAGGAAATTCATTCCAGAAATACTCCGGTGAAGTGCTATTTAATCCACGCCTTTTAGGGAACCTGCAGAATTATTTTGAATTCAACTGGTGCAGTGGTTCTGGTTGGGGGAGTGAAGATCTGATGAGTCAGTCATGCAGCCAGTGTTCTATCTCTAAATGGTCTTTCGTGAATGAATCATTAGACCACATGCAGGGCTCCACCCACGTTTATTTTCCATTTTCAAGATTATGTTTCACAAATCCCCAAATAACACAAAAAAACAATTTTTATTCCCCCCCCCAAAAACTATCAAAAACAAAAAACTATGGCATGAATAGGATTTCCTTACATTTCCAAATCCAAATGCTTGTGGTTATGTACAGAACAACTATTGATTTTTTATATTATTCATTTTTTATATCTAGACTTTTTTCAAAATTCTTTAGTATGTTTTTATTGTCGTTGAATTTATGTCTTCTAATTATACTCTCACATCATTTGCTATCATTCTTCTAACACATTGCTAGATTTAATTTGATATTTCATTTAGAGTAGTTTATCCCCCTCACCGTCTGACCTGTCTCTTGAGAAACCTATATGCAGGTCAGGAAGCAACAGTTAGAACTGGACATGGAACAACAGACTGGTTCCAAATAGGAAAAGGAGTACGTCAAGGCTGTATATTGTCACCCTGCTTATTTAACTTATATGCAGAGTACATCATGAGAAACGCTGGGCTGGAAGAAGCACAAGCTGGAATCAAGATTGCTAGGAGAAATATCAATAACCTCAGATATGCAGATGACACCACCCTTTTGGCAGAAAGTGAAAGAGGAACTAAAAAGCCTCTTGATGAAAGTGAAAGAGGAGAGTAAAAAAGTTGGCTTAAAGCTCAACATTCAGAAAACGAAGATCATAGCATCTGGTCCCATCACTTCATGGGAAGTAGATGGGGAAACAGTAGAAACAGTGTCAGACTTTATTTTTCTAGGTTCCAAAATCACTGCAGATGGTGACTGCAGCCATGAAATTAAAAGATGCTTACTCCTTGGAAGGAAAGTTATGACCAACCTAGATAACATATTAAAAAGCAGAGACATTACTTTGCCAACAAAGGTCCGTCTAGTCAAGGCTATGGTTTTTCCAGTAGTCATGTATGGATGTGAGAGTTAGATGGTGAAGAAAGCTAAGTGCCGAAGAATTGATGCTTTTGAACTGTGGTATTGGAAAAGACTCTTGAGAGTCCCTTGGACTGCAAGTAGATCCAACTAATCCATCCTAAAAGAGATCAGTCCTGGGTGTTCATTGGAAGGATTGATGTTGAAGCGGAAACTCCAATACTTTGGCCACCTCATGTGAAGAGTTGACTTATTGGAAAAGACCCTAATGCTGGGAAGGATTAGGGGCAAGAGGAGAAGGTGATGACAGAGGATGAGATGGCTGGATGGCATCGCTGACTCAATGGATATGGGTTTGGGTGGACTCCAGGAGATGGTGATGGACAGGGAGGCCTGGCGTGCTGCAATTCATGGGGTCGCAGAGAAGGACATGACTGAGCGACTGAACTGATCCCCCTCTTCAGGGCTTCCCCAGTGGCTCAGTGGTAAAGAATCTGCTGCAATACAGGAGACCTGGGTTCAATCTTTGGGTCAGGAAGATTCTCTGGAAGAGAGCTTGACAACCCACTCTATTATTTTAGCCTGGAGAATCCCATGGACAGAGGAGCATGGTAGGCTACCCATAAGGTCCCAAAGAGCTGGACATGACTGAAGCTACTTAGCATGCATGCATCCCTCTTTTCATAAGTAAAATTGTTCTGTCATTCTTGTGTTTTGTATTTTGTAGTAGGTTTTGGTATTAAAGGATATGATAAAATCATTCAATGACCTAAAGTGCTTTCCATCTGTTTTCACTATCTGGGACGGTTTGGGAAGTGTAGGGATATTCATGTAAGTACTTATTTCAGAATTATATCATTTTATAATGTTAGGAAATATATCAACATAATTTAAAATATTATCAAATTAAAGGTTAAAAATTGTGTGATGTTGGCAATCCAGATGAAAAAATTGGACAAAGTAGGTTTTCTAATACAAATTCCAACTATGATAGGAACAAAAGGAAGCTACTTAAACTTGCTAAAAACTATGAATTACAATTGGCAACATCATATTATCAAGTGAAAAATTAAAGCTACTGTCATTAAAATCAGAGCCAAAGCTAGGATAGGCACATTTACCACATTCAACACTTTTTGAAAAGTTTAAATAATGTATTGGGACTCCTCCATAAATTCAACAAGTGGTATAAATATTGGAAAAGAGGATAAGTTTTTGGCAGTAGCACGACTATATACCTAGAAAATTTAAGACTCCATTAAGAAAATAATTAAAACAATTAGAGGTTTTATTTAACTCTATTGCCGAATGCCAGAAATATGCCCAATCATTGTTTCTTCTATATTAGCAATTGCCTATTAGATATGGGGGAAAAAGTCCCACTCAAAATGGTGACAAAAAGAGCCAGATTCAATGATCAAACCACAAGAATTATATTAAAAAAAAACTCTAACATTTTCTTGATTCACTTAAATGAGGCATTACATCATATTCATGGATAGAGAGATTTAATATATATTTTCTTTGAAATTGAACAAATGGTTTAAACGTTTGTATGGAATAAGAATATTTAAATTTTACTGGATAAATTTAGAAGAGTTGTGAGAGAGCATTTGCCTCACCAGAGAGAAAAAGTACTATAAAGCTACTGAAACTGGAACAATATGGTTGTGACACAACCACAATAGAATCCAGAGATAGACTGGCTATGTTTGAGAATTTGTACTGTGAAATGTGTGTTTCAGTTAAGTGGGAAAGATGACTCTTAAATGGGATTAGCATAATTAACTGTTCATCTGGATATTTGGAAGGATAAGGTGCTGAATGAGAATGCTTGGAATAAAATTTCATTTTTGTGTCTTAGTAGCTGTATAAACTTGGCTGGTTCCTTAAATTCTCCAATCCTTAGTTTTCTTATCCAGTGAAGTAAATCAAGTGCTTACAAAGCTCTTGGCATATGGAAATTGTTCAGTAAATTTTACCTGTTATTGTTGCTCATTACTATTCTTCTCATGATATAAAAGTAAATCCCAGATGGGGCCATATATCTTGAAAAGACAAAAACTCCAACTCAAAAAGATGCATGAACCCCAAAGTTCATTGCAGCACTATTTACAATAGCCAAGACATGGAAGCAACCTAAATGTCCATTAACAGATGAATGGATAAAAAAGGTGTGGCATATATATACAATGAAATACTGCTGAGCCATAAAAAAGAATAAAAGTAATGCCCTTTGCAGCAACATGGATGGACCCAGAGATTATGGTACTAAGTGAAGTAAGCCAGACAAAGGCAAGTGTTATATGCTTTCATTTATATGTGGAATCTAAAAATGTGATACAAATGAAGTTATTTGAGAAACAGAAACAGACTCACAGATATAGCAAAGAAACTTACGGCTACCAAAAGTGAAAGAGTGTGTGTGATCAATTAGGAGTTTGAGATTAACAGATATACAATACTGTATAACGAAATAAACAACAATGACCTACTGTATAGCAGAGAACTATATTCAATATCTTACAATAATCTATAATGGAAAAGAAGCTAAAATATGTATATATATATATATATGTTTAACTGAATCACTTTGCTGTGTATCTGAAACTAACACAACATTGTAAATTAACAATATTTCAATAAAAAAAAGATATTGTGAACTTGCCCGGTGGTCCAGTGCTTAAGAATCTACCTGCCAATGCAAGGCACACAGGTTCAATCCTTGGTCCAGGAAGATTCTACATGTCTTAGGGCAATTAAGCCCACACACCACAACTACTGAAGCCCATGTGCCTAGAGGCTGTGCTCTGCGAAAAGAGAAGCCACAGCAATGAGAAGTCCGTGCACCGCAACAAAGACATAGCACAGCCGGGGGAGAAAAAAAAAAAAAAAAAAAAAAAACCTCCCTCTTCAAAATAAATAAATAACAAAACATTCCAGGTGAATTAAAGATCTAAATTTAAAACATATAACAATAAAGATAGCAGGAGGAAATAGAGGAGAATATTTGTATAACTCAGTTTGAGAGAGACAGCTTCTAGGAAGACAGAAAATGAAGAGTCAAAAAGAAAAATCTGATGAGTTCAACAACATAAAAATTAGGAACTTCTGCCTAGCGAAAAATGGTAATCAAAGTCAATATAAGACAGACAAATTAATGTTTTTAAAATACAACCCCCCCCCTACAATCTTATTTTTAAAAAAAATTTAAAAATGGGCAAAGAATATGAATTATCAACTAACCAATTAAGAACTTTATATAGCTGGTAAGTGTCTGAAAAGATGCTCAACTACACTAGGCCAGTGATATACAAATTATAATAGAAATGGCAGCCATGAAATTAAAAGACACTTGCTCCTTGGAAGAAAAGCTATGACAAACCTAGATAGCATATTAAAAAGCAGAGACATTACTTTGCTAACAAAGGTCCATCTAGTCAAAGCTATAGTTTTTTCAGTTCATGTATGAATGTGTGAGTTGAACCATAAAGAAAGCTGAGCACTGAAGAATTGATGCTTTTGAAATGTGGTGTTGGAGAAGACTCTTGAGACTCCTTTGGACTGCAAGGAGATCAAACCAGTCCATCCTAACTGAAATCAGTCCTGAATATTATTCACTGGAAGGACTGTTGCTGAAGCTGAACCTCCAATAATTTAGCCACCTGATGTGAAGAACTGATTCATTAGAAAAGACCCTGATGCTGGGAAAGATTGAAGGCAGGAGAAGGGGACGACAGAGGATGAGATGGTTGGATGGCATTACTGACTCAATGGACATGAGTTTGAGCAAGCTCTGGGAGTTGGTGATGGACAGGGAAGCCCAGCATGCTGCAGTCCCTGGGGTTGCAAAGAGTCAGACATGACTGAGCGACTGAACTGTCTTTTTTTAATTCAACAGAATGACAAAAATCTGTAAATTTATGATTTATAATACTGACAACATCCCACTTTGGCTGGAGGATACAGACAGGTGGTCCTCGGTGTTGCTGGCCAGAGTGTGCCTGCTACAACTTGACAAAATTTAATCAGTTGTTTAATTAGTTAAAATTAAGCTTGCACATACCTTTTGACCTAGCCTATAGAAAATCTAGCCTGTAGAAATGACAGCACAAATCATTAAATGCTAGGTATATAAGTGAGTTTGTTGCACCAATTTTTTTAGACCATCCCCTTAAAAACAAAAAACAATAATCTGAACTTTTCTCAAATAGGGAAATGGATGAACATGTTATGGACTATCATGTCTACAAAAGAATATATTACATGTTATGTATTGATCTGGAGTACGAAAAGTAAGTTCCGAGTTATGACATAATGGCTGACATTTTTTGAACACTTAACACCGTGCCAGGCCATTTATATATGGTCTCTATATTAAACATCGTTGCCAGGGTTCTTTCTCACTGGATCTGCATCCTCCTCCCCAGTATATTCTGGAGTTTGGCTTTCTCTGCCCCGCTTTATCTGAATTGTCTTCCAGAAATTACTGTCCATTGGTGACTTCCTCACCTGTTCTCTTTGTTGTTTTAATTTTATCCCTTCTAATCCTCACCGTAATTGTTTATACAGCGATTGTCTCTGCAACGACAGGAGGAAAATATATGGTCCACTCGAAGCAAGATCTTTTAATTTCATGTTGTTTAAAAAAAACCACATTGATTTATATAGATTTTTATGAGGGCAGATGAAAGTAGGAAAGGGTACATAATGAGCCTTAACATTTGAATGGACACATTGGCAATCTATTGTCCTTGAGCAGAAAGCTGTCATGATTTTTTAAATAACAGTATTTTGCTTTCAACTATGGCTATGACCTGAATCAACAAGAAGCAATGTCTATTATCATCGTATTATTTTGTCAGTTTTGAGTTATATACTCACAAAGAAGGCAAAACCCCATAACTGCAAAAATCATGTTAATTAAGGCCTCCAAGCCAAAGAAAGTCTTTTAAAATCCCAATAGCTAGAAATAACTCATCTGGTTTTAGAATTTAAGAGCACCACTTCTCAAATTTCTAGTTTAAATTTTAAAAAGATCTATAGAAAAAAACCTATAGGAAATAGAAATTACAAATAAGAACACCTTTGTGACATGTTTTGAGAGCATATGGACTTTTAAAAACTACCTTATTCTTCTTAGTGTATATACGTCCATAAAATCATTTTCTTTGCTTTTCTGCTAGTCAGTGGAGCACGCTCATTAAAAGTCAGGGGAAGAACATGTTCCATTATCAGTGCACTAAACCACAGGATTAACGAATATTCTAGCAAAAGCAATCACATTTATTAATGTCCCGGTGGAGCTGTGGTCTGAAACAATAAACTTAACCATAATAATTCGGTATCCATTAATCAAATAAATTAATTCCTCCATCCACTGTTACTAGGATATTTACAATTTCCTGATAATAAAAGGGGAGAGAGAGGAAGAATATTCATTTACTTTTTAAAAGGATAACTTTGGGGAAAGAATAGACCCAAAGGAGTATAAACAGTTAATTTGCATTTACTTGGCAACCCCTGCTTCTGGCAAACCATGTGCAAAGAGTTAATGAGCTGGGTTGACTTCAGTGGTAACCACATTCTGTGGTTGAAGGGGGTGGCAGGAGTTTAGAACCAAAATGATTGCTTGGAAAGGCAGCAGGGGCACAAGAAGACAGATGGCAGTGAAAAGGGAACGTGTTTTTCTACATTTACCAAATGTAATTAAGTACCTCCTTTTTTTTAACCATTGTTAGGTAATTTTCAAAAAGAATCTCGTTTAAACTTCTCACTAACTGTTGCAGATGAAGGAATCAGATATGAGAGAGAGAGAGAGAGAGGAACTTGACGAATGTTAACACAGCCAGTAAGTGGGAGAGTAGAATTTTTTTTTAATAAAAAATTGTATTCTAATACAATTGTATGCTAATAGAATTTTAATAAAAATTACTATACAATTAGCATATTATTAGCATACAGTCGCTACATAATGTTGTATTGGTTTCTGCTCTACAGCAAAGTGAATCAGCTATAAGTGTTAGTGAAAGTGTTAGTTGCCCTGCTGCTGCTAAGTGGCTTCAGTCGTCTCCGACTTTGTACGACCCCATAGATGGCAGCCCACCAGATTCCCCTGCCCTTGGGATTCTCCAGGCAAGAACACTGGAGTGGGTTGCCATTTCCTTCTCTGTGTTAGTTGCCTAGTCCTGTCCAACTCTTTGGGACCCATGGGCTGGAACCCACCAGGCTCCTCTGTCTAAGGAATTTCCCAAGCAAGAATACTGGAGTGGGTAGCCATTCTCTTCTCTGGGGTATCTTCCCGACCCAGGGATCGAATCCAGGTCTACTGCATTGCAGGCAGATTTTTACCATCTGAGCCATAGGCTTGATCAGCTATGTGTATACATATATCCCCTCCCTCCTGAAGTTCCTTCCCACCCCACCCCTCGTCCCACCCCGCTAGGTCACCATAAAGCACAAAGCTGAGCTCCCTGTGCTCTGCAGCAGATTCCCACTATCTATTTCACACAGGGTGGTGTATATATGGAGCTTCCCAGGTATTGCTAGTGGTAAAGAACCTGCATGCCCAGGCAGGAGACATGAGACATGGGCTCAATCCTGGGTCAGGAAGCTCCCCTAGAGGAGGGAATGGCAACCTCCCTCCCCTAGAGGAGGGAATACTTCAGTATTCTTGCCAGGAGAGCCCCATGGACAGAGGAGTCTGGTGGGCTACAGTCCATAGGGTGGCAAAGAGTCAGACACAACTGAATTGACTTAGGGTATATATGTCGATGCCAATCTCCCAGTGCATCCCACTCTCCTTTCCCCTCTATGTCTGCATGTTTGTTCTGTGTCTCCATTCCTGCCTTGGAAATTAGGTTCATCTGCACCATTTTTCTAGATTTAACATACGTGCGTTACTACACGATATTTGTTTTTCTCTTTCTGACATTTCACTCTGTATGATAGTCTCTAGGCCCATCCAAGTTTCTACAAATGGCCCTATTTCTTTCCAAGGTCAAAGCCACTTCTCTGTTCCCCGCCACACTGTGTGAGGACTTGTCTACACTTGAAATGATTTGCTTAACCTCCAAATGCCTTGCTAGAGAGGAAGTTCTTGCTGGCAGAGGCTCTGTCTGCCTGAGGCTCCAGGTGTCCCCCAGTGCTCTCTATGGTGTCTGTTGGGAGCAGAGCCCTTCCTGTTCCACTGACTTCTCATTTGGGCAACCTGCTAGGAATCTAGTCTTTCACTTTAGCCAGGCCTCTGGTGCCCCTTCTGACATTCATCCTTACCTGGTCTGCTTCCACAGTTGTTTTTTCCGGCTGCACTGGTCTTCCTTATAGTGCGCTGGCCTTCTCTAGCTGTGGAGCCCGGGATCCAGAGTGGGAGGGCTTAGTAGCTACCCCGCCAGGACGTGTAGGATCTTAGTTTCCCAACCAGGGATTGAACCACTTCCCATTCCCTGCATTGGAAGGTGGATTCTTAACTACTGGAATGCTGGGGACGTCCCTGTGGTTCAACTCTTTCCCTTGAAACCATTTTTCAGTGCAGCAGCCAGAGTGGTCTTTGAAATGTAAATCAGGTAATCTTGATCTTAGAATAAAATCCAAAACCTTACCCATGGCTTTCTGGCCCAGCTGTGGACCCTGCGCACATTTGCCCTCATGTCTCCAGCCTCATGCCTGAGCTCCAGCCGCCACACTGGCTCTCTCTCCATTTCTTATCACTCTGAGCTCTCTTCCACCCTGGAGCCTTTGCGCAGCTGCTTCCTTTGCTCTTTGTTTACTTTAATTATTCTGGAAAAATACATGTACAAGGAAGCACAGACAAGCATGTTTATTACAGCATCATTGTAGTACAACAATTGAAAACAACCCAACATCCTTCATCAGCAGGAGGAGACTACCCAATGCAATCTATATTCTCAGTACAGTCGGTACGCCATACCCACCAAGAAGAAGGGCGATAGTCTTCAGAGTATTATGCAGTGGTTGGAAACACTGAGATACATGCTGATGGGGGTATAAATTGGTACAGTACCTGCAGAAGGCAATGTGGCAATATCTATCAAAATTAGCTATCAAAAACCCTTTGTGCAGTTTCCCTTTGGGGAATTCATCTTACAAGTATACTTCCATACAGAAAGTAATATAGGTATAAAGTTCTTTATTGTAGCACTCATTGTAATAGTGACACTGAAAACAACCCAGGACTCCATCAACATCCATTCCGATTGGGTAAATAAATTATGGGGCAGTCATATATTTCCTTGTAGCTCAGACGGTAAAGCGTCTGTCTACAATGCAGGAGACCCGGATTTGATCCCTGGGTGGGGAAGATCTCCTGGAGAAGGAGATGGCAACCCACTCCAGTATTCTTGCCCAGAAAAATCCCACGGACGGAGGAGCCTGGTAGGCTACAGTCCATTGGGTCGCAAAGAATAGGACACGACTGAGCGACTTCACTTTCGCTCTCATACAATGGAAAACATGGTGCTGAAAAAAGAAGGAAGATGTTCTCAGTACTCTGATATAGAATCAAGATATGGAAAGTCACTTCAAGGTGCAGAATAGTGTATAAATATGCATAAAATGGGAGAAAATAGGAATCTATATTCATATTTGGTTGAAATGCATGAGGAAAAACTAACTGTAGTAAGAAAACTAGCAACAGTGGTTACCTATGAAACTGGTATGGGAATGGTGTAGATGAGGAGCAAGAACGGGGAGGAAAACTTCACTGTACCTTTTTGCTTCCCTTTGGGGCTTTAACTATGTGAATATACTACCTCCCTCACCACTACATACACAAAACAAGGAAGAAGTGGGTCTACATTACTGACATGAAAAGGTCTGCAAGACAAATTGTTAAGAAAAACAAGCATGTTGCAAAACAACATGCACTTATCAGAGTTTAGAAATACAAGGACAGGGGATTGGGAGATGGGCCCATGATGGGAGGCTTGATTTTTAGGGGTGGCTGGCCAAAGGGGACTTTCCTTTTAGCTGTGTGGGTCAATTCTTTTTTTAGTATGCATTATTTATGAATTAATTGTAAGCAAGGGAATAAGGAAAGCTTTCTTGGGTGGAGTACTGCCAGGTGTGACTAGATCAAGGGTTGGGTACTGGGAGTAAGTGACTGAAATGGAGTGAAGGCAAGGTTGGAACTAAGAAAGTACCAGATGTATTCAGCTAGGCTGTTACCTAGAGGAACACACACGGTACAAAGCCCCAGTGTGGTGTTCTGAGCTGGGCTGGACAGCATGGGGTGGCTCTGTAGGTGATGAGGGATGAGGAGAACCCTCTAAAAGTCTTACTCAGAAGAGGTAGCTCCATGATTCCCATGAGGGCATGGGTGAAGACTCTAGAGCTGTGTGGTCTCCAGAGAGAGATGGCTTTTTCTGGTGGTAAAAGATAAATAGCGGAGAAATACTGTTCAATATGGTGGCCACCAACCACATGTGGTTCTTGAGCCCCACAACTGTGGTTTGTGCAAGTGAGGGGATGAAATTTTGTATTTTATTTTGATTAACTTAAATGTAGGTGTGTGCATGCTCGGTGTCTCAGTCATGTCCAACTCTGTGTGGCCCCACAGACTGTTGCCCGCCAGGCTCCTCTGTTCATGGGATTTCCCAGGCAAGAATACTGGAGCGGGTTGCCATTTCCTACTCCAGGGGATCTTCCTGACCCAGGGATCAAACCTGCGTTTTCTGCATTGGCAAGCAGATTCTTTACCACTGCTCCACCTAGGAAGCCACGTGCTTATTTGCATTTATCACACTGGACAACGCAGAGCTAGACGGAAGCTTCACGAGGAGCTGGTTCTGGTAATTTGGGGCATAAAAGAATAAGTGGCCTCCACTAGAGATGCCCAAGGGTGGTGTAGTGGCCTTAGGAGAGGACCTGAATCCCACCGATGCAAGAACAAGAAAAAATGCTCTGGGGAAAAATTGAATATACAGGAGGTTAGATGGTATTTATGGGAACAAAGATCTAACACTTCCATCATTGCAAAAAGTTCCACTGGATGATGCTGATCTAGCCACGTTCTGCTACTGAGCCCTTGAGATGGGCTGTGAGCATAAATACACAAAGACTTTGTCCCAAAAGAAGAATACAGAATATTAGTAACTTTTAATATTGATCACATGTTGAAATAATAATTTGCATATATTTTGTTATATAAAATATTGAGAGTAATTACAAAGGGGGAGGGAGGATGGCGTAGGAAGGATTAGGAGTTTGGGATTAGCAGATTCAAACAATTATACATAGGATGGATAAACAGCAAGTTCTTAGTGTTTAGCACAGGGAGCTATATTCAATAGCTTGTGATGAACCATAATGGGAAGAATATATATATTTGCATAACTGAATTATTTTGCTATACAGCACAAATTAACACAATATTTTAAGTCAACTATACTTCAATAAAACTTCAATAATTACAGCTGCTTCTTTTTTAAGATTTACTTATTTATTATTTTTAGCTGTGCTGGGTCTCCGTTGGTACATGTGGGCTTTCTCTAGTTTCCCAGCCGCTTCTTTTTTAATGCAGCTTGTAGAAAATTTAAATTACACGTGTGGCTTGCATTACATTTCTATTGGACAGAGTTGATATAAAAGTGCAATGAGAAAGACTGAGAGGGGATCAGGTCAGAGCAGGGCTGAGGATAATGGGGATAAGTGGTGCTTTAGTACATTTGGCCCCAGGTAGTGTCTGGTCTCTCAATTTGACACGGAGGCCCCCTAGAGATCTGCTGAGGACCTGGGGTCCCAGGATAGAAAGTAGTAGTATGGTTTGGGGTGCTCTTGAAGGCCTGCTTTGTTGGGTCAGCTCAGGAGTTTCCCAATTCTCTTTTCCCCATGAAAATGTACTTACCTCTATTCTTAATTTGGGTGATAATATCTCCACATTCTATGCCTTTATATGGTAGAGTTCATTCTGATTAATACCAGCCTTTCCTTAAATATGTGAAAAAGATGCTCAACTCACTTATATTAAGAGAAACACAAAACAACATACAAGGCAATATTTTTGCCAGAGCAGATTGGCCAAGATTAAAAAAAAAATTAAGTAAAAACTGTGTGGGCAAGGTACAGGATAACAGGGTTATGGGAATTTAGTTAATACAATCTTTGCAGAAGAAAAATTGTCTATCAAAACTTTAATTGTGTATTAGGTTTGACTCAGTCCTGGTATTCACTCTATAGATATTCACAGTGAAAATAACCTCTGCAAATGGTATTCATTGCAGTAGTATTTATAAAAGATATAATTGGGAATAGCTTAAATGTTCATTACTGGATAGTAATGAAATATGTAAGTATAGTTTCAATAGGATTACAAGATAATAATGTAACCTCACTAAATAACAGCTGCTAAAAATAGTAATGCAGAAATAAAGCAGATTCAGACATACAGAGAAGGATCTCCAAGATACATTATTAAGTTAAAAAAAAAAAAGGAAAGAAAAAATGCAAAGTGAGAACAGTGTAGGTAGCACACAGTCATTTCTGTGGTGAGTAGAACTCAGTGTATTTGTTCAGTTCTATGCTTATACATGGAGAAGGCAATGGTACCCCACTCCAGTATCTCACCTGGAAAATCCCATGGACAGAGGAGCCTGGTAGGCTACACTCCATGGGGTCGCGAAGAGTCGGACATGACTGAGGGACTTTACTTTCACTTTTCACTTTCATGTATTGGAGAAGGAAATGGCAACCCACTCCAGTGTTCCTGCCTGGAGAATCCCAGGGAAGGGGGAGCCTGGTGGGCTGCCGTCTCTGGGGTCGCACAGAGTTGGACACGACTGAAGTGACTTAGCAGCAGTAGCATGCTTATACATCGGAGAAGGCAATGGCACCCCACTACAGTACTCTTGCCTGGAAAATCCCATGGATGGAGGAGCCTGGTCGGCTGCAGTCCATGGGTCGCGAACAGTCGGACTCGAATGAGCGACTTCACTTTCACTTTTCACCTTCATGCGTTGGAGAAGGAAATGGCACCCCACTCCAGTGTTCTTGCCTGGAGAATCCCAGGGAGGGGGGAGCCTGGTGGGCTGCCATCTATGGGGTCGCATAGAGAGACACAACTGAAGCGACTTAGCAGCAGCAGCAGCATGCTTATACATGTAGAGATTCGTTTGAAAGATGTATAAGAAACCAGTAGCAGTTGTGGCTTCTAAGGAGGGGAACTATATTATTGGGAGAAGAGAGACTATTTTGTACCTTTAAAATTTTCGCGACATGCATATATCCGCAATCCAATAAAACTAAGTAAAACATGTAATGACTTTTTAAGTAGAGAATTGCCTCTTATCACAACATCATAAAGCATCTTTTGCTGACACTTCACAGTATAACACTTGCCTGGTGATGCAGCTCTCTCTTTTTGCCTTCTGAGGAGTTAGATTTACTCTCTAACTACTTAGGAATTGAAGAGAAAAACTTATGTGTTTACTTATTTTTTGGCAAGTACAGTATCTGGATTGATCCATTTTTAGGTTTCCAGGACTTTGACTTCTTTCCCTCTTGTTTTGTTACTTTCTTCATGCTTAATCATTTCTTGTGAAGTTAATGAAAGTTTTAAAAAATATTTATTTTGAAAAATCAGAGTTCGCTGTTCTTTTACTCTTTGACATTCTCTTGAAATAAACATTTAAAGATCATACAGAATGGGAGTAAAACAAAATGCTCCATGCAGGGTGCCCTCTAGTGGTTAAAGAAAACACTCGAATTCTAGAGCCCCTCCTTTTCTCAAAAATCATGAACTTCTGTGTTTTTCTAAAAATAGAATTACTATAGGTATATATGCGTGCATTTCCTGGTGGCTCAGACAGTAAAGAATCTGCCTGCAATGCAGGAGACCTGGGTTTGATCCCTGATTCAGGAAGATCGGCTGGAGAAGGGAATGGCTACCCACTCCAGTGTTCTTGCCTGGAAAATCCCATGGATAGAGGAGACTGGCGGGCTACAGTCCATGGTATCGCAGAGTCAGGCACGACTGAGCAATTTAACACTCACTTTTAACACTCCTTGCAGTGTGCTCAGTTCTGTCTGACAGTTCCACTCCTGAATGTGTGTCACTTCAGTCGTGAATGTATATATCATATATATAATACATGTGTTGGCTATCTGCTACGTGCTATACGTTATATCCTTGTAGCTTATTTTATACATAATGGTTTGTCCCTCTTAACCCCCAGTTGCCCCTCCCTGCCCAGTGGTAACCACTAGTATGTTCTGCAGGTCTGAGTCTGTTTCTGCTTTGTTATATTGACTAGTTTGTTGTGTATTTTAGATTCCGCATATAGGTGATATCATAGAATATTTGTCTTCATCAAATTTTAAGAAATGCTTTCTATTAGTAACTCCTAAGTTCACAAAGATTCCCTACTGCAATTTCTTCCATTAATTTTAGAGCTCTCTCTCAGACAATTAGAACCTCCATTCACCTTGGAACCACTCTGCCAATTTGAGGCGAGAAGGGCATTTTCCATCCTAGTCCCATGCTCCAAATTGGATTTACTTGTTCCTCGTAATGAGTCAGTTTTCCTAACACCATCTGTTAAGCAATCATTCTTTCCCCCATTGAGCAGTGCTGACACCTTTGCTGTGTATTAAGTTCCTGTGCAACTGGCCCTGAATTAGCTCTTCTAATCCATTGGCCAAACTTTCAGTTCCTGTGCTATGAGCACACCGTTTTTGCTTGTTTGTTTTGCTTTTACAATGGCAAGAGGTTTGATATTTTATTCTTTTTCTTTATACACTCATGTGATTCCAGTCCAGATTTTCACTTAATTCTTTCAGAATGCTTCAAGGACAGTATTTTTATTTTTTTAACTTTTGGAGGTGACATTTAATACCATGATTGTGATGAGCTAGGTCAGTATTATTATCTATATTTTACACATAAGGAAACAGAGGCCTGGAAAATCTAATTTCAATGCCCAAAGTTCATGTACTGTTAAATGGTGAAACTAGGATTTTAAGCTAAGTCAGTCTAGCTTGAGAGCGTGTGTTTTCCTTTCTACTACATGCCCAGTATATCAGCTCCTGGTCTGATTGTTCTTTGAGCCCAATGAAGAGTACTGACCAATTGGGAAAAAGGAAAAAAAATTATCAACTCAGCCTCTTGGCAAACACTAGCATGTTTCTGGGTTTAATTGCCTTGTTTTTTTTCACACAGTATTATTGAAGTTCAAAGTTTTAAAAATCCATGTTCTAAGCTAGATTCAGGTTACATATATGATAATTTAAAAAATATATCTCCAGGTGCTGGGAATGAGGTAGTGTTTTCTAATGATAATATATGCAATTTAGCTCAATAGTTTAAAAGTCAGAAGCCTAGGACCTCACAATGTAGGAGACAGTGTTGTCCTTACCCACTCTGTTCCTTCTTTTTAGCAGAGCCCAGATTTTACACAGATACATACACCCCAGTCAGCCAGGTGCTCCCTGTAAACCTGCCATGGTCATTCTACTCTCTTTGCCATCAGTTGGTTTAGGCATCAGCTCATTTCTGACAAATAAGACATGAAGAAAAAGTCTGATGGGATGATGTCTAAGAAGCCTTTTTTCTTAGTCTTAAAAAAAAATGATATATAAGCTTTCTGGATGAAAGGAACACTTCTTCCTCTGGTGTGATGTTGGGAGCTGTGGTAGCCATTTTGTGACTGTGAGGGAAATCAGCCTGAGGAACAGGCTGACCCCCCTGAAGATGGCAGAGCAGAGAGATGGAAAGAATGTGGGCCCTTGATGAAACTGGGCTGCTAAGTTAACAAATTCTGGGAGAGTCTTGCCTCTGAGCATCTTGATGAATGAAATAATTAAATTTCCTTATAGTGTAAGCCACACAAGTGATGGGATTCCTGTCAGTTGTGACTAAAGGTATCCTGTGTCGTTGTTCAGTTGCTAAGTTGTGTCCAACTCTTTGAGACCCCCAAGGACTGCAGCACACCAGGTTCCCCAGGAGTTTGCTCAGATTCGTGTCCACTGAGTTGGTGATGCTGTCTAACTATCTCAACCTCTGCCTCCCCCTTCTCCTTTTGGCTTTAATCTTTCCTAGCTTCAGGATCTTTTACAGTGAGTCACCCCTTCACATCAGGTGGCCAAAGTATTGGAGCTTCAGCTTCAGCATCAGTCCTTCCAAAGAATATTCAGGGCTGATTTTTCTTTAGGATTGACTGGTTTGATCTCCTTGCAGTCCAAGGGACTCTCAAGAGTCTTCTCCAGCACCACAATTCAAAAGCATCAATTTTTCGGCACTCAGCCTTCCTTATGGTCTGACTGTTTTATGGTGTATATATTTTTGGACCATAAAGGTATCTTACACATGCTTCCTAAGGTAATGTAAGTATAAATCCTCAATTATCTGTTGTGACTTTAAGTCGAGAACGTGACCCCTGTATGGGCTCCACACCTGCTGCCTCTGCTGCAGGTAGGGACTGGGGGGAGTGAACGGGGTGTGTCATACCATAGTCCCATATGTCTGCCTTCTATCCCATCCTCTCTTATCTGCAAGGAGCTTACTGTCTAATAGGGAACACAGAGAAATGACATGACGGTGGGTGCAGACCTGTCTGGGACTAAGTTTAAAGCACAGGGCTAGCTCAAAGGAGGGAGAGACTCACTTATCTGGGATGCATATCCAGGAACAGAACTGCTAAGGGGAGTTGGGGCAGGAGTGAGCTGAGGCGTCAGAGGAAGAGCCTAGAGTTGGGTATAAGAATTAGCTGGGAGGGAGAGTGGGTTGGAAGAGCAGAATTCCAAGTTGAGAGGAGGTGTGAGTTAAGAGACAAGAGATGGAAACAGGGCCCCTGGGGGAGCTGGATCCCTTGGTGTGGCCGGAGCACAGAGTTATCAGGCCGCAGAGAAAGGGGCTGAGAAGAAGGCATTTTCCTTTTCCCCCAAAGAGGTGAAGGAAAGAGTCTCCTTTTCTGTGTGTGTGAAGTGATATAATATGTGCTCCAGTTGAAGTATGAAAAAGCTTCGTGAGTGAGTTAGCTAACTTACGTAGATATAGAAAATAAAACTTCATTTGAGAATTTTAGAAATGGGCCTTTGGAATGATTGTTCATTGGAGAATATTAAACATGTTATTATTTGCCTCTTTGTTGAATAAACAACTGAAATAAAACAAAAGAGTCTATATTAAAAAGTAAGTTTCCTTCCACCCTAGAATCTTAAATTTCTTTCCCTGGTGGCAAGCACAGTGGCCAGGGTTTAAAAAATACACATTACCATATGTAAAATTAGATAGCCAGTGGGAATTTGCTGTATGTTGCAGGGAGCTCAAATCCAGTGCTCTGTGAAAACCTAGAAGGTTGGGACAGGGCGGGAGGTGGGAGAGAGGTTCAGGAGCGAGGGAACATATGTATGCCTATGACTGACTCATGTTGATGTATGGCAGAAACCAACACGATATAAAACAATTATCTTCCAATTAAAAATAAATTTTAAAAATCAAACAAAAATAGATACTTTAATTTAGTTTTTTAAAAAGAAATACGTGCATAAACAAACATGCATTTGGTATTAGCTATCTACTGCTGTGTGGGCAATCCCATGGATGGAGGAGCCTGTTGGGCTTCACGTTCACTTTTCACTTTCATGCATTGGAGAAGGAAATGGCAACCCACTCCAGCGTTCTTGCCTGGGAATCCCAGGGATGGGGGAGCCTGGTGGGCTGCATGTATGGAGTCGCACAGAGTCGAACACAACTGAAGCGACTTAGCAGCAGCAACAGCAGCAGCAGCAGCAGCAGCAGCAGCAGCAGCAGCAGCAGCAGCTGTGTAACGTTACCCCAAAACGTAGTGACTTAAAACAACAAACATTTATTATCACATATTTCCTGTGATCAGGAGTCCCAGTGGCCTCGTCGGGCCCTCCAGTCTCAGGGTCTGTTACAAAGATGTCATCAAGCTGTCAGCTGAGAATGCAGTCACCTCATAGCTCTGGTCCAGGCTATCTGCTCTCAAGTTCCCTCAAGGCCTTGCTGGCAGGATTTAGTTCCTCACAGGCTGTTAGGCTGATGGCCTCATTTCTGCATTGGTCTTTTGCTTGAGGCCTCCCTGAGCTTCTTACCCCATGGGCCTCTCCATTGGGCTCCTCAGAGCATGGCAGCTGATTTCATCCACGCAAATAGGTGACAAGAGCTAGAAAACTCAAGAAGGACAAGAAGGAAACCAAAGTTTTTTTCTACAACCAAATCTCAGAATTGACACCCTTGCTATATTCTGTTAGAAAAAAGACACTAGGTTGAACCCACACTAGGTTGAATCCACACCAAGGGTTGGAGAGCATTGAGGATCATCTTAGAAGCTGCCTGGCACATGCGTGTATTTCTGTCTATAGATGTCCTTTTTTTGAGCTTTTTTTTTTTTGGCCATGCCCTGCAGCATGTGGGATCCTCAGTTCCCCAACCAGTGATCAAACCCACACCCACTGCAGTCGAAGCATTGAGTCTTAATCACTGAACCACCAAGGAAGTCCCTAGATGCTTTTTTTTTAAAGCACAAAGTTTACTACCTTGCTTTCGTCATATAACACTGTATCTTGGAGCAATTTCCAGGTCAGTACATGAAGATCTTCTACCCTTGATATAGCATGTGTCGTTCCTCATGAAACAGTCCCTTATTGATGGACAGTCAGGGCATTTTTAATGTTTTGCTGCACTATTCTTTTTAAAAATTTTAAATGATTATTTATTTATTTTTGGCTGCACTGGGTCTTCATTGTTGAGTGCTGGCTTGCTCCAGCTGTGGCGACCAGCAGCCACTTTCTAGCTGGTGTGCATGGGCCTCTCATTGCGGTGGCTTCTCTTATTGTGGAGCATGGGCTTAGCTGCTCCAAGGCATGTGGGATCTTCCAGGACCAAGGATCAAAGGAACTGAAGATCAAACCAGCATTTCCTGTGCACTGCAAAGCAGATTCTTAACCACTGGACCACCAGGGAAGTTCTGCACATATTCTTTACTGCAGTGATTTCTCATATGGAGGGAAATTCATTCCTACAAGTGGAATTGCTGGGTCAAAGGGTATGTTCCCTTCACATTTTGATAACTATGGCCAAATGGCCATCCCAACCCCAAAGCAGAATTGTGTCTACTTCTCCACAGCTTCTTTTTTTTTTTTTTCTCCACAGCTTCTTAAGGCATTGTTCACAAGTTTTAATGAACAAAAGGGAAATCGTAGGAGAAAAACTAAAAACCAAAGTCTAATAAGAGAAACAAATTGCAGTCATTAATTTTTAGTAACTAACAGTGTAACACTGTATAATTTGATTTGGATTTACTGGGGTATTTTCCTAATATTATATGCAAACAAGATTAAGGACTCGAGTTTAGGCCCCAGTGTACCTGCTGATCATTTCTGGCTCTTGTCATTACAATCTTAGATAACACTTTCCTCTCTGATATTTGTGTGGGTCACTCAGCAAACTTCTTAGATTTCAGCCTCCTGTGAGGACATCGCACTCATGAATATCAAGTCAAGTTTATACTGAATAATTATTTACTTTGGAAACATTATACTTTCTGGCCATTTTGGCCTTTCCTATGGATGTGTCAAGCATTAGAAAGACAGGGAATGTTGGGGTCAAGAAGCCTTAGAACCCAGATACAGCTCTCCTCCAATTCCCTTCCAAGTTCTGGAATTCCTTCTACAATCAACTTCTCTCTGTGTGTTTTCATAGGGAAATACTTATTCTATTAAGGTAGATTATTCCATTGGTAAACTGCTCTAGAGGTTAAAAAGTATTTCACATATTGAGTTGAAATCAGAAATCTGATGCTGTGGTGCCTCTTAATTGGTCTTAGGGAGCAACAGGGAAAAGGTCTTTGCTCCTTGTAGATGGCTCCCCAGCTTCCTTCAGTCTGCTCTGCTCCTGGCCAATGACTTCATCCATTCCTTCCTCCCAGGAGTTGATTTCCAGATGTGCTGCCACATGGATTCCTTTCTTCTGAACACACTCCTAAGATTCAAAAAGATGTCAAACATAAGGGCACCCACAGTGCCAGTCTTTCTGCTGATCCCCACTTGATAGTAGGTACACTTTGAAGACCGCTGATTGAGAATAGGGATATGACAAAGAGCTGTTGTGAACTCAAGAATGCTCTGACAGTGTTTGTAGCAGCATCATTCACAATAACCAAAAGCTGGAAGTAACCCATATGTTTATCGATGGATGAACAGATAAACTGTGCTATAGACATACAATGGACTATTATTCAGCCTTAAAAAGGAAGGAAATTCTGACACATGCTACACCATAGCTATAGCACAGAAGATATGCTAAGTGAAGTAAGCCAGTCATGAAGGGACCAATACCGTTATGATTTCACTTCTATGAGATATTTAGAGTAGTCAGATTTAGAGAAACAAGACTTCCCTGGTGCTACAGTGGATAAGAATCTGCCTACCAATGCAGGAGACACAGGTTCGGTCCCTGGTCTGGGAAGATTCCACATGCTGTGAGCAACTAAGCCTGTGCACCCTAACTACTGAGTCTACACACCCTAGAGTGCAGAGCTGGGCTCTGCAACAAGAGAAGCCACTGCAATGAGAAGCTCACACACTGAAGCTAGAGAGTAGCCCCGGCTCTTCACAACTAAAGGAAGCCCGTGCAAGGCAACGGAGACCCAGTGCAACCAAAAATAAATAACTAATTTAAAAAATGTATAGACACAGAAAATAGAATGGCAGCTTTCTGGGGCTGCGGGGAGGAGAGGTGGCAAGTTAGTGTTGAATGGGCATAGTTTCTGTTTGGGAAGGTGAAGAAATTCTGGAGATGGATGGTGGTGTGAGTTTGCACAACAATGTGATTGTATTTAGTGCCACTAAACTGTACACTGAAAATGGTTAAAATGGCAAAGTGCATGTTGTGTGTATTTTTCCACAATAAATCAAACTGTATCCTATCAATCACGGTTGCATCTCCAAACATCTGGAAAAAATAATTGTGCATATGTCTAAGATCAGTTATTCATCTACTCTGCAGTTAGTTTTGGCTCTCCGCTCCCACCCTCGACCTGAAGACTTCATTCATCCCACTGTAAGCCTCCGGGAGCCATGTGTATCGTGTGGCTCTATTTCCCTGGATGCAGCTGCTTAGACCAAGACTGAGCAGCTAACTTGAGTTGGAATACTAAGAAACTCTCAGCTGAGATTTTGGAATTTGGTGTCAGCAACTTTTTGTTAGTCTCTGTGTAGGGCAAAAGGATATATATTTGGGAGCATGAGGTACCGTCTTCCATGTTCACTTATTCAATAAATGTTCATTGTTTGCCTATAGGTGCCAGGCACAGTAATAGGGGCTAAGATTCAGCCCCATTCCTGCCCTCCTTGAGAAGCAGGACAAGTCTGACTGAAAAGATATTACCTCTAATGTCATCTCTAGTACAATTGTTCAATGAAAGCTTGGTTGACAGTGACAGGATGTTAGGAGGATTTTTAATTGAGCACCAAGACCACTCAGAGAAGTTTCACGTATGTTCACAGAACACCTATGAAGAATAGTGTGAGAGAGAGAGAAAGAGAGAGAGAGAGAGAGAGAAAGTGTGTGTGTGTGTGTGTGTGTGTGTGTGTGTGTGTGTGTGTGTATGCTCAGTTGTGACCGACTCTTTGCCACCCTGTGGACTGTAGCCCACCAGGCTCCTCTCTCCATGGGATTCTCCAGGCAAGAATACTGGAGGGGGTTGCCATTTCCTTATCCAGGGGATCTTCCTAAGGAAGGATAGTGGATGTTTTTATTTACTAGCTGCAGCAGCGCCACCACGTGGCACAATAGTAAATGATGTTTGCAGTCCATTGAGCCTGTCTGTAGGAATTACACAATTCTTTTTTGGGGAATTGGAGAGGGGAGTATTATTCTGTGTGGCTTGCAGGAATCTCAGTTCTCCGACCAGGGACTGAACCCAGGCCTCTGCAGTGAAAGTGCTGAATCCTAACTACTAGACCACCAGGAAACTCCCAAAATTACACAATTCTCAAAAAGAATTTTTTAGATTGAGGAAGAGGAGATTTGTATTATTTCAAAATCTGCACAGGATGGGAGACTTTTTGGTCTGCTTAAAATTAGCAAAATTTGCATTTTCTTAAAATAAGACAACACTATGCTAAGGTCTCCATCCTTCTCTCTGAGGGCCTCTAGTAACTCCTAGGAGTTAGCCCCAGAGGTGACCTTTTAAGAGTAGGACAGATACCCTGAAAATTCAGTAGATTCTTTGATGAGGTCTTCCCTGACTTCTTTTATGCAGTACCAAGCTTTATATGTTTCTAAAAAACTACCTCTGCTGTGGATTTTTTTCACCAGCAAACAGTCACTGAATGCCGGCATGTGCGTACTCTATTCGAGGCACGACAGATGCAGTGGCGCTCAAATCAGACTAAAATTCAGACTCTTCACTTATTATACTCGTGACACATCTGTCTCCTTTATGCCCTGTAAGTCCTTTCACAGCAGAGATCTGTCTCATCCTATTTCACTGGAACCACACCTTCAGCCCATTTAATTCCCCAGTAACAATTTCAGAACTCAGCTGCTTCAAGAAGATGGTACTTATTGGGGCCATGTCAGTTTTCTGGTGGGATCAAAGCTGTGCCTGCCAGCCACGGACAGAATACAAACGCAGAAAGTTCATTTTAGATTCTATGGTAAACTGAATAATAGCCCCCTGAAGATGTCCACATCCTAGTTCTCAGAAACTGTGGATCTTTTGTGGATGTGATTAATTTAAGGCTTTTGAGATGGGAGATTGTTGGGGTGGGCCCAGTGTAATCACGAGGATCCTTGTAAGAGGGAGGTGGCAGAGCTGGAGAGAAGACTGTAAAGATGGAAACAGATGTCAGAGAGGAGAGAGGTTGCTATGCTATGGGCTTTGAAGCTGGAGAGGAGGCCACAAGCCAGGGAATGTAGGTGAACTCTGCTGCTGCTGCTGCTGCTAACTCGCTTCAGTCGTGTCCGACTCTGTGCGACCCCATAGACGGCAGCCCACCAGGCTCCTCCGTCCCTGGGATTCTCCAGGCAAGAACCCTGGAGTGGGTTGCCATGTCCTTCTCCAATGCATGAAAGTGAAGAGTGAAAGTGAAGTCGCTCAGTCGTGTCCAACTCTTAGCGACCCCATGGACTGCAGCCTACCAGGCCCCTCCACCCATGGGATTTTCCGGGCAAGAGTACTGGAGTGGGTTGCCATCGCCTTCTCCGAGGTGAACTCTAGAGACTGGAAAATGCAAGGAAATGGATTCTCCTCTAGCATTTCAAAAATGAACACAGGCCTGCTGCCACATTTTAGACTTCTGACCTCAGAAGTAGAAGATAATACATTCGTGTTGCTATAAGCTGCTAACTTTGAGGTAACTTCCAGCAGTATCAGGAAGTTGATATAGATTTTTGTCTTCCCTTTAATCTGCCCACCCTATTGCCCATTCTCCCTGGTGCACAGAGCAGGACATTTCTACTCTGTTCACTTATTTTCCCAAGTCATGGAGGTGTCCTGGTGTTTTTCACACAAGACTGTAACAGTGTTTCTGTAATAAGGTTGTTTGACCTTTGGCATATCCTCAGGGTCCCCAAGTCTTCTATGAGATTTAAAATTCTGCATTTTCAGTTCCATGGTTTACTAAAAATTTAATATATAATTAATACACATTAATTGACAACTCAACTTACAACCCCAAAGTCAGCCTCATCTTCAGAAGAATGCTAAAAGCATTCTCATTAAAGTCAGGAACAATCCAGGTATATCCACTAGTACCACTCTTACTTTATGTTAATCTTGAAAATATTTTCAAAAAACTAAGAATTAGGGTAACAAGAAATGTGAAAAGTCAATATGAAGGAAACAGAACAAACCTTGAAAAAGAAGAAAGGTATGCCATGTTCCTTAAGAAAAGACTGACTATGATAGCACTGAAAACAGCCTTATGTGCTTAATATCACAGCAGCTGGGTTTCTCTTATTGGCAACTAAATGAAATTGATCGGAGAAATAGTCCTGTTTTATGTTTGTCTCCATAACTTCATTCTCCATCTAGCCTTTATATTACCTGATGGGCCAAGCCAAACTCACCTTTGGACTGCCAGGATATGGGAAGTGAATTCTCCCTAGGAGATGTTGCCTTCTGCTCCTTGTCTGACTTGCCCCTAAGCACCTTCAGTCCTCTTTTGTCTCACACACACACACACACACACACACACACACACACACACACACACACGACTCAGGAATACCCATTTCTATAATACTCCTCTGGACTATCCTAGGTTTTACTATCTTGTTGAAACAATAATTGCTACATAGTAAGGGTAATCTTCTCAGGATCATAGCTAAAATAACCATTTCATGATCTTCAACATGTCACTAGCCTATTCTTGGGTTATATGTTTTTTGGACATCATTTTTATATACCTCTTACCTCTCTACATCTTGGACATTGTAGCTTAAAAAAATTCCATTTCTAGGAACTTCCCTGGCGGTCCAGTGGTTGAATCTTCGAGCTTCCAATGCAAGGGATGTGGATTTGATCCCTGGTTGGGGAACTAGGGGCTTCCCTTGTGGCTCAGCTGGTAAAGAATCCGCCTGCAATGCGGGAGACCTGGGTTTGATCCCCGGGTTGGGAAGGTTCCCTGGAGAAGGAAACAGCTACCCACTCAAGAGTCGGACACAACTGAGTGACCTTCACTTTCACATTTTGGGGAACTAAGATCCTATATGCTGCATGCTGCATAGCACAGCCAAGAAAGTTAAAAAATAAAAGGCTAAAAAGAGATGTTTGTTTTTAAAAAACTCCACTGCTAATCACTACTGTCAAAGGAATTTTAGATAGCATCAATAAGTACATTTCTTTTGGTACAGGAGTGGAGAAAAGAGAGAAGCTGTTATTGTCACTGAAATCTTACTTGTCAGGCTAGCCTTGTGGGATGGGGTAGGGTGGTGGGAGGGGGGAGGGGCAGGGACAGGCAATAAGGTTAATCTCAAAGAATCTTCCATTTCAAGCAGACCACACCTTCTTTGGAGGCTGTTATCTGACTACTCCTAGAGGTGGCTAGGCTCTCTCAGAAGAAAAGCTAAGTTGGATTTTTAGCTCTCCTTTCCTCCCGCCTTATCTTCTCTCTGCAGAGCCTGGCAGATGCTAGAAATTCAACAACTGCCAAATGAACACAAGGATAGGATTGTCCTTCCACCAGCCTATATCCTGAAACCTAAAGAGCAGAAAGAAACTGCTTAAAAATTCTCTAAGTGCCACCAAATAGGAGCAGTCCATTGGCACAGCAGAGAAGATGTTAGCTTTGGGGCAGTCATTTAAAAAAATAATTTAAATTAAATGTATCTATTTAGGGCTGTGCTGGGGTCTTCGTTGCTGAGTGTGCTTTTCTCTAGTCGGGGAATGTGGGGGCTACCCTGGTGGTGGCGCGCAGGCTTCTTGTTGTGGTGGCTTTTCTTGCTGTGGAGCACGGGCGCTAGAGCACGGGGCTTCAGACTCTAGGGCACCAGCTGAATAGTTCTGTCCCTCGGGCTTAGCTGCTCCTCGGCATGCGGAATTTTCCTAGACTAAGGATTGAACCCAAGTCTCCTGTATAGGTAGGCATGTTCTTTACCACTGAACCACCAGGGAAGCCCTGGTAAGGTCTCTATCTTTCACTGTGTATATTGTGAAATGCTGTTGTTTCAGCCTCTCCACTCCACCTTTTTCTCTCCCTTGGTTTAAAAGAAATTAAAACTTGTGTGTATGAAAGTCGCTCAGTCGTGTCCTACTCTTTGTGACTCCATGGGCTTATACAGTCCATGGAATTCTCCAGGCCAGAATACTGACTGGGGTAGGTAGCCGTTCCCTTCTCCATGGGATCTTCCCAACTCAGGGATCAAACCCAGGTCTCCCGCATTGCAGGCAGATTCTTTACCAACTGAGCCACCAGGGAAGCCCAGGACATTTGGGGAGGCCCTTAAAAATATACTGGCCCTAGGCACTGAGCCTTCTATGTCTAATGGGTAAGCCAGTTCACCTCGGTGCTGGGGGACTGACTCTTTTTTTTTCCCTTCTTCCTGAGGGTTAACCACAGAATATTAACCTTCTTTCCTCCTTTTTACTGTATGTCCATTTTCTTTGAGATTTTATTTAATTAAAAAAAATATTTATTTTTGACTCTGCTGGGTCTTCACTGATGCTCGGGCTTTTCTCTAGTTGTCATGTGCGGGCTTCTCGTTTCAGGGGCTTCTCCTTTGCAGAGTACAGGTTCAAGGGCGTGCACACTTCCGTAGTTGCGGCTCCTGGTTTCCAGAGCACAGGCTATGTAGTTGTGGCTCACATGGCATGTGAGATCTTTCTGGACCACAGATGGAACCCATGTCTCCTGTATTGGCAGGCAGATTTTTTACTGCTGAACCCAGGAGAGCTCTGCTAAATGTGTTATCACCTCTGCTGAGACTTGACACTGTATATGAGAAGTCAGAAAACACACAGGCCTACAAGCAGGCCTGTGTGGGGCATTTGTCCACCGAGTGTGGTGAAGGCCTGCTGACCCCAGAGTCCCATGTGGCTCCCTCCCGCTGGATTGTTCCCAGACCTGCCTGTTTTTCAAGAAAAACTGGAAATCCTGAGTAGAAAAAAGTCAAGTCTCCTAATTCAAAGAAAAAACCCTTCCTGCTTGAGCCAAATAAAACACCTCTGTGAACTGCATCTGGCACTACTTTGTAATCTCTGTCAAATGTAGCTGCAGGGAGAACCCTTAAAAACAGGTGTAAAAGTAGAGAACCAACATGTCAGCAAGAATAGCATGGTTTTAGTATGACTGGGAAAATACCAATTGCAGCAAATTGTATAATTTTCTTACTATTTATGTGTAGTCACTTGGTAATAACTGTGAATCTAATTAACAATTTCAGGTTCTATAAACATCTGTTTGTATTTATGTGCATGCTATCTCATCCTCCTTCATTTGCGGTTTAGGTAAAGGGGCCATAATTTCAAGACTTATATGTATGAAGGAAAACTCTGTTGTTAATCATGCTTTTGTGTTTTTCAGAGTGTACTTAATTAGGTCTTAATGAAGGCTTATGTTTAATTTTTAGTCAGGTCACATGTTTGACTTCCTTTGGGGCTTTACTATATGAGAGAGAGAAGTCTATGTTCCTTTAAGTCTCTAGGAGTAAACATTTAATAAAGTAAGTGAAGTGAAAGTCACTCAGTCGTTCCTGACTCTTTGTGACCCCATGGACTATACAGTCCATGGAATTCTCCAGGCCAGAATATTGTGGTGGGTAGCTGTTTCCTTCTCCAGGGGATCTTCCCAACCCAGGGATCGGACCCAGGTCTCCCGCATTGCAGGTGGATTCTTTACCAGCTGAGACACCAGGGAAGCCCCAACATTTAATAAGGGTGATTTTAATGTGAAATAGGACTTCAGGGATTTAAATGAAAAGCATTTGTATATTTACTTCATAGCGACAAAGTCAGCCTTAAGTATTGCCAGAACATGACTAGGCAGGGACAAGCCCACAATTCTCCCTTCATCTCAGCTGATGATTTCACTTTCTAATCCTAGATTGTAAACAGACAATTAAGATCTAATGTGATGAGTATCTTGAGTGGGAAACAGGTTCCCATGGAAACAGAAGCAGAGTAACTTACTTAGGCTTGGTGGGGGAGGGAAGTCTGTTAAGTCTTCCTGGAGGAAATATATCTCCCATCAGTTCAGTTCAGTTCAGTTGCTCAGTCGTGTCTGACTCTTTGTGACCCCATGAATTGCAGCATGCCAGGCCTCCCTGACCATCACCAACTCCCAGAGTTCACTCAGACTCACGTCCATCGAGTCTGTGATGCCATCCAGCCATCTCATCCTCTGTTGTCCCCTTCTCCTCCTGCCCCCAATCCCTCCTAGCATCACAGTCTTTTCTAATGAGGTGGCCAAAGTACTGGAGTTTCAGCTTCAACATCAGTCCTTCCAAAGAAATCCCAGGGCTGATCTCCTTCAGAATGGACTGGTTGGATCTCCTTGCAGTCCAAGGGACTCTCAAGAGTCTTCTCCAACACCACAGTTCAAAAGCATCAATTCTTCGGCGCTCAGCCTTCTTCACAGTCCAACTCTCACATCCACACATGACCACTGGAAAAACCATATCTCCCATAAGAGTATTTAAAAACTGATTAACCTTCAATTAGAGGCCAGGATAAGGGTGAGGTGAGGGTGAGAAGTCTAGAATTAAAAATATCTGGGCTTGAAATTAAATTTAGTAGGACTGGAGGTCGCAAACCACCATTCTACTTCAGTATTTTGCAATGGAGCTTCCCTGGTGGCTCAGTGGTGAAGTATGCCTGCCAATGGAGGAGACACCATTTGGCTCCCTGATCTGGGAAGATCCCACATGCCACAACCACTGAGCCTGTGCTTGAGAGCGCAGGAACTGCAGCTACTCAGCCCAGGCACCACAGCTACTGAAGCCTGACTGCCCTGGAGCCTGTGTTTTACAACAGAAGCCACTGCAATGAGAAACCTGAGCACCGGAACTAGCGAAAAGCCCCTGCAGCAAGGAAGACCCAGCACAGCCAATAAAAAAGATGAAGAAATAAAAATTATACATATATAGTCCACAATGGCCAAACTTACAAAAAAGAGATTTCACACTTGTTACTTTCTGACCATTTCTTTTTTTTTTTTTTTTGCTTGTTTACTATTTGTTCTACCCCAACCTGCTCACACAGAACAGGAGCCTTACCCAACTTGCTGATTCCTCAGTGCCTGGCACAGGCCTGTTAGCCTTTCCATGTATCAGATCACCACCACTCCAACCTCCCCTCCCTCTCCCCCAACACCATCCAACAAACAAAATTCTCCTTCTTCTTCAGAGTTGGCTTCCTGCTCTCTGAAACCTCCATCTGTTTACCCCATTCCCACCTTCAGAATTAATTCTTTCAGAGTTCCCACAGCTAGTGATCCTTCCTTTCAGCATCGGTTGAATTCTACAGTGTCAGTTTGCTGGTACCTTCTCCCCTCTGATGCTGCTGCTGCTAAGTCGCTTCAGTCGTGTCCGACTCTATGCGACCCCATAGATGGCAGCCCACCAGGCTCCCCCATCCCTGGGATTCTCTCCAGTGGGTTGCCATTTCCTTCTCCAATGCATGAAAGTGAAAAGCGAAAGTGAAGTCGCTCAGTCGTGTCCGACTCTTTGCGACTCCATGGACTGCAGCCTACCAGGTTCGTCCATGGGATTTTCCAGGCAAGAGTACTGGAGTGGGGTGCCATTGCCTTCTCCATCTCCCCTCTATTCCTCATTAAATGTTAAATTATATGAAGATAATACTGTAGTCATCTGTGTAAGTCTCTGAACACTTCATGCAGCCTTTTACACACAATAAGTAGGTAAGTGTGTGTGAGTGGCTCAGTCGTGTCCGACTCTTTGCGACCCCAGGGACTGTAGCCTGCCAGGATCCTCTGTCCATGGAATTCTCCAGGCAAGAGTACTGGAGTGGGTTGCCATTTCCTTCTCCAGGGGATCTTCCTGACCCAGGGATCCAACCTGGGTCACCTACATTGCAGGTGACAATTAGCTAAGACTCTTTGCGACCCCATGAATCGGAGCACGCCAGGCCTCCCTGTCCATCACCAACCCCCGGAGTTCACTCAGACTCACGTCCATCGAGTCCGTGACGCCATCCAGCTATCATCCTCTGTCGTCCCCTTCTCCTCCTGCCCCCAATCCCTCTCAGCATCAGTCTTTTCCAATGAATCAACTCTTCGCATGAGGTGGCCAAAGTACTGGAGTTTCAGCTTTAGCATCATTTCTTCCAAAGAAATCCCAGGGCTGATCTCCTTCAGAATGGACTGGTTGGATCTCCTTGCAGTCCAAGGGACTCTCAAGCGTCTTCTCCAACACCACAGTTCAAAAGCATCAATTCTTTGGCGCTCAGCCTTCTTCACAGTCCAACTCTCACATCCATACATGTAGATCCCATTAAGAACTTAGGTGCTCCCCTCCATTTGTGATTAGAAACGAAAACAAGATTAAACCGTAAAATGTAACTTTTAAAATGACAACTTACATGATGCTATATTTAGGACACCGTCTATTTATAATTTTCCTTTCATTCATCCTCTCTCTGCAAGTCCCGGTTTTGACCCGAATAGTCTATCCGAAAACTCCACTGCCGGAGTCTCAGGTTGGGTCTTTCCTATGCTTCCGGACACCACTTTCTTGAACAGACTGCAAGTTTGCCTTCCCCCAGCAGGGCGTGACGCCAGAAGTAGCACGGATATCATCTTCATCCCAGGAAAGCGGACAAACCCCTACCCCGCCCCGTCCCGCCCCGTCCCGCCCCCTCCAACCTCCCAGTCGGCTTCAGATTTATTTTCTGAGTTGAAGTAAAAGCTCCTCCCAAGCTGATTATTCATTTCTTCTTTAAGAAGTCTTTCCTTCCCCGCCCAGCACCTATCTAGGGTTGGGGCTGGAAAAACAGTGAAGTAACAACCGGCCCCGAAAGCCAATTCAAAAAGATTCACTAAATTCTCCGGCCCAATAGCAAAACCCGACACGGAGACGCCCCCAAATATTCAGTGGGCGGGCCCAGGAAATGCTCAACACCGGAAGTCACGTGGCGCCGTTCGCCTTGAATTCCTCAAGTCGGCAGTCGACTATTCAGCCTTGCAGGCGCCTCTGGCGGGCTCCACTGTGATCCAGCCTTTCGGTGCTCGACTCGCCCGTGCTGCTGCCGCCGCTGAAGGAGGGGCAAAGCTCAAGATGGCGGACAAAACGCCAGGCGGCTCTCAGAAGGCCAGTTCAAAGGTAATTTCTTAGAGGACTTCTTAAGTCAGTGGCCCTATCACTGTCGTCTGGGGGCTATAGACGCTTCTGGCCAGCGGGAGGAGATTGGGGTCGGGGTCCGTGTTCTGGTCGCGACGGTAGGCCGGGGCGCAGACGGACCGTGGTGCGCAGGTTGAGAGGCCTGGTGTCTCCCCTTAGTCCCAGCCTGGATTCGGCTCGAGACTGGGGGCCCCAGGGCTGGTGGCCTGAGTATTTTGGCCCCAGTTTAGCACTGGAGTGAAATCAGGGATTTAGATTGAGGTCTTAAATCCGGAAAACACGCCGGGGTGTTTCAGCTTGTTGCGCTCTTCAGGCCGCCGGGGCAGAGCCTAGGAGAGGCGGGAATCGCTTCCCTTAGCTTAAGTGTCTGCCTCCTTTTCCTTTGGTTTTGGATCTCACACGCTTCCGGCCTCCCCCCGTTTCCCTCACATCCTCCGGGGAATAAATAATCTTTAGGGCCATCGGTTGTGAGAGGAGGACCAATAGTGAAGGGACGCGGGGTGGGAAGTGCAGTTCCCCTTTGCGGTGATGCATCGCCAAGGTTAACGCTACGCTCTACACGTGGTTTTACCTCACGTAAGAGGAAGTATATTTGGAGGGCTCATTTCCATAGACTTGGAAGCCACCTAAGATTAGTAAATTGCTTTTGAGTTTACAGGGAACCGTGTGCATGTATTGTGGAAATTACTGAGCTGTGGAAGTAGTTTAGCGTTAGTTAGGTTGTGATTAGCATCAGGTTCTAAGTTGCCATCTTGGAGGGGTCCTTTAATCGACTTTTTGCTTTGAATTTCTCATCTCCAACACGATATTAAAAGTAATAGGTCCTGCCTGAAGTAGTTGTTAAACGCTTTTTGATGCTGATCCGAGAAGTTGTGTAATACTTAAAGGTTCTAGGACTGTTACATCTTACAGAGTGTGTGTGATTGTAAGTAGGGTTTTAGGAAGTTACGTTTACGGTAGACGGAGCATGTCTGGTATGTACAATTTGTTCTCGGAAATGCAACCTGTTATATACTTGCTTCCTCAGTTTCTGTTAAATTGTAATCTTTATGCCGTTTGGTGAATGGTGTTTATAATTAGTTCGTTATCGGTAATGGATTTTCCAGAAATCCTTCAGTTGTGTAGAAACTATGGTAGAGAGCTAGTTTTGGCTACTTTACATGTGGGGTTTATTTCTTGCTTGTTTCTTCCTTCCCCAGTACCTTTTCCCTTGGTGAGGAGGGGAATAATTGAGTACATGATTTCCCACTTCCTCAGCCGACTCTGACAAAACCAGCCCAGGCCTCCCTACTGTTAGGGAACTGTTAGGAAAGCTGTGTGCGTGCTGAGTCGCTTCAGACTCTCTGCGATCCTATGGACTGTAGCCCGCTAGGCTCCTCTGTCCGTGGGATTCTCCAGGGAATAATACTGGAGTGGGTTGCCATTTTCTCCTCCAGGGGATCTACCGACCCAGGGATCGAACCCGCCTCCCTTGTGTCTCCTACATTGCAGGTGGGTTCTTTACCACCGCCACCTGGGCAGGAAAGCTACTACATCCATAAAATTCATGGCATAAGGTTCATTATTTTTGTTTATTTTCAAAGTAATATTTTAAGTATCTTTTATTTGAGACTTTGGATATATTGAAAACGTTTTAATGTGTATGTTCAGGCTTCCTTTTCTAATAGTACTTCTCATGGTTGTGTGTGGCTGTTCCCTGTAAGTAAATTGTTAGATCTTCCAGTAATAAACCTTTTCAGTTTATATTGCTTTTAAAAGTTTTGTTGTTTTTTTAATGTGGACCATGTTAAAAGTCTTTATTGAATTGTTTACAATGTTGTTTTTGTTTTATATTTTGGTTTTTTAACCGTGAGGCATGTGGGATCTTAACTCCCTGACCAGGGATGGAACCCTCACCCCCTGCATTATTGGAAGTGAAGTCTTAATCACTGGACTGTCAGGGACGTCCTCTGTATTGCTTTAGATTATCATCAGTTGATGCTGTTAAGAGATTTTCTACTGATGTCATTAAAATATCTCAGGACTTGACGTTATTTGCTCCATTAATATGGAGGGTGCATGTTTTGTAGAGAGATTATGAATTTTGCTAACAAGGTGAAAGTGAAGTCGCTCAGTCGTGTCCGACTCTTTGAGACCCTGTGGGCTGTAGCCCACCAGGCTCCTCCGTCCATGGGATTCTCCAGGCAAGAATACTGAAGTGGGTTGCCATTTCCTTCTCCAGGGGATCTTCCGGACGCAGGGATCGAACCCAGGTCTCAAGCACTGCAGGCAGAGGCTTTAACCTCTGAGCCACCAGGGCAGACTGCTAACAAGATAATTGGATTCAAATCCTGACTTGATAATAAATCGTTTGCGCTATCAAGGCAAATTGCTTAACTTTTTCAGCCTTAAATTTCCTTGTTTGTAATATGGATGTAATCTCATTTCTACAGGATCGATGTAAGAATTAAATAAGTGAATGTCTATAACATACATTAAAAACCTTAGTTCCTTTCCTC
Organism: Capricornis sumatraensis; assembly: GCF_032405125.1. Classification (NCBI taxonomy): domain Eukaryota; kingdom Metazoa; phylum Chordata; class Mammalia; order Artiodactyla; family Bovidae; genus Capricornis; species Capricornis sumatraensis. The sequence continues at coordinate 232,012,248 of NC_091069.1, read as the reverse complement.
TTTTGTTCTTAGAGGAAACAAAAAGTACTTTTCAAAATGTCAGGATAAATTCTAAACCTGAGATTTAGAATCTGTCATCAGTTATCATGACTGCTCAGATTGCTGCTTTTTATTTCTAACCCCAAGTCCAGAATTTATTGGAGAGAGTATAAGATCATTTTGGTTTAATACTGCAGCATTTGGGATTTCTAGTCTTTGATCTCTGGTTTGATTTCCCTACATCTGGGGAGTGCAGATGAGTGACCTATTCTACCATACAGATGAGTGAACAGATTTTTCAGTTTCATGTTCATTCTTTTGTCATAAATTCCTGTTGATATGGGCTTGTCAATCATATTTCTAGACTCTGAGAAAAATGCTAATTTAAAAATATGCAAGAGGATGTAGTGTATAGCATGGCGACTGTAGTTAACAATGTGTGCGTGCTCTCAGTTCTGTCTCACTGTTTTGAGACTCCATAGACTGTAGCCCACCAGGCTCCTCTGTCTCTGGGATTCTCCAGGCAAGAATACAGCATGCCATGCCCTCCTCCAGGGCATCTTCCCCACACGGGGATTGAATGAACCCTGATCTTTTGCCTGTATTGGCAGGCAGATTCTTACCACCGAACCATCGGGGAAGCCCATAGTTAACAGTTTTAAGTATTGCATAGTTAAAAGCTGCTGAGAGAGTAGATCTTAAAAGTTCTCATCACAGGAAGAAAATAAAAAACTCTTTTAACTGTGTTTGATACTGGCTGTTAACTAGACTTAATAGTGTGGTGATCTTTTTGCAGTGTATACAAATACTGGGGCTTCCCTGGTGGCTCAGTAGTAAAGAATCCACCTGCCAATGCAGGAGACTTGGGTTCAATCCCTGGGTTAGGAAGATCCCCTGGAGGAGGAAATGGCAACCCACTCCAGTATTCTTGCCTGGAAAATCTCATGGACAGAGGAGGTCAAAAAGAGTCGGACATGATTTATAGCAACTAAACAACAACATACAAATAATGAATCATACTGTATACCTGAAACTAATGCAGTGTCGTATGTCAGTTATACCTCAGTAAAATAAATTTTAAAAATATAATGTATGACAGGATTTTTGCTATTGACAATGGCAAAATTATTTGACCTGTCTTAAATACAAAATAAAGAGATTAAATTAGATACTCTCTACAGTTTCTTTTGGACTTCCCAGGTGATGCTGATGGTAAAGAATCCTCCTGCCAATGCAGGAGACACAAGAGATGCAGGTTTGATCCCTGGGTTGAAAAGATCCCCTGGAGGAGGAAATGGCAGTCCACTCCAGTATTCTTGCCTGGAGAATCCCATGGACTGAGGAGCCTGCGTCCATAAGGTCGCACAGTTGGACGCGACTGAGCAACTGAGTGGCAGCAGCGCAGTTTCTTTTAGCTTTAAAAATTACATGAAGGGTGTATAGTCAAATGATTTAACCTTTGTGTGTAGTTATCCTAATGAAGAAACCCCATGTCTTTTGTTTTCTGTGGAATTTTGCTGTACTTACATTTTAAAGCCTGGCAAAGGTTTTAGGAATTAGCTAAGAATTTCCTGTGCCTTTATTCCTGTATCACCAGACTAAAATAATGTTTTAGGGGAGAGAGGTCTTGGTGCCATGTTGTAGCTTTGATTTTGGGAGGAGAGGCAAAGTGTCTATAATTGTTTGCTTAGAAAAATATTAAGCGTATTTCCTTAGAATTTAGTTTATAAAAATTCATAAAAATTTTGATTTTAAGAGTTGTTTGCTCAGCACAATGAGGATATGAAGAGAATGTGGTATCCTTGTTCCCTCTGCATCTGCTGTGCTGGTAGTACTGCAAGTATAGTGGGATTGTGTGCCCTGTTACTTGACTCTGACAGTGCATTATTTTTTTCCCATATTGTAAAAACTTGGGTTAGAGAGGTAAATGAGCAAAGTATAAAATGCTGTTGGCTTCCTTGGATGCTCAGTTCTAAATCGGTGTGGGAACTATCAGTATTTTGAGTGACTGCTGATTAGTGAAAATATTTCACTTGTGTGAAATAATGTATGATGAGGATCCATTCATAGCTTGTGATCCTTAGGTATGTATTATTGCCTGTGTACCTTTTTTGGTGGTACCTAAAGATATGTAAGAAGTAAGTATGACCAAAAACTTCGAAGATTTACACAGACCTTGAGAAATTAGCCTCTGTTGTTTGCCAATTTTAAACTGAGTCTTCATTATGATATGATTGAAACTGTAAGATAAACACCTTATAAGGAGATCAGTTTTCTATGTGGAAGGCTGTTTTGAGGTGGAGAGAGAAATTAGGAGCTTTTGTTTTCTTGATTGGTGCCTTTTAGAAAGTTGAGTATTTGTAGCATTGGTTCTTGAATATGACTACTGATACGTGTTTTGAAAATGTGTGTCTTATTGGATTGAATTGATTTTTTTATTCCTGAAGCTTTGTTTTTCCCGGAAAACAAATCGACAAAAACATTCATTTGCCATGCAAGTTGAAGACTTCTGCCTCTCTGTTCCTTTTACACAAAGAGCATCATTTTTGGAGAAAGAAGCAAAAAAGTTCCTATAGGATATTAAACTCAAAAATAGTAATATTGCAAATAATTTGCCTTTTATACTAAGTAGCTTTAACAGCTTATTGCATATCAGCCACTTGGTGGGTATTTTGCAGACTTTTTTTTTTTTTTTTTTAAGGAAGATGCATTTGCCAATAGCACTTGAGGCTGTTTGGTACTGTTAGACGTCTGTTCCTTGAGCAGTCAGTGTTTTTTCACTAGATTTTTCCTCATTTTAGATTAAATGCAAATCATTCAAAATGTACTTAAAATGTTTCATGTATTTTGGATGTAATTTTAAGGATAGTTTCAGCCTTGTTATTTAACATTATTAAATAGTGCTTGTCTCAGTGAGTTTATGAAGTTTTTTTGAGAGGTGGACTTTGGTTTGTCTTGGAGAGTGGTATTCAGCTAGGTAGTTGCTCCTTGTTGGTGAGTGGGCAGCTTAGTATATATTGATAGTATGGAATGTAATTTTGTTGGGTAGGTACTTGTTCCAACCAGCTGAATCAGCAAGTGTATTGAGACTGTGTCACTTGCCAGATCTTGTGTTTAACTCTGAGGAATAAAACGTTGAATAAGATGACAGTTCAGTTTTGGGGAGCATGCTGTCTAGTGGAAGAAGAGAGTCAATGTATAATAGTTCAAGGCAGAACTATCTGAAGCATCTAAAAGTTTAGATAAAGAAATGACAGCTGAATGGAGGGTGGGGTTGAGGGAGGCTTCAGGAATGGAGGCATTTGATTGAGTCTTTAGAACAAGGAGCAAAGTTTTGAAGGGTAGACAGGTATCAAAAGAGATGGGTGAAGTAAAGAAAATGAAAATCACTTGGAAATGGATTGCTAAATGGTCCGTTTTAGCCAATTTATAAGGCTCTGGAATAGGAAATAAAAGTTTCTGAGATGGAAAGGTTTGTTTGAGCTAAATTGTGGAGGCTTTGAAACCTGTGGAATAAGAGTCATAGAAAATTCAAGACAAGAAAGACCTTTAGGAAAACTATACTGGAGACAATTTAAGAAGAATCTGGGAGTGAGGAGAATAGTTTAAAGATTTTTGCAGTGCTGTTGATAAAGATTGCTCCAAAAATCTCACCTCAGATACTCTCTGGGAAGCTTTTCTGACATTGTCTCCATCCCACTGAGATTTGCTTGTCCTCTGTGCTCGTGCAGTGTAGCCACACTGTTTTACTTGTCTCTCTTATTAGCTCCTAAGGGCAAGAGCTATGTCTTATTTTACTTTATATCTCTAATGCATGACACAGTACCAGTAAGTGGTTGCCAGTAAATGGGTTGCATACAGGGAAGATCTGAACCATAGTAGTATTTTTAGAAAAAAGGGTCCCGGAGAAGAGTTTTAGTAGAGGTGGGATAAACAGAATGTGACTCAGTTGATTATGGGGGATGAGGAAGGAGTCGGGGACGACCCTGTTATAATAATCCTGCTGGCTAACACTCATTGAGCACTTGTATGGGCCCAGTGCTGTTCTTAATGCTTCACCTGTCTTTGTCCTTCAACACCACAGTCAGCTTTATAGATGAAAGAACAGATTACAAAGCTGCTGGTAAGTGCTAAAAACAGGAAGTCTGATTCCAGAATCTGCTCTTAATGTTACTACTTCCAGATTATGACTGAGAATTAGCATTCAGTGACAGAAATACAGTCAACAGGAGAAGCTAGTTTGGGAGGGATTTTATACATACTGGATTTAAGGAACTTGGAGATATTCAGGTGAAGATGTCCTGGAAGTTGTTTAAGAACAGATTGGAACCTAGGAGAAGCACCAAGGTTGAAAATAAGAAATTGGGGTTCATTTCGGTTCAATAGAAGTGTTGATGTACTTCCTTTGGGAGTGATTCTTCAGCTTTCAGAGATGTGAGTTGATGCTTTAGAGGGTATGAGGAGGAAGGAGACAAATGGGATAGGAGAACTGATCAGGCAGAGTGGAAATATTGAAGCAGTGTTGCTGTGGGTAGCTTGGTAATTTGAAGAACTCAGGTGTGGGGGTTTTTCAATTGAAGTAAAGGTAGGAGCAGTCAGAAAAAAAGTTTTACTTTGAAGTTTAGTTGGCTTCATCTCTCTCCTCAGCAGCTGTCAGAATTAAAAAAAATTTTTTTTTGCTGTCCTTCCCCACATGTGTATTACAAATCTGCCTTCTCTGTCTTGAGATAAATTTTTTCTTGTGTCTGCTTCTTTATTGCCTCAAATCTCCCTTATTTTCCCCTTTTGTTTCTTGCTTTTGGGTGTTTTCACTTGGATGAGGAATTGTGCTGTGCACTGCAGAAGCTCATTAAACATCACTAATTTGGTGTTCTTCAGCAAAGACATAAAACCCCGACCCAAGACAAATAATATAGTACCGTTCCAGGTTAAGTAGAGGCAGAGACGTGACTTCAAAAGCAGTGTTACATTTACTGTTCACCTGAACCATTAGCTCAAGAAGTTAGTTATTCCTTTAAATTTTTTATTCACTACTCTTTGCATCTCTTTAACTCTTCTCAAGCCTAAAGTTTTATTCTGAATGCTCTGTAGCTGCAGCTGCTTATCAGTGGAGAATGTTTGGTTTGCAGTAAATATTGTTCAGTGCCATCTTGGGTTAATCAGCTGATGCATCGTCCTATGCTATGCTGTTATTTTTAAATCCTAAAAATGATGATTTGGATATGGTGGCATAAAGAAAAAGGGTTAGCACTTTCATAGCTACTCTTTCATGTTTCTTCTTCTGGGGAAACTTCAGAATTATTTTTGGCAATCCCCCTTGTCCCCTTGCAAAGACTTCTATTTAGGATTTTGAGCTATGGAATGAAATTGCATTAGATACAAAAATAAATTTAGGTATAGTTGACTTTGTCTTAATAGTAAGGTATTTCTTTAGTTGGTTTCTAGGTGTTTTATGTTTTTTCTTGCTATTACTACTAGGGTGTTATTTTTTGTTACCTAGCAGGGTAACAAAGAGCAACAATGTTTTTTTCTGTTCAATTCAGTCTCTTGACTCAACTTTTCTTTTTTAAGAGGAGTTATTTATTCTTGGATTTTTAAGTGTCTGCAAATAGGCACATTTCAAACTGTGATTCAAAGTATGTTTCCCAGGGTTAAATTTAAATATAAAAAAAAATTCCTCCCATATATCTTGCCTTTTAGGAAAGGTTAGCAGGGAGAAGGAAGTGAAATAGGAGAGACAAAATAAAAGTTGGGGACAGAAAAAAGGTGGGTAGAAAGAATGGAGATGGGAAGTGGCTCAGTGCTTGCTTGTCTTGGGCTGGTTGTGCCTCAGTCCAGTACAGTGGAGGAATAAATTGATTCAGTGTGAAAATCTGATCAGCTGTTCAGAGCCATATGTTTCTACAAGATATGTGTGTAAAAAAGTACTGTGTGGACCCGTAGGAATCTTGTTTGCTCTTTTCTGCATCATACAAATCTTCAGTTTTCTCTTAAAAATGAATGTGCCTTGTTTTTGAAATCTAGTATTCAGGTGAGATAAATGTGATCTCAGGTTTCTTGATTTCACTTTTAATACTTAAATATATGCAAAGTAAAATCTCACTACACAATACCTTGAAAAATAAAAATGACTCAGTGACAGTTAAATTCTGGGCCTCCAAGTAGAAATTTCAGAAAGATATCTCATATTAGTTTTAATTTGGCTTTTTCATCCTTAGATGCATAGTGAAAAATCAAATTTGTTATACACTATATGTAATCTGAAATTGTATATCAACTTAAAAGATGAAATTTTAACAGATGGCCTTACTAAATGGCACCATTGTTTGAAGACTGAACTTAACTGGCCCGTTTATTTTGGATCACAATTTTTTTTTTCTGTAAGTCAGATTGCCTTTGTTTGATTTTATGAGTTGAGAAGAAATTGCTATTAATTTGGAAAGATTAAGTCTTTATAACATGAAAATACTTATTTTGTTAGCATGATACTTTTTCTCATTATTTAAAGGTTGATTTTTATTTTTAATACTTACAGACCAGATCATCAGATGTTCATTCATCTGGATCTTCAGATGCCCATGTGAGTATCAGAGGCAGTCTTTGTCTTTTTTCCTTAAAATTTACTTTCTTATTGTGTAGATCCCTACTTGACATATCCCTTACGATTTTACCTGACAAATATGATTGCATTGTACGTGCCTATTTTCTTTTAACCTTTTTTGCTAGATATTTTGTGTTCTTTTTTCTGTTCTGTTATTCACATAAGTTGGCCCCTTAAACCATGTTAGAAACGAAATACGTATATTTCCTTTTTTTATTGTGCTTGTAAAATTTTGTGCATATATATGTGTGTGTGTTTATACGTCTCTTAAACAAGTTTTACGTTTATACACAATTCTTTTCACACTGCACAGTACACCTTTTGGAAATCCCCTGCATGTCAACGGCTGTAACTCTAGTCTTTCTAATGACGTCTTAACTTTCCATGCGGGAGGTATATTATTATTTATTAAGCTGGTTTCTTTGTTGGTGGGCCTAGATGTTTTGTTTAAAGCTTTTTGACATTTTGAATAACGCAATAAACATTACTTTACATGGGTTATTATAGCAGTGCTATAGAAGTGTGGTTTTCAATGCTATAAAAGTGTGGCCACTGAGAATTTTTCAGTCTGAGTTCAGAATTCTTCTGTAACAATACTAAGACATCATTTGCCTTCACTGTGTTGACATTTGCACTAATGGTATAAAAGCAGTTGATGGGTAAACTGTTGGCACCTCGGCACAAATCAAGGCAGTGTCACCAAAATGTGCAAGTAGTTGTCATATTCTTCTCCACTAGGCACAGTAAAAATAAGCTAGTTTCACTTAAGAACTTTCTTGATTAGATAGTAAAAATGATTAATATAAAATATTGTCCTTCTGTATGGGTTCTGAGTGATGAAATGGGAGGCACTTCTACCTGCCAAAATGTGGTATTTGTCTTACGGAGAAGTGCTTGTGGGATTAAGTTGTGAAATAAAACTGGTTCCTTTTCTCATTGAGTGCTATTTTTACCTGAAGGTACAACAGATTGACAGACTGGTTAATCAGACTTGGGTGTTTGGCAGACATTTTCTTTAAAGTGAAGGAAAGGTACCTGTTTCTTCGAAGAAGACAGCAGTCTGTTAAATGATAATAAAATTTGAACTTTCAAGTCCAAATTAGAATTATTGAAAACTTTCTGTATTTAAGAACTTTTCTGATGAAATCAGTGGTAAAGTATTAAGGGATGAGATTAAGGGGTCAGTAGTGATATATTTTGACAGTATGTAATGAATTTTGTCAGTATTGGAATGTTTGGGTTGTATCTAGTTCAGTATGACTTGTATGATTCTTAAGAACTTATTTTCCTTTTCTTTAAGATGGATGCATCTGGACCCTCAGATAGTGATATGCCAAGTCGGACTCGACCTAAGAGCCCAAGAAAACATAATTATAGGAATGAGAGTGCCCGTGAAAATGTTTCTGATTCTCCTCATCAGAATCTTTCAAGGGTAGGTATTGATAAAGATTATGAAGGATAATTAATGGTTTGGATATGTCCTTAATTGAATTTGGTACTTAAAGTGTCTTGGTTTTGTATTTGTTTCATTTTGTACTGTTTGAAAATAGCATTCATTATTCGGTTTGGGTTAACAGTAAATAAACTTATCTAAGGGAATGTTTTTTAAGTCACATGTAAGATAATGTTTCATTTAAAAATTTTGTTTAAAAAAACCAACGAGTGTTTGGATGTGAAAAGGCTAATTGGTTTATTGTTCGCCCCTTAGGCCAAACCTTTGCTGAACCAAGTGCCAGATGCCAGTCACTGGAAATACACAAATGTTTAAAATACTTTTCCCTTTTTGGCTATGTCATGTGGCATGCAAGATCTTAGTTCCCTGATCAGGGATCAAACCTCCACCCCCTGCAGTGGAAGCACAGTATCCTAACCACTGGACCTCCAGGGAATTCCCCAAACACACTTGTTCTCAGGGAGCTTATATGTAATCTCATCCTGAGAAGCAAACAGGAGCAGATGCTATTCACTCTGCTGGTCAGTGCAGGGCCCAGGGCCACCCAGGCACCCAGAGGAGTGTCTCTGTGCATGTATCTGCAAAATACTCTTGTACTCTTTTAGTCTTTTAGATTTCAAATAATGTTTTCTTGTCATGGTTAAATTTAGAAAATACAGTAAAACAGTTATTACCAGCCAGTGTTGACATTGATAACACTTTATTTTTCTTGTTTGGTATTTGTAAGCATAAATATATATTTACTTCATTGAGGTCTATTTTATAGGAACACATTTTAAAAGACTCTCAGGTCTAATTTTTGTAAAAAACTAGGAAAAATTCTATAAGACTTTTTAATGAATCATTATATTTTTTGAGTAAATATTCCATGATTTCCTTAACCATTTCTCTCTTAGGTGTCTAAATTTAGCTCCTAAGATATAAATAAAATTGAGGACAAAAATTTTGTTGTGTAAAAACTTGTTTTTCATGGAATTTATGTGTAATTTTACCATTTGTTTAAACCAAAGAAGTTGAAACCAAAGGTGCTGAATGATGGCCAAACATTTTCCTTTCTATTTTGGAAAAAAATTCACTTTGAAATCTGTTCATGAAACCAGTAGTGACTTCTGAGTTATGAACTTCTTTTATCTTTTCAGAGGGATTTAAATGTAACTTTAAGGTATTAATGCAGTATTACCTTTCCATTCTGTCTCTCACCAAAAGCAAGCCTGTTTAATAACCAGGGGACTGATACTCTTATAAGTCAGTCTCATTTTGGTAGGTGAGAGAGGAATATTCAGATTTCAATTGCAGGTTAATATTTAGGCTGTATTTAATAAACATTCCTCTCTTTTAAAATTTTATGAATCAAAAGAAAACTTTCTGAATCAAAATTAACATTCAAATGAATGACAGAACAATTAAGAGTCTACAGTTTATTCACACCATATTTCAGAAGGAAATTGCTTCTAATTTAACATAAATGAAGACTTCATTAAAATACTGTTTCTCATTCAAAATTAATTGGTAACTGTATACTTCCTGAAACCTAGAACATAGTATGTGGTATTTTCCCAGCAATGAAAATGAAATTGTGTTCATAAATATCAGTTTTGTTGATGAAGAATAGAGTAATTTGCTGAATTATAAAAGGAAATGATGTGATTTTTGCACCTGAATTGGGAGTTCTGGATGGTGATGATTCCTGCTATTCAATCATGGAAATATATGCTCTTCCTCCCTATTTGAATGTCTGTTTTTTATCACTGCTTCTTTTGCCCAGAAACATCTATACTTTCCCTCCTCAAATGCTTTTATTCTTGCCAACAAGTAGGTTGAATGTGTTATAAGCCTTAGTGTCTCTTTGTGTTTTATTTTTATTTAAAAATGACTTTTGTATGTTATTAACTCAATTAACTTGTTAATAACCTCAAGGTTATAGATAACATTGAGTTAGAAGAGTTATAGGTAACATTGAAAATGTGTATGTAAAGGTGTATGCTTTTTACCTTTTCACAGCCTCTTCTAGAAAACAAACTTAAAGCTTTCAGTATTGGAAAAATGAGTACAGCTAAGCGAACTTTGAGTAAGAAGGAGCAAGAAGAATTAAAGAAGAAGGTAATGCTTAGAATGTAGTTTTAGTTATCTCTGTCAGTTAAATGTACCTAAGGAGGCTTTAAGTGTATGGACAGTAGAGAAATGTTTCTCAAAGATTCTTGATTTCAAGGGTATTCTCAGCTCCTACCTCAAGTTAAGTCTATAACACAGAGGTATTCAGTGAAGGTCCAGCTTTATGCCTTTCCCCTCCATCATTTCCTCACTTCTGTGTGACAGTTTTGATTATTTTCTGGTCTGTTCTTCTCCTGTAAGCCAGTGTGTATAAATGCATGTTGTGCCTGCTTTTTTTTTTTTAGATGAACAATGTTTTACTTTATATAATACCCATTCCTTCACTTTGCTTTTTTCTCTTAACATTGTATCTCAGAGATTACCGCAAGTATATTGAAGCATTGCTTGTTCTTTATTGAAGCTATATAGATATGTGATAGTTAATGTACTAAAATCCTACATTCGCTGCAATTCCTATTGAGGGAATTAATGTTTTGGTCTTTTGTTTCCAGTAATGCAGTCAGGGATAGTGTTTTGTATTTGGGTTTACTCCTAGTATACTTTTAGGATATATTCCTGTAAGTGAGATTACTGCATTGAATGCTAAATGTATAATTATAGTTATGCTAGATGGTGTTAAATTGCTCTCTATGGGCAAGTCCATTTTGCATGCCTATAATCAGTGTTTGAGAGGTTGTTTCCCCATGGCTTTGCCAACAGGATATTTTTGAAGGAGTTTTGCCAATCTGGTAAGCAAAAAATGGAATCTCAAGGTAGTTTTAAATTTGCATTTCTCTTATAAGTAAGGTTGGACAACTTTTCTTGTGTTTATTTTTGTGAACTGTCTGCTTATATCTAAACCAGTATTTCTCTTAGAGGGATATCTGTATTTAGAAATTCTTGTTTTAAGTATATTGTACCACTTGGGTGTGATGCACGGTACAGTGCTTTTTCCTCAGGTTGTGGATTCCGTTTTTATTTTGCTTCTGGTGTTTTTTTCCATGCAGAAACAAGTCATGGGCAGATTTACCATCAGTCTTCTTATTTCTGGTTTTTCTGTTTTGTTTTTTTATTCCAAGCTTATAAAGGAATTTCCTCATTTTTTTCCCCTCATACCTACATTTTTAAAAATTAAATCTTATTCATTTGCAATTTCTTCTAGTGTATGATGTGAAGAATTGGTTCATTTTTATTATTTCTTTTAAATAGCTATCAAATGTTGAATACTCAATTTCCACATGGGCTTCCCTGGTTCCTCGGTGGTAAAGAATCCGTCTGCAATGCCTGAGACGCGGGTTCAGTCCCTGGGTCGGGAAGAGCCCCTAGAGAAGGAAATGGCAACCCACTCTAGTATTCTTACCCTGGGAAATTGCATGGACAGAGGAGGGCTCTGGTGGGCTACAGTCTATGTGGTCACAGAAGTTGGACATGACTTAGCGACTAAATAACAACGCAAAATTTTTACATACTGTTGGATTTATTTCTGTATTTTCTGTTCTGCTCTGTTTGACCTTCAGGTCATACATGTTTTAGGGACATTTAGAATAGTTAAATTGTGAGGGTTCTACTGAAGGTTTTTTCTTTAATGCAGACTGTCTGGAGATATTTAATGCAAACTGTTTGAAGCTTCTTCAGACTTCTAATTATTTTATGTCTTTGGTGATTTGTGAAGGAAATGTTTATATTCACTGAATTAAATTGTTGTGCCTTATAATTGTCATAAACATTAATAGAGTAATATAGTCTGTGTAGTCAGTTGTCATATAGTTGCACCCTTCAGTTGTCTCTAAACAAATTTATTTAGTGTATCCTTTTTTTCTGTTCCACAGATTATTGGTAGAGGAGCAAAGTCCTTCTTAATTTCAATGTTAATTAGTATCTACTAAGGATTAGGTATTATTGCCTAAGAGGAGTGCTTAATAACTGCTTTCCCCATTGGAGGAAGAGATTGTTTACATTACTCCTTGATGAGTTTCACCCTGTGTACAATAATTTTTATATCAAGTGATATTAATATTTTCATGTGTATTTAGGAGGATGAAAAGGCAGCTGCTGAGATTTATGAGGAATTTCTTGCTGCTTTTGAAGGAAGTGATGGTAATAAAGTGAAAACGTTTGTGCGCGGAGGTGTTGTTAATGCAGCAAAAGGTTAGTGTGAATGTTACAGTCCTTGAGCAAACCTAAAAAGTCTTGGTTGAATGACTGTAGGTAATGATGAAAAAAGTTTGGTTGCTTTTCAGTTTCTTTTTCCTTTCTATCAGCACCCTCTAGTGGTGCTACTTATTAGTAAAATAAATGGCCAAATAAGGATTAATGAGAAACTGGAGCCAGAGAAGTTTTTAAAATATAAAATACCTTTCAAGTTTCAAGAGGGCAGAAAACTTGTAAACATACAAAAAAATGTATTTTATAGTTCTACTTTGTAGTCCTAGGAGTGGAATTTCTGGGCATATGGTAACTATTTGTTTAACCTTTTGAGAAACTACTGTACTGTTTTCAAAGTAGCTGTACCATTTTACGGATTAAACTAGTATTTTTGAGAATAAGGTAATAGTATTTGAATTATCATATTTAGTCACAGGTCATCTGTCTTAGTACTAAAAAGCATTTACTAATTTTTGTTTATTTTCAATAAAAATAGTGGGTGAAGTAAATTCATGTAATGTGAAATTAGTTTTGAAACTTAGTATTTTAAATTTCAGAAGAACATGAAACAGATGAAAAAAGAGGTAAAATCTATAAGCCATCTTCAAGATTTGCGGATCAAAAAAATCCTCCAAATCAGTCATCCAACGAAAGACCACCATCTCTTCTTGTGATAGAAACCAAAAAACCTGTAAGTCATACTTAAGTAAGTGACCATTTAGGTTCAGGGATGACACTGCCAATAATATTTTCTGTACTTCCACTGTAAGCAGGACTTTGGTTTCTTGTTTTTAATTCTTTTGGGAATAGATACTGAGTTTTGATGCTTAATCTTCCTATATGAGAGATAACAAATTGGGACACACAGATGACACTCTATGCTCATTAAGCAGTTAACCTTTGCTGTTACTCATAGTATATTGCAAGTTAAAAGTTAACTATATTTTAGGTATAAATGTGAAATACTGGGATTGTCTTTTTAAGCAATCCTGAATTGGGTATTTAAATATATCAGCATGCGTGATGACAATTATTTGGAAGACTGTACTCCAACAATGTGTCTGTTGCTTGGAACATGTTTGGTAATGTTCCAAGTAATCTGATAATTACTATCAGAACTAGTGACATTTTCCTTTATATATTCTTAGTGTTAGAAAATCTTATTTTTTGAGAGTGAAATTTTTCTTGGAAGATGGTAGGTAGATGTGGGGCTTATCATTTGGAGCCAGATTTGATGAGAAAATGTGGTTATACTGAATAGTAAAACTGGTTTTTCCTATCTGACTCTGAAAGCAATTAAAAAACAGTTGTATTTAATTCACATATCATAAAATTGACCCTTTAGAAGTATAAAGTGTTTTTTAAAGTATATTGACAGTTGTACAACAATCACTAATCTCTAATTTCAAAACATTTTTATTATCCCTGAAGGAAACTTTATACTTTTTAGTCATCCCCAGCCTTTGGCAACCACCATCAGTACATTATTTCTCTTTATGGTTGAATCGTATTCCATTTTATGGATAATGCTATGTATTGTTTATCCATCTCAATGGACATTTGGGTTGTTTCCACTTTTTGGCTATTATGAGTATACTTCTGAAAGCATTCATGTATAGTCTTCTGTGGACATATATGTTTTTTCTCTTAATATATATTCCTAGTGAAATTGTATCACCACTTGCTAAGATTTATTTTAGTCATTTTAGTTGATGTGAAGTTGTACCTAATTACAGTTTGATTTGCACTTGTCTAGTGATGTTGAGTATCTTTTTATTTCTTATCCATTTGTAGTCTTTAGAGAAATGTCTTTTCAGATCCTTGGCACATTTTTAATTGAATTGTCTTTTTATTGTTGAGTTCTAAGAGATTTTTACAGCTTTTGTAATCAGCTCTCTTATCGGCTACGTTGTTTTCTTCCTTTGGGTTTTCTTTGTCCTTTTTTGATTGTGTCCTTTGAAGAACAAAAGTTTATAATTTTGATGATGTTCAATATATCAGTTTTTTTCTTTTATTTCTCTTGGTGTCATATCTAAGAAACTGTTGCCTAGTTCAGGCTCATGATAATTCACTATGTTTTCCTAAGAGTTTTATAGTTTTGGTTCTTATATTGAGGTCTGTGAACCATTTGAGTTAATTTTTGTATATGGAATGAGGTAGAGGTCCAATTTCATTCTTTTTTGTGTTTGGATATTAAGTTTACCTACCTCCCTTTGTTATTCTTCCTCATTGAATTAAGGATCCCAAAATAATAAGGATTTTAAAGAAAGGATCTTTTAAAATGAGGATCCCCAAAGCATTATTGAAAGCAGTTTTAAGAGAGAAATTCAAGCAGTGTTGCTGTTTGTTTCAGTAGTTCATTTCCTCCAAGGTGATTGTTTTGAAGAGTGCATATTTCTGGTAGTTGTTCATGGCAGTTATTTACATGACAGTTCAGTTACTTTATGTTTATTAATTTTTCCTCCAGTGCTCCTCAGTATTCTGGCCTAACAATCGTAGACTTTATTTAAGGGGAGGATAAAGTTGGTGTTTCCTTTACCTTAAGACTTCTGCTTGTTGTTTTAATAATTTAATTGTTAAATTCTTAGTTTTAGAGAATAGGAAGGACAGACAGTTCAGTGGTAACAGAAGCATTCTTTCTTTTTAATTTAAATAATGAGATCATAATTGGCACAAAAATAAAAGTATATTTAGAGTGATCTGATTGTCGAACCATTAGTTTTGTTTAACCTTGTTTTGTTTGGAGTATAACTTATCATATCCTTCATAGCCACTGAAGAAAGGGGAGAAAGAAAAGAAAAAAAGCAATTTGGAACTCTTCAAAGAAGAATTGAAACAGTAAGTTTTATAGTGTTGAGAATAGCTCTCATAGGTATTTTGAGCTGATTCTTATAGATGGAGGTATGAAGAATGTAGTCTACTAGTTTGTTTTTACTAACTGGCTTATATAAAGCTGTTTCAGATATTTTGTGGGGTATACTTGACAGTAAATTAGCATTTTGTGCAGCATCTAGATTGCTTACATTATATGGATTCAATTAAGTTGAATTTAACTAATGTCCGGAGTCCTGTTTGCAGTGGAAACAGTATAGTCAGTGAGATAGGGGTGAAGAGTGGTCTATCTTAGCCAAGAAAGAACAAACTTAAAGTGTTTTTCATGTTGAATTTCCTTTTCATCTTAAAAGTAGGCTTTGTATTCTTTTGCTTATAAAATATGTCAGAAATTTGCTCATGATTTGTAGCTGAGGGACAGTTCCCGTCTTGGTTGTCAGTGTGTCACACAAGTATTTTGAAGTTATTTGAAGGTGACATCTGGATAAGTTCTGTTATCAAATGTGAACAACCAAATTTTGGCTCGTTAGTAGTGATTATATATATTTTCAACAGAATTCAAGAAGAGCGTGATGAGAGACATAAAACAAAAGGCAGGTTAAGTCGTTTTGAACCTCCACAGTCAGATTCTGATGGTCAGCGTCGTTCTAGTAAGTGACATTTATTTTAATGCTTATATTTGTGATGAACTATTCTAAAAACTAAGAATTGTTTTCTTTTTCTTCTTTTAAAGTGGACGCGCCTTCAAGAAGAAATCGATCATCTGGTGGTAATATAGTTTTTTGCTTTTTTAATTTGTAGAAATTGTCCAAACTTTGTAGTTTGCAGGTTATAATTTTTTTTCTCTTTGTCATAGTTCTTGATGATTATGCACCTGGCTCACATGATGTAGGCGATCCAAGCACTACTAATTTATACCTTGGAAACATTAATCCACAGGTAATACTAGAAAAGTAAGATTAATATTGGCTCATATATTGTATGCTTTTGTTGGAAAACTGCTTTGTCAATCAATATTAAAAAAAAGATGAAGTCAAGCATGTGAAATAAGCAGATTTGGTAGAACTAGGTAGGAACTAAAATTATGTTGTGAGATTGAGCCTTACTGATGTGGGTCAAATTTTCTTGTTATAATTCTTGAGGACTTGTCTCCTTTTTTTAAAGCTGGACTGTACTCTGATTTTGAAATGTTTTCCTAAGTGCTGATTTTATTTATCAAATCAGGATATGACCAGTGGTGGACAGTATTCTTTTTAGACTCTCTCCTTTTGATATATAGCCTGCTTCCTTATGGATTTCCTTTTTTAATTTTTTGTCTCCATAATAGGAAAATAATATTTCTGCTGCCTTTTATATTTTAATTCTTTCCCCTGCTATGTTCTTAACTGAATGTAGTGGTTGTTGTGCATAAGATTATAAAAAATAATACATGTTTTGGACCTCATGGCATATTTACCATTTTCCGTTTTGTCTTTTCTTGATTACACTGGTAGCTGGGTGCTGGAAAAGAGAAAAGTAACCAGGTCTTTTATTTCTTTCATTGTCAACAAATATTTCCTCCTTGGTTTAAGTATAATTATCATTGCTGCCTGAAAAATGTTCGTAAATGCTGAACAAATCATTGTTGTAAAACAAATCATTGCTGTAGCTTATTTTAGATGCAGACTCTGAAAAGGAGGAAGAGTGAAGGTAAAGGTGTGTTTTTGATTTCTCCAGCCTCCCAGTGTCTTTACCTGGTCACTTACATAAAACAGTGTTTCTGGTATGAAAAGATTTGTGAATGCCAGTGAAGGCAGAATTTTTCCCTTGCAGAGGTCCTAGTACTTGGATGGAAAATTATAGCATTGATAGGTCTCTTCTTATCTTGCAAAATTACTTTGCTTTCCATTGTATAGAATTATTTTCTCTTTGCATACTAAAAATACCTTACGCCTTTTAATAGATGAATGAAGAAATGTTGTGCCAAGAATTTGGAAGATTTGGACCATTAGCCAGTGTGAAAATTATGTGGCCTAGAACTGATGAAGAAAGGGCAAGAGAGAGAAATTGTGGCTTTGTGGCCTTTATGAACAGAAGAGATGCTGAAAGAGCTTTAAAAAATTTAAATGGTAAGGAAGTCCATCATAGAATTTAGACATTGTTTTGGATTTGAAAAGTATCAAAACTCTACGGGAAAAATGAACCAGAAGTGTGAAGGTTAAACGTGGAAATTAATTCATATCACTAGAGATTTTTTGAGAGTTACCAATGTGACTTTTCTTTTCTTTCTTTTAGGAAAGATGATTATGTCTTTTGAAATGAAGTTAGGTTGGGGTAAAGCTGTGCCTATTCCTCCACATCCAATATACATTCCGCCTTCCATGATGGAACATACGCTTCCCCCACCTCCATCAGGACTGCCTTTTAATGCGCAGCCTAGAGAGCGGTTAAAAAACCCCAATGCTCCCATGTTACCACCACCTAAAAACAAGGAGGATTTTGAGAAGGTAATTTTAAAAATGTACATAGGGCCGCATCTAATTTGTAAATACTAAATCTGTGGTAGTATTTCTTTTCAACAATTTTATAGAAAAATGTGTGTGTAATTCTGTTTGGCAACTGTTAAAGAAAAAGAAATAACTTAGATGTGTTCCCTGCCTTAGCCCATGGAAACCCTGTACTGGGATAATAGATCATATTTTTATTTGTGGCCACCATTCCTTTTTTGACCTCTTATTAAGTTTGTTTTGTTTTGTTTTGTTTTCTTTGTCCTCTGTTGTATCCAGGTTTGCTTAAGTGTAGTATCTAAATTTATTTTGAGAAAGTGATGCTTTGTATTGGTTAAGTGCCTTTTCGATTAGAAAGACTCTAGGAGTTAGTTAAATAGTTAAATTGTTTGGATGGCAACTAGCTAATAACTTCTCAAGATCTGAGGTATTAGAATATTTGAGAGCATATGTGGTTTTTAAAAAGTTTACTCTATTAAAAGCAAAGGGTGAGTATTTTCTTTTTATTAAACATAAAACCAACTTAATTTCAAATTATAAGAATTTGTTGGTTCTATTATGTTGATTACACTTTAAAATGACAGGGCTGGTTTTAAAGGCTTGGGAACAAAGTAGCAAACTGTATGGTTAGAGGCAAACAGTTAATTATTTCACAAATTAAAATCTTTATCTGATAATTCTCAGTGTAGTACCTATTTCAGTGCATTGATGTGCATTCTGGCAGGAATGTTCTGATTCTTTGCATTTGGTGAACGTTTATTGTTCACTGAACACATCCATTTGCATTTATGTAATTGCTTAGTGTATAATTACTTCAGATGCAGTGATTGCCTGCAAAACTTGTGATTAGTTGTGTAGTATTTTCAATGCATATGTATATTTTTGCTTGTTACTTGTTAACAATACTCACATATTCTATGTTTATTATCTGATGTGACTTCATATACAGACTCTGTCGCAAGCCATAGTCAAAGTGGTTATCCCAACAGAAAGGTACATGTTTTTCTTTATTATTACTGATCTAAATATAGACAATATCCCCTTCTGAATTTAAAAAAAAAAATAGTGTTGAGGAAAAGGTAGTATCTTGACTGAGCAATGGTTCCTTCCCAGTACTTTTTGGGGGGATATATGAAGCTTAATCAACTTTAGTACACTTTGCAATTTTATGTCATTATCTTTTGTTTTTATTGTTAGCAGTGTAGGAAATTTTATAGCTTTAGCAGATAGAATGTGTTTAATAGATTTAATCTGGAGTTGCTGGTCTAATAATACTAGACTACTGTGATGGGAAAATAGGTATTTTAAATATATCTTAAATTTTAGGTAATGTTACATTTTGACCCGATCTGTTATTTTTTCTTGGTTCTGAATTGTCTGTGTTTAATGTACAACTTTAGTTTGAGTTTTCTTTACTGAAAGCATAGCTTTATTTTTTTCCTAAATGATTTTAAGAAGGAATTTCTGTTGTTTTTATGAACACTGGATATAACTAGAATTTTTTTTAATAACAAAAGTTTTTGGAATTCTTTTATTTTCCTTTCTTCCTTTTTTTCTTTTTCAACGTAATGTTAAAGCAGAAGAATTCATGCTCTAGGTATGCTCTTGCTCAGTCAAGCTAAGCCTTTTCCCAAACACAGGAACACAACACTGGTTGAATAATAAATGAACACAAAAGAATACCAAATTCTCTTTGACATTGGCCTTGGTGAGCAACACCAGCTGAACTGTCTGCGGCAGCGGGGGACCAGGAAAACATCATGGGATGGATTGGGAAAGTATACAGTTTTTGACCAGACATTGGTACGATCGACTCTAGTAAATGTGGTTTTATTATAACTGAGAGACAATTTTTGTTTTTTTTGTTGTTGTTGCCCAGAATAAGATAATTACCATTTTAAAATAAATTAATGCACTTATGTCATCTTTTTGTACTACACTGTTTCATTCTGATAGAAAAGTCACCCTTTTAAAAATAAGCACATAATCCTTAAGGATAAGTGATTACAATTCTTTACGAATCTTGAATTTAAGTTAGCAACAACTAATTGTCAGATTTTGATTTTAAACAATCATGAAGCATTTTAGAACTTCTTTTAAACTTTATATTTTCTAAGAATAGATTTATCAGTTACAAGCCTGTTTAAAACTATAGTGGGTTTTTCCCCCCACTGGTAAAGAACTCACAGGGAAGTGTATTTGCAGCACTCAAAAAGTATATATCCAGTATTAGTTTTACATGTGGCTCAGCTTATTTCTAAATAAGATTTTGAGTATACTGTTTTGCTGTAAAGTTTTGACTCACCATTACAATGAATCCTTTGTTTTAAACTTGCTAAACCATTTTTCATCTATCTTTAATATGCAAGTTGCTTTTGACAATTCATAGAAGTTTCTGGATGTGTAGTATTTGCCCACCTAGTCATTAGTTTTATATATTATGATACACAAAATTTCCCTTCAGTTTAATTTGATGCATACCAGTGGGAGCTTTGGGACTGAATCAGTACTTTACATTGCATTACCTCCATTCCTTTAAAACACTCATTAGCCATATGGATGCTGAGAATACATTCTCATTTGGATATCAAGAACTGCATATTTGCAGAGCAGTTAGTAGCATTTGTGAAAGAAATAAATTTTAGATTTAAAATTAAGTGATGCTTTTGGGGTTTTAACAATATGAGGTTGAATTAATAGTTTTAATATGTAGTTCCCCCTGTGTTAAACACTTACTAAGCCTCCATGTGATTTTTTTGACCTCTTTTAAGAGGTCAAAAAAATTCATTTTTTTCATTACATAGAGATTTTAATGTCCACTTAAGTAGGTTTGCCTGAGAAAATAATTATAATTACTATGAGATAAATTATTTTATTGTTCATGTACTCTGAAGCAGGGCTTTACAGAGCAAAAAATGTCTTATTCTATAACTGTATATTTAATTTATATTCTGGCAGTTATATGAACTTTAATTTGAGCTGGGAATGCTAAAGGTGTAATTTAGTGTGTGCCTTGTACCAAGAGCCAATATCCTTTTGCTTTTCCCAATTGTTATTTGCCAACTTTATATGGTGGCAATTAATAAAATGAGAAATCAGAAATAGCTGTAATAAACTGAATTATTTTTGCCTGGAATTGTAATCAATGTCTGAAATTGTGTTTGGAGTCTCATAAAGTATCAGATTTTTAAAATAAAGACTTTCTATAAACTCAGTCAACAAAACGACAACTAAAAAGTTACGTATATTTATTATTGGGAAGTAATTGGTATGAAAAATGGGAAGGGAATATCATCATGTCCCGTATTTTGAAATATTTTGGAAAGAGGACTCCATTTGTTTAAGGCTTTGGCAGTGTAATTGCTTTATTGATTCATAACACACAGACAGAATTATACATGTCATAAACTATGTGAACTAGTTTGAAGTGTGATACAAAGGGATGTTGCCTCATTAAAGGTCAGATTCAATAAAAACTCCACTGCTATATGTGTACCAGAAAAACACAGGATTTGGATGGATTTTTTTCCTTTAAATCAGGCCTTAAACTTGTTAAATAGTTTTGCATTTTTACAAACTATAGTCATGTCTATAACATTTCAATATCACCAGAAAAGTGCTTGGCTTAGGAATGTTTTCTTTAAAACTGAGATAGTGTATAAGTTTTTTATGATAACATATAAGCTCTGAGTTACTGATTCTGTATATTTGCAGCTTTCCAGTTAGTTGTGATTCATAATTCAATGTGTTGCATTTGGAAACTAAAGTTAAGTGGCATTTAGAAGTTGAAGTCTCTATTGCTATGAAGCTGTGTTGTGGCCTCCCACCCTCCTTCCCTTCTCTCCCACTCCCTTATCCCCATCACCCTGCTCCCTCTTAATGCACAAGGTATAGTAACATATGCTCCAGGTTACTTTCTTGGTATAAATTCTGTATTAGTCAGCAGGACAATCTTTTTCTGCACAATTATAGTAACTTAGGTCAAGTGTAGTTTTATGTAGTGGTAGGTCTGAATCCATTTTCTTTAACTGTGTTGTTGTTGTAGGAATTTGCTCGCCCTGATACATCGAATGATAGAGTTTGTTGTACGTGAAGGGCCAATGTTTGAAGCTATGATTATGAACAGAGAGATCAACAATCCTATGTTCAGGTGTGCATTTTTTTTTAATTGTGGTAAAATTTGCATGTAGTATACCCATATAATTTACTGTTTTTACGTGTACAGTTGAATGGCAGTCTTTCATACCTGAAACTCTGTACCCCTTAAACAGTAACTCCATTCCTTTGGTCCCTCAGCCTCTGGCAACCACTTTTCTACTTTCTGTCTCTTTGAATACTCTAGGTACTTCATCTGAGTGGGGTCATACCTTGTTTGTTCTTTTGAAACTGACTTAATTTCACTTAGCGTATGTCTTCAGGGTTCATCTTTGGATGAACATACACACACACGCACACACATCACATTCTGTTTATCCTCAGATGTGCTTTTTTAAAATACTTAAAAAATATTCCAAGAATAAAGTCCTGAAAGTATGAGGTTATTTTTGTAATGGAGTGGGAGGGTAGTTTGAAAACTTTGACCAGAGTTGTATTATGGCCACAGGTGTTAGTTAGCATTGTTTTTAGCATTCTCTTGGAGGAAAATACTTCTCATTTTGTTTTTCACTGAAAGAGTCATAACAAAGATATGGTAGAATAAATGAGGTTTATAGAAAACTACTTATCTTCTGGATAGTTACGATATCTAACACATTCATTCACAGTTAAGTCATTTTAAAACTGCTGCTTTTGAAATTACATCTTGGGAAGACTTCTCCATTGCCAGACACAGTCCCTGACATATGAGTGTTCAATAAAACTGATCGTAAGACTCAGCATGATGCATATATACCTTCTGAGTGTTAATGTCAGTCAAAAGACAGTTTGGAGTGAGGGTGAGGATTTCTTTTCAGGGATCTTTGCTTTTGGTTTTATTTAGAACTAAATAGGTAAATAAAGTTTCTCATTTGTTTTTATTTACTTCAAGGCACTTCTGCATTAAAAAAAGTGGTGTTTAATTTTTTGTTTGTTTTTGTTTTAGATTCTTGTTTGAAAACCAGACACCAGCCCATGTTTACTATAGGTGGAAGCTTTATTCTATTCTCCAGGCATGTATATAATCAGTTACTTTGTTAATTTTGAATCTGATGTATTGGACCTTTCTGATAGTATTCTTGGCACTTATTAGGGAGATTCACCAACTAAGTGGAGGACGGAAGATTTTCGTATGTTCAAAAATGGATCTTTTTGGAGGCCACCACCATTAAATCCATATCTGCATGGAATGTCAGAAGAGCAGGAAACAGAAGCTTTTGTAGAGGAGCCAAGTAAAAAGGGAGCCCTTAAGGAAGAGTAAGATTTTTTTTTCCTTGTTTTATTTTCAGAAAAGATGATTTAATGGTCATTTTAATTAATGGAGTAGGATGTGTTAACCTTAAAATAAAATGGTCTTTAAAATTTTGTGACTGTTTTAAATAGTGCATGTCTTAAGATATGCATTTTCATTTTAATCATCTTGAAGTGAAGTCACTGAGTCATGTCCAATTCTTTGTGACCCCATGGACTGTAGCCTACCAGCTTCCTCCCTCCATGGGATTCTCTAGGCAAGAGTACTGGAATGGGGTGCCATTTCCTTCTCCAGGGGATCTTCCCTACCCAGGGATTGAACCCAGGTCTCCCGCATTCCAGGCAGACACTTTAACCTCTGAGCTACCGGGGAAGCCCTTTAAACATCTTGGCAAGTGTAAATGTGTGTCCTGCTGAACTTGACCTCTTACTGATAAAAATTGATGATGATCTCTTAAGTGATGGCACTTTGGCAGTGGAATACTTTATATTCATACAGAAGTTATCTCAGGGCCCTTAGAATTGTTGCTTCTCTGAGTGCAGCATAAAGAGGGAAAATTATTATATGACTTAGTGAAGTGAGATGGATGACTATGCAAAAAGCTGCTCTAAGAAGTGCAGTGTGCGGCCACCATGGAAACATGTTATTATTAGTGTTCAGCACTGCTACAGTGCAGTTAGCTTGGTTTAAGAAGCAGAAACAGATTTAACTATTGAAATGTTCAAAGGAAACTCTATCCCTGATTTGGGGGATACAAAGGCTAAAATGATACTTAACTTGTATAACTATATGCTTCATTGTGTTAGCCTATAAATCTTAAAGCTATTAATAGTTGCATTGGTACATTGTTTATAAGAGCATTGATAATAGAGAACTATAGTATTTGAGAGTATATTTGGTTCTAAAGATGTATGTTCATCATTACTTTTGCCCAGGGATCTGCATATACTTAAGCCCATAGATAGGCTAAATCTGGATGCCTCCTGTTTCATTTGAACACATCCATACCCATTCTTTTACTGGTAGTCTGTGGTTCCACTGGTGTTAGAGCAGCAGAGTTGAGTGACTATATGGCCTTCAAAGCCTCAATATTTACTGTCTGATCCTTTACAGGAAAAGTTTGTTAACCCTTGCTTTAGCCTGTCCTAATCCTATGCAAACATGCTAAAGTAACAGACTTCAAAGGAAAGTGAAGAGCATAAAGGTTCTTTTTCAGTGTAATAGGGTAATAGAACTGTGATGTTCTCAAGGAGTCTTGAAAAAAAATGACTGTAATTTTAATTTACTTAATTTGTAAACTGAAAGTCACTGAAGTAGTAATATATTTGTTCCTGTTTCTTCCCCATATAAGTTCTTAAAAAAATGTAACACATTTGGAGTATGTAACGCAAATCAGACTTAACACAGTTTAACCTTCAGAATTTTATCTGAGTGGGTTTTAAAGAAATTAGTTTGTGAGCAGAAACTGTAATGGTATTTAAAATTTGTCTATAAATACTTACAAGTTAAAAAAAATTTGTATTCAGACAGAGAGACAAATTAGAAGAAATTCTGCGGGGGCTAACTCCAAGAAAAAATGATATTGGAGATGCAATGGTTTTCTGTCTTAATAATGCTGAAGCTGCTGAAGAAATAGTGGATTGCATTACTGAGTCCTTGTCCATCTTAAAGACACCCCTTCCCAAAAAGGTATGGGAATGATTTTTCTTTATGAAACATTTAATTAAGAAAAAGAGAGGTAGTAACTGACTTCTGCTTTGATTGAAATTGGTTTCATTTTTGAATCAAGAACTTGACTGAAGAAATCTTTCCCATGTAGTTTTGTTTTCCTTCTGCCAGGGAAATGTAGGTTAATTGACACAAATTATCAACAGGTTGAAATGTAAATGAATTACAAGTTTTATTCCTGCCAAAGTCATGGTTGTGGTGATACTGAATTTCTTAAAACTCTTCAAATTAGTTATAATTAAATCATAGCTAAACATTGTCCTTATGCTGTTGATTCAACAAATTCAATGTGGAGTTTTTGTTAGCTACATTATTTGCTGTTGGTTTTCAGTTTTAATCCATTTTATGCTATCTTTTGGTATTCTAGATTGCCAGATTATATTTGGTTTCTGATGTTTTATACAACTCTTCAGCCAAAGTTGCCAATGCTTCCTATTATAGAAAATTGTAAGTATAGTGATATAAGGTGATATGCCTAAAATAAAATATTTAAGGGTAAGAAGCTCAGAAAAGAGTATAGTATAACTCTTGCTCAGTTCCCGACATTTCCTTTTTGGTGTTTATTTTATAAATCAGGGAGGCTTTTAAGAACTGGCTCTGAAGGGAAATTTGGAGATAATCAACCCTAATCTTAGCTCTGCTATTCCTTTTTCTGCCTTGGACAAGTCACTTAAATTTTCTGTTCCCTATTTTATGGAACAAAGAGGTTGGACTAGATGGCCCAAAGTAACCTAGATGTAAAATTCCTTATTAATCAAGGGAACTAGTTCTTAAGACTCTTTGGGAGCTTTTGCAGAAGAAAAATTCAGAATAATAGGAGTTAAAGTAACATATTATTTGAATTTCAGTTTTGAAACAAAGTTGTGTCAGATATTTTCAGACCTCAATGCTACCTATCGTACAATTCAAGGCCATTTACAGTCTGAAAACTTTAAGGTACGTTTATTGTTTGGTTATTTTTGCCCTAGTGTTTTAAATGGGACATGGGGGCTGGGAACCACATTGGAGAGCTAAGAGTATGTAAGATAACTGTAAGACATAACTTAGATGTTTTACAAATTATTGCTTTAAAATTTACCACCATTTTACCTTCAGTATCAGAAAAAGTCTGAAATTTTAAAATATGTGTAGTGTTTTGGGTGTCTGGTTTATTTTTAAACATTTTCATAAAATAATCTTTTCACAGAAAACATTCAGAAGATCACTTGTTTTGTAGTAGTATATATAATTCGGTTGGATTAGAAATACACATTTTAGTTATCCATGTTTAGAAAGTATATTCAGCTATTAATATTTAAAATAAACTCTGAAATTATAGACCAATGTTAAGAAAGGCCAAACAAAATACCTTACTTATAGATTAAAAAAATAAATATACTTCCATGGGCAGAACACTCATTAAGGAAATTTTTAGCTTGGGCAGATCCCCAATGACTCCACCATTTAGGGGAGTCAAATGAACAACTCCATTAAAATTTTTTTATCTTAAATTTTGACCAGAAGACAGAGATTATAGAAAAGTTTAAGGATGGGACAGAGAGAGGTATTAATCTGACTCGGGAAGTATTTCATCAGACCATAAAGGAGTTCAGATTAGAACTTGGCTACACTTGTATCCAGCTTTCATTAGTTTCTAGGCTAGTATTTCGCAGAATGTGTACCATTCTGGGAGGGAACTTGAGCTTAGGTGACCAAGAGCAAGCAGTTAACTGTTTTTTTTAAAAAATATTTATTCTTAGTGTCTTTCCTCTTTTAATTGAGACGTAACATTGATTAAAAAAAACTAATGATAAAAAAATATTGTAATGATAGTTCTTTTCCTTAAATTTTAAAAAGAATATTGCTTTAAAGGAAAATTGTGATGGAAATCCAGCAAATAGTGGTGGTCATTGTCATGAGATGATGTTTGATACATATTGTCCTGAATAATAATTCATTGTCTTTTTCCTTTTAGCAACGGGTAATGACCTGCTTTAGAGCATGGGAAGATTGGGCAATTTATCCAGAACCATTTTTGATCAAACTACAAAATATTTTCTTAGGACTTGTAAATATTATTGAAGAAAAGGAAGCAGAGGTAGGTATTCACTGTATTTGTCTGATTATCTTAAAATTTATTTCTGGGGATGCTTTGGAGGTACAGATATGAGTAACATTTCTTTGTAGAAAATATGTACTGTTTACCACAAAATAGTGGATATTTGTTGCTGGAATTGTTGGAGCCCAGGAGTTGAAATTATATATAACAGGAATTCTCTGTTTTGTATCCTTATGTAAAAATTGATGATTGGTGTTTTATTTGATGACATGAAAACATTTATTGTATATTAGTAGAAGAAAGAAAGAAAAGCAAGTAATAAAGCGAAATATGCAGCACAATTTCATTTTGTTAAACTGAAGATACCTATGTAAGTAAATATGTACCTGAAAAGATGTGTACCACAGTGGTAGCAGATTCTGTTCATCACCGTTCTGGTTTGTTTTTTTTTTAAGCCTCCTCAATAGTTCTTGAATCCTTCGTCTTCATTTTCACCATCCTAATCCATCTATCATATTTTCGCTTTCACTTCTACAAGATACTCCTGATTTGCTTCCCTACTTGAACCACATGGTCCTTGTTTCAGTTTCTTAAATATCAATGTTTTCTCTTACCGAAGACCTTTATATATGTTCTTTCCTCTTTTTGGAGCATCTCTTGTCTCAGACCCTTTAGATCTCAGTTTGAGCATAAGTTCATTGAGCTTTCTCTGACCTCTTTAGGTAGAACCTATGTACTATACATTCTAATAATACAGTGCACCTCTTTGTTGTATAAGTCATCCTACACTGTTGTGATTGTCTGATTGCCTGGCTCCTTCTCCACTCCCCTGCCCCCTCCGCCCCTCAAGTTCTGCTGAGCTCTATGACAGGAGGGACTAAGGGACCAAAGCTCATTTTCACTCATTATTGTTCTCTTAGTGCCTCATATGATACCTGGCATCATTAAGTACTGGTAAATATTTGATAAATATTGTACAGACGACTACTTCTTTGTCAGACTGGATGATAAGAATATATTATTCTTATATCTGCATTTTGTACCTGCGAATGTGAATCACCAGCTGTTTGGTTTATGTTGTTGTTTAGTTGCTTTGCTAAGTCCTATCCAGCTGTTTTTTCGACCCCATGGACTGTAGCCCATCAGGCTCCTCTGTCCATGGGATTTCCCAGGCAAGAATACTGGAGAGCCTTGCCATTTCCTCCTCTAGGGAATGTTCCTGACCTAGGGATCAAATCTACATTGCCTGCATTAGCAGGCGGATTCTTTACCTTTGAGCCACCAGGGAAGCCCACTTGGTTTATACAGGATTGCAGTTAATGTTTCAGTGGTAAGACTTTAGCATGCAAAAGAACATATTACAATCAGTTCAGTCGCTCAGTTGTGTCCAACTCTTTGCGACCCCATGAATCGGAGCACGCCAGGCCTCCCTGTCCATCACCAGTTCCCAGAGTTTTGGTGATGCCATGCAGCCATCTCATCCTCTGTCATCCCCTTCTCCTCCTGCCCCCAATCCCTCCCAGCATCAGAGTCTTTTCCAATGAGTCAACTCTTCGCATGAGGTGGCCAAAGTATTGGAGTTTCAGCTTTAGCATCAGTCCTTCCAAAGAACACCCAGGACTGATCTCCTTCAGAATGGACTGGTTGGATCTCCTTGCAGTCCAAGGGACTCTCAAGAGTCTTCTCCAACACCACAGTTCAAAAGCATCAATTCTTAAGCGCTCAGTCTTCTTCACAGTCCAACTCTCAAATCCATACATGACTACTGAAAAAACCATAGCCTTGACTAGACGGACTTTTGTTGGTAAAGTAATGTCTCTTCTTTTGAATATGCTCTTTAGGTTGGTCATAACTTTCCTTCCAAAGAGTAAGGGTCTTTTACTTTCATGGCTGCAGTCACCATCTGCAGTGATTTTGGAGCCCCAAAAAATAAAGTCTGACACTGTTTCCACTGTTTCCCCATTTATTTCCCATGAAGTGATGGGACCAGATGCCACGATCTTTGTTTTCTGAATGTTGAGCTTTAAGCCAACTTTTTCACTCTTCTCTTTCACTTTCATCAAGAGGCTTTTTAGTTCTTCTTCACTTTCTGCCATAAGGGTGGTGTCATCTGCATATCTGAGGTTATTGATATTTCTCCCGGCAGTCTTGATTCCAGCCTGTGCTTCTTCCAGCCCAGCATTTCTCATGATGTATTCTGCATATAAGTTAAATAAGTAGGATAACAATATACAGCCTTGACATACTCCTTTTCCTATTTGGAACCAGTCTGTTGTTCCATGTCTAGTTCTAACTGTTGCTTCCTGACCTGCATACTGGTTTATCAAGAGTAAGGTCAGGTGGTCTGGTATTCCCACATCTTTCAGAATTTTCCACAGTTTATTGTGATCCACACAGTCAAAGGCTTTGGCATAGTCAATAAAGCAGAAATAAATGTTTTTCTGGAACTCTTGCTTTTTCCATGATCCAGCGGATGTTGGCAATTTGATCTCTGGTTCCTCTGCCTTTTCTAAAACCAGCTTGAACATCTGGAAGTTCTGCCTTTTCTAAAACCAGCTTGAACATCTGGAAGTTCATGGTTCACGTATCGCTGAAACCTGGCTTGGAGAATTTTGAGCATTACTTTACTAGCATGTGAGATGAGTGCCATTATGTGGTAGTTTGAGCATTCTTTGGCATTGCCTTTCTTTGGGATTGGAATGAAAAGTGATCTTTTCCAGTCCTGTGGCCACTGCTGAGTTTTCCAAATTTGCTGGCATATTGAGTGCAGCACTTTCACAGCATCATCTCTCAGGATTTGAAATAGCTCAACTGGAATTCCATCACCTCCACTAGCTTTCTTCATAGTGATGCTTTCTAAGGCCCACTTGACTTCACATTCCAGGATGTCTGGCTCTAGGTGAGTGATCACACAAACATGATTATCCGGGTCGTGAAGCTCTTCTTTATACAGTTCTGTGTATTCTTGCCACCTCTTCTTAATATCTTCTGCTTCTGTTAGGTTCATACCATTTCTGTCCTTTATTGAGCCCATATAATAGTATGTGTTTTTATAGGATGTACCAGATGACCTTGATGGTGCCCCCATTGAGGAAGAGCTGGATGGTGCCCCTCTAGAAGATGTGGATGGAATTCCTATTGATGCTACTCCTATTGATGACCTTGATGGAGTCCCTATAAAGAGCCTTGATGATGATCTTGATGGAGTGCCTTGTAAGTTCAGACTTCAAACTAATTAAATCTAGCTAATAAGTTTGTTTCCAAATCTCTTCATTTCTGCACATGCTGATGTTTAAGAAGGTTATAATTTCTGAGTAAGGTGTCAGTTATTAACGTTTTTCTTTCTTTTATTTTTAACTTTTCAGAATTCACATACCCAGCAATACATTTAAGTATGCCAAGAAAAGCGTATTCTTTTTGGTCACATTTGAGTGTTTTTTTTTTGGTGAGATACTCAGCCTCTTAAAATATTAGCAAATTTTTCCTGTCTTAATTGTCAGGAAACTAGAGGCAAAACCTTATGTTCAGTTGTATGCATAATTCCAAGTACTTCGTTTTATCAATTCTGTTGTTTTAAAATATAAATTTATTTATTTTAATTGGAGGCTAATTACTTTACAATATTGTATTGGTTTTGTCATACATTGACATGAGTCTGCCACGGGTGTACATGTGTTCCCCATCCTGAACCCCCTTCCCACCTTCCTCCCTATCCCCTCCCTCTGGGTCATCCCAGTGCACCAGCCCCAAGCACCCTGTATCATGCATCGAACCTGGACTGGCGATTCATTTCATATATGATAATATACATGTTTCAGTGCCATTCTCCCAAATCATCCCATCCTCGCCCTCTCCCACAGAGTCCAAAAGACTGTTCTATACATCTGTGTCTCTCTTGCTGTCTCTCATACATACAGAGTTATCGTTACCATCTTTTTAAATTCCTTATATATGCATTATTATACTGTATTGATGTTTTTCTTTCTGGCTTACTTCACTCGGTATAATAGGCTCCAGCTTCATCCACCTCATTATAACTGATTCAAATGTATTCTTTTTAATGGCTGAGTAATACTCCATTGTGTATACGTACCACAGCTTTCTTATCCATTCGTCTGCTGATGGACATCTAGGTTGCTTCCATGTCCTGGCTATTATAAACAGTGCTGTGATGAACATTAGGGTACACGTGTCTCTTTCAGTGCTGGTTTCCTCAGTGTGTATGCCCAGCAGTGGGATTGCTGGGTCATATGGCAGTTCTATTTCCAGTTTTTTAAGGAATCTGCACACTGTTCTCCATAGTGGCTATGGTATGGTATGGTATGGTGAAGTTGCTCAGTTGTATCTGACTCTTTGCAACCCCGTGGACTGTAACCTACTAGGCTTCTCCGTCCATGGGATTCTCCAGGCAAGAATACTGGAGTGGATTGCCATTATCTTCTCCAGGGCATCTTCCCGACCCGGGGATCGAACCCAGGTCTCTCGCATTGAAGGCAGACGCTTTAACCTCTGAGCCACCTATATTAGTTTGCATTCCCACCAATAGTGTAAGAGGGTTCCCTTTTCTCCAATTCTGTTTTTATTATTAGTTTTCCTAACTTATACTTTGTTTTCCTAGCTGCCTGAAATCATTTATTGAATTACGTACACCTAATGTACCTCTTCAGTACATTTGAATTGTATGTTAAAATACTGAATAATATTAATTTTATACTTAAAAAAATAATTAGATAAAGGTACTGAAGGGTTTTTTTTTTACTTCCTCAACTTCTCCATTTGCTTGAAGTAACCACCTGTATGTTCTGGGTGTGTTTTGTATATACACATAGGTATTATTTTTACTTACATTGATATTTAAAAATTAGCCTTCAGATGCAGAGAGTTGGATTAGTCATAATCGTTATTCTTGATACTAGCATTATTAGTCTGTGTGTGACCTTATTTAGTTTTGCTTTTTAATAATATAGCGAATACTGATGAGCTCTTTAAGTCATCCTCTAGTAAAAGTTAATGGCTCATTTTTCTTCCTTAGTGGATGCAACTGAAGATTCAAAGAAGAATGAGCCTATATTTAAAGTTGCCCCATCAAAATGGGAAGCTGTAGATGAATCTGAATTGGAAGCACAGGGTAAGTTAAAGTACAGTAAATGCAAATCGTTAGAAAATTGAGTACTTAAAATTTTACTGAACGTTGGTGTGTGTGTGTGTAGGTGTAGTTTTCCTTTTGTGTTTTATAACATGTTTCAACCTTAAGACCCAGTACTACCATAGTTTATATTTCTAGTGGCTAAGTTTTCAGTGTAGTTGCTATTACAGTTTTCTTAGATGCTTCAGTTTGGATGCTTGGAGTAATCAGAAATCACTGAAAACCTTTCAGGTTGAGCCAATCAGTAGAAAATGTAGGTGGGATGCCTATTTGGAAATTTAGAGGTCAGTTTCAGAAAATCGAAATCACTGTGTCTCCTATAGTGCTTGATTTATCAGATGCAGTTTAGACCTGCCTTTCATACTTGCCTGGACATGTATCCTACTATAATTGTTAATTCAGTATTTTGTAGGTTCTGATGAAACAGATGTTAGCATCTAACACAGAAACAAGGAGGACAGCGTTACTTGTTGCTTCCTGAATTTGAATAAAATTATAGTGTAGGTGTGAGGAAAGAAATAGATTTAGTACATGGAAATGGCTATTCAAAGAAAAGATAAATGTAGATAACTTCTGTAATATAAACTCTCAGTTCTAAAGTTAGGCTTCTGCTGTGCTGCTGCAAAAATGCTAAGTTACCTTATGGAATTACATCCTGTTTTTCCCTTCTATTCAGCTGTAACAACTTCTAAATGGGAGTTATTTGACCAGCATGAAGAATCAGAAGAAGAAGAAAATCAAAAGTAAGAATCTAGGTTTAGAATATATTCCGTTTCTTATTGCATATACACTCTCATTTTCATTAAGAGGTGTACTTGAGTAATAGGGAAGAGGAAAACTTAACTCTTAAAAAGCTTGTTTTAAGAGGATCATTTTTAGTTCTTCATTGTTTTTCTAATGAGTAAAGAGCTTTTGCTTTCTGGTTTTGATGCATCTGGTTTCAGTTTGCTTTTGAGTTTATTTTTCTGTGCTAGGTTATACATTCTCATGTTGTAGTTACTAAATGGTCAGCTGCATTTGTTTTAAATCTTTATTCTTTCAGCTCCACAAAATGGTGATTTTTAAAATGTGAATGGGAAGGTTATGCTCTTTTGGAATTGCTAAGAAAAATAATGCATTCTGACCATTCTTTTTGTTATTTAAATGTACATACTTCAGAAAAACAAAGAAAAAGTAAAAGAAAAAAAAACCACTTACCTTCGTCATATAGAAAATTTATTATAATTTTCAGTTTTGCTGGTTAGCACTGAAAGCAATAGGAATTCCTGCTCCCAAATTCTGCAAGTTTATGTTAGTAGTTCTTTGTAACACTGGACACCTTTTAAAATCAGTGCAAAGGAAGTTAATTATTTTTTTAATAGGGAAAGAGAAGGCATCAAGAACACAAAGCAGAGGTTTCTGGGGTTTTGTTTGTTTTCAAATGGAAGAGTAAACAGAAGGAAAAGTCCCTTTGTGTCCCAGCACAATTTGAGCATTTGTATGGATCTAGTAAATGGGTATTATTAGCATTTAAATTTAAGGAAATATGATTGATAAGCATTTGTGGAAACACAGTTTGATATAATGAAGAAAAGTTGTCTACAGTGGTGTCTTTCCAGAAACTGTGATCAGAACATGTCAAATCATTATGACAACATATTTGTAAAATGTAGATGTTGTTGGCTGTCAGAAATACCTGACTGAGGCTGTTTAGAAGTAGAGGAATTGAAAACAGTACAACTTGTTTTCATCTTTACGTCTGCAATCCCATCATTAGTTAACATCTCTCACTGTGGTTGGATCACTGCTTTTTAAAATGAATACCTGTTCTTATAAAATAATTAATTTAAGGGAAATAAAGGGTAGAAAAGCCTTTGCAGAACTCAAGTATTGTTCAAGTGGTATTGTTTCTAAGCATACTAATTGTTTGCAGTAAGTTTGTTATTTATATTAATGTTTGAAATGCGTATGCTTTTGTGTTAATGGTAATCATTCATACAGGGAAGCATGAATCACTATGAGTACAATATATATTTTTTACTTTTCCTAGGAGTTCCAAATAAGTCATAATAACAAAAATAACTTTATGAAAGTGCAAAATAGGGAAAAAATACTTAAATTCTGTTTTCTGTTTCTTGAAATTTTCTTGAGCCTCACTACTGCTCTCTAGTGGCTGAGTCCAAAAATACCTTTTTACCAAGAAGCTGCTCTGTGATACAAGTAATTATTGTATTTGTGGCAGAAGACTGGTTTAAATATATGTATGTATATATCACTAGTATTTTGCAGAAAAGTTTGAAATAGTAATTTAATTTCATTTGTAATGAATTCTTTATGGGTTTAGAGTCTTGAATTTCCATTTCTTTAAAAATAAAAGAACAAGTTGGGCCTAAGTTCTGAACCTAGAACTGGTAACTAAGAGCTAAAGTCAAAGCCATTTAGAACAGATTGCTCAAGCCTTAGAAAATTTAAATGATAACTGTAAAGTATGTATATTTTAAAAATCATCATCTGTAGTGTAGTTCATTTTAAAAGTCTTAAGTAATATGATTAGTATTTAGTTTCTAGTTTCCTAGATTCTTCCTCTGTGTAAAAATATGCATAAATTTAAAGCATAAATTATATAATGTTTTATATCCTATTCTGTGACCCACATTTTTTTTTTAATTGAACTATCATGGATGTTGTTATTTCATGTCAGTCCCTATGTTTATCTGCTCTGTATTCATCTTGGTTGAAAGCAGGTATTCAGATAAGTGTGCAAGGAAGTTTATCAAGGAATATTTAGAATTACAAAAAAAATTTTTTTTGAATTTGTCAATAACAGACAATTGGTTAAGCACTTTTCACTTCATATGTCACACAATTTCATTAACTGTTTTGCATCTTTATTGACTGGTCTTTCCAGAATAATCCTTCAGTAAACATCTATTTTTACATACACACACACACACAGTTTAACCACTTAAAAGCGTGTGAGGCACTTGTAGAACTATTTTGTACCATTAGAGAAGAAATTCTTGTGTTCTAAAAAATTAGCTAAGAACTGTGTTTTGAAAGTTTCTGACAAATTAAGAAGAAATATTATGTAAATTTTAGTTCAGAAAAGAGGTTTTTTTTTTAAAATCTTGGATTTTGACTTTTTTCTGTTTTTCTTCATCATGTAAGTATTGTATTGAGTTATGCCTATATGCTACTAATGATTTGTGGGGCTCTGAGAGTATAAAGTTTGAAAAGTATTTTATTAGTATTCTGCAGATGAGAAATTAAAAGGCAAACAGTATATTTTCTCTTTATTGTTATCTACTTTGCTTAACATTTTCTCAGTGCGTATCTTATTATCAGGTTCTAAAATAATTAAAATTTTATGTGGAATGAATATGGTTATAATTGTTTTTATATTATTACAAATAGTTGTAAAGATATACTAAAAGACTCCTTACTCATGGTAGAGTGTTAGTATCCAAATACCAACATACAAGGGCTTATTGGGTTCAAATACTAAAGAGAAAATAACATATTTTCTAGGGTATGCTGGTAATCATGTTCATATCACCATATTTTTTTATCAGGAATTTTGTTTCAGTATACATAAACATTTCTGAATTAGTTTGTACATAGAATACTTGTTTTGCTCAAATTTAAAATTTAACACTCACAAAGCCCAGTCTTGGAGCATACAACTTTTTCCTTTTTTTAAAAGTCATTTCATTCTTTGTATTTGAAGAACATTGAAGAACACTTGTTAATCCTATTCTGGCCATGATGAGCAGCTTGTCATAGTTGCTTGTCTGTTTCCACTAGATTGCTTCTGGAAGAATAGGAGAATTTTTCTTCCTTGTATCCTTAGCTATGGTAGTTAGTTTTTCATTTTCTTTTTATTTGACATACCAATCCAACTTGCATAGTCAACTATGACATGAAGTAATATGTGCTAATATTTAAAATTAATATATTGTTTTATTCTTAGGGTTATATGTTAATTAATAGATAAGGCCTTTGCTGCTCTGTTGATTGTTTCATAGAAACTGACTCAAACTCTTGTATTTTCTAGTTTATAGACTCTGCTGAAGGAAGGGTAAACATTTGGCTTTTTAAACGTTAACCGTCATAAAATTACTGAACTACAAAGAGAACAGAAATCATTGATTGATTATTCATTTCATTTAACTGCTGCACCGAAGGTTTCTGGCAGAAAAAGGCATAAAAATAACGTTAACATATCAGAATTTTTAGGAGTGTGATTATGTTGAAGCACAAATTTTTTCTGTGGAGGAAATATATAAGAGTTTTATAAAATTGTCTGTTATGTTGTAAAGAATGTTTTAATGATGAATTGTCCTCTTATGTTTTGTTAACATTACTTTAGCTCTAAGGCAATGAAAAACCAAAAAGGCCAAGACTCCAAAATGTAACTTTTATTTTCCTTGTTGCCTTGACATACATACAATGTATTCTGTTTACTTCCAAAGTCAAGAAGAAGAAAGTGAAGATGAAGAAGATACTCAGAGTTCCAAATCTGAAGAACATCATTTGTACTCTAATCCAATCAAAGAGGAAATGACTGAGTCCAAGTTCTCTAAGTACTCTGAAATGAGTGAGGAGAAACGAGCTAAACTCCGTGAAATCGAGGTTAGTATTGCATTGAAGTTTAAACTACACTGTACCTTCTTCCACCTTCTCCACCAGACTCTGCTTCTCTTAGCATCACACTTGGGTCCATACTGTTCCCTCTCTGTCTGGAACCTTCATACCTGCTATCTTCCTTCAGGCCTCTTAGTTCAAGCACCTCTTCTGTCTTGGTACCCTTTTCTTAACCTTCTGGATTTGCTTACTTATCCATATTAATCTGTGATGCTTTTACATGTATTATGTTGTGTATATTTATGTTTTTTTTTCCTTGCTTGCTTGTGTAATGTCTGTATTCCCCTCTAGGCTGTGATTTCTGTGAGGATAAGGGACCCTTCTCATGTCTGTTGTCTGTTCATGATCATATCTTCAGTGCCTGGCACATAGGAGACCATCTGCAGATATTGATGTAATAGATTATATCTCACCTTAAGAGAGCCATCATATTTTGAGCATACATAGTATGGAATAAAAGCGAAATGTTTTCTGGCACATTCAAGTTATGTATACATCACTCAAAATTTCTAAGTGTCTGCCCAAGTGATGGGGAGAGAGTAGACATTGGGGCTTAACCATAAGAAGGAAGAGTCCACACTCAAGACTTCTCTGTCTCCATGCCCTTCCATTTTATAATGTCTTTTAAAAAATTTCCAAAGGTATTCAGACATGTCAGTGAGGGGAGGGTTTTATAATGGGAGCCTTTCTTATTTCTTGCCCCCAGATGATGAAACATTCCCAGTAAATGTTAGCAATAGTGTAGCAGTCAGTCCTTAATCACAAAAGTGTAGATGAGAGTGAATTGTAATACTCTGTCCATTCATTTAACAGTATTTTATATGCTTACTGTGTGTCTGTGCTTTTCCTTTATTCACTTATAATACCTTGCATGTTGTAGTTTTATTTTTATTTATGTATGTATTTTTCGTTGCGCTGGGTCTTAGTAGCTGCATGGACTTTGTCCAGTGGTGGTGCACGGGCTTCTTGCCGTTGCTTCTTTTTGAGAAGAAGCACAGGCTAATGGTGTGCAGGCTTCAGTAGTTGCAGCACATGCG
Source organism: Capricornis sumatraensis (assembly GCF_032405125.1). NCBI lineage: Eukaryota > Metazoa > Chordata > Mammalia > Artiodactyla > Bovidae > Capricornis > Capricornis sumatraensis. Next base: position 231,974,703 of record NC_091069.1, on the reverse strand, counting down.
TTCAGAGCCCAGGCTCAATATTGTGGTGCCCAGGCTTAGTTGCTCCTGCACTGAACCTGTGTCTCCTGCGTTGGTGGGTAGATTGTTCACCACTGAGCCACTAGGAAAGGCCATACCTTACCATATTAATTACCAGTTTTCATTTCTCCACCACCTGCTCTTGGGGCTGGTACAAGTTCTTGCCTACCTCTTTCTCAGATATCTATTACCAAGCCAAAAACAGAGAAAGCATTTTGTTTCAACCTTACACAGAATCAGTGTGATGTCAGTTACAAGTAGAGAGGATTTTCAGAATTAGTAAGTTGATTTATTTTTCCTGAGATATATTCATATACAGTCTTTATAAAATTTTCAGGAAAATAAGATGTTGTGTTATCTCAGTGAATGCACTCACCTGTTGACCTTTTTCAAGCTGCTCATGACCCTTCTGAACTCTCAGCACTCCTCCCAGTCTTACAGAACTCTGCCTCACTGACCTGATAGAAGTACTGGAGTAGAAACAAAGACTGAGTTCAGTTAAAAAAATGTATTTTCTTGATAATTGAACTGTCTTCTTAGACATACCAAAATAGACTATTTCTCAGTGTTCTGTTTTCCTCTTCACTTGAAAGAAAGCCATGTGATTTAACTTTTTGGTTAATTTGGATGATTCTACACTGTATATGTGTGTATATGTGCTGTACATGCATGTACATAAACAACACGCCTTACATATGTGTGTATATATATATTTTTTCTCTCCCCCTATTTTATATGCTCTTTGATAATCTGGCTTCTCTTTGCTAGATACTCAGTGATTGTCTTTCTTGCACTCATAGTGGCTACCCTCTCACAATTTACTTAACTCTTTTGGGATTTGGATGGTGAGCCAAAAATCTAATTTTAAAATGTAGATCTTGGCTTTGTTTTAAAATTATTTGTTCTTTTCCCTTATTTACTCTGAGATTTAGTCATGTGGAGTAAGGGTCCACAACTGGTGGCCAGTTTGAGCTAGAACTCCGGGCTCATGAGCTTTATTCATGTACTGTCCCTTCTCTGCCCCTAAATTCGAATGTCAGTTTCTGAATTTAGAGTTCAGCGAATACCTTTTTATTGGTGATCCCTTAAATGAAGAATAAAATTCTAATTAGTTTTATTGTATACTACAATATATATGGTATGTGTATTATAAGAAAGTGAAAAAGTGGAAGTGTTAGTTGCTCAGGCGTGTCCAACTCTTTGCCACCCTATGGACTGTATCCCGCCAGGCTCCTCTGTCCATGGAATTCTCCAGGCAGGAGTACTGGAGTGGGTAGCCTCCAGGGGATCTTCCCTACCCAAGGATTGAACACACATCTCCTGCTTGGCAGGCAGACTCTTTACCATCTTAGCAGTTTTTCTTTTTAAAAGCTCTTCTTGTCCCCAAATGTATTGTTACAAAGATGTCTATAGCTGAACCTTTTTTTATCATGGAATTAATGAAAACCAAAGATTTATATTATAAAATATTGACATTTTCTGCAGAGCACTTGGAAAATATGCAGTCATGTGATCTTACAGTGTTTACTGGAAGCAAGTTTGTAATCTTTCAGATTCTGCTTAGAACAGTGCCTGGGCTGGAGTTACCTTTTCTTATCTGCTGTTGTTTCCATTTCTACCGGTAAGGGTTGGAGAGGAACACTAGGTGGGGAGCCAGGCGAAGGGTCTTTTGTTGCTGAAGTAGAAAGATCCCTTTTCTGCCCTGACCCCCGAGGAAGGAGTGAATAGTTGAAGGGAAAGGTGATATACTTGAGATGGCCAACAAACCATTGCACGGGCTGTTCTGAGTTGGGACCCTTTGTGGCCTGTGGACCCTCCAGGCACCCTGGACTTCGCTTGTGCCTGAGTTAGGCCACATCAGCAGGAATGTAACTAGGGACTGTATAGTGACTTTTCAACAGGCACTCTAGGGGTGCCTTTCACAGGAGTAACATTTAGGTTGTTTGACTCTTGCTTGTTTAACTTTCAAACTGATTTGCCACAAATACATTCTCTGGAACAGCCGTTTTAGTCATGGGAGGCTTCACACAGTGATGAACTCGAAAACTTGCGTTTCCCAAGCCCCCACCCTCTTTTACCTTACATCTTACTATCTTTTTAAATGTAGTTGTTAACACACACACGATGCAAGTATTTTTTAATAGTTTTAAGGAAAGAGAAGAGAACCTCAAAGCTCTGATTATAAATGATCCTGACAATAGAAGTAGAATTAGGTAGAAAAGGGGCAAAAATCAGGAAACTTAATGTTCATGAAGTAAAACATGGTGAAAATACCACTTTGAATGGAAGTTATGGCTTGTTTCCAGTCTACTGGAAAGCCTCATTGGTAGTGAAGGAAAAAACTAAAACATGTTTTTTTAAATACAAGTAAAAGAGTAGCATTTAGTCCCTTTAAAGGGCATAACAGTGTGAAATAGGTAAAGAAGTTTGCATCTGTAATAATTGTGTCAGATAAGTGTGTTCCCTTTGACCACCTGAAGTGAAACAAGGTTTTACAGGTTTGGGACTGTAGTCCTGTGGTACCAGCCAGGATCATCTAAGTCCTCATGCTATTCACTGTATATTTGACTTCCCTTAGTTCACTCAGTCACAATGCACACACACACACACACACACACATGTAAAATCAGCTAGCAATCTCTTGATAAACTGGAGGTGGTCTATATTCCTTTGCAAATAATGCTGTAGTGAATTCTTTTGTACAAAAAACTTTGTTCATACATGAATAAATTACAGGAAATGGGAATTTTTCTGTTTTCTTTTAAATCACTGTGTACTTAGTGTCTTTAAAAGTATGTTTTGAATATGGTTTACCCTTTTCTGGATGTCTTAATGCCGAGTGATTAGGCTCTCCTGTAAACAGAGTGAAACTTCACTTCAAGCTACAGCTTTATGAGCTATAACCAGAATGCTGCTCTCTTTGATTGTTTTAATAGTTGTTTATCCTGTGTTCTGCTGACTGTCTTATCTTGCTGGAAGTTATGCTTACCTTTAACAACATTACCTTTCTAATTTGGGGTCAGTTCAGTTCAGTTGCTCAGTCATGTCTGACTTTCTGTGACACCATGAATCCCATCCCTGTCCATCACCAACTCCCGGAGTTTACCCAGACTCATGTCCATCGAGTCGGTGATCCCATCCAGCTATCTTATCCTCTGTCATCCCCTTCTCCTGTCCTCAATCCCTCCCAGCATCAGGGTCTTTTCCAATGAGTCAACTCTTCACATGAGGTGGCCAAAGTATTGGAGTAACTTGGGGTACCAGATACCAAATTCATTCTCATTATATCAGAGAATAGGTACGTTCTCAAGGGCATGAAGCACAGGTCTTGGTTTTCAAGTTGTCTTGTGTGGCTATGCAGAGAGCACATGGGCACGTGCCTGATCACTTGAATTCTGCATAGTTCGGCTTGTCTCACAAGTGGCCTTCAGATTAGGGAGTTATATACACTGATGTTATGTTTTGACTGAGTCCTAATCAGTTACTGTATGTTTTTATGTTTTATGTTGCTATTTTTGTTTCTCCTTCTTATACACATTTCAAAGAAGAAAGTATTTTTTTAAAGGAGCAAAGCGCTGCTTGAGAAGCTATAATGATAAACAGATTTATTTTAAAAATGTCTTATTTCACAGCTCAAAGTTATGAAGTTTCAAGATGAATTGGAATCTGGAAAAAGACCTAAAAAAGCAGGCCAGAGCTTTCAGGAACAAGTAGAACACTACAGAGATAAACTTCTTCAGCGAGTAAGGAATAAGTATACGCAATTATGCATTTTTCAGTTATGTTTGACTGCCTGTAATATTGATATATTGGTGTATTTAAGGAAGAGAATTTTCAAATTATATCCTTTATATAAATGCTGAAGACTGGTAAATAATTAGGAACATCTGGGATTTGATGTTTTATAGTTAGTTCAGCTTGGAAAACAGTTTCAGAACAACACCATGTTCTTTTATTCTGGATCCTTGTAGAGCATAACATCCTGTTAAGGACACACTTTCAGAACTGGAGGGTCCTATAGAAAGAGTTACATTTGTGACCAACAACCCTAAGTAGTGGCACAGAGACAGAGATGGAGTTAGGACTACTTTTCCATTGTGTCCAAGGAGGAACAGCAAGAGGGAGAATACCTCATCTGTGAATTCTAAGCTTTTGAGGGACTTTGTATTCTTGTACATCAAAAGATGTGTAGGGATATACAGGGAATTTTAACACAAGAAGCCCACAGGATAGTTGTTGAAAGAACCTAGGAATTTTATTGATTGGTACTGTTACTAATTTTTACCTACATCTTGACTGTTATTACAAAAAAAGATGATTGAGAGAAATAGCAACAACTAGAAGGGAACTTAGAGTCATCCGAAGCTACTCATGTTGGTGGGAGCAGTGGTGTGGTGAAGCAGCTATGGTGCTGCTCAGCATGGGGACTCCTGGTGCTACTCTGCGGTGCATGCCCGGGCACATCACTGAAACCTGCTTTTACTCAGTGAAACTGGGTTAATGGTCCAGTTTTTGCAGGATTGTGAATTAGATAATTGTGTATGTGTGTGTTAAGTTGCTTCAGCTGTGTCTGACTCTGTGATACCATGGAGTGTAGCCCACCAGGCTCCTCTGTCCATGGGGATTATCCAGGCAAAAATACTGGAGTGGGTTGCCATGCCTTCCTCAGGGGCATCTTCTTGACCCAGAGTTTGAACCTGCATCTTTTGTGTCTCCTGCATTGGCAGGCAGATTTTTTACCACTGGCACCACACACGCAAAGAATTAAATAATTGTTAACATTAATTTTTAATATTAAAGTGTTTAAAATATTATAAGTGAACTGTAGTCTGATTCCTGTGAAGTATCAATCAGGAAAATGTAACTGCAGATCACCAGAGGAAGTTGGTCTCTTCAACATCACTTTGTAAATTTGTATTTGGAGAAAAGATACATGAGATGAAAAAAAAAAGATATATCTGAACCCTGTTGAGTCCCTTTGGGGATGGTGGCAAGTGTTTGATTTGCATGGAAGACTGTACCTCTAGGTGCCCACTGGCCCTGTTTATTACCATTTTAGTCTCCTTGCACTCCATGGTTATAATTGGAAGAAAGAACGTGTTTTTTTGAAGGCATAGGCCAGGGGTCGGCAGACTATGACCATCACTTCATTTTTGTTAATAAACTTATCAGAACACAGCCATGCCCCCCCTTCAGTTATTATCTATGTATTATCTGTAGTAGCTTTTGGACTACGGTTATAAAGTTGACAGACTGTAGCCCACAAAGCAGAAAATATTTACTACCTGGCCCTTTACAGAAAACATTTGCCAGCATCTGGTATGGGCTTTTTTTATCAGATATCGGTTACCTTTCTTGATGCATACAAATCATAGAGAAATTTAATTGTATTGTTTTTTAATTCTTGTTTTTGAAGAGCTCAGTTGGCTTAGTGGGTTCATTGTCAGTAGCCACGCCCTTAATTATCAATAGCAGTCATAATTTCAAGTGAGAAGTGGCAGTTGTAGCAGTTGGGGATAAGCAAATAAGTGAATTTTCTGATTTATGTAATTATATAGTCATCTAATCAATTTGTACTTTTATATTAGGATTTATAATTTGTACTTTTATAAATTTCCAATATGATTGATACTTGTTTCCTACTATTAATACTAAGACTTTTTGCTAGACATTTATTGTGAATAAGTCTTTCTCCTTTTTAGTATGTTAATAAGTGCTTTCCTTTGATTAAATCAGTTTGCTGTATAATTAGAATCACTATTGACAGTTTTATAGTAGTCTGAGATGGAAAGGTCATCATATTGTTTTTCCAGTTTGTTTATTTTAAGTGAAGGGACAGCACTCTTTAAGAGCCCTGACTCTAGAGCTTTGGCTCAGATCCTGACTTCATTCCTCTATGACCTTAGGCATGGCACTGAGCCTTTGTAAGGCTCATTTTTCATGTTTTGAATGAGGATAATACTATTCATAGGCATGTTTTGAAGAATTACATGCAGTGGTATATGGAAAGTTGTTCATTAATTGCTTGGCCTATGGTAGGCATTCACAAAATACTTAGCCACTGTTGCTGGTCTCATTATTATCATTCAGTGTAAGTAGAGAAGTAGAAATGATTGGCTTTCTGGAAGAGTAGGTATACCTTCAGTAGTAATTTTATAAATAGTTAACTAGAAGGGAAAATATTACTACATAAATGAGCTTAACCAGGTTGGTGTTTTTTAATGACTAAATATTTCTTTGGAAAAAAAAAAAAAACAGGAGAAAGAGAAGGAATTAGAAAGAGAGCGAGAAAGAGATAAGAAGGATAAAGAAAAACTGGAATCTCGATCCAAAGACAAGAAGGAGAAAGATGAATGTACTCCAACAAGGAAAGAAAGGTATAACATTTCTCATTTAATGCCTATGCTGACTTTAGGATTTGGAATCATGTTTCATTTTGTAATATTTTCATCACTGGAACCAACAGATTGGAAAGGGGTTTTTTTTGTGTATGATAAACATGTTTGGGTTCTACCTGCAGAAGGCAGAATTAGCTGAGCAAAGGGGCATTTGACACTAGGCTTAGTTACCTGGGACATCATCCCTTTACATGGTTCATAAGGTACCTTAACCTTAGTTCAGGGCAAGAATTCAGTTACAGTATTAGGTATCGAACCTAAGGCTTAAATAACTAAGCAGCTTGCTAGATCTTACCTGTTACTGCCAATATAAGCTTTTCTTCTGTGCTGAGGCTGCTACCTGTAAACTTGAGTCTCCCAGTCCTGTTTGTTAAGGGAGATTGTGTACTTAGGCTGTAGGGCTTGGTCCTCACTTTAAGTCTTCATTCTAATCAAAATCATTTCTCTTGTAGTTTTTATTTCTTACTTTTACAGTTCCTAAATCTCTGATTAGTAGAGAAAGTTACTTTAGAATTGAGATTTTCGTAATAAAAACCAAGCAAATGCAAATTAAAAAATTTTGGGTTAGCCACTCTTCATATAGTTACAAGATAACATGGTTATACTAATTGGTAAAGTAGTAAATCCATCACTTTTTTGTCATTTATTATTATCTTGATAAAATTTCAGAGTTATAGAAAAGTTTTAAGAATGCTATAAAGAATTCCCAGATAATCTTTCACCTTCATTCCCCCAGTGTTAAAAGTATTTCTCCTTTTGCTTTATTTTCTTCTTCTTCTTCCTTTCCCCCCTTACCCCCAATCATTTAAGAATAACTTGCTTACATGATGCCCCATTTTCATACTTAACCACAGTAAGTTTCCAGATCGAACAAAAGGAAAAAATTTTCAAGAGCAGGAAATTAACATATAAAAAAACACTATCATCTAATCAGAGACCTTGATGGAATTTTGACTACTGTTCCAATAATCTGTCTTAAAGCAGAGAAAAATCCAATTTAGTTGAATTCAGCTTTTTGTGTCGGTCAGCCTATCTTTAAGACTTTTTTGTTCTTAGTGTAAAAGGCTTTGAATGTTGTTGGAAAATAACATTAATAAAGTTAGTGAAAATAAAGATAGTGTAAACTGATAGGAATTAAAAGCTAATTTAGTAGAAGGAAAATGATATACCTGATCCTTTGCTCACTTATGGGATGTTTTCGGGGCTTTGTTCCATAGGAAAAGGCGACACAGTACATCCCCTAGCCCATCTCGCAGTAGCAGTGGTAGACGAGTGAAATCCCCATCACCAAAATCGGAGCGATCAGAGCGTTCAGAAAGATCTCATAAAGAGAGCTCACGGTCCAGGTCATCTCACAAAGATTCTCCTAGAGATGTTAGCAAAAAGGCCAAAAGGTAAACGCAAGTCATTTTTTGTAATATTTCAAATGCCAGTTTCCTTGTCATTCCACCAGCTTTTGAAAATAATTTGTTTGGCAGCCATTTTTGAAAGGATTTTAGAAAACCAAACAGATATACTTTCATTTTAGATTCTTCCTTCCCATCTCCCCACCTCAGTCTCCTCATGACTAAAGCACAAGAAAGCTTCCAACACGTAAAGACCAGCCAGGAATTTTAAACATCAGTTTTCTGTGAAGTAGGAATAGCTGCTTTTCTTTCCTTTCTGTTCTTTAGTTTCTGTGGAATATTCTTTAGTTTTTGTCAAGGCTGAAAGAAAAATACATGTTCCCTCCCCACCTAGCAGTAATCTTATTAGCAAGTTCTTGGGTAGACTTGTGGACATAAATACCATAGACTATTTCTTCAGCGTTTAATTTAGTGTGTTCTGTACCTTTTTCCTCCAAGTTCCAGAAAGGTGTTCCAGAAGTGTTTCGTTTATCTAGGTGTTTTATAGAGTTTTCCTGAGAGCTGAAACTGCTTTTTATCCTAAAACGTTTTTATTGTAGCCATTTTTTAGTAAAATTTTTCTATAACAGATAACTCTTTTTTCTGAATGGTATTTGTGCATATATTATATATATATTCATGAAAATTATATAATTATTTGTTTTGATAATTTTAATGCATAGCACTTACAGAGTGCTGTCTTAAAAGATTCCCTTGAAATTGCAGTAGTTGGTGCTTTTCCTCTCAAGAAGATAGGCTGCAAAGCCACTGCGTTCAAAAGTTTTGTGAATGCTATTGGATGCCATTTTGAACTTTGGCTTATATAATCTGGGGAGCTGTTAAAATGCAGATTTCGAGAGTTTGATTCAGTAGAGCAGTGGTAGGGCTCCAGAGTCTGTTTTGGCATGCATGCTACTGATAATCACTGATGTGATGCATAGGAAGTACAAAATGTGTGTGTGTGTGTGTGTGTGTGTGTGTGTGTGTGTGTGTGTGTGTGCGCACGCATACAATAGGCACAGAATAAATTTGGGACGTTTACAGCCTTTTTTATTTCAGTGACTTTCATTGTGCCCTGTTAAAGATCATTTTAGATAATTTAAGGATAGTTGGTTTTGATCATGTGAGTACTTTGGTTAAATTGTTTTTGTTTGTTTCCTTAGATCTCCATCTGGTTCAAGGACACCTAAAAGATCTAGGCGATCACGGTCTAGATCCCCTAAAAAATCAGGGAAGAAATCCAGATCCCAGTCCCGATCTCCACACAGGTCTCATAAAAAGTCAAAGAAAAACAAACACTGACATAAATTTTTAAGATGCTCTCACTTATTGGAAATGCGATTTTGTTTTGTGCCTGAACGGTCTGTTTTTTTAAAAAAACAAAAAACAAAAAATCTAATGAAAGAGCATTCCTGGGGTTTTTATTTGTTTGTGAATGCATGTGTAAACTCATAAGTAACTGCATCTGTAGACCTGTTGTTGTTTTATATTGTATAAATTACTTTTGTTGTGGCTGTTTCTCAAGATGAAATTTTTATTGTGCTAATGAATTTCATCAGAAATGTGTATAATGGATCTGCTGGCAGTAGTAGTATTTTGTTTAGGATGTTGTGACTTAGAAAAAATAATACAGATGTCTTCCCCCCTTTTGTAGCTTTGACAATTTGAATTAGATTTCAAATAAAATCTGAACAGAAAACTTTAATGTTGTTTTTTTGCCCTATTGATGACATCAAGTCCCTTAAAATCCTGCTAAGTGAGTTTAGCACCTCTGTTGTGTTTCTTACACCTAATGCACTTTACAAGCTTCATTGTTCAAGTGGCTAAAGTTTTGTATTTACTAAGATGACTGTCAAAATTTAGGGACCCAAGACTCATATTTGGTAGGCTTGCCAACCAATTTCTTGGGTAATGTTCCCTTGGGTAATACTAGTACCCAGTGATCAAAAGACTAGGCAGATATGCGTGGTCTTTTGTTAATGGTATGCCTGGCTAAAATCTCTTTTTTTTCCAAAGAAGCAATATGATTTCAATACACTTAACCCATCTCCTGAGCAACTACTTATTTTCAGGGAAATATTAAATTTCCATCTTTTGATTTAGTTTTCTATCATTAGAAAAATTTATTTAAAAGAATTTAACAGTAATTGGCCATAGAATTTTTTTTTACGAAGGTTGCCCTTTTATAGCCCTCTGTAGGCTCTCTTTCAAACACTGGTATCAGAATATTTCTACAAGGTTCTGTTTAAAGCACCTTCATTGGTTTTTTTGTTTTTAAAGGATTTAGTTTTAGGTTTAGCTTTTAAGTAGAATTTTAAAATGATAGAAATTTTTATGAAACATAACACCCAATGGCTTGTAAATTAAAAATGCAAAAGTTGATTTAAACCATTTTCAGAGTTGAAATCTGTTGTACAGTGGGAATAAATTGCAGTGTGAGGAAGACATAAGAAAACTTATGTAATGTTGAACATAATATCGCTACAGTGTAATAAAGGGTTATGTAGACTTGAACTGATGCTACTGTTTGTGAACCTTGCTTTCAGTTTTTCATTTAGACACTTTTTACAGTGATTTGATGTTTTTTTCCCTTCTTAATAGAGTAACGGTTCTAATAGCAGATTGTTCTGAGTTAGCTTGTATTTTAAAAGTATCTTTTCAAGTTGTTGTATTTGGTCTTGCCTAGTCACAAAATTAAAAACCTGTACTCATGATTTGAGGAGTAGGAATATTATCTGAGCAGTGAGGCATGTTATTTCCAAACTGGGCAAACCTACAAAAGCTGTAGAAATGTGCCAAATTATTTTACTTAGTGGTTCTTAACAACATGCACTATTGCTTGAAAATTATTTCCTTATCATTCACTCTTTTGTTTGTCTGTATTGGTAAGCATTTAGTTAATTACTAAATGTTGCTTAGAATAATTAAACATGAACATTTGGTGCTGGTTTCTAAAAACCTACAAATATAGCCATTTTTAAAGAATGTGTTTTTCTCCCTTGTTCACTGCCTGGGAGAATGGTATTTTATATAATTTCCTTTGCAGAAATAACGATAAGGTTGAGTTGCTGGTGATTGTGGGCATTCCATCATCATTGGTATCTAGTATAGGCTTAGAAATGATTAGTCAGGAAGTGATTTTGCCAGTCAAATTGCAAGTTATGCTTATTTTTCTGTCTCTTAAAGTAGCCTGGAGAAGCAGGAGTGAGTAGACATTGTTAGGTCAGTTTTGAGTGCTTATTTGTAGTCTTTTTTTCTACTGCAGTAGAATGTAGCAATTCTTTTAATCTGCATCTAGATATCTAATGAACATCATTTATGCAGTGGATAAGACTGACTTGGGTGATGGATGGGGATTCTGTAGGCTTGATAGAATATGTATTCTGTGAAGTTTGCTAGTGTTCGTATTAGATTGTACTGGATTTTTTTTTTTTCCTGGAATTGCAAGTGGTATTGTTAGATAATTTCCAGCTTTACCTAATGAGAAAATATCCAGAGTAAGTGTGTTTCTCTATGGATTCAGTGAAAGCTTAATGGTCAGTAATTGGTGAATGGGAGTGGGGGGGATATTCTACCATATTTTTATAAGAGCATAGTAGTCATTGTTTCTTGTCTAAAGAACACTTAGTTAGATAACACAATTTCTGCAGTTTCATGAAAGTGTTTGTAGGCATGACTGTTCAGTTATAGGAAATACCCTGTTCCAGTTCTGTCCTCCCCAAAAGCTACATATAGGAGGAAATCCTCTGTTATCTATACTTTATAAAGGGCGTGGCTTAAACTCTTCCCCTCCAACATAAACCAGGTATTCCTTACTAGGTTAATACCATTTAATCTCTCTCTTTAACAGGTGAGAGAAAGTTAAAAAATGGTCATTTATTTCTTATCAAAGGTGGCCTATGGTTGAAAAGAATCATGTCTGTGAATCTTTTCTTTGATTTTGTATTTTCTTATTACTGTTAGTAGGTGTATAGGCACTTCTGAACTGTGACATGTTGAGAAGTTAGAGATGAAAGAACGAAAACAAAAAGCCCTGACCCAAAGGAATGCTTCCATTTGGCTCAAAGTGTTCTTGCCATTTCTGCTGAAGTGTGCAGAAATTACTGTACACTGACCTAATTTTTCTTTATTACAGACCATTCCTATGGGCTTACCATGAGACTCTCATCCCAGTTAAAGAATCTAAGAGGGAGGAAATGCTTATGACTTTCGCATTTTTCCCCCAAACTTTAATATTCTTGAGTACTTGAATATATTTTTAACAGTTATGATCTAATATAGGTTATTAGAAATATTCTGTACATATTTGTCTCCATTGTGTTCATAAGTTCTGAAAAATTATATGACCATGGTAATAGTTTATGATTATTAAAAATAAAATAAGTCTGTATTGTCAAAGTGACTTAACCCATTTTGATGATCACAATAGTGTGATTTCTTTAGCAGAGAAAGTTGTTTTTTAAAATAAATAGTACCACTTTTTTTCTAAGAAAATAAGCTTTTTTTATTTGTTGTTTTCCTCTTCTATTTTATATTAATGGAAAAGCTACAGAAAATTCAGTGCAGGTACTAATGAAGACACTAATATAAGTTTAAAGGAACATGACTGTAAAAACTCACAAAATGCTTGGTTTGTTCATATTTCACAGGCATGTTTTAGAATAGATTTTAGATGATATTTCGTTCATTTTCCTTTCGGCATTTTTCTTTATTTGTTATCGACTTCCCAGGACTTAGATAAGACACAAATACAAATCCCAGGGGAAGTGTTGTGATGCTGGACTAAAAGGTGGGAATGCGCTGCTGACCAGAGTGAGCCATGTTCCAGTGTTGAAAATTCTATGCCTCAAGTGTTCATTCAGTACCACCTCATGGAGCGTCAGTGTACACGGATTATGTGTGTAATTGGTTATTTATATAGTTTTGTAGATAAAAAGCCCTCATTCATTTTTATATGTAATTGTGCTTGGAGTATGTGTTTTATTCTTTTGACTTCAGCAGGCTCTTATACGTTGTATCTTTGGTAATTTGAAATATCAGGAAAGACAACTTTTCAGAAATGAGAATAATATAGTTGAAATCAGCTCAGCTGAAATACTCTACGGCAAGACTAAATTTCTTTTGGGTGAACTGATTCCATCATTTTAGTTACTCTTGATGTAAGGATTCAGTTTATTGTGGAGCTGCTTTCCAGACTGTCACTTTATAGTTTTTCTACATAAAGATTATATAGTTGCAAACAAAGGTTGTGGAATTTCCCTTTTGTTGTTGTTTTTTGACTTTTAATTACTTTAATAAAATACATTGTTTTCATAGCAAACTTTAGACTGTTGATGTAATTTTCTCCATACAGCTTTTCTAATGTAAGCCCAGCAAACCATATCTAGTTTTCAGCAGCTTTCTCCCAAGTGAAATAAATGATGTGTCTTATTTATCAGTTGTAGCTAAAATGTTCTACATTTTTACATGTTTAAACCATAATAAAATATTTTCATGATAGATAATTTTTTTGATCAGGAAATTTCATTTTCTTTTTGGTTCCATTTTTTAAAAGTTCTGTTTCATTGAGGACATTTTCAAACATACGTGAAAATAGAATAATAGGATGAGCCTCCCTGGTACCCATCAGTCTACAGATAATCCACTTACTAGTCTCTAAATGACATAAGACATAACCATAGTATCCTCATCACATTAAACATAATTCACTGGTTCCTTTAAATTTTTTAAATTGTGATAAAATACTCATAACAAAAATCACAAGAAACAAAAAAATCCTAACCATTTTTGTGTAGTAGTGTTTGTATATTCACATTGTTGTATAACCTGTCTTCAGAACTTTTCATCTTACAAACTTAAAACTCTGTATGTATTAAACAGCTTTACTCCCTTCTCCCCACACTTGGCAGCCACCATTTTGCTATCTGTTTCTGTGAGTTTGACTGCTCCAGATACTGCAGATAAGTAGAGTCATACAGAGCTTGTCATTTTGTGCTGGCGTATTTCACTTAGCATAGTGTTCCTTCAGGTTCATCCATGTGGTAGCATGTGAGTTGGTTTTTTCAAGTCTACTTTTTCTTGAAAGTTTCTGTATTTCCTTTTACAATTAGAAAAGTTTTTTTCCCAAATGGCACATTAGCATTTTCTATTTCGAGTAAAAATTGTAAAAAAGAAAGTAATACCAAGTAGATATGCTAACTACCACTTTTTAAGACATTTTTTGTGCTCTGTTCTCTTTACATGATTGATTATATGTGATATGACTTCATTTAATAATTTGGGGTACAAAATACACTTTCAAAGCATATGTGAGTTTTGAGGGACTTCTGGTGGTCCATTGGTTAAGAATCCACACTTCCATTGGAGGGGGCACAGGTTCACTCCCTGGTCCAGGAACTTAGGTTCTGTATGCTATGCAGTGTGGTCAAAACATAAATAAAAACACATTTTAGCATCTTAAAATGTGTGATTTTGAAGCTGTTAATGTAAATGACTATATTCGAATGCTTTTGTAGTTTCATTGCCTGGTGAAAAGGAAACTAAAATTTTGCCATTTAGTATACTCAGTGTTTAGATGTTAATTTTGCCACAAAGAGGGGAAAAAGCATTTGTTTTATTTATATATTTTGATAGTTTTTTCCCTATCCTTAGAAAACAGCATGAAACTTTAGAATAAAGATTTATTTTCTGACTTTTGAATGAGATGTGGCATAGCATAATGTTGGGGGAAGATGAAGAAGCTGGGCTGTGGCTTCGTACTTGAATACCAGCTCTTTCCTACTACTAGCTGTGTGATCATTTGGAATCTATTTTCATCTATAAAATGGCAGTAATCTTGCCTGTTTATTGTAAGGATGAAATAACATGTAAATCACTGGTGTGTAGTTATCATGCAGTGGTAGTTAAACTTTTAGTGTTCCTGAAAACTAATGATGGGAACATCTTTTAACTAAAACAGTAAAACTACAGTTCTATAGTGCTGGTACCTTGAAAAGACACATTCTTGTACTTGATTTGCATTTGTGCCGTGCTTAGTCACTCAGTCCTGTCTGACTCTGCCACTCCACAGACTGTAGCCCGCCAGGCTCTTCTGTCCATGTAATTTCCCAGGCGAGAATATTGGAGTGGGTTGCTATTTCCTTCTTCAGGGGAAGCTTCCCCACCCAGGGATTGAACCCGTATCCTACATTGGCAGGCGGATTCTTTACTACTACAGATGACATTTAATTCTTAATCTCCTTTGAGAAAGACATTTTTATTAAGTAGATTTTTAAAAATACTTTAAAACTGTCATTTATTATAGAATTCCATTGACCAAGATTTCTGAAAGGAAACTCATAATGCAAAATCCAAATGTAAACAGTTGAAATAGGGTGTATGTTAAAAGAGCCTGGGAAATAGTATAAAATAGGATGAGGTGCTGGATTCTTTGCCCAAATGCAAAGTAAAAAAAAAATTACCAGAGCTGAGCAGCAGTGTGCAGTATTCACAGGAGTGGCCAGGGAATAGGACGAGGGAACACTGAAAAGGTTGGTGATGTGAGGGTAAGTGGACTCCCTGTATTTTGTGTATGTTTGCAAGTTACAGTTTGTATTTTCAGATTATGCCAAAACAGGAAATGTACCCTAAAACTAATGGCGAGCTCAAACTATATAGAACTTGAAAAGGAAATTATACTTTAAATTCTACTCAGAATGGTACATCCTTTAATCAAATGCACCACCTCAGTTCCAGTGCACACTGGAGGGAAAAATGAGTGCAGTGAACGTGGAAAATCTTTCACTGCCAGCTGTGGCCTTCAGTATCTTCAGAGATTGACAGTGGAGAAAGGGTTTATGAGTGGAGTGAATGCAGGAAATATTTTCTTGATAAATCCAGTCTCTGAACATCAGAGAGTTCACACTGGAGAAAGCGCCTTATGAGTGCAGTGAATGAGTTTGGCAGAGCTTGGGGTGGCAACAGTGTGGGAGGACACTGCAGTTATCAGGCATAAATGGACTATCTCTAGGAGGAATCTGAGGTGCAGAGAGGGTGTGTCTTCTAACCAGTATCTCCCAGCAATGGACAGGTATTTGGGATTCAGTGTCCGGTTGCCTGTTTCAGGACAGGGCGAGTCTGATCACTGTAATCCTCTTTCCCTTCCATCACAGCTTTGGGAACTCCGAGAACACCTAGTCCACCCTCTGTCTCTGCCCTGACTCCTCAAGAGCCCTGCTCATACACTGAGCTCCATGTCAATGACCATGACTATCCACTGGGAAGAAATGCTGATGGCTTTCCTGTGAATGATCCCATTATCTACCTGGTAATGCTCCGTTCCCACCACCTCTGCCACAGCATTGCACTGGATTTAGGGCAGCCAAGAGTGGAGGAGACTTGTATGATGCTGTATGATATCACTTAGGTGCAATTTAAAAACAATACAAATGAATACACATGCAAAATAGAAACAAACTCAGATTTAGGGGCTTCACTGGTGGCTCACTGATGAAGAACCTGCCTGCCAGTGCAGGGGATGCGGGTTCAATCCCTGTGTCAGGATGATGATCTGGAGGAGGAAATGGCAACTCGCTCTAATATTCTTGCCTGGAGAATCTCATGGACAGGGAAACCTGGCAGGTTACAGTTCATGGGATCGCAAAGAGTCAGACCAACTTAACAACTACACAGTAATATGTCTTCAGAACATTTGTAACGAGCTTTGGAGTTCTCAGCAGCTGCACTAACAGAGTCTAGAAGAGCAAAACTTTGATTAAAAACACTATTTGGTCCTCCTCATCACTGAAACATTGAAATCGAAAAGAGTAAGTACCTCACTATCCATTGGCTAGCTTGGTAACTAAATAGTTCTATTGAATGAGGGGCTATTAGGTCGTTTTTCTTCTTTCAGCATATTTTGTTTTATTGGCTGCAATAGCTATTGGGAGTGAGCAGATTGTTAAGAACATTAAGGAAGATGCTTTTCAGTTGGTTAGCCATGCTAAGGTTTTAATGGCTCAAGGGTGAAGAATCTGCCGGCCAATGCAGGTGACTTGTGTTTGATCCCCGAGTTAGGAAGATCCCCTCAAGAAGGAAATGGCAACCTGCTCCAGTATTCTTGCCTGGGAAATCCCACAGACAGAGGAACCCGTTGGGCTACAGTCCATGAGGTCTCAAAAGAGTCGAACAGGACTTAGCAACTGCTGCTGCTGCTGCTGCTGCTAAGTCACCTCAGTTGTCTGACTCTGCGACCCCATAGACAGCAGCCCACCAGGCTCTCCCGTCCCTGGGATTCTCCAGGCAAGAACACTGGAGTGGGTTGCCATTTCTTTCTCCAGTGCATGAAAGTGAAAAGTGAAAGTGAAGTCATTCAGTCATATCTGACTCCTTGACCCCCTGGACTGCAGCCTACCAGGCTCCTCCATCCATGGGATTTTCCAGGCAAGACTACTGGATTGGGGTGCCATTGCCTTCTCCGTCTTAGCAACTGAACAACAACAAAACATTTTAATATAGGCTCTGTCAAGCTCTTCA
This sequence comes from Capricornis sumatraensis, assembly GCF_032405125.1. Lineage (NCBI taxonomy): Eukaryota > Metazoa > Chordata > Mammalia > Artiodactyla > Bovidae > Capricornis > Capricornis sumatraensis. The sequence continues at coordinate 231,957,389 of NC_091069.1, read as the reverse complement.
CTCACTCCTGGGAAACTTAGGTATCTGGGCCTATTATAGGCCTCCCTCACAGGGTGCAGTGCTGTGTCAAAAAACAAAAGGTGTTCTAAGGTTTTTTTAAATCTTTATAGTCTCCAATCACTATAACATTTTGCTAATGTGACTTACAACTCTAAATTCCAAGATCACATATGTACCTTACATATTTCATAGGGTGCTTATCCTCAGCTTCCCCTGATATATCCATCTTATTTTAAGAATGTATGCTCTCCAGAAAAATCTGCAGCCTGTCGAGGTCTGTGCCAAATACTATATATGTGTGCCACAAAGCAGAAATACCACTCGAGTACTTCTCAAGAGGTTTCAACATATAAAAATACTGGTTGAATTCTGAATTGATTGCCCTAAAAGCATGCTTGCTAACATGCTAGTGAGTGAAGTCGCTCAGCCGTGTCTGACTCTTGGTGACCCCATGGACTGTAGCCTACCAGGCTCCTCTGTCCATGGGATTTTCCAGCCAAGAGTACTGGAGTCCTGACCCAGGGATTGAACCCGGGTCTCCCACATTGTAGGCAGACGCTTTACCATCTGAGCCACCAGGGAAGTCCCTGCTAACATGCTAAGTGGCTTGGTAGGTGGCTTTCAAACTGAAGCCACTCAGACCCCATGGACTGTGGCCCGCCAGGCTCCTCTGTCCATGGGAATTCCCAGGCAAGAATACCAGAGTGGTTGCTGTGCCCTTCTCCAGGGGATCTTCCTGACCCAGGGATTGAACCCATGTCTCTTATATCTCCTGCATTGGCAGGCAGGTTCTTTACCACTAGCGCCACTTGGGAAGCCCAAATACTAGGCATTTGTTAGAAAAAGTCTTTAAGCCAGGAACGATCTTTTTACCTGTTTGTTCTCTTGATTGGAACTTGTCGAAACCTCTCAGAATATTCTTTACTTGGATGTATTATGAAGTCTAATGTATTCTTTTTTCTAGTGCATAACAGAACCATGACTAACAATGTGTGAAGAATGAGAGAAAGTTTTGGTGCTAAGATAAAGCATTACTCTGCCTGCTCGTATTTTAAAACTTACAGTACCATTCACAAGTTGCAGAATTCTAGATCTGTTTCTGAGTATTTCTAGAACAGCTTCTCTTGTAATAGTCTTCATCATTAACTTGATTACCAATCACAGCACATACACTGATAGTGTCCTTCCGAGTGAAAAGTAGGACCTTTGCTGACGTCTGTATAGTCAAAGCTATGGTTTTTCAAGTAATCATGTATGGATATGAGAGCTGGACCATAAAGAAGGCTGAGTGCCAAAAAGTTGATGTCCTTGAACTGTGGTGCTGGAAAAGACTTGAGAGTCCCTTGGACTGCAAGGAGATCAAACCAGTCAATCCTAAAGGAAATCAGTCCTGAATATTCATTGGAAGGACTGATGCTGAAGATCAAGCTCCAATACTTTGGCCACCTGATGCAAAGAGCTGACTCACTGGAAAAGACCCTGATGCTGGGAAAGATTAAGGGCAAGAGGAGAAGAAGGTGGCAGAGGATGAGATGGTTGGATGGCATCACTGACTCAATGGACATGAGTGAGCAAACTCCAGGAGACAGTGAAGGACAGGGAAGCCTGGTGTGCTGCAGTCCATGGGGGTCACAAAGAGTCAGACATGACTTAGCAACTGAACCACAACAAGTGTGAAGAGTTAAGATGGTTCTCTTAGGTACCATAGCTTATCACAAAGTTCAAAGTTCTCAGCTACTCAGATTACCACAAGTGTGGCTTTCCTTGTACTTCATATATTCTTATAAAACTTGGGTTATGTGGGAAAAGCCTTCAAGTTATTTTTAGTGCCTGAGTATACCAATACCTACCCACCCATCTTCGTCCTAGATTTCAGCCTTTTGTCAATTCACCTTGATGTCCTTACATGCACCCGCTGAGAAGCCAAAAGCCCTTGAAGACCTTGCGAAGCTCCTTCTATCTACGTGGGAGATGGTGCACCTCTTGCAACAGACCCTTCTGTGGAATATAGAGGAGGATATAATGTGCTTTCAGAGAAAACAGAGGACTTGCCTGCCTGCCTTCCCTCTTCTGATTGCCTTCTAGGGCTTTTATTTCTCCCCACTTTCTCTGAAGCTTTCAGTTCTTTCCTTGCAGAATGTGTTGAAGACAACAAGGTAAATATGTTAAAATATCTGATCTTGCCTAAAATGATATTTCTCTCTGATTAATTTGTACAGATGCTTCCCTCTGACCCAAATACTGCCCAGAGCAATAAGCAAGACTAGGTGGGGGCAAAGGCACAAAGTGTTAGATATAATCACTTCCATCATCTCATGTCTGAATGAGTCTAGTTGTCAGACACCTCAAGACCTTAGAGCTCTTTGGTTATTTCGGGTGGAATGTGATTTCTAAAGATGAATTTCTGACCTTGAGCATCTTCAACAAGGGCTTGATAGAAACTTCACAAAAGCTGAGTACCTCCTTGAGAACCCAGCTCTTTGTATTTTGTAGCCCAGCAGGATTTGGCCAAACCATACAACATAATCCCCGGACTGCAAAGACTTCTTTCAGCTTTGTTCTGAAGCAAATAGTCATTTCCTGGCTGTGTGGTCATGGTCACGATTTCGTTATCAGCATCAACAAATTGAGTATTTACTCTGCACCTGGCACTGTTCTAGGCACAGGGGTTGTAGGGTGATGTTAGAATAAGGTCTTTTTTATGGAATTTATATCCTAATGGGAAGAGCCAGAAAGTAAATCAAGTAAGATCATTTCCAATGGTAAAAGGTACTGAAAGACAAAAAGCAGGGAGGCGAGACAGGAAGTGGGTGAGGGGTGCTTTTAGATGCATGGTAGGTAGCCAGAAGTGGCTCAGTGGTAAAGAATCCGCCTGCCAAGCAGGAGACATGGATTCCATCCCTGGGTCAGGGAGGAAATGGCTACCCACTCTGGTATTCTTGCCTGTCAAACTCCATGAACAGAAGAGCCTGGTGGGCTACAGTCCATGGGGTTGCAAAGAGTCAGACATGCCTTAGTGACTAAAAAGCAACAGCAGCAGTCAAAGAGGGCTTTGCAGAGCTGGTAAATTTGATCTGAGACCTGAGTAAGAAGGTAGCGCTGGCTAAGTGAAAATAGGGCACCAGGTGCTCCAGGCTGAGGAAGCTGCAGGAATGACTGTGTTAAGGAGGAAGCAATGTTGATCTGGTGAGGAAGGGAAAGCCGTCAACGTGGCTCCAGTGCAGTGAGGAAAGGAAGGCATGACATGAGGTGAGGTTAGGAAGAACTTGACAGTTTTAAGCAAGGGAGTGGTGTAGCTATAGAAGATCACTGGCCACTGTGCACAGCAGCAAGAGAAGAAACAGGTAACCTAGTTAGGAAGCTCTTGGCTGTGAAGATTAAATGATATCGTGTAAGTGAAGTGTCTAGCATTGCCCTGAGCACATAGCAGTTCTCTGATAAATAATTCAACCTCTCCTCTTATCATTTTCTTGGATCTTGTGATTCCTTTCTTCCCCACAGAGGCTAAGCATTCACTTTAAGGTTAACTTCACTTGACCTCTCTTAGACAAATTGAGCCAGATCAGGATATAGCACCCCTGTTGCTTTCAGGCTGGTGTAGTTCAGTCGCTAGGTTGTGTCTGATTCTTTGCAACCCCATGGACTGCAGCACGCCAGGCTCCTTTGTCTTCAACTATCTCCTGGAGTTTGCTCAAATTCATGCATTTGAGTATTGGTGATACTATCTAACCGTCTCATCCTCTGCCAACCCCTTCTCCTTTTGTCTTCGATCTTTCCCAGCATTGGGGTCTTTTCCAATGAGTTGGCTCTTCAAATCAGGTGGCCAAAGTAATGGAGCTTCAGTATGAGTCCTTCTGCTGAATATTCAGGGTTGATTTCCTTAAGAATTGACTGGTTTGATCCCCTTGTGGTTCAAGGAACTCAAAAGTCTTCTACAGCACCACAACTCAAAAGCATCAGTTCTTTGGTACTCAGCCTTTTTTGTGACCCAGCTCTCACAAATGTACATGACTATTAGAAAAATGGTAGCTTTGACTATACAGACTTTGCCGGGAAAGTGACATCTCTGCTTTTTCATACTCTTTCTAGGTTTGTCATAGCTTTCCTTCCAAGGAGCCAAGGGTCTTTTAATTTCATGGCTGCAGTCACCGTCTTCAGTGATTTTGGAGGCCAAAATAATAAGATTTGTCTCTCTGGTATTTGAGGAAATTATAAGTTGAGTAGACTACATAAGCATTCCTTCATATCTGCAGTCCACTACCACCCGCTGCTACTACTGCCTGATGCACTTTTGGGTGTTAATGGATGCTACCTGGAGAAAGAAGTTGTGTGGTCAAAGCAGTTGAGAAACATCGGGCTACATAGGCTTCTTTACAGCAGTCCTTCTCAGAACCTTGACTATGGACTATGTATCCCCAGACAGGAGATTGATGTCCTATTTCCCAAACTTATCTGATCTCCAAGGGCTAAAATTCCACTGAACAGACTTTGGAAAACACTTTCAAACTGATTGGGCAACTAAATGTTTTGGGATCTGATGATCTGATTGTTGGGTTGAGTCAGAGTCCTTAGGTACAAATCATAGAGAACATCTCTTGCTAAATTAAGCCAAAAGGGATTCAGTGGAAGGCTGTGTAGACTCAGAGAGCTGACAGGGCCAGAAGGAAAGCTGGATGTGGGAGTCAGGAGGCCGAGGATGGCAGCAGGCGAGAGAGCTGGAATCACAGTGGTGGGCAGTCTGGCCAGGCCCCCCCAGGAAGGATCACAGCTCTAGCCTTGCTCAGCCTCTATGTTCTTCTACCTGAAGTTTGGATTCCAGGAAGGGGTGGACCTTGATTTCCAGTCATTAGTGTTTAAAAAACAAATAACTTGAATGGCTACAAACGATCATTTAGTGTAGTTTACCAAGACTCTATTATTAGAAACTTTGGTTATTTCCACTTTTTTCTAAATAATGGTATGATGAACATCACCATGTATAACATTTTTGTTTTCATTCTTTAAAAAGAACTTTTAGATTCTTCCCAGATATGAAAAAATTGGGTCAAAGAATATAAATATCTTAATGTTCATGTGATGTCTGTTGTCAACTTTCTTTCCAAAAATGTACCATTTTAGACTTTCTCTAATGTTGAGCAGTGGATATTTCACCACATCTTTGCCAGCACTGGGAATTTGTGACATACTATTAAAAAAATAATTCAAATTGGAAGAAACTACTTGCCCCCAGCTGGGAGATTTCTGGAATCTATAAAACAGAGGGTGATTTTGGCAAGCTGCAGAGATGAGTGAGGTAACTGGTCCAGTCATCTGAAAAAGTGTGTAGGTCTAAAGCAATTCCACCTGCAGAAGCCATGCTGAGTGGCAGCCATATTACTAGAGCTGCACTAATTTTCTCTGACATCTGAGGCAAAAGGCCAAAGATGCCCGATATGAATCTCTTGTAACTCAATTTTTAAAAAAATCACTATTTTACATTACTTTTAGAAGACAGAAATTATATAATAACAAGTGTAAGTCTTTGGCTTCAGCTGCTTTCAATTTTTTGTTCAGTTTTGGCAAGTGAGTTTTCCACATGTATATGTGTCTGAGTAGAGTTGTTATAGACGAGAGATCAGGGGAGATAGAAAGGAAGAAATCTTTGGTAGGTATATGAGAAAAATCAAGCCAAGCAATGCTGTGTGTCCTGTTTTCCAGACCAGGGGCCACTTAGGCAGGTTTCCATTTTTCTACTATATCCTGGAGTGTGTTAGGAGGAAATTTCCCTTTCTCCCAGATGACTTGTGAAATACTGCAAGACCCTCCTGCACTTTGTTGTTGTTCAGTAGCTAAGTCGTGTCCGACTATTTTTGACCCCATAGACTGCAGCACACAGGCTTCCCTGTCCTCCACTGTCTCCCAGAATTTGCTCAAACTCGTGTCCATTGAGTCAGGGATGCCATCCAACCATCCCATCCTCTGCCCCCCCTTCTCCTCTTGCCCTCTATCTTTCCCAACATTAGGGGCTTTTCCAGTGAGTCAGCTCTTTGCATCAGATGGCCAAAGTATTGGAGCTTGATCTTCAGCATCAGTCCTTCCAATGAATATTCAGGACTGATTTCCTTTGGGATGGACTGGTTGGGTCTCCTTGCAGTCCAAGGGACTCTCAAGAGTCTTCTACAGCACCACAGTTCAAAAGTATCAGTTTTCCGGGGCTCAGCCTTCTTTATGGTCCAACTCTCACATTTGTACCTGACTGAAAGTAAAGTCACTCAGTCTCCATCCATGGGATTTTTCAGGCAAGAGTACTGGAATGGGTTGCCATTTCCTTCTCCAGGGGATCTTCCTGACCCAGGGATTGAACCCAGGTCTCCCACTTTACAGGCAGACTCTTTACCATCTGAGCCACACTCATGCATGACTACTAGAATAAAAAATTGAACTTTAAGGTTATCTTCCTAATCTTGTGTTTGATTAATCTAAAGAGAAGCAATATTGAACATCAAGCATGGTAGGGAGCAAGGTGGAAGAGTGAACCATACCTCTGAAGCTTCCTACCCTGCTTGCCATTAGCGAAAATACATCCCCAGCTTCTGGGCCAGGGAGGAGCCAGTGCTTGTGATGTGGCTTTGTCTCTTTAACAACAGGGGTCAGATAGCAGTGAACTCTGCTTTAGCCTCTACCCTCATGACCAAAGGTCCAGAAGAAGTCCTCACATCTCCTGTAATCAGGGGAAAACCACACAGGCCCTTCTCTCTTTCTCTCTTCACAGCTTTTCACAACCAATCTGACCGTTATTATTATTTTGATTAAAATATTTTATTTTTGCTTGCCTTGAGTCTTCATAGCTGCATGCAGTCTTCCTCTGGTTGCACAAACGAGGGCTACTCTTCATTGTAGTGCACGGGCTTCTTGCGTTGGCTTTTCTCTTATTGCAGAGCAGAGGCTGTAGGAGCTCGGGCTCCAGTAGCTATAGCCTGTGGGCTCAGTAGTTGTGGCTCCCAGGCTCCAGAGTGCAGGCTCAGTAGTTGTGGTGCAGGGGCTTAGTTGCCCCAAGGCATGTGGGATCTTCCGGGATCAGGGATAGAATCTGTGTCCCCTGCACTGGTTTCTTACCCACTGTACCCCCAGGGAAGTCTTTGACCATCATTATTATTATTCTTTTCATCCACCAAGACTGAATTTACCCAACTCTTTAGCTCAGCTTATGTTCAGTTACCATGAAGTCTCCCAGACTCCCGTGTTGCCCTTTACTTCCAACCTTCTAATTCATCTCATGATGAATATTCCCTGTTCTGTTCAGGATTCTCAGGCCAACAGAAACAAAATCCTCTACGTCTTGTTGCCTTTTGGTTTTCATTCAGAGAAGATGTTGCAGACACAGGAAATGTTGCTACTGTTAGACTGTAAACGCAGGAAGACAACTGGGGAAGTTCTGAAATGTGAGTTCCTGTGCAAAATGTGGCTCAAAAGTCCCTCTCTTTTCTCATGAAGACACAGAGGTCCTTGTGGATCAGTAGCTCCTTGAGATGATTACAAAGTGCTGAAAAGTCTTAGACAACTTCTGAGGTGCCTTCTGACCACATGCATTTGAACCAGATCAAAGCATCCTGCTGCCTAAGAGGGGAAGACATTGAGGAGCGAGGGCATTTGCATTCAAGAGGCTGCCTATTATTCTGAAAAGGATCCTGGACCGGAGTCAGGCATTTTGGGTTCTCCCATGAACTGGCTGTGTGAGCTTAGGCAAGAAATGTCCTGTCAAACCACTGTTTCCCAAACACCAGTCCTCAGACTAGCCCATCAGAATCACTGGAGAGCTCTCAGAATTCAGATTCCAGGTCCCAGCACTGAGACGCTGGTTTGGCAGGTCTGGGGTCTTTACTTTTAATGTGGAAAATTAAAATATACACAAAAGTCGAGAAAATAGTATAGTGAATCCCCTCGACTACATCACTTGATGTCAACAATTATCATTTCACAGCCTGTTTAATCTGTATAAATCCCAGACGCCATTTCAATCATACATATTTTAGTATGTTTTTTAAAAAGATACAGACTTTAAAATACCCACAGTGCATTATACACCAGAAAAAAATAAACAGTTATCCCTTAATATCATAAAAAATCCTGTCAGTGTTCACAAATCCATAATTGTCTTATTAAAAAAAAAGTTTCCCCCTGTTTGTTTGAATTGAAATCCAAGAAAACGTCCTGTATTATGACTGGCTATTGATCTCTCGTTGTTATTTAGTCACTAAGTGTCTGACTCTTGGTGACCCCATGGACTGTATCCTGCCAGGCTCCTCGGTCCATGGGATTTTCCAGGCAAGAATACTGGAGTGGGCTTTCATTTTCCTTCTCCAGGGTATCTTCTTGACCCAGGGATCGAACCCACATTTCCTGCATTGGCAGGTGGATCCCTTACCACTGAGCCACCTGGGAAGTCAATGTAACTCTTAAGTAACTTTTCATCCATTGGTGTCCTTTTTAATTTTTTTTCCCACTTTAAAGCTTTTGTCAAAAAGCTAGGTGTGTGTACTGAAGATTTTCCCATAGTTTGGATTTTGCTGAGTGCACCTCTTCCTTCCACCGTGTTTATTTTTGGTGAAGCAATAATTTGATCTAGAGGTTTGCTTTGATGTAAGTTCAAAAGTTTTGACAATTGATGGGAGGGGAGTTAGGGGAGAATGGATACATGTAAACATATGGCTGAGTCCCTGAGTCCCTGTTCACCTGAAACTATCACATCATTGTTCATCAGCTACACCTCAGCAGAAAATAAAAAGTTTAAATTAAAAAAAAAAAAGTTTTGGCAAGGAAATTTCATAAGAGATGGTGTGGACTTTCATTAGGGTCTGCTTGTGTCTGTTTTTGTGGCATTAGCAGCTGTCACGGAGAAGGCAATGGCAACCCACTCCAGTACTCTTGCCTGGAAAATCCCATGGATGGAGGAGCCTGGTAGGCTGCAGTCCATGGGGTCACACAGAGTCGGACACGACTGAAGCGACTTAGCAGCAGCAGCAGCAGCAGCAGCAGCAGCAGCAGCAGCAGTATATGGTGACATCCTAAGTTTATCATTCCTTTTTCATTTGTTAGCTGGGATGATGCAAAAAACTTCCCCTCATCTATTATTTGCTTAGTCTACAGTTCAGATAGGAAAGGCAGCCTAAATGCTGGATTCTTTCCCTTTATTTTCCAGTTTTCAAAATCTTTTTTTTTTTTTTTTTTCTGGTGTTGCTACATAGCATGCAGGATTTTAGTTCCCTGACCAGGGATCAAACCCATGCCCCATACATTGGGAGCATGGAGTCTTAACCACTGGACATCCAGGAAAGTCCCTCAAAATCTTTTTTGATGTATTACATCCTTCAAAGTGACCATTAAACTTTTATGATTATTATTAACATTATAACCTCATAGATTTAAGATATTTGATGTGCTTTAACCCTGAGACTTTTTGACACAAGACATTGGTTTTTTCATAGCTTCCTTATTTTCTGAAATGACAAACTCTCCAGACTCATCTTATACATTTTTTTACCCTCAGACCTAAAATAGCCATTTCTCAAGCTTTCTCAACAATATGGAACTCATATTATTAAGAGACTCCTCAGGTAATTCAGTTATGAAGCCAAGTTTGGAAACCACTGGATTGGAAATGAGGTTCATTCCAACTCCAAAATGCTATTTTTTTCCTCTTGCCAATTAAAATAGCAAAAACATATTTGAAATTATTTTAAAATGTTTATAAGAAATACAAATATCTCCATGTCTGATATTCTCTTTCTTTGCTCATTGCACTTGAAATTGGGGCAACTTTTAAAAATGCAGTCTGACCACACCCTGAATATTTTCATTCTCTTTGACCCAGAAATCCTGCTTTTAGAAATCTGGTTTAAGGAAATAAAAAAATGGAAACGACAGGGCCTGGGGAAAGGGGGCACCGAGCATAAGGCACAGCCTAGAGCTGGGGCAGGGACGCTACCAGGAAGTGGTGGGGGAGGGGACACAAACCCCAGGCTGAAGAGAGTCAGTGGGGCCACAGGGGACGCGATGGTGCCTCCCCTTCATCTTACCCGAGCTTTGTCCATCGTGCTCACAAACAGTCCAGCTACAGGCGTGGGCTTGGGATCTTTAGAAACTTCTAGTCTCCTTGGTGGACCCTCAGGCGTTTCATCACTGGGAGGACTGCAGTTCAGCTTTCACACGAAGGACTTCACTGAATTTGGCTTGATGGCAGGGATGACTGTCCAGCCTTGCAGGCTAAAGAACTGGCTTTCCGGTAACCACGGAGGTCAATGAAAGTATGTCTAAAGTTTGCCCTTTCAATTATTTAGACTCAGAACAAGCGCCTTTGGGTTGTATTATTTATCGGTATGTGAAGCATCTTTTCTCAAACTGCTCCTCACGTCCGGAAAGCACACCCCTGGCTTTCTCTCTGTCTTGTTCGGTGATGGAGCCTGAAGGGGAGGAAGCGGGTAAGCCCAGGCCAACTGCCAGCACCTGACTGCCCCGTTGACCCTGTCCCTTGACCTCTAGTCATGGGTTCTCACAGCCCCAGGTTTTCCCTCTCAATTGTGGGACTGGTTAGGAAAGCAGTTAGGAGCCACATCATAAGACTTGGAATGAGGCTGAGAATTTTGGACTTTCTTCTATAGGAAATGCAGGCGTTTTTGAGCAAAAGGGATTCTCTGACCTATAATTTAGGAAAACCTTTCGGGTAGCTGAGGAGGAAAGACTTTGGCATAAAGTAGAGTCAGGGGGAGGCCAGCCAGAGCTGGAAGCTAGGTGAGAAAGCAGCAGAAGGGGTAGCCTGGATCTCCTGCTGGAGGAAAGGCGGCTGTTATTTTCCAAATGTGATTCCTTTTCCTCCTTTGGACCATGTGTATCAGTCCCACCGCTGCTATAACAAATGACCACAAACTTGATGGCTTAACTCAACACAAAGTTTTTCGCTTACAGTTCTGGAATTCAGAAGCCTAAAATCCTGGTGTTGGCAGAGCTTTGTTCTTCTGGAAGCTTGTCTTTGCCTTTTCTAGCTTCTGGAGGAGCTGTCTTGGTTTGGGCTACTTCCTGCACCTTCGAGTATGAGACTCCAACCTCTGCTTTCATCTTCATATTGCCTTTTTTTTTTTCCTTTTCTTTCTTTCTTAAGATTTTTTTTTTTTTAATGTGGACCATTTTAAAGTCTTTATTGGATTTGTTACAATATTGCCTCTGTTTTATGTTTCGGTTGTTTCTCTGAGAGCATGTGGGCTCCCAACTCCCCAGCCAGGGATTGAACCCCCTGCCTAGGAAGGTGAGGTCTTAATCACTAGACTACAAGGTAAGTCCCTCAGATCTCCTTTTTCTGACCTTGCCTCTCTTGCCTGTCTCTTCTTAGGACACTGTAATCCATTGGGCCCACCCATATAATCCGAGACAGTCTCTCCTTCACAAGATTTTAAACTTAATCACATCTGCAAAGTCCTTTTGGCATGTCACATCCCAGGTGGTTCTAGTGGTAAAGAATCCGCCTGCCAATGCAGGAGATGAAAGAGACACAAGTTCAACCTCTGGGTCAGGAAGATCCCCTGGAGTAGGAAATGGCAACCCATTCCAGTATTCTTGCCTGGAAAATTCCCTGGACAGACGAGCCTGGCGAGCTTCAGTCCATGTGATTGCAAAGTCAGACACGACTGAGCACACACTCACACACGCATAGAACACAGGTTCTGGGGACATCTCTGGGCCCATATTGTGTCTACTGTACCACTCACCCCAGGCTCCCACATAGTTAGGTGGGGTTATGAGGTTAAATTGTGGCTACTGGGATGTGACTAGAGGAACGTGATTTCTACTTGTCCCTTCCAGGCCTGGCCCATAAAATCTCCCTTGTAGCCCTCTACACTCTCTATCTCTGTGCTGAGAACACAAAGGAAGGAAGGGCTAGAAGATGGAGGGACCTGGGGCCCAGGATGGCCAAGGAGAAAGCCATCCACCACCGAGGAACTTCCACATTAGACCTCGTTGAGTGAAAGATAAACCTCTGTGTTAAGCCATTGAGATGTGGGAGTTTGTTGTTAGCATTACTTACCCTAATACCTTTTCATACTGTTCATGGGGTTCTCGAGGCAAGAATACTGAAGTGGTTTGCCCTTCCCTTCTCCAGTGGACCACATTTTGTCAGAACTCTCCACCATGACCCATCTGTCTTGGGTGGCCCTACACGGCATGGCTCATAGTCTCATTGAATTAGACAAGGCTGTGGTCCATGTGATCAGATTGGTTAGTTTTCTGTGATTGTGATTTTCATTCTGTCTGCCCTCTGATGGAGAAGGATAAGAGGCTCATGGAAGCTTCCTCATGGGAGAGACTGACTGAGGGGGAAACTGGGTCTTGTTCTGATGGGAGGGGCCATGCTCAGTACAGTTCAGTTCAGTTCAGTTCAGTTGCTCAGTTGTGTCCAACTCTTTGCAACCCCATGAATCGCAGCATGCCAGACCTCCCTGTCCATCACCAAATCCCAGAGTTCACCCAAACTCATGTCCATTGAGTCAGTGATGCCATCCAGCCATCTCATCCTCTGTCGTCCCCTTCTCCTCCCGCCTTCTATCTTTTCTAGTATCAGGGTCTTTCCCAATGAGTCAGTTCTTTGCATCAGGCAGCCAAGGTATTGGAGTTTTAGCTTTAGCATCAGTTCTTCCAATGAATATTCAGGACTGATCTCCTTTAGGGTGGACTGGTTGGATCTCCTTGCAGTCCAAGGAACTTTCAAGAATCTTCTTCAACACCACAGTTCAAAAGCATCAATTCTTTGGTGCTCAGGTTTCTTTATAGTCCAAGTCGCACATCCATACATGACTACTGGAAAAAACATAGCTTTGGCTAGGTGGACCTTTGTTGGTAAAGTAAAATTTCAGTTTTTTAATATGCTGTCTAGGTTGCTCATAACTTTTCTTCCAAGGAGCAAGCGTCTTTTAATTTCATGGCTGGAGTCACCATCTGCAGTGATTTTGGAGAGACACTATAATTTGCCCAGGTATTTAAGTTTTCCTCCGGAAATATATCAATACCCCCTTTTTGAGGGCAGAGTGTGGAGTCAAGGAGGTGGGACATGGTATGGAAGGAGGGTGGGTTCTTGTGTAGAGACTTGAGATGGAGGGATGGGCAGAGAAAGAATTAGGACTTGCTGTGTGGAGGCCTGAAGACCAAGCCCTGAGAAGAAGTGCGCATGCTTGGCTTAATGCTCTATAGTCACTGAAACTGAAACCCCCCGAATAAGGGGCCCCCATTTTAATTTTGCACTGGGCTCCACTGGGGCTTCTCTGGTGGCTCAGATGGTAAAGAATCAGCCTTCAGGGCAGGAGCCTGGGGTTTGATCCCTGGGTTGGGAAGATCCCCTGGAGAAGGGAGTGGCTATCTGTTCCAGTATGCTTGCCTGGGAAATCCCATGGACAGAGGAGCCTGGTAGGCTCCAGTCCACGGAGTCTTAAAGAGTTGGACACGACTGAGCAACTAACACACACATTGGGCCCCATACATTATGTGGCTGGTCCTGGCAGAGGGGAAAACAGGGGCAGAGCCAGTGAGCACTTGTTCTCGTGGGGTTGGGGTTGCTGCATGGACATCCCTGGCCCTGAGGTCAACGTGAATAGGACTAGGGCCTGTCTGGGGATGACTGGACTCCTGAAGTGGGGGCTCGCAGTGGGCAATGGGGACCCTAGGAGCAGCTGGACTGGGGCGCCTCTCAGAGTGTGTACTCATTGGCCCCCTTCAGTTCAGTTCAGTTCAGTCGCTCAGTCGTGACCGACTCCTTGCGACCCCATCAATCGCAGCACTCCAGGCCTCCCTGTCCATCACCAACTCCCGGAGTTCACTCAAACTCCTGTCCATCGAGTCAGTGATGCCATCCAGCCATCTCATCCTCTGTCATCACCTTCTCCTCCTCCCCTAAATCCCTACCAGCATCAGAGTCTTTTCCAATGAGTCAACTCTTCTCATGAGGTAGCCAAAGTACTGGAGTTTCAGCTTTAGCATCATTCCTTCCAAAGAAATCCCAGGGCTGATCTCCTTCAGAATGGACTGATTGGATCTCCTTGTAGTCCAAGGGACTCTCAAGAGTCTTCTCCAACACCACAGTTCAAAAGCATCAATTCTTCGAAGCGCTCAGCTTTCTTCACAGTCCAACTCTCACATCCATACATGACCACTGGAAAAACCATAGCCTTGACCAGACGGACCTTTATTGGCCCCCTTTGAGTGTCCTAAAACAGTGAGCCATCTTGGACCCCCACTGGTTCTAGAGTGTGGTTCCCAGACCAGCAGAGGCAGCATCCTTGGTGACTGGTTAAAAATACAAACTCTCAGACTCCACCCCAGACTAACAGAACCAGAAACTCTGCTGGAGGCCAGCAATCTGTGCTCCCACCAGCCATCCCGGGTGTTCTGATGGGTGTTCAAGTATGAAAACCCCCATCTAGACCAATTCTGATCCTCAGGACACCTCTCAGAGCCAGTTTCCAGAACAACATAAACCTTTGGGCCTCTGAAAGGCTGAAGTGACCCCCAAGGAGAGAAGACGCAGGAGCCTGACTTTTTTCTCGCCCAGGCTGAGGTTTCTCCCTCTTACTTCAGCCTAAAGGAAAAGCTTTGCACCATTAGAAGTCTCCTGGGGGTATTAACATGTTTTTTTCTCCCTCTCCATCGTGAACATAATATATTGGGCTAATAAAATGCTAGGCAGACTTCATTTCTGTGGTCCCCTGGTGGATCCAAAATATAATAAGTGCTCCTCACATAGGGGGATAGAGGAAAGCTAAGCGGAGGTGAATATACTAAAAGACTTATTAATGATGGGAGTTCTGCTTTGGAGAAGCTAAAAAACACGGCATTAGCTAATAGCTTTATGATCATATTTTAGACTCCTGGAAGTTACACATATCAAAGGTAAATATCTTTGTCAGGAAAAGGACCTCTTGGGATGCACAGAATACGAGAATATTAGAATTGGAAAGGGCAGCTAGAGATGGTAATAAAGTTGTGTCTCATCTAGGAATAATGTTGGAAAATGCTAACACAAATGGTTTAAACTCTCTGAAGAGTCAGGACGGACCATATAGGATGGAAATTACAGGGATGTGTTGGGCCTAGTGTTGAATCCAAGTGGTCTGCAGGGCCCCCTCCACACCCCCATGGGCAAGGGAGAGCTGAAAGCCTTTGAACTTGTAGTGGCCGAAGCTCAGGCTGCACACATTTTGAATGTACGCAAGGGAAATGCCCATCTTTGCACTGTGCCTGAGTGAGGGGCACCGCTGGCTGAGGGCAACCTGGGGTGCCCAGTATCCCCTACTCTGGGAACCAGAGCATCCCAGGCCCCTTGCACAGGCCTGAGGCTGACCTGGGGGCACCATGTTTGGCTAGTGACTTCAGAACTGCAGGGAGAGATGGGAACTGGACTTCCTCACCACGCTGTCTTCCTGTCACCTAATCCTAAGCATGCCTGTGAATCTCTGTCTGCTGGGCATTCCTTCCAAGAGTGTGAGCCAGTGGCAAAGAATCTGCCTGCGAATGCAGGGGACACGGGTTTGAGCCCTGGTCCAGGAAGATCCCACATGCCGCGGGGCAGCTAAGCCGGTGAGCCACAACTATTGAGCCTGTGCTCGACAGCCCGGAAGCCACAACTACGGAAGCCGTGAGCTGCCGCTTCTAAAGCCCGTGCGCCGGACAGCCTGTGCCCTGCAACAGGAGAAGCCGCCTCAATGAGAGCCCACGCACTACAACAAAGAGGAACCTCTGCTCTTTGTAACTGAAGAAAAGCCCTCCCGAAGCAATGAAGACCCAGCACAGCCAAAAATAAATAGACAGATAGATAACGTTATTAAAAAACCAACAGACTATGCTTAAATGAAGTGTGGAGGGATGAACAGCCCAGGGGTCCTCTCTCTGCCCCACCGAGGGCCCTGTTCTTTGCTGACAGCTGCAGTTCTGCGGGTCTCCCTTCTGGGGGCCCAGACCTTGACAATCTTCTGGTAGCATCTTCTAAAAGGGATCTCTGGGTTTGCCTCTGCCAGGTGCTGCAGCCACAGGTGTGCCTTTTGCTGATGAATAGAGGGCAGACTGGTGACAGACTGATGCACAGAATTGCCCTCAGCCTGCAGGTGTGAAAAGAAAATGAGGTCAGAGCATCATAACTCAGGGAAAAGGCTCAGTGGAATGGAGTTGACTTTCCAAGTCACTGACGCCAGCAGAAAATGTTACCTCCATTTCCCAACAGCTTGTTCTGGTCTGATGCCTCGTACTCCCTGGGGCTCCCTTTTCCCCGTGGGGTCACTGAGGGCCATCTCTTGTTCCTCATCAACAACATATTTGCAGTGAGAGGGGACACGATGCCCTTGGATGGATTTGCAAATGAAAGCATGTGATATTCTCTAAAGGTTATGGATACCTCGACCTTATGGGCCTTAAAAGAACGTCTTAATGAAGGAATAGTCTCCCGATGATCATTTCCTTTTTAATTTTCCCGGTAAGTGACCTTTTCTTTTAAGAATGGGCTTCTGACGTGAAGGGTTTCCTCACGCGTGCTGCTTTCTCTTTTCCTTCTGGGCTCGTTCTTTGTGACTTGATTACCATGTCCCCAGCCTCTACCATGGATGTGACAATTGGAGGTTACAGCTGGTGAGAGGAAAAAAGGCTTCAACAGATGAATTCTTAAGAGACTTAGTTTCCGTATTTATCTCAGCTGCTTAAAAAAGATACAGAGAAGGGAAACACAGAGATGCTGTGACATGCGGGTAGAGTTATGGCTGTGTGGGATGCTTTTCAAAGTCTTAGATGGCATCATTGGGTCTGTGAAAAAACTCTTTTTTTTTTTTTCCTCCTAGGTGGCTCCATAAATTCTGAGGTGGCAGCGCAGGCTGGATTTCCACTTACGGCCTGAAGAAAGTAGTGCAGCGTTTCTGCACTGAGCCTTTTGCTTTCCTCTGGCTTTGAAATTGGCACTTCTTTTATTTTAGTGTTTTAAAAATTAATATATTTATTTTTGGTTGCACTGGGTCATCATTGCTGCGCGGTCTTTCTGCAGCTGTGTGCACAGGTTTCTCACTGCGGTAGTTTCTCTCATTGCGGAGCACAGACTCTAGGTGTGTCAGCTTCAGTAGTTGTGGACTACAGGCTTAAGTTGCTCCTTGGCATATGAGATTCTCCTGGACCAGGGATCGAACCTGTGTCCCTCCCCTGAATTGGCAGGCAAATTCTTATCCACTGTACCACCAGGGAATTCCTTCATTTATTTTAATACAATGTGCTGGTTCAAAAAACACATGTGTGTTTTGTCCATGTTACTTAATTCCAAAAATGTTTGCATTTTTAAAGTTATTCTTTTCACAAATTCAGTGAAACAAGCTGGTGTGAGTAGCTCCAAGTTTTAGGTGGGAAGTGGAGGCACATTTGAAGTCTGGCATCTTCTATGAACATAGTGTTCTCACATTCCTGGTTCAAAATGAACAGCTCAGTTTTATTTTTTTAATTTTAATTTTTTATTGAAATAACATTTGTTATAATGTTATATAAGTTTCATGTGTATAACTTTATATTTCTATTTCATTATACCCTACAGCATACTCACTGCCAGAAATTTAGCTTCCATCCACGATTTTACAGTCAATCCCCTGTATCCGTTTCACTCTCCTCCCACTGTTCCCTCTTCTCTGGAAACCACTGCTCTGTTCTCTGTGTCTACATATTTGGTTTTGTTTGGTTTGATTTCTTCACTTATTTTGTTTGTTTTTAAGATCCCACATATGAGTGAAATCGTACAATATTTGTCTTTCTCCTTCTGACTTATTTCACTTAGCATCGCACTTTTAAAGTCCATCCATATGTCGCAGATGGTAAGGTTTCGTGGTTTTTATGGCCAAGTAGTATTCCATTGTATATATGCACCACGTCTTCTTTCTCCGTTCATCTGTTTATGGGCACTTAGGTTGTTTCCACCTCTTGGCTATTGTTAATAATGCTGTGATGAATGTTGGAGTGTGTATATAATTTTTTTTTTAAATTTTTTGGCTGCATTGGGTCTTTATTGATGTGTGATGGCTTTCTCTAATTGTGTCATTTGGGGACTACTCTTCACTGTGGTGCTTAGGCCTCTCTTTGTGGTGGCTTCTCTCATTGCAGAGCATGGGCTCTAGGTGAGCAGGTTTCAATAGTTGCAGCTTGAGAGCTCTAGAATGCAGGCTCAGTAGTTGGGGCACACAGGCCTAGTTATACCAAAGCATGTGGAATCTTCCTGGACCAGGGATTGAACTCATGTCTCCTGAATTGGCAGGCAGATTCTTAACCACTGACCCATCAGGGAAGTCCTATCATTTTGGATTAGTGCTTTTGTGTTCTTCAGATAAATACCCAAAGTAGAATAGCTGGATCATATGGTAATTCTATTTTGTAAGTTTTTGAGGAACCACTATACTGTTCTCTAGTGGCTGCACTAATTTGCCTTCCTACCAACAGTGTAGGGAGGGTTCCCTTTTCTCTACAACTTTGTCAAATAAGCCAAGGTATTTAGCTGAAGGCAACAGAAACCAACTAGTGGTGACGGGAGAAAGAGTTACTGAGCAGCACCTGGAATCACCAGGAAGGCGGTGAGCCAGACTCAGAGAATGGGTGGGCAAAGAGGTGCTAAGGGCACCGTCCTCTTGTCAGGCTGGATTGTCCTCTGTTCTGTGTCTGCAAGGCTGCTTAGTGGAGCTGAGGTCACAGTGCTGGGCCCTCCATGCAGAGCCAGGGAGCAGGAATTTCAGCCCCCTTCTGGCTTCTCAATGGAATGGACTCATGTTGGGGAAGTTTCCAAATACGGGAAATGGATCTGGTTGCTGGCAAAGTGCCTCTTCATATCTTTTGCCCATTTCTTTAACGAGTTGATAATTCACCAAAAAATATCTTATTGAATAGTCCTTCTTCAGCATCTGTCTTTGGGAAATTTCTGGGAAACAAGAAAAAGTTTAAGAAGCTGAGAGTGAGCTTATCTCTAAATCACACATTTATAATTAAATATATTTATTTCTCAGATTAAATTATTTATGGTTAGCAGTTTATTATAGAGGGTTATTTGGGAATGTTTGGTGTGTAGCATTGATAAGAAGCCCTGGGATGTCCTGATCTCTCATTTTTCTAGCTGTTGGGCAAAGTCTCAGAGAAGAACAAAAGAATAATTAAACAATTAGAGGACAAAAAATAATCTCATTTGCTGTGGTTTTGATTTTTAGAAAAGATAATGTTCTCAAGCCATAAACTCAGAAAGCTAAGAAAGAGTTTATTTGGAGCCTCTTCTTTGAATCTCTTAGTTTTTCTGTAATTGTAATAAAACACTTAACCTGGAGTGAATTGATCTGCTGGAATTTCATACCACTTGTTTTCAACCCCACAGTCCATTCTTCCTACCATATCTACACATATTGAACATTCAGTACAACCTATCATTAAGGAGACGTAGAAACACCAAATTTTGAAGCATTTACCAATTAGGTGAAGTGCATCCATCCCCCAAGTGAACCCTGTATTTAGCTACTACAGTTCTTGAAGGAGCAAGGCTGCTGAACCTCTCAGCCTACAGAGAAGTCAGGCAAGGACCTCACCATATGATTTATGGCTTGAGAATCTGATCAATATATTTCAGAGGCTTTTCTAAGGGTTACAACTTGGGATTTCCCTGCTTCCTGGTCCCACTTCTTCCCTCCCCCATTCCCTCCTCAGACTCTGAACACACCAGACAGCCACAGGGCAGTGACCTCTGTCAGCGTCTTATGAGAAAAGGAAAGGAGTTTTCCAGTCCTTAGTCTCAAAAGAGCTGTCCAGCCCCAGCCCAGTGCAAACAAAGGAAAGCTCGAAAAGCTCCCAGATCAAGAAACAAAATCCAAAGGTCCCCTAGGGGGACTTTAGGCATCTTGATGGAGTGGCATTTTACTAGATTTAGACCAGTTCTAGGGTCCAGTCTCAAGTAAGAGTTTTCACTTATTTCCATGATAGACTTTCTCATGGATATCATGTACACTTGTATCCAGGGACCCTGGGACCAATGTTGGGTGAAGAATTGATATCTATGCTCTCATAGTCTGTGAGTTTTCAGGAACTTTCCTGGTGGTCCAGTGGTTTGGACTCTGTACTTCAATTGCAGAGGATACAAGTTCAATCCCTGGTTGGGGAACTAAGATCTTGCATGCTGTGTAGCGTGGCCAAAAAATGGAGGGACAAAAAAGATTGTGAGTTTGCAGAACTGGTGTGTTGAAAGTGTGGAAGTCATGAGGACTCATAAGAAACCACTTGTTCTCTCATCTTCTCCCCTACAAGCCTCTCACTTCTCCCCATAGGAGGAGAGAGAGAAATATTTCCTCATCTCTCTCATAAATTTTTTCATCTCTCAGCTTCACCCCTTTAGTACCCTCCAGGTGGCACTGAGCTAAGGATTGCAAAATTTGAGCCCCTCTTTGGCAAGACTTGTACAGGGGGAGGGGGTCGCCGAGTACCAACTTGGGAAATTCAGGCAGTATTTGACACCTATTGATTTGTTCTTTTTAACAATTTTGTAAATTTCAGGTTTTTTTGACATTTAAAAGAGCTATGTTGGGATGTCCCTGGTGGTTCAGTGGTTAGACTCTGTGCTTTCCCTGCAGGGGTTCAGGGTTTGAACTTTGGTCAGGGAACTAAGATCCCATATACTATGCAGCCAAAATTTTTTTTTAATAAATAAAAGAGCTATATTTACAAATATTATAGTTATAAATAAGCCTTCCAGTTGCAGCTGTGTCTGATGGTGTGAGTAAAGTCAGATGTTGTAAAGAACAATATTGCATACAAACCTGGCATGTTAGGTCCATGAATCAAGGTGAATTGGATGTGGTGAAACAGGAGATGGCAAGCATGAACACCGACATTTTATGAAGCAGTGAACTAAAATGGACCAGAATGGACAAATTGAATTCAGATGACCATTCTATCTACTACTGTGGGCAAGAATCCCTTAGAAGAAATGATGTAGCCCACACAGTCAACAAAAGAGTCCAAAGTGCAGTCTTCGGATATGTTTATATGATGGACCATATCAGTATAGGGTTAGTTGCTCAGTTGTGTCAGACTCTTTGCAACTGCAAGGACTGTAGCCTACCAGGCACCTCTATCTAAGGAATTCTCCAGGCAAGAATACTGGAGTGGGTTGCCATTTCCTTCTCTAAGGGATCTTCCCAACCCAGAGACTGAATCCAGGGCTCCCGCATTGCAGGCAGACTCTTTACTGACTGAGTCTCCAAAATTCAGACTTGGATGCAATCTCAAAAACAACAGAATGATCTAAATTCGCTTCCAAGGCAAACCATTCACATCACAGTAATCCAAGCCTATGCCCCAAAGACTAATGCTGAAGAAGCTGAAGTTGAATTTTTCTATGAAGACCAACAAGACCTAGAACTAACACTGAAAAGATGTCCTTTTCATCATAGGGGACTTAGGAATGCAAAAATAGGAAGTCAAGAGATACCTGGAGTAACAGGCAAGTTTGGCCTTGGAGTACAAAGTGAAGCAGGGCAAAGGCTAACAGAGTTTTGCCAAGAGAATGCACTGGTCATAGCAAACACCCTCTTTCAACAACATAAAAGATGACTCTATACATTGACATCACCAATATTCGATACTAAAATCAAATTGATTATATTCTTTGCAGCCAAATATGGAGAAGCTCTATACAGTCAACAAAAACAAGACTGGAAGCCAACTGTGGTTCAGATTATGAACTCTTTATTGCCAAATTCAAACTTGAAGAAAGTAAAGAAAACCACTTGACCATGCAGGTATGACCTAAATCAAATCCCTTACAGTGGAAGTGACAGATAGATTATTCAAGAGATTAGATCTGATAGAGTGCCTGAAGAACTATTGATGGAGGTTCGTAACATTGTACAGGAGGCAGTAATCAAGACCATCTCCAAGAAAAAGAAATGCAGAAGGGCAAAATGGTTGTCTGAGGAGGCCTTACAAATAGCTGAGAAAAGAAGAGAAATGAAAGGCAAAGGAGAAAAGGAAAGATAACCCATATGAATGCAGAGTTCCAAAGAATAGCAAGGAGAGATAAGAAAGCCTTCCTAAGTGAATAATGTAAAGAAATAGAGGAAAACAACAGAATGGGAAAGACTAGAGATCTCTTGAAGAAAATCAGAGATACCAAGGGAACATTTCATGCAAAGATGGGCTCAATAAAGGACAGAAACAGTGTGGACTTAACAGAAGCAGAAGATATTAAGAAGAGGTGGCAAGAATACACAGAAGAACTGTAGAAAAAAGCTCTTAATGACCCAGATAATCACAGTGGTTGGTCACTTACCTCAAGCCAGACATTCTGGAGTGCAAAGTCAAGTGGGCCTTAGGAAGCATTACGGCGAACAACACTAGTGGAGGTGATGGAATTCATGCTGAGCTATTTCAAATTCTAAAAGATGATGCTGTGAAAGTGCTGCACTCAATATGCCAGCAAATTTGGAAAACTCAGCAGTGGCCATAGGACTGGAAAAGGCCAGTTTTCATTCCAATCCCAAAGAAAGGCAATGCCAAAAAATGTTCAAACTATTGCATAATTGCACTCTTTTTACATGCTAGCAAGATAATGCTCAAAATTCTTCAAGCTAAGCTTTAACAGTATGTGAACTGAGAACTTTCAGATGTACAGCTGGATTTAGAAAAAGCAGGGGAATCAGAGGTCAAATTGCCATCTGTTGGGTCATAGAGAAAGCCAGAGAATTTCAGAAAAACATCTACTTCTGCTTCATTGACTATGCTAAATAAAGTCTTTGACTGTGTGGATCACACCAAACTGTGGAAAATTCGTAAAGAGCTGGGAATACCAGACCTTACCTGTCTCATGAGAAACTTGTATGCAGGTCAAGAAGCAATAGTTAGAACCAGACATGGAACAATGGACTGGTTCAAAACTGGGAAAGGAATATGTCAAGGCTGTATATTGTCACTCACTGTGCTTATTTAACTTATATGCAGAATACATCATGCGAAATGCCAGGCTGAATGAATCAAGCTGGAATTAAGATTGCCAGGAGAAAGATTATATACCTCGGATATGCAGATGATACCACCCTAATGGCAGAAAATAAAGATGAACTAAAGAGCCTCTTGATGAAGGTGAAAGAGGAGAGTGAAAAGGTTGGCTTAAAACTCAGCATTCAAAAAACTAAGATCATGGCATCGGGTCCCATCACTTCATGGCAAATAGATGGGGGAAAATGGCACCAGTGACAGATTTTATTTTTTTGGGCTCAAAAATCATTTCGGATGGTGACTGCAGCCATGAAATTAAAATATGATTACTCCTTGGAAGAAAAGATATGACAAACCTAAACAGCATATTAAAAAGCAAAGATTTCACTTTGCAAACAAAGGTCTAGTCAAAGCTATGGTTTTTCCAGTAGTCATATATGGATGTGAGAGATGGACCACTAGGAAGGCTGAGTGCTGAAGAATCGATGCTTTCAGACTGTGGTTGGAGAAGACTCTTGAGAGTCCCTTGGACAGCAAGGAGATCAAACCAGTCAATCCTAAAGAAAATCAACCCTGAATATTCATTGGAAGGATTGATGCTGAAGCTGAAGCTCCAATATTTTGGCCACCTGATGGGAAGAGTTGACTCTTTGGAAGAAGATTGGGAAAGACTGAAGGCAAAAGGAGGAGGAGGCGGCAGAAGATGAGATGTTTAGGTAGCATCACTGACTCAATGGACAAGAGTTTCAGCAAACCCAGGGAGACAGTGGACAGGAAAGCCTGGTGTGCTGCAGTTCATGGGGTTGCAAAGAGTAGGACACAACTTAGTGACTGAACAACAACGAATAAGCCTTTGGTATCTTAAGGTGTACTGTGTTCTTCAACCCATTAATTTGTCCTTGATCTTATGAAACTTTGGGCAAAACTGAGACCAAGAGAAGCCCATCTTAACATTTTGTCATGTGTGTGTATTCCTTTTGCATCTTCATCATCACCTCCCAGCTTGTTATATGTCCTATTTATGTATCTTTACTTTTGAAGGATACAAAAAGCAAGCAACATGGCATAAAAAGAAGTAGGTAGAATTTAGGAGGGAGTGATGGAAAGAAGAAAAACAAGTATGAATATATAAAAAAAGGAGTGAGGCTAAACACCAACACAGTTCCCATCAGTGGACCAAAATTTGGCTCTGAGCTTTCCCATTAAATGAGGAGAAGCAGC
Organism: Capricornis sumatraensis; assembly: GCF_032405125.1. Classification (NCBI taxonomy): domain Eukaryota; kingdom Metazoa; phylum Chordata; class Mammalia; order Artiodactyla; family Bovidae; genus Capricornis; species Capricornis sumatraensis. The sequence goes on along the minus strand of NC_091069.1, from coordinate 231,933,176 downwards.
TGGTCTTCAAATGTGAGACAGAAGGGATTTCTTTTGGGTCCAGGTGATCAGTAGATTGTGATGATGAAAGTACTTTTAATCTATTTAAATTGGATTTATTAAAAAAAAACTGGACAATTGTAGTATTATTAATGTCCTCTCTGAACCAATCTTCCTTCTAAAAGACTCTAACATCAAACTAATTAACATAAAAATTCCCCCAAAGAACCAAGTCTGAGGAAAAGACACATAACTATTTCCATCTTTCGTGTAAAGTTGGTGAAATATTCTACCCATGAATATTTCTGCAGAGGTAACTTTAAGAGGGAAACAAGAGTGGATGGTGGTTTTTTTGGATGGTGCAATGTCCATTTTATAATTGCAACAGCTAAGAGGTGTTGAAGAACACCTCAATTTTATAATTGAACAACAGCTAAGAGGTGAGCAACGGCCCCAGGTAGGACGAATGAATTCCCTCCCTGGAATTTGAATCACTTTTTGATTTGACTAGAGACAGAAAATGCTTGGGGCCATTCACTCCAGCGGGGGTGTGGGTGGGTGGGGCTGGAACTCAGTTTCCTGGGCACCCTGTCCCTGACCAGACTGGCTCTGTCCTTTGGGGTCTGGGACCTCCTTCTGCCTTCCTCTCTCCTGTGGCACTGCTTCCCCATCCCCCCAACCACCCCCATATACAGCTTTCTGATAAAATCTCCTTTCGCTGCTGATAGTAGACTCCATTCCTGTTTCTTGCATCCCAAGTATTGTGACACGGTTCTCAGTGTGTTCTGATAAAATCTCCTTTCGCTGCTGATAGTAGACTCCATTCCTGTTTCTTGCTCTCCCAAGTATTGTGACACGGTTCTCAGTGTGGCTTCAGAGTGTGATGGAGTCAATGGGACGATCTGAGGTGGCACACAGACAACATTTACATTTTTCAGTTATGTAATTATTTTAATGCATATTGGGGAAAACTATATATAAACAGCACATCAAGCCCACAGTGTCATGGGTATTTAAGTCAGAAAGTGAGTCATTTTTTAAAAGAAAGCGCGAAGTGATAGTACAGGTGTCTGTGGCTTTGGGAAAAGAAATCTCATGGGTGGGGGAGCGGTTTGTCTTATTTTTGCTGATACGAGTTGGAGAGTTCCCTCTGTGCCACTGGGGAGGCAGGCTGGAGAGAGGAGAGGCTGGATGTGGTCAACACGGGAAAGAAGCTTTCAGGGAGACAGCGCCAGGACCCTGCAGGAGAGGTGGGGCTGAACCCCTCTGAGACCCCCACATGATCCGCCATCTTCCTCTTCTTGGTGGGCAGGTGGAGAGGTCAGCTGACGTGGGTGGGAGAAAGGGCGCTTCTGGAGCCCTCCCTGGGCTTCTTGTCTCTCTCTCCTTCTCCCTGCCCCCCTTCCCTTCCTGTCTCATTCAGGGTCCCGTGACCCCCACCCCCAGCTCAGGCCTGTCTGGCTTTGCTGGCCAAGCAGCTCAGGGCAGCGGCTGTTGCAGGTCTGGGGCTCCTCAGGCCGCCTTGCCCCCAAGAAGAGGATGGATAGGGAGGATCACCCCAATTCCGCAGCCTCTCAGCTCAGCCTCAGGTCATCGAGAGGGGATCCCTTTCATAATTGCTGACGTTTCTCCCATTTGCCAACCTCTGAGCTCAGGCTCCACGGATACAGCGGGGATTCCGCCAGCATCTGCAGACTGGCCCCTTTCCGCCCCTCACCGCCCACCCTCCCACACTAAGCTTGAGGATTCAGGGGCTTTGCCAAGTCAGGGAAGGGGAGGGGAGGGGAGGGGAGGGTGAGTGTGCTGCAGTCTGCAGCTGGGACTCTGCTCCACCCGCACCTGCACCTGCACCCAGCTGGCCGCTCGCCTTCTAGGGCAGCGTGGATGCAAACCCCGCGGTGCTAGCACGGGCATTATTCTCTGCCTGGGTCAGCAGGCAAGTCACAATGGCTCTATGTTAATTTCATCTTTAAGGACATGGTGAATCACTTTACCTCTAGTTCCTTAGCTGTAAAATTAATGGGCTGTGCTCTCTGAGCTCTGTCCCGGTTATTTATGGCTGCTGACAAACGACCCCGCACCTTAGTGGCCTCCAAGGACCGTTTCCAGTGCTGCGGGCTGACCCGGCTGTGGGTTGCCGGTCTGGCGCATGCGCACCACTCACCCGGGGGCATCATTCAGGGGCTGGGCTCAGCCGGGACACCTGTGACGCTGGCCGGTCTCTCCTTGTGAGCTTTCATCCTGGAGTTCTTCTGGCCATGCAGGTCACAGGACTTGAGAGAGGAGGAGGCTGGAAATTGCATGACCTCTTAAGGCCTAGGCTCAAAGCGGCACAAGCTGCATTCTCTTGGTCAAAGCAACAGAGAAGGTCAGCCCAGACACAGAGTGGGGAGATGGAGGCCTAGATGATGGGGAGTGTCAAAGTGACACTGCAAAAAGATGTGGGCCCAGGGGATGTGAATCAGGGGACAGGGCGGGCATGGTTGTGACAGTCTACCTAAATCTTTAAAATCCCTTTTGGCACAAGCTATGATTCTCAAAACCAATTGCACTTAAAAATATTGGAGGAATAAAAGCATTGCTTTTGTAGGAAGCATAGCTTACTTGGGAAGGCAATTGCCTGGTTCAAATCTCAACTCCCTTTCTTTCTTAGCTGTGTAACTTCAAGTAACTTACTTTACCTCTCTCAGTTTTCTCATCTAAAAGATGGGGACACTAATAATGACATCAACTTTTATGAAATCATATTCAGTGGTTGTCCGTTACCTGATGTAGATTTGTTTTATTTCGTTTAATTTTGCTTCTTTCATTCTTTCCTATAAAGTGTGTGCATGGTAAATCTTTTGGTACTTGTTAGACTAGAAATATTTTATTTTACTCTAATATTTAACTCAATTTGCCAGGGCATAAAATTCTCCAAAAAGTTTATTTTTCATTAGACTATAAAATATGCTTCATGATTATCTTTTAGAATCCAGTGTTGCTTAAAGAAGCCTGATTTTTTTTCCTTTTTGGTAGTCTGATTTTTTTTTTTTTTCCCGAAAGCTTTTAGAATTTTCTCTAACTCTGGAGTGAGAAATGTTGGTAAAGTGTCTCCAGGTTAGGGTCTTTAGGGTCTTTTTCCTTAATCTTGTTTGGTGAGAGCTTTTGATATGAAAAGTCACATCTTTCTGTTCAGTGGATCATTTATTATTGTTTCTGATTATTTCTCTCTTCAGTAATGACCGTACACTCCTACTGGAATTACTATCAGATACACGCCAAACTGCATAAATATTGTCCTTCTCTACTTTCCTGTCCTATTTTTTAAATTTCTTTTTCTTTTTATTCTATATACTCTGGGAGATTTTGACTCTACCTCTAAAATCATCAACTTGTTCTTCAGTCTTTCCCACCATCCCTTCTGTTTTCTGTTTTGTTAATACTGGTGATCATAGATTTAATTAATCTCTCTTCTTTTGTTCTGATTGACCATTTCCCGCAGCTCTCAATAGTGGATATGAGAGATATGAGTTGGCTTTGCCAATGGGTGCCTTTATTTTCCAGAAACAAGAGGCTGGTGCTTTCATAATAAGTGGGTGTGGCTCTTTACCAACTGAGCCACCAGGGAAGCCTGGCCATCAGGAGGAGATCTGCATCCTGGGTGAGTGCTTCACTCTGGCCGGCTGGCCTTGGCTCTGTTTCAGTGGGCACTGCCCGTAGCCCTGACTGTCCTCAACGCTTTCTCTGCCATCCAGTGATTCACCTTGAGACAGCCCTTTGTCTTTGGCACAACTTCTCTAGGGATCCCTTAGGCAGACCTGCATCCGACACTTCTGTCTACTCTCTGGCACTGCCTTCTACCCTGCTCTTTTTTCCTGCAGTCAAACGCTTTCCCAGGGATTCCGCAAAATTTCTGCCCATCGATGCTGCCTTTCCTGGTAGCTGAGGAAGGGATGGGCGGGACCATTGTCCTTAGTCCAACATTAGGAGCCAAAAGGTTAGAAAGTTTTTATCTTGAGTTGTTCAAAATTCTGCTATTAAATGCCCCCTGCACTGAAACTTTCCCCAGAAAGAATCTATCAAGTGTATCTGTATGCTGAATTTCTAAGGTAGCTAATATGCCTTGTGTCTAAATGCCCAATTATCAGGAAGAAGATGCAGCCTCTGCACATTCTTTGGTTAATTAGATCTGCTATGAAATCATTCATTTGATGTCCACCTAATGAAGCTAATAAAAGCCTCTTCGGAAGCGGGCTATTCTTCGTACCTTAAATACTGTACCTTCGCTCAGAGACGGTTGCAGCCAGGCTAACAGACTCATTATCTTCCAAATTCTGATTCTATTTTCACGCTCCGTTGATTTCATTAGATACAAAATAAAATCACTACCTATTAAAATTGCATTAGAGTCCTCACTTAAACTGATGAAAGCTTAGAAACTTAGAGCCCAGGCTGTTGTTCAGCCTCCAGTAGATGAAAAATTCCTGCATTTTGCAGACTGAGTGGATTGGGCCTGGCTCATACTTTATGGCCTGAATAGTCGGCGTTTCCCCAGGCTGGGTGGGGAGCCAGCAGTGCGAGCTGCCAATGAAATTACTTGGTTTTTCATCAGTCAGTGCTTCAACCATATTTTAAGGGTTTGGCGGTTTTTTCCTGGTTTCCTGAATCAAATGAGGCAAATGTGAGGATGGGAAGAGAGAAAATGTTTACATGGCCAACATGGTGCCTTCAGAAAAGATTACCCATAGAGATATTTCCACTGTTGATGCTTTGAGGCCTCTCAGGTGGCTCAGTGGTAAGGAATCCGTCTGCCAACGTAGGAGATGCAACAGACACAGGTTCGATCCCTGGGTCAGGAAGATCCCCTGGAGAAGGAAGTGGCGACTCACTCCAGTATTCTTGCTTGAGAAATCCCATGGACAGAGGAGCCCGGCAGGTACAATCCATGGGGTCACTCGGGATACAGTCCATGGGGTCACGAAGAGTTAGAGGCATGGAGAAGCTGGTAGATTGGTTTTACTTCTACATCAGTGTTACTTTCCCCAGAAATTTAAAAAACAAAAATTAACCAAAACCAGCTCGGGTTCTTACAATTTTGGAACGGAAGGTTAAACGGCCGCAACTTCCCAATGTGTAACCTGACTGTATCAGGGGAGAGCGGTAGTGTGGCATCTGAATGAAGCTTGAAAGCATGCAGCTAGCTGGTGCTTGCACAGGGGAAAAGGTGTTGGCTGAGAAAAGAACCCTGTCCCTGGCTCAAATTCGGGTGAGCATGTGACCTTCAGTCAGTTACTCTGTGGACTTTAGCTTCCTCATCTGTAAAATGGGGTTGTTGCACCATATTATGCTGTTACTCTCGCCAGATGACTCAGTGTGTGCCTATGTAGGTATGTGCACATATCCACGTGTCTGTGCATGTAATTTTTAAAAGCTGCCTTTGGACTTCCCCAGTGGTCCAGTGGTTAGGATTCCACACTTCCAATGCAGGGTGCATGGGTTCGATCCCTGGCTGGGGAACTAAGATCCCACATGCTATAGGATGGCCAAAAAAAAAAAAAAAAAGCTGCTTTCCCCAAAATTGCCCTTCGTCAAATTGAGGAACTGTTCTTACCCATCTTTCCTGCGGCTGCTAGGCAATGTCCCCTTTGGGCCCTACATGAGGAATTTTTTTCTGGTCATCTTGAAGATGCTTTGCAGTACTGCCAGCCTCTAAATCAATGTTTGGGAGGATGGGTGGGTCCTGATCACAGGTAGAAGAGGGAAAACTCTGCCCCTCCCCTCCCTTCTTCCTACGTTTCCTCTTCTCATCTCCATCTGGACTCTCCCAGCTGATTCCTAAAGCTGGGACTTAAAGGCAAAGACAAAAGAGACGACAGGACACTATCCTTGAGGTACTTGCTGAGATCCTAGCAGGTATACAGCAACTCTCAGGGTGCCATGATATCTGATGAAAACTGCCATGCATTTGAGGAATATGATACGAAAACCACAAAGAAAAACTGACGACAAAGCCACTGTTTATAGACCACTTGTTATACATGAGGCGCTGTGATCAAATACTTGTATACATTGTCTTGACTCCTTACAACTCAGCGAACATTATTATCCCATCTTACAGGTGAGAACACAGAGACTCAAAGAAGTCAGGCAATTTTCCCAAGGCCTCAGAGTGCCCTAAGGGACTGGTCAAAGATTGGAGACAAGCACAGCTCCTTGCCACCTGGCCAAGGAGGAATCACGGAGCAGACTGGTTTTTTTCACACTGTGGGTTGTAAACAATTTATGGGTCATGAAGAGTATTCAGAGGTTAAGAACAGTATTAAAAAGTAGAATAGACTAGAAAATATCAAGTACTGCTTATGTTTTATGAGTGGTGTACTTGTGCGCATGAGAGGGTGTGTGTGTGTGTGTGTGTGTGTGTGTGTACAGGGTTGTAAGGTAAAATTGGTTTCCTACTGTGCCTTATGATTTAAAAAAAAATGCATGTGAAGCTCTGGCTTGGAGACGTTAATGAATGAGATGGAGTGAAAAGGGCTAAGTATTGGGGAGTCTAGGTTTTTCCATCCAGAAATTGACCATTAATTAGTTGTGTCATTTCAAACACTCTCATTACAACTCTTTCTCTCCTTTTCTTATGGTTCCTTCTGCTTCTGACATTCTATGATCTTTTGAGAAGCACAGACAATTAACTTGTGTCCTAGCAGTTCAGAGCATGGCAGGTCACTGGGCCCTGAGGAGCTGTGTGTGTGTGTGTGTGTGTTTGGTTGCCTGAGCAGAGAGGAGGAGGAGGCTGGCTTCCCTGGGCAAGGGGAAACAAGTGGAGCCAGGGCCTGGAAGTGGGCTCCGGGAGTACATGAGTGCAGGGATGAGAATCCAGTGCTAGAATGAGGAGCTTGGGGGCAGGGAGCAAATGAAATCTGTGGAAGAGAACAGATTGATAAAAGTGCATTTAATATGACTTTCCTGGGCGTCTAGTGGTTAAGACACTGTACTTCCACTGCAGGAGGCCTAGGTTTGACCCCTGGTTGGGGAGGTAAGATCCCCAACCAAAAAATAGAAGGAGGGGGGAAAAATGCATTTAATGCTGAGACTGCAAATTTCTCAGAAGCTAGGCAGGTACCATAAATGAATAAAGTACACCAGGTGGGGGCTCTGGTGAGCTGTCTATCACTACCCGGCCCCTCTGAGGGGACAGCCACCATTCGGCTGGGTCTGGAAGATTATCTTAGGAGAATACAGTCCAGGGTCTCAAGAGCTTTTGATTCTTCAATGGAAACCTGAATTTTTATGTAAAATCTCCTGATTTGGAGATAGACAGCTCTGTTAGTTATGGTAGGAAGGTAATGCTGGGGTAACAAACACATTTCGCAACATAGTGGATTTAAGAAGATGGACATTTGTTTCTCTGAGATGAGGGCCCAGGCTGATGGACTGAGAGGTTGGGGGCCAGCTGAGCTCCGTGTGGTCATTCAGGGACCAAGGCTCCCCTCCCTCTTGTTCTGCCATCCCCTAGGGGATCGTCCTCAACTGCATGATCAAAGCTGAGTCACCAGCCTGTCTGTGGTCAGGCGGCTCTGCAGCTGCGGTGTTTCTGCCTCTGATCACTCTCATTTTCTGCCTTCCTCACTCCTTTCCTTCTCTTTCCCTCCCTCCCATCTTTTCTTCCTTCCTTCTTTCCTTTTTTTTCTTGTCTACTTTCTTTTCTTCTCCTTTCTTTGCTGTTATCGTACAAAATACACTACATGTAAGAAAGACACATAAAATATACATTATAATGAATACTGACACAGGTAAACACTTCTGCATCACCATCTAAGTTAAGAAATGTATTTGGTCTTTTGTTTAGCCATGTGGCATGTGGGATGTCAATCGCCCAACCAAGGATTGAACCTGAGCCCCCTGCAGTGGACGGCTAGGGAAGTCCCTAAGTTGAGAGATGTAATACCATGAGTTCCCTGAAAGCACCCCCACATGCTTCCTCAATCAACATTTGATTTCTCCTCCACAGTGGTTACTTCTGCTGACTTTTGTGGACAGCACATTCTTGATTAAAATGGTATAATTTTGACATATATATGTCATATATACATATATATTGAATATAGTGTATAATTTTGCCTGGTCATGAATTTCATAAGAATGAGATAATACAGTGTGCTTGCTTGTGTTTCACTGAACAATGTAAGATTCATATTTTTGCTTATACTCTAGTTCATTTCTTTTCATTTTTTATTTATTGTTTGTATAATTTGTTGGTCTATTTTGATGATTTGGATGTTATAAACAACACTGTTTTGAAGATTCTGGTCTATCTCCTGGAAAAATGCCCAGGTCCACAGATTCTCTTGCAAATATGCCCTTTGAGTAGAATTGCTGGGTCATAGGGATGAAATTTTTCAAGTTGACTAGATAATGTCAAACTCTTTTTTTCCAAAATAGCAATAGTTTATGATTCCCACCAGCAGTGAATGAGAGTTCCCATCCTCACCAACAGTTGGCACTGCCAGATTTTTTATGTTTTTAACAATTTGGTGGTATGTAGTAATTCACATTGTGGTCTTTAATCACATCTCCTTGATTACTAATAAGATTGAACATCTTTTTGTGTACATAGGCAATTTCAGTTTATTCCTTTGTGAAGAGCCTATTCAAATCTTTTGTAGTTTTTTTCTATTAGGTTACCTGCCTTTCTCTTACCAAGCTGTGGGAGTTCTCTGTGTAACATGGAATGAAGTCCTTTGAAACTTACATGTATTGCAGTACCTTCTCTCACTCCATGATTTGTATTTTCATTTCCTTTATGCTATTTTCTGATGAACAGAAGCTCTTATTTTTAGTGTAGTTAAATACATGTTTTTTTATGGTTAGTGCTTTAGTATGTTTAAAACGTTTTTCTCTATTGAGATCATTAAGCTATTCTCCATTGTCTTCTAAAAGCATCCGTGTTTTACCTTTCACATTGAGGTTTGGAATTTAGTTGGGATTGAGCCTTATGTATAGTATGAGATAGGTGTCCAATGTCACCTTTTCCATATGGGCATTTAATTGTCCAAGCGTCATTTATTGAGAGGTTGTCTCTGTTCTCCCCTTTTGCGTTAGCAGCTTTGTCACAGCTCAGATCCATATATTCATGAGTCTGTGATGGAACTTCCGGGTCTATATTCCAGTCCATGGCCTATTTTACCCTGCATCAGTATCACACTGTCTTCATAATAAGAGATTTGTACTATGTCTTGGTAACTACAATAGCAAGTCTTCCTGGAGCTTCCCAGGTGGCACTAGTGGTAAAGAACCCACTGCCAGTGCTGGAGAGACATAAGGGACCAAGGTTTGATCCCTGGGTTGGGAAGATCCTCTGGAAGAGGGCATGGCAACCCACTCCAGTGTTCTTGCCTGGAGAATCCCATGGACAGTAGAGCCCAGTGGGCTGCAGTCCATAGGGTCAAAGAGTCGGACACAACTGAGCATGCACGCAAATCTTCTACTTGTTCTTCTTCGAGCTTTGCTTGGCTTTTCTTGCCTCTCTTCATTATATATCCACTGTGAATGAAACAAATCAGTAAACAAAGGGTGCTGCAGCCATCAAGCCACTACAGCCTCCCTGATGGTGAACCTTGAGGGACCTCAGGATAGTGACAAGCAGGCTGCCCACTGCCAAGTCCTGGAGCCACTGAAACCACCCTCTACGGTTCATCCCCCTAGGCGATTCAGGATGAGAAAGCACAGGATACCAGCCCCAGACAGCTAAGGTATATATTAAAGAAATGATTTCAATGATCCCAGACTCTTTGTATCTTCCCATATGCAGGCTAGTGGTAAATTCATTAACTTGAGATATCTGATTTTATCTAAATAACAGTAATTTTTTGATGTTCAGACTACCTAGTCTTTCATTGCGAAATGCCCTACATATCCTGGCTCCTCTCTTACCTCTCCCAGACTTGAAAAGCTGTGTCCTGGGTTTAAGTCCCCAGTTTTTGTCTGCCAAATAAAACACTAATTCTCAGTTTTTAGGTTGTGCTTTTTTCAGTTGACACCATCAAATTTTATAGTAATTGGCTACGCTGATCTGAATAACTGAGTTTGTCATTAGTGGAAGCAGTGCCTTCTCAGTAGAACATTTTTTAAGGATATGGATATGTCACCCCATATGGCACTCGGGAAAACGTGATATCAATGTGCAACCCCAAAGTGGGTCAAAACAAGATTTAGCATGGAAAAGGGCTATTTATATTGTTTGTTATTTAATTTAGATGGTGATATCATGTTGACTTCATGTTTCTAGTAGCTGCTCAAAAATATATGCTGAATATATGAGTCTTTTGCATGAATAAAAATGCCAAGTGTAATGGCAAGCAGAATGTGTTTTCTCTTCTCCCTGTAACTGCATGCATGGTACCCATGTGGCTCTGATGTTTGAACATAATTGATTATATACTATTTTGAAAGGAGGCCTAGATACGCTTAAAAATGAACTGAGTATTTTTAAAAGCATTTTTAAAACTCTAAATCTTAACAACGAAAGCAAATTGTATATATAGTTCACAGAAGTGTTTCAAAGGAATTATCAGATTTGGGGTGCATGGAATTTGCTAGCATCTTTTGCAATGCTCATGAGCCTGGAATGGAAATATTTACTATGTTAATAAGGAAATAGCATGAAGAAGCTGTTCAGTGAGCTGTAGCCAGGGCTGCAGGTTGAGTGAAACTGCTTTGACCTGCACAGGCATAAACACAAACCTTCAGAAACAGAGAAGCTAGAGACTGGAGGCTTAATATGACACGTGCAATCCTAAACCAGAACCTGAACCAAAAAACCAACCAGTGGCTCCAATAATCTGTGTGGTTCATGACCTAACATAAATGAATGGGGTGATCCGGCATGCAAGATGGAAGGTGCAATAAACAAACAAACAAACAAAAACCCACTTTGGCCTCCGTTAATGAACATTCTGGCCCTAACCAAATCACATGCAAATCAAGTGCTGTCTACTTGAATTGTATAATTGGATCTCACCACACAGGGGAAGGAATTCATGGGGTAGAATTTGTATTATCCCAGGAAGATCCTGAACTGAACTGCTAAAGGTTAATGGAGCGGTTAAATGGAGGAAAGTTACAAAATCAATTTTACAGCCAAGATGTTTGTACATTTCCTCATTCATTCACTCAAAAAATATCTGTTCAGTACCTCCATATGCAAAACACTTGTGCTAAGTCCTAAGGCAGTTTTAAAGACGTGCATGATGGTATTATAAAATGTTCAGACTGATTTCTTAAGTGGCAATCTGTCTAGTTTTGAATTGTTACATTTCCCATGAAATACAGCTCTTGTCTTTGAGAAACTTTCTATTTCTGGTGCAGTGTTTCTTAAAGACTAGGAACCCTAGCATTCATGGCATGTCATATTGTTTGCAGGAAAATAAGGAGAAATTTTCAGTTTTAGTCTGCAGCTGATCTGTCTTTAATATCTGCTAATATTCCCCTCCTCTTAAAAACAAAACAGAAAAGTAAAATAAAGAGAGAGCATGTCTAAATCTTTTACAGGCTATAATCTAACTAGAATGTAATAACTTCCTTTTTTGGTTACATTTATATTTGGTTACTTTCATTTGTAAAAAATGATAATGGTTTTCCATTGTGGTAGTGATAATAAAATTTCTACTTAAATAAATATAGGTTAGCTCTGAACAGTGATTCAGATAAAAAAAATATTAAGTAAACAATAAAGCAGGTGGTCTCTGGACATGACAAGAAGGAATGAAAGTAGAAGGGGAATGAATGAAGTTTGGGAAATTGCCCAAAGAGAAGTAAGACTTGCACATATATCTTTGATCAGATAACTCAGTGGTTCAAACATGAGCCACAGACAGAGTTCTGGGCTATGGTTGTGCTTCTTCCTGTAGTAATCATAGAAGTCTCCCTGGAAGAGCCTTTTCTGCCTGTCTATCTGTGGATGGAGACTAGCATTGGAGCCAAGGGCCTCGAAAAATGGGGAAATGACTACGAAAGCCTGAGTGTCAAGGTGTGTGCTACAGTTGACAGCAACCCCCCCCCCCCGCCCCATTTAAGTGCATCAGAATCAGCTGGAGGGTTTTCCAGGACCCTGCCCTTGGAGATAATGACTGTGTGAGTTTGGGGAGGGGAGTGTTTAAACCTCACTTTGAGCAGGTACCTGGACCATTTGAGAGAGCCTGTAATCTAGAGGTCAGAACCCTGTGAGCACGGAATCAGCATCCCTCTTGCGGTCATAGACTTGCCACGCCATTAGGCTCCTTCCCCTTTCCTTGTCTCCACTGCAATCCCAGCTAAGGGCAGGTCCAGCACATGTATGTTTCTTTCACGTGGCCCATGAGGCTTACATGCATATTTGCTACCAGTTCAGTGGTGTTTTTGTGGGAGAGATTGAGAGGAGACTGCTTGGATGTGAGAAGATGGAGAGAGAGCTTTTCTCAATTCTCTGTTCATGCTTTCTATATAAACCTCATGCAGGGCCAGGCATCCTTGGAGGACACCATGAAATAAGGATGCTAAAATTCTATTGGACCTAGCTATTCATGGGAGAAATTAGTGCCTCATCTCCAGTCTTCTTGAAATGTCTATCCTTCTCTGGTGGGAGGTTTTAAGGACAAGCACCTGTAAATTGCTTTGAACGTGAACCATGATTATGAAAACAAATGGCATTATCTACCTTTTACTGACAGCAAGAATTGGTGATGTGGGGAGTCTGGTAGGTAAGTAAAGACTTTTTGAATCGGGAGGAACCATGGGATTAGACTAAATGTGAGCCCCCAAAGCACACAGTGCATATTCAGCACTTCGACTTGAACTACCAGATGGATAATAATCTGTTAGGGGATAGTCTGAGTGGGTTATTTAAAAGGATGTAAAAGATTGCTGACCCAGGCTGGGACTGTGGGCAAGCTGTGGGCACATCTGCAGTGATTGAGCACGTATTTCTAGGGGTTTCCAGCAGAACGTAAGTAAACAATTGCCTGCCTGAGTGAGATGGGAATTTCGTAAGAGCCATAAACACCCAAGTTGATGGCCAACAGAGTTGGCCAGATCCAGCTGTGTGCAGAAACAATGCCTTTCAGCCAAAACGTACCAAATGGCACTATCTCTCTTGGGTTCTTCTTCAAGACAGCACAGCATACAGAAGGGCAAAACTTGAAAGATGGGTACCCAAGTGCTCTGAGGCGGTGACTCTGACAAAAATGCTGCAAATTGGCCTAGTTAATGATGTGCTGTGACTTTCACGCATTATGGACCACATTCAACAGGTCAGGGATCCACAAGCTGCCAGAGCAGCACCGTGAGTGTTAATGGAGAAGAATTAACTTCGACCAGAGGGAGAGGGCTTCCTTCTGCCATTAGTGACCATTATTCCCACTTTGTTGGCACTGCCATTCTGCCTAGTGCAACGTTGTGTGCTGTGATGCTTCCCGTCAAATCTTCATTCTCCGAGTATAGAATCCAGGTGGTGGCAATGGCTGAACATTGCTTCTCTGTAATGAATATAAAGCAGTGACCACCAGTCTCCTATGCTCTGAGCAGAGGAGATTTGGCGGGGCAAAGAAGCAAAACATCCATCATTAAAATGATAATGGAAAAATAAATCTGGATGAACCCAGATGTTAGTCATAAAAATAAAAACTCATGGTACAATAAATTCCTAATTTCTTATGTTGTACTGAAATTTCATCGAGTCAATTAGATCCTGAAATAAATGACAAATGGGGCATTGGCTGGAGATGAAGAGAATGATATATTTTTGTTTGAAGACTAGGAGTTTAGACATTTATTGGATTGGAATTTGACCTGTGGCATTAAAATGTAGATTGTCTCCCAAAACTGTAAGTGGAGCATGGATTTGCAGAAAAAAATTTTCTGCATAATAAGTTGTGTCCTAACAATGAAATCTTGCATAAAAATAGACAGCTAACAAGGTGAAGGGAACGAAACAGCTCAACAAATCAACAAACAGTTTGTGCTTTTGAAATGGATGTGGCAGAAACTGAGTTTTAGCTGAAAGGTTGCTCCTTTGAAGTAAATAAAACCACATGTTATGTCGTGACTGAGAAAGAAATCTGTCGGAGGACAAGGATATATCATCTGAAAACTAATGAGATGTTACATTCTGAGACAAAAATTGCATCCAACTTTTCAGCATGTAACTAGGCAAGATCTGAGCCAGAGTATAAAGAGTTGACATAAAACTTTGGGAATTCAGAACTCAAATCCTGCCACAGAAGTTGGAGGGGGGTGGAAGACCAACTGTAGACTGAGGAGACGCAAAATGAAACTATCTAGGTTGAGACCTACTTTCTTCCAATTTTTTTCCCCAGTTGGATTTTCTATCTTGTGACTGCCCAAACAATATATGCATGAAATTCTACATTCCTCTTCATTCACCCGACACACAATAGAAATTACACACTTAAGCACAGAGGTCACCTGTGGAAAATCGCTGTTTCTGCATAATAGTTTGTCTGTAAGTTACAAAAGATAACATCGCTCAGAATGGAATTTGCTTTTGTACCATGAGACTCAGGACATGTCTGAGAAAAAACTGAGGTCACGATGTGCTGCTACCAAGGGTGTTAGTCACTCAGTTGTGTCTGACTCTTTGCGACCCTACGGACTATAGCCTGCCAGGCTCCTCTGTCCAGGCAAAAATACTGGAGTGGGTAGCCATTCCCTCCTCTAGGGGAATCTTCCCTATCCGGGGATCGAACCTGGGTCTCTGCAGGCAGGTTCTTTACCATCTGAGCCAACAAGCAAGCCCTAAGTGCAGCCATAATATCTTTTTCTTCCTAGGTAATGCCAGCAAAGCAGCTATCCATGGCTTTGGTCAATACGGAAGTTGAGAGTGATGGACAAGTTCTGGAAATTTGTATTATTTTTCTTATTTTTGTGCCAAGAACAGGCCTTCGTGTGGTTGTGAATGGGTGTATACTTCACAAAGACTCTGCCCACTGCCTGCACACCCTGGCCTGGGGCTGTACCTGGAATGTGGGGAGGAAGTCATTTCTTATTAATATGTTGCTAGCAACTGATCCAGAAGGAGCTTATCCTAGCCACCTGATAATCTTATGTAATGGAAAAGGAAGTGAAACACCAGTCCATCCATCTTCACGACCCTAAGTTCCTTATTTAGGTGTTTATGCCCATTAACACCAGAATGGCTGCTGGGTGACCCAAACTCTCCTGTGCGGATCCGTCACTCTTCGATCTTGTTAAAATGCAGATTCTGATGGGAGCCCTCTGGCGCCTGAGATTCTGCATTTCTAACAAGCTCTCAGGTGACCTTGATTCAGCCCATCCACTGATCTTATTTTAAGCAGCAAAGCCTAGGGGATGTCAAGACCAATGAACTCCAAGGTCAACTCCAAGTCTTGATGGCCTCATCCTCTCTGTTAATCACTGAATCATTTTCTATTTTTCTGCCCCTACAAACCTCAACCAGAACACTTCCCACCCTGAAAAAAAGCCCTCACCAAACCAGTTCCCCAAATGTCTTTACCAAAAAGGGGCTAGGAAAGTGATATGGGGACTTCCCTGGTGGTCCAGTGGCTAAGACCTGCACTCCCAATGCAGGAGGGCTGGGTTTGATCCCTGGTCAGGGAACTAGATCCAGAATGCCACAGCTAAAAATCCCACATGCCACAACTAAGATCTCATGTGCTGCAACTAAGATCTGGTGTAACCAAATAAATAAAATAAATATTTTTCAAAAAAGTGATATGGCATGCTTCTTTCTTGCAGACTTCTGGGGTTAATTCCTCCCCTAAGAAGAAGATGCCTTCTCCCTGGGGTGTGGGCAGGAGCTTTCACGTCCTAGCCACTCTGAGGCACATAGTGCGCCTTTCTTCTGCACTCACTCTGGCTTTTTCTAGTCATTCAAGGAGATGGCTATTATGACCCCAATATTACAGATGGGAAACTGAGACCCAGGGAGATGACATGTCTTGTCTGAGAACATGGAAACAGTAAGTAAACTTGAAGGGAACTGAATCCAGGGCCGATTTCAAATTCTGTACATGAGCTGTATATCTGGTTGCTACATCTCAAGGAACTTAATTTCTTCTGTCAATAAAGAGGTTTTCCAATTGACAGCCTTTTATCAGAGACTGTGGTACCCAAGGTAGAAGTCACATTGAAGGCATGGGGGTAGTACACTAGACAGCCCTTTATTTGTTTTAAGCAGAATTCTATAATTGCATAGCCCTGTGGATGTCCCATGGAGTTTCTACCTGTGTGATGTTATCTCTGCTTCCGTGTGACAGTGGATTCTGGTGACTGGTTGACGATTTTTAAAGTACTTCTGATCATACACTAAAATGTCAACGGCAAAGCTTCTTTAAATGTTGTGTTTTTTATAGAAACAGTGAAAGTCACTGCTCCTGACTGGCTGAGAGCAGGTAAGAGGTGGGTCTAGAAGATCCACAGTGAGCAGATTGGCCATCTCTCAGGGGATACAGGGAGGACTAATCTCCAGGCATCCAACTGTCGGAGGGATGGGTAGGCTCTCCATGGATGGAACAAGTTTGCTCCAAGGAGCAATTCCTGTGAGCTGGAGCTCCAGCCTGGAGACAAACGCCAGTGGTCAGAGTAAGGTATGTTGCAAGCTCCCAGTTCTACTCCATTAGGTGTGTTCATAAACTGCAAGTTCTGGGAACCTGAGCGGGACAGCAAGGGGAAATTGAATGATTTTCCAAATGCTTCAAGACTGCTTTCTAGCTGATGGCACAAGACACAGCTTTTCCTGCTGTGGGGAGATGTTTGGCATAGAGATGTGGAAAGAGTTGACAGAAGCTGAGTCCCTTGTTTCCAGGCAGTCATTTCTCCAAGAAGCCTCTTTCTAGAAGGGATTCACCCCCTACACATGGGCATGATACGTAGCTCCATGCAGTCTGCTGAGATGAAGCAGGAGGCCAGACACTACATGAGAGTGGTAGATGTGGTCCACACTAAACCACCTTTCCTGAGCTGAGTACTGATGTTATGACATTAGATTGCATTGACTGGGCTAATAAGAACTGGTACCTTCTGCCCCCACTCTTTACTTGTTATTATTGTAGATCGTAGAGACATATTTAAGGATATAGTACACTTTCCATACTGCATAATTCCTTTTTAAGGACCCATAGTAATCACCCAGCAGGTATTTATTGAACACATATGCCAGATATGGTACTAGTATTAGGAATAAAGCAGTGAACAAGGAAATCATATGAATCAAGCTTACGATACAAAGAAGAGAAACTATTACCTTAGTTCTCTATGTTAGGCAAAGCTGTCAATCTCCTGAGCAACCTTCCTTCTTTACAATGCCTACTAGGAAGCTCAGAGTCAATTTTTGGACTTACTGCCCACAACTACATAAACTGAAAGAAAAGTGAAGTCGCTCAGTTGTGTCCGACTCATCACGACCCCATGGACTGTAGCCTACGAGGCTCTTCCGTCCATGGGATTTTCCAGGCAAGAGTAGTGGAGTGGGTTGCCATTTCCTTCTCCAGGGGATCTTCCCAACCCAGGGATTGAACCCAGGTCTCCCACATAAAAGGCAGATGCTTTTACTGTCTGAGCTGCCAGGGAACTACATAGGACCTCATGAAATGAACTGTCGTGCAGACCATACGCTGGCTTCATGTTATTTTCCCTTTTGATCAATTTTCTTGTGTTTATCTTTGTGAGCTACCTCACATTTCTGCTATTTTTTGAATGGGGTGTTATAATTAAATAATCATGAAAGAGATCAGTGGTTATGAGTGAGTAGCCCATTCAGTGTTCATTCAGTTCAGTTTCTCAGTCATGTCCGACTCTTTGCGACCCCATGAATCGCAGCACGCCAGGCCTCCCTGTCCATCACTAACTCCTGGAGTTCACTCAGACTCACGTCCATCGAGTCCGTGATGCCATCCAGCCATCTCATTCTCTGTTGTCCCCTTTTCCTCCTGCCCCCAATCCCTCCCAGCATCAGAGTCTTTTCCAATGAGTCAATTCTTCTCATGAGGTGGCCAAAGTATTGGAGTTTCAGCTTTAGCATCAGTTCTTCCAAAGAAATCCCAGGGCTGATCTCCTTCAGAATGGACTGGTTGGATCTCTTTGCAGTCCAAGGGACTCTCAAGAGTCTTCTCCAACACCACAGTTCAAAAGCATCAATTCTTCGGTGCTCAGCCTCCTTCACAGTCCAACTCTCACATCCATACATGACCACAGGAAAAACCATAGCCTTGACTAGATGGACCTTAGTCGGCAAAGTAATGTCTCTGGTTTTGAATATGCTATCTAGGTTGGTCATAACTTTTCTTCCAAGGAGTAACTGTCTTTTAATTTCATCACTTCAATCACCATCTGCAGTGATTTTGGAGCCCCCAAAAATAAAGTCTGACACTGTTTCCCCATCTATTTCCCATGAAGTGATGGGACCAGATGCCATGATCTTTGTTTTCTGAATGTTGAGCTTTAAGCCAACTTTTTCACTCTCCTCTTTCACTTCCATCGAGGCTTTTTAGTTCCTCTTCACTTTCTGCCATAAGGGTGGTGTCGTCTGCATATCTGAGGTTATTGATATTTCTCCCAACAATCTTGATTCCAGCTTGTGCTTCTTCCAGCCCAGCGTTTCTCATGATGTACTCTGCATATAAGTTAAAGAAGCAGGGTGACAATATACAGCCTTGACGTACTCCTTTGCTATTTGAAACCAGTCTGTTGTTCCATGTCCAGTTCTAACTGTGGCTTCCTGACCTGCATACAGATTTCTCAAGAGGCAGGTCAGGTGCTCTGGGATTCTCATCTCTCTCAGAATTTTCCACAGTTTATTGTGATCCACACAGTCAAAGGCTTTGGCATAGTCAGTGAAGCCGAAATAGATGTTTTTCTGGAACTCTCTTGCTTTTTCAATGATCCAGCGGATGTTGGCAATTTGGTCTCTGGTTCCTCTGCCTTTTCGAAAACCAGCTTGAACATCAGGAAGTTCATGGTTCACATATTGCTGAAAGTTGGCTTGGAGAATTTTGAGCATTACTTTACTAGCATGTGAGATGAGTGCAATTGTGTGGTAGTTTGAACATTCGTTGGCATTGCTTTTCTTTGGGATTGGAATGAAAACTGACCTTTTCCAGTCCTGTGGCCACTGCTGAGTTTTCCAAACTTGCTGGCATATTGAGTGTAGCACTTTCACAGCATCATCTTTCAGGATTTGAAATAGCTCAACTGGAATTCCATCACCTCCACTAGCTTTGTTCACAGTGATGCTTTCTAAGGCCCACTTGACTTCACATTCCAGGATGTCTGGCTCTAGATGAGTGATCACACCATCATGATTATCCGGGTCGTGAAGATCTTTTTTGTACAGTTCTTCTGTGTATTCTTGCCACCTCTTAATATCTTCTGCTTCTGTTAGGTCCATACCATTTCTATCCTTTATCGAGCCCATCTTTCCATGAAATGTTCCCTTGGTATCTCTAATTTTCTTGAAGAGATCTCTAGTCTTTCCCATTCTGTTCTTTTCCTCTATTTCTTTGCATTGATCACTGAGGAAGGCTTTCTTATCTCTTGTTGCTATTTTCTGGAACTCTGCATTCAGATGCTTATATCTTTCCTTTTCTCCTCTGTTTTTCACCTCTCTTCTTTTCACAGCTATTTGTAAGGCCTCCCCAGACAGCCATTTTGTTTTTTTGCATTTCTTTTCCATGGGGATGGTCTTGATCCCTGTCTCCTGTACAATGTTATGAACCTCATTCCATAGTCCATCAGGCACTCTATCTATCAGATCTAGGCCCTTAAATCTATTTCTCACTTCTACTGTATAATCATAAGGGAATAATAATCATATACCAATGGTGTATAATCATAACCAATCAGTGTTAGCGTGAGATAATAAGAACTATACATATATTGGTCTATGTCTCTGATTCCAGGCACAAGACTCCTGAAACCCTTGCAATTTCCTAAGTGATAAGAGTACTACGGACTTCTCTGGTGGTCCAGTGGCTAACACTTCACCTTCCAATGCAGGGAGTGAGGGTTCCACCCCTGGTGGGGGACCTAGGATCCCACATGCCTCTAGGTCAAAAAACCAAAACATAAAAGAGAAGTAATATTGTAACAAATTTCATACAGAGTTTAAAATGGTCCAACCAAAAAAAAAAAAAAAAGTACTAGGAGCATCTTTTGTTCTGTTGAAGTGACTCTGGGTGGGCTCCTGGATGGGGGCTGGTCACCAGAAAAACCAAGTCACATTAGAAACAATGAATTTCCCCACTAGCCTCCATCTTCCGGTGAGGGAAGAAGGGCTAGAAATGGAGTTAATTATTGGTCATGACTATCTGAGAGGCCTCCATACTTTCCAACAGTAAGGGTTTCAAAGAACCTCATGCTGGTGAACATGTGTTGGTGCTGGGGGAGGGGTGAGCCTAGAAGGGGCGTGCAAGCTCCACACCCCTTCCCACATACCATGCCTTGTGCATCGCTTCTGTCTGGCTCTTTATCGTATCCTTTTACAATAAATCAATAAAAGTAAGTAAACTTTTCCAGAGTCCGGTGATCCATTCTAGCACATTAATTGAATCCAAGAAGGTTGTGGGAACCTCTTACTTGTGACCGACTGGTCAGACCCCAGGTGATAATCTGGATTGTGATTGCAAATGGGGAGCAGTCTAGTGGCCCTGAGCTGTAAATCTCTGGGATCTGACACTCTCTCCAGGTAGACAGTGTCTGCATTGAGCTAATTTGCTGGACATCCAGTTGGTGTCACAGAATCTACACATTTGGTGAGCTGCAATGTCAGAAGGGAAGTGAGTAGTATTTTGCAGAGAAGAAAGACCCAGGGTGGTGGGGAACTGTGGGCTGTTTTCATCCAGCTGGTGATAAATAAGGCTTGGTGGGGATGGGGGGTGGGACATAGGGGGTGGGAGTGGAGGTGAGTGAGTGGTGTTGATGAAGAGCTAGAGTTCCTCAGGATGACTGAGGGCTACACACTAGAATTTAAAGGTGGAAACCCAAAAGAATTCCTTCATGATCATAACACTATTTAGGCTATTTCCTTTTTTGACAGATAAGGCAACCCGCCCTCCCCAACCCCCAACCCCCAACCTCCACTCTGGTCCCCTGCACCTTGAACTTGACCATTTTGTTTCAATTTTTAAACTAAATTAAGCAGAGTTGTTTACCTCTGGAGGCTCTTGGGCTGTATAATGGGTTCATGAGTATTCATTATACTAATTGTAAGTGAAAGAGAAGTCACTCAGTCGTGTCTGACTCTTTGTGACCCCATGGACTCCGTAGCCTACCAGGCTCCTCCATCCATGGAATTTTCTAGGCTGGAATACTGGAGTGGGTTGCCATTTCCTTCTCCAGGAGATATTCCCGACTCAGGGATTGAACCTGGGTCTCCTGCATTATAGGCAGATGCTTTACCGTCTGAGCCGCTAGGGGAGTCATTCATTTAATAGTCAAACTATTTAAAACCATATAAAAAAAGAAAAGGGCGACCCTTGAACTAATGATGTCAATGTGTTTTAAATCAAGGATAATGATGAATCCAACTCTGTGCACTCAAGTTCCACTGGAAATATGTATCTGCTGAAACGATGAGTGACTGAATGGATCTTGGTGCCCAGTGGTAGGTGTTCCCCAGAGGTGAAGCTGTGGGACCACAGGGACACAGACAGGCTTGGCCAGATACTGGCCAGGTAACCCAGCCTTATGTTGTCTCCCAATTCAGACTACAGAGGAAAGTCTGGGAAGACCTCTCTGCCACATTCCACAGACTGGGCACTGGGCCTACAGCACCCCAGAATGTTAGACCTCCTCTCTGTCCAGGATTAGGTAAATGCTACAGCAAGTTTCCACAGCAGTTTCCTTTCCACATCCCAGACAGCAGAGAGTAGACTGAGGAGCTTCATGGAAAAGACTCAATTGCAGTAAATTCAACAGTGAGCTGAAATTAAGGCTAGCCCTGAAATTAAGGCTAGCCCTGACTGGCTCCTCTGGCAATGGACTTACGTGACTTCTAATATGTCTCGGTCATTACTTTTTAAAGGGACATGTGGATTTAAAAAATTGAAAGGACTTCCTGAACCAATGTGGGAAGGGAAGGCATTATCATGTTTTTGGATGTCATTAGTCCTGACGAAGTTTGGCATTAATTATGACATGGTGCAAAACGGTAAATTATTTGCAAGCAAGGAGAGGGTGGAGTTGCTGGAACCTGTAAATTGATGTCAGCTGAGCTTTCCCTGTGGGGCTGTCGGGCAAAGGGATTTACTATTTTGCCAACTTTGGGAAAGTGTTACAGAATTGCAGACAGAACAGTTTCTATGCAAACAATGGTTTTAAAAAGGGTCCTTACATCAAATAACTGCAATTCACTGAGCTTTCTGAGTAACCACAAAGCCAGGGACAAAATTTTAAATATTAGAAATTATTTTTCTCAGAACCAAGTTGAATACTAACCTCGAAATTTCCTTGCCTTCCAAGTCCCTCTCTTCCACTCTTTCCTGTGTCAGTATCATGTCAGTTTTGTGGGGAAAGAGCAGAGGGAAGAAGGGAGAGGGGTAGAGACAGCAGGGGAAGGAAGTGGGTGGGCCCAGAAATGGAGAGATGGGAAGTCATTCCATGAAACTCTCACAGTCTGTAAACAGGGCTTAAAAACCTCTGTCTAGCGTGACGTGCTCCCAGGGGAAATGCTACTCTGCTTGAGAAGGCTACCTATAAAATTCCACCTTCATGCTTCCTCCCTTCATTTCTAAAAAATCTGTCTTAGAAATGGCTCATCCTTACTCTTTATCAGAACCACGGGGAAAAAATTCTGAACTCTACCCGTGGCTTTCTGGATATTTCTGTAAACGAGGCTAAATCAAATTCTTGGAACATTTTTCTACTCTGAAAATTCCTATGAATTAAGTCACTTTCTAAGACTCTTGCACTTCAGCAAGTACTGAAGTACTGATTCGTACTTCAGTAAGACTCACTGAAAAATAACGGCGCAAACAACATTTTAAATTTAGAAGTATCCTCTGGCCGAGAAAGGCTGCCCCACATAGTATAAAGATAAACGTGCAGCAATTTTGTCAAACTTATAAAAACTCCCATCAGGACAGGAAGCAGCAAAATGCCTCCAGGAGATCAGTTACCAGCGGACTTAGCCTCAAGAACCTTCGGGATTCGGAGCGATTCAGCCCAGGGCTCTCATGTGGGGATTAATCATTTGGGCATCTAATTCCTCATCACCATTCAAATACAGGAGGCTATTATAAGTGTCCCCATTTTGTGGCTGAAAGTCAGCTATGGCTTAGCCTCTGTTGGTAAGAGAAGAGAGGGGGAAGGAGGCTGTTCCTCATTATATTAAAAATAAAAAAGTACTTAAAGCTAAAATGATCTACTTTCAACAACTGCGTTTCTTTTAGGGTCAAATCTTTTGATCGCGTCTCTAAAACCAAGAAGCAAAACGAGAATTTTTGTAAACTAGAACAAATAGTCACCCCCGACCCCCTATCACCCCAATTCCCGAGGACATCAATCACAGCGGGCGCGTCATTAGGAGCAGAGATGCCGAGGGCGTCTGCTGGGGGCGTAATAAAACCAGAGAGGCCCTCTCCATAGTTGGAGGAAAGCGGGGAGAAGACGCCCCGCTGGCACACTCCTCAGGAAAACTGAAGCTTCTTCTTTGACCCTGGGGCCAGAAAGATTTATTACTTCCTTGGTGAGGGGGAAGCCTCAGGCCAGATGAAATGGGCGCGCCGGGAGTGGGAAGCCCGAGACCGGTGCTCGGCGCCCTCTGTGCGCTCCGAGGCGCGGGTGCGTCCTGGGTTCCTACCGGGAGCCGGCGGCGCCGACCCAGGCGGGGCAGAGCGGAGTGGGAAGCCACTGGGGGATTTCTGCCCAAACTTTGTCACCAACTCTTTCCGAGAGCAAAAATGTGCGGTTGAGCCCGGCAGCAGCACACACAAGAATCCAAGTTTCCCAGAGGTCGGGGCGCCCAAGCGCTCCGAACCCCGGATCCGTACCCTGGCGCGTGGAGCTGGGATGGCTACGGCCTCAGCGGAGCGGATGGAGGCCCAAGCGACGCCGCTGTAAACCGGGCCCCGCATCTTCAACCCCCAAGGCGGCGGCGGGAGCTGGGCGCTGCGAGGGGGCGGGCGGCGCGGCGAAGGGGAGGAGCCGCAGCGACAGACGGCGGCGCGCACCAACCCGGCGCGGGCTGGCAGGAGCCGCGCAGAGGCTGGCCCGAGCGCGTTGCAGCCGCTCGGCGTAGGGAGAGGCGCGTAGCTGCATCCTCCTGGGCGCCGCTTTCGCTCGGCGGCGGCTGTGGCGGCGGGGGTTTTCTCTGTCTGGATTCCTCGTTGGCCAGAAGAGCCTGGTGCCGGGGGCGGGACGGGCAAGAGAGCGCTGCAGACCCCAGTTCCTTTGCCTAGAGCTGTGTGTATGTAAAGGGGTTTCCGGGCCAGTAGGAGGCTGAGAAGCGGCGGGGGCTGCCGGCAGTGCCCTCCCGGAGGGCATCCTTCTGGTGATGGAAGAAGCGGCTCCTGCCGCCGCGGCTGCAGGGTCGCGCTGCGCCCCATCTACCACTGCCAAAGAGATGGGAGGATTCGGGGCGCGGAGACTGAGAGCAAGAGAGGCGGAGCTGCTTTGCCGGGAACCGGGTCCAGTATAAGCGGCCCCCCCCACCCCAATCTCCGTCGGCCAGCTTCACTCCCCAGAGCGAGGAAGGAAGCTACAGTCCCGAGAGGGCGGCGGAGACGCCGCTGGAGCCGGGTGCAGTGAACTCGGCAGAGCACAGAGCAGGGCTCCGGGCCCGGTGAAAGTTTCCCTTCCCCAGCCGCAGGGCGCCCGCTGCCCAGAAACTCTGCCCAGGGCTTGGGCTGCCAATTCGCGCGGCCCCCTCGGAGGCGCGGGGACCCCAGGCGGAAAACAGCTCTCGAGAAATCGAGGAACGAGTGACAGCAGGACTGAACGCCGGGCCGTGCTCCTGGGCCGCCCCGGGGCGCGCCCGCGGCTCCAGGTGAGCTGGGGAGCCAGGCAGACCGGAGGGTGGGCGTTACTTAGCGGGAGGAGGCGGCTGGGGGGAGAATTGGGGCGCCCCGGCTTACTCCGCTTCCCCTCGCAGGTCCTTCTCGGAGCCGCTGCCATGGGAGAGCCAGTCTTGGGCGCCGGGGACCAGCCGCCGCTGCTGCCGCGCCCGCCTCGGAGCCGCGGCCCAAGTCCCAGCGCCCGAAGCGGGGCCGCTGAGTCCCCCTCCCGGGTTGCAGGGCCGCCTCCGCCGCGCTGCCGGCCCGGGTTGTGCCTGTGATGAGCCGCAGCCCGCCGCGAGCCCTACCCGCGGGCGCGCCCCTCGGGTTGCTCCCAGCCGCGCCCGCCGCCGGGCCGCGCGCCCTGCTCCCGCCGTGGCCCCGGCGCCTGGGTCGCCGCTGGCCTGCGTCCCCACTCGGAATGAAGGTGTTCCGCAGGAAGGCGCTGGTGCTCTGCGCGGGCTACGCGCTGCTGCTGGTGCTCACCATGCTCAACCTCCTGGACTACAAGTGGCACAAGGAGCCGTTGCAGCAGTGCAGCCCCGACGGGTCCCTGGGTGCCGGGGCGGGGGCGGCTTCGGGCGGCTGGGGGCGCCCAGGACCTCCTCCAGCCGTGCCGCCCCGCGCACACACCCGCTTGGATCCCCGGACCCCATACCGCCCGCCCGTCGCCGCAGTCCAGGCAGCTCCGGCAGTCGCGGCCGGGGCAGCGAGGGCCGCAGCCCCTCCAGGTAATGGCAGTCGGGGCGGCGGGGACAAGAGGCAGTTGGTGTACGTGTTCACCACGTGGCGCTCAGGCTCGTCCTTCTTCGGCGAGCTTTTCAACCAGAACCCCGAAGTGTTCTTCCTCTACGAGCCGGTGTGGCACGTGTGGCAGAAACTGTACCCGGGGGACGCCGTCTCCCTGCAAGGGGCGGCGCGGGACATGCTGAGCGCTCTCTACCGC
Organism: Capricornis sumatraensis; assembly: GCF_032405125.1. Lineage (NCBI taxonomy): Eukaryota > Metazoa > Chordata > Mammalia > Artiodactyla > Bovidae > Capricornis > Capricornis sumatraensis. Next base: position 231,907,250 of record NC_091069.1, on the reverse strand, counting down.
TGCGACCTCTCGGTCTTCCAGCTGTACAGCCCCGCCGGCAGTGGGGGGCGCAACCTCACCACGCTGGGCATCTTCGGTGCGGCCACCAATAAGGTGGTGTGCTCCTCGCCGCTGTGCCCCGCCTACCGCAAGGAGGTAGTGGGACTGGTGGACGACCGCGTGTGCAAGAAGTGCCCGCCGCAGCGCCTGGCGCGCTTCGAGGAGGAGTGCCGCAAGTACCGCACGCTGGTTATCAAGGGTGTTCGGGTCTTCGACGTGGCGGTATTGGCGCCACTGTTGCGAGACCCGGCCCTGGACCTCAAGGTCATTCATCTGGTGAGGGACCCCCGCGCTGTGGCCAGCTCACGCATTCGCTCGCGCCACGGTCTCATCCGTGAAAGCCTGCAGGTGGTGCGCAGCCGGGACCCCCGAGCCCACCGCATGCCCTTCCTGGAGGCCCCCGGCCACAAACTGGGCGTCAAGAAGGAGAGCATGGGAGGGCCGGCAGACTACCACGCGCTTGGCGCCATGGAGGTCATCTGCAACAGCATGGCCAAGACGCTGCAGACGGCCCTGCAGCCCCCTGACTGGCTGCAGGGCCATTACCTGGTGGTGCGGTACGAGGACTTGGTGGGAGACCCTGTCAAAACCCTACGGAGGGTGTACGACTTTGTGGGGCTGTTGGTGAGCCCCGAAATGGAGCAGTTTGCACTCAACATGACTAGTGGCTCAGGCTCCTCCTCCAAGCCTTTCGTGGTGTCAGCCCGCAACGCCACACAGGCCGCCAACGCCTGGCGGACCGCCCTCACCTTCCAGCAGATTAAACAGGTGGAGGAGTTTTGCTACCAGCCCATGGCCGTGCTGGGCTATGAGCGCGTCAATAGCCCTGAGGAGGTCAAAGACCTCAGCAAGACCCTGCTCCGGAAACCCCGACTCTGAGAGGGGTTCCGGGGAGACCTGACGCCCTGTGGAGACACCCACAGAAGGACTGTGGTGTGTTTCAACAAAAACAGCCCCGATCCAAACTGAGGAAGCCCACATATTCTGTTATAGATACATCATATAAATACACAGGCACTTGCTGTCAATGTTTTGAGTCATGGAATTTCAAGAAAGAGCCACAATGCACACACATCTCAGAAAAGGCGACTTGAAAGTTCTGACCACAGCTGCCCTTCTCTCTCTCCTCTAGCTTTTCTTCCCTTTTCTTCCCCTCTTCCCTACCTGCCTTCCATTTTGAAGTGGGATGTTGATTAAATCAAGATCGGGTAACTGCAAGTCTTGTTTACAAAATTTTCGTGGTATCTGTGAACGTGTAGAAGAGTCTTTGGATATGGGGGGAGGGGTGGGTGGAGAAAGGGGAAGTGGTCCTGGAGTGAAAGCCCCATTGGGCATGCTAAACCAAGGAGGCATTCTTACAAAGTAGACTTTTATGTAAAAAGCAAAGGTCATACATGAGTATTAATAAAGAAGAGAATAAATAATATTCTTTTTTAAAAATATTTGCCTCCATTACTCTGGATTTACCTGTGTTCCTTGTCCTGTGCAGCTTCAGACAGAATCTGCTTCCCTTATTCCCACCCTCTTTCCCCCCATCTGCTTCCTAGAAAACAGTTAAGATGGGTGGGACTTTCCTGTCAGAGACAGCCTCTGACTCCTTGATCCCTACCTTGGAGTTGTTTTCTCCCAGGTAAATCATAGCCTGTCCAGTGCCCAGGAATGGGAACACATCTTCAAATTCTAAAGGCAAAAAACCAAGCAGGGCAGTGGAGGAAAAAGCATGGCAGTACTTTCCACTTGGGGCACAGAAAGGAAGAAGTAACCTCTTGAGGGTTTGAAGGCATTCGGTTTTGATTACCCTGGAGTTACACTGAGAAACCTTGAACCAGAGACTGATGTTTTGGTCCTAAGTTTAGTTCAGAAACAGGATTTTTTCTTAGAAGATAAGTAGATAGTTCAAAAACCATCTGATGATGTGAACACAAACCTTAAAAATTAGTGTGAATGTTTTGTTGGCAATGGTAGTCAACAAGTTCTTCGGTTAGAAAAGTGATGCAAGTATCTGAGTTTGGAATGTTTCTGCCTCTGACACACTCCACGGAGGCATATGAAAAGGGAAGTTTTTGATCTGAGAACTGTAAGGGCGCCCACAGGCTATCCCCCTTATTCCCGGCTTCCTAGCCAAATTAATGAAAAGAGAATGTGAATTAATAATGGTTTACTTAGGATGCCTGTGGGGTACATTGCTTTTCTTTATCGTGTTTCCTAAAAGTAAAATTGTGAAGTAGCTACATGTTCTGACAATATAAGGCTTCAACCAAGAGCTTCTTTTAGATGTGAAAATAAATTATGGGGAAGAGGAAATGAAAGTGAATTATGAGTTAGTAGTTGGATTTTGGGATTTGGTATTTTCTAGGGGAAAAAAACCATTGCAGTTTTCCTGTAATGGTAATGGTGTTGCTGCCGTCCTGAGCCCATTTGTACTGAAGCATTCTGCAGAATGTTGTATTATGATATAAAGTTATGAAGCTTAAATAGGAATGAGAGTGTAGTTATATATTACATTAAATACGGTACAAGTTCAAGTTCATCGTAGCTATTTTACTGTAATTTATTGTGAGATTTGTGCAAGCCAATCTGTATAGGTTAAATGCTGAGGGTTTTATTTTAAGGAAAATAGAATGGAAAGGAATATGTACATGGGAAATACTTTAACCCAAGATGATTCTTAAGTATAATTTTCATTACAATGTGAAATCTAACTACGCTGTTAATTCCGGGATGAAGCACAGAGGTTAAAAAAAGGATGTATTTAGCAGTTGATTTAATAACACATTCTAGAATGGATATTTCTTAATTTACTAAAATTGTTTATAGTGTTGTGTTTATTAAGCCAGATTACAGCTATAACACATTGATCATGGTTTCTATGATATTTTCATGGTAGCGCCTATGCTGAATTATCTTCAGCAGCAGTAGAATATTTGTAACAGCTTTAAGAATATTTTAAAAGTAAATGAACAAAATAAATATTAATGTTGGATGACTAGAGATGAAACAGGTTTAGCAGAAAATTAAAACAACATCATTAAAAAGCAACCGCTCTGAATAAAAGAACCATTTAAAAACAAATTTCATGTGGCATTAGAATCAACTCTTTTCACTTAATCACAGTAAAATTCACGCTTAGTTTTCGAGTGAAGCATTTTTAAGCAGTGGAATTCATTCTTCTCTCTGGACTTCGATTGAGTTACAATGGAATTGCGATGTTTTTGGATCTTGCATTTAAAAAATAAGAGATGTCACGTAGAGGCTTGGCAGCCTGCAGCACATTCGTGGTCTCTGCTCAGATGAAATTTTGAGCTGAACACCAACAGTTCTCCCCTTGCTGTGCTTGAACGGAGCTTCTGCCTGTAATTTTCTTGTTTTGTAGCAGCTGCTTTGCTCCACTCTGCCATTCTTGGGCTCTGTAATTTGACAGGGTGAATTGTTGCTCCTGGAGAATTTATACCTTGCTGCATTCTAGGAAAGTGAGACAGGTGTTGTTCCCACTAACAGCCGAGATCATCGTATTAGTGACATTCACCTTCCACAGGTCTGAGAAGGAGGGAAGCAGTTTGGGGTGTTAATCAGCCTTGGTCAGTCCCTGGTGCTCGCAGACTCATGTCACAACAGATTGCAACTAAGCCTGGGACCATTTCTGAAGCAGCAAACGTGAAAGAGGTTCTTTTCACTGTTCTCAGCTTGGCAATAAGTCCATCAGCAGGAGGAGGTATTCTTCAGAGCAGGTTATCAGAGTGATTTTTATTTTCAAATTCTGTTCAACCCATAGCACGCCTGACTTACCCCTTTGACTTTGGAATGCCTTTGCTAATGAGAAAGCTCTATTTGTAGAACGAAGTCTCCTTAGCACATTTAGCCAACAAATGTGAGTTTGGAAAAAGGCAGCAGCCCAGTCTGGGTGCTTGAGTTTCAGGGAGCTCAGAGGCACTCAAAGGCCTCATTCAGACTGACCCGTGGATACCTTGTGGGCGGGGACTGGGGCAAATCCTGTTCCCTTCAATGTCTACTATGCAGTGGGTACTTGATAAGTACTTACTGAGTGAAATATGTTACTATCCAATTTTGAAAGTGCTCAGAAGGGGAAGAGTGGGAAAATGAGTTACCTGGAGAAAGTGCCAGGCTGTTCACCAAAGTTTGCTCAAGAGAGTGGATCTTAGGTTCTATTTAAATGTGAGGCATAGGTGCTAGGAACACTTGCAAGATTTCCTGGTTGTTGAGGGGCTGTCGGGGGTGGGGGAGTGTTGCTGTGTGTAGACCAACATTTCCCTTTGATGAATTAGAATTTCTGAATGGGGAGAGATAAAAGTTTCCAAATGAGGGATTCAACTTTTATTCTTTGTTTTTCCAATGAACGAGATAAAAGGCAGGGATTAGAACATACCTGCAGAATATTTAATGCTGCCCTGATACCTTAAGGGAGGGCTGGGATGTTGTTCATGATTGCGGAAGCCTGTGGTTTTTCTTTTTTTCTTTTTAATTGGAGTATAATTGCTCGACAATGTTGTGTTAGTTTCTGCTGTACAACAATGTGAATCAGCTATCTGTATACATATATCCTCTCCCTCTTGAGGCTCCCTCCCATCACTGCCATCGCACCTCTCTAGGTCATCACAGAGCCCCGAGCTGAGCTGCCTGTGCTATTCACCAGCAAGAAGCCTGTGACATTTATTTCCGGCCTTCAGTGCTGTGAATTTCACCCAGGCAGAGAATAGTTACTTGCAGGAATTGGGTCCTATTGTAGATGCTGGATGAGACAAAGGATGCCTGTCCCCATGCAGGCCATGGCCAGTTCTGTCCAGGATTTCTGTTGTACACAGGAGAGTTGTGGCTGAATTTCCCTGTCTGAAATGAATGTAAATCTAAGTGAGGCCATTAAGTGAATATACCCTGGGTCTGAGCAATGAAATAAACATCGTGTTTGAAACCCAGTCTCTAGAGATGACTTCAGAAAGACTAAGAGGGAAGTAAGAAGGCGTGTCTTACCTGTAGTTGTGAATAAGGACAAGGTGTCACTTTCCAGCCTCCCCTGACCTCCTTCATCTCCCTCCCAACACATTGCACACATACCCTCCTGCACATACAAGTGTGTTTCTGCACAGTCTCAAGGTCCGGAAGAGAGCATGCTTTTATTAACATACCAGCAAATGGGCGTGTCAGGAGGGACACTTTTCTCAGGCCTCTGAGAGCGTGTGGGCGATGAATCTATCAGAGCTGGTGACAGTTCTGTGTCAGGATCCAAGGTGGACGTGTAGAAAACAACAGTTGCAATCTGAGGAATGACTTGAGCTGTGTAATGGGATGTCCTGAGGTAAATGTACAGTCTATAGACCCCACTGGTCACTCATCTTGAGAAGGACGCTTACAAATCTGTCATGGCTGAGAACACAGGCTGGTTTTCTGCACCTTCCCTTCTTTCTGGCAACCCAGCTGCTACTTTGGCAGTTCAAGTATGAGCCACCGAGCTGCTCAGGTGCAGGCTCTAGTACAAGTGTTTAATAATTGAAATTACAGGGCTTGACTTTTATTACATATGATGCAGTTCTGCACACCCTTTGTCAAATTGTGCTAAGGAAATCATTCGGTTCTGAATAACACATTAAGTTTGTAGAATGAGAAACTTTATGAGCCAGTGTCGAGGGGGTGGGGTTGTTTATAAACTTGAAAGGAGCCTTAAAGAAACAGGGCCTGGCTGCGTACCTGGCAGGATGATAGAGGATGGCCAAGGTCAAAGCTTAACTTTTGACCAAACCAGTTATTTGTAATCAGACGTCAGAAGTGTCTGGGGGCTGTTTGAACTTTCAGGTTGATGACAGTCACCCTGCCAAGTAAATGAGGGTGAAAGCGATCATTGTAACCAAAAGCTATACTCAGAGCCATTTGGTAATGGCTCCCATCCCGAGTGTGTAGACAAGTCTTGATAGAAACGCACCTTGAGGCAGTGAGCCCTCCAGACAGGGCCAGCCTCATAATTTGTGAGGCTCCATGCAAAATGAAAATGTGGGGTCTCTTGTTAAAAAAGGATGAAGCATTTCAACTCTGCAGCAGCAGAGAATTAAACCAAGCCTGGGCAGTTCTGAGCATGGGGCCCACAAACTACACAGGTGGTTTCCCATGAAGTGAGTCCTGCATCCAGAGACCAAGATGAAATATTTAATTATAGGAGGGAATTAACGTTGGTGGTCTACAAGTTCCTGGAAGGTGGGTGCAGGGTATTATGTGTAACTGTCATTAAAGCACAGAGATCCTGGGGAGACAAGTGTACTCTGTATGATGAATTCAAAGGAGGCGAGTGCACACAGGACAAATAATCCTCCATGATTGCTGCCAGTGATTGACAAGGTCCTCCAAGTCATCAGTTGGACTTGAGACCACTTGGGACCAATCCTGCTCAGGATGGATGTTGCTTTATTAACTTCTGGTCTGGATTTTTCTTCCCTTGTAGCTAATTTGTTCATTCTCTTGGTTTGTTTTACTCTCTCCCCCCTACCCCCATCTTGCAGAATTCTTTTTATGAAAACGAAAGTGTCAAGCTTCCATAGGAACTGGTCCCTTTCTATTAGTTTTGTCTAGTATTCATCAAGCCCATTTGATCTGAATATTTACTTCTTTCTTAAGTTCAGGAAGTTATTTTCTATAACTTTATGTATGCTTAGCCTGTGCTGTTGGAGGAACCCTTCCCATAAGAACAGGTCAGACAGTCTTGCGTGAGGATGGAGAGCTTGACCTTGTCCTCAGCAGGAGGATGCTGGCAAATTCTGCTGATGACAATGTTCCCTTCTTTCTGAAACTACCATGGGACTCTCTGCATTTGCTTTGTGTATAATAGAGAGGGAGAGTCTATGTGTAGAAAAGCAGGAGGTCAAGTTACAATCAACTCAAGAAGTAAGGTGCGGGGTGTGCTGAGCCAACTGCTCTGCTTTCTCAGTGTGCCAGGTGCGGTGGCTAAGTTTATTTCCTTGTAGGTATAGTATGTGCTGCTGTCCTCTGGGGAAAGGTCTCCTTACTCTGTCCCCCTCCTGCCTCCTGTGTCTTCTCTATTTTGTGAATTCCTGCTTATTATTAAAGAGCCTGGGTCTCTTTGAAGTTTTTATTTATCAGCTGATGCAGAAGTGTCTTTCTATCCCCTCTTCACTCTGGCTGCATAGATCTGTGCATAGATCTATTGGTATGTGTCCTTGCAGGTTGGTATTTTTTGTTGTTGTTGTTGTTAATAATCTGCTTCCTCTCTTAGTCATGGTCCTTTAAGAGAAAAGAAACTGGATCCTGTTTGTGTGTGTGTCTTCCTGACATCGAAGCAGCATCTTGCATGGATGTCTTTAAAAAGTGAGTGCTGGATTTCCCTGGTGGTCCAGTGGTAAAGAATGCAGGGGACTTGGGTTTGATCCCTGGTCTGGGAAGATCACATATGCAGCAGGGCAACTAAGCCTCTGTGCCGCAACTGCTGAGCTCAGGCTGTAGAGCCTGTGTGCCACAAGAGCAGCCACTGCAAGGAGAAACCCAGGCATTGTTACTAGAAAGTAGCCCCTGCTCGCCACTAGAGAAAAGACTTCATACAGCCACGAAGACCCAGCACAGCCAAAAAATTAAAGAAATAATAAAGTGAATTAAAAAACACTAATTTAGAAAAGTGAGTGCTATATAAAAGGGGTCACCCAAGAAGCCAGACAGATTAAGATGTGACATTTCTCCATGGGCTGAGCTTTGTATGTGTGCTAGACAGAAGCAGAAAAAGCAAGACAAATTAATATGGACAAAAAGCAATTCCAAAAAAGATCTGTGGAAAGCCTCAAATAGGGTCCTTCATATTAAATGTTTGAAACAGAGAAACAACAATAATTTGGAGCCCCTGTAGAAGAAAGGTAACAGCTAAATTACAAACAAAATGATACAGTTTTATTATGAGCATAATACATATGCATTTTTTTACATATTTAAAATTTTTTATACAATTTTTAAAGGTTGCTTTCCATTTACAGTTATTATAAAATATTGGCTGTGTTTCCTGTGTTGGGCAGTGCATCCTGAGGCCAGTTGACATCTGATATTTTGTTTCCCGCTTCCCCACCTCACATTCCCCTTGCCCATTCCCACTGGTTACCACTATTTCATTCTCTATATCTGTGAGTCCACTTCTTTTTTGTTATATCCACTGGTTTATTGTATTTTTTAGATTCCACATAGAAGTGAGCTCATACACTATTTGTCTTTCTCTGTCTGACTTATTTCACCGTGCATAATGCTCACCAAGTCCATTTACAGGTTGCTGCAAATGGCAAAATTACATTCTTTTTTTTTTTTTAATGGCTGAGTAGGTTTTCCTTGTATGTATCCACATCTTTGCTATCCATTCATCTGTTGATTGTCACTTAGGTTTCATCCATATCTCAGCTATTGTAAATTGTGCTTCTATGAACCCTGGGGTGCATGTAGAAATGATACAATTTTAAGGGCCCACTAGGAAAACGTATTGCTATAATGTAGGCTGAGCCTGTGTATTTATTTTGACATGCATTTCTCACCGCTGGTATGATTCTTTTAACTTTTTCAGGGACTGGAAAATTTTCAAGGTACGATACGGAGGTCTGAATATTACATTTCCATTTTCAGATGTCCCAGTTACTCTGGCAAAACCTTCCTTATTCTCTCTAGGATTGAACTAGCTCCTGGGAGGAATTAAGATATTTGATGTTCCTGTATTGGTGCTCAGCATCTTTAGATGAAGGAGGGTATTATGTTATTTCTTTCTAAAAGCAAAATAGAAGTGAAACACATTTTTTCTTTGAAAGAATGGGCATTCACATTTATAGTCTTTAGCTCTGTTTTTGAGCTAAAATAACCTTGCTGGTGAGATGAGTGTCCTTCCAGAATGTGAGCTCTGAGTGCACTTTTTTAGGTTAAGTCTTCATTTATAGTTTTACATTTCCCCAGTGACTTCTGCGTGTGCTGTACTCGTTATAACTTTCTATCACCACTTAAATTTCACTTTCAAGTGTCCTAATGATGATGGTGAAAACAATATTATCATTTACCCTTTGTAGAGCATTTGTTTTTGGGCTGGCCACTATGCAAAATCCTTTGTAAGTATGATTCTTTCTGACTCTTATAACGATCCTATGGAGTAACTATTATTATTGTGCCCATTTTTCCTCCCAATTTTATTGAGGTATAGTTGCAGTTGTTAAAGAATCTGCCTGCAATGCAGGAGACCCCAGTTTGATTCCTGGGTCGGGAAGATCTGCTGAAGAAGGGATAGGCTACCCACTCCAGTATTCTTGGGCTTCCCTGGTAGCTCAGCTGGTAAAGAATCTGCCTGCAATGTGGGAGACCCAGGTTTAATCCCTGGGATGGGAAGATCCGCTGGAGAAGGGAATAGCCACCCACTCCAGTATTCTGGCTTGGAGAATTCCATGGACTGTGTAGTCCATAGGGTCACAAAGAGTCGGGTACGACTGAGTGACTTCAGAAGAAAAAAAAGTGACTTTATGTCTCAAGCGCTTAAAAATATTTGTTCATTTAGGGGTCATTACAGACATGAGTGACTTTCACTTCACTTCACTTAACAATTGACATACATCAATGTATAAGTTTCAGGCACACAGCATAATGATTTGACTTACATATATCACTAAAGGATTGTCACATTAAGCTTAGTGAACATCCATTGTCTCATAAAGACACAAAATTAGAGAAATAGAAAATATTCTTTTGCTTGTGATGAGATGATGGAATGTCCCACTTTACACAAGGGAAATAGAGGTTTAGATGGATAATTTTCCTAAGGTCACACAGCTAGTAAATGACAAAGCCTCTTTCTTTTTTGCTTGGTACAGGAGAGTTCACATGGTTTCCATAAAAGGATACTAGCCAAATAGCAAAGCTTTTTGTTCCAGTCAAATGCTTTCTGAGATATGCTTCCTAAATGCCGGAAGCATTATGCCTTCAGCCAGGGAACAGGTGTTATCAGTATCATTAGAGATACTTTTTTTTTTTTTTTTTAGCAGAAAGAATTTTTGGCTTAAGTGCTGTTGGTTAAAATTCCTCTTAGAATGACCTTTGTTTAGCAAAACATGTAAAAGGCCATTTTGATGGTGGGAAGAAGCTATATAAAATCTAAACAGGAAATTTGGGGATTGAGAGAGTTTGAAAGGAGAGGTGAAGAGTTTCAGTTCAGTTCAGTCGCTCAGTCGTGTTTGACTCTTTGTGACCCCATGAATCGCAGCACGCCAGGCCTCCCTGTCCATTACCATCTCCCGGAGTTCACTCAGACTCATGTCCATCGAGTCTGTGATGCCATCCAGCCATCTCATCCTCTGTCGTCCCCTTCTCCTCTTTCCCCCAATCCCTCCCAGCATCAGAGTCTTTTCCAATGAGTCAACTCTTCGCATGAGGTAGCCAAAGTATTGGAGTTTCAGCTTTAGCATCATTCCTTCCAAAGAAATCCCAGGGCTGATCTCCTTCAGAATGGACTGGTTGGGTCTCCTTGCAGTCCAAGGGACTCTCAAGAGTCTTCTCCAACACCACAGTTCAAAAGCATCAATTCTTCAGCACTCAGCTTTCTTCACAGTCCAACTCTCACATCCATACATGACCACAGGAAAAACCATAGCCTTGACTAGACGGACCTTAGTTGGCAAAGTAATGTCTCTGCTTTTGAATATACTATCTAGGTTGGTCATAACTTTTCTTCCAAGGAGTAATTGTCTTTTAATTTCATGGTTGCAATCACCATCTGCAGTGATTTTGGAGCCCCCCAAAATAAAGTCTGACACTGTTTCCACTGTTTCCCCATCTATTTCCAATGAAGTGATGGGACCAGATGCTATGATCTTTGTTTTCTGAATGTTGAGCTTTAAGCCAACTTTGAAGAGTTTAAGGAGGAATAATAGGAGACAAGCAACATGAAGGGATGCTGGAGACCAAGGAGGGACCCTGGAGTGATGCTCCCTGAAGAGAAGGGATTGGCCCCGGAAGAGAAGGGAATGGCTAGTGACAGGAAGAGTCTTGTTCAGCATGGAGGTGTTTGCCCTCCTCAGCTGCAGGATGGTTACCTCTGTTACCCTAAAGTTGGAATTGTCAGTAGCTCAGTCGTGTCTGACTCTTTGCGACCCCATGGACTGCAGTCAGGCTTCTCTTCATGGAATTCTCCAGGTAAGAATACTGCCATTTCTTTCTCCAGGGGATCTTCTCAGGGATCAAACCCAGGTCTCCCACATTGCAGGCAGATTCTTTACCATCTGAGCCACGAGGGAAGCCTCCAATACTCCTGAACCTCTAGCAAAGGCTGCTACAGGCTCTTCATGACTGCGTGGTGATTTAAAGAGACGAGAGTAGTGTCACCCAGAATAACATGGGATGAAAAACACCAGGAGGTGAAAGGCAGGGAGGCGATTGCAAATTCAGAGGAAGCAGAACTTGAACTAGAATTGATCTGCACAAGTGTGGGCTTACCACAGCTGTCCCTGGAGGCACTCGGCGGGGAAGAAAATTTCTTTCAGCTGTGACACAGGGCTTCTAGGCTATCTTATTTAAAATCTCAAGGATGAGGTGGCATGAGTGCTGCTCAAGGAGCAGGGGTGTCTGGGAGGTGGATATATGGCTTGTACTCTATGGGCTTTGCAGGTAGGAACTCGGTGGGCAGGTGGAGACCTAGCAAAATTAGGAAATACTGGCATGTTATAAAAGCTGTGATGTGATAGACAGCTCTGGCATCTACAAGTGTGTAAACTGAGACGTACAGAGGCTGAAAGACATTCTCTGTGTCTACAGTCAGAGAAATTACACAAACTAGAAATCGTGGCTCCTGATTCCCAATCAAGGGCTCTCTGACACATCCTCACCCTAAGAATTTTTAATTTCCTTGGCTCCCACCATCTTTTGGCCACTCCAGTATTTCACAATAACGCTATAGAATGTCTGGGAATCAGAGAAGTGTCCTTTGGGATTCTGGTCAAGCTTTAGTAAGAGATGAGGTTGAAACCAAAGCATACAGCTGAGTTTTTGGGTGGTCTGCCAGTGTTATTCTCATAGGTCCCAGTTAAGGATCTTTCGTTGAAAACCTGACTCCATTACATTAAGCAAAGCAGGACATTAACTGGAAAAGATATGGGGAGGCCATGGACCTGAGGAACAGCTCAAAAGCAAGACTGGATACCCTGCTTTTCTCTTTTCCCCTAGCCTTCCTTTCTCCCTTCCTCCCTCCTTCCCTCTCTCTCCCTTCAGTTCAGTTCAGTCGCTCAGTCGTGTCTGACTCTTTGCGACCCCATGAATTGTGCACGCCAGGCCTCCCTGTCCATCACCAACTCCCGGAGTTCACTCAGACTCATGTCCATCAAGTCGGTGATGCCATCCAGCCATCTCATCCTCTGTCATCCCCTTCTCCTCCTGCCCCCAATCCCTCCCAGCATCAGAGTCTTTTCCAATGAGTCAACTCTTCTCATGAGGTGGCCAAAGTATTGGAGTTTCAGCTTTAGCATCAGTCCTTCCAAAGAACATCCAGGACTGATCTCCTTTAGAATGGACTGGTTGGATCTCCTTGCAGTCCAAGGGACTCTCAAGAGTCTTCTCCAACACCACAGTTCAAAAGCATCAATTCTTACGCACTCAGCTTTCTTCACAGTCCAACTCTCACATCCATACGTGACCACTGGAAAAACCATAGCCTTGACTAGATGGACATTTGTTGGCAAAGTAATGTCTCTGCCTTTGAATATGCTATCTAGGTTGGTCATAACTTTCCTTCCAAGGAGTAAGCATCTTTTAATTTCATGGCTGCAATCACCATTTGCAGTGATCCTGAAGCCTGAAAAAATAAAGTCTGATACTGTTTCCACTGTTTCCCCATCTATTTCCCATGAAGTGATGGGACCAGATGCCATGATCTTCATTTTCTGAATGTTGAGCTTTAAGCCAACTTTCTCACTCTCCACTTTCACTTTCATCAAGAGGCTTTTTAGTTCCTCTTCACTTTTTGCCATAAGGGTGGTGTCATCTGCATATCTGAGGTTATTGATATTTCTCCCGGCAGTCTTGATTCCAGCTTGTGCTTCTTCCAGCCCAGGGTTTCTCATGATGTCCTCTGCATAGAAGTTAAATAAGCAGGGTGACAATATACAGCCTTGAGGTACTCCTTTTCCTATTTGGAACCAGTCTGTTGTTCCATGTCCAGTTCTAACTGTTGCTTCCTGACCTGCATATAGGTTTCTCAAGAGGCAGGTCAGGTGCTCTGGGATTCCCATCTCTCTCAGAATTTTCCACAGTTTATTGTGATCCACACAGTCAAAGGCTTTGGCATAGTCAATAAAGCAGAAGTAGATGTTTTTCTGGAACTCTCTTGCTTTTTCAATGATCCAGCGGATGTTGGCAATTTGATCTCTTGTTCCTCTGCCTTTTCTAAAACCAGCTTGAACATCTGGAAGTTCATGGTTCACATATTGCTGAAGCCTGGCTTGGAGAATTTTGAGCATTACTTTGGTAGCCTGTGAGATGAGTGCAATTGTGCGGTAGTTTGAACATTCTTTGGCATTGCCTTTCTTTGGGATTGGAATGAAAACTGATCTTTTCCCATCCTGTGGCCACTGCTGAGTTTTCCAAATTTGCTGGCTGATTTCCCTTTCTCTTGCTTTTGTTTTCTTTGCTTCATACATTCAGAATTCAATGTCTTGGAAGAGAGAGTTGTATTGGCTGACTTTGGAGCAGGTGTCTGTTCCTTGGCACCTGATCAGGGAACCTTGACTGACAGTCCTACTGAGGCAGGAGATGTATGGACCCCAGAATTCTGTCAGGGGCAGAGAGGAGCTGAGTCCTGCCCAAATAAAAGATAGAGAGACCACATATTTCTCATTCTTGAGGTCAAGGACACCTGCTGACTACAGAAAGTCTTGGGGGTCCAAAAGGGAGGGGCACCACTCCATAATAGGTGGTGTCAACCTTCCCACAGGCCTCTGTGCTGGAATCCATCTTGGCACACACACAGGGGAGGATGCTGTCATACCAAACAGGGACTCAGAACCAGGCAAACAAGAGGACTGGCCTCCGGAAACCTGGAGGAACTGCCCCATGTAAGTGATCTAAACTGCCGCAGGTGTGCGACTCTCTCTCTGCCCACTTGTGTCTGTCTATTCACACATGCTCTTTCCTCCTAAGAAACACGGCACTTATTTTACCACTCCCTCTCTCTTTTTTGTTTAAATTTTGGCTGTGCTGGGTCTTCACTGCGGCACTCGGGCTCTGTTGCTCCATGGCATGTGGGATCTTAGCTCCCTGGCCAGGGATCGAACTCAAGTCCCCTTCGTTGGAAGGTGGGTTCTTAACCACTGGACCACCAGGAAATCCCCTGTATCCTTGTTGAAATTTATTTCTCCAAAGCAGACAAGCCAGGGCCTTGTCACTGGCCCCTGGCCCTCGTGGTCTAGTGGTTAGGATTCAGTGCTGTCTCTGCTGCAGCCTGGATTCAGGCTCTGGTTAGGGAACTGAGATCCTGCTTCAAGCCACTGCAGGCCAAGGTCACGCAAGATCACTTGCACACATCGTGGGAAAGTAGTTTTTCACAAGAAAATCAGGGTGCAATGATCACAAGTGGGGGAATAAATGCCAGGTGGCCTTAAACCAATAAATGCTCTGCTATATTCGTTTATATACTTTATTATTATCTCCTGCTACCTTGGGCTTCCCTGGTGGCACAGATGGTAAAGAATCTGCCTGCAATACAGGAGACCTGGGTTCGATCCCTGGGTCTGGAAGATCCCCTGGATAAAGGAATGTCTACCTACTCAGCATGCTTGCCTGGAAAACCCCACAGACAAAGGAGCCTGGAGGACTAGTCCATGGGGTCGAAAAGAAGAAGGCATTAGAGCAGCTAACACTTCCACATTTTCCTGTTACTTTGAATAACCAGGGCCCAATTTTCTTTAGGGCACACTGAAGATGTTTTGCTTTGCATTACTAGGTTAAAATACGGGCAGCCCTGGACCTTATTAGTAAACTGGGCTGCCATGCTTTTTGGATGTGAATAAGAATACTCATTTATTTAAGTGATGGGAATTAATTCAAGTAATGAAATGCATAGAGATAGCATGTTTTGTGATGTACTTTTATTCAGGCTTTAATAATAATGCCATCTTACATATCTATTAATATAATACTTTATAGTTTACTAAGTATGGCAAATATTACTGGTTTCCTACCCACTATCCATTCTCCTCTTCTTTCTTACTCACAGAATCTTAATTTTGTTCAAGGAGGCAAAATGCTCAGCTAAAAATATTTCCCAGTCTCCCTTGTAGGTAGGAATGATCCCACAACAGCCAATGAGATGCGAATGGAAATTTGCTGGGGAATTTTAGGTGTTATGTTTTTTCTTGCGATTAAGCTTTTTCTTGCCTGTTTTGTCTTCATACCTTTCTTCTTTCCTTCCTCCCTCCTTTCTGTTGGACTGTTTGGAGTCTGGAAGGGAGGTCTCTATGTTGTGACTGAGAGGCGGTCGTGAACGTAAAAGCCACTTGCAGAAAGACAGAAGACAGGTATGTTGATGGGATCATGAAGTCACCATACCAGTCATGGGTCACCAGCCTTCAGAATGCCTGTGGTGTGGAAAAATAAACACCTAATTGTTTAATCTGTTGTTGTCAATTTTTTTTTTTTTTACAGTCACATAAAATTCTAATGAATACACTAAATATTCTCACTAATATTTTATTAAATCATTGGAAACTTGCTAGCACTGGGCAGCAGTAGAATTATAATCCATCTTTTATAGATGAAGAAACTGATTCTCAGAGAGGCTCAGTGGCCCCTTCAAGATCAAAGTACAATACATGGCAGTTTGATGTCCAAATCGGTACTCTTTCCATTTAGCCATTGGTTTGCAACAGTCCCTGAAATCTACTTGGGGGCAAAACTGAGGATCAGCCTTTGGAAAATAGTGTGTGTATATATGTGTTTTGCCATGACATTGGCATTAGTGGGGAGCAGTGGTACTGAATGTTCTGTTGTGCATAAGACTGTCTCTGGTAATGAAGAACTGTCCTGCTCCAAATGCCAATAGTGGTTCCGTTGAGAAATATTGAGCTAAATTAAGCCAAAGAGAATTATGTGTTCACTGACTCAGAACTGACAATAAGGCTGCCTCATAATGATACTTAATAAATGTTAGGTGCTAATGATATCACCACCATCATCAACATCATCATCCTCATAACTATTCTGGGCATTTGAGACTACAATGAATTTAAAGGTTGCCTGTTTCTCTAGCTACATTCTGCTGCTCTACACCTCAACTGTTAAGCTTAGGTGTAGAGAAGATGGCGGATTGGATGATGGGTAATGGACAGGCAACAAGTAGGAGAGGCACTGGGTTGAAGCTTTCAACGATGACAAAGATTTGAGATCATATATATTATATAATATACATACACTATATATATATACACACATATAGTTCTATATATACATTTCTATATATAATCTATATATAGAGTGTGTATATATATATATATATACACACACAGTTCTGGAGGGATAGAATGTATAACAAGTGGTCAGGAATTCTTGAGACCTACATTTCTATGATGGTGCAATTCTCAGCCAAGGGTTGGATTGAAGGTGAAGATGTTAAGAAGCTGAAACAGGCCAGGATGTCAGATGGGTTTTCACCATGGCATGGTGGTCTGGGCCATGGTGGAGGGAAGGCCATTGGCCTGAGAGTTCAAATCTTGCATCTGTCCCTGATGTTTGAAGTTGACCCTGTTTTCTTCTACAGCTAGTTTGGTCTTTTCATGTCCCAATGCACAAGCTGTCTCATTATTTCCATCTGTGTGTTCATGTCTGTGGAAGCTTCTATCCCAGCTTACACCAATGCCTCCTTTCTTTGAGGACAAATTGGTACTCAGCTACACAGTATTTTGTACTGGCTTTAAAATATTTGATGTGTGTCAATCTGGTCTATATTCCAACTTCACTAAATTCCAACTGTAATCTTGGAAACAATTAAACCATACTTTTCATGTCTCATCTCCTGCTCTCAAGCAGTGAATGAAATATTACTAGAGTGCCTGAACCACACCATGGCTGGAGTGGGGGTAGGAGAATGTCATGTTAAAGGCCTCCAAGAAACCAATCAGTAGTCCTTTCTAGACACTGTGCACTTTGCCTATGGCTGGTGACACACGCACACACCTGCATGTTGTCGACAGTACTTATCAGGTACCAGTGTTTTTCTCTATGCACTTTCTTCTATCACACCTCTGTATGGTGACTGTGGGCTTTTGGCTGCTCAGCATCCAATCCCCTGATTTTCTTTTGGGAATCCATGCCCCCTGCTCTCTTGGTACACGTGGTTCTGCTGGAGCTAGTTCAGTTCAGTTCAGTTCAGTCGCTCAGTCATGTCCGACTCTTTGTGACCCCATGAATTGCAGCATGCCAGGCCTCCCTGTCCATCACCATCTCCCGGAGTTCACTCAGACTCACGTCCATCGAGTCAGTGATACCATCCAGCCATCTCATCCTCTGTCGTCCACTTCTCCTCCTGCCCCCAATCCCTCCCAGCATCAGAGTCTTTTCCAATGAGTCAACTCTTTGCAGGAGGTGGCCAAAGTATTGGAGTTTCAGCTTTAGCATCAGTCCTTCCAAAGAAATTCCAGGGCTGATCTCCTTTAGAATGGATCGGTGGGATCTCCTTGCAGTCCAAGGGACTCTCAAGAGTCTTCTCCAACATCACAGTTCAAAAGCATCCATTCTTTGGCGCTCAGCCTTCACTCCACCCTAGATGCTAGGGTTTGCATGGTGGAAGTCTGACTTCCCCAGACACAGTGATTGGGTAAGGGGTGAACACATGACCCAATTAGAGCCAATGAGGTACCTTGAGATTTTTGCTGAGATTTCTGGGATAAGCAGGCACTCTCATTAAGAGGAGAATATGGACGGGTATCCATGTTACCTTCAGGAGAAGGAACCACACCACAGGAAGCAGAGCTGAAAAACAGAGAGAGAAACGGGGTATTGGTGGAGAAAGAGAAACTAGGTATTCGTGACATCATTTTAGCCCTGAATCAGACCGGACCTGAAGTCACCTTCCCTGGGCTCTGCAATTACAGGAGCCAGTTGCATTCCCTTTTCACTTGAACTGCTTTGGATGGGTTTTCTTTTTCTGTAATGCAAAGAATTCAAACGAATGTTGAATTTTCCCAGAACGTTGTAAGCAGTCTTTCCTATGACGCAAGCGTCTCTAAGTCAGTGCCCCTTGTCTTATCTTTGTGTTTCCAGCAGAAGGCACCATGCCTGGCACCTGAGATGCCTCCAAACCATGCTTATTTAATGGCAAATGGAAATGGGGTCCTCGGGTCCACAGCATTAGCCTCTCCCTATCCTGCCAGATTGGAATCTGCATTTTAACAGGATCCCAGGTGATTGATGTTCACATTCAAGTTTGAGGCAGACCTACAGGCAACTTCATTGCACCAACATTTAGCCTGGAGTGGTTTTGCACAAGCAGTACCCCATCAGTTAAGTGATTTTGGGTGTATGTCAGGCTTCTCTCCATGGGCATCTTGCTCACTTCTATAAATGTATAGATAAAGGTGCTCAGAAAGACAGGAGCAGCATCCACAGCTGGTCAAGGCCCACGGAGTGAGGGATGTGAAAGCTCCCCGTGGTTGCCCTATGGATGCCTGGACCCCTCCCTGGCACCACATCCTGGCCACCTGCCAAAGGACCAAACATTTGTTTGCTTATGAATATGTTAACAGCCCACCAGATTCTTCTTGATTTGGGGAGCCTGAAGAAAGCTAATTGAAACCTGAAATCTGTCACAGTCAAGGGAATACTACATGTCAAAACGAACTCTGGGCTCCCATCCTGCAGCATCCTAGCCACATGGCTGGGTCCAGAGTTTGATGTTCAATCTTTGTGAGTGTGCATTTTTTGGACGGCCAAAAGCAAACAAGCATTGTATAAATGACAGAAAAAAAAGACAAATTCTCTCATTTCTTAGCTTGCTTTCAGGTGATAAGAAAACTTGTCTCACCAAACCCTCTAGAGATTAGATGTTAGTTACACATGGCAATGCTCATCTTTTCTTTTTTTCTGGCTTCTGTTCACCTCGTTTAATAAAAATATAGTTCTACCATGAGAGTTTTTCACACAATCATAACACGAATTTTGAGTAAATCTATAGCGTCTCATCTAAGGATCACATATGCATGTTCTATATGTAATATACTTGCATAACTTCTGTAAAAGACAGGGTAGAAAGAATGAGTCATTTCTTTTCTGTAATTTAAGAGTTTGTTTAAAAACAGCTGGTTGAAGACTTCAAGCTGGGGGTAGGCAAGGAACACAGTCCTGTTCTTCCTAGCTGCGGTTTGCTCTCCAGGACGAGGGAGTGATGACTGAGTCAGCATTGTCCCCAGGGGGACGTGGTCCTGACATTGCCATTGGCAGTTGCTCTTCCAGGCTTTGTGAACCACGTGGGATAACTTCAGACCTTTGGCCTTGATTTCTTCCAGCTTCCAGGATAGAGTTGAGAGTCAGTTGTGGATCAGTCCTCTGGGTTGCAGTGATGATGCCTGTTGATAATATCTAAGGACTTACAGGAGTTCCTCCTGGCTTTGAGATGATTACCTAACTACTCTGATGAAAGTGTCTCAGTGGACACCCAAGCGGTAACTTGCATTTTAATATCCAACATGTTACTCATCCTTTGCTTCTCTGTGGCAGGTTAAATGCCTGCATTTCCATAATGTTTGCCAGCCAACGTGGCTTACAGCTCCAATAAATGGCAGAGAGCAAAGGCATCACAGCCTAAATGCAACATATGGTGGAACACGCTCAGCTGGCTGTAGCCTGGAAAAACACTTATGGGGCAAGAACTTGACACAGCTGGTAACACAGACTCTCACTGCTGAAGGCTGAGGCCAGTCCTCAGACTGGGGGGGAAATCAAGAGCATAACAATAGATGGCTATCTATATCTCATATCCATTCATCTATCTGGATATATACATATATGTCCTTGAGCATGTAGATGTAGTTTTAAGGAAGCTACTAACATATTAGAACTGAGCAAAGTGGGACTAAACACTCACATTAGGCTTGAATGGACCTACCTGGTGGTACCTGGGCTTCTCAGGTGGTGCCAGTGGTGAAGAATCAGCCTGGGAATGCAGGAGATATAAGAGACACAAGTTCAATCCCTAGGTTGGGAAGATCCCCCAGAGCAGGGCATGGCCACCTACTCCAGTATTCTTGCCTGGAGAATCCCATGGACAGAGGAGACTGGCAGGCTACAATCCATGGGGTCACAAATCGCTGGACATGACTAAAGTGATTTAGTACGTACACATGTACTCGGTGGTACCTAACCTAAGAGGTTAGGGCTTGAGTACACTATCAGCTGGCTGGCATAGACAATGCCTTCCTGGAGAAGGAAATGGCAACCCACTTCAGTATTCTTGCCTGGAAAATCCCATGGATGGAGGAACCTGGTGGGCTACAGTCTAAGGGGTCGCCAAGAGTCAGACACGACTGAGTGACTTCACTTTCACCTCCTTTGGTCCAGGAGAGGTACCAGCTCTTTTAGATTTGTCAAACTGTTGGTTGGTTCACTTTTTTTTTTTTTTAAAGAAAATCTTGTGTCTTTTATTTATTTTAAACAATGTTTATTTATGTGTGTATTTGGCTACACGGGGTCTTAGTTGGAACATGTGGTGTGATCCTGACGAGGGAGAGAAACCAACCCCTTCTTCCCCCAGCCCCCTGCCCTGGCACTGCAAGTGTGAAGTTCTAGCCACTAGACCACCAGGGAAGTCCCTGGTTCACTTTTCAAAAGCAACTTTGTATTGGCAGTGAATGGGCAGAAAATATCCTCCTTCCTTTGACCTTCAGAGGATGATAATAATTTGCTGACCTTGATTGAGTGTACTCTTCTGGCAACTGTGCTGTGTATATATGTCATCCAGCCAGTGGGCCTCTTAGGATAGCCACTTTTCTTAGCCCCATTCACAGATGAGGCTCAGAGAAGTGGAGTAACACAGCCAATAGCCAAGAGAAACAGCAGTCTCTCAGCCCACAGCCCAAGGTGTTCCCATGCAATGCTTTTTCCCAGTTAAAGAGGTTGTAGTTCTTATTTCAGATCAATTTAACGACCTTCTAAGTTGAAAACCTAGAATAGAATAAATGATTTGCTAAGAAGAGGAAAACATCACACAACTCCTTCCTTACCTGTGGGTAATTATAGAGGGATCTTTGTTTTGGGTTTGTTTTTTTTTTTAATAAAAGAAAACTCTGTTTCATCCAGAGACCCAATTAAGATCTAATTTCTGAACTGAATCATCATCATGTATCATCCCTCTTTTGAATCAAATGAACAGTTTCATGGAAATGTCCTATTTGGGTGCAAGAAGAAAGCAATTATTTCTGTTTTGGTGCCATTTAGAATCAGCTGATGTGGAATGATTTAGGAGGACTTATTTAAGTGTTTTCTTAATAGACATGTGAGCAGGGGACCTCAGTGACCCGCTTATTAATAAAGATGCGTGTTGAAAACTTAGTCACATGTGGATGCTGGTTTTTAGAGATTGAGTCCTCAGGACATTAAAAAATATCCTGTGATGTTCATAGCAGGTTGAAAAAAACCCGCCAAACCTGTCATCTTCCACAGTATTATGTACTTAAGGATAAAGACATTGCCTGTGCATGACAAGCGTTACTGTCTCATGTCATAGCTCTGTGCTCACTGACAGGAGATGGCTGCAGAGCACAGATTTGGTTAGCCAGGGACTACACAGAAATCTCTCTGGCCTATTGGATGACTTTCCAGGTAGCTCAGTGGGTAAAGAATCCACCTGCAATGCAGGAGGCACAGGAGATGAGGGTTTGATCCCTGGGTTGGGAAGATCCCCTGGGGAAGGGAATGACAACCCATTCCAGTATTCTTGCCTGGAGAATCTCAGGGACAGAGGAGCCTGGCAGGCTTACATTCCATGGGGTCAAAAAGAGTCAGACATGACTGAGGCAACTGAGCACATCGAATGACTAGTAAGAGGCAAGAAGTTAGGTAGATTTTGATTAACAGTAGTGTTATAGGCTGGTGACATCATAAACGAGTAGCAGTCAAGGACCCAGAATGATCCATGGGCTTAACTTCCTCAAGAAAGAATTCCAGGGTTTCCCTTAACTTTCCCTGAGTATTGAAAGAAAACATTGTATCTTAGGTTTCCTTTTCTAGGTGGAGGTATCAGATGAGATGACATTGTCATTTACCAGCTGAGGACTGTTCTGAACCCTGTGTTGTTATTGACTTCATAACATTGGCAAGGAAATTAAATGAGATGAAATTCTTGGTGCAGCTCAATACTTAGAGTGCTCAATGGTCTAATACTGAAAGAACTATTTTTCAAACGAACAAAAGCAAGTCTTCCATCAACAGTCTTGTTTAAACCTCTGATTTGGAAATAAGGGAAACGGTACTCAGTGAGGAAAGGACAATGAACAGGGGTTGTAAGCCTGGTAGTAAACAAAGAGGATTAGGTTTTTTTTTTTTTGACTGTGTTGGGTCTTAGCTGTGAATTGCAGGCTCAGTTGCTAGGCAGCATGTGGGATCTTCCTTCTGCTACCAGGGATCAAACCTGTGTCTGCCACATTGGAAGGTAGATTCTTAACTATTGGACCACCAGGGAAGTCCTAGGATTAGGTTTAAGGTCAAGTTTCCTTCAATAAAACATCCTCTGCAAATGACAACCTTTTTTTTTTTTTTTTTTAATTGCTCTGTGGAGGAGATAGAGCAGAGGTGTGTCGTTTCTGTGCCCAAAGCAAAAGCTACAAACAGAAAGCGTGTTGAACCCGCAATCCAACGTTTTGACTGGAGGATGTCACTAGCTGTGTTCTTCTAGGACTTTCCTTTGGTTGCGCAGAAACTCACAGTCCCTATTCTGTTCAGAGAGATGCTCCAGACTGAGGAATGACCAGGCTTCCAATTTCCTTCTCCATCTTGCTTTCAAAGTATTGATTAAAGGCTGGGAGGAGTGAATGAAGAACCCTCCAGTGAAACCTTTAAGACATTTGCAAATGTTAACTTCTTATTCTTCCATCTGAGCTTAATATTTTCTCATTCCCTTTGTTGACGCTTGGACAAGCAAAGCAGCCTAAAGCTGTATCCTTCACTCCCCTACCTCAAACAAACCAAAACAAACAGTGAATCCACAAACATGTATTTAAGACCCTGATTTGGGACTCACAGAAATGATACCAAGCAAGGATGTTTCGAGTTTTGGTTGAAATGCCCTTTCTCTTCGGCTCATAGTTTTGGGTACAGCTTGCAGGCACTGAAGGAATTGATCTGGGAAAAAAAATCAAAGGCTTTTTAACATTAAACAGCCTTTTCATGTTCATAAGCCATCTGTGCTGTGACTTCAACCAGCAGAGTCCTGGTATCACCACCTGATGGCTCCTTGACTGGGAAACAAGCCTATGCTGTCCTGATTTAGGCATGACCCCCAGTCTTACTGATTTCATAGAGGGAGGTGTTGATGATAGGGCTCTGTTGTGCTCTAGGTCAGCCGGATGTAAACAGGAGTTGGGAGCAGACAAACATTCCCAGGATCCTGTGGGGGCTCACAGCATCTGGATTCCTTTCTCTCTTAAGTAGCAGGTCTAATTTCACTAGTCTTTTCTCTCCTAACTGCCTGGGTCCAGCGTGGTTGTGTTTATGCCAAGAATATTCTTCCACTGGGGGCAAAGCAGCAGTAGCTTGGAAATTCAAATGCAGATTCTCAAAAGTACATAAAAATAATTCAGCAGAAATTTAAAGTACTGTAATGTGCAAGGGACATAGACAGAAATGTTCTTTGCACTCCTGGACTGTACATTGTAGTAGGAAAGACAGATTAACACTTTAGGTACAGCACCAAGTGCTGTGGTGGGACAAGTTCGGGGGCAGAGACAGACTTGCATGGAGGGAGGAGGACCTAATCCCTACTGGATTGTGCTGGGGTGCTAGAAGGCTTCCAAGAGGAAGTGATGTCTCTTTAAGGGTCTGAAAAGTGAAATAGGCTTTTCTGAAAAGAGTGGAATTGAGATCAGGCTAGGGGCACCAAGAAGGTGAAACAGTGGGTGCAAAGGCCTAGGAGAAGAGTAATGGGGCTGGTGTCTAGAGTGGGAGGGATTGGCAGGACTGCTGGTGGCTTCCCAATAGCATCATCCTCTTCAACCTACAGTAATTGTTGTTGTTGTCAGTCACTAAGTCGTGTCTGACTGTTTGTGACCCCATGGACCGCCCTGCACCAGGCTTTCCTGTGCTTCACCATCTTCCAGAGTTTGCTTAAACTCATGTCCATTGAGTTGGAGATACCATCCAACCATCTCATCCTCTGTCACCCCCTTCTCCTCTCGCCCTCAATCTTTCCCAGCATCAGGGTCTTTTCTAGTGAGACGGCTCTTTGTATCAGGTGGGCAAAGTATTGGAGCTTCAGCTTCAGCATCAGTCCTTCCAGTGAATATTCAGGGTTGATTTCCTTTAAGACTGACTGGTTTGATCATCTATAGTAATAGAACCACCAGATGCTAGCCAGGCACATGGCTTCCCAGAATGAAGACTACATGTCCCAGCTTCCCTTGCAACTGGATATTGGCCATACCTAAGTTGTGGCCAGTGAGAAGGAAACAGAAGTGAGTGTATATCCTGTTGGCTGTGCACTTAAAGAGTGTGTCCTTCCTCCTGCCCTTTCCTGCCTGCTTCCTGTGGGCAGGAATGTGGATGAGGTCATGAGCTTTCTGGGAATGGCCCTGCCCCAACAGAAGACTAAGTCCTGTTCCTGGAAACATCTTGTAGCCATGGGCTGCTTATGCTCAGATGGATCTGTGGAAGAAAAATAAACTTCTCTCTTTATTTAAGTTACTGATAATCTGAGTGTCTTTGAAAGTAGCTATGTTTCTGTTCAAAATAATTCAAGAGGGAAGCTGGGCCAGATGTTTCTTTCTTCCTTTTGAGTAGCATGCTAACTGAATATCTCCTCTGTGAAGGGATTGTGTGAAACTGGGGTTACTGAGATCACCATGCTGGACAGAGTACCTGCTCCCGTGGAACTAGACTCCAGTGAGGCTGTCTGTAAGTCTTTGCAAGCAGAATAATAATAATGATGATAATGATAGAAAAAAATATGGCAGAGCAGCCAGCATACATCAAGAACTTTCTCAGTGTCAGACTCCATGCTAAGTACTTTTCATGTTATCCTCGCAATGGGCCTATGACTGACTTAATATTATGGCCCCATTTTATAGATGGAGAATGAAGAGGTTAAGTACCTTGTTCAAAGCACCATTAAGGAGTTTGTTCTCCATTTGGAGAGCAGTAGGAAGCAAGAAGAGGTCTGAAGCATCTGTGGGTATATATATGTATGGTCAGAGGTGTCGGTTGGGTTAATAGGTTAGTGTAAAGTTTACGCTTAATCCAGACCCTGCACTCAGCTCACTGCTGCCTCTTGTTGGTGGCTGGATCCTTGGCTCTCTGACAGACTACACAGTTTGGTCTCTACAAAGCTGGCTGTCCCCAGCTTGCCGACAGCAACCACAGCTGCAATGGTAGCAATTCTAAACATTTTCTTTATTTTTTGCTGATTAATTTTGAAATAATTTCAGACTTACAAAATGTTGTGAGAATACTGCAAGGACTTTATCTCCTTCACCCAGATTCACCAAATGTTAACATTTCATAGAGCCACAGTAAAGTGATAAAAACCAGGAAATCTACATTGATGTCCTATTGTTATATAAGCTAGAGACCATTATCATATTTCTCCAGGTGTCCATCACATGTTTCTTTTCTAGTCCAGGCTCCAATCTGGGATAGCCGTTGTACTTAGCTGTTATGCCTACTAGTTACCTTTAATCTGTGACAACTTGCTCCTTAGTCTTTGTCATTCATGACCTTGATGCTTTGAGAAGAGTACTGGCCAGCTATTCTGTGCAATATTCCTTAACTGGATTTGTCCAGGTTTCAAGATGGTTGAATTCACGTTATACATTTATTTTATTCAAGTATAATTGCTTTATATGCTGTTTGTTTCTGCTATACAATGAAGTGAATCAGCATTGTTGTTCAGCTGCTAAGTCATGTCCAGCTCTTTGCGACCCCATGCATGCTAGGCTTCTCTTTCCTCCATGACTTCCTGGAGTTTGCTTAAATTCATGTCCACTGAGTCAGTGATGCCATCTAACCATCTCATCCTCTGCCGCCTCCTTTTCCTTTTACCTTCAGTCTTTTCCAGCATCAGCATCTTTCTCCAGTCAGCTGTTCAAATCAGGTGGCCAAAGTATTAGAGCTTCAGCTTTAGCATCAGTCCTTCCAAATAATCAGGGTTGATTTCATTTAGGATTGACTGGTATGATCTCCTTGCCATCCAAGGAACTTTCAAGAGTCTTCTCCAGCCCCACAATTCAAGAGCATCAATTCTTCAGCACTCAGCCTTCTTTATGGTCCATCTTTCACATCCCTACATGACTACTGGAAAACCATAGTCTGAGTATATGGACCTTTGTTGGCAAAGCAATGTCTCTGCTTTTAAATATGCTGTCTAGGTTTGTCATAGCTTTTCTTCCAAAAGCAAGCACCTTTTAATTTTATGGCTGCAGTCACCATCCACAGAGATTTTGGAGCACAATAAAATAAATTCTATTATTGCTTTCACATTTCCCCCTTCTATTTGCCATGAAGTGATGGGACTGGATGCCATGATCTCAGTATTTTGAATGTTGAGTTTCAAGCCAACTTTTTCACTTGCCTCTTTCATTTTCATCAAGAGGCTTTTACGTTCCTGTTCAATTTCTGTCACTAGAGTGGTATTATCTGGATATCTGAGGTTGTTGATATTTCCCCCAGCAATCTTGATTCCAGCTTGTGATTCATCCAGTCTGGTGTTTCTCATGATGTCTTCTGCGTATAAGTTAAATAAGCAAGGTGACAATATACAGCCTTGACGTACTTCCTTTTCCAGTTTGGAACCAGTCTGTTGTTCCATGTCCAGTTCTAACTGTGGCTTCCTGACCTGCATACAGGTTTCTCAGGAGGCAGATCAGGTGGTCTGGTACTCCCATCTCTTTCAGAATTTCCACAGTTTGCTGTGATCCACACAGTCAAAGGCTTTAAATAGTCAATGAAGCAGAAGAAGATGTTTTTCTGGAACTCCCTTGCTTTCTCCATGATCCAACTAATCAGCTATATGTATACATATATTCCCCCTCTCTTGAGCCTCCCTGCCCCCCATCCTATCCCTCTAGGTCATCAGAGAGCACCAAATTGAGCTCCATCTGCTCTATAGCAGCTTCCCACTAGCTATCTATTTTACATATGGTAGTGCAAATATGGGGCTTCCTTGTAGCTCAGCTGGTAAAGAATCTGTCTGCAATGCGTTAGACCCTGTTTGGCTTGGTAAGATCCCCTGGAGAAGGGATAGGCTACCCACTCCAGTATTCTTGGGCTTCCCTGGTGGCTCAGATGGTAAAGAATCCACCTGCAGTGCGGGAAACCTGGGTTCCTTCCTCAGGTTGGGAAGGTCCCCTGGAGAAGGGCATGGCAATCCACTCCAATATTCTTATCTGGAGAATCCCCATGGACAGAGGAGCCTGGTGGGCTGCAGTCCATGGGGTCTCAAGAGTCAGACAGGATCTAGCGACTAAACCACCACCATATCTGGAGACATTAACTTTGAAAACGTGGTTGAGGTAGTGTCTGAGACGTTTCTCCATTGTGAAATTATTATTTTCTTCTCTGTAACTAGTCAGTTTTTAAGGGGATATGCTGAGATCATATAAACATCTTGTATCTCATACTCGTGCCTATTAATTTTAGGCATCAATAACCTATGGTTATCCCTTTGATAACCCTTGCTGGGAACAATTATTACTGTGGTATTTGCTAAATACCACACCAGCCTTATTTGACACCACCCTTATGGCAGAAAGCGAAGAACTAAAGAGCCTCTTGATGAAAGTGAAAGAGCAGAGTGAAAAAGCTGGTTTAAAGCTCAACATTCAGAAAATGAAGATCATGGCATCCAGTCCCACCACTTCATGGCAAATAGATGGGGAAACAGTGGAAACAGTATCAGACTTTATTTTGGGGGGCTCCAAAATCACTGCAGATGGTGGCTGCAGCCATGAAATTAAAAGATGCTTGCTCCTTGGAAGGAAAGTTATGACCAACCTAGACAGCATATTCAAAAGCAGAGACATTACTTTTCCAACAAAGGTCCATCTAGTTAAGGCTATGGTTTTTCCAGTGGTCATGTATGGATGTGAGAGTTGGACTATAAAGAAAGCTGAGCACCGAAGAATTGATGCTTTTGAACTGTGGTGCTGGAGAAGACTCTTGGACTGCAAGGCGATCCAACCAGTCCATTCTAAAGGAGACCAGTCCTGAATATTCATTGGAAGGACCGATGCTGGAGCTGAAACTCCAATACTTTGGCCACCTGATGTGAAGAGATGACTCATTTGAAAAGACCCTGATGCTGGGAAAGATTGAAGGCAGGAGCGGAAGGGGATGACAGTGGATGAGATGGTTGGATGGCATCACCGACTCAATGGACATGAGTTTGAGCAAGCTCTGAGAGTTGGTGATGGACAGGGAAGCCTGGCATGCTGCAGTCCATGGGGTTGCAAAGAGTCGGACATGACCAAGGGATTGAACTGAGCTGAATTGATTTGCCAAATTCTCTATTTCCATCACTCCTTCTATATTTAATTAGAATTTTACTAGAAGAAAGAGCTCTTCCTTCATTCTCATTTATTTGGTTATTCAATTTACTTATATCAGCACAGATTAGTAGCTTTTATTTTACTCTATTATTATCATTATTTAATTTATTGCTGAAATAATCTCAGATTAAGCCACTTGCTTCCTGTGTCATTCCAATATATTTGTATCATTTTTTGAGCATTTCTTACTCTTTTTTGACACCATAAGATGGTCCAGGTTCATCTTTGGCTTTTCTTTCCCTGTCCTGGAATCAGCCTTTTCTCCAAGAAACCATGATTTCTTCTATTAGAGAATGTTATTTAAAAATTAAGATCTGAGGGCTAGATCTGGTAATCACTCAGAACAAAATGTAAGCCTCTCTTAAAAGCAGACTTGGTTGCACATTGCCACTTTTCATTCTTTTCTGCTCAGTTACTTCTTTATTATCAATTTAGTTTTATGCCCTGTGTGATGTGGAGATATAAGTTACTGTTCTAACAGTTACAGAAATATCAGTGTGCATATTTATGCTTACTTCCTACATTTCAACAAATATTTATTGAAGATTTGCTGTTCTAATAATTCATCTTTTTATCTGTGAGCATCAAAATTTATTGCTACTAGAGCTGAAAAGAAAATAGATTATGGAAAATCTAACTCTGATGATATACATGTGTGTGCTGGTGTGAATAGACTTGATCTACTTAATGCCTTATCACCTAGATGACTCAGCCCATTTGCTCAAGCTACAGGTCAATTTAGTAAAGCAAAAATCAGCTTGGCTAGTTGTTTGGCTTAGTTAGATCCTGATCAACTAACTACATTTTTCATTTTTTTAGTCAGTTGTGCTGTTGTGTAGATACAGCTTTAGTCAGAAATTCAATTTCCCAGTTTGTAATACATTTGCCAAGATGGTTGAGTCATATCAAATCAGCATAGCTAATACTCCTTCCTCCAAAGTATATCATAGTTACAGGCATAGTCAACAGGTAATTTATGAACTTTAAGGCCAAATCTCCCAGTGCAAAAGCTAATCTCTTCTGTTTTGGTGAAGGATGTCTCTATTTCATTTTCTATGGGTTCTTCATCAAATTCACTCTATAGATCAAACAGGAGTGCAGTGAGGAAACCCCTGGAACACAATTCAATCATGCTGACTTAGCCAACAATTTTCCACATGGGTAATGCTGTTAGAGCAGTCATATAGATCAAAACACCTAATTCTTCTTATCTAGAAAGTCAAAGACTTTTCTGCATTGTACTTGATGCATTTGGTGACAAAAGATAAGATGGAAAAATGAAAGATTTCAAAAGAGAAATTCGGAGGAATTATATTCTTTAAAAAAAGGAAAATTTTCTGTTGCTATTGTCTAGAGCCAGTTCCCCCAAAGATGAGCAGTTCCTGATATGATCAAACCTGGGCTGTGATTATAAAAGTCATTGCTGTTCAAGAGAGACATCTGAACAGGATGTATACCAGACTCGACCATGTCACCCAGCTTCAAAGAGAAGAACATCCCTAACAGGCTTGGAAAGGACATCCAGGTATGTTCATTACCTCCTGTGTGCCTCACAGGACCTTTTCAGTGGAAGAGTGCTTATTATGAGTAGTTCTTCCTTTAAAATTATACTTTGAAAAAATAAGGTCCATTCAAGTTTTCCATTTTAGCCTTTTGAGACACAGTAAAATAGTTTTTTTTTTTAAAAAAACCTTTCTTGTTTTCTTTCTTATGGCCACACTGTGCAGCATTGGGGATCTTAGTTCCCCAACCAGGGATTGAACCTGTGTCCCCTGCAATGGAAGTATGGAGTCTTAACCACTGGATTACCAGAGAAGTTGCTATGATACCTTTTTGAAGCCACTTGGGCACTTCTTTTCTTCATCCAGAGCTCCTGATGAAGGAAGTCATTTCTCACACCAGTACACAGAGACTCCTCTTCCTGTTGGCTCCTACTTCTCCAGTGGATAATCCTCAACATCAATTCTACCATGCAGATTACACCCAAGAGTGGTATTGTTGCCATCATGGGAACTGTGGGGCACAGGAACTCTGGACTGACCCAGATCAGCCAATTTGGCAACAGAATATGCTGTCCTTTGATAATCTGCTAAAAACTTCACAAATAATCTGGTGTTTGTCAAACATCTTCTCAGGACCACCCCCAACCCCACCTACATTTTGAGTTCATATGTTGTTTCTATTGGTAATTGCCCTAGAGGGTTCAGAGGGGGTTCTGCAAACCAGTTCTTACACCTTGAAAACAGCACTTATGTTTTCCTACTCTCCTGGGATCCTGTGCCCTTATGCTTCTTTAGCACTCCATTTACTTCTTCAAAAAGATGCTCATTTTCCGTGTTAGAAACATGCTCATATTCCACCCCAGAGAGCTAGACCATCTGCTCAAGAAATGCTGCAATGAGAAATCTGACATGACATGGACCTGCTTTGATGGTGAAAGGAAGGGAACAAGACACATACTCACCCCAGGGCTTTTGCACTTATGGTAACTTCTTCCTGAATGCTGTTTCCTGAGTTCTCCATGTGGCTGTTCCCTTCTGGCCATTCACATCTCAGCTGAAATATGCCCTCCCTAGAAAGGCTTCCCTGACTGCATAGGCACTCTTTCCTTCCCAACTTTTATTTTCTTTGTAGCATTCATCATGACCTGATGAATGAATTATTTTACTGGTTGATTTGTCTACTTGACACTTCAGTTCAGTTCAGTCGCTCATTTGTGTCCAACTCTTTGTGACCCCATGGACTGCAGCATGCATGGCCTCCCTGTCCATCACCAACTCCCGGAGTTTACTCAAACTCATGTCCATTGAATCCGTGATACCATCCAACCATCTCATCCTCTGTCGTCCCCTTCTCCTCCCACCTTCAATCTTTCCCAGCATCAAAGTGTTTTCAAATGAGTCAGTTCTTTGCATCAGGTGGCCAAAGTACTGGAGTTTCAGTTTCAGCATCAGTCCTTCCAATGAAAATTCAGGACTGATTTCCTTTGGGATAGACTGGTTGGATCTCTTTGCAGTCCAAGGGACTCTCAACAGTCTTCTCCAACACCACAGTTCAAAAGCATCAACTCTTCGGCACTCAGCTTTCTTTATAGTCCAACTCTCACATCCATAAATGACTACTGGAAAAACCATAGCCTTAACGAGACGGACCTTTGTTAAGGGTGGTACACTTAAGGGTGGTACACTTGACACTTGGGGAGATAGAATAGGAAGCCCTTGGGAGCAGGAGCAGGGACCTTGTCTGTTTTGGTCATGAGCACATCCCCCGGGGTTTAGAACAGGAATGCTGAAATCTTAAAATGGATTCCTGACGCTTGTGTCAATTTGTACATGGAACCATCAACTTTACCTGGAAGAAACAGGTCTGTGCCTCCTACATTCGAATGCTATGGTCTTAGGTACCTCCCAAATTGTAAAGCCGCATGTACCTGGAATCCCCACATGGCCCTGGAACTCATTGGAAAAGACCCTGATGCTGAAAAGGTTGAAAGCAGAAGGAGAAGGGGGCAGCAGAGGATGAGATGGTTGGATGGCATCACCGAGTCAATAGACATGAACTTGGGCAAGCTCCAGGAGACAGTAAGGGACAGGGAGGCTAGGCGTGCTGTAGTCCATGGGGTCGCAAAGAGGTGGACACAACTCAATGACTGAATGTCAACAGCAACAAACATCCCTGGAGCTGTCTGTCTTTTGGAATTTTATGATCATGATCATCCTCTTTGTAGAAATTAGAAAAGATAGATTTTGGTGGTAAGAGAAGAGTCATTTTCCCCTTACTTCCAAGTTTCCTTCCCTAGCTGAATATTACATAAATTAAGCAGTTTCAGTGTCCAGGCCAGCAAGCTCTCAACCGCTTGTGGAGTGTATTTCATGCTGCAAGTCAGTTCATAATTCGGGGGTGCTGATAGCATTTGCTTTACTCTGGTATCCAGGTCTGGCTGTAGCTTCTCAGGAGCCGAGGAGGGTCTGTGCCATCGGCCACCTCCCAGTGGAGCCCGCCCTGAGTTCTGCCATCTGACGTCTCTCTCCTAGCTCGTCTCACCTCACCCCAATTAATATCACGAAAGGGCAATGTTTATGCAAAACCGCATGCAGAGTGGCCTTTCGCTCCTAATTTAAACTATTAAAATGCCATTAAGAACGGCACAGCACATTTCAGCACTGTTTTCCTTCATTATTTCTTGTTGAAGAACAGCCATGTGGAAAGGAATGCATTTCGTTCTCTGCAAAGTGGAGCTCGGTTTTTTTTTTTTTTTTTTCTTTTTCAGGATTTTTTATGGTGGCCATTGTTGGAATTTATAGCCCCAAATCTAGACTCCTCTACCCAGAGATGGAGTTAGTAGACACAATTTCTGTCAGTGAAAACTAAGGACAATCAATACAAACATATCGAGGCATTTATTTTAAACATTTGGCTGGATAAATCATCGCAGCCATCATGCTGGAGACAGCTTTCATTTCAACTGTGGCGTGTTTTGGAGCCTGTGATATTTCTATTCTGTTTGCTTGTTTCTTTTCAATAAAGCATCAGCCTTTACCGCACCACGGCAAATACCTCATCAGAGATGACATCTGCTTCTCTGACGCAAAGCCTGTTTTCCAAGGATCAGTTCAGATGTCATGGGAAACTCTTCATGAATATATAGTCTACCCGCCGTGCTTGTTGTTTTTGAAATTTTGGCCCACTTTACATTTTTTGGAGATTAAAACGCAGGCAGTTTGAGCTCAGCTTTGACCTTTTAAGTTGCTACAAGTTAATCTTCTGCTAAAAGCCTGGAGAGCAGGAATAATTATATTTTGTGAAAGAAGCAGGTTCTGTGCACAGAGGGTGACTGCAGTTATGGTAATGTGTCTCTTAGACAACGTTTCAATGCTAGAAACGGTATCAACAGAGAAAAACAGTATTTTTGGTGCATTTTTATTGAAAATGTGTACTTAAATTCTGGATGGCTGCTTTGCAAACAAGCTGCTTTTGGGTGTTTTCTTTGCCTCCCTTGTCTTCCTGGGAGGGACAGTGTCCCTCGGCAAACACCGCCCACGCTGGCTATGGCTGGAGGCAGGGGTGCTCACACACCCCGAGTGATTCATTCAGGGACCTCACGTGGTTCGATCTGAAGTCAGGGTCCCTCTAGGCAATGTCTTCCTGACCTTTGAAGGAAGAGCAATTTTTGCCTCCTCTGCCCTGTTAAGGCCCCGCAGCTGGGTGGAAGTGGCTCCCCTGGGATCCTCTGTTTCCAGCTGAAATACTGGCGAGCTTGCTCAGTGCCTATGGGGCGCTCAAGGCTCTGCATCATGAGCACATCCAACCCTCACATCCGCTCTCAAAGAGTGCACCAGTTCCCCACCTTACTGGTGGGACAGACTGAAGTTATCCACCTGGTGGGGAGCAGAGATGGGAACTGAATGCAGGGCTGTCTGACTCCAGAGCCCATGGAGAGCTCCAAGCCATTGTGACAGGTGGCCCATCACCCATGGGATTCAGGAGGTTCTTCAATCCCACCACTTGCTAGACTGAGGAGATGAGCAGAAATCCTATTAATAGAAATCTCTAAACCCTAGTGTCCAGGGGGAATGCATTCTACCAGAGAAGGCCTACTATTTTTCCCCTGTGAACAAGAACCACCAAGTCTTCATGTAATGACATCTCAGGAGTTGTCACTATATGTGACTATAATGACATCTCAGGAGTTGTGAAGTAAATCAACAGCTTTTTAACACACATCCGTGTGGCATCTCCCACAGTCAAAGCCTGAGCTAGGGTGGGCTGATTCCAATGACGACACCAATGCCTGTCACATACATATTCCCTCTTCCTCTGTCTTCTCGACTCTATATCCTGCCCTAGACAGTGAAGCGCCTCTTGGAAATGGAGAAAGAGCATGGGTTCAATGTCCTAAGATGAGGGGTCAAGCTTGGGTTCCCCTGATGACAAAATGAATGACCTCAGGCAATGGAGTTTGCACTTCCTCCCTTGTAAATTGGAGATAATTACAACCTCGTCCTCATCTCCAGTGATGGGCCAATCTCCCTCTTTTTCCTGGCTGTGTCATCCTTGGCCTGTGGGATCTTAGTTCTTTGACCAGGGATGGAACCCACAGAGTCCTAACCATTGGACCACCAGGGAAGTCCCAACGGGCCAATCTTTATCCTTTGAAAGTGGGTTTGATTTTTGGATTAGAGCTAAAAGTCCTTTGCAGAAAGGAGCTGTGAATAAGGAGAGCTTTCTCCCTGGCAGAAGCTGGGCATATACGATGAGACCATCGAGTCATAATGCTCCTTTCCTTGCATGATTTGTGAACGGGCTCTGTGGTTGTTTCAGAAATGTCTACCTCTCAGCACAACCCTTGGAAGGAGAATAATACCTTTTCATTAGGGGGAAAGAGTTCTGTCTGTTAAACTCTCTTATGGATCTTGATTTCCTTTGAGTCCTTGGTGGAAAGTTTACCGCCTCTCACATTTCCCTGGTGAGGCGCTCAGGCTTGGGAAGGCATTTAATTCTTTCACAAGATGGTGAAACTTGGTGAATCAGAATACTGCTTCTCCA
The DNA here is from genome assembly GCF_032405125.1 of Capricornis sumatraensis. Classification (NCBI taxonomy): domain Eukaryota; kingdom Metazoa; phylum Chordata; class Mammalia; order Artiodactyla; family Bovidae; genus Capricornis; species Capricornis sumatraensis. Next base: position 231,871,920 of record NC_091069.1, on the reverse strand, counting down.
CCTGCTCCTTATGACACAACTTTAGACAATTCACTGAAACTCCTGAAGGCTCTGTTTCTCATCTCAAAAATGGAAGAATGTTGCTTTCTTTACAGGAGAGTTGAAAGGATGAGAACATACAGACAGCATCCAGCACAATGTTAGCATGAAGTAGGTATTCAGTAAATTACATCTGCCCTTCTTGAAACTTCCTTGAACAGAAAAGTATAACTATTTTACAGTTGGCTTTAAAAATGTAGGTTATTTCCAACAAATGATGATTCTTCCAAGCATTTAAGGACAATAATAAGTGGTTAATAAGTGTTTACTAGTGCCTATTTTGTGCCCAATTCATGAAGCATTAAAGGAGGCCTGGGGTCACATCTAGCCATGGAGAGAAGGGAGAAAAAGATTAAGAACTAAGGATAGGGACTTCTCTGGTAGTCCAGTGGTTAAGACTTCGCCTTCCAATGTGGAAGCAATACGGTAACAAATTCAATAAAGACTTTAAAAATGGTTCACATTAAAAAAAGAATTAAAAAAAAGAACTAGGGATAACTACTGAGTTGAATGAAATCTTATGATAATATGTCGGGAAGAGTAGATGGGTACTGCTACAACACACCTAACTGTTGTGAAAACTTCTACAAGGTGGAGGCAGAATAAAGCAGTGGCTAACATCTTTGCTCTGGAGCCAGTGTCTGCCTTTGAGTCCCAGCTCTGTGTTTATTGTTCAGTTTTAACCTCTCTGAGCCTCAGTTTTCTCATCTGAAAAATGGGATGACAGCATTTACCTACAGGCTTGCTGTAAAGTTTAAGTGAATTAATTTATGTAAAACATTGAGAATCATACCTGGTGATATTTGATAAATGTTTGCTTAAAAGTTATAGGGCTGACATTTATTGAACATCTTCTCTATGCCAAACACTGGTCAGGCACAGGAGATAGTAATGGCAGAATACTTGCTCTCAAGGAGCTTTTAGACATTTAACAGAAGCACCAGGCAGAAAAATGGAGAACAAGGAAAAACTAAACAGGTTAAGGAAGGTGGCCAGGAAAGCCTCCCTGAGCAAGAGACATTTGATGTGACATGTGAATCCCAGATGGTGCTAGTGGTAAAGAACCTGCCTGCCAATGCAGGAATCGTAAGAGACACGGGTTCCATCCCTGGGTCGGAAAGATCCCCTGGAGGAGGGCATGGCAACCCACTCCAGTATTCTTGCCTGGAGAATCCCATGAACAGAGGAGCCTGGCAGGCTATAGTCCACAGGGTCTCAAAGAGTTGGACATGACTGAAGCGACTTAGCATGTACGCATGTATGAAGGATGCAGGGTGGGGTCTAGATCAAGGATTGGCGGTAGAGAAAGACTAACTCTTTTTGGCGGGGGGAGTATAGTTGTTTCACAATGTTGTGTTAGTTTCTGCTGCACGACGAAGCAGATCAGCTGTAAGGCTACATGTATCCCCTCCCTCACATGCCCCAACCCTACCCCTCTAGATCAGAGCACTTGAGCTGAGCCCCCTGGGCTACACAGCAGCTTCCCACTGCTACTGCTGCTGCTGCTAAGTTGCGTCAGTCATGTCTGACCCTGTGCAACCCCATAGATGGCCGCCCACCAGGCTCCGCCGTCCCTGGGATTCTCCAGGCAAGAACACTGGAGTGGGTTGCCATTTCCTTCTCCAATGCATGAAAGTGAAAAGGGAAAGTGAAGTCGCTCAGTCGTGTCTGACTCTAACTGTCCATTTTATACATGGTAGTGTATATGTGTTAATGCTACTCTTCCAATTTGTCTCAACCTCCTCTTCCCCTGCCCCATGTCCACATGCCCGTTCTCAACATCTGCACCTCTATCACTGCCCTGCACACAGACTCATCTGTACCACCTCTCTAGATCCCATGCACGTGCATTAATATATGATATTTGTTTTTCCTCTGAGAAAGACTGATTTTCACGAGGGTTTCAACTGTGATGGTGACCTGTGGTCAGGAGCTCACTGAGATATTATGGTGTTCCATAGTCACTCCTTTCACTAAAAATGCCCACCTCTCAGACTCCCTTGCAGCTAAGAGTGGCCATGGGACACCATTCTGGTTACCAAGCTGTAAGCAGAATGCTGCTAAAGGAGTTTTGGAAAAACATTCCCCTTCTGGACACAATGCTTCCTCTTTCTGTTTCTTCCTTTGCTTCCTGCCTGGAATTATATGTGATGATTTAAGATGCAGCAGCTATTTTGGAGCCATGTGGCAACAAGCATGAGAACAGAAGCTTAAGATACAAGGCTTGTGAAACAGGAAGAAGAGAAGAACCTGGAATCTGGATGCCGGTGTTGAGTTTCCAAGCTATTGTGAGACTGCAAAACCCCAGACTGCTTCTCGCATAAAACAAATAAATCTCTACCAATTTAAGTCCCTGATAGTCAAGTTTTATTTGCATCTGCAGATATTTCTAACTGATACAAATAGCTTCCATAACAATGGGCTTGTAGACAGCAGTAAACTTCCCCTTTTGGAAATGGGCACTAGGTTTTATGTGAAAGCAGAGGGCATATGAGTGGATAATGAAAACAATATACAGTCTAGTTCTCTGTAGGAGAATTGGCCTTTCTAGCTACTGCTTTGTCTGAAATTATGGCATCTGGCCTCCTATGTCTTTCGTTCCTTAAAAAAATGTAAATTGAAGCAATCCTTTGTGAGGACGCCGACAGGCCACTTATGTCTCCAGGACTGGCAGGGTTCTTTCTGCTCCTGCTTAGCCTGATTTCTTGCCTTGGCTCTTTTCCTCTTTGGTAACATCCCCCAGCATCTTCTTGGCTCTGTCTGCCACACAAATATTGCTCTCTCTGCATTTAATGATTTCAGAGGCAGTTCCTGTCCCTTCATTTTGACAGGGAGTGATGGCCTAAAGCCACGAGAATGGCCTAAGAGAGAGCAGCATAGTCCTGTTTGCTTTTCTTGGCCCCTTAAAAAAGAAATTCAGTAACCAATACATTCCAAGGTAATTATATTATCTCAATTAGCCCCCTTGCCTTAGCTGCTGGTTTACTGGATGAGAAAGAGAAAAGAGGTTTCAGGCAAGAGGCTCCTGGGGTGTAGTTACCAGGAGCTGCACCCACTCTTCCCTGTGGCTTGATAAAAGTGAGAAAGTGCTGGAAACAGCTTATGCCTGCTCCTTCAGCTGTCAGCAAGCGAGGACTCTGATGTCTGCCAAGATGTGACCAAACCATCAGATTTCTCTTCGCTTGTGTCCACATCTGCCCAGAGATGTCCTGGATTAAAGGAATTCACATATTTCCTTTCCTGAATTGATGAGGATCACATGGAGAGCCTGGGGTGAAATGTGGAAATGAATATGGTTATTTACAAATTGCTCTTACACATGGGAAATAATCATCCTCCTGGCCCCTCCTTTTCCAATAAACACATAATTGTGTTCTAAATCAAGAAGTGCCAATACCTCATACCTACAAAGGCCAAAAGTGGTAAAAAAAAAAATTCAAATGGAATGGGCCTCTCCAAAGACATTTTGCCATCCTGTGTGCTCTACTGCCCACTGGAGGAGCATGCCTCATCTAAACTCCTGGGTGTGTGAAAGAGATTTTTTTCCTAGTCTCCAATTTCATTTTCCTTCTCCCTTTGTCCTTGTGTTATTTATGGGACAAGCCTGAGAGTGAGTTGCTGAGGCACTTCTCAGCATATGCTTCATAGGTTTTATGAACCTCAATTGAATTTGCTCTTTTGTCTTCCTAGTCTAGGCTGAATAACTCTTTTCTGGAGTATAACCCATCAGTCTGCTGAAGGCGTGGCTACAACCTGCGGCCCCCACAGCCAGCCAGCCTATACACTTCCCAATCATCTGCTTCATTTCCTGATGCAATGGGGATCCTGACATGGGGCACATTGCTTCAACCGAATGATGCGGGACAGGGCATCAGTCATCACTTCCATCTCTCAGCTCCGTAAATCCCTGTCTCATGGATGCTGCCACCGATGCCGTCTTCAGAAGTGAGGCCACCTCCTCTCTAGGAGCCTCCTTCCCTCAAACGGTTTATGAAGTGCTAAGCTGACTTGAAATAAATGAAAATCCAAAGCAAATGAAATCGTTCAGTTCAGTTCAGTTGCTCAGTCGTGTCTGACTCTTTGTGACCCCATGAATCGCAGCACGCCAGGCCTCCCTGTCCATCACCAACTCCCAGAGGTCACTCAGACTCACGTCCATCGAGTCAGTGATGCAATCCAGCCATCTCATCCTCTGTCATCCCCTTCTCCTCCTGCCCCCAATCCCTCCCAGCATCAGAGTCTTTTCCAATGAGTCAACTCTTCGCATGAGGTGGCCAAAGTACTGGAGTTTCAGCTTTAGCATCATTCCCTCCAAAGAAATCCCAGGGCTGATTTCCTTCAGAATGGACTGGTTGGATCTCCTTGCAGCCCAAGGGACTCTCGAGAGTCTTCTCCAACACCACAGTTCAAAAGCATTAATTCTTCGGCGCTCAGCCTTCTTCACAGTCCAACTCTCACATCCATACATGACTACTGGAAAAACCATAGCCTTGACTACCATACCATAGGTCGCTCAGTTGTGTCCGACTCTTTGTGACCCCAGGGACTGTAGCCTGTCAGGCTCCTCCGTCCATGGGATTTTCCAGGCAAGAGTGCTGGAATGGATTGCCATTTCCTTCTCCAGGGGATCTTCCCAACCCAGGAATCAAACTCGGGTCTCCCGCATTGCAGGCAGACACTTTACCGTCTGAGCCACCAGTAGACAGACCTTAGTTGGCAAAGTAATGTCTCTGCTTTTGAATATGCTATCTAGGTTGGTCATAACTTTTCTTCCAAAGAGTAAGCGTCTTTTAATTTCATGGCTGCAATCACCATCTGCAGTGATTTTGGAGCCCAAAAAATAAAGTCTGACACTGTTTTCACTGCTTCCCCATCTATTTCCCATGAAGTGATGGGACCGGATGCCATGATCTTCGTTTTCTGAATGTTGAGCTTTAAGCCAACTTTTTCACTCTCCTCTTTCATTCATCAAGAGGATTTTTAGTTCCTCTTCACTTTCTGCCATAAGGGTGGTGTCATCTGCATATCTGAGGTTATTGATATTTCTCCCGGCAATCTTGATTCCAGCTTGAGTTTCTTCCAGTCCAGCGTTTCTCATGATGTACTCTGCATATAAGTTAAATAAGCAGGGTGACAATATGAAATCGTTAGACCAAGGCAAATGGACAGGCCAATGGGGCATCTCTTCAACAATCAAGCAAAATCTGAGTTGAACTCCCCATATGTGGTTGACATTTGTCATTGTTTGTTTTCTCAGCACCAAAGTACCCTTCTTACTGGAGACATGTCTCTGCTTGTTGGCACCTTGGGGATGGGCAAGGCCCATGACTAAATCAAGGAGAGGAACAGATACCCTTCCTTACTCTTTGTTTGGTTGGTCAATAAGATGTTTCCATCAGGGCTTGGAATTTCCAGGGAGTGATGCAAGGATGCAGGGTCCATTGGAGATATGTTGTGGCAGGCAGAGGTGGGTAGTGTTGGCCCTGGTGGGGGTGATCTGACCACACTCTGCCCAGATGGGAACTTGTGTATGTTGTTGGGCTGTCTGGTTTGCCCTCTTCTGCTTTCTAAATTTACAATCTTCAGTCTTCCAATGGATTCAGAGCTCTGCTGCCAGTCTTTCAAAGCATCCCTTATGCTAAAATCGTATGTATTTGGCACATAAAGGAAAAATGAAATCTCCATTCCTCCCTCCTCTTCCCAACTCACCAGGACAAAAGGAGAAACTGACTTGCTGCTGACTTGCAGTAATCATTTCTACTTGAGATGGATAACAGTCCATTTCTTATATGAGAAGAATGGTACTTCTCATCTATCTCTATCATGATTCAACTTAGGATCAGCACTGTTTTCCTTATTGTATTTTAACAAGAGGTTTGGAGGAGGGGACCAATTCCTCATGTTTTTACCACACTAGTAGTATATGAATGCATGAAAATTCATATATTAAACAATGCAGGAATATTCAGAGGGAAACATGACAGCTTCTCCATAGCATGCTCCCAACTATCTTTCTTTCTGAGAGACACACACTGCGAACACTGCTCTCCATTCATTCAGTCCAAGTACTTTAAAAACACAATAATGGGATATACTGTGGGTTTTGCTTTGTGACTTGGTTTTCAATTTACAGTATGTCTGAGAGATTTTCCCATGAAGGCTCAATGTATTCTTTTAATGATTGCACAGTATTCCATATCATGCTTTATTTAACCTCTTCCACTTAGGAAGTAGACACAATTTTTTTCACTGGTAGAAAAAATGCTCCCATGAACAATCTTGTAAATCTGTTTGTGTTTATACATAATTTTTTTCTAGAACTGAGTTTTTCTATTTATTTATTTCCTAAATAAAATATTATATATATAATATATGTGTGTGTGTATATATATATATATATATATATATATATATATATATTCAACAAGGACCTAATGGTTCCAAATAGGAAAAGGAGCACGTCAAGGCTGTATATTGTCACCCTGCTTATTTAACTTATATGCAGAGTACATCATGAGAAACACTGGACTGGAAGAAACTCAAGCTGGAATCAAGACTGCCAGGAGAAATATCAATAACCTCAGACATGCAGATGACACCACCCTTACGGCAAAAAGTGAAGAGGAACTAAAAAGCCTCTTGATGAAAGTAAAAGAGGAGAGTGAAAAAGTTGGCTTAAAGCTCAACATTCAGAAAACGAAGATCATGGCATCCGGTCCCATCACTTCATGGGAAATAGATGGGGAAACAGTGGAAACAGTGTCAGACTTTATTTTGCTCCAAAATCATTGCAGATGGCGATTGCAGCCATGAAATTAAAAGATGCTTACTCCTTGGAAGAAAAGTTATGACCAACCTAGATAGCATATTCAAAAGCAGAGACATTACTTTGCTGACTAAGGTCCATCTAGTCAAGGCTATGGTTTTTCCAGTAGTCGTATATGGATGTGAGAGTTGGACTGTGAAGAAGGCTGAGCGCCGAAGAATTGATGCTTTTGAATTGTGGTGTTGGAGAAGACTCTTGAGAGTCCTTTGGACTGCAAGGAGATCCAACCAGTCCATTCTGAAGGAGATCAGCCTGGAATTTCTTTGGAGGGAATGATGCTAAAGCTGAAACTCCAGTACTTTGGCCACCTCATGAGAAGAGTTGACTCATTGGAAAAGACTCTGATGCTGGGAAAGATGCGGGCAGGAGGAGAAGGGGATGACAGAGGATGAGATGGCTGGATTGCATCACTGACTCGATGGACGTGAGTCTGAGTGACCTCTGGGAGTTGGTGATGGACAGGGAGGCCTGGCGTGCTGCGATTCATGGGGTCGCAAAGAGTCAGACACAACTGAGCAACTGAACTGAACTGAACTGAATGTACAGGACAGGAAACTCTACTCAATATTCTGAAATAACCTATATAGGAAAAGAATCTGAAAAATAATTAATATATGTTTATGTATAACTGAATCACTTTGCTGTACATCTGAAGCTAACACAACACTGTAAATCAATGATATGCTAATACACAATGAAAATTTAAAATATATATATGTACAATTTAATAGGTGCCATTCAACAGCTTTTGACAAAGATTTTACCAATTTACATTCCTTCTAATAGGACAGCCTAGAGACCAAGTCTCCAGCCTTTTCAATGATTTTATAGACACTTAATTTTCTTTCCACTTAAAATTGCTGAAATGGTTTTTATTTTCCTGCAACAGAATCCTGCCTAATATTCCATGCTATGGTCATAGGACTCCTCTGCTTAAACCACTTCTGTGAAAAAAAAAAAAAAAAGGAAACAAACCCATCGAAAAATGGGCAGAAGATCTAAATAGACATTTCTCCAAAGAAAATGTACAGATGGCCAACAGGCACATGAAGAAATGCTCTTGGGAACGATTATTAGAGAAATGCAAATCAAAACTACAATGACGTATCACCTCAGTCTGGTCAGAATGACCATCATCAAAAAGTTTACATATAATAAATGCTGTGGTGTGGAGAAAAGGAAACCTTCCTATACTGTTGGTATGTGAATTGGTACAGCCACTATGGAGAACAGTATGGATTCATTAGAAAAGTAAAAATAGAGCTACCGTACGATGGAGAAGACTCTTGAGATTCTCTTGGACTGCAAGGAGATCAAACCAGTCAATCCTAAAGGAAATCAATTCTGAATATTCATTGGAAGAACTGATGCTGAAGCTGAAGCTCCATTGCTTTGGCCACCTAATGCAAAGAGCCGACTCACTACAAAAGACCCTGACGCTGGGTGGATTGAAGGCAGGAGGAGAAGGGAATGACAGAGGATGAGATGGTTGGATGGCATCACTGTCTCAATGGACATGAGTTTGAGCAAGCTCCAGGAGACAGTGAAGGACAGGGAAGCCTGGCGCGCTGCTGTCTGTGAGGCCACAAAGAGTCAGACAGGACTGAGAGACTGAACACCACCAACAACAGCATACAATGCAGTAATCCAGCTCCTGGGCACACATCAGGAGAAAACTAATTTAAAAAATACAGGCATTCCAGTGTTCATTGCAACACTATTTCTAATAGCCAAGACATGGAAACAACTTAAATTTCCATCGACAGAAGAATGGATAAAGAAGATGTGGTACTTAGACACAATGCAGTATTACTCAGCCATAAGAAAGAATGAAATAATGCCATTTGCAGCAACACAGATTGACCTAGAGATGATCACACTAAGTGAAGTAAGCCAGACAAAGACAAATCTCATATGATGTCACCTATACACGGTATCTAAAAAAAATAGGATACAAGTAAACTTATTTACAAAACAGAAAGAGACTCATAGACATAGAAATCAAACTGCGGTTACCATAGGGAGAAGGAGAGGGGAGGGATAAGTTAGGAGTTTGGGATTAACATATGCACAATACTATATTTCAGTTCAGTTCAGTTCAGTCTCTCAGTCGTATCCGACTCTTTGCGACCCCATGAACTGCAGCATGCCAGGCCTCCCTGTCCATCACCAACTCCCAGAGTCCACCGAAACCCATGTCCACCAAGTCGATGATGCTATCCAACCATCTCATCCTCTGTCGTCCCCTTCTCCTCCTGCCCTCAATCCCTCCCAGCATCAGGGTCTTTTCCAATGAGTTAACTCTTTGCATCAGGTGACCAGAGTATTGGAGTTTCAGCTTCAGCATCAGTCCTTCCAATAAACACCCAGGACTGATCTCCTTTAGAATGGACTGGTTGGATCTCTTTGCAGTCCAAGGGACTCTCAAGAGTCTTCTCCAACACCACAGTTCAAAAGCATCAATTCTTTGGCACTTATTTAAAATAAGTAGATAACAAGGATGTACTGTATAGCTCAGTTGGTAAAGAATCTGCCTGCAATGCAGGAGACCCGGGTTTAATTCCTGGATCGGGAAGAGAAGGGATAGGCTACCCACTCCAGTGTTCTTGGCCTTCCCTTGTGGCTCAGCTGGTAAAGAATTCACCGACAATGTGGGAGACCTGGGTTCGATCCCTGGGTCTGGAAGATCCCCTAGAGAAGGAAATGGCAACCTGCTCTAGTATTCTTGCCTGGGAAATCCCATGGACAGAGGAGCATAGCAGGCTATAGTCCATGGGCCACAAAGAGTTGGACACGACTTAGCAACAACAACAACAACAACTGCATAACACAGGGAATTATATTCAATATCTTGTAATAACCCATATGGGAAATGAATCTGAAAAAAGAATATATATATATATATATAAAATTAATTTTTATTGGAGTATAGTTGCTTTAGAATATTGTGTTAGTTTCTACTGTATAGCAAAGTGAATCAGCTATGTGTGTAAATTTATCTCTTCTATTTTGAATTTTCTTCCCATTTAGGTCATCACAGAGCATTGCATAGAGTTCCCTGTGCTATACAGTAGGTTCTCATTAGTTATCTAGTTTATACACAGTATCAGGTCTTAGATAGACATATATTCACTAAGAACACACACACACACACAAATCACTTGGCTGTACATGTAAAACTACCATGGCATTGTAAATCAATTATATTTCGATTAAAACAAACACAATAAAACAAAAGAAACTCACTTCCATGTATCAAACACAGTTCAAACTAAACCATGCTTCCCTTGAGCCCTACTTTTCCTCACTAACCGGCCATAGTCTCTCCTGCCTCCAGCATCCAGAACAACTTGGGCTACTTTTCAGCTCTCCGGAATTCTGCTTCCTCCTAAATTAGTCAAGAGGGTTTGTTGTTTCCTCATTCATCCTGTGCTCCAAATGAACATCTCCCACTGGTCTGTTTTATTTGCAAAAATAATGGGAAAATAAGTGGAAATAGCTGCATCCACGCACACGTACTCGGGTCTTCTCGCCTTTGCTGCTTTCCCTCTCCAGAAGGGGGCTCAGTTTCACCCCAGCCCCACCCAGTCCTCGCGCTCGGACGCTAGGCTCAGGGCAGTCCCGCTGCTCTCGAAGGCGTCCCGGGGATGCTGGCTCATGTTTCTCTCGTCTCTCCTTTCGTGTGGACTGTGCTCTGGTACACACACACGGTCCTACTCTCAGGTAAATGCAGCATCTGATGGTATCAGAGTGTGAAGCCATTCTTGGGTCATTATTTCACACCCGTGTACATTTTGTCCCAATCTAGATTATAAAGCCCTGACATAACACGGAACACGTCTTGTTTTCTTTTCATATTCTAACTCGCTTAAAGCGGAAGCAAAGGAAAGAAAGGATTTTCACTATCCATTTGGCTGCGCTGGGTCTTAGTCGCATCATTCAGGGCCTTTGCTGTGGTGTACTGACTCTCTAGCTGTGGCGCACAGGCCTAGTTTCTCCCAGGCATGAGGGATCCTGGTTTCCCCCACCAGGGATCGAACCTACTTCCCCTGCACTGCAAGGCAGACTCTTAACCACTGGGCCCCCAGGGAGGTCGCTAAAATGATATTCAGAGAATACCTACTGTGGAAAAGTGTTTTCTGAAGTATGACCTCACTTAATATTCACAACAAATCTGGAAACATTACATTTCAGAGATGTGGAACAACTTTTCCCTGACAAATTCCCCAGATTCAAACTCAGATCTGCCTCAGGCCAATGCCACAGTGCTTCCTAAATCCGTTGCCTCATCAACAGACCCTGAGGGCTTTATGCTCCTGGTGGGGAAAAACGGTGAACTCCTGCTGTGGGTTCCTAATTCATGAAAAACGGGTGTTCTGTTGTTGCCTAGAAAGATCATGTCTCAGGACTCTCATAATTTTCATTCTGTGTTAATTTTGAGACAATTTTAGACTTTCAGGGAAGTGGCAGATGTAGAACAGAGAGCTATATGTCCGTTACCAGGCTATCTCGAATGTTAAAATCTTACAGACGTGCAGTATAATTATGAAAACTCAGACGTTAACATTGGCATAATGTTACCAACTAAACTACAGACGGTTGTAGAATTTCCTGTTTTCCTAACATCGTTTGTCTGTTCCAGAATTCAGTCCAGGATGCACTTAGGGACAATGCCTCTTTAGTCTCCTGGATCTGTGACAATCTTTCAGTCTCTCCTGTTTTTCATGACTTTGATATTTTTGAAAAATACAAGTCAGAGATTTTGTAGAAGATAACTGTTTGAGTTTGTCTGATATTTTCTTCTGATTAGACTGGAGTTATGGATTATTGGGATGAATACCACTGAGGTGACGTGCCCTTGTCCGTGGGTCATATTGGAGAGTGCATGATGTCATAATGACATCACTACTGATGTTAGCCTTTATCATTTGGCTTAGGTGGTTTCTCTGCTTTAAAATGACTGGATTTAACTTTGAAATGAATAAATATTTACTTTGGGGGAGATAGTTTGAGATTATCAAAATATCCTGTTTCTCCTTAAATTTTAACTCACTAATTTTAATAACCATCAGTGGGTTTTGCCTCCAATGGGTACTACAGTGGAGTTCTGATAGTGATTTACTATTTCTCTAACTCCTCTCACACTTATTTATTGGAATTCTTCTGTAAGGAAGTATTGTCTTTCCTATCTATTTATTACTTATTCATTCAGCCATTTATTTATTACACTATGGACTCAGAGAATATTTATTTTAATTGTTCAGTTATGATCCCATACTATTGTTATTTATCTTGTTGCACAAATTGTTCCAGCTTTTGCTCTTTCAGGTTGGCGCCTGTGCTTTTTAATATGCCCTTACAGTCTTCTTATTTTTTGGTAAAAAACTCACTTTTTAACTTTCTGCCATTGTGAAATGCTCCAAGTTCATTTTATATTTTTCCTGCTTCAGTCCTGGAATCAACCACTTCTCCAAGGGGTGAGAGTTCCTTTTATGGTAGCATGGTATTTGAGACTAAGAACAGGGTAGCAGTTGTGCTCACTGCTACTAGTTATTACTCTTTCTAGGATCTCTCAGAAGATAGTCTGAGCTAGGACACACGTGTGTATATTCTAACCTGTGCACACAGATGTATCTATATTTCTTTCAGTTTGGGATGATATTAAGTAAAGCTCTGGAGATGGATAATGCTGATGGTTGCAAAACAACGTGAATGTAGTTAATGCCACTGAATTGTCTGTTTTGTACATTTTAACCACAAAAATTTAGCAATAAATTCATGTTGCTACCTTCCACGGTCATCTAGCATGACAGATTATTCTCACCTTCTTCTTTCCTTATTTGTAACTTCTTCCTCTAACAGTAGGAAATTTGGTTCTTATCATTGGCAGTATAATTTCTTATGGGTTCACTAGAATACACACAAAGTGGTTTTGGAATTGCTAACCCAGTACTCCTGTGAGAAGCAGAGTTACCAACTAGAGAAACTTCTTTATGTCTTTAGCCTTGTAGTATCCAGTTAAGACACTGTTTTCCAAAGTTGCTTAGCTCAGTTCCTTCCTTCCTCACTGGTCTTCAACATGGTTATGTCATTCATTTGTAATCCACTTGGATTCATTTGTTACGAGTGCCTGCTTGACGGTCAATGAGATAATGCCTGTGAAGTACCTAATGCACTACCTGGCATGGCTCAGAGTTTTAAGAAATATGAGCTGAACCTGAATTTGTGACAGCGATTAGTGTTGTCCATCAACTTCATTACTCCAGCCTCATGAAATTTTAAAAGAACTTTGATTTGGTTTCAAGTGCCATTCTTGTCTGTGACTCAGAACTAAGGTAACCAGCCCACAAAAATCGAGTCAGAAGTGTGGCCCTCATTAGCATCATGCTCAAGACAGCTGAGTTACTTCTCACAGGATGAAAAATATATGGGCTTAAGTGATGAGTGACCATAGAAGGTGTGAATCATGCAAGGGACAGAGAATTCCAGGGGGTGAAAAACTCTGTGATTAGCAACCAACAAAATTAGAGCCTATTCTTTCATCTTCTTGTTTCTGGAAACAGCCCCATTTCTCCATTCATTTTTCCTATATCAGTCAGTCCGTCACTTTCTGATCTCTGCACTAGATTTCGATGCTGAGATTCACCATGTCAAGGGATGCCTCCTCTTGGCCAACTTGAGATTCAGTTAAGGGTTTTTGGTTGCAGGCAACAGAACAGAACCCTAGCTACCTTAGCTGGAAAGGACTGTGTTGGAGGCTGCTAACAGAATGGAAGAGAAAGCTGCTGGACCCTGATACAGAGGAATAGGGACTTAGAAGCTCTGGGAGACCTCACAGTAGGAACCAGTGGTCACTCTATCCAGTGTGAATCAGTTCAAAAAAGAAACCTCTCTTTGCATCTCTCCAGTTAAAACTGAATTTCTGGGATTGATCTATTGGTCTAACTTGAGTCACATGCCATCACTGGGTGGTGGAAAGGCAGAACACTTTGAATAAAAACCCACAAATGGGGAGAAGGAGGTAAACTGCCAACAGCTGGTTCCACTACTCTCTTTCATTACTCAGTTTTCTTCCATCTGCTGTGAGCTTTAAGTTAATTTATTGTTAACTTTCTTTCCCTATGTTCCCTACATGTATTCACTGTAAGTCCTAAATAGTTCTCCTCTCCCTGCCAGGGTAAGTGGGAGTCAAATGATGATACATGGTTGACATTGTTGGGCATCTTCAGGATGGTGTGTAGGTCAGGGTGCATCACTCGGATACCCATCCGGCTTCTCTTGAGATGGTCCTTTACCATGGGGCTTGGGTGTTGGTTTGAAGCCCTGGGATTTCCTGTTTTATGAAATCCTCAAAAAAATGCAAATAGAAGTGAGGCTGGGTGTGAAAATCCATTTAAGCATGGAGGCTTGAAATTAGGAGGACCAGAGCTCTATCTTCTCTAGGGCTCAGACACCTCATTTGTTAAATGTGGGGAGTGTCTTGTAGTTCAAGATACAGATAACAGGATCAGACACTTGGATTGATTCCATGGTCCACACTCCCTAGCTACATGACCACAGGAACTATATTTAGTGTCTTTACATTTATTTTGTGTATTTAAATTCTTTCCTTATCTATAAAATGGGATAATGATAGTGTCTCCCTCCCACGTTTGGTCTGAGAAACAAACGAAATAATATTTGTATCAGTTACCATTGTTATTATTATCACAGGATTTTTCTTTTTTTGTCCTTGCTGTGTGGCATGTGGGATCTTAGTTTCCTGACCAGGAATTGAACCTGGGCCCCCTGCAGTGAAAGCGCGGACTCCTAGCCACTGGACTGCCAGGGAAGTCCCAATCACAGAATTTCCCGAGGTTTAAATTCCTGTATGTGAGGTGCTGAGCATAGGGCCTGCCCTACCACATTAAACCTTTAATAAAGGGTGGCTGTTGATACTACCTGACTTAATGGCTATTTGTGAATTACCTGTCCTTCCTTTCATTTGTGCGGGTAATTGAGTTCCTGTGTTTGCACATATATTTTAGCCAAATTGCCTTGTATCTGGTGAGAAAATCCATGTTGTTTCTATTTTCTTCAGAGAATAATAAAAGATTACAAAGACCTGAAGAGACATTTAGAAAAAAATGTTTAATACACTGATTTGATTCACCAATCTAACTTTCTCATGAGCTACTGAAATGGTGAGCCTTGTCGTTAACTGCAAGGTTGTATTTGTAGAACTCTAAGGTAGGACTGAAGACATATTCTAATAACTTAGAGGACTAGGGCAACAGACAGTTCTTTCTTAAAAAGCCCAAATCCTTTGTTCTCTGTTTCCCAGAGATGTGCTGAATTCTCCACTTTGATTGTGGAGATAAGAATGTTTGACTGTGTCCTGATAGGAAGGGTGGTTCCTCAGACCCCGCCAAAGTGATTTTAAAGTGAAACTCCTCATTGGCTTCTATATCTGGAGTTTCTCTTCCTACTGCTTATATTTCACTTTTCGTCATGAGCTCTGCCCTTTTGTTTTTAATCCCTTCTGAATTTGTGAACACTGACCTTCTGTCTTCATGATGGATCGTGTCTGTGTTTCTCAGGAGATTGCCTTCCCTCTTCCCTGGAGACCTTAGCTTCCAGCTTGTGTCACCCCATGATTTCCTGCTGACAGTGTTTTGAGATGGAAATTGCTCCATCATCTCTTCTGAGGGGCAGGCTCTTTTGAAGAATTAACTTAGTAACCACGTCACCCTCTGTGTGGGCTGTGGCTTCTCTGACCCCCAGACAACCTGCCCTACAAGGGTGCCGCTTCTTAGCTGCTTTTCTTGGTGCCCTTTGAGCTTCCACTGTGGGCATCTGTGGCCAGCAGCTCGGCTCAATAACCTTACATCTCACAGCTGCTCAATAACCTTGGAAGTCTCCTTTCCTGACAGTGCCCCATAATTCAGGCTTCAGTCTCTTTTGTAATCTCTCTGTGTCCTAGCAGAACATACATGTTTTGTATTTATGACAAAACTACAGTTTTCTGGAGACAACTGTGTTTGAAGGGAGTTTATTACTTTCTTTTTCTTATTGAAGCATAATTGATTTACAAGAGTATATTAGCTTTAAGTGTATAACATAGTGATTCAATACTTTTACAGATGACACTCTAGTCAAAGTTATTATAAAATCTGTCTTTTCCTGTGCAATGCAATATATCCTTGTTGCTTATCTATTTTATACATAGTAGTCTGGATCTCTTAATTCTCTACCCCCATATTACCCCTCTGCCCAGTGGTGATAACCAGTTTGTTATCTATATCCGTGGGTCTGTTTCTGTTTCATTATATTCACTAGCTTGTTTTATTTATAAACTCCACATATAAGCGAAAACGGAATATTTGTCTTTCTTGATTTGATATTTCACTAACCGTAATATTCTGCAAGTCCATCCATGTTTTTGCAAATGGCAGAATTTCATTCCTTTTTAACGTCTGAATAGTATTCCGTTTTCCTAATCTGTAAAATGGGGAAAATACACCACAGGCTTGTGAAGATTAAGTATGTAATATGGTAATTGACAGAGGTGCCAAGTTATTTCAATACAAGACAAGAAAACCTTTTCAACAAAGTATTCTGGAACAGCTGGATAGCCCTACAAGGGGAAATGAGCCTCGACTCTTACAAGTTCACATTCAAAACTAATTTGAGATGGATTTTAGACATAATATAAAATCAGAGCCATAAATCTTCTAAAAGAAACCATAGGAGAATATCTTAGTTATGTTGGGATAGGAAAGCACTAACCATAAAATTTTCTGCTCATCCAAAGATACTGTTAAGAAAATAAAAAGACTGGACATAGACTAGGAGAAAATAAGAAAATATCTGTGATACATATTTGCATGGTGTGTGTATATTAGTTGCTCAGTTGTGTCCTACTCTTTGAGACCTCATGTAGTCCACCAAGCTTCTGTGTCCATGGAATACTCCAAGCAAGAATACTGGAGTGGGTTGCCATCTCCTCGTCTGGGAACCCAGGGATCCTGGATTGCAGGCAGATTCTTTACCATCTGAGCAACCAGGGAAGCATAGATCTCACAAAGAATTTGTATCCAAAAGATACCAAGAATTTTCAAAACTCACCAATAAGAAGACAAACAGCCCCATAAAAACACGGACAAAAGATCTGAGAAGAGAAACTCATAAAGGAAGATATATTAATGAACAATAAATAGGTGAAAAGATATTCAATATCTTTATTCATCAGGGAAAGGCAAACTAAAACCATAATGAAATACCACTGCTAAGTTACTGCTAAGTTGCTTCAGTAGTGTCCAACTCTGTGTGACCCCATAGACGGCAGCCCACCAGGCTCTGCCGTCCCTGGGATTCTCCAAGCAAGAACACTGGAGTGGGTTACCATTTCCTTCTCCAATGAGTGAAAGGAAGTCACTGAGTTGCGTCCAACTCTCAGCGACCCCATGGACTGCAGCCTACCAGGCTCCTCTGTCCATGGGATTTTCCAGGCAAGAGTACTGGAATGGGGTGCCATTGCCTTCCCCATGAAATACCACTAGACATACATTATAATGAATAAAATTAAAACAACAGATAACACCAAGTTGTAGAACATCTGAAACATTCATATGCTGCTGGTCGACATTTAAATGTACAATCGTTATGGAGAATTGTTTTTCAATTTCTTAGGAAGTCAAGCATAATCTACCCTATAACTCTATAATTAAACTTATAGATATTTATCCAAGAGGTATGAAAACCTATCCAAGAGATATGTTCCTGAAAGATTTGTGCAACAACGTTCATGGCAGTCTCATTCTTAATAGGTAGAAACCAGAAACAATCTGCATGTCCATCAACAGGTGAGAAGATAAGCAAATCATGGTATATCCATGTAATTGAATACAGTGCAGCAATGTGTTCAGTCACTCAGTTGTGTCCGACTCTTTTTGATGCCATGGACTGTAGCCTGCCAGGCTCCTCTGTCCGTGGAATTTTCCAGGCAAGAATATTGGAGTAGGTTGGTATATCCACGTAATTGAATACTATAGAGCAATACAAAAGAACAAACTACTTATACATAACATGGGTGACTGCAGCCATGAAATTAAAAGACACGTACTCCTTGGAAGAAAAGTTATGACCAAACTAGATAGGATATTGAAAAGCAGAGACATTACTTTGCCAACAAAATTCCGTTTAGTCAAGGCTATGGGTTTTCCAGTGGTCATGTATGGATGTGAGAGTTGGACTGTGAAGAAAGCTGAGCACTGAAGAATTGATGCTTTCGAACTGTGGTGTTGGCAAAGACTCTTGAGAGTCCCTTGGACTGCAAGAAGATCCAACCAGTCCATTCTAAAGGAGACCAGTCCTGAATATTCATTGGAAGGACTGATGCTGAAGCTGAAACTCCAGTACTTTGCCCACTTCATGCGAAGAGTTGACTCATTGGAAAAGACTCTGATGCTGGGAGGGATTGGGGGCAGGAGGAAGAGGGGACAACAGAGGATGAGATGGCTGGATGGCATCACTGACTCGATGGACATGAGTTTGAGTGAACTCTGGGAGATGGTGATGGACAGGGAGGCCTGGCGTGCTGCGATTCATGGGGTTGCAAAGAGTCGGACATGACTGAGCGACTGAACTGAACACGCTGCTGCTGCTGCTAAGTCACTTCAGTCGTGTCTAACTCTGTGGGACCCCATAGACGGCAGCCCACCAGGCTCCCCCGTCCCTGGGATTCTCCAGGCAAGAACACTGGAGTGGGTTGCCATTTCCTTCTCCAATGCATGAAAGTGAAAAGTGAAAGTGAAGTTGCTCAGTCGTGTCCGACTCTTAGCGACCCCATGGACTGCAGTCCACCAGGCTCCTCCATCCATGGGATTCTCCAGGCAAGAGTACTGCAGTGGGGTGCCATTGCCTTCTCCGAACTGAACATGAGTGAACTTCATTATGTTGAGTGAAAGAAAGCAGAGGAACAAACAACAGGATTCCATTTGTGCTAAATTCTAGGACAGAACAAAATGAATCTATAGCAGTAGAAATCAAATGTTGGTTGTCTTCCTGGGAAGAAACTGACTGAGAAGTGACACAAAGTAACAAGCAACACTGGGGAGGGGAGCTCATTTCTATCTTTACAGGACTGGTGGTTACAAGAGTGTATGGAATTGTCAGAACTTGAGTTGAACACTTAAGACATGTGCATTTTACTGTATGTGAATTATTCCTAAATAAAAAAGGACAGTGTGGCAAAGGGCACAGTACAGGGTAACTTCTCAGGAATTGTGGCTGTGGCTATTACAGGCATGGACAACAATATCAGTAGTTTTAGTTTTGATCTGCTTCCTCAATAAGTTGGTAGCTCTGTCAACCATCTCTACCTAGAGGCTCCTATGGACTCATGGGGGACTTTCAGGAGAGGTTTTGATTTTATTATCGTTACTCACAATGATGCACTTGAACTGTATACGTACATATATATATTTATTAAGGCATGGTTTTTTATTAAGGTATAGTTCCAGGAGAAACTCTGGGAGATAGAAGAGGACAGAGAAGCCTGGCATGCTGTGGTTCATGGGGTCACAAAGAGTCAGATACGACAACAACAATAGTTCATTTACAATGTTGTGTTAGTTTCAAGTGTATGGCAAAGTGATTCAGATGTGTGTAAAATCTGCCTTTTTTCAGATTCTTTTCCGTTATAAGTTGTTACAAGATATCGTGTATAATTTCCTGTGCTATAACAGTAGGTCCTTACTGTCTTCCTGTTGTATACATAGCAGTGTGTAGACTGAGCGACTGAACTGAACTGAACTGATACGTTAAAAAAATTTTTTTTCAGTATCTGGGTTTTTTTTTTTAATTGAAATATAGTTGATTTACAATGTTGTGTTAGTCTCAGATATGCAACAAAGTGATTCAATTATACATATATATATTCTTTTTCATTATAGATTATTATAAGATATTGAGTCTAGTTGCCTATGCTATCCAGTGGGTCTTTGTTGGTTATCTATTTTATATAGAGTAGTGTGTATATTTTAATCCTAAACTCCTAATTTATTCTCCCTTCCCCCTTGGTAACTGTAAATTTGTTTTCTATGTCTATGAGTCTATTTCTGTTTTGTATATAAATTCATTTGTATCATTTTTTAAGGTACATTGCCTCTGCAAGAAGGCTTGTGCACTGGTAAATCAGCAGATCAGGACTGGGGAGGGAAAGAGAATTCTGATGTCTTTGTTTCCATTTTGGTCCATTCAGCCAAGTTGAAGCAGACTCCTTTTCATTTGTCTTAAATCCAAATAAATAAATAAACCTCTCAAACCAAACACTGTGATATATTACTCCTAAGGAATAATGAATTACCTTTTTAGGTAAAGGAAAGGTATCCTAGCCAAGCCTGGGGTGAGTAGAAGGAGGCAGGGAATAAATTTTGTTGACTGGGGAAGTGTCTGGGTCTTGAGTTCATAAGCCAGGGTAGGGGCACTGAGCTCTGGGTGCCCAGGTTTGTGCTGTCCCCAGCAGTGGATACATGTTAATCCCAGACTCTTAATTTTATCTCCCTCCCACCCTGCTATTCCCTCTGGTAGCCATCAGTTTGTTTTCTATGTCTGTGAGTCTCTGTTTTGCAAGTTCATTTGTATATTTTTTTTAGATTCCACATAATATGTGATATGATATGATATTGGTTTTTGACTTACTTCACTTAATATGATAACCTCTAGGTTAATCAGTGTTGGTGAAAATGACATTATTTCATTATTTTTTGTGGCTAATATTCCATTGTGTGTGTGTATATATATATTATCTATATCTATATCTATATACATATCTTCTTTATCCATTCATCTGTTGGTGGACATGAAAGTTGCTTCCATGTCATTATTGTAAATAGCGCTGCTATGAACATTGGGGTGCATGTATCCTTTTGGATTCAAGGTTTCTCTGGATATATGCCCAGGAGTGGGATTGCAAGATTATATTTTTAGTTTTTTAAGGACTCTCCATTCTGTTTTCCCCAGTGGCTGTACCAATTTAATTCCCACCAACTGTGTAGGAGGGTTCCCTTGTCTCCACACTCTCTCTGGCACTTCTCATTTGTAGACTTTTTAATAATGGCCATTCTGACTAGTGTGAGGTGATACCTCATTGTAGTTTGGGTTTGCATTTCTCTAATAATTAATGATATTGAGCATCTTTTCATGTGCCTGTTCACCACCTGCAAATCTTCTTTGGAGAAATGTCTATTTAGGTCTTCTGCCCATTTCTTCCAGAGAAGGCAGTGGCACCCCACTTCAGTACTCTTGCCTGGAAAATCCCATGGACGGAGGAGCCTGGTGGGCTGCAGTCCATGGGGTCGCGAAGAGTCGGACATGACTGAGCAACTTCACTTTCACTTTTAACTTTCATGCATTGGGGAAGGAGATGGCAGCTCACTCCAGTGTTCTTGCCTGGAGAATCCCAGGGTCGGGGGAACCTGGTGGGCTGCCGTCTATGGGGTTGCACAGAGTCGGACACGACTGCAGTGACTTAGCAGCAGTAGCAGCAGCCCATTTTTTCACTGATATTAAGCTGTATGAACTGTTTGTATATTTTGGAAATTAACCCCTTGTCAGCAGCATGGTTTGCAAATATTTTCTCCCAGTCCATAGGGTGTCTTTTCACTTTGTTTATGGTTTCCTTTGCTATGCAAAAGCTTTTAAGTTTAATTAGGTCCCATTTGTTTATTTGCACCTGAATTCTTAACTCACACATATCCTCTCTCTTTCTCCTCTTCTCTCTCTCCCCTGCCCTCACTCTCTCCCTCACACACACACACACACACACACACACACACACACACACACACACACACTCATGGATCCTTCCTTTTTTCTTCCTTCCTTCCTATTCATTTCTCATCTTTATCCCACCTCATTCCAAAGTAAATTTAACACAGTTATAAAAATGGTCACCTACCAGATAAAGGAGAGGAGAAGGGGACGACAGAGGATGAGATGGTTGGATGGCATCACCGACTCAATGGACAGGAGTTTGAGTAAACTCCGGGAGTTGGTGATGGACAGAAAGGCCTGGCGTGCTGTGGTTCATGGGGTTGCAATGAGTCAGACACGACTGAGCGACTGAATTGAACCAAATAAAATGGTGTAGGAAATGAGTGTAAATTCAAAGTCACAAAGAAATAGACACCATTTGCTCCTGAACCTCAGGCAGGCTCTGAGCTTCCTAGCCACAGCAACAAAAAGGGAAACATGATTAGTCACCAAACAGCCCCCGGGGTAAATTCACAGATGCACTCAAGCAGCATCATGAGCTGGTATCTGTTGTTCAGAGCCCCAGGTGTCCAATTTGTTTGCCTGAGTGGTGGATTAGTGGTGTAGAGAGAAGGAACTAAAGATGTTTTTGCTCTTGGCTTGGTTTTCCTGGCAAGGAGACGCTGAAGGCTTCCTCCTGGAGTGGTGCCGGGCTCCCCCTGCAGTGGATATCACATTATTTGTATTCTGAGTCTCTGTGGTCATCCTCTCTATGACCAGCCTGCCCTACTGCTCAGTTCATCCACAAGCTGTTTTTCTGCAGTTTCAGTTTGGATGTGGACACCTTTTCCTGAGTTATATTCTGGCAGAACCAGCTTGTTGCTGAATGGCCCACCCTAGCAGACATCTCTTTCACAGGCTGTGTTTCTTTAATTATGGTGGATTTACGTTTCCCTTCCTCTAGCAGTTATTTTTAGACCTTAAAACCTCCTCTTAGGGTTTCAGCTGAGCTATCAAGTGCGTGAATGCAGGAATGTTTTAGCTGGAGAGCCCTCTCCCATTGACCCTTTTAAGAAAGAGCTTCCTAAGTGCAGGAAGTCACTGGCCTTGCAATATATTACAGATCTATCTTCCTCTTGTCCTTCCCTGAAGAATATGCTGTTTGGTAGTTGGAAATGATTTTGGGGCTGCTCACTGGAATTAAATCTTGACTTCCAAGAATGGGCAACTTGTAGAGTCAAGTACACCAGACTGGATGTTGGCAGATGCAGATTTCAGATTAACTTCCAGGGCTGACCCACCATGTCATGTTAGGCAAGTGCTGTGAAGTTCCTGGGTCTGCTTTTTTCAATAGAGGAAGTAATCTCAGAAGGTTGTGAAAGTCAAATAAGATGTAACACTTGAAAACGTTTGGAAAGTCTCAGTGATTTAAATTCTCAGTCTGTAATGGAGAGGGAATGAAGGAAATATATTTTCACTAGTATTGAATTTGCAGGTTGTATTCAGTACCTCAGTAGGGGGACAAAAGTGTTAGGAAACATATTTCTTATCCTGAAGAGTTTTAGGCAGAGTTTGAAGGATGCACATAAAATATAAAACATTTACTCTTGACATCCATCTGAAGTCCTTTTGTCTAAAGATTTTGGAGTCAGACTTGTGTCTTTAATCTCTCTTTTTTTACATGTTTAACTTCTTCCTCCTAAGACTGATCTCTCAAAAATATCTCTTACCTCCTTTGGGTAGTAATTTTCAGATAATGATAGTTTCAGAACTCATCATGTTTCTCTTTTTGCTTTGGCTACCAGCAACCTCAAACTATAACTACTGCTTTGTTTAAATAATCATGATATTCAAGGTGCTTGAAGCATTTCCTTTTGCTTCCTTTTCCTGTCTAATGTCTGATTTTTCTTTGTATTTGAATAGCCTTATTGAATATATAAGTTGTTACAGATAATTTTTGAAAGTAGAAATTCTTTCTATAAGTTAATTGAGAAGTATAAATCATGTCAACATATAACAACAAGCAACAAGCACTGTCCAACAGGGAAATTGCATTCTGAGTTCTCATTTAGCATTTCTTCTGCTGTCCCAGTGGTTGAAAAGGGGGCTCTTCTGAATTCTAAAGCAACCATAGCAGTCTCCCCGTGAAGGAATTAGGTAACAGATGGGAGGCACCAGCCGCTTGAGAATTCTCTAGATTTATAGAGGAGGACAAGCTTAGGACTTGTTCTTTCTCAGTAGCTCAGAATGATCCGTTGAAACAGATTTCCTGGCCTCCATTTGTAGATACATGTATAGCCAATGCTTGGCACTCAGACCAGAATTCCTCAAACTGTAACAAGCCTGTGAGTCACCTGTGGATCTTACTAAAGTGTGGGTTTGGATTCACTGTGGGATGGGAGCTGAGAGCCTGCATTTCTAACAAGTTCCTAGGTGATGCTGCTGCTGCTGGCCTAGGACCATGCTTTCAATAATGAGGACTTAGAAGTCACTCAACCCAGTCTACTGAATGGACGAATCTGATTTGTGCATGAGTCATACTTTATGATTTTAGAACTGACTTTATCACTTGACCTATCTTTTCTTAAGAACCCTAATCCTTCATCATCTTTACTTTCTAACTATCAATTGAACATTTTTCTACGAGAAATTTATGATCCCTTCTACCTCTTGATGCGCTTTCTCTTTTCTTTCCTTCCCTCCTGACCCACATCAAATCCTGAAGTTCATTCCTAAAGGGAATATACTGTTAGCTAAAGTGTCATTGGATCATTCCTGTCTCCCTAGTCTTAGAGGTAGACTAGCTTGTACTTTTCCTTAGGACTGGGAGGATGGGGGTAGGGGCAGGACAGCCCTACAGGGCTTTGTGCCTAGTGGGTACTTCTTAGATATTTGTTGCTTGATTGATTTGCCAGTGACTGTAAATATTTTTGATAACAGACAAGGAGCTGAGAAATTACGAAAAATTGGCCATCCTTTACCAACCTCTGCCTGCTCACAGAAGCAGAGGTTAATGGATGCAGTAGGGATGCAGTAAATCTCTGTGATGTTTAAGGCCCTAATCAGGAAAAGGACCAAAGTGTGAGAATGGGTACCGGGGTCTAAGCACTGGTGCATTTGGGTCTTTTAGGCAGATCCTATAATGCCAGTTCACTACACATTAGACCACAGAGACCAAAGGAGTTTATAAATCAGTGGCTGGAAAATGCTACCAAGTGGACTGTGGAGGCTGCATATTTAAAACCATCAGTACTGCTTCTACGCCACATGCTTTCTGTTGTTGCTGTTCAGTTGCTCAGTCGTGTCCGACTCTGTTACACCGTGGGCTGCAGTACACCAGGCTTCCCTGGCCTTCACTATCTCTCAGAGTTTGCTCAAATCACGTCTGTTGAGTTGGTGATGTCATCTAACTGTCTCATTCTCTGTTGCCCCCTTTTCCTCCTGCTCTCAATCTTTCCCAGCTTCAGGATCTTTTCCAGTGCTCTCTGCCATGGTCCTTTTCCACTCTTGTGATTCTCTATCACTTTCCTCCCCATCTCAGTCAGAGAGGTGAATCAGAAATGCAAGGTACAGAACTTCCCTGGTGGTCCAGTGGTTAAGACTCTGCTTCCAACACAGGGTATATAGGTTTGATCCCTGCTCAGGGAACTAAGATCCCACATGCCTCAGTCTGGTAAAAATAAATACATAAATAAATGCAAGGTACAATCATCCAGGATTCCTTTACCTGCCCACATGACATGTGAGTTAGCAATACCAAGGAATACCTGACACTTGCATCTTAGAACTTACATATCTGCATAAATGAGCCTCTCTCTATTGAGTCCCTCACTTGAAATAAATTTATAGTTGTCCCCAGCAAGGAAAGTTTCCATTTATGTTGCAAAACATCAGTCATGAGGTGTGTCAAAACAAACTTATTAGTCATGCCCTCAGCATCCAAGTTTGCTAGCAATATATTAAAAAAATAATAAATTAGAGTAGATTCAGGAGTTTCTAATTATTTCATTCTCACTGACTTACATTTGGTATGGTCTCATGAATGAGTGGGAGGGAAAATTTTTTAACAATTAGTGAGTGGTAACTTGAGTACCCATCAGATACTAAATGACACTTCTGCGGTCTTGAAAAATTCACCTAAAGGCCCAGAGCCAATAATCAATGGATGATAAATTCCTAGGGAGTTGCTGCTAGCAAGGTCCCTGCAGCACCTACTAAGAGGGGCCAAACCAGCCTTGTGAGCTTCAACCAACAACCATTTCCAGTCTCTATGAGGAGAAGAAGAGAATTTCAAAGGGATCTTCAATGAAATGAGCATGTGGCTTTTGCTTTTCCTTTCAAGCCTGGGATGGGGGCTCCCCGGAGGCATCAACACTGCATCACAAAAGCACAGGTCTGGTAGCACCTTTGTCCACTTTGCACCATCCCCCTTTCCCTGCTCTCTCCCCAGAAGAGGACTTCCTGGAGGTGGAGGAGGTGTGAAAGGGCAGTGGATGGCATGGGGCTGATATTTCAGTTTTGACTGGACCAGGCTTGAGAGTGAGTCTTGATGACCAAATGAGGCTCTTTCTTAGAACTGGCAAAAAAAAAAAAAAAAAGAAATTATGCCATTCAACTCCAAAGAAAATATTATTTTTCTATGCAAAAAAAAAAAAAAGAACTGGCAATGACGGGAAAGATATAGCATCATTCAAGTATGTCAAGGGGTAGAGGAGGGCGGTCTGATCAGGCAGATCTGAGTGCAGTGGCTGGAGGAAAAAACAAAGCTGCTTTCTGTTTGAACCCTGCTTGCTTCAGGCTGTTTGATGAGCTGGTTTCTCATGTGAGCCTAGATGCACCCACGGGAGTAGGCTGTCTATGACTGTCACCTGACCTGGGTGTCTCAGAGGAAAAAAGGGTAGGGAGACTCGCAGCTAGACCATCTTTATCTCACAGCCTCAAGAAGACCATCCTGGTGTGGAAGCAGTGACTTGAGGACCACTTGGGGACCCTGTCCCAAGATACATACTTTGGGGATATTCTCTCACTTGACATCTATATTTTTTGATAAGTGAACACATTTTTTTTTTTCCTTTAGAGAGTTTATTTAAAATTTTTAAAGTTTTATTTTATATGGAGTTTAGCTGGTTAACAATGTTGTTTTAATTTCAGGTATGTAGCAAAGTGATTCGGTTTCACATGTACGTGTACCTATTCTTTTTAAAATTCTTTTCTTATTTAGGTTATTATAGAATATTAAACAGAGCTTTCTGTGCTATACAGGAGATCCAGGAAGTTTTAAATTGAAATATAAATATTTCTAGGAGGGCAGGACCTGAGGCAGTATTTATCAGTAGCTTTGGGGAATTTTTGGTGGCATCAAGTCCCCATTCCTGCTCAGATACCTTCAGCGACCCCCCAGTGCCCATGTGAACAGTCTAGGCTGGTACACAGAGGCTCCCAGAACTAGTGCCAGGCTAGTCTTCCAGACTGGAATCCTGAATTTTCCCATCCTACCCTTCATGTGAATATTATAGCTCTTCTGGAGTCCATGCATCTTCTTGAATGTGCTACTCACCTTTTCCATGGATTCCTCTCTGGCTGTCCTTCCATCACTATCTTTTTTTCCCATCACTATCTTTTAAAAGTCGATCCACTGGGCTCGGTTGGGATGCTGCCTTCTGCATAAAGTCTTCCTTGAGCCTCCCAATTCATTCCTCTCTCCCTTGGGGATTGTTCACATAGAAACCAGTCCCTACTTTGACAACAACACACATCAGGAGTTAGAAGAAGAGAGGTAAAGTTTCAGCAGAATGAAAGCTCGTAAAAATTTTATTGGACAAACACTGAATTTTTTCCAAGTGTATCATCAGTGGCTCCCCTTCCTCCTTCCCCACCATCTCCACCTTCTTCTTTTTTTTTTTTTTTTTTTAACAGTTCTAAGCTTTACCGTTCTCTCTCGTATGCAGTCTAATGAGATCTCCTCTCCCTTGAGTGTCATCTGGGTGCCCTCCCGCTGCTGACCACAAGGCAGTTCCAAAGTGGTTCTCTTGCAAATTCTGTGTTAACTGGCTGATGAGCACTCCCCTCCTCCCTTCCCTGCAGATCTGAGTACCTCAAGGCTTTGCAAAACTCCTGTACCTGTAGTCCCCATGTCTACATCACCCTATGACTGGTTCTGCACACAATTCTATTACCCGGTACTCCCTGCCAGCCTGCTCCCCTTACAAATCGCATACTTCCTGGCAGTCCCTTCATCCGTCATGGGGTACACGCATTCCATCCACTTCATGTGGAAGACTTTATAGGTGCTTAGTAAATATTTGGCGAATGACAACTCATGAGATCTGAATCTGCAGGGGAAAAATTCCAGAGAGAAGCTAAAAGAGGATGAGAGGAGAGCTGGTGGAGGAGGTATAGAACGAGGTTTTAGACAGCTCCAGCCTGCCACCATCTTGTCTGAGATTGTCTGGAATCCGACTGCAATCTCCCTGTTAATGTAAAAGGCTGCAGATATCCCGCCTACAAGAAACTGTACACCTTTCTCCTGGCTTCACCTCTTTATGCCTTCTCAGGCACTCATGTTGGGGTACGTG
Source organism: Capricornis sumatraensis (assembly GCF_032405125.1). Taxonomy (NCBI): domain Eukaryota; kingdom Metazoa; phylum Chordata; class Mammalia; order Artiodactyla; family Bovidae; genus Capricornis; species Capricornis sumatraensis. The sequence continues at coordinate 231,843,744 of NC_091069.1, read as the reverse complement.
TGTGTGTGTGTGTGTGTGTGAAGGGGGATGGTCAGCTCACATGCGGGATTGGGAATGAAGGAAGTAAGAGTTTCAACCATTTACTTCAACATGTGAGGCAGAGGGTTTGAATTTTCAGCCTGCTCTAAACACCAGGTCTGTGATACTTCCTTCTCCCCTGGCTGGTTGGCAAAGATGGAGCACACATATTATACCCAGACCAAAGAGTATGCGAGAGACACACGAGTGTTTCCAGGGTTAAATTCGCTCTTCTCCGTGAAGCCTTCAGGTTTTTGCAGTCCACACACATTGCTCCTTTACAGAAGATCCTACAGGATTTAATACTTGATGCTTCTCCAGCCCTTGATTATAGCTATTTTTAGTTCATTTCTTTAATAACGTCTGTCTTTCATTTGCTTCAAAGCTCATTTCTTCCACTGCTCCCTCACTTCCTGTCACATGAAGCAATGTCGAGCATGTCGGTAACTACTAATTGTTTTTACTCTCTAATTAGACTCGCTATGGGGCAGTTACCAGAGAGTGCTGGGTTTTAGGGGTGTAGGCAAGTAATTTGGGGGAATCATCTCCAAAGACCAAATGTGTGAATATTAACTGAGTTTGCTTCTCTGTAGTCCTCAGGGGACTTAAAGCAGATCAACAGACTTTTCAAGAAATAAACCACAAGTAGCTGAAAAATGCAAAAGTTCAAGTTGCATCCGGTGTAACCCTGTGAGAGAATTTCTATAGCAGAGGAAGTCTGTTATTCTTGACCTGAACTTCAATCTTTTGCAATAATGTGGAGGCTGCAAAAATCTTTCTAATCTCACTGATAAAGTTATATTCTTATCCACAAGTCATATCTGAAATGAGAGAAACCAAATGACCGATAGCAGAGAAAAAAATATCCCCAGTGACTGTAAACAGTATAGGTATATGTGTGTATATATTTAAATCAAAGTAGTTGGCTAATATTATGAAAACTTTATCTCGATTTTAAGTGGTGTTTTTCTTAATTTGATGTGCATTATTTTAAAAACGTGGCAGAAATGTAGTTTTTAAATCCCTGGTGCCTCTGGCATTATTCATACCAAAGCTTTCAACCAGCCGACTTGGAAAGCACTTTTAAGTACAGTTCATATCATTAGTGTTTCTGCTATGTAAGCAGAAAAAACTGGGATGCGGTGTAGCAAAAGGCTGTGGAAAACAAAATTGGAAGGGTAATAGATTTGTTTCTCAAAGTGTTTTCCTATGTAATGAGCATATTAATGATTTTCTTTCACTTAACATAGTTTCACATATTTCAGAATGAGAAACCCAAGAATATATTGTTAGGATCACCTGTATTTCAGTGTTTGGTTTGGAGTTACTGGTCTTTATACAGCTCTTGCTCTGCCATCTTCCTCTTCTGGTCTCTCAGAGCTTGGTGTCAGCTCCTGATCTTGCTTCTGGACTCTGGACTGAACTTTTTACCTTCCTAATAAATATTTCAGAAAAGTCTTGTTGCAATTTCCAATTCAATATGCTAACAGTGACGTCATGGTATTATCCCCAAGCAACCCTTGTGTGATATCCTCCACATGCCTGAATCAACTTTGTCTTATTTTTCTGTCTCTTACTCTCCATGGTGGCTGAGTCTTATTGATTCTGACTTTGAAGTGTCTACAGAAGATGCTCTCAGGTTTCCATTTCTACTTCCACTGCCATAGTTCTCACTTGCCTGGGTCATGACAACAAAGAATTGTCCTAACTGGTCCCATAGGCTGTCATTGATTTCCTCTCAAAAGCACTCTCATAATGTTCCCAGGGCTCTCTTCCTAAAGAATGTCTCAGATGATGCCTTTCTCCTGTTGAAAACTTGTGGTGGGTCCCCCCGCTTCCTATTGAATCTGTTGCCAGCAAAACTTTCCAGCCTCATTTTCTGCAACTCCCCACCACCTCCCCACACTGAAAGCCCAAAGGCAACCCGCTTTGCTCAAAGAGATGCTCACTGTGCCGTTGCTTCGGTTGTTTTCACCTTTAGAGTCTCCATGAAAGCAACCTGCAAGTGTCCTGCACTTTCCCCTAGCCCCTCACGCCTACCTGCCCCAAACATTTGCCTTCTTTTTTAAAAACAACCCTTTTTGGCAGGGTTTCTGGAGATTCTGTTTTCCGTTTCTGTCTCTTCTGTATGCTAGACCTGATCTCCAAGAGACAAAGGACTGTCATTTTTATTTTTCATTTTTTTCAAGATTCAACTTAGTGGTAGATATATACAAATGACTCGATGAATTCTTTTGTTGGATTAATTAATAAATCAATTGTTACCTGCTTTGTGAATATCTGATCCTCTGAAGCAAAATCATTCTTTTCCTTTTATATAATATAATATAACATAATATTTTGCATATTCCTCCAAGTTTTTTCTCTTTGCATTTGGTTTTCACAGTGTATTTTTCTTGTATTTATCCTCCTTGAAATTTGAGGGGCTACTTGAATCTGTGGCTTGATGTCTTTTGGAAAATTCTTGATTATTTTTTGTTCAAATATTGCTCTGCCTTCTTCTCACTGAGACTCTAATTCCTTATATTAGATTTTTTCTGCTGGGTCCCCTATATCTCTTTCAATATTTTGCATCTTTTTTTCCCTCTCTGTACTTCACTCTGGGTAATTTCCATTGTCCAATATTCCAAATTATTAGTGCCTTTTCCAGCTGTGTCTAATCTACTAAATCTATTTATTGAGTTCTCAATTTCTGATATCAGTTTCAGAACTTCCATTTGATTATTTTTTGTATGTTCTAATTAAAAAGCAGAGACATTACTTTGCCGACAAATGTCCGTCTAGTCAAGGCTATGGTTTTTCCAGTGGTCATGTACAGATGTGAGAGTTGGAGTGTGAAGAAGGCTGAGCACCGAAGAATTGATGCTTTTGGACTGTGGTGTTGGAGAAGACTCTTGAGAGTCCCTTGGACTGCAAGGAGATCCAACCAGTCCATCCTAAAGGAGATCACTCTTGGGTATTCTTTGGAAGGACTGATGCTAAAGCTGAAACTCCAATACTTTGGCCTCCTCATGCGAAGAGTTGACTCATTGGAAAAGACTCTGATGCTGGGAGGGATTGGGGGCAAGAGGAGAAGGGGATGACAGAGGGTGAGATGGTTGGATGGCATCACTGACTCGATGGACATGAGTTTGAGTAAACTCTGGGAGTTGGTGATGAACAGGGAGGCCTGGAGTGCTGCGGTTTTCATGGGATGCCAAAGAGTCGGACACGACTGAGTGACTGAACTCAACTGAACTGAACTGAATTCTCTGGTGAATTTCTCAATCTTGCCACCTATTTTTATTAACCTATAAATCACAGGAATTTTTAAAGTATTCAAGTAAGTCCTTGGATTGTTGTGGGGAGGGTGTCTTTTTCTGTTTTCTTTTCTGCCTCTTGGTTATCTCTCTTGGATGTCTGGTAACATTTTATTGAATGCTAGATATGTGCGTAAACAATGCAGAGATTATAAATGAATTGGCATTTTATAAAAGATAAGTGAAAGAAATGACTGTTCCTGCTAAATAATACTTTCTTCCTCCAGAGAGAATTTAAAAACTCTTCCAGCACTCTGGGACTACTGAGAGCTCTGTCCAGCTTCCTATAGTCTTGGAAGCCACTACCTGCCACTCAGTAGATGCTTTGTATGAATCAGTAAATGCCTCCAGGGGAAATGCGGCTCAGATTGTTGGGTTCACCTTTTGGCTTCCCTTCTCTCCTGAATCTTGGCCCCTTAAGTCCTGGCTGTCTTGCTGGCTCTGAATTCCAATTTTTGTCTTCCCGTTTCTGTGAGATGATAAAAGCACTGCTCAGCTTTTTTGTCTCTCAGCAGTTGTTTTCTGCTTGGCTTCTTAGCCCTTACACACAATGTATATGTACCAGAAAATACCCTAAGGAGAAAAGTGCTATGGAATGTTGGGCCCATCTCTGTGAGTTTCTCCTCTTTCTGGGCTCCTGCAAATCCTGGCTTAAGAGTTTCCAATGTCTTCAAACAGGCTTTTGTTTCCTCCTCATTTTATCACACTTTGTAGTTTGTTCAGTGGGCTGATTGCTCTGAGATAGTCTGCAGTAGCCGGCAATGGGACTCTGTGTATTCTGTTATTGCCGCATGCTCTTCTGCTATAAACCTCCAGATGTGTTTCTTTGTCCCATTTATGACTTCCTTGAGAGCAGGAACAGTATTTTCTTTCACTTATCTTTTATAAAATGCCATTTCATTCATTAATTCATTTAACAGTTTTGTTTTTGAGCATCTACTATAGGACGAATGTTGAGGATCTGTTAGTGAATAAAATAGATAAGGTCTCAGCTGTTAGGGAGCTCATGTTCTAGGGGGGAGAAGGTACACAAACAAATAAATAACAAAAACATTACTTGCTTCTCCCAAAACCAAACAGTGAACGATGTGCAGGATTAAACTAGAATGCTGAGGTGGCATGTGGTGGTGGTAGTCCCTTAAGTCATGTCTGACTCTTGCAACCCCATGGACTGTAGCCTTCCAGGCTCCTCTGTCCATAGAATTCTCCAGGCAAGAATTCTGGAGTGGGTATTGGTGGGAATGCAAACTAGTACAGCCACTATGGAGAACAGTGTGGAGATTCCTTAAAAACCTGAAAATATAACTACCATATGACCCAGCAATCTCACTGCTCAGCATACACACTGAGGAAAGAGATATGTGTACCCCAGTGTTCATCGCAGCACTGGTTGTAATAGCCAGGACATGGAAGCAACCTAAATATCCATTGGCAGATGAATGGATAAGAAAGTTGTGGTACATATACACAATGGGATATTACTCAGCTATTAAAAATAACACATTTGAGTCAGTTCTAAAGAAGTGGATGAAACTGCAGCCTATTATATAGAGCAAAATAAGTCAGAAAGAAAAACATCAATACAGTATATTAATGCATATATATGGAATTTAGGAAGATGGTAATGATGCCCCTATATGTGAGACAGCAAGAGAGACACAGATATGAAGAACAGACTTTTGGACTCTGTGGGAGAAGGCAAGGGTGGGATGATTTGAGAGAATAGCATGGAAACATACATATTACCATATGTGAAATAGATCACCAGTCCAAGTTTGATGCATGAAACAGGGCATTCAAAGCTGGTGCACTGGGACAACCTAGAGGGAAGGGATGGGGAGGGAGGGGGTTTGGGATGGGGGGACACATCTACACCCATGGCTGACTCATATCAATGTATGGCAAAATACTGTAAAGTAATTATACTGTAAAGTAATACCACAATACTGTAAAGTAATTATCTTCCAATTAAAATGAATTGACTCATTTGAAAAGACCCGGATGTTGGGAAGGATTGAAGGCAGGAGGAGAAGGGGATGACAGAGGATGAGATGGTTAGATGGCATCACTGACTCAATGGATATGAGTTTGGGTAAACTCCAGGAGTTGGTGATGGACAGGGAGGCCTGGCATGCTGCGGTTCATGAGGTCGCAAAGAGTTGGACACAAGTGAGAGACTGAACAGAATTGAAAATTAATTAATTAAAAAAAAAAAAGAATAATGGAGTGGGTTACATTCCACTCTTCCTAACCCAGGGATCAAACCCAGGTCTCCTGCATTGCAGGTGGATTCTTTACCAACTGGGCTACTGAGGCAGAAGGTGGGTCACTATCAAGTTGAGATCTAAATGATAAGTAGAAGCCAGCCATAAAGAGATCTGGAGAACTGCAGGTAGAGAGAGAAAGCAGGGGTGAGGGAGGGACCCATGTTGTTTCCTAAAGATGATAAATTTTGTGTGATTTTAAGTTAAAAGTTTCAAACTGAGCTTTTTATTTATTTTTGGAGGACATTGTACATTTTGAAACATTTTTAATTTTTGCTAAAAAACTGTCTCTGAGTTGTAAGTATATGCTATTTATGAGGTAGCTTTAACTCATTTAGGAATCAGGAATGTTACTTGAGTTTTTAAAAGTTAAGTAAGTAAGTAAGTAAAGTCACTCAGTCGTGTCTGACTCTTTGTGACCCCGTGGACTGCAGCCCACCAGGCTCCTTAGTCCATGGGATTCTCCAGGCAAGAATACTGGAGTGGGTTGCCATTTCTTTCTCCAGGGGATCTTCCCGACCCAGGGATCGAGCCCAGGTCTCCTGCATTGGTGGCAGATGCTTTAACTTCTGAGCCACCAGGGAAGCCCAGTATAACTCCCTGTAGGAGGGTCTCTTGCTCACCAGGGTGGTAGAGCTTAATAGAAACAATAATTGTTTTTTTCTTACCTTTGAGGCTATATGTATAAGCAAAGATACTATTTTTGTTTAATAATCACATTAAAAATTATAATTTGCAAAAAATAATATAATTTTAGTAAGACTGTATCAGTCAGGATCCCAGCAATAAACAGAATTCCATTCATGTAGTTCAAGAGACTGCAAAGAGGCTGCTTATAATGAAAAGGAATGAAATGATGCCATTTGCAGCAACATGGATGGGCCTAGAGATTATCATACTAAGTGAAATAAGTTAGAGAAAGACAAATATCATATAATATCACTTGTTTGTGGAACCTAAAAAATAATACAAATGAACATATCTATAAAACAGGAACAGACTCACAGTCTTAGAAAACAAACTTAAAGTTACCAAAAGGGAAAGAGGGGAGTAAGTTAGGAGGTTGGGATTATTGTACACACACTACTATTTTCAAAACAGATAACCAACAAGGACTTACTGTATACCACGGGGAACTCTACTCAATATTCTGTAACAACCTAGATGGGGAAAAAATCTGAAAAAGAAAAAAAAAATATGTATATATAAAATTGAGTCACCTTGGTGTACGCCTGAAACTAACACAACATTGTAAATCAGCTATCACCTGCATAGTCACTCAGTGACTCTGACTCTTCGTGACCCCATGGACTGTAGCCTGCCTAGCTCCTCTGTCCATGGAATTCTCTAGGCAAGAATGCTGGAGTGGGTTACCATTTCCTTCTCCATGGGATCTTCCCAACCCAGGAACTGAACTCCTGTCTCCTGAATCAGCAGGCAGATTCTTTACCACTGTGCCACCTGGAAAGCCTCTGTAAATCAAATATACCTCAACATAAACATTTTAAAACTTCGATGAACAGACAAACAAAAAGAAGATGCTGCCTACAGGGTGTGAACAGGGCTAAGGGAACAAGCACGGATGGTGAGACCCCCAGAGACAAACAGCAGGGCCATTGCTGCCCCGGGGACACAGAGCATCATGGAGTGCATTGCGTCATTCCAGTGCATGTTGGGGTCAGGGAGGGTGTGGCCTTCTTTCAAGTTGCCTCTCTTGGCCAAACCCACCCAGGAGCCTGCTGGCAGCGAAGCCTGGTTGATGCAGCCCTGGGTGTTGGTCCCCAGGGCTCAGAGCTGTAACCACTGCAGACAGAAGGGTCAGGACGGACCTGGGGAAGGCAGGCAACCAACCACAACACACACAACACGCACACGCTCACTTTTGCAAGCAATAATGAATTTAAAGGACGTTTATAGGCTTCATTTGGTGCTTCAGCCTACTAGATTTGCCTAATATAAAGTGGTTATATTTGTACAATGGAATACTACTCAGCTGTAAAAAACAACTAAATAATGTAATGTGCAGACAAATAGGTGCAACTAGAGATTATCATACCAAGTGAAGTAAGTCGGAAAGAGAAGGACAAATATCACAGGATATCACTTATATGTGGTATCTGAAATATGACACAAATGAGCCCATCTACAGAACAGAAATAGACTCACAGACACAGAGAACAGACTGGTGTCTGCCAAGGGGGAGAGGGCTGGGGAGGGGCGGAGTGAGAGGCTCGGTCAGCAGATGTAAGCTTTTGTATATACGGTGGATAAGAAACAAGGCCCTACCATATAGCACATGGAGCTATATTCAATATCCTGTGATAAACCACAATGGAAAAGAAAGTAAGAAAAGAACGTCCATATGTGTATAACTGAGTCACTTTGCTATACAGCAGAGATTGGCACAACATCGTAAAACAACTCTACTTCAATAAAAAAAATTTTTTTTCAAATATCTTTCCCAAATCAAGGATAGAGAGCCCAAAAAAGCTTTCAGTCATGCTTTAAAAACAGAAAATTATTTTGAAGAAAGTTGAAATCAGCTTGGGAGAATATGAGTCTATGAGGTTGGAGTGCTCTGTGGCATTTTGAAGGATTATTTTAATGCAGAGTCTTGCATTTGTGCTGGTGAGGGACAAGATAGGCGAGGGTAGAGAGGGCACAAAGGTTTAGACCTAAGTGAGGGAAGAAGGGGCTGGTGGTGGGACATGGATTTCTCAATGTATAATCATCAACATGCCAAGGAAACTGAGTCTAGTCATGTCCTGAAAATCTGCTTGCTCATGAAGCGTTCATGACATTGATATGACAATGGTTTTTCAATTCAGCAATTTAGCAGTTTCAAATACCAGAATCTTAAAAATGTTATTGCTTGCTGTATACAAAAGCACCCATACAAACTTGTCTGCACACCCGATTCCACAAAATCTCAATGGTTCCAGGCCCAAAGATCAGGTAGTAGGCTAAGTTGTGTTTAATTCAAATTCGGTATTTTTCTCTAAAATATCTCAACCTGAACAGTCTCTTATTCTACAGCTGAATACTGTATAGCTTTCCAGGCAACATCTTTTAGATGTCTAACTTAAATTTCCACTATTTCTTGTTCACGTTGAAAATAGAATAGTTCTGGGACTTTTCTGGTGGTCCAGTGGTTAAGACTCTGAGCTTCCAGTGCAGTGGGACCCAGTTTGATCCTTCTTCATGGAACTAAGATCCCACATGCTACAACTAAGATCCCGCACAGGCAAATAAGTAAATAAAAATAAACATATATAAGATAAGAAAATGGGACAGTTCTTAGGTGGAGAGGGGAAATGGATAAGTCTTACTCTCTCAAAGGGTACGTGTACTGTTTTGTTCCTGAGAGTTTGAAATGACTGATATCACATATTACTTTTCAAAAACTTGGTGTTTACCATTCTAAGTACTCTATAAAATTTTTAACTCATTAAATTTCAAGCAGCACTGTCGGTAGATACTATTATTAGTATCGTCATTATACACTTGGGGCAGGTGTGGACTGTGGCACAGAGGAATACCTAACATGAGGCTGCACAGTTAATAAATGAGATTAAAACTGGAATTCTAACCCAGGAACTCTGCCTGCAGAGTCTGTGGCCTGAACCACTAGGCCAGGCTGTGTGCGTTCAATGGAGGCTTGAGTTTACAATAATTTCACTACTGTGGGGTTCATATTTCCATATTCATGAATTGATATGTTTACCAAACAATTAAAGTAAGATTTTTCAAAAGTGCCCAGTAGTTAAGTGTTCAACTCTCAAAAGACTGTTGATTAGAATTTTGCCACGAGAGAATCCATTAATGCTTCTCTGAGCCAATAAAAGGAAAAGATCGCACTAGCATTTCTTAGAATGTGTTCCTTGCATGTACGCCCTTACAGGATGTTCCCTGTAAAGAGGCTTCTGTCGTCAAGGAAGTTTGGAGAACTTCACGTGCTATATCCATTATTTGAGATTCACAGAACACATATTAAAAGTACCAAAAATATGCAGGGAAGATATATTCTTAACCTTTTTCAACCTAGAATTTACAAAGTTAAATTGACCAAAGGATAATTTTTTTTCACAAAATACTTAGTAACATCCTGTAGAAGCAGTGTTGTATAATTTTAATTGGGTTCCTTAAAATCAAAGCGTTGACTGAGATTTCTAGAAGGCAAGCAAATAGCGGCTGAAAAAAATGACTGAGAAGTGAAACAGTGATACAGAGGATTGTCTTTTAGCTTGCACTGTATAAAGTCTCCTTCTAAGGTCTCTAATAATCTCCTAAACTGACATTTCCCTTTGTGGATAACACCGTTGGATTTCTTCCTGATCTTAGTCAGCTCTAGATGTGAGCCTGGGAAGCGTGTGATGAAGCTCACTTGCCCTCCCCTAGTGTGTTGCTGATGTCTCCTCAAATGCCTCCTTTGTTTGACATTTTAGAGTGATTTCTAAATGCTCAAAAAGGGCAGATTCTAAATCCAGATCTGGTGAGAAACTCTGTTACTTATCTGAGAAGAACAGCTATGAAGTGTGCACCCGGATGTGAAAAGGAGATCTTTTTAAAACACAGAAATATGAGAGAAGTGGAGGGGTACTTGATATAGAGATTTGTTATTTATTGAAGGCTCCGTAGTCATTGCATCACTTCATCCTCTAATTTGTCTACATCTGGGGGCTGGAATTCCCAACCCCGTTGTAAGAATGCAGTTAAGAACACTGTATTCACTCTCTCTTTCATACACACACTCTCTCTCTCTCTCAATACAGTCAGGTTTAAGTTCACTGCATTTTGGACACCTGGTTCTGACTGTGGAATTATTGCACCCCTGGCTTTGTCTTCTCTTCTTACCCCGTCCTGGTGGTAGTCACGCCACCCCCAGTCTTTTGGTCCCAGCAGTCTCAAGAGAGCACAGAGAACAACTCCACTTTCTCAGGGTCATTATTGCTCCTGTCTCTCTCCCTCAGCTGGGCTCCCAAAGCCCAGGACAGTAGGGACCGCTGTCTGCAGGCACTCTCAGTGATGCCTTTCCATTTTTCATTAGACTTGGCTCTGCCCAGGCAGGGAAGAAACTGCTCTCTGGAAGTGAACTTGTGACCCGTGCAAAATGAATTCACTTTTCCACGGCACCAGAGGACTATTTAGTAAATGGCTTTCATTGCACAGAATACCACCCTGTGTCCTAGAAGATGGAACTGGTGTCATAGAGGTGAGTTATTTTCTCTCTGAGCTAAAGTATTTCTACACAGTGAGCTCTAGGGGACTCATGAGCCTGAGCCTTTTTTTTCCCCCTTGTATGTGAGATCTTAGTTCCCTGACCAGGGATGGAACCTGAGCCCTCTGCATTGGAAGCACAGAGTCCTAACCACTGGACTTCCGGGGAAGTCCCACGCCTGTGTTTTGTAGGTGGACTAAAGGACATTTGTCTGAGGGTTGGCTGGGAAAGGGCACGCATGGGGATTGTGTTTGGCCCCCGAAGTTTCTAGAACTGGTCAGGAGGGTTTTCTGGAGACTCTCAAAATGAAATTCTTTTCAAAAATGATTTATTTTTAATTGGAAGATAAGTGCTTTGCAACATTGTGTTAGCTTCCACCATGCATCAACATGAATCAGTCGTCGGTACACGTCTGTCCTCCTCTTGAACCTCCCTCCCACCTCACAGCCCATCCCCCACCTCTAGGTGGTCACAGAGCACCAGCTTTGAATTCCTTGCATCATACAGCAAATTCCCACTGGCTATCCATTTCATATACCATAATGTGTATGTTTCAAGACTACTCTCTGTATTCGCCCCACCCTCTGCCCCACCACCATGCCCACAATTCTGTTCTCAATGTCTGCATCTCCACGGCTGCCCTGCAAATAGGTTCATCAGTACCATCTTTCTAGATTCCACACATGTGCATTTATATATGATATTTAGAATGGAATTCTTGACCACAGATTGCTGCAGCAACATCACTTAGGATGACCACAATGATGGTAAAAACTCCTCATGTGACTCCTATTAAATACTGGCTCAACAGAGGATGTTTCACGTGCATTACATCAGTCACTTTAGCAACACCAGTGTGAGATAAGTTTTGATTTCATTTTATGGATAAAGAGATTAAACTTTAGAGGGTTAAGCCACATACTTAAGTTCATGCACATAGAATACAATGGAGTGAGGGTTCAAATGTATTCATTTATTTAACAAATATTGATGTTTTAGGAATTGGTCTAAATGCCAGGAATATGGAAGGAATATAGCAGGTCTAAATGCCTGCTATAGCAGAGAACAAAATCCGAAAAGTGAATATATCTATTAGGTGACAAGAAGAGGAATGGAGAAAAACATCAGGCGGAGCATGTCGAAAGCAGTTGGATGGATGACTGTTCTATTTCACGTGGCAAGCCATCAGGGACACTCTTTCCAACAAGGAGACATTAAGGACAAATAAAGGAAATGTGGAAGCAAGTCAGGTACATGTTTCAGAGACAAAGAAGACAGTAGGTGCAAGAGGCCTGTGGTGGACGTGTGCTTGGCCTGGTCAAGGACAGAGAAGAGTAGTGTGATGGGAGCAGAAAGAGTGAGGCGGGTATGGGTCAGACAAGTTGCCAGGTCACGTAAGGGCATGTAGGACACTGTTAGGGCTTTGGTATGCACTCTGAAAGCCACTGGAGAGGTCTAGCAGAGACGGTATTGAGGCCTTACATTTTATTTATTTTTATGATATAATAAAAGTCAGTTTAGCCCAACAGTAATTTATTTCTACATTACACACTTTGAACATTTCTTTAGTTTTATAAATGTAATTTATCAATTAGCCATCAGAGATTCCCAATAATGTAACAGAGGAAGATAATTCATAAATTTCTGTTTCAAAACTGTGAAAAATTACTAAAACATACCAAATATATTTTGCCTAATTCTTAATATGTTTTCTTTTTCACAATAGTTGATAGTTATTATAAAATATCATAAAAGTCCTTCAGGAAAGAAATCAAAGTTACAAAGGGACTATTATATTTCTTTACAAACCCAGGATAGTATTGTCTCTGGGATCAGAGGCCTTACATTTTAAAGAGCTGCTGTGTTGAGTATAGCCTGTAAGGAGGCAAGGACAGAAGGTAAAAGTATCACTATGAGTTATTGTAACAATCCAAGCGTTAGATGATGGTGGATGAGGCTGGGTTGTGGCCATGGAGGTAAGAAGTGTTTGAAGGTTACGGGATTTGGTGACGGCTTGGATACAGAATGTGGGAAAATCTTGGACTCAAGGACGATGCTGAGGTGTTTGTGCTGGGAAACCAAGAGGATGCGATTGTCATATACAGAGATAGGAAGGCTGTAGGAGGAGAAGTTTGGGGAGGGTTTGGGGAGGGCAGATCAAGAACTTGGTTTGGGACAAGTTAAGTTGGAGACGCCTAGCAGACACTCAAGTGGTGAGACTGAGTAGGTTGGTGTGCATGTAAATCGGGAGTTCAGGGCAGAGATATGAGTTGGAGATCACAAATCTGAGATTCTTCAGTTCAGTTCAGTTCAGTTGCTCAGTTGTGTCCAACTCTTTGCAACCCCATGAATCGCAGCATGCCAGGCCTCCCTGTCCATCACCAGCTCCTGGAGTTCACTCAGACTCATGTCCATCAAGTCGATGATGCCATCCAGCCATCTCATCCTCTGTCGTCCCCTTTTCCTCCTGCCCCCCATCCCTCCCAGCATCAGAGTCTTTTCCAATGAGTCAACTCTTCACATGAGGTGGCCAAAGTACGGGAGTTGCAGCTTTAGCATCATTCCTTCCAAAGAAATCCCAGGGCTGATCTCCTTCAGAATGGACTGGTTGGATCTCCTTGCAGTCCAAGGGACTCTCAAGCGTCTTCTCCAACACCACAGTTCAAAAGCATCAATTCTTTGGTGCTCAGCTTTCTTCACAGTCCAACTCTCGCATCCATACATGACCACTGGAAAAACCACAGCCTTTACTGTATTTTAAACCGTGAATCAGTTGAGATCACAAGGGGCTGAGTGTAAAGAGAGGAGAAAAGAGGTCTCGGGTCTGAGCCCCAAGCTAGGGACATGAAATGATCATGAATGCAGGAGAAAGAGGAGAGCCAAGGGAGGGTGGTATGCTGGAAACCAAGGGCAAACACATGTCAAGGAAGAGACTGTGACCGTCTGTGAAAAAATGCTGCTGCCAGTGTGTTAAGATGAGAACTAGGAACTGACCACTGGACTCATTCATTCAGCAACAGTCGATGTATAACTTCAGAAAAGAGGACCTGTTTTGGTGAAGTAGAGATGCTGAAAGTTTGGAGGAGGCTCAAGGCCATAGTCCATGGGGTTGCAAAGAGTTGGACACGACTGCAGTGACTTAGCATGCCCACGAGAGGTGGCAACAAGAGCAGCTGGAGGCAGTGGGTATAAAAACAAACAATGCTTCACCCCCAAAGCCCCTAAAACTCCTTTGAGAAATTCTGCTGTGAAGCAGAGTGCTGGGATGGCATGGGGAGTTGAGTTGAAGGATTTATTATTTATTTTTAATTGGAGGGTAATTGCTTTACAATATTGTGTTGGTTTCTGCCACACATCAACATGAATCAGCCATAGCTATACATATGTCCCCTCTATCTTGACCCTTCCTCCCATCTCCCACCCCCTCCCACCCCCTCAGTTGTCACAGAGCTCTGGTTTGAGTTTTCTGAGTCATGCAGCAAGTTCCCACTGGCTATTTTACAGCTGATGACGTGTATGTTTCCATGCTATTACTCTCTCAGTTCGCCCCACTGTCTCCTTCCTAAGCTGTGTCCACAAGTCTGTTCTCTATGTCTGCGTCTCCATTGCTGCCCTGCAAATATGTTCATCAGTACCATCTTTCTAGAGTCCATGTATAGGTGTTGGATTTATCTTTATGTGTTTATTTTTTTGGCTGCACCATGCAGCTTGCAGGATCTTAGATCCCTAATGGGGGATTCAACCCTGGTCCTCAGCAGTGAGAGCACAGAGTCCTATTTATTAAGGATTTGTTTTAAAAGATGCTTAGTATCAGGGCAAGTGTATATGTGGATACGAACACTCTAGCAAAGAAAGAAAAAAAAATGATGCAGAAAAGATAGAGTAAATCTTGAAGTGATATCTTTGGGTGGGCCTTAAGAAGGGAGGGGGAAGAAATCAGTTGTAGAAGCATGGACGGTTTATGCACTATGGGAGAAAAGAGGCACGAAATATTGGATCACGTGGGGTATGGTAGGAGCATGTGAAAATTCTTCTCCAATTGATTCTATATTCTCAGAGAAATTGGAAGTCAAGTCATTAACCAAGAGGGAGGATGGGGAGGAGATATTGGAAGTTGTAAGAGAGGAGGCAGGAGAAATCTAGGAGCATGAAGGGCTGTAGATAATGATCTTGAACTTAAGATGGGACCTGAAAGCCTGGTTGTGTGCTTTTGTCCAATCACATCCAGTCTTTATCCACGAAGGTGTGGGGTTTAATTGAGGCTGTGGTTTCCCTAGATGAATGAGAAGAAACAAAGAAAAGGTAAGGAAAGGTTTACAGTGGTGACTCACAGCTTCTAAGCTTTGTAGAGAGGGAAGCAAGGAAATAAGCAACGAAAATAGTAGGATCGATAGCTTTTATCCTGGTGGGTCAAGGAGTTGTGGCAGTTGGGGTACCAGAGGGAGTGGTGTAATGGGTGGATGGGCAGCAGGAGATTTAAACTAAGATTACAAAGAGCATGTAGTTATCGACACTGACAAGATTTAGGGGGTGACTATGTGACTGGGCAGTTGAAGTAAGTCAGCAGTGGCAGAGAAGGAAAAGATCATGGGAAGAAGGGCCGGTCTAGGAATTGAGAAGCCAGAATATTGAAGGGTTCATTTACACGGATCTTGAAATCAACAACTATTAAGATGGCCAGGTTGCTTGTGAACTTGCAGCTAAGAGTACTAAAGAATGAGGGAGGGTGATGAGGGTCTGGAGAATACCTCAACAGGAGAAGCAGTGGACATCTAGGCTGAAGGCTGGTCATGCAAAAATGGAAGATTTTTAGAAGAAGTGAGATGTCAGTGGGGAGGAAGCAGGTCACCCAGTCCACCTCCAGGCCCCGTGACTATGACAGCCCAGGACGGTGAGAAAGGAAACAGCCCACATGCATGAGGGTTGAAGTGGGGGCAGTGTCTTCAGATGACAGGTGGTTTCACCTGGAGCAGGGAGGTGATAGAAATGTTCAGAAAAGATGTTGCGATGTGGGATTTTGTTGATGTTTAGTGAGTTTCAGAGGACACAGTGTGAAAGTTGCAGGAGTTAGGCAAGGGTGGGAGGGAGAATTTGAGTAGATTCCTGAGATGAGGGCTGGGGTATGAGGGGTGGTCTGGAGTTACGCATCTGTAGAGGCTGTTAGACAGGGATGAGAGGTATGATGGGATTAAACCAGATGATCTTTACAGCAGATAGTGATATTGAAGCTGTGCGTGTTGGTGGTGGGAGTGGGCAGGGAAGATGTATGGGGTCTTCCCAGGAGCACGCAGAGCTTTGGAGCCCCCTCTTGTCTCCTGCCAAATGAGATTAGGGGAGGGTGGACATATCCAGAGCACATGAGGTTCTGGCCTCATTTCTGTTCTTGAGGATGCAGGTGAGGAAGTCCATGCCAGAGTTTGTGCTTAGCGTCAAGGATTGTAAGCTGGGGTTGGTGGCTCCTGTGCTTAGACTGGACTATCACATGTGGGTGTCTTGGCACGAGAAACAGTATCAGTTAGCCACTGTCTCTCTTCACTTCTGACTCTGCTCTCCTCTGAGTTGTCTTCATTTTGAGGAAGATTCTCCCCATGCCATGATAAAGTCAGTCTAACAGTTCCAGCCTTATACCCATTCATGTAACCACCCCTTAGGAAAGAAATCATTTCCTCTGGTGGTTCTCCAGACAGATACCTTGGGTTCCTCTCTATGGCCTGGATAGATTCATATTCCCATTGTGGCCAAGAAGATGTGGGACCACAGCTGGCCAGGTATACCCCCCGTCCTGGAGTTAGTTCACAAGAACAGGGAGTATGGGAGGACAGGTCCCCAGTGGAAAAAATTAAATATTTTGTACTACATTTATTTGGAGGAGATCTGAGTGACGAGATTGCGGGGTATAGGGACAGTGTGTCCAGCCATCCTCTGTTTTCCTGAATAATTCAACATTGGTTGAATAGTTTTGCATAGATGTTCAGCTGAACAAAAGCCCAGCAGTTCATCAGACCCATCCATCTTGGAAAGCAATTTAGGCATCATCCATTGTTAATTACCTCTTTCCAACATCAGTCAGGATAGTCTAGATTTTGTCATTGTTACAAATAACCACCCAAATCTCAATGGATTAAGCTTAATGATTGCTTGTACAAAGTCCATTGTGTGTCCCAGGCAGCCATCTGTCATGTGGTTTCTCAGGGATCCAGGATGTCTTGGTCTTATGTGGTTCCACCATCTCAACAAGAGGCCTCCCCAGGAGCATTGTACCAGGATAGAAGGAGACTGGAGAATTGGTGGGAGTGGGCTTGGGGGCAGATTTTTACCACCTTCGCTTGAAGTGATTTCATTTCTACTCATATTTCAGTGGCCATGACTTGTCACATGTCTGACAGGAGACACAGGGACTCCTCTTTGCTTCCATAGATACCCGTGCACACTTTCGTCATAGCACCTGAATTGCAGTGTGAAACTAGATGTTTGTGTGTCTGTTCTCCCCCAAAGACCGTGGGCATCTAATTCATCTTGGCATCTTTGGTGCCCGGTACAAGCCAAATACATTATACCATTTAAAAATGTGTGAATTGAATTAGTCCAGCCTATTCATTTGTCATAGGAGCCAAATAAGATCCCTAACTGTGCCTGGAAAAGGACAGTGATTGACTCAAGTTTGTATAATTAGAAACAACACAAGAACCCTGTGTAGTTGACATTTAGTCAGACTCCCACCAATGTCACAAAATATTATGTGCAGGTTGTACATTATAAAGGGGATGCCTGGCCAAGCCTGTATTAGGTTTGATGTCCTTGCTATAGGCTGTGCCTACTTGCAGGAAGCAGAGGCTTTTTCTTCCTATAAAGCACTATGTACTGGTCAAGCCATGCACCTTGGAGGCTGCGTCTGCCAGAGGAGAATATCTTTCCCTGATTTGCATTAAGATACTGAATCGTCTATTAGTGTGGTACATGGGACTACCCTGGAGCTCAGACTGTAAAGAATCTGCCTGCAGTGCAGAGACCTGGATTCGATCCCTGGGTCAGGAAGATTCCCTTGGAGAAGTGAATGGCAACCCACTCCAGTATTCTTGCCTGGAGAATGCCATGGACAGAGGAGCCTGGCAGGCTCTAGTCCATGGGGTTGCAAAGAGTTGGACGTGACCGAGTGATTAACACTTTCACTTTTCACTTGAACTAGATACTGATGAACCTATCTGCAAGGCAGCAGTGGAGAAACAGACATAGAGAATAGACTTGTGGGCACTGTGGGGGAAGGACAAGGTGGGATGAATTGAGAGAGTGGCATGGAAACATACGCATTACTGTATGCAAAATAGATAGTAGGAATTTGCTGTGTGACTCAGGGAGCTCAAAGCAGTGCTCTTTGCCAGCCTAGAGGGGTGGGATGGGTGGGAGGTGGGGGAGGGGTTCTAGAGGAAGGATACGTAAGTATACCTGCAGCTGATTCGTGCTGATGTATGACAGACACTGACACATTATTGTAAAACAATTATCCTCCAATTAAAAATAAATACGTTTAAAAAAAGAAAGAATAAAAAAAAAGATCCTGAACCATGGACAATGTCTGTGTGCCCCTAACATTCATATGTTGAAACCTAATTTCCTAATCTCTGGTTTTAGGAGGGGGCACTTTGGGAGGTGAATAGATCATGAGGGTAGAGCTCTCATGAGTGGAATTGGTGGCCTTATGGAAGAGACCTCTGAGAGCTTCCTGTGGTTTTCTTTTTTTTTTTTTTTGCTATGTGAGGATATAGTGAAAAGACAGCTGGAAGTGAGCCCTCATCAGACTCTGATACTGTTGGTGCCTTGACCTTGGACTTCCCAGCCTCTAGAACTGCAAGAAATAAATTTCTGTTGTTTATAAGCCACCCAAATTATAGTATTTTGTTTTAGCAGCCCAGACAGAGACATACAGTAAAGGTCAATATTAGCTCCTCTTTTGCCACAGGACATGTTAAGCACCTGATACCGTTCAACCATCCAGGATCATGTGGCCTAGCCTCTAAGGCCAGGAAGAGAATAATAACCCTTTGGGCTTCCAAGAATGGATCACAGATGGATGCTCTGATTGTTTGCTCTTCCCACCCGGGAGAGATGGGAAGAACACTCTCTTCACTGCCCCTCCCCGAACCCCATACCTTTAAAATCTTGCACAGAAATTGAATTGCCCAGCAGAACAGCTCTGAGGAGCCCTCCCATCCCCTAGACCCTCACACCACTTTGAGCCACAAGGATGACCAGCTGATTCTGGATCTTTCCATACTTCTTTTTGAGAGACTTCTTGGATCAGTCCCCTGTGGGTTACAAATCTTTTTTCCTTACTCCTTACTTCCCATATGATAACCCTTCACTTGCCTGCATGTTCCCTTATCCCCACACTATTCCACACATCCTAAAATCTGACCCTTCTTCCATGCCTTGGTGTCTGTCCCAATCCTTCCACCATGCCCTTTGGAGCTCTGTCTTTACCAGACATAAATTCTCATCTTTTCCCCTGAATGTTCCCTTTACCTTCTCATTCTAACTAGAACCTGGCTCCCCCTGGGGACTCTGTCTCCTTTGCAGTCCTCTCAAGGAGACACTTTGATTTCATACCCCGCGAATCTGAAAGCCTGGAAAAAGGGTAAGTCTCTTCCTTACCCCCCTTTACTGCTTCTAATTAATCATGGCTCTTGCTTCCAACTTCAAAGATCCGAGCCCCTTTGAAGCGCAGCATCAGATGTTACCACCTGCTACCCCACCTTGCTGCTGTCATTCACTGACCTCAGTCCTCGGTGCCTCCAGCACCTGCTCCGCTGTCTTTATCTCTCCTGCTGCTGATAACGACAGTGACAGTATTTATCCAGGGCTCTTTTTTCTCTTGGAACTCTTTTAAGCTCTCTGAAAGTATTCTTTTATTTAAATCCTGTAAAACTATGAGAGGAATACTATCATCGTCTTCATTCTATAGATGAGTAAGCTGGGACCCAGAGAGAAATCTATTTTGCCTAAGATCACACGCAGTTGGTGACAGAGTCAGGGCTGGAAGTACAGCTGGGCTCCCGAGCAAATACCCTTAAACAGTGTAGTAAGCTGTTTCCCTGTTAACATTCCTGGCAACCTTAATGTCTCTGCAGACACTCAACACTCTGGCCCTTCTGATCCTTTATCTCCTTGGTTCCCCTGTCCTACCACAGGTCCTCACTCCTGAGGTCTTTGCTGCGGTTACAACACCATTATCTCCAAATGTGGATTTCAAGTTCTTCCCTCTCTGGTGTCACCTCCTGTTTTCCCAATCCTCTATTGCATTTTTAAACATTTTCTTTCTTTATTTGGTTGCACCAGGCCTTAGCCCCAGCACTTGGAATCTTTGGTTGCATCATGTGCGCTATTAGCTGTGGCTTGTGGGATCTAGTTCCCCAACCAGGGATAGAACCTGGGGCCCCTGCACTGGGAGCTTGGAGTCTTAGCTACTGGACCACCAGGGAAGTCCCTCCAACTCTCTATTGTAGTAATCCCACTTCAGAAATTCCTCTGATTCATGGAAGCCTCAAATCCAACAACTTTATAGACCCTATTATTCCACTTACAGTAACATCCCTTGAAATCCTCCTTTCCTTTCAGTGGAGTTGGCAGCAAACTGGGGGAATACTTTCTGATTCTGTTAGGTAATGCCAAGTAACAAATCACCCCAGAGCTTAGTGGTTCAAAACAAGCATTTTATTTGCTCACAATCCTGAGGGTCAGAAATTTGAGCAGGGCTTGACTGAATGGTTCTTGTGCTCACTGTGGCATCAGCTGGAATCTCTCATGAGGTTGTAGTCAAATGGTAAGTGAGATTGGAGTGTCCCTAATGGCTTCCGTCTCAAGTCTGGAACCTTGGTGGTCATGGTAGGATTATTCTCTCTGTCTCTCTCAATTCATGCTGCACTGCAGGAGTCCACCTTGGACTTCTTTACACAGCAGTTGGAATCTCAAGAGTGAATATCCTGATTAGCAAAGCTAGAAGCTGCAGAAGTCACACAGTGTCAGAAGTTACACAGCATCACTTCTGCTGCTTTCCATTACTTGAAACAAAACATATGGCGAACCCAGATCCAAAGGGAGCAGAAATAGACTGGATCTCTGAGGGGCAAGATTACACTGCAAAAGAGCAAGTGGAAAGGGCGGGGGAGGGTTGTTGAGCCATCTTTGGAAACAATTTAATTATGACACAGCATTACAGTTTCCCCTTTGAGTGGGTTTGTATTGATACCTCCTGTGTCCTCTTTCCCTTTCTTCTTGCATGGTAATATTCCCGAGCTGGTCAAGCCCACCCATCAACTGACTCCATGTCTGCACCTGAATATCTGAATGTTTCTGAAGAAAGGTCACACAACCTTCTAACCATTCTCACTTTTTATTATTACCATGAGTCTCAAATCATCTTTGAAGACTTCTAGACATTCTCAACAGTTTCCTGATATTCACCCTCCCACCCTCCAGCAAGACCATTTCACACCTCTTCTCCTTCCTTAAATCTCCAACATCATTCTATTACTCTAGCCCATCCTGGGGTTAGCATCACCTTACAATTTTTATGTGTAATTAGATGACAAGTACCTCATTTTCCTACCATCACATCCATCAGTTTATAAGAATTAGAACTCATACTCCTTGCTTTCTATTCTGTTGACGTGGAGACAGAATCCCTGATCCCATCCAAGGCAAAGCCTTCCACTTGTGCCTCTTCCATCCTTTTTCACCTCGTTACATACTTCTTTCCTGCATCTCTCTTTCCTCTCTCTAACATCAACTTCTTGATCTCTGGGGATGCCTTCTTGTCTCTATTTGTACTCTCTTTTTGGCGATCACAAATAATCTCTTCGTCTTAATACAGTCCATCCTCTGATGACTTCTAAATTCTATCTCTAGCTAGGGCTCATATATCCTGCTGCCTACCTGAATGTCTAATAGGGGTTTCAAAATTAGCTGTACAGAACAATGGGTCTAACCCCTTCCTCCCAGTCTCATCTGCTGTTCCTCAGCTTCCCACTGGAGCAAAGGCCATCACCTTTCATTCTATTTCTCATGATAAACATCCCACAGTCCTAATAGATTCCTTAATTTTCTCCATCCATTCATCTATCCATCAATCCATCCGTGAGTCCTTCCACTGTACTTTCAAATATTTTGAATTTGCCTGCTTTACCATTTCCACTGCTATCACCTCAGCCGAAGCCACAATAACATCTTGTAGTTGCCCACCTTGCCTTCATTTTTCAACTTACTTTATTACGAGTTGAGTACAGGCATCACTGTGTGGTTAAAATAAAAATTTATGGCATCAGACTGCCTGGTTCAAATGACAACTTAAATAAAATGACAGGCAACTTATTAAGGAGCTTCCTGGGTGGCTCAGTGGTAAAGAATCTGCCTGCCAATGCAGGAGACGCAAGAGACACGGATTCGATCCCTGGGTGAGGAAGACGCCCTGTAGAAGGAAATGGTGATCAGCTTCTGTATTCTTGCCTGGATAAAGAATCCCATGGACAGAGGAGCCTCGTAGGCTACAGTGCATGGGGGTCACAAAGACTCAGACACGAACGACTGAGCATTCGTGCATGGCATTGCAACTTATTAAGGTGAATATCAGGCCATTTCACTCTTTTTCTTAAATCCCTTTAATGACTTTGCATTGTGGTGGAACAAAATCAAATGGTTGATCATGGCTGAAAAGGCTCCTGCCAAATTTCTAAACTCAACTCCTATACTCAGCCTCCCCTTTACCCACTCATTCCAACTGGCCTTTCTAGCCTGAGAACATGCTCTTTCCAGTCCCAGCCCTTGGAATGTGATACTTCTTCAGACATCTGTGTGGCTGCTCTGAGGGCATCATTCACAACTCAGTTCAAGTCACCTCCTCCCAGAGATCTTTTTTGTTTACAGTAAATAAAGGAGATTTCACGTGGCCCCTTGTAGACTCTGTATCACGTTACTCCATTTTCTTCTTAGCATCACTGTCTAAAATGTGCATATTCATCAAACTCCATGTTCACTGTTACTGTTCCTCATCAGAGTGTAAGCTTTTTGAGAGCAAGGACTTTCTCTTGTGATTATAGGCAAGGCCTGACACAGAGGATGTATCTGTACATATTTCTTAACTAACTGGAAAAAAGTGAAAAGTGAAAGTGTTAGTTGCTCAGTTGTTTCTGACTCTTTATGACCCCATGGATGCAGCCTGCCAGGTTCCTCTGTCCATGGAATTCTTCAAGCAAGAATACTGGAGTGGGTTCCCTTCTCCAGGGGGACCTTCCTGACCCAAGTATTGAACCCAGGTCTTCCACATTGCAGGCAGACTTTTCACGGTCTGAGCCAGCCACCAGAGCAATGGACTAATTCTTTTTCATTTATTGAATCATACGAGTAATTCAAGCACATGAGAAAAGTTTAAAATAACGTCAAGGCATAAAACAAGTACAATTATCCTGCCTGCGCTCAGGACCTCCTTCCCTCTCCCCATTCCCTGTTTCTCTCACCTCTGCCTGCTCCCCATCTGGGTCTCACTCCCAAGAAGTAAGTTGGTTTTGAAGTTTGTTGTTATTGTTCAGTAGCTCAGTCATATTCAACTCTTTGCGACCCCACAGACTGCAGAATGCCAGGCTTCCCTGTCCTTCAGTGTCTTCCGGAGTTGGCTTAAACTCGTGTCCATTGAATTGGTGATGCCATCCAACCATCTCATCTTCTGTCATCCTCTCCTGCCTTCAATCTTTCCTAGCATCAGGGTCTTTACAATGAGTTGGCTCTTTGCATCAGGTGTTTGTAGAGTTTATCATATTACCATCACATTTCTCCTCTTTGTCCATTTTTAAAAGTTACATCATTGTTTAAAATGTCTGCCTTTGGTTACCTTTTAAACCATAAATAGTACGTGTAAACTGCTACTTCTTGACTCCTCATTATGGAAGAAGAGGAAATATACACCAACACTTCCTTCCTCTTTTATCTGGCCCCTCCCCTCTCAGCTTCAGTCATTACTTTTACACGATCAAGGTTTATTACATTTATATTCTAATCTGCAGCTATAATTAAGTCTTCTGTGCTTTGACGATAGGTTAGTTTCTTAAAATCGAATACTATTAAATGGCAACTGCAAATGATGATTATGTAAATATTATTCAGTGTAGAACCAAGTAGTTTGATTAGACTTGTAGAGAAGGAAAAATAATCCCAAATCACCAAACCCGTGGCACTCAAAGGAGAAAAATCCAGTCTTCAAGGTCAAATTAATTCTGTTTTCCACTTCATACTCCTTTACTTGCTAAAGTCACCCTGTGGTTTAATTTGCATTGACATATGATTTTTTTTTGACCAGTTTGTTTTCTCTTTCCCCAAATCTCTAATTGCCTCTCTTTTTTTCTTGTTGATATGCAAATTATAACAAAATAAAATCTTTTTAGTGAAGTTACTGAGGGCTCATGCACTAATATTCTGCATGTATTATTTCATTAAATAACCACAACAATCCTATAAAGTAGAAATTATTTTTATACTCATTTTTGAAGCAAGAAAACTGAACCAAAGAGAATTTAAGTAACTTCTCAAGGTCACACACATAGTTTGTAATTTGAACCAAGCAGTCTAATTTTGGAAACTGAGACTTTAATCACGTTGTGATGTCTTTGCCTGATTAGTAAGCATATGAAATTTTTTAATTGCACTGTTATTGAAGCAAATCTATTTTTTTATAAATTGAGGATGTTTTGTGTGAGGGTTTATGACATCCTGATTCAATTTAAACTTTCAAGTTTATTATTGCTGCATAGCTGTCATCTTGACATTGTATTGAAATTCTGGTTTGGTCCATGTCTTCCTTTTTTATAAGTTTTTGCTGGTATTCAACCACAAGTAAGTTTTTCAGAATGGGTAACTGGAAAGTAAAATTTCTGAGTCTTTGTATATTTAAGTTCTTGCATTATATTGCCCTCACACTTGATTTTGAGTGGCTGTAAATTTAGGTTGGAAATAATCTATGAGAACTTTGCCAGGGTTGCTCTGCTATCTTCCAGCATCTAGTAGAGTTGGTGATGCCAATTCTTTTGTAGATATTTTCTCCCCTCTGGAAGTTTTTATCTTTGATGTTTCAAAATTTCCCAAGAATATGTTTAAGTGGGGGTATTTTTTTCTCAGTAATTGGTTTATCCCAGACCTGTGTTTGTACACCAGGAAATTTTCTTCTATGATTTATTTGATGACTTCCTTCCTTCCTGTTCTTTTTTTCTCCCCTTTCCTTCTGGAGTTCCTGCTGGACTGGTGGTGTATTGCTTTAGTTTTTCTCTTTCTTTCCTTTATAAACCTCTCCTTCTTTCTTTCTAGTCGACAATCTAGCTTGACTTTGTCTTCTCGTCCTTCTGTGATTTTTCTTTTGACAATTATGTGATTCCCTAAAGGTTGTAGCTGTCTCTGCACGTGTTCAAGTGTCCTTTTTGATTTTGATAGCTGTGGTGTGTTTTTTAATCTGTCCATGCATCCTTGATAATCAGTTGCTCTGTTTGCCATAGAATTTCTCTCGTGTTGTTTATTTCCTCAGCTGTTTGTTGAGCTTTGACTGCTTGTTCCTATTTGTAATAAAAGGACTAGATTTTCTACTATGGGTCACTAGTGCAAGTTTCTTCTGGAGCTGAGTAAATCTGTTCCTACAGCAGATCCCACCACCCTTCGCTTTCAAAAAGATGTCTGAGCTACTCATACTCCGGGGGCAGCTCACACTGCTTGCTCTTCTTATATAACCCTTTGTATTTTTATCCAAGTGAAGCCAGAATAAAGTGAGTCTTGTGGGAAGGCTTAAGGGAAAAAGACATTATAAAAAGTCAATGTGTGGCTTGCAGGATAGATGTGAAGAAGGGAAGTCTGTCTTTAAGTCGTGGTTCTGGCATGGGTTAGTATTTAATGTGGTTGATTGTGTACAAGGCCACCCTACAGGGTTTTTTTTTTTTGTTGTTGTTGTTTCTAAAGAAAAACTTTTAGAGCAGTTCAAGGTTCATAGCAAAATCGAAGGGAAGTTACAGAGGTTTCCCATATATCCTCTCTCTCCTTATATATGTAGCAGCCCTCCACCCCCCCCCCCCAACTATCCACATCTCCCACCAGACTGGTACATTTTTTACAACTGATGAACTTACATTGACACATCATTATCACCTGAAGTCAACAGTTTACGTTATGGTTTGCTCTTTGTGGTGTACAGTCTATGGGTCTGGATAAATGTCTGGATTATTCTAACATCACATAGAGTGTTTTCTCGGCCCTAAAAATCTTCTGTGCTCCACATATTCATCACTCCCTCTTCTCAACCTCTGGCAATGTGCGTGCACACTCAGTCGTGTCCTATTCTTTTTGACTGCATGGACGGCAGCATGCCAGGCTCCTCTGTCCATGGAATTTTCCAGGCAAGAATACTGGTGTGGGTTGCCATTTCCTCCTCCAGGGGATCTTCCCAACCCACGTCTGCTGAGTCCCTGCATTGGCAAGTAGATTCTTTACCACTGAGCCACCTGGGAAAGCTCTGGCAAATACTGATCTTTTTATTGTGTCTGTAGGTTTGCATTTCCCAGAATGTTATATTATTGGAATCATATATCGTGGAGCCATTCCAGATTGGCTTCTTTTACTTAGTAATGTACATTTAAGCTTCCATAGCTCTTCATGGCTTGACAGCCCATTCCTTTTTAGGGCTGAATAATATTCCTTGTCTGCACGTACTGCAGTTTATTTATACATTCACCCATTGAAGGACATCTTGCTTTCTTCCATTTATAGGATTTTTGATGGTGGTGAGTTTTTTCTCGCCCTCTTAAAACTCAGCGGTCAGGAGAGTGGTCAGGAGATTAAAACCATCTCCTCCAATCCCTGGACATCTACAAAGTCACTGCCCAGCCACAATCATTAGCAGCACGGCAGACCTCCTGGACTCAGAATAGAGAGCAATGTTTAAATCTATATTGTCTAGAGAAGGGGCTGGGTGTGCTACCTGAGACCAGCTCTGGTCTCTTCCTAACTTGGTATTTTGTGTTATTTTACTAATAACATTTTTAATCTTGGGATATAAGATCACTGTGAAAAACTTGAAAAATTCAGAATTTAAAATATTAAATTATCACACAATATTTTATCAACTCGAGAAAAGGTTACAATTTCAATGTATATCTTTCCAGTTTTTCGAGAAGAAATAGGTAGCATACAGTGTGTATAGTTTTTATTTGTCTTTAGAAAAATTTATAGCTCATGTCTTTAAATATTCTTCAAAATATGATTCTTGATGTAGCATCATATTTATTATATGGCTACAGTACCATTTATTTGACTATTTTATACTTTTGATTTTTGGAACATTTCTAGTTTTTGTATTATAAATCATACTATGAGAAACATCCTCATTCATAAAGCTCTCCCTGCCTCCTGCCCCCCATCTCTTATTCCTGGATTAATTCTTAGAAAGGCAGATAAGACCAAAGTGTTTCAATACATTTTAAAATTTATGATACATGCTGCCAAATTGTCCATCTGTTGAGGCTGTATCAAGGAATACAGTTTTTTTTGTTATTGTATAAGAATTCCCTTTTGACTGAACTAACGTCTACACTTGATATTATCTTTAAAAAAACGAGTAGGAGAAGATTTTCTATCCACATGACAAGAGAACATGCTTTTCAATGTTTTTGTTTTGTGTTTTTTATTCTTTATTCTTATGGAGACTAAGTGAAGTTGCTCAGTCATGTCTGACTCTTTGCGACCCCCTGGGCTGCAGCATACAAAGCTTCCCTGTCCACCACCAACCCCCAGAGCTTGCACAAACTCATGTCCATTGAGTTGGTGATGCCATCCAACCATCTCATCCTCTGTCATTCCCTTCTCCTGCCTTCAATCTTTCCTGCCTTCAATCTTTCCCAGCATCAGGATCTTTTCCAATGAGTCAGTTCTTCGCATCAGGTAGCCAAAGTATTGGAGCTTCAGCTTTAGCATCAGTCCTTCCAATGAACATTCAGGGTTGATTTTCTCTAGGATTGAATGGTTTGATCTCCTTGCAGTCCAAGGGACTCTCAACAGTCTTCTCCAACACCACAGTTCAAAAGCATCAATTCTTTGGCGCTCAGCTTTTTTTATGGTCCAACTCTCATATCCATACATGACTACTGGAAAACCTATAGCTTTGACTAGATGGACCTTTGTCAGCAAAGTAATGTCTCTACTTTTTAATATGCTGTCTAGGTTGGTCATAAGTTTTCTTCCAAGGAGTGCTGCTGCTGCTGCTGCGTCACTTCAGTCGTGTCCGACTCTGTGCAGCCCCATAGATGGCAGTCCACCAGGCTCCCACATCCCTGGGATTCTCCAGGCAAGAACACTGGAGTGGGTTGCCATTTCCTTCTCCAATGCATGAAAGTGAAAAGTGAAAGTGAAGTTGCTCAGTCATGTCTGACTCTTAGCAACCCCATGGACTGCAGCCTACCAGGCTCCTCTGTCCATGGGATTTTCCAGTACTGAAGTGGGTCGTCATTGCCTTCTCTGCTTTCACGGAGTAAGTGTTTTTTAATTTCATGGCTGCAGTCACCATCTGCAGTGATTTTGGAGCCCAAGAAAATAAAGTCTGTCACTGTTTCCACTGTTTCCCCATCCATTTGCCATGAAGTGATGGGACTGGATGCTATGATCTTAATTTTTTGAATGCTGAGTTTTAAGCCAGCTTTTTCACTTTCATCTAGAAGCTCTTCAGTTCCCTTTCTGCATCTGCATATCCAAGGTTATTGCTATGGAGATATGGATATTATCTGAGGTTATTGATATTGAGACTAAATATTTGTCTATCCTATTTGCATATCTTCTTTTGTAATTTTTCCTGCTCATGTCTTTTCGCCCATTTTTCTGTTGATATGTCTCTCTTTTATTATATGTGACTTTTACAATTAAGAATTCTCCTCCACGGCTTCCCTGGCAGCTCAGTGGTTAAGAATGTGCCTGCTAATGCAGGAGATACGAGTGTGACCCCTGGTCATGGAGCAGCTAAGCCCATGTGCCGCAAGTATTGAGCCTGTGCTCTAGAGCTCAGGAAGCACAACTGTTGAACCCACGTTCTGCAACTGCTGAAGCCTGCACACTTCTAAGTCCTTAATATATTAAGCCTGAAAATTAATTTCAAGACAAGTAGCATCTTTTCAGGCTTCCCAGGTGGTTCAGTGGTTAAAGAATCTGCCCGCAATGCAGGAGGTACTGGTTGGATCCTTGGGTTAGGAAGATCCCCTGGAGAAGGGCGTGGCAACCCACTCCAGTATTCTTGCCTGGAGAATTTCAGGGACAGAGGAGCCTGGCAGGTTACAATCCATAGGGTCACGAAGAGTCAGACATGTCTGAAGGCGATTGAGTACACATACATAGCATCTTTTCACTATCCAGGCTTCTTTTTCCAACATGTTTATTTTCCTGTGTACTCAAATGGCTAACTTGCTATATATTCAGTAAATTATCTACAACAACATACCTTTGATAAACCTATAAAATCATGCAGAAGTGTGATTTGACCCAAGCAGTCCTGAACCAGCAATCAGGAAATGGATCCTTGCTCCAGCCCTGTCACCAATTGACTATATATGAACTTGAATGATGAGCATTTTTAGGTCTCAGTGTTTTCACCTATAAAGTGAGGAAGCTTTGATGAAGACTTCTTTAAGCTCTCTTCAGCAACAGCAGTCTATAACTGCATGAATCATGTTGCAAAATGTGTACAGCAAGTGGTCCCTTCCAGGAAGAGAATGTTAACTCTAGCTCCCAGCACTGGCGTCCACGGGCATGCACAGAACTGTGATTGAACGCATCCACCTACGGCTCCTTAGATGAAAGTCAGTAAGAAACAGAAGAACTGTGCACACTATGGAATTAGTTTCATTTCTTACCTTTTCTAGCTCTTAGTGCTGTGATAAAGACAAATTTAAAACCAGCCCATCATGCCACTGTTGCCGTTCTGAAGTAGGGGGTGGGCCTTATGTTGGAGGCATGGAGCCGTGGGCACTGTTACCATTTTGCAAAGCTCCAGGGAAGCGAAACAAAAGAAACGGAGCTGCTTTGAAGGTCCCTGCCAAACTTTTCTTAAGAGCAACAGGATTAGAAGGAAAATGAGGCTTCTAAGAGCATGACCAAGCATTTAATACCCTCTTGGAACTCACAAAACAAAAACACAATCATCTTCACCTCACCATTAAAAAAAAAAAAACACGAAGGACAGTGGCTTTGCTTGATCTCATTAATTGGATTATAAAGCTTCGATGGAAATTCTGTTGCAAAGAAGTGAGCAAAGCTTTATGGCCAGGACGAAATAACTCAGAGCAAAGCATCGGGTCCACTCAAGACCTTTCATCCCTGGAAAAATGGGGCTTAATTTCTACATCATAAATGGTTTGAATCTGCACAACTTTTCTTATTGCTTTTGAAAGCAATTCAATTTTAAGAACAAAGGAAGCTTGAACAGCAGTTTGGTGATGGCCATTAATAGCTCTCATTTAGATGGATATTTTGGCAAGCTGTTTTTTTTTTTTTTTTCTCATTGTCACACAAAAAAATGAACTGGTGATGCCTAAGCAAGCAGGAGAAGAGTTTAATATACTGGGAGATAAAAACACAGCACATACTGAAGGAATGTATTATGGACATAAGCCATAAAAATGTTTTCAATTTCTTTTGGTGCTAAGCTACATCATAAGAAACTAGTCAATTTCTGGAGAGTCACTTGAGGCAATTTGCATATAGAATGTTTATTGCAGGATGGCAGCTGTGACTGAATAAACGCTGCCAGTCCTTGTGAATGTTGCCTCTCATCTCTGTCCAGGCTACCAGCATCTGGAAGTTGTGGCCATGCTGCATTAAGAAAAATGATTCAAGGGATTAAGATACATTGTTAAATCTTTCCCACAAAGTTTATATCATTTTGACTTAATTTGCAGCTAATTGATATAGTCTTGTTTGAGGTTTCTCTGAGTCCTCTTAAGGGACTCTTTCAACATCAAGAGAAATAAATGCTTTCTCCTAACTCCAGAACCTTCCATTTTTCCTTTGTTCTGTTTTTAAAAGAATAAATTCACCCCGTCTGTACACACTGATCTCCTGTCCCATTTCATTGTGCAAAACAGCTTACTGTGAAGCCTTCTTTACAACTGGATTCTGGGGAAGCTTTTAATTATGTACTAAGGGGAGGGAGGTTCATGTGGATGAAAGAATGATGAAAATGCTATGAAAAGTGACAAGGAGTAAAAGAGAGGATAATATGTCAAATTAGAAAAGCAAACAGACACATTTCTTTGACTTCATTCTAGATGGAAGAAAGAGGGAGTATTTACAAACCACCCTGCAAACAGAAGACTTCTTTTCCCTGGGAGCCCTGGGAAAGGATGGGGAAGGAGAGGGCAGAGCCAGCCCACAGGTTGCAGCTCCTATGAATTTCCTGGTCCAGATAGAGTGAGAGCAGTGGAGCAGCTCCGCTTTCACTTCCGGTTGCCTTTGAGGTCTGGTCCTGATGCTGAGCAGCCTGAGAGCTCTGGCCTCTTTCCTGGCTGCCTTCCACAGGCTCCCAGTGTTTCTCAAGAGCAAATGTCACCAACTGAGGTTGGTCTTCCACTTCTTGGCGGTCTAAATCAGTTCTCCCAGCTGTATTTGCTCAGGGCATCCTGGGGGTGTCCTTGCTGGCTCCCATGCCATCTATAAATATGCATTGACTTGCATGCTTACTGGTTTTCCTGTCCTGACTGTACCTCCCTGCCAGGGCTCTGCTGTGGCTCCCCAGCACCTGGAACAAGTGCCCAGTACATCCTTGGTGACAGATTAGCGAACTTCTTGGTTTTCTGAGGAAGAATCATCGCCACTCCCATCTCTGCCTTGTCCCGGCAGAATTCTACAACAGCTTGATTTCCATCTGTCTCCATTTTACTTTCTCACTCCCTTCCTCTGTCCTTCCCTCCTTCCCCTATTCATTTGTAACAACTTTATTGGTTTCCTTGTTTTTTCTCCCATGTTGCTCTAGAAGGAAACAGATGGGTAGAGGATTTCAGATGAATACTGAATATCACATCCCCATTGATGAGATCATTTCAGACTTTTCTAAAATTACTCTTCACGGTTGCATGGCCAGGGAGAAAATATCCCTGGGTTTTTGAGAGTGGGGGGTGCTGCTGCCAGATTTAAATTGTTATTAAAGAGACAAAGACTCACCAGGGTAAAGCTTCTGGAAAGTTTTCTTTAGCAATAGAGTATATTCAGTAAATAGCATTTACCTAGGTATGCTGGGTGAGAACTCCTTCTGTGTGTGTGTGTGTGTGTGTAATTACTTGTCACTGTGTCTAAATGTCATATCTGGGAGAAATTATCTTCCTTTAGGCATTTCCAATAGCATCTGCCTTGGGACTGCCAATAGAAGATTACTCAGCCCCAGAAAGAATATTTTAATGGCTCATATAAATAGAATTAATGGGGCTTTCTTGATGGCTCAGTGGTAAAGAACTCACCTGCCAATGCAGGAGATATAGGTTTGATCCCTGGGTCAGGAGGATCCCCTGGAGAAGGAAAGGGCAACCCACTCCAGTATTCTTGCTTGAGAAATCCCATGCACAGAGGAGCCTGGTGGGCTACAGTCCATGGGGTTGGAAAAGAATCAGACATGATGTAGTGACTAAACAATAATTAATAGCATACGATTGTTTTCTCCTCCCTTTAAAAAATGTGGTCAAATGTATCAGAATGGCAATGCCATGCCTTGTGCATATGAAAGACATTCCAGGTATTATTGCCTGCCTCTTACATTTGATTATCACAATCCTTACTCTCCAGAAAATGAAGTGGATGTGGGCTTGGCTCCTTCAGAGAAGCAATCTCAACTTTGTCAGCACTAAGCCCATCTCGTTGTTGAGCCCATCTCTAGCACTGATACTATGAGCTGAGTTGTTAGATTCAAAGATCAAGCGGAGCCTGCCATGGTACTTGGGAGCTAAATCCCCTCTCTTCCCAGTGATGTCTGTAGCAATTTGACTCTAGGTCAGCCATCTCTGTCACCTTCATTTCCGCTTAAGAAGGGCTGCCCTGGTGCAAAACTGCAGTGAGTCTCAACATATAAGTGCAGACAGGGAGATCTGTTGGTTACCTAGCAACGCGGCAACAGAAGCATCCTCTGCTGTTTAGTTTTTCAAGTAATGAAATGATAGTCGCAACATTTTGCATTTAAACAGCACAGTCTCCACGGATCTGACAGTCTGTTGTAAACAGAGAAAAGGAGCCACAAGAACCTGCTCTCCAGGGATGGCTAGCTCCATTTTACAGGTGGCTAGGCTAGAGCAAACACAGTAAAATGAACTTGGGCTCATTTTACATGAGTGGCAGAGCTAGCTAGGAAGCATGCAGAACTTCCAACCAATGGAAAAGGCTAAAGAAAAGAATCTGTAAACCAGCTCATTTTTTCTCATTAAACTTTTCAACTCCTAGGGAGTAGAGAATGTGTTCTTCATATATTTTGAAAAGTACTTGCCTGACTGATTGCTAAATTATAGATGAAGTCGGTGGGTAGGTGGTCTGTATTGCAACCTCAAGGCTGAAAAGAAAATCCACTCTAGGAGGGTTTGCAAGATGTTGTTAGTTTTCTAAAATTGCAGTTATTCTGGGATTGTTTTCTGAAAATGAAATTCATTTCTGGTCCAAAGGTAGTAACTGTTACTTGTCTACGCCTTTTTTTTTTTTTTGCTAACAGTACTGGCTTTAAAAAATTGGCCCCCCCCTTTTTTTTTTGATACTCCTTCCATTCAGAGATAGAATGTTTTTAATCTCTCCTTGAGTCTGGGTGAGCTTATTCAACCCGTAGACTGTCGTGGAAATTATGCTAGATGGCTTCCTAGGCTGATTCATAAAAGGTGATACAGCCTTCCCCCTGTTCATTGAAACATTCACATTGGGAGCCCAGTGAAAGAAGTCCAGCTACCATGAACCCACCATGCTGTGAGGAAACCCAAGTCACCCTGTGGGGCTATGCATAGGCATTTTGGTTAACCATCCCAGCTGAGCTCAGCCTTTGAGTCATTCCCATCCAGGAACCAGATTATTTGAGTGAAGAAAACTCCAGATAATTATGCTGCTTCCCCCACTCCACTACTCCACGCATTCCCATGGTCCCATCAGAAACCCCAGACATTGCAAAACATAATAGTCATTCTTTCTGTACCTTTCTACATTATCTGTAAGAATGATGAGCAGTTTTGATACCTACCCACACCTTCAGCTGAGAGCCTTGACTGAAGGGGTCTTTGCTTGTGTGTTTCAAAGCATTGTTGATGCCATGTGCTACCTTGATCCTGGTTATCCCGAAGATTGCCCACTTCTCACATTTCAGCTGGCTGAGCTGGGTTGGAATTCAATCTGGCTGGCTTGCCAGGTAGCCCTTCAGTCCTGACTGAGGTCTTTGGGATGCTGCTGTCAGTGTAGAGGAGAAAAACAAGTCACGTCTACCCAGCTGTGACTGACGGACTCCTGAGAACGGCGGTTGTGTAGACCCTGTGTCCTGAGTGATGGGCCGTGGCCACTCAGCTGTGTAGTCTCACGTCCAAAAACGCACAGTTCAGTCCCCTCTTTGTGTGTGTGCATTTGCATCTGCTCACTGAGGCATTTCCGTGGTGCTCAGGATAGTGCATTATTTTTAAAGGGGAATTTCTGATTTCAACGTTTCTTGCAGACGTGCAGAGGAAACCTGCTGAGTCACCACAGGTGGCCAAATGCTGTGGCCAGAGCTGCCGTCTGATGGGCTTTCTGATGGAGAGGCCATCGCCAGTGGCCCCTGTGGGCATCTGTGAAGGGGTGAGGAGGTCTTAGTAGGAAGGAGTGCTGCCTTTTGGGACCCTACTTGTCATCCTGGAGGTGGTTGTTTAGCCACTAACTGGCGTCTGACTCTTCTGTGACCCCATGGACTGTAGCCCTCTAAGTTCCTCTGTCCATGGGATTTCCCAGGCAAGACTACTGGAGTGGGTTGCCATTTCCTCCACCAGAGGATCTTTCTGACCCGAGTATCGAACCCGAGTCTCCTGCATTGAAGGTGGATTCTGTACTGTCTGAGTCACCGTTTTCGGTTACAGAGGAAATACCTGGGCTCTTAGATAGACCTAGGTTTGAAAGCCAAACTTGCCATCTAGATACCGTTTGATCTTGGGTCCCTGAGTCTGCTCTTCCCCATCCGCACCATGGAAATGAAAATAATGCTTAAATCAGGGTTGCTGGAAGGATTAAATGAGCTCATTGCATGGCACGGGGCTCAATAAAATGTCCTCTCTGAAAATACAAGTGCCACATCAAGGATTTCTGTAATACAATGAGTGCTTATCAGTGAGTGCTCACTCATCACTGAATGATAATTAAAGCAAGGATTGGCAGGAACTAACTGGAGAGGGTCAAAGGGGAGAGAGAGAATTTGGTAGAAAATGGGTAAGAACACCAAAGACACTGATTTTCTCACCTCACAGCTTACCCAGATGTCTAGCCTTTTATGGAAAACTGGTATATATAGGGGAGAAGGCAACGGCACCCCACTCCAGTACTCTTGCCTGGAAAATCCCATGGATGGAGGAGCCTGGAAGGCTGCAGTCCATGGGGTCGCTAGGAGTTGGACATGACTGAGTGACTTCACTTTCACTTTTCACTTTCATGCATTGGAGAAGGAAATGGCAACCCACTCCAGTGTTCTTGCCTGGAGAATCCCAGGGACGGCAGAGCCTGGTGGGATGCTATCTCTGGGGTCGCACAGAGTTGGACACAACTGAAGTGACTTAGCAGCAGCAGCAGCAGCAGCAGCAGCAGCAGTATATATAGAGTTGGCCAAAAAGTTTTTTTGGGTTTTTATATAAGATCTTAAGGAAAAATCCTAATGAAACTTTTGACCAACCATATATGTGAGTATATATATACATGTAATATATATAATGTATATATGTTAAATATATACTTTAATCACTTCTAAGGTATATATACATAATATGTATAGTATATAAGTATATATATACACATATCTATAATATATACTTAAATACAAGCATATTATGTATATATATGTATTATGTATATACATTTAATATATATTTTAAAATCAATTCTAAGGTACACTTTAAATTTAGTATCTCTGAATTTTGAATTCATTTGACAATTTATGGCCTTATAATTACAATTTTATATGACATATGAATATGAACATATTTCATAATTGTGGCATCTTAGTTTTGATGAATATAGTAATACTTTTATTAACAACAATGGTTCATTAGTACCTCTTAGAACTGTACCATCCAAAACTACAGCCAAAACTGTGAATTTTGAGCACTTGAAGTGTGGCTGGTACAAATGATGATGTGCTATAGCACGAAATACTCACCAGAGGCTGGAAACTTCTTTATGAAAATAAATAATGCTAAAATATCTCCTTAATACTTTTTTGTTGATCATGTGTTGAAATGCTAATACTTTGGCTATATTGGATTAAATAGACTGTATTATTAAAGTTGATTTCATCTGTTTATTTTTCAAGGTCACTAGAAACTGTTAATTTCCACATGCAGATCACTTTTCTCCTGGAAGTGTTGCTTTAGAACAAAGGTCTTGGAGGCCATCTGCTGTGACCACCCTGTAGAAGCTGGATACACTTCAACCTTAAATTTGGTTCAAATGTTGAGACTGATTAAGCCACATCTCAAGAGAGGATGAAAAACTTTGCTAGTCACATAATGAGGCACTCTGGGGAGAGCAGCGTTAAGTCCTGGGTGGTTCCAAAAATAGCCTGAGAGCTGAGGGATGGGAGACTTGTTGCAGTTTTTATAGCCATTTGGGGGTAGAACTGGGTTCCCACATGCTGGCAGAAGCTTGAGTGACTTGAAAGTCCTTGGAGGGAACATCTGGGATTTCTTTTCAGCTTTTCCAGTTGTGGGCCAGAAGTGGAAGAGGGAAAGGGAAAGTTAAAAGCTGTCAATTCCAGGACTTCCCTGGTGGCGCCGTGGATAAGAATCCACCTGCCAATGTAGGGGCCGTGAGTTCAATCCCTGATCCGGGAAGATCCCACATGCTGAGGAGCACCTAACCCCGTGTGCCGGTTACCGAAGCCTGTGCCCTGGAGCCCACATACTGCAACTACGGAGGCCCATGGGCCTACAGCCTGTGCTCCACGACAAGGGAAGCCGCCGCCGTGAGAAGCCCACGCGCCGCTGTGAAGAGGAGCCCCCACGAACCACAGTGAGAGAAGCCCAGCACAGCCAAAAATAAATAAATGAATTAAAAAAAAGATATAACGCTAAAAAAAAAAACCACACACACACCTGTCAGTTCCAACTGCTGATCATAAAAGAGCCGGACTGCTTATTACATGATCTAATCTCGTGCCTTCATTTTACCATCCAGCACCCAGACACAGAAAGGGGAGGTGACTTGCCTAAGGTCTTCAGGCAGCTAGTGGCAGTGCTGGGGCTGGGATCCAGGCCCCTGGAGGTCAGAGATTTTTCCTCTCCTTCACAGCCATTTGGGGAAAGTTTCCTTGGAGGACAAGGAAATTCTTTCTCCAGGGGACAATAGTCTCCATGTTTTGTGGATCTGTTAGGAAAAAGGAGTGCTGAAGGATGGTAGTCAGGCTTAGCATCAACCACACATCCTGCGCACCACCCCCTCGAGTAGGGCAACTCCAGGCCAACTTGGCTATTTGATGACGAGCTGGTTCAGGAAAGTGACTTAAAAAGTAAATAAAACTCAACATAAAATCAAAAGGAAATCAAGAGTCGGAAACAAAACAAAAAACCCCAAAACACAAACAAATCCGTGAGAACAGAGTGGGCACTGTGTGCTCACTTGTTTGGATGTCAAAGCGGCTTTGAGTCAGGTCCGGAAGCTCTCACACCTACATTCTACATGAGGATTAAAAGCTTCCGTGAGAGGTTGAGTCCAAGGACAGGGAGTTCCCATTGCAGGTGCAGAGCTGAAATGCTTTACAGAGGAAAGGGAATAAGCTCATTGGGGTTTGCTTGAGTACATCCAAGAGACTCATTTTAAGTACACAATGTGCATTTTGGAAACCTGAGTATTTAGAAGACTTAGTACTTTTAAGCCAGAGTACTTAAAAACAGGGAACCGGTTTTAAAATCTGAATCTTTGCCTGCATCTTGGCTTCTCTGAAGTGTCAGTAGTTTTGGATTTTCTATTTATTGTATCATACAAAAATCATTCTGAATTTGTCTTGATTTTTCTGGTTTTCTTCCACCCTGGGGAGTCAGGCAAGCTTATCAGTGGAAATGACTTTGGATAGAGTCACCAACAATAACCAGTTCCAGCTGACATTTTCTAGGATGCTGGCACACTCTCTGCTGCCTTCCAGGAAGAGCAAAGGATGGAAGGGGTTGATTGAGAAGCAGATAAAGAGCTCCTCCTGTATCACAGCCTAACAAGAGAATTCCATCAGTGTTTGCATGTAAAGTCAGCTCACAATTGTCTGGCAAATGGGTATGACAGATAGAAAGAGGTAGAAGTCGTGGATGATATCCAGTTACTTATATTTAGCTTTGAACTGTCTTTTGTTGGGTTGTGCTTTCTAAAATTTATTATTTTATTTATTTATTTGGCTGTAGCAGGTCTTAGTTGCAGCAAGCAGGATTTCCACTGTGGCAAGTGGTCTTAGTTGCCCCATGGCAGGTGGGATCTTAGTCCCCGAACAGGGATCAATCTTGTGTTCCCTGCACTGCAAGATGGACTCAACCACTGGTTCACCAGGCATGTCCCTTGAGTGGTGTCTTTTAAATATAGAGAATGAATTTTGTGGTTACAGCAAAACCAATATGTATCAAATTATACATTCTATGGCAACCCTGGGGATGCGACTCGTTATATTGTCTCTATTGATTTTATTATTTACTCTCTGAAGGGCTTTTTATGTTTGGAGAGGAATACTTGCTACTACCTATCTTTCCTTTCATGCTCAATTTATTAACTTGTTGGATTTTATAAAACAATAAGCATTATAGGCGATTAAATAATTAATATTCTAAATACGCGTGTGTGTGCATGCTTCAGTCATGTTTGACTCTTTTGTGACCCCATGGACTATAGCTCACCAGGCTCCTCTTTCCATGGAATTTTCCAGGCAAGAATACTGGAGTGGTTTGCCATTTCCTCCTGATTCTAAACAATTGCATGCTATTTAACATAACTAATACGTCAAAATTGATGAATTTGAGAAGATATCCCCCCGAAACTAAGAAATTTCTTTGATTAAATGCTTTCACACAGTAAATCTTCACAGGTCCTTGTATTAGGATTCTCCTAAATGCTCTAAACATCCCAAGAGGGAGATAAAACACACAGAATATCACAATGATCGCAGTCCTATTTTTCTACTTACAGTATTGATTTCAGTGTTTTATTGATTTCCGTGTTTTCTACCCAAATCTGTATCCTCATTCTCACTTGTGTTCTTATACCTTCCCAAGGTAACAATAACTTCATCAGACCAATTTAGAGAGCAGGCTCTGGGATGCACCATTGGTTCTTGGTCTGGATACGGGACCTGTTTTTTAGGTTCAAGATGATTTAAACCAGAATCCTGGTCAATGGCTCTGGCTGGTCCACTTTTTAATTGTTAATCTTGCTAGTCATGAGATTTCAGGTTCATGATGCTTTTAGGCTTCTGATATTTGTTGTCTTTCTCGCTGCCCTGCCATCATTGTATATTGACCAGATCTTTAAGTCTTATTAAAACATAGTTATGCTTTCCTAGAATCCCATTTTTATTAATAAGTGCATTTACAAGGTCAGGTTTGTGTAGTGAGTTCTCTTCAGGCTGTGTGGTGGATGCTTTGATATGCTTTCCAGCTTCTCCCTTAGGAACTGGGGTACACATCCCCAGCGGGTAGGTGTGTGGCCTGTGGATGGCTGAGCAGAAACTGTCCTTGGACAAAGGGAGCTGTCCTGCCCCAATGACAGGTCGGTGCAGAGGTGCAAAGGTTGACCCCCTTGCTTCAATATTGCAAATCTTTGATATAAGAGCTACTCTAGTTCCACAGCTCCCCATGGATTGGTTTAGGTCTTCCTGCCTTGCATCACAATTCAAATACTCACCCCACCCCCTCTCTCACCTCACACCATTCTGCTTTCCTTACTTGCTTATAGGATTTGTTTCCAGCAAGACACCCTAATCAACCTCAATTTCAGAGTCTTTTTACAGGACGCTTACCTACAAAGGTTGGTATCAGACATAGTCCTAGCAAGTGGAATCCAAAAGAACGGATTCTGGGGACTTCCTTGTGGTCTAGTGGTTAAAAATCTACCTTCTGATGCAGGGGTCATGGGTTCAATCCCTGGTTGGGGAACTAAAATCCTACATGTCCTGGGGCAACAAAGCCTGTGCCCTGCAATTTCTGAGCCTGCGTGCTGGAGCCCCCATGCTCTCTGGCACTGCCACTAGAGAGACCCCCGTGTGCTGCAACAAAAGATCCCAGATGCCACAACTAAGATCGGAAATGACTAAATAAAGCTTTAAAAAAAGAACTCCCCAAAAGAAAAACATGATTTTGCAGCTGGATCACTTGCTAGGTAGCAAGGAGAACCCCATCACTGGTAGCAGACCCCTAATACGTGGTGCAGTTGCTGGTGGGGAACTGGGATGGGACACCGGTGGAAGGGACTTCACTAGCAGTTAAAATAGCTTAGCAGTCAAGCAGTTCAGGGAAAGCAAATATTCTTTTAGGATTATGGAATTGAATGGTGGGTGGTTGGAGATATCAAGGCAC
Source organism: Capricornis sumatraensis (assembly GCF_032405125.1). Classification (NCBI taxonomy): domain Eukaryota; kingdom Metazoa; phylum Chordata; class Mammalia; order Artiodactyla; family Bovidae; genus Capricornis; species Capricornis sumatraensis. The sequence goes on along the minus strand of NC_091069.1, from coordinate 231,803,159 downwards.
TGAGAACAGGAAAGGCTTAGGATGATTCATCACCCATTTCAAATGAAGGGTGAAAAGCAGAAGGCCTCCTTGGCAGCATATGGAAAGATTCTCACTTCCTGTAGCCAAAGGGCAGAAAACACTCAGCATCATCAAATCTAAGGCCTAATTTTAAGAGTAATGGTGATCCAGAAGAGGTTGAATTCTTAAACATGGCAAGACAGCTACCTCGGGATTCTGATGAGAAAGGTGGGACCCTGCGACTTGGAATGGGGTCACCTGGGTTGATGTAATTAAACTCTTACTCTCCAGAATCTCCTGAGTCTCTGAGCCTATAGACTCAGAGTCCTCACTATTAAAGGCTAGTGTGCCCCCTTTCTTAAAGACAAGGAGGAAGTCTCTGCCTTGAAAAGCAGCATACCCCAGCCACTCCCAGGATCTATTTCTACCGCTTCTTTAGACCAATAGCTAGAGTTAGGTCACAGAATCACCTGGCCAAAGAAGAGATGTGCTTGCTGGGGGAAGAGAGGGAGCGGCTGTACCTGGTCAGCACGTGGTGCCCAGAGTTGGAAGAGTACACAAGGGAGGCTGAATCAAGTGGGGATGAAGGTGAGGAGGAAGTACAAGGTTGGTTAAAGGGGAGTTTATAGGTAGGGAAACACCTCACAGGATACATGATTTAAAACTTGGCAAGGACCCTGGGGAGTGAGGCGGATAAGCCCTTAGAATGCTCTTAGAAGCTTGGAGAAAGTGATGGCCTAATGAACATGGAGTAGAAATTCCAGAACTCTGTGGCAGTTGGTGGAAGGGATCAAAGGCTCAGAGAATTGAGCATGCTAGAGAGCATAGACTAAGTAAGGATTTTTAAAAGTGCTAATGGACTACAGCCCATGAGAAAGCCAGAAGAATAAAGGTTGAGCTGGTCAGAAGTACATGAACATCACTGAGAAGTTCAGTGGTGGCTGTATTCTGAAGGCCAGTGCTGATGTTAATAGAAGGTGCCGTTGGAGCACCTAGTTCAGCGCTAACAATGGGGCTGATAGGATCCACAGTACTTCACCATCAGAAATGCGTGCATGCTAAGTTGCTTCAGTTGCGTCCAACTCTGCGATCCTGTGGACTGGACTGTAGCCCACCAGGATTCTCTGTCCATGGGATTCTCCAGGCAAGAATATTGGAGTGGGTTAGTATGCCCTCCTCCGTAGGATCTTCCTGACCCAGGGATCAAACCTGCCTCTCCTGCAGCTCCTGCATTGCAGGCAGATTTTTTACCTCTGAGCCACTGGGGAAGCTGTGAGAAGGGCACAAAAATCATAATTAATGGTAAGATAAAAATGGCAGTCAGAAGCCCTGACCTACTGAGAGCGATGGAGATAGTAACTTGTAGCAGAAAGTGAAGAGGAACTAAAAAGCATCTTGGTGAAAGTGAAAGAGGAGAGTGAAAAAGTTGGCTTAAAGCTCAACATTCAGAAAACGAAGATCATGGCATCTGGTCCCATCACTTCATGGGAAATAGATGGGGAAACAGTGGAAACAGTATCAGACTTTATTTTGGGGGGCTCCAAAATTACTGCAGATGATGATTGCAGCCATGAAATTAAAAGACGCTTACTCCTTGGAAGGAAAGTTATGACCAACCTAGAGAGCATATTCAAAAGCAGAGACATTACTTTGCCAACAAAGGTCCATCTAGTCAAGGCTATGGTTTTTCCAGTGGTCATGTATGGATGTGAGAGTTGGACTGTGAAGAAAGCTGAGAGCCGAAGAACTGATGGTTTTGAACTGTGGTGTTGGAGAAGACTCTTGAGAGTCCCTTGGGCTGCAAGGAGATCCAACCAGACCATTCTAAAGGAGATCAGTCCTGGGTGTTCACTGGAAGGACTGATGCTGAAGCTGCAACTCTATTACTTTGGCCACCTCATGTGAAGAGTTGACTCATTGGAAAAGACCCTGATGCTGGGAGGGATTGGGGGCAGGAGGAAAAGGGGACGACAGAGGATGAGATGGCTGGATGGCATCACCGACTTGATGGATGTGAGTTTTGGTAAACTCTGGGAGTTGGTGATGGACAGAGAGGCCTGGTGTGCTGCGATTCATGGGGTCACAAAGAGTCAGACATGACTGAGCGACTGAACTGAACTGAACTGAACTGAACTTGTAGCAACCTTGCAGGTGAAATAGATGGGCAGCCACAAAGGATTGCTCAATCCATAGGATCAAAAGAAATCAAGGCTAGATTATCAGGAGGTTGAGGGAACTAATTTAATAAAAGTTCACGATATCCCTTGTCTAGTTTCCAGGCCTGAGTCAGTTTTTGTTTTAAAAGATATTTGTTTATTCTGCTGCTCTGGGTCTTAGTCGTGGCAAGCAAGATCTTTTGGTTTTGTCATGTGGGATCTAGTTCTCCGACCAGGGTTTGAACCAGGGCCTCCTGCATTGGGAGTGTGGTGTCTTAGCCACTGGACTTCCAGGGAAGCCCCTGAGTCAGTTTTTGGACTTGGAATTTGTCAAATGCAGGATAGACAAAGTTCCTAGGAAGAATGACCCTGCAATACCACAGCAGGGAAATATGATATAATTCCTCTGGGTAATGATTCCCCAGAGAGCCTCTAATTGTTTACTCAGTTAACTGTACACAGGATAAAGGGGAATACTGAAACATTTCTAAGACTGTTGGCACCAGAGTTGATATTAATACCTGAGGTCCCTTCCTCTTTGATAGTGTAGGTCTAACTCATAGAGTACATTGAGTTCATGGACTCATTCAGAAGTCATTTTCCTGGAACTAACACACTTAGTAGTTTGCAGAACCACCATATTTACTACTTGGCTCTAAGTTTAGAGCTCTTGTAGTGGAAAAGGCAAAGTGGAAGCCTTTAAGGCAGCTGCTGTACTCCTAATGGTCAATTGAGCAGTAGCTTTGGTGGCCCTGAATGCACCACACCTTCCAGTACTCACAGCTTTGAGTTAGTTGTCTTCTCCAACACTGAATCTGAGCTTGGGAAAATGGTGATGAGTAGGCATGATGAATGCAAAGGCTTGATATGAGTTTGCACATAGGGACTTGTCTTCTTGAAATGCTTGCTTTTGGGATCAGCTGCCATATAAAGGAGCTACATAAGAGGAAACATGGAATGAGGGGGTCCCAGCCTGGCAACCCTCTCTGCTAAGATGCCAGCCACATGAATGAAGCCATCCTGGAGATTCCAACCCCAGCTGCCATCTGGCTGCATCTGTGTGAGAGATTCCAAGCAAGATCAGCAGAGGAATGATCCAGTTAGCCCCATGTTAACTCACAGAGTTGTGCTAAGTAATAAACTAGTTGCTGTTTTAAATCCCATATTTTGTGGTAACATTATTCAACAACAGATAACTTAAACATCAGTTCAGTCGCTCAGTCGTGTCCGACTCTTTGTAACCCCATGGACTGCAGCACGCCAGGCCTCCCTGTCCTTCAGCAACTCCTGGAGCTTACTGAAACTCATGTCCGAGTCAGTGATTGCCATCCAACCATCTCATTCTTTGTCTTAAGTTAAACGTGCATGCGTGCATGCCAATCGCTTCAGTCATGTCCAACTCTTTGCAACCCCATGGACTGTAGTCTGCCAGGGTCCTCTTGTCCATGGGATTCTCCAGGCAAGAATAATGGAGTGGGTTGCCATGTGCTCCTCCAGGGGATCATCCTTACCCAGGGATCATACCCATGTCTCCTGCATCTCCTGCACTGCAGATGAATTCTTTACCCACTTAGCCACCTGAAAGTGAAAAAGTATTAGTCGCTTCGGTCATATCCAACTCTTTGCGACCCCATAGACTGTAGCCTGCCAGGCCCCTCTGTCCATGGGATTCTCTAGGCAAAAATAATGGAGTGGGTTGCCATGCCCTCCTCCAGGGGATCTTCCCAACCCAAGGATCAAACCCACGTCTCTTACATCTCCTGCATTGCAAGCAGATTCTTTACCATCTGAGCCCCAAGGCTAGCCCAAATACCTTAAATAACTGTAAATGAAAACTATAACATCTTGGGAGGAATGGCAGAAATCAGAATAATTGGTAAAGACTCAAACCCCTTCAAAGGCCAGAATTTTGAGTGATGCATCCGGTCTGTACTATTATAGAAGGAGAAATGGTTCAAGGTCAGAATATGAATGGACTCCTGGGCAGTGGCAAACCTCCTGACTGATTGGTCAGAGGCCCGGCAGGAGAAAGATTAGCAGACTTGGGACAAAGAAGTCTAAGAAAGAGGTGCCAACTAAAAATTGGCAGCTGCCATCTGCCTCTATAAGGATTAAGCCAGTGCAACCGCAGACCTTCAACACCCACTGAAAAAGAGTTTAGGGTGGAGATCAGGAATGAAGCACTTTGTGTGCTCTGGGAAAAACTGGTAGAACAAGCCAACAGAGTGTTATATATTTTCAGGAGCAGATTTTATGAGCCCAATTTTTACATCTCCTTATATCTAGAAAAGCAGTAAATCATTCATAGTGACATCTGGTCCTTGTGATACAGGAAACCTGCAAAAATGTGTGCTTGACTGCTTGTACCCCACTTCACCAAAATCACATGTATATTGAACTTTCCCCCTACCTCTTGGGAGCAGTTTCTCAAAGGCTGTCTCCTGGGCTATAGTCCTCATTTTGCCCCCAGTAAAACTTAACTCACAACTCTCACATTGTGATTTTTTTCCCCAGCTGACAGAGGCATATGGATGGACCTACAGGAATGGCCACAAGGGATAGCTTATGGGTCCTGGAGAACAGTTCATTTCCCTGGTCCAGGCAGCTCCCCACCATGCTCTGGGTGGGAAGGATCATTCCTAAATTGGATATCTCTGTCCTTTTTGTACTGGCTTACACCTCCCTAGGAGAAGTAGGTCATTATATGTTTAAGGTTGAAATGACTTTCCTGATGGTTGGGTCTGAGTGTGGTGAGAAAACAGCAAGCCTGCCTTCCTGGAGAATGGACTGGTGTTCAGGTGATTGTGCCATCACTAATGACCTTTTTCTGATCTATAGATTTGAATGCCAAGGTTTGCACAGATTGTGGACAAGAACAAATGCGTCAGTTTTATTTCATCCTAACCATGTCATCTGACCTTTGAATCCAAGAAAGATCCAGAGATGGCCTGGATCACACTGAATTTATAGTTGTTTAAGGTAGAATATCTTGGGCTTTCCAGGTGGCGCTAGTGGTAAAGAACCTGCCTGCCACTGCAGAAGACATAGAGATGTGGGTTCAGTTCCTGGGTTGGCAAGATCCCCTGGGGAAGGAAATGGGAACCCACTCCAGTGTTCTTTCCTGGGAAATCCCACGGACAGAGGATCCTGGCGGGCTCTTGTCCATATGGTTGCAAAGAGTTGAACATGACTGAAGCGGCTTAGCATGCATGCACACAGAATATTTTATCTTTCCCTTACTGAAACAGCTGGATAGGTGGTTGGCTTGACCTTTAATTTGAGTTGGTACCTGGTCACCTTCCCAGCTCATGCTTCATGGAGAAGGACTCCTATCCTCACAGGGGTCTCATCCTGCCTGCCAGGTTTATTCTCCCGATGCTGCATTTCTGACCATGGTTGACTGGAGCTAGGGTGGGCACCTGACCCACACTGCATCAACCGTATTCTTTCTCCTGGGAACTTTGAATTGAGACTATGACCTCATCAGTCTTTTCTGGTCTTTTGAAGCTAGAGGACAGAGTCTCCGAAGCTGGGGCACATTCCCCCTCTGCTCACTTAATCACAGAGAAGCATCAAAGACTGGTCTTCAGTGGGAAAAGAGAAGCAGATTCCATAGAGCTGTCCTCTTTTTGGCTCCCAGAACCATCTTCCTTTTGCTTCCTGAATATTCTTATATCTTTATAAGAATTCTTATATCTTATATCCTTATTCCCATGTCTTAAAAGATGAGTTAATTAATTTATTGGTTAATTGAATTAACTGCTTTGGGTCTTCATTGCTGTGTGAGGGCTTTCTCTCGCTGCAGTGAGCGGGGACCTTCTCACTGTGGTGGCTTCTCTTGTTGCAGAGCCTGAGCTTTAGGCGTGTGGGCTCAGTGGTTGTGGTGCATGGGCTCAGCTGCTCCATGGCACGTGGGATCGTCCTGTACCAGCGGTTGAACTCTTGCTCCCTGTATTGGCAGATGGACTCCCAACCAATGGCCACCAAGGAAGTCTCCTATATCTTATATCTTTACATTGACTTGAGTTATTGTCTGTGACTTAAAACCAAAAAGATTTGACTAGCAGAGACCCATTTTCCCGAATGGACTTCTGGTGCCTGGATGTTGCTCCTTGATTTTTTTCCCTTCCTCCTTTCTCTCCCTCTCTTTCGTTTCCTTTTTTGTTTTTAATTTATCCCCCAAGACTGCTTTATGACCGTGTATTCAGGTTACAAAGAATCCCTGTTCTAACCTAAAGCTGTTTTCTTGCCAGGAATCCCAAAGCTACAAACTCTCAGCTTTGAAGGCTAAATTAAGTTGAAGGGTATACCTTCCAGAGTATAGCGCACAACATATTATCTGAAGAAACTAAGCAAAATCATTGTTCTTCCCTAAAGGCAGTCTCGTCTTAGTTAAGGACATATGTCTAGTTCCATTTGCATGATCTTCAACAGCTCTTTTCACTGAGAAGGGAATAACAAACACCTAGAGACACAGGACAAGAGGGCCTCTCACACGAGTTTCTTCATCTTTTCTCAAGGTTCTTTAATAGAGAAGAAGAGAGACTTGACAGTCCCTCCACCTGTCGGTCCAGGAGAGGTAAGAATGAGACACGTTTGTTTAAATATATTCGATAAATCTCCACTCAAATTCAATAGTCTTGCCTGTTATAGCCAAGAGAAAACAAAAGCCTGGAAATAGGGCACATTTTCAGAAATAGGAAGATCGTTGGATAAAGTATGATCACCCACACTTTACAGAATTGAATGATTATTGAAAAGAATCGTTATTAAAAGAATGGTTAGGGACTTTCCTGGTGGTTCAGTGGCTAAGACTCTGAGCTCCTAACGCAGGTTCAATCTCTGGTCAGGGAACTAGATCCCACATGTGGCAACTAAGGCACGGCATTGCCAAAAGGAAAAAAAAAGGTAAAAACATTGACTTTTGATATGGTTAGTGATATGTATCATAGGAAGAACAAAGGCTATGCATTACCCCACCCCCACTCCTCTGGTAAGTCTAACCCTTTCCGCAATTTTTAGCTGGCCACATTGCTGCCAGGGGAAAAGACTACATTTCCCAGCTTTCCTTGCAGCAAAGTGTAGTCAACGTGACCAGATCCTAGTTAATGAAATATGAGGAAGTGAGATGGGCAACTTCTGTGCTATGTTCTGAAATTAGAGGGGTGGGGGCATATCTTTTCTGCCTTCTTTCCTCCATCTTCTTTCTTGAACATGGCCGTGATGGCAAACTGAAGCCATGTGGAATAGCAATACTGCTTGGACAGGATGGGTAACAAGATAGAAAACCTTGGCTGCCTGGCCCATAGTTTGGAGCAGAGGTCCACAAGGCCCCTTGACCCTCTACCCAGAAATTATTAAATCAGACAGAAACTTCTGTCTGCTTAACATGGATCTGTGTTATCTGCAGCCAGGCTTATTAATACCTTATATAAGTAGAAAAAAATTTCGGTTGTAATGCATATAGGATGATATGATTTTAAAGTATATGTGAAAGAATATCTGTTCTTACAAGATGGTGGAGTAGAAGGACTTGTGCTCATCTTCTCTTGTGAGAACTCCAGAACTGTAACTAACTCCTGAACAGCCATCGACAGGAGAATACTACTGGAGCTGAAGCTTTAATACTTTGGCCACCTGATGCGAAGAACTGACTCACTGGAAAAGACTCTGATGCTAGGAAAGATTGAAGGCAGGAGGAGAAGGGGATGACAGGATGAGATGGTGGGATGGCATCACTGACTCAATGGACATGAGTTTGAGCAAGCTCTGGGAGTTGGTGATGGACAGGGAAGCCTGGAGTGCTGCAGTCCATGGGGTCAGAAATGGACATGACTGAGTGACTAAACTGACTGTGAAAGAATCTGATCTGCCTTGATAACGTTTAAATGATCATGAAGAAAGATGTGAAAGTATATGGCCAAACTTCTAACTTTGATTTCTTAAGAGGTGGGGTGGAGAGGAAGTATTCACACTTTTAACATAATTTTTTTAACTTATTATAACAATCAATATTTTTTTTAATTTACAGAAAATATTACTTGAAGCTTTTCTGAAATAGGAGTAGCTAACATGAAGGTTTTACTTAAACAATGCAGTTGAAGGCTTTTAGGGTGAAAGTTCAGGAGCAGAAACCCAGCCTGTTATTTTGCCATGGCAGGATGCTTCATCTGCCTGAGATATTGATGTTTTGGGGCTATTCTTCTTTTTTTTAAACTACCTTCGTTTTAAAAAAATTATTTATGCTATTTTTTTTTTTTTTTTTGGCTGTACTGGGTCTTTGTTACCGCGCATGGACTTTCTCTAGCTGAGGTGAGCAGGGGCTACTCTTGTTGCAGTGCGTGGGTTTCTTGTTGTGGTGGCTTCTCTTGTTGCGGAGCACAGGCTCTAGGCACATGGGTCTCAGACGTTGCAGCAGGTGGGCTCAGTAGTTGTGGCTCATGGGCTTAGGTGCTCTGAGGCCTGTTGGATCTTCCTGGACCGGGGATGGAACCCATGTCTCCTGTACCACAAGGCAGACTCAACCTCTGGGCCCCCAAGGAAGCCCTAACTGCCTTCTTTAGGCCCAAAGAGATCTGTTTACCACAGGGCTTTTTCTTTTTTAAAAAATACACTTTTATTTTATTTTCTGGATGGCTATGCAGCATGCAGAATCTTAGTTCCCCAACCAGGGATCGAACCCATGCCCCCTGCAATGGAAGCATGAGTCTCAACCACTGACCACCACAAAAGATCTTGTGGGGCTATCCTTACAAACTTGTTTCTGGATAGAACCCCTGATGTTTGTTTTATGTCATTGCACAAAGACTACTGGGAAGACTGATTATTTTGTATTGAAAAAAGAGGAACTGTTGTGTTTTGCACAATATTAATCTCTATTTGGGGCTTCCCAGGTGGCTCAGTGGTAAAGCATCTGTCTGCTAATGCAGGAGATGAAGGAGACTTGGGTTCCATCCTTGGGTTGGGAAGATCCCCTGGAGGAAGAAATGTCAACTCACTCTGGTATTCTTGTCTGGAGAATCCCATGGACAGAGGAGCCTGGTGGGCTACAGTCCATAGGGTCACAAAGAGTTGGATACGACTAAGTAGGAACACGCATGCATTTCTCTATTTACTTCTATTATGAAGCGCCTGTGGGATGAGCTGGGCAGAATGGGTTGGGGAAATAATTAAATGTGGAAAGATGCCTCCCTAGTGACTTCTGACTGGCTGACCACATGGCCAAAACTCAGGGTGAGAAGAGGGGCCAGAGAGCCTTGAGTTTACTGTCCACAATGAATAGAGCAATAGCAACCATGAGACACAGGGAGATGAACACATTTGTTGCTATGACCCCAACTGGAAATGAAAATTTGGGAGTCTTAGACTTTAGAGTCAGTAACCAGTGGCAAACGCTTTCAAATGCTTTTTTTAAGCATTCGTTGAGAAAGTATTTTTTTTAATTTTTTATTTTTTTGCTCCACTCTACCTCACTATTTCTCTAAGGAAGGATTCATAGCACAAAACTATGTTTGACAACAGCTAAACACACTATTCACTGAACAGAGGAGCTAATCAAGTTTTTCCACTTGACCAAGGAAAGGGAATATAAAAACTTCCTTTGGTTTTCCATCTCTGAATAAAGTAGACAAAATTCACTGAGAAAGGAAAGATGTGGCACAGACACATTTGAAAGGACATCTTTTCCAAGACCAAAATGAAGACAATCCAAAAGGTTCTAAGTAGATTCTAAACAGCATCCTTAAATTGACTTAAATGTCTGGCCCAGTACAAAGAATAAGGCACTTGGAATCAACTAACTGTGGGTTCAAATCTTGATTTTCCACTTATAACAGTGTCATAGGATGTGGAAATAAAACATTTTTTTTATGGCTATCAGATTTGGCCAGGACTTCAAGACTTGAAATTAATATACATTACAAAATGGGGTATGACACCACCATGCAGGACTTGCAGGAAGTTTCCAGTACTATTTAGAAACCTGTATCCTCTCAGCATCAAGAATATAGAAGGGTTGAAAAGAGATTAGAAGAAGTTTTTATTTGGAAAGGTGGGACATTTTTCTTTGATCTCAAGCTCAGAGAGAAGGTCTTCCAAAGGACCACCAGTGAATTTGACAATGTGTCCTGATGGATTGATGTGTGAGTCATCAAAGGGTAAGAGACCATTGTTGCTTTGCTTTATTGAGAGAGGAGTGAAAAGAAGTTGCTGCAGATGGAATGATTTCCACTCCCCAAGCTGACTGGAGCAAAGAAAGTATATATCCTTCTGACCAGATGTTGCCCGGGAGGGCTGACTTAGATGTCAACCAGGAAGGTTGCCTGGAAGGGCAAGGTGAAGTCCAGAGAGGGTGCTGTTGGCCCTGCTGGGTGAGGCTTGTGGGAGAAACCCAGTCTTGGGAGGACCCTGTGAAATACCCACAAAAGCACCCCTCAAAACAAAGAGTCAGTTGCATTGAGCTGCACATCCTAGGAAGCACTGGTGTCAACTGCATTAATGGTGGCAGTAGGGGTTGTTGTTCAGCCGATAAGTTGTGTCCTACTCTTGGTGACCCCATGGATTGCAGCATGCCAGGCTTCCCTGTCCCTCACTATCTCCTAGAGTTTGCTCAAATTTATGTCCATTGAGTTGGTGACGCTATCTATTCATCTCATCCTCTGTGGTCCCCTTCTCCTTTTGCCTTCATCCTTTGCCAACATCAAGGTCTTTTCCAATAAGTTGGCTCTTTGCGTTAGGTGGCCAAAGCACTGGAGCTTCAGCTTCAGCATCCCTTCTAATAAATATTTAGGGTTGATTTCCTTGGGATTGCTAAAGACTCACAGGACTCACATGGTCAGCACTTAACAATCTACAGCTCACTCAGGAAAAGGATGAAACAGAACATCAGCTCTGTTTTATCCCCCACCCCCGCCCGAGCTCAGGAACCACTGATGTGTGTGCAGAATACTGCGGAACCATGGAGCCCAGAGGAGAGTCTGAACCATTTCTCATACTCTGCTGGGCACATGGATATATTTTTGCTATGCAATCAGCCCTGATGGGTGAGACTTTTGGGGGCTTTCACCAAGACCAGGTGCAACTCACCAACCTCACTGTTATCAATAAACAATGCTGACAAGCTGGTACAAAACACCCTGAACTCCTCAGACACACAGTTGTGAAGTGACACTATTAATCACGCCATGGCATGTCAGTGCCATGCTGATGCATTTTGTTTTTGAGTAAAATAGTTCAGGTTTATTCCAGGCTTGTTGTATGCTCCCCATGCAGCAGCTCATGATAGTATCTGTCTAATAACATTTCTGCCCTGGCTTTTCCCTGCTCTCTAAGCCTAGAAGAGGTGAACACAACCAAGAGAGTGGTGGGGAACAGAAACTCAAGATGAAACAGAAAGGAATTGACCACACCTGTTTCCTTCTCAAAGCATGTCTATCAGGAAAATGATGTCATTATAAATAGAACTGAATCTTGTGACTATTCTGTAAGACTAGATATTTTAATTACTGAACTGATACTATTTTCATGAACTATATGTAGCTGGAAAACTTTTTTAAAAAAAATTGGTGATGATTGAACATAAAACCATGAGACTTGTCTTAAATTTCATCTAGTGAATGGGAAAAAATTAGGCCCCACAGGATGGGTTTGAATAGAAAATGATCAAGCCACTCATGAGTCTGATTCTTTTCTTTTTTAAAAAATTTTATTTTTATTATTATTTTTTACTTTACAATATTGTATTGGTTTTGCCATACATCTGTTTATGATAGCCAGGAAATGGAATCAACCTAGATGTCCATCAGCAGATGAATGGATAAGAAAGCTGTGGTACAGATACACAATTGAGTATTTCTCAGCCATTAAAAAGAGTACATTGGAATCAGTTCTAAGGAGGTGATTCTTTTCTTAAATGGATTCCGTGAGAATATCAGAGGTATAATTGGACATGTGTTGAGAAATGTCAAAGGAAAATGAGAGATGTTAAATAAGTAAGCACAGGTGATTGAAACTCTCTCTTTCCCACTTCAAACCTAACCAGAAACAAGCACCGGAATCTTTTCGCCTTCTTTTTAATTTTAAATTTAAAATTTTTATTCAAGTATAGTTGATTTACAACATCTCAGGCGTAAAGCAGAGTGACTCAGCTATATGCTGTGCGTGCATGTGTGATAAGCTGCTTTAGTCATGTCCAACTCTTTGTGACCCCATGGACATATAGCCCACCAGGCTCCTCTGTCCAGGAGATTCTCAGGGCAAGAGTACAGGCCATTTCCTTCTTCAGGGGACCTTCACTACTCAGGAATCAAACCCATATATCCTGCATTGGCAGGTGAATTCTTTACTGCTGAGCCACCAGGGAAGCCCTTATGTATATTTAGCTATTCTTTTTCAGATTCTTTTCCATTAAAGTTATTACAGGATATTGAGTATAGTTCCCTGTGCTACGCAGCAGATCCTTGTTGTTTATCTATTTCATATGTATTAGCATGTATCTGTTAATCCTAAATCCCATATTTATCCCTCCCCTTCTTTTCTCCTTTGGTAACCACAAGTCTTTTCTTAACAAAGCAAAATGTTTACTTACATCGTTTGGTTTTATGATGAAGGGAAAAGGATTAAGATACCAGTATCATGAGTTTAAGAGCTGGTTTGCAGGATTAAGAAAGATTTTTGAACAGCTGGGAAGACTGCAGGGTTGACACATGAAACATGCTCTTCCAGTTCATTAAGGCGTGTCACCAGGCACGGAGTGATAGCTCCTTTCCTCTGGGCCCCTTATGGCTGTTAGCTTCGGGACATCCAATGAGGGTGGAAGTGGCTTAAAAGCCAGGTGGACTCTCGGCATTTCTCTTTCTCTGCTACTCTGAAGTTTACGTGAAGACAAGACGGAGAAAGTTCTCCTGACCTGTATAAGGCTTTGCGTGAGCGAGTTCAGTCAGAGAAATAGTGCATTAACTGTAGATTAAACTGTCTTCACGGATACATGGGAAAAGACCTAGGGAAAAAGGAAGGAGCAAAAACACAAAGCAGTTTTCCCAAAACAGGTCTAAACGTGAAATTAATATTTCTCTTACATCGATATTTGTTGAAGAGAATGGGGAATAGGGAAAGAAAGAAGAAATGGCATTAAATAATTTTACCTTGTGGTGCTATATTAAAAAAAAACTTCTAAAAAAGAATAACATATAGAAATAAATTTATAAAAATGATAGAATTTTGATAGATTGAAAATATCCCTGCAACTGGCACATAAATAATAATAATAAAAACTAACTCAGAGTATTACTAGGATCCTAGAAGCTCTTTTCAGGAACCTGTCAGTCAGGAGCCCAGAGAAATAGCTCTGTTCTGACTTCTAATATTGTGGCTGCACCTATGTGGTTAAAAAAGAACCTTACTCCCCAAACACACTTAAAAGTTTCCTATTACCCAGAAGCTCCAAACTTCTCCAGATTTCTTAATTATTTGTTTTCGTAACTAGTAGGAAAAAAAAGTTAAGACAATGAGGAATTGAATGAAAATTATCTAACTGATTCTAATTCTTAGTGGATTTTATTTTAATTAACTTTAATTTTATTTCTTTGGGGTAAATTCATAAGTGTATATGCCCATAAAAATTTATAAAACTAGTTGCATGCATGCTAAGTCTCTTCAGCTGCGTTTGACTCTTTGTGACCCCATGGACTGTAGTCTTCCAGGCTCCTCTGTCCCTGGGATTCCCCAGGCAAGAATATTGGAGTGGGTTGCCATGCCCTTCTTCCCGACTCAGGGATTGAACCCAAATCTTCTATGGAGGAGGATTCTTTACCATTGAGCCCCTGGGGAAGACCAAAACTAGTTATGTGTTACCAAAAAAACACATCTTAATACATTTTAAGAGGTAGACATTTTATAGGCAAATTGTACAGTCCTAATTCAAAACAGTTAAAAGCAAAGATTGGAAAATAATAAAAATATCACTACATGGACAATAAAAATAAACAGAAGACACCTGGTACCATCCAAAATCAAAACTGAAGTTACAATCTATTTAAACCCATGAATATAATGCTTTACCTTAAAACCTAGTAGTCACTGTAAAAACTATTCTCATAGAAAAATTCATAGCCTTAAATATCTTTATTATTATAGCCTGGAGAAGGGAATGGCTACCCACTCCATTAGTCTTGCCTGGAGATAGAAGAACTGAAAATAACATTGCCTATCTTAGAAAAAGATACAATAACTCAAAATAATCACAAAGTGAGGATTACCATATTTTACCAGTTCTAAGGACTGCTTCCCTTTCTATTTTGACATCTCTTAAATCAGAATGTGTCCTCCATTTCTGTTGACCGTGTAGCCATGTGACCTCTTATTACCTGTAAGAACTTGGCTGTTCTTTCTGGTGGCATGATTGAAATCCCCTGGGATGTCAGTCAAAAAACCATTTAAGGGCTGTTTGAAGAAGGGCTGTGAATACTGGTTGGTACCTGAAATACTTTGAATGACACTTCCAGTAAGAGAGAGCTAGTATCAGCAATTTGGAAGAAAATCTTGGAAACAGTAGTGGAACATTCTTTTAGGAAATGCTGTGTCACCAGCACAGAGGACAAAATTGTGCAGAAAATTTGGAACGTTGATGATTGAGTGGATGGTGATTTAAAAGAGCTGGATTCTCAATCAGAAGACATCTTAGAAGTTTCGTCAGTGATTTTATATTTTCTTTTATGGATGCATAAGAGAAATATGATTAAAATTTATGCCTAATGACTCTAAAAGAGCTCTTCCCATAAGTACAAAATAAACATTCTAAGTGATAAGAAAGCCTTATGTTCCAGATAGTGTGGAAGTGTTTTGTTTTTCTTAGTGGTGTACCGAAAAATGAAGAAATGTGGCAACCCAGCCAAAATGGAAAGTTATGAAATAGAAAACTGAAAGAGTAGAATGTATAAATAAATGCAAAACTAGATTTTTGCAAAGATTGGTAATGTATACATAATCTCTTCATGAGCTTGATTAAGAACAAAAGTGGGAGAGCAAAACATACAAGATTAGGAGTAAAAAAGGGCTTCCCTTGTGGCTCAGCTGGTAAAGAATCTGCCTGCAATGTGGGAGACCTGGGTTCCATACCTGGATTGGGAAGATCCCCTGGAGAAAGGAAAGGCTACCCAGTCCAGTATTCTGGCCTGGAGAATTCCATGGACCGTATAGTCTATGGGGTCGCAAAGAGTCGGACATGACTGAGCGACTTTCACTTCACAGGAGTAAGAAAAGAGACAGAACTAACAGAGAATGTGGGTTAAAACGGTGAGTGAGGGACTTCTCTGGTGATCTAGTGATTAGGACTTTGCCTGCTAATATGGGGAGTGCAGGTTTGATCCCTTGTCAGGGAACTAGATCCCACATTTCTCATGGATAAAAAACCAAAACATAAAGCAGAAGCAATATCGTAACAAATTCAATGAAGAGTTTAAAAACAGTTCACACCAAAAAAGATATCTAGTAAGAGGATATCATTATGTTGCACGTGCAACTATTCAGTAACCTATTTGAAAATCAAGAACAGGGCAAACGTTTTTGTAGAAGGCTGGGTAGTACATATTTTAGGCTCTGTGAGAGGTAAATTGAGGCTCTTATGTAGACATTTAAATAACCATTTTAGTATTTATAGAGAAAGATGTGGCCAAGATGGTAGAGCAGGAAGACCTTAAGCTCACCTCCTTGCACGGGCACACCAAAATTACAACTGTTTACAGAGCAACCATTGATGAAAATGATGTGAAAGCTAGCAGAAAAGATTTTCCACAACTTAAGATATAAAGAGGGAACCACAGAGAGATGGGTAGGCAGAGTGGAGACAGTATAGTCAAGATCCACACCCTGGGCAGGCAAACAGGAGAACTATCACAATTGGAGGTTCTCCCCGAGGAACGAGGGGTCTGAGCCCCACATTAGGCTCCCCAGCCTGGGGGCCTTGCACCGGGAAGATGAATCCCCCAAATGTCTGACTTCAAAGGCCACTGGGGCCTAAAGTGGGGAGAGGGCTGTAGGAAACAGAGACTCTGTTTTTAAAGGATGCACGCAGGGATCTCCCATGCTCCAAGACCCCGTGCAGAGGCGCTGCTTTGAAGCCTGGGTCAGACCCACTCGCTGATGTTGGAAATCCTCCTAGAGAGACAGGAGGCAAATTGGATTAAAGATGCTAGCAGCAGTCATTTTTGAGAGCTCACTCTCTCCTGAGGACACTGGTGCTGACAAGTGCCATTTTGGACTCTTCCCTTTGGCTTATTAATGCCAGGGGCTTTACCTGCCCACCAGCAGGTTGGCGCCAGCCTTGGGACTCAGCCCCATACACCCATGGGCCATCCCCGGCTCCAGACACTCTAGGCCGTGCAGCCAGTTGCACTGGAACCTGACCTGGCTGACAACCGCCACATGAGGCAGGACCTGGGAGCCAGCTGGGCTGGGTGCCCGCTTCAGTGACCTGTGGGCCCACAGAAGTCAACCTCATCACAACAGAAAAGTCCATGCAACCTAGATAAGGGGCACCTCTAGAAGGTGAAGCTCTGGCAACCAGGGGAGAGTGTGCTGCTGGGCCCCATAGGGTGTCTCCTATATAAGGCCACTTCTCAAAGATTGAGAGATATAACTGACCTACCTAATATATACAAATAAGTACGGCAAAGTATCAGGTGAATGGTATAGTATAACCAAGGAGGAAAGGCAAGGGTGTGTGTGTGTGTGTGTGTGTGTGTGTGTGTGTGTGTGTATGTTAGTCGCTCAGTTGTGTCCGACTCTTTGCGACCCTATGGGCTATAGCCTGCCAGGCTCCTCTGTCCATGGAATTATCCAGGCAAGAATATTGGAGTGAGTTGCTATTTCCTTCTCCAAGGGATCTTCCCGACCCAGGGATTGAACCCAGCTCTCCTGCATTAGCAGGCAGATTCTTTATCATCTGAGCCACCAGGGAGGCCCATTTATCAATAATTAATCATATCAGCAAAAAAGAGAAAACCCATATGATCAGAGCAATAGATATTGAAAAAAAATTGATTGAAAATAACCCCAGAAGTTATTTCTAAAAAAACCCCTCTAAGTAAATAGCAATTAAGAAAAGCTATTTAAATATGATTAATGAATGAAGGTCAAACTTCCAGTTATAAAATGAGTAAGTCCTGGGGATGTAATGTACAGCATGGTGACTATATTTAATAATACTGCATTTCCTATTTAAAAGTTGCTAAGAGAGTAGACCTTGAGTTTTCATCAAAAGAAAAAAAAGTTGTAACTATGTGTGGGGACAGATGTTAATTAGACTTTCTGTGGTGATCATTTTGCAATATATACAAATATTAAATCATTATGTTGTGTACCCGAAATTAACATAGTTATATGTCAACTGAACCTCAATTAAAACAAAAGACTATCTTTGAAAATAAAATAGGAATCATCACTCCATGTACTGAAATGATGAAAGAAAATCAATGAAATAAAAAAGAGGTGCCAATGATTACCTTTATCACTATTTTATTTTGGAGATTCTATCGTATATACAAAGACAAAATTATGAAATAGTATGTATAAACATTGGAGAAAAATAGAGGTAAATTGGTCATATGATTCTATACCTAGAAAAACAAAGAAATTCTAGTTTTAAAATTTTGTAAAATAAAATAATTTTCATAGAGAATTAAGAGGAAATAAAAGAATTTGGTGATGTGGGAGACAAGCTTTTCTTTATTCTAGAAGTAAGACATGGAAATGGGAAAACATTTCATTGATAACATCAACAAAAAATTTAAAATATAGGTAAGAATGATACAGAACCTGTAAAATAAATAATATGAGATGGAAGCATCGACATCTGAATAAATGGAAAAACATCATGCTGTTGGATGGAAGCGTTGATATCAAACAAAGTCAATTATGTCACAATTAATATGTCAATGCAATTTTAATTAGAATTCCAATGAGGGCTTTTGGGGGGATAACAGATCATAATATTAAATTTCATACAGAGGAAAAAAATGCCTATGAAGAGCCAAAAAAATTGTAGGAAGAAGAATAAGCAGGCATCTGTTTAACTAAAAAGCCACTGTAATAAATCAGGATGATACAGGCAGAGGGATAGCTATCTAGATCAGATCAATTCAGAAATAGGTCCCATTTTATAGGAGGATTTAAAAAAAATATCGAAGTATAGTGGATTTACAACTATGGTTCTGTTAATTTCTTCTGTACAGCAAAGTGACCCAGTTATACGTGTGTGCGTTGTGCTAAGTCGTTTTAGTTGTATCTGACTGTGCAACCCTATGGACTGTAGCCTGCCAGGCTCCTCTGTCCATGAGATTCTCCAGACAAGAATACTGGAGTGGGTTACCAGGCCCTCCTCCAGGGGATTTTCCCAACCCAGGGACTGAACCCAAGTCCTTTATGTCTCCTGCACTGGCAGGCGGGTTGTTTACCATTAGGGCCACCTGGGAAGCTCTGGGAATTTCCCAAGCAGGTGCTGGTTAGCGTTGGCTGCCGCTCAGCAAGGGTGTCTGAGTGAAGAAGTGTGGTTTCGGGGTTAGATAGGCCTGGGCTTGAGTCCAGAGTGACCCACTTGGGAACTAGCTGTCTGATCTGGCGCGGGGTTCACTTCCCTTGCTGTTTGTATGTGAATTAAGAGACCACACTGAGATGCGGGCAGGGGGTCAACCGGAAAGAATGACACAGCACTTAGCGTCATGGCACAAAGTAGGCACTTAATGTAAGTTTTCTTTCTTCTCTCTGAGGAAACAAGGTGGCCTTCCACTGCAGGCATCTTGTTGGGCTTACCTGGCCCTGCCCCAGGTGGATGGGTTGCGTGCGGTGCAGTGAGATCCATCTCTGGGTACACTTGCATTTCATAGCTAGTTGTTGTTTAGTCGCTCAGACCTGTCCGACTTTTTTGAGACCCTATGGACTGTAGCCCAACAGGCTCCTCTATCATGGGAGTTCCCAGGCAAGAATGCTGGAGTGGGTTGCCATTTCCTTCTCCAGGAGATATTCCCGACCCTACGCTTTCTGTATTGGCAGGCTGATTTTTTACCGCTGAGCCACCGAGGAAACTCACCTTACATTGCTACCTGGTGCTTTATCTAACTTCTTTTCTGTTGTATTGCTTTGCCTTAGGATTGTGACTGACACATAGTAGGTGCTCACTGACTGAATGAATTTGTCTCTTTTATCCTTAGATGGCTTTGAATGAGACCCTAAAAATTCTATAATTTTCACTTGGACAATTATTCTCAAGTGGAGATCCATCTCTTTTGGTTTATAGTTTTTCACGAAGGACTGTCACATTCTAACATCAGTCGTAGGTTCCAGACTGCATTCAGACATAATGGTATCGATACACACCCAAACCTTGCATTAAAAAAATATATTTTTTGCTGTAAAATAGGCCAAATATTTCTTTAGAAGTTATTGGCTCCTGGAAACTTACTTAATTGACAATTTGCTAGGATCTTTTTGCAATCCTCGTGCTTACTCAGGAGTTTTTACAAAGTGAGCAAAGCTAAGTTATAAATGTTTTTCAGCTGTAATGGGACTTTTATGAATACTAAACTGAACAATTAATGAGGTTAAAATAATGTCATATTTTGGCAATAAACATTTATTAATTTGTATTTTGTTGCTTTCTTTTCACATCTGGGAGTCAATGATTTTATATCCTGGCCTCAAACATTTTTGTAGGTCCCTGAAGAGCTCATATGACATGAGCACTGGGCTGAGAGTGCCTGACGGAGAAAATAGTTTCATAGGATGGTAGACTCAGCACATTTGTAACTTATTCTTACGCAGAGTGGGTCATGGGCTCTTTTTTTCTTTAAACTTTTAATTTTTTATTGACATATAGCTGATTAAGAATGTTGTGACAGTTTCAGGTGGACAGCAAAGGGACTCAGCCACACATATACATGGATCCATTCTCTCCCAAACTTCCTTCCCATCCAGGCTGCCACCTAACATTGAGCAGAGTTCCCTGTGCTATACAGTAGGTCCTTGTTGGTTACCTATTTTAAATATCGCAGGGTGTACATTTCGATCGGGTCACGGGCTATCTTGAAAATGGAAAGGGACATCTTAGGAGGCCGTCCTTTAGCTCTAGCCTCTTCTCCATTCAGCCCTGATTCTCCTTTTACGGTGTCACCCCTACCTACCCACTTTTGGTTTTCTCCCTCTACACTGAAATGTATTAAACCACCAAGCCCAGAGTTCCTGGCTAATCAGGCTTGCTGATCTGCATTACTAAGTTCTTGCACCAGTGGACTTATTCATTTCTGTATTTCTTTAGAGAGGAAAGTCAGTAAATGTACTAGAAGGCAAGAATAGTAGATGAAGTCTTGGCATCAACTGAAAGGCATTCTCAGGTAATGTGGCTGTCTCCAGTGGCTGCTGGTGGAGGTGCTCCTACCTGGGAATCCCCTCATCCTGTATCTCTCTTTCTCATTTTGGCAGAAACCTCTGGTGTTCTCCCTTTTTCAGAGAGAGGAGAATGGGATGAAGGGGGGGAAGGAATGCAGAATGAATATTCAAGAACGTTTGCTAACCACCTAGACTGCTACGCAAACTATGGTCTGGGGAAAAGTAGCATCTGTACCCCCTGGGAGCTGGTTGGAAATGCAGAATCTCAGGTTCCGCCCCAGGCCTGCAGAATCAGAAGTTGCTTTTTAACACAGTCTCTGGGTGAATTTGTGTGAACATTAAGGTTTGAGAAGCCCAGTACCAGCCATCACCATCTAGATGTCCTTCAAGTATGCAGTGTCCACAGGTGTGAATCTCAGCTTATCATCTGCCCCCACAAACTTGCCTGCTCCTGAGCTTCCTCTCTTCCTCTGGGTTTTTGGAGTACCTGAAATTATATTCCATCACAGGACTTGTTTATTGTCTATCATGTTTTATATATATATGTAGATATATATATAACTATTTTCTTCCAATTAGATTATAGGCTTCTTGAAAACAAGTATTCAGTCCATTTATTTTCTATCACCAACAGTGTTCGCTGAGCCTGAAACAAGTTTTGGCTTTCCTAACCTCAGTTTCCTGATCTGTAAAATGCAGAGGCTTCATTTCAAAGACTCTGTTCAGCCGTAACACTCTGTGACTCTGTGATGTGCCTGAAAGAATCAGAACTGCAAGGTTGAGAAACACCTTGGAAGTCACCTGACTCTACAGCTTCCTCCCCATCTTGCCCCATGATATCCTTGCTAAAGCAGGAGCCCCTTCAGCTATATTTACATCTAGTATCGGTCCTAAACATGGACATCTCTAGTGACAGAGAAGCTAGGTCCTCTGCAGTCAGTCTATTCCGTTTGCAGAAGGCTCTACCTTTTTAGAAACTTTATATTTTTGAGGCTTCATAGCTAAAGTAAAAGAGAATGGATATTGGAACAAGATAGAGCTGGTCTTTAGTTCCATGGCAGTTACTAACTGTATGAGTTGAAGAGATTCCAAGATGAGTCCTTGAGCCCTGTCTCCTGGCGTTCATGGCTTTGTATAAGTCTCTTTCCTTGAGTATAGGTGAGTCCTGTGACTTACTTCTAACCAACAGAATATGGTAAAAGTAATGGATTGTCACTCCTGTTACATGGGTAATTACATTATGTTATGTAACCAAGATGATGTCACTCCCATAATTATGTAATGCCTATGATATATGAGACTCCGTGTTTGTAGCCGATCATCTCTCTATCTGCAATGCTGGCTTTGAAAAACTAGGCTGTAATGAATTGTACAGCCACAAGGAAATAGATTCTGCCATCAGCCTGAGAAAGCTTAGAAGTGGAACCTTTTTCAGTCAAGCCTCCAGATGAGAACTCATCTTGGAAGAGCACCTTGATATCAGCTCTGTGGGGGACCCAGCTAAGCCATTCCTGACCTCCTGACTCTCAGAAACTATACAATAATCAATGCATTACTTTAAGCTGCTAGTTTTATAATTTTTTACACAGCAAAGAAAATGAATAATGTATTATATAATCTTGGGCTCAGTTTTTAACTTCATTGATTTTCTGTATCTAGGGTCCTTGTAAGGACTAGGGACAATTTGCTTGCTGATAGTGGGTGCTCCATCAATGGGAGCTTTTCTCATTGTCATCATTGCTATTTTTGGCTTGTATCTCTTGAGGCTTTTCATAGCCAGCTTTATGAGAGTTGTCCTTGAAAGTCATCTCCACTTCCTTTCCTCTCATTCACTGGTCAGCCTCCTCCCATCTAGTTTTTGTCTGCATTACTCCATTGTCAAAATTACCAGCAACCTCTAGTTTATAAATTCAATGTCTCCTATGTTATAGATTTACTGACCCCTTAGATGATTTTCTTAATAACTGACTGCTCATTCCTTCTTGAGATACCTTGTTGACATCCATGATAGAATACTCTTCCGGCTCTTCTCTTAGATGCCTTTTCCCCCTACTTATTGGATAACCTACTTCTTGTTGTTGTTCAGTTGCCCAATAGAGTCCAACTCTTTGTGACCCCATGGACCGCAGCATGCCAGGGCTCTCTGTCCCTCACCATCTCCTGAAGTTTGCCCAAGTTCATGTCCATTGCATCAGTGATGCCATCCAGCCATCTCATCCTCTGCTGCCTGCTTCTCCTTCTGCCCTCAATCTTTCCCAGCATCAGGGACTTTTCCAGTGAGTCGGCTGTTTGCATCAGATGACCAAAATACTGGTTTCAGCTTATTAGTCCTTCCAAAGAATTTTCAGGGTTGATTTCCCTTAAGATTGACTGGTTTGATCTCCTTTCAGTCCAAGGGATTCTCAGGTGTCTTCTCCAGCACCACAGTAAGCAGGCGTCAATTTTTTGGTGTTTTGCCCTCTTTATGGTCCAGCTCTCACAACTGTACATGACCACTGGGAAGCTAATAGCCTTGAATAGACGGACCTTTGTTGGAGGAGTAAGGTCTCTGTGCTCAACACGCTGGCTAGGTTTGTCACCTCTACCCTACCTCTATGCCATCTCTAAGTTTCGTACAGCATGGTGTTAAGCCCTCCTTTTCCTTATATACTGCTGCCTTATATGAGTTCATCTGTCCTTCCCCCATGGTTTCCAATAGCATCTGCAGGCTCTCAAATTTGTCGTTCCTTCTCCCTATAATTCTCTGAGCTCTAGACTCATACATGCGACTGCCATCTTGACTCCTCCATTCGGCTACCTCACAGGCATCTCAGATTAACATGTCCCAAGCTGAATGTTTCATCTTCTTTATCCAATTATCTGTTGATGGACATTTAGGTTCCTTCTATGTCTTGGCTTTTGTAAACAGTGATGCAGTGAACATTTGGGTGCATATGCGTCCTTTTGAACCATGTTTTTCTCTGTATATATGCCCAAGAGTGGTATTGCAGGATCATATGGCAGCTCTACTTCTAGTTTTTTAAGGAACCTCCATACAGTTCTTCACAGTGGCTGTGCCAATTTACATTCTCACCAACACTGTGGGAAGGTTCTTTTTTCTCCAAACCCTCTCTAGGATTTGTTATTTGTAGACTTTCTGATGATGGCCATTCTGATTGGTGTAAGTTTTGTAGTTTTATTTTACATTTTGTTTTACATTTCTCCAATAATTAGCAACGTTGAGCATCTTTTCATGTACCTTTTGACCATCTAATAAAGACCATGTGGTATATTTATACAATGGGTTATCACTCAGTTGTGAAAAGAATGAAATAATGCCATTTGCATGGATCCAGAGATTATCATACTAAGTGAAGTGAGTCAGACAGAGAAAGACAAATATCATAGAATACCACTTATATGTGAAATCTAAAAAAAGCGATACAACAAACTTGTATACATAACATAAATAGACCCATGGACATAGAAAGCAAAGTGGAAAGATGTGGGCAGGGATAAATTAGGAAGTTGGGATTAAGATATATACACTACTATACATAAAATAGAAAACAAAGACCTACTGTAAAGCACAGGGAACTGTAGTCAGTATTTTGTAACAACCTATAAGGGAAAGAATCTGAAAAAAAAAGTGTAACTGAATCAGTTTGCTATGCATTGAAACTAACACAACATTGTAAATCAATTATACTTTAATTTAAAAAAGAAAAAAAATTTCCCAAACCAAAACTGAATGTTCCATTCCCCACCCTCCTAGACCTATTTATCTGCCTTCTTCCTTATCCTGATAAATGGTGTCACCATCCACCAATTTGTTGCAACTAGAATGACCCTTGATTTCTTGCTTTGAGTCATTCTTCCTGCCCCTCCCCCACCAACAGGTCCTATTTATTAGAACTAAAACTGTTTGTCTTGAATGTATCTCCCCTCTGCACTGCCAGCACTTTCTGTAAAAGCCCCCAGGAGCAACCCCTTGAACAGGGACAATATTCTCCAACTGCTCTCTGCTTTTCAAATAATTCTTCAGGCCCCAGCCAATGATCTTTTGAAAATTTCACTTAACTTAGGCCTCTCTTCTTTCAAATACCTTTAAATGGCTTTTCTTTGTATTTCACAGCAGCGGCAGCAGCAACATAAAAGTCAGACCTTTAAATGGCCTCAAGCCCTATATGCTATGGGTCCTCCCATCATTTTCCTGTTCTTTCCTTCCTGTTGTTATCTCACCTTAAATATCCTTCCCTCTGCTCTCTGAATGGTCTTCCTTTCGGTGTTTTGGCTTCACTTCACACATCATGGCCTTCGCAACATCATTTCTTACTGTTCTGTTCCCTTCTGAATTTTGCTCTTCTTTTCTAATTCAGCACCTTACTTCATTTCCTTCTTTGCACATTTTGTTTTCTGTAGTGATTAGTTTGCTTGTCATCCATCCGCCCCATAGACCATAAGTTTTAAGAAGGCGAGTTCTGGCTGTTGGGCAGCAACTTGGGACATCTTTGTTGAACAAATGAATGAATGACAATAGTGTATTCTATTCTTAAACAATGTCAGAATGAATGACAATAGTGTATTCTATTCTTAAATAATGTCATCTCTTTCATATACTTTATCCCTTCAGTTTTTTGAAGACTGGCTCCTTCTTCCTCATCCCAAACAAGGCTTCTTTTCCCCAGGATAAAATATTCTCCAGCTTTCTCTTTCTCACATGATTTTGATGTTACTTCATAATCTTTGTTATTCATTTGACAAATCTATTCAATAAAATAACAAATATTAGTTACTTTCCTTTGGGCAGGCCTCAGCTCTGTTTTGTCAGGTTCTTCTTAATACGTGTTCTGCTTCTACCAATGGGCTTCCCTGATGGTTCAGTGGTAAGGAATCCGCCTGCAATGCAGGAGCTGCAGGAGGCTTGGGTTCGATCCCTGGGTCCGGAAGATCCCTTGAAGGAGGGCATGACGACCCACTCCAGTATTTTTGCCTGGAGAATCCCATGGACAGAGAAGCCTGGCAGGCTACAGTCCATGGGGTTGCAAAAAGTCAGATATGACTGAAGCAACTTAACATGCACGCGTACACACTTCCACCAATAAATGAGTATATCCGATGTTGACTGACTAGCCCAGCTTAGAGTTGAGCAGGACTGTCACCTCGTTCATTTCAGAGTCCATACTTCTCTTGGTTCATCCCAAGTGGGAGTTTCAAGAAGTCTAGAAGGGAAGGCGGCATCACCACAGTAGAGGGGAGGCAAGAGTGTATCAATTATATGACTTTGGGTGAAAGGAACAGAAAACTCAACTACTAACAATGGATTGAATAATACAGATGTTTAATATCTCACATAACCAGAAGCCAGTGTTTAGTCTTGGTTCAGAAAGCGGTTCAGTGATGTCACTAGGGACTTAGGTCTTCAGTGTGTGTCTGTGTCCTTCAGTTAGCTTTCCTCATGCTTGCCAATTGGATGAGCTCTAGGCATCACTAAGCCCAGAGGTAGAAAAGATACCTTTCTTTTCTTCTCATGTATCTTTGTTTTTAATCCTAGAAGTTTTCCCTACACTTCCACTCCCATCTTTTCACATCTTTTTGATCAGAACTGGGTCACACGTCACCATTAAAACAACTAATGAGAAAGAGAAGGAAACATCATGTTGGAATTGGTTTATGAAGCTTCTTTGGAGTAGGGAAGGACCAAATCTTTTCTGAAGCACAAGGCCCCTTCAACTTTGAATCAACCCTGGATTCTGCTGGCAAGGAAGGTCGTGTAGGGGAAGACAACCAACAGCTTCCTCTGTAGAGAGGGTGATGCTTTTGGGTGCTCAGCCCTGACTGTGTCTCTCATCCGTCTGCAGTGGCCACTCTCCTGAACTGTGAACTTACCCTTTTCAAACTGTCATGCGCTTTAGAGGATAGTTATGTATTTTCTTGGAGGGTCAAAGTTATTCTGAACAGACTATATTTCACCATACCTAAGAAATAATGGAGTACCAGATTCACTGTTACCTTGTGAACTTCTAAGATAAAAATTTATTTTAAACTCTCACATAATGTCTTAACAGTACTGCATGGCTCTTGAGTTAGTCATACTAGCCTGGCTGCTTTGAAATCTCTTTTATCTTTTCCAGGGGATTTGTCAATTTCTCCTGCTTTCTATTGCTTTGCGAGATATGGGGCAAATAGAACTGCTTCATTTCTTGTGAATTTCATCTTTTTTGAGGTCTTCAAAGCAATTGATTGTTGCTTTGTGAAAAAGTATAAAATGGCAGTTGTTCCTGTAGCAACAAATATTTGCTTCACAAATATCAAATTTACAGCCCCCTTGTCTGTTTCTTTTGGCATCCACAATAGCTCATTGTGAAAATGCCAAAATATAGGATACTTTGTGAAGGGCATTTTAAACGTCACTGAACCTCCTTACCTGTCCTTACAACCATGCTTTGAACTCAGCTGAAATGATGACAATATGAACATCTGGGACCAAGTTCATCACACAGAAACATGAGGACTATCCCATGATTGCCTTCATTCTAAGGCACATTTTGATTTTAAAGATGTTTTGATGTAGGGGGTGGGGAAGCCTGTCTTAGACTGTGAAGTACGGTACATTTAAATTGGTAGTCTGTGGCTTAATCAAAACTATTGATGGTTTCACATCTCTCATTATCGGTCAACTCGGGCACCTGCCCTGAGTGGGCTAAAAATGCAGGAACAGGCTGGGCAGTCACAGCCCCAGTGGTTCTAATTAGATCAGAGAGACATGGAGCGGGGCTCTTTGCTGAGTTGGCTGTTCAACATGAATGGTCACTGCCGGTGCTTGTGATTTTCTTATTGCTAATTGGACAAATGCTTGTGTCATCTGTCACTTCCTACATTTGTTTTCTGCTTCACTGCACTCTTCGCCAAGGCAATAAGATGTGGCTGGAAAGGAAGACGGGTGTGTGTCTGTATGTGAGAGAGAGAGGGAGAGAGAGATGTCGGGGAGATAGAGAGTGGGAGCAGGTTTGCCAGTCTTGAGTTAGTAAGGGAAACACTCACCTTAAAAATAAAAAAAAATCAGATCTGGAAATGATGGGACCCAGCGTGAAATCAAAGAGGAAAACCCTGGGTGGGATTCTGCTGAAGGGGTTGATGGACACAATGGGCCTCCAGGCCTCCCTCTCTGAGACAAGATCAGGCTCCTGTTATGATTCGGCCTGGATGCTACACATCGTGGAAAGCAAAACCAGGCTTAAGATGAGACTGCCCTGTGGAGATACATTTTTCCAGGGGGAGAAAAAAAAGGAAAAAATGTGTGAGAACCATCTTGTCTGATGTCAAGTAAGTGAAAAGATGCTCTCACTTCAGATGCTTCGCTGAAAAAAAAAAGTGCCCTTTCAGCCAAGCTCCACTCTGCTTGAAGTGTGTGTTTTTCATCATCTCAGTCCCTGGCCCACCCGCCCTGCATCCTGTTCTTTGTTATGTGGTGCGAAGCATCCTAACATGTCAGCATGCACTTGTCAGATTCAGAAAGGGAGGACCGGATGGAGGTCTGTTCCACACTGCTCTCTTTTTGCCCTCAGCAACAGCAGGCTGGTTGCAGAGGCAGTTTCTGTTTTAGTAAACCACGCCTTTTTTCTTGGTTCTTCTAGCCCCCAAATCATTGTTTTTTCCTTCTAACCTTTGCATTTGTAACATTTTACCTCTTGTCTTGGTAAGAAGCAGAGGGAAAAAAAGTTCTTTTCTCTTTGCCAATCTGGCATTTGCTTTGCATGTGGAAGGTTTGTGCTCTGTACTCCTATGGACAGAGGAGCCTGGTGGGCTACAGTCCATGGGTTCGCATAAGAGTTGGACATGACTTAACTGTGTGGGTTTGCTCTGATAGAACTAGGAGCAAAACCTGGCTCCTTCACTTAGAATGTATGTTGTTCAGTCGCTCCATCGTGTCCAACTCTTTGTGACGCCATAGACTGCAGCACGCCAAGTTTCCCTGTCCTTCACCATCTCCCAGAGCTTGCTCAAACTCTGTCCATTGAGTCGTGATGCCATCCAACCATCTTATCCTCTGTTGCCCCCATCTCCTCCTACCCTTAGACTGTATAACCCGGGGCAAGTCCCTTTACCTCTACAGATCTAGGTTTGCTTATTGAAAAATGAGCATGAAAGTGGGAGACATGTCTCTGATTGTTTGGGAATGACATGAGATCACTCATGCACTGCCTGGAAACTGCTAAGTGTCCGTGAATGGTAGCCAGCACTGGTGAGTTATTTTCATGCATTTAAGGGGTTTTAAGTTCCTCATTAATAATTACAGGGTCCATCAGTGTCAACCCTTAGGTTCTTGGAGGCAGGATTCTTGCTGGACCATATTCACATCTCATAAGCATTTTCTGCAGGGAATCACATCTCCCTCTATCCTGTACCCCTAGTTTTGTATTTCTACAGTGATCAAGCCTCTCTTCCCAATCCTGCATTGACACATTCACCTGCCGGTGGCTCAGTGGTAAAGCATCTGCCTGCCAATGCAGGGGACGCAGGAGATATGGGTCCAGTCCCTGGGTGGGGAAGATCCCCCGGAGAAGGAAATGGCAACCCACTCCAGTATTCTTGCCTGGGAAATTCGATGGACAGAGGAGCCTGGCGGGCTATAGTCCATGGGGTCGCAAAGAGTCGGACACGACTAAGCAACTGAACAAGCATGCATAATGTTGACAGGGCCCAGCTTATGACTAAGACTGAAACCCAACTCACTGTCCTTTCCCCAAACGCGCTTTCTTCTGAGGTTTCTTTCTCACCACCATCCCCCAGTCACCCAGTACAGTACAGATCATCCCCAGCCCCGCTTTCTCTCTGACTCTCTCCTCCTCCCTCCTGTCCTCGTGCCCCTTGATTTCTACTGTTTTATGCAATGAGCATTTGCAACTGGGTTCCTCATTTCCGTTTTCTCCATCTTCTAATCCATCCTTCACCGTGTCGCTCTTACCCATTCATACGTGTGTGCTACATCACTTCAGTCGTGTCTGATTCTTTGGGACCCCATGGACTGTAGCCTGCCAGGCTCCTCTGTCCATGGGATTCTCCAGGCAAGAAAACTGGAGTAGGTTGCCATGCCTTCCTGTTTAAAATCTTTTGTGGGTCCACGTTGCCTTCTTTAAAATCCAGCCCCTTTAATGAGATCCTCAAAACCGTTTCTGGTTTGGTCCACCCCCACTGCTCGTTCCACCTCTTTCCCTTCTCTTCAATTCCTCACGCTCCGCATGTATTGGATGGCTTGAAACACACTTCTTGACCCATGGACGTCTCTTGGACTTTGCATAACCTCTTCCCTCTGCCTGGAATGCCATTTTCACTGCTTTTCTTTGGGCTATTCTTTTCATCTCAGTTGATATTCCCATAAGCCTTTCCCAACTCTATGTCTCAAATCTGGCTTTGGTTTCCCCCCGTCACACATTGCATCTTACGGAGTCCTTCGTTACAACTCTTCCTGAAACAGAGCACGATCCTGTGGTCCCTGTCCCCATGTCCTCAGGCTACCTTATGTTTGTGGAAATAATTTAGCCAAAGAGTAAGTTTAACCACAGAGGTGAAAAAAATGCAGAAATAGAGGAAAAGTGTCAAACAAGACTAAATAATAATAGTTTAGTCAGTAAGCACAGTCAAAGACGTTTAGTTCCTCTTCAAGGACTATAGATAATATTCAGAGCCGTATCCTGTGAGCTGTCTTATAGATGCTGAAACTCTCATCAGCTGGAAGAAGTTAACTACATGGTGACCAGGTTATTGCCATGACATACGCCACCACAATTCTGAGAGCTAGCCTCAAAGAAACGGAAACAAATCAACCCTAGAGCTGAAGACTAATTGTGCTTAAAATGATCAATTTGATTTAGGTCATACCAGAATGGGCTAGTGCTTTTCCCTATTTTCTTCAATTTAAGCCTGAATTTTGCAATAAGGAGCTCATGATCGGAACCATAGTCAGCTCCCAGTCTTATTTTTGCTGACTGTATAGAACTTCTCCATCTTCAACAGCAAAGTATATAATCAATCTGATTTCAGTATTGACTAGTTGGTGCTATCCATGTGTAGAGTCATCTCTTGTGTTGTTGGAAAAGGGTGTTTGCTATGACCAGTGTGTTCTCTTGACAAAGCTCTGTTAGCCTTTGCCCTGCTTCATTTTGTACTCCAAGGCCAAACTTGCCTGTTATTCTAGGTATCTCTTGACTTCTTACTTTTGCATTCCAACCCCCTACGATGAGAAGGATATCCTTTTTTTTTTTTTTTTTTGACATGAATTTGAGCAAACTCTGGGAGACAGTGCAGGACAAAAGAGTCTGGCATGCTGCAGTCCAGGGGCTTGCAAAGAGTTGGATATGACTTAGCGACTGAACAGCAACACCAACAAAAAAATCAAGATGACGCCAACCAAACCACTGTACGACCAATTCCAAGATGACTGTCAAAGCCGACTGTGCTGTTTCTGCATATAGGCCCTCTCTCCATCTATAAAAGCTCTTACTCTCTGTCAGTGGGGTGGGGGCCGGGGGATCCACCTTTAAACAGGACTCCACTCTCCCCAACCCCTGCCACCCAGTTGCTGGTATCCAAACTAAAGCAAACTTTCCTTTTCACTAACCTTAATTCTTTAATGGCTTTTGAGCAGCAGGCAGCCAGATCCCACTTTCAGTTAGATTACCCCACTGCTTGAATGAAGGGATTTTTTTTTTTAAAAAGCTCTTACTCACCATACAGAGCATTAAGTTTGGCATACCATACAAATACAATATGTTTCCTGAAAGAGTCACTAGAAGAAGGAAGGAAGAAATGAATCATTTTGATGGGAATAAATCAAGAAGGTAGATGGTTCTGCAAGATATGATGTCTGCATCTTAGTGCTTGCCACAGGGGACGACATGGTGAGACAAACTGCTGGTGTTCCATCCTGGCTGGTTGGTTATCTGCACGTGGAGAGAAACCCATTTACTTCCTGTGTGCTGCAGAATCAAATAACATTGCCCACTAGGGCCAGGTCCCCGGGCATGGGAGGAATTAACCAGCCTGCTTCCCAAGTTCTGTCCTGTAAACAGCGATCATATAAAGAGTTGAAGTCTACTTTCTCAGCTACTTGACCTCTGAGTACTGAAGACTCTGAAAGAGCGAAACCCAAGACACATGTATAAGTCAGTTCTGACTCTGGTCTTTCTCTCTGGGTAGCATTTCATTTCTGTACCAGTTTTTATTGTCAAGAGACCTTGTCATGGTTAATGGCTTTATAATATTATTGCCTGCTTCTTTGTAACAAAAAGGGAATTTTGACAAGAATTCATCTGTAGATGTGGGGTGCTCTTTGAAAGCATGTGGGGTTTTGTGCTTTTTAAACAAATTGTGGAGACTTCTGACTCTCTGATTTACCCTGAACATATTTCAACTCTGAGTAGCTGTGATAACTTAACTTTCAAAGCATTTATCTTCAGCACACTTAGGGAGTTTAAATTTGTCCATAACCTATTTTGATACATTTCCAGTAATTTTGTCTCTGTTTCTGTAAATAGGAAAGTAGAGTAACGGGGAGGGGACAATGGTAACATTTACCAGGAGGACTTGCCCCACTCTCCCATTAACAACGTCTGTTTCTCATTCAGTTCAGTTCAGTTGCTCAGTTGAGTCCAACTCTTTGCGACCCCATGGACTGCAGCACGCCAGGCTTCCCTGTCCATCATCAACTCCTGGAGCTTGCTCAGATTCATGTCCGTTGAGTCAGTGATGCCATCCAACTGTCTCATCCTTGTCGTCCCCTTCTCCTCCTGCCTTCAATTTTTCCCAGCAAGGTCTTTTCCAATGAGTCAGTTCTTTGCAATAGGTGGCCAAAGTATTGGAGTTTTAGCTTCAGTATCAGTCCTTCCAATGAATATTTAGGACTGATTTCCTTTAGGATGAACTAGTTGGATCTCCTTGCAGTTCAAGGGATTCTCAAGAGTCTTCTCTAACACCACAGTTCTAATGCATCAATTCTTTGGCACTCAGCTTTCTTTATGGTCCAACTCTCATATCCGTACATGACTACTGGAAAAACCATCGCTTTGACTAGATGGACATTTGTTGGCAAAGTAATGTCTCTGCTTTTTAAAATGCTGTCTAGTTTGGTCATAGCTTTTCTTCTAAGGAGCAAGTGTCTTTTAATTTCATGGCTACAGTCACTATCTGCAGTGCTTTTGGAGCCTAAGAAAATAATTCAGTTCAGTTCAGTTTAGTTGCTCAGTTGTGTCCGACTCCCCGCCAGGCCTCCCTGTCCATCACCAACTCCCGGAGTTCACTCAGACTCACGTCCATCGAGTCCGTGATGCCATCCAGCCATCTCATCCTTGGTCGTCCCCTTCTCCTCCTGCCCCCAATGCCTCTCAGCATCAGAGTCTTTTCCAATGAGTCAACTCTTTGCATGAGGTGTCCAAAGTACTGGAGTTTCAGCTTTAGCATTATTCCTTCCAAAGAAATCCCAGGGTTGAGCTCCTTCAGAATGGACTGGTTGGATCTCCTTGCAGTCCCAGGGACCCTCAAGAGTCTTCTCCAACACCACAGTTCAAACGCATCAATTCTTCAGCACTCAGCCTTCTTCACAGTCCAACTCTCACATCCATACATGACCTCAGGAAAAACCATAGCCTTGACCAGACGGACCTTAGTTGGCAAAGTAATGTCTCTGCTTTTGAATATGCTATCTAGGTTGGTCATAACTTTTCTTCCAAGGAGTAAGTGTCTTTTAATTTCATGGCTGCAGTCACCATCTGCAGTGATTTTGGAGCCCCCAAAAATAAAGTCTGACACTGTTTCTACTGTTTCCCCATCTATTTGCCATGAAGTGATGGGACCAGATGCCATGATCTTCATTTTCTGAATGTTGAGCTTTAAGCCAACTTTTTCACTCTCCTCTTTCACTTTCATCTAGAGGCTTTTTAGCTCCTCTTCACTTTCTGCCATAAGGGTGGTGTCATCTGCATATCTGAGGTTATTGATATTTCTCCCAGCAATCTTGATTCCAGCTTGTGTTTCTTCCAGTCCAGCATTTCTCATGATGTACTCTGCATATAAGTTAAATAAGCAGGGTGACAATATACAGCCTTGACATACTCCTTTTCCTATTTGGAACCAGTCTGTTTTTCCATGTCCAGTTCTAACTGTTGCTTCCTGACCTGCATACAGGTTTCTCAAGAGGCAGGTCAGGTGGTCTGGTACTCCCATCTCTTTCAAAATTTTCCACAGTTTATTGTGATCCACACAGTCAAAGGCTTTGGCATAATCAATAAAGCAGAAATAGATGTTTTTCTGGAACTCTCTTGCTTTTTCGACGATCCAGCAGATGTTGGCAATTTGATCTCTTGTTCCTCTGCCTTTTCTAAAACCATCTTGAACATCAGGGAGTTCACGGTTCACATATTGCTGAAGTCTGTGGTCCACTGGAGAAGGGAATGGCAAGCCACTTCATTATTCTTGCCTTGATAACCCCATGAACAGTATGAAAAGGCAAAATGATAGGATACTAAAAGAGGAACTCCCCAGGTCATTAGGTGCCCAGTATGCTACTGGAGATCAGTGGAGAAATAACTCCAGAAAGAATGTAGGGATGGAGCCAAAGCAAAAACAATACCCAGTTGTGGGTGTGACTGGTGATAGAAGCAAGATCCGATGCTGTAAAGAGCAATATTGCATAGGAACCTGGAATGTCAGGTCCATGAATCAAGGCAAATTGGAAGTGGTCAAACAAGGGATGGCAAGGGTGAACGTCGACATTCTAGGAATCAGGGAACCAAAATAGACTGGAATGGGTGAATTTAACTCAGATGACCATTACATCTACTACTGTGGGCAGGAATCCCTCAGAAAAAATGGAGTAGCCATCATGGTCAACAAAAGAGTTCAAAATGCAGTACTTGGATGCAATCTCAAAAACGATAGAATGATCTCTGTTCATCTCCAAGGCAAACCATTCAATATCACAGTAATCCAAGTCTATGCCCCAACCAGTAACGCTGAAGAAACTGAAGTTGAACGGTTTTATGAAGACCTACAAGATCTTTTAGAAGTAACACCCAAAAAAGATGTCCTTTTCATTATAGAGGACTGGAATGCAAAAGTAGGAAGTCAAGAAACACCTGGAGTAACAGGCAAATTTGGCCTTGGAATGCAGAATGAAGCAGGGCAAAGACTAATAGAGTTTTGCCAAGAAAATGCACTGGTCATAGCAAACACCCTCTTCCAACAACACAAGAGAAGACTCTACACATGGACATCACCAGATGGTCAACACCGAAATCAGATTGATTATATTCTTTGCAGCCAAAGATGGAGAAGCTCTATACAGTCAACAAAAACAAGACTGGGAGCTGACTGTGGCTCAGATCATGAATTCCTTATTGCCAAATTCAGACTTAAATTGAAGAAAGTAGGGGAAACCGCTAGACCATTCAGGTATGACCTAAATCACATCCCTTATGATTATACAGTGGAAGTGAGAAATAGATTTAAGGGTCTAGATCTGATAGAGTGCCTGATGAACTATGGAATGAGGTTCGTGACATTGTACAGGAGACAGGGATCAAGACCATCCCCATGGAAAAGAAATGCAAAAAAGCAAAATGGCTGTCTGGGGAGGCCTTACAAATAGCTGTGAAGAGAAGAGAGGCGAAAAGCAAAGGAGAAAAGCAAAGATAAAAGCATCTAAATGCAGAATTCCAAAGAATAGCAAGAAGAGATAAGAAAGCCTCTTTCAGTGATCAAT
This sequence comes from Capricornis sumatraensis, assembly GCF_032405125.1. Lineage (NCBI taxonomy): Eukaryota > Metazoa > Chordata > Mammalia > Artiodactyla > Bovidae > Capricornis > Capricornis sumatraensis. The sequence continues at coordinate 231,767,891 of NC_091069.1, read as the reverse complement.
GCAAAGAAATAGAGGAAAAGAACAGAATGGGAAAGACTAGAGATCTCTTCAAGAAAATTAGAGATACCAAGGGAACATTTCATGCAGAGATGGGCTTGATAAAGGACAGAAATGGTCTGGACCTAACAGAAGCAGAAGATATTAAGAAGAGGTGGCAAGAATACATGGAAGAACTGTACAAAAAAGATCTTCACAACCTAGATAATCATGATGATGTAATCACTAATCTAGAGCCAGACATCTTGGAATGTGAAGTCAAGTGTGCCTTAGAAAGGAAAGCATCACTACAAACAAAGCTAGTGGAGGTGATGGAATTCCAGTTGAGCTGTTTCAAATCCTAAAAGATGATGCTGTGAAAGTGCTGCACTCAATATGCCAGCAAGTTTGGAAAACTCAGCAGTGGCCACAGGACTGGAAAAGGTCAGTTTTCATTCTAATTCCAAAGAAAGGCAATGCCAAAGAATGCTCAAACTACTGCACAATTGCACTCATCTCACATGCTAGTAAAGTAATGCTCAAAATTCTCCAAAGAAAATAACTACTATAGCTCAAAAATGATTTTTAGATGAGAGCTAATGCCTCTTGTTTCTTTAAAGGATTTTTTAAAAGAATTTTTAATTAAACAATTTTTGGCTGTGCTGGGTCTTTGTTGCTTTGTGTGGGCTTTTCTCTAGTTGCAGTGAGTCAGGGCTACTCTGTAGTTGTGGTTCGGGGCTTCTCACTGTGGTGGCTTCGCTTGTTGGGGAGCACAGGCTCTAGGGTGCGAGGCCTTCAGTAGCTGTGCCGTGTGAAATGTTAGTTCGCTGACCAGGGATGGAACCCATATCCCCTGCACTGGCAGGTGGATTCTTAACCAGTGGACCTCCAGGGAAGTCCCTCTTTAAAGGATCTTTAAAGGGCCAAGAAGGCCATGCCCATTCGTCAAGTGGGTGAACATGACAAGGCAGGTTAATAGATTTATCCAAGGTCATATAGCAAATAAGTGTCAGAGTCTGGGAAGAACAAGCATCCAGGCCTAGGCATGGTGTCATCCTGAGACTTTCCTGGGTCCTTTATAGCTTCATGGACAGACTTTCTTTACCGGTCACCATCTTTCTTTGTGAATAGTTGTTTTTTTTTTTTTTTCTCATATGCACAGGAGATTTGCCCTCCTTTAAAAAGGTTTTAATGACCCAGATAATCATAGCCATTCCTAGATGTAGCCATTCCTAGAGCCAGACATCCTGGAGTGTGAAGTCAAGTGGGCCTTAGGAAGCATCAATACAAACAAAGTTAATGGAGGTGACGGAATTCCAGCTGAGGTATTTCAAATCCTAAAAGATGATGCTGTTAAAGCACTGCACTCAATATGTCAGCAAATTTGGAAAACTCAGCAGTGGCCATAGGACTGGAAAAGTCAGTTTTAATTCCAGTCCCCAAAAAGGGCAATGCCTAAGAATATTCAAATTCCCATATAGTTATGCTCATTTCACATGCTAGTAAGGTTATCAAAATAAGCTTAAAATCCTTCAAGCTAGGTTCCAGTAGTATGTGAACCAAACACTTCCAGATGTACAAGTTGGGTTTAGAAAAACCAGAGAAATCAGAGATCAAATTGCCAAAATTTGCTGAATTCTAGAGAAAGCAAAGGAATTCCAGAAACATCTACTTTTGTTTCATTGCCTATGCTAAATCTTTTGACTGTGTGGACTGCAACAAAATGTGGAAAATTCTCAAAGATATGGGAATACCAGACTACCTTACCTGTCTCCTGAGAAACCTGTATATTGGTCAAGAAGCAACAGTTAGGACCGGACATGGAACAACTGACTGGTTCAAAATTAAGAAAGGAGTATGACAAGGCTGGATATTGTCACCGTGCTTATTTAACTTCTATGCAGAGTACATCATGTGAAATTCTGGGCTGGATGGATCACAAACTGGAATCAAGATTGCTGAGAGAAATATTAACAGCCTCAGATATGCAGATAATACCACTCTAATGGCAGAAAGTGAAGAGGAGCTAAAGAACCTCTTGATCAGGGTGAAAGAGGAAAGTGAAAAAGCTGGCTTATAAATCAACACTCAATAAAACTAAGATCATGGCATTGGGTTGCTTCAGTTCAGTTCAGTTCAGTCGCTCAGTCGTGTCTGACTCTTTGCGACCCCATGAATCGCAGCACTCCAGGCCTCCCTGTCCATCACCAACTCCCGGAGTTCACTCAGACTCACGTCCATTGAGGCAGTGATGCCATCCACTTCATGGAAAATAGGAGGTTAAAAGGTGGAAGCGGTGACAGATTTTATTTTCTTGGGCTGTAAAATCACTGCAGACGGTAACTGAAGCCGTGAAAATAAAAGACACCTGCTCCTTGGAGGGAAAGTTATGACAAACCTATATAGCATATTAAAAGTAGAGACATCATTTTTCTGACAAAGGTCTGAATAGTCAAAGCTATGGTTTTTCCAGTAGTCCTGTACTGATGTGAGAGTTGGACCATAAAGAAGCCTGAGCACTGAAGAACTGATGCTTTCAAACTGTGGTGCTGGAGAAGACTCTTGAGAGTTCCTTTGACTCCAAGGAGATCAAACTAGTCAATCTTAAAGGAAAATATTCGGTTCTGAATATTTGTTGGAAGGACTGATTCTGAAGCTCCAATACTTTGGCCACCTGATGCGAAACTGACTCACTGGAAAAGATCCTGATGCTGGCAGACTGAAGGCAAAAGGAGAAAGGGGCAACAGAGGATGAGATGTTAGATAGCATCACCGACTCAATGGACCTGAATTTGAGCAAACTCCGGGAGACAGTAGTGAAGGACAGGGGAGTCTGGTGTGCTGTAGCCCATGGAGTTGCAAAGAGTCAGATGTGATTTAATGACTGAGCAACAGCAACAACAAATTTATTAAAAATTTTTATTTTATTTTATTATTGGACTATAATTGCTTTACAATGTTGCCCTGGTTTCTGCTGTACAACAAAGCGAATCAGCTCTCTGTATCACTATACCCCCTCCCTTTTGGACCTTCCTCCCACCCCTCTAGGTCATCACAGAGCACCACAGGGAGCTGAGCTCCCTGGGTTACGCAGCAGCTTCCCACTAGCCCACTATTCTACACATGGTAGTGTATAGATGTCAATACTCCTCTTTAAATTCATCTCACCTTCTCCGTTCCCCTCTGCATCTGCGTGTGCATTCTCTACGTCTGCATTCCTGCCCTGCAGATAGGTTCATCAGTACCATTTTTCTAGATCCCATATATATGCCCTCCTTTAAAGCTGACTTCGGGATCCTTTAATTCATAGGTTCATCCCCCTCAGGTGCTCAAGACCCAATGAATGGGGCTCACCACTCCTAGGACATTTGCAGGCTCTTTCCAGGTGACACCAGCTTGGGGATGAATCAGAAGTGATGACCTGGGCCCACATCTTGAGGACCCCAATGTCTTCTAAGCAGTAGTTCTTAGCTTAGCTGCACATTTAAAAGAAAATCCAGAATTTAGGCCCCAACCTCAGAGATTTGTGTTTAAATGGTTTGGGGTGAGGCTTGGAGTGGTTATTTTTAAAAAATTCTCCTTAAATGATTTTATTTACAACTAGGGCAAAGGACCAATATTCTTGGCTATCTTGCCAGTTTGGTATGGACCTATTTTATCCTTAAATGCAGGCTCTGTAGAGTCATGGCCAAACAAGTCAGGACCTTGCTCTATTTTTAATTTAAGCCACATTTATTGTATTCTGTGGGCTTCCCACGACATGTCTCAGTAGTAAAGAATCTGCCTGCCAATGCAGGAGACACAGGAGACATGGGTTCGATCTCTGGGTCGGGAAGATCCCCTGGAGAAGAGAATGGCAACCCACTGCAGTATTCTTGCCAGGATAATCCCATAGACAGAGGAGCTTGGCAGGCTACAGTCCATAGGGTCACAGAGGAGCTTGGCAGGCTACAGTCCATAGGGTCACAAAGAGTCAGACATGACTGAAGCGACTGAAAGCGCACCGATTGTATTCTGAAGATGCATTCTTAAGCAAGAATCATCCTTGGGAATTAGAGATTTATGATATAACTTCCCTGTAATGAGGCTGAGGTGGATAAGGCAAACTGAATCACTCAAAAGTCTTCTGAAGTACCTGATTGAATGGAACAAGCTGGCATGCCTTTGGAGTGAGTAGAATTATGCCTCTTGAACCTGTCAGAAGTCCTTGAAATAAAGCCGTGGATAAAAGGGACTAGTGGCTTTAATTTATTTAGTCTTTCCAGAAGTGTTTGACAAAGTTCTTCATGAGAAGGGAATTCAGTAACAGGGGAGGAAAACTGCAGAATCGTGGGGGATTAGGGCTGATTAGGAGCCAGGATGCCTGAGTCAGGAACAAATGGGCATTTTCCCCTGTAGCCAGCTTTAGTGGGGACCTGCACAAGGATCTGATCAACAAACTGATTTTTAAGATCGTTTTATTTTTATTACCCAATTTTAAAGCCTTGAGAGACAAGGCTTCTCAAGCAAAGGGGTTAACGACCAGCTCTCTGCCCTCCTCCTCACCCATGACAGCTTGTCCAGGACAAGATGGCAAGGTTGAGTGGCTGTTCATCTGAATTTGACCCCAGATCTTGATTCACACTCTAAAAACATAAGATCTTCTAGAGTGTTGTAAAGAAAATGAGTCATGGGTAGTCCAGAGACTGTTTGGAAAGACTGATGGGATGTGGTAATCCACTCAATCAAAGGCAGACAGGGCAAGACCTGTAAGCAGAAGAGCTCCTTGGAAGTCACGCGTCTCTCCTCCCATATCTAGGGTCTGTATCAGCCAGAGACCTTGTGTGGCTCAGTTAACCTAGGCCGCCGATGTCTCAGGTCCTCTGGAAAGTTCTGCTTCATCAGCATCTACTTCTGCTTCTTGTAGTCTTAGCACTGTTCTCTCTCTTTGGTAAACTACTCGTTATCCACTCAATCCATGGAGCTCAGCTGGGAAGTGTGAACTCACCCGCCTCCTCAGCATCCGTGCATTTTAGCGCCAAGGTGGGTGTGTCCCCTCGGCCCGGCCGACAGCATATTCTATCGCTTCAACCCCAGTGTCTTGTGTAGGGCTGGTCACCCTAGCCAAGTTGGTGTGCGGGTGCATGCCAAGTTGCTTCAGTAATGTCTGACTCTTTGCGGCCCTATGGGCCATAGCCCGTCAGGTTTCTCTGTCCATGGGATTCTTCAGGCAAGAATACTGGAGAGGGTTGCCCTGCCTTTCTCCAGGGGACCTTTCTGACCCGGGGATCGAACCTGTGTCTCCCGTGGCTCCTGCATTACAGGCAGATTCTTCACCGCTGATCCACCGAGGTCTAGAGAATCCCAAATTAGGCATTTTGTTGGAACTATTGAGAAAGGGGCTCCCCCTGTCCCTTTCGCTGAGCTGGGAACTAGGGTAGAAGCAGAAGAGGGTAGTTTCTTCAGACAAGGAAACAAATGGGAAGAAAGCAAAGCCAAGAGGTGGAGCATGACTTCTCGACGACATCTTTGGAGAATCTGGGTTGAGGCATATTTACCATATACAGCCACTGGGCTTTTCTGTTATATGAGTCAACAGATTTTTCATCCTATATGTCTTTTCTTAGGCTTCTTAATGCTGTGTTTCTGCCACTCAGAGGATCCTTTAATAAGGGGTCCTTAGTGAATACTTTCTTCCTGGCCTAGCCCTTTAAACCTAGTCTTTCCTGTGTCCTTAGGGACAGGCTCTCCAGGCAGTACTGATGATGAGCTCATCCGAAAGGTGAATCTGTGTTGATGAGCCAACCAGAGGGTGGTCTCAGGTAAAAGATTTATAGAGTTTAAAATTTTCATTTTATTGAAGTATAGTTGATTTACAATGTTATGTTCATTTCTTCTGTACAGCAAAGTGCTTCAGTTATACGTATATATACATTCTTTTCGTATTCTTTTATATTATGGTTTATCACAGGATATTGAATATAGTTCCCTGTGTTATCCAGTAAGACCTTGTTGTTTATCCATCCTATATTTAATAGTTTGCATCTGCTAATCTCAAAGTCCCAATTCATCCCTTCCCCCACCACTCTCCTACTTGGCAACCATGAGTCTATACTTGGTGTCTGTGAGTCTGTCTTGTAGATAAGTTAGTGTCATATTTTAGATTCCACGTGTAAGTGTATCATATGGTGTTGATCTTTCTCTTTCTGTCTTACTTCATTTAGTATGATCATCTCTAGGTCCAGACATGCAGCTGCAAATGGTATTATTTCATTCTTTTTTATGGCCGAGTAATATTCATTATACATATTGATATAATCATGTATACCACATCTTCTTTATCCATCAACCTGTCGATGGACCTTTAGGGAGGTTCTATGTCTTGGCTCCTGTAAACAGTGCTGCGGTGAGCATTGGGGTGCATGTATCGTTCTGAATTCCAGTTTTGTCTGGGTATCTGCCTAGGAGTGGGATTCCTGGATTATATGGTAGTTCTAGTTTTAGTTTTTTGAGGGACTGCCATACTGTGTTCCGTAGTGGCTGCACCAGCTTACATTCCCACCACAGTGTTTCCATTTGGTATAATATTTCTGGAGCCGGCAGCTGTCCTTTTCAGTAAACACAACAAGGTGATTGTGAAGAACATGAGGAAGGAGGACATCGCGAATGAATTATCACTGAACATCTTCTGCGTCAGGTGTTAACACATGTTGCCTCGTTCTTACACAGAGTGTATGCATATGATTATCCTTGTTTCACAACTCAGAAAATAATATGAATAACAAATAGCTCCTATGGATAGAGGGTTATATTCCCATGTTAGCTATACTTCTACTTTATTCATTACAATCACAATAACCTGCAAGGTCGAGATTACAGCCTATATATTGTACATGATGAAGCCAACATTTAGAAAGGTTACGTTCACCTTCATGCAGCTAAAAAGAGGGAAAATCTATATCTAGACAGACCCAGTTTGGAAGCCAAGCTCGATAGAAGCAGGTCTTCATCATAGGCTTGTGAAGATATTGGGGAGATATTTTGGGCTATGGAGGTCCTCTCAGCATGGCTGACATCAAAAAGTAAGTCACAGTCAACAAGAATAGATCAAATGTTGTGTTGACCTGAGCTCAAGCCCTGGCATAGTGGCCAGCAGCTTTAGTTGGGACCTCTGGTCAGGTTACTTGCTTGACAAGATTGAAAGGAGTTTTCTCACTATGGTGACCTGAATGGGAAGGAAGTCCAAAAGGAAAGGGATATATATATATATATAGCTGATTCATTTTGCTGTACAGCAGAAACTAACACAGCATTGTAAAGAAACTATATTCCAATGAAAGTTAATTTAAAAAAGAGCTAAAGGCATCTTTACTTGTAACTTTGTAAAAGTTATGAGAAGGAATAATTAAGAACACAGTGTAGAGCACAGCTTTTCATCCAGCCTATATATTGTAAAATAAACCCACACAGACCCTAAAGTTACTGGATGCTCCTTAATTTGAGCATCTAGTGTAACGAAAGTGAAAGTGAAAGTGAATTTGCTCAGTTGTGTCCTACTCTTTGCGACCCCATGGACTGTAGCCTACCATGCTCCTCCGTCCATGGGATTTTCCAGGCAAGAGTGCTGGAGTAATGACTAGTTAATAAATGTGGAGCTGGCTGGGGCTTGGAGTGTCTGTTGGTGCTGTTCATATTTTCTCCTAGGTTGTGCCAGTCCTGGGAGTTCTGTTGGTCTGTGCTAATGTCCTGTGGCGACTTGTGTCTCACATGGATTCATGCCAGCCCCCCTCAGACATGCACTTTCTTTCCAAATCAGAATCACTGTTTAAGGTACAAAGAGTTCTCTGGCTTCTAGAACGCAGACCTTTGGAGCTCAGTCTTTAAGGTTCATCAGTTGCATTTCAGTTGTGCCATTTACTCCTGTTCCAGCTGTTACATTAATCAAATAAGGAGGCCTTCAGACTGGCTCCAACATCTTGACAGCCTGTGTAAGCCAACCAAGACCTGAGCCCGTAAGTACCTCCTGGTTACAAAACTGAAACACTAGGGACAGTCAGTCACAAAGCACCAACCAGACTTTATGCTATAGCCAATCAAATAATCTCCTTTCTTCGCTTTTGCACCTTCTTGGTGCAAGTCTTTCTTTAGGCTCTTGTCTGCCAAGCACTCCTAACCACTTTTGGCTTAGTGCTGCCCAAATAAAAGAGATTTTTGCTCAAATAAGGGGCTTCCCCTGTGGCGCTACTGGTAAAGAATCTGGCCTGCCAATGCAGGAGACATAAGAGAGGGAAGTTTGATCCCTGGGTCAGGAAGAGCCCCTCGAGGAGGGTATGGCAACCCATTCCAGTATTCTTGCTTGGAGAATCCCACGGACGGAGGAACCTTGCAAGCCCATAGGGTTGCGAAGAGTCAGATACGACTGAAGCAACTTAGCACTCATGCACGCTCAAATACTCTTAAAAATTTAAATATGCCTGTTTATCTTTCACATCACCCATGGCTGTGATGCTGTTTTGGTTGAAAATGGCTCCCACAGACACCCAGGCCCTCATCCCTGAAACCCGTGGATGTACCTTTCAACTCTGCAGATATGATTAAGGATTTCAAGATGGAGAGATGATCCTGGATTATCCTGTGGGCCCAATGTAATTACAAGGTCCTTCTAAGAGAAATGATCAGGAGGCTCAGAGTCAGCAGAAGAAAATAAGATCACAGAAGCAAGAGGCTAGAGTGATGCAGGGAGGGGGTGATGAACCAAGAAGTGTGGCAGTTTCAAGAAGCAGAAAATGGCAGAGACTCTCCTCCTGATCCTCCAGAAGCAATCAACTCTGCCGGCACCTTGGCTTTAGGCCAGTGAGAGTGATTTTGGACTTCTTTAGCACTATAATATGGGGCTTCCCAGGTGGTGCTAGTGGTAAAGAGCCCGCCTGCCATTGCAGGAAATATAAGAGATGCGGGTTTGATTCCTGGGTCAGGAAGACCCTCTCCAGTATTCTTGCCTGAAAAATCCGATGGACAGAAGAGGCTTGTGGGTTATATAGTCCATGGGGTCACAAAGAGTTGGACATGACTGAAATGACTTAGCATGCACGCATGTAACACTATAACAAATTTGTGTTCACTGAACTGTGGTTTTGGAGAAGACTCTTGAGAGTCCCTTGGACTGCAAGGAGATCCAACCAGTCCATTCTGAAGGAGATCAGTCCTGGGATTTCTTTGGAAGGAATGATGCTAAAGCTGAAACTCCAGTACTTTGGCCACCTCATGTGAAGAGTTGACTCACTGGGAAAGACTCTGATGCTGGGAGGGATTGGGGGCAGGAGGAGAAGGGAACGACAAAGGATGAGATGGCTGGATGGCATCACGGACTCGATGGACGTGAGTCTGAGTGAACTCCGGGAGTTGGTGATGGACAGGGAGGGAGGCCTGGCGTGCTGCGATTCATGGGGTCGCAAAGAGTCAGACATGACTGAGCGACTGAACTGAACTGAACTGAACTGAAGCAACTAAATTGGTGGTAATTTGTTACAGCAGGAATGCTCCATATGGTATATAAAAACAGATAACTAACAAGAACCTGTTGTATAAAACAGGGATATCTACTCAATACTCTGTCGTGATCTATATGGGAAAAGAATATGTTAAAAAGAGTGGGTATATGTATAACTGAATCACTTTGCTGTACAGTAGAAACTATCACAATATTGTAAATCAACACTCCAATAAAAATTGTTTAAAATGTGGGCTTCCCTGGTGGTCCAGTGATTAAGAATCCACCTTGCAATGCAGGGGACCTGGTTTGATCCCTGGTCTGGGAAGATACCACATGCCATGGGGCAAGGGAGCCTGTGTACCACAACTACTGAGCCCCTGTTCGGGAGCCCTTGAGCTGCAGCTACTGAAAGGTGGGCGCCCTGGAGCCTGTGCTCCGCTGCAAGAGAAGCCACCGCAATAAGCCCACACTCTGCGGCTAGAGAGAAGCGCCCCCTTGCTGCCACTAGAGAGAACCTGTGCAGGGCAACGAGACCCAGCACAGCCAAAAATAAACAGATAAATGTTTTAAAAACAAACAAAATTTTAAAAAATGTTTGGGGAAGTCTAGTTTGTGGGCATTATCAAGGGAGAGCCATTCTGGGTGGATCAGGGATGGGGCTCCTCCCGACCTGTGGTGGCCCCCAAAGGCCCTCAGAAACCCACCGTGGCTCCTCTAGGGACAGGCCTGGTGTGTCAACCCTGGACCATGGCAGGACATGTCTCCTTGCTGATACTGGCTTTAGGATCTTTCTCTTCAAGCCCGATGGGGCTGAATAAACAGCCAGTGATGGGGGCCCTGGGCTTCCCCTCTGTGTGCTCCAGGCCAAGCTCTCCCTGTATGTTCCAGAGACTGTGCTTAAACTGGGTACAATACCATTGATTAGGATTGATTTTTCTAAATTACAATTACAGTTTGGTTTTGTTTCTTGAAAATTACACTCCGGTCCCCTTGATTGGAGTTTTGAGTATTCCCAGTCTTTTCAGTCACACATTTACAGTCTCTGGGTTTCTTTCCCCAGATGGCTGAACTCATGCATTATGTATGGGTTTCACAGGTGGTGTCTCAGAGGGCAAGTCTATTCTTGAATGTTTGCTGGGTCCTATGGTCACTCCCATGCCTTATACACGTGTGGTTCTGTCTCTCCCTGGAGTGGGGCTGTCTACTCTCCTCACAGGAAACTGACCCGTGAGCACAGTCGGGGCGTCTGTGAGGGAGTCAGGATGTGAATTCATCTTCTTCCCCAAATTCCTGAGCAGGGAAGGGACTGAAGTGTTGAAATTGGATCAGAACTCTCATAAGCATAAAACTTCAGCTTCAGCACTTGAGAAACTCGAGTTGTGGTTCTCTGTGTTCTGCAGCAGCGCTAAATCCTCCTGTTTCTGAGCTATCTAGAACAGAAAAACAGAGAAACACATGGAACACTCGGGAACAACTCGACTGGTGAAGGCACTTCAGTCCCAGCATCCCTCTGTGTGGCTGTGTTAACTCAACTTTGCTTGGCTACGAGCTAAATCGCTTCAGTTGTGTCCGACTCTCTGCGACCCCATGGTCTGCAGCCCACCAGGCTCCTCTGTCCATGGGATTCTCCAGGCAAGAACACTGGAGTGGGCTGCCATGACCTCTTCGAGTGGACCCAGGCTCTCTTATGTCCCCTATGTCTCCGTATTGGCCAGCGGGTTCTTTACCACTAGCAGCACCTGGGAAGCCCTTGCTTAGCCGAGCAGGCAGATTTCTTGCTCACCTTCAATCAACTGAGATTTCAGGTGCGGTTGGGTATGGCTTCTTGTGATTGTGTTTAATTAACATTTACTATGTTGAAACAACAGCACCCCCCTATACCCTCAATGACTCTGACATCCTTCAGGGGCAGGTCCTATCAGAGCTTTGGGTCTCCCTCTCCGCTCTTTTCTCTCCCACCACCACCGGCTCTGCCCTCATCTGGCTCAGAATTTCTGGGAAAGGCAGAAGGGGAGGAATAACTACACGGGAATCTGCCTAATTACGCACTCTCCTCCACCCCCACCCCGTCAATGCTTTAGTCACAGCCCATCAGGTTTGAACGATGGTCCTGTCTCCCAGGGGACCCACAGGGGTCCAGGCCCCTCTCCACAGAGGGCTCGTTTTCCTCTTCAGCAGCTGTGCTACCTGCCTTCCTAGCTTGAACTTGACCTCCTAATGCTTCCCTCCAGAGGATCAGAACACTGTGGGAGATGCATCAATGGGCTAATTACATGTGCTGGAGAAAAGTTCACCCCTCAGAGCAGGAGCTCTTTTGAGGTGAGAGCAACCACAAGTGCTTATGAAATGCTGACGCCTCGAGAGAAAAGCTCCCCATTCCCTCGTCATTTCCAGGCCACGGGAGAAGGCCAAGTCTAGTGGGTGTTGGAGGCAGGAGCTGTTACTGGAACAAGTGTGATGGCTAGAGGTCATCTCAATTGAGCTGTTAAATGGAGTTGTGTGTGTGTGTTTTCTTTTTAATGTGGCTGGGTCCCTGTTTTTATGGCTGTACTTATTTCATCTTTCTTATAACTAGCTTGGCTTATTGGCACCGCCAGGTATTGTGGACTGAAAATTATTGGGAATAACTTTTTTTCCCTTCAAATGGAAAGCTTCTCCTACTTCTTCTGAGCTTATCTTTAAAAAGTACTTAGTATAACCTGACTGGTAGGTGAGTGGTAGGTAGGTGGTAGGTGAGTGACTGAATTGGGTTTATTTTCAGCTTCTTGGCATGTATTTTTTAGTATTCGAAAACCTAGCAGCCACTTGATATGTCTATGGACCACCATTTCATAGAAAAAAGGGGTAACATAATTTTTTTAAAAAGGAAAGTGAAAATGCATTTGAAATGTGAACCAATAGTTTTGTCTCTGCAAAAGACATGATATAGTCTACCATCTTTACTAATATGTCCATATCCATATACAGACCCATATAATGTATCTACTCAGTGGGGGTGAGTTTGGGCCACAAATGACATCCCCTGTAATCTACTGCTTTGGGGTTTGTATTTCTCCTAAATTTGAAAACCCTTACTCATAATTATGTGTTTGGTAATGGAGGGACGTATAGGGTGACTCTGTCAGATAGTTCTGAATATCTGAAAAGGAAGGACAAGAACCCCAAGTTACAGGGCTTTTTCTCATTATCATCTTGGTGCCCATCAGCCCACTTGTCAATTAGTCTTACTGTGAAAACAGGGATGTTTCAACAAGGAGGATGATGGGGAATGGATTCCTCATTTATTCTTTGGTTTTATTTGTCAGTTTTCTTCACATTCTTTTGTAATATTCAGATAGGGTTTTTAATATGTCTATTAACAAGCCGTATGTTTCTATCAGAAGACTAGAGAAATTGTTTAGACAAATAGTTACTTCCAGGGATGGAGTTGTCCTCACAACTGTTTGTTTCTTAAAAATCTGATGTTTCATTTCCAATATTAAGAATTATGGCATTTCAGCTCTGAAGTGATAGCTTCAGGATATTCAAGACATGGAAGGTGCAACTGTGATAATACCTTGAGCAACACAGTTGAAATGATTCGTTATATGAAGCGTTTCTATTGGAATCCAGGGTCATAAAGTGAAAAAAAAATCATATAATCCATTAAAAAAAAAAAAAGCAAAACTATGTGAGCTCCTTTCTCCTTGACAGAGTGTTTTGATGAGTGAAAGTATAGAGGATTTACTGTTCACGCTTAACATGTCTCACTGAGAAACTCTACACTTGGTGCCACAATTTTATTTGATATGTAACTTTTTTGTTAAATCAAGATTGTGGCTTACAATACCATCTACATGCCAATGATTCTCATGAAAAGAAAATTCCAGGTCTAGCCTGCTGGTCCCAGAGAAGAATGGGAGGTACAGCAGGCTAGAGACCAGGGGGGCCACCCCAGCTGGATCCAATCTGGAGTAACAGATCTCCCCAACAATGACTCATGACGCATGAGCTAAATAAATGCATACTGTTTGTATAGCTGAGATTTTTGAACTTGTTTGTTATGCAGCAACAGCGGACCAAAATACCTTATTTGTGTCATTACCTCCGTAAAGTCTGTTTTCAACACAGCAGATGGAATGGTCATTTTAGCAGCCAGATTTTGCCAGTTATGTGTTGCCCCTGCCATTGGTTCTCATTTCACTAAAGGTCAACTAGAAATTTTTATAAGAACACATATGAACTACTTCATCTCCCTACTCATCTCCTCCCTGACTTCGACTTCCATAAGCCTCCTCACTAGCTCTCCTCTCGCCACCCATACTTCACTGCTCTCCTCGAGCATTCTAAACACGTCTAGAACTCTCTTCCTTCAGGTATCTCTCCATGGTCTTTGCTCAAATGCCACCTTCTCAGAGAGGCTGACTCTGATCATCCTATTTAAAACCCCAACTTCCATGCTCCTCCTCATCCTTTTCTTAAAAATTCTATTTATTTATTTGGCTGTGCCGGGTCTCAGTTGCAGGACTCAGGATCTTCGATCTTCGTTGTGGCACACAGGATCCTTAGTTGCGGCACAGGGGATCCAGTTTCCTAGCCAGGGATCAAACCTGGGCCCCCTGCACCGGGAGCGTGGAGTCTTAGCCACTGGGCCACCAGGGAAGTCCTTTTGTGTTCTTGACCTCCCCTGCACTGCTCTATTTCCTCCCCATAATGATGCTATCCTTGGTCATCTTCCAGACAGTCACTGTTAAAATTTGTCTTTTTCTGCTTGAAGGTAAGCATTAGAAGGATACAAAACTTTGCTTTGTTCACTCAGGATCCTATGCACCTGTGACAGTGCCTGACATAGTGTAGGTGCTCATTAAATACTTGCAGAATCAATGTTGGTGACCATCGAGTTTCTCTCTGAATGGTGCAGTGTGTATATGGATATTTCTATTTGCCTGGCAAAGGCCTCCCTGCCACGTAGCTGCTTTGTCAGCGTGACTCAAGCACACCTTTCCTGGTCTACCTCACCAGGTACAAAATAATCATTTCAAAATTGAGAGTCTTTTCTGTAGCAAAGGTTTTTAGTAACAAAGAGAATAAAAACATACAGGGCATTAAAAAAAAAAACTTTATTTCACATAAGCATAGAGCTGATTCATAGTCTTTTCATTGGTGGTATTGCCCAGCTGAAGATGCCCACTTACAAACTCAAAGATCATGTAGGCTTTTCACCTCAAGAATCACGTCCTAATGTTTACTCTTTTTGTCCCTCTAAGCAGAGTATTTGTAATTAAACTGGTTTAATACATGTTTTGGTGAAAGCATAGTTTGACCCATTTTTTGCTGTGGGGCATACAACTTTGAATGGTGATTCTTATAAGAAGCTTATAACTCTTCTTCAGCTTTGGCCCACATCTGTCAGTTGTGGATTCCAGTACACATTTTGTACATTGTGTACAAAAAATTGTGCATTCCAGCACACATTTTGTATTGAAGTGTATTGTTTTGTATTTGTTTTTTTAAAAAATAGAAGGGTTTTACCATAGAAGGCAAAAGGAGTTTCCCTCTGTGCTCTGAAGTAAAGGTAAAGCTTTATGCTCTCCTCTGACAAATTGTGTAAAAGATGATGTCTTCTGAGGGAAGAGTGACCTGATAACTGAATTTCAGAAGGTTTCCCTTTGCACTGCTTACTTGCAGTTGTCATCTGATGGGCTCACCTGCCTGGTTAGCTGCTGGAACCACAGAACCAAGCTCTTGTTTGAGTCTTGTTAGCTACCTATATATATTACATTTTGAATCACAGTATTTACATAACTATCTCTATCCCTACTTTTATGCTCCAATGAACTACTTTGGAGTCCTCGATCCATTTTTGGGAATATGGTGACACAGTACTGATGACAGAAAAGTGTATATTACAAACATAGCTATTTTTCCCACATGAGAAGAGATGTTAGTCAAGTTGAGCTGTGCCCTCTAAACTGAGGGTTAGATAATTGAAAAGTGAAGTGAGGAGTAACTAGGGGGGAAAAGCAATACCACCCTTCCCAGACATGGACAAACTTGAAAAATAGAAGGATTTTTGTGAAAATCATAGTTAATATCCCAGTTCATATGAATCAAATTGTTCAGTCACTTTATTTCTGAAAATTGCCAAACCGTTTGCAGATCCTTTGACAGATAAAGACTGCCTGTTAACTGAGTCCCAAGCCTGAGAAACACTGCTTCGGCCTCCAGCTACTCAAAGTGTGGTCCAGGGACTGGCAGATCAGCATCAACCAGGAGTTGGCTGGAGGTGTAGAAACTCAGGTCCCATCTGAGACCTTTGGAATCTGAATCTGTATTTAACCAAATCCTCAGGGCATTCCTTTGTAGCCCAGTTGGTAAAGAATCTGCCTGCAATGCAGGAGACCTGGGTTTGATTCCTAGGTCAGGAAGATCCCCCTGGAGAAGGAAATGGCCATCCACTCCAGTATTCTTGCCTGGAGAATCCCGTGGACAGAAGAACCTGGAGGGCTACAGCCCATGGGGTCGCAAGAGTCAGACAGAACTTGGTGACTAAACCACCTCCATCAGGGCATTCAAATGTACATGAAAGTTTGAGAGGTGATGCTCTGGACACCCCTTCCTAAGATGGATGTCAGGAGGGTGTTCTTCCTCTCCTAATAAACAACAGTAGCCTTGCAGGCCTTTAAGCGTGGCAGCCACACCAGCTGAACAGGAAATGGGGGGACAGAATGAGCCGCCCCAGAAGGTGCCACTTTGCCAAGTGGATTATTTTCAGCTAAAGACAATGGGGGCCCAGCAGACTCAGGAAGGGGCTTCCCAGGTGGCACTGGCGGTAAAGAACCTGCCTGCCGATGCAGGAGACATAAGAGATGCAGTTTCAAAGCCGAGGTTGGAAAGATCCCCGGGAGGAGGAAATGGAAACTCCAATATTCTTGCCCGGAGAATCCCATGGACAGAGGAGTCTGGCAGGTTACAGTCCATGGGGTCCCACCAATTCAGACATGACTGAAGCGACTTACCATGCACACACACAGACTCAGGAAGAGCTTTTTACCTCCTGTTTAACTGCTTAGAAGAATTTAGATAGGGGCCTGTACCAGGAAGGGAGCTATTAGCAGAGAGGAATTTTATATCCAAAAGACTCATCTGCATGGTGTGGCAAAACATTTGTTCCCAAGCCTTGGTTCTTCCCATCTTCCTGAGAATTATCTTCTTCCCCTTTGAAGCCCAGGTCCCTCCTCCCTTCTCCTTAGCTCAGGAAGGTGTTTAAACCTCAATTACCTGACTGCTGGGAATCTCATATTTTTATGAGGCTCCCACTGTACAAAATTTGTTTTTCTCCTGTGTGTCTGTCTTATGTCACTGTAATTATTAGATCAGCCAGAGAGCCTAGAAGGGAAGGAAGGAAGAGTTGGCTATGCTGACTGAATAGAGTCATATCTTTACTTCTAGCTGGCACAGATTGTGGGGGACAGTGAGGGCCATGCTGGCTCTTGGTCAAGGTTTTACCAGCAAAAGGATGCACTTGGGGACCAAGGCCAGCTTGGATGCAGCTCGTATCTTTGGACCCAGTGTTATGAAAAGGAGACAATTTGAAATGATTTGGTGGATGATGTTACACGGTCACAGAGGCTTGAAGGGAGCAGTTATTTTTTCTTTCTTTTGTTCAGGCAGCAGCTGTGGCTCCCAAATGTGTTGCCTGCTAGGGATTTAGAACTTGATGATTCACAGGTTTTGTGAGTTGGTGCTTTTCTAACTGGACAGTGGTCTTGGCCACGTGCGTAGTTACAGCCTGGGTTCAGAATTAGACAAAAAATGAGAGCAGTATCCCCACCACCTCCCAACTGCCTCTCAGCCAGTGCGTGCTTCCTTGTTACCCCAGTACATGAGATGCCACGGATGGGTCCTGTGTCCCCTGCTGTCACATCTCACCCTGCTCCTTCCTTTCCCTAGACCTTCTCCCAGACATGGCCAGCTTTTACTGCCCATCTCAACCACCACTTCCCCTTTGATGATTTTCTGCAACTGGAAGACATCTCTAACCACTTCCAAAGTCCTTTTCATCTAGTGGGTTGCAACCTTGGCTGCACATCAGAATCATCTGAGAAGATTTAAGACATCCTGATGTTCAGGCTCCAGCCCAGACCAGTCAAGTCAGAATCCAGTGGGTGGATCCAGGCATTAGGAATTTGTAAAGCTCTCCTGGTCCATCCGGTGTCCAACCAGTACCATAATTCCTGTCTGGGACTTCCCTGGTGGTCCACTGATTAAGACTGTGCCTGCCCATGCAGAGGACATGGGTTCCATCCCTGGTCTGTGAAGATCCCACATGCTGAGGAGCAGCTAAACCCCTGCTCCACAAGTACTGAGTTTGCACTCTAGAGTCCTCAAGCTGCAACGACTGAGCCCACATGCTGCCTAGAGCCTGTGTTGTGCAACAAGAGAAGCCGTCACTCAACACAACTAGGAAAAGCCCATGCATAGCAATGAAGACCCACTGCAGCCAAAAATAAATAAACAAACTTCAAAAAAAACCCACTAAAAATATCCTTGTCTGATCACTGTAAACTCCATGAAGCTGAGATACATCTGTTTGGTTTTCTACCCCTGATGTTGGGACATCAAGGGTTCTTAGTGTCTGTTGACAGTACTAAGTCTGCCTGCAGCCCAGTATAATTGGGGAAGAAGTCTGGATCTTTGAAACTATAGGGTTCTGGGTTCAAAACTCCCCTCTGCCATGAGTCAACTACATGATCTAAGGCCAGGACTTAACATTCCTGTTTCCCAGGTCCATGCACATCAAGTGGCGTTTAAATGTGATGCTCCCAGAGTGGTTGTAGGTTGAGATGAGCTATTGTATAAGGAAAAGTGAGGCCTATAGCAAAAAATCAACTAATATTTGTTTCCTTTTCTTCCTTTTGACACTTTTCCTTTTTCCCTCTGGCATGATGCCAGGTACAACCAACCCAGGACTGAATTTAGTTCAGTTCTGATAAATCAGCACTCCTGAATGCTGGCCATCTGCAAGATGGTGAGTGGACAGCGGGGTTTCAGGGAGGGTGGCCTGGTGACTTTGGTTAACCGAGGGTTCCCTGGAGACCTTCAGTTGCTGAAGGGTGAGTTCACAGTATGACTGCATTGCTTAGGCCACATCTTGAGGTTGGGGGCATTCGAATTGGTCTCTTGCACTTGGTCCTTGCTGAGCTGTTTGCTTCCCACTGATCATTTCCCAGGGGAGAGGGGGCAGATAGGAGGATGCTGACATGCAGAGACGCTGACCCCTGTATGGCCCAGTTCCCTCCTTTACCTCCAGCCTGACTTGGAGCTTCTCTTTCCTCCTCACTCTTTGCTAAAATGAATCAATCTGCATGATGGGGTGATGCAATGGGCAAGATGTCTTTGAATTAATGTGCTTTCTGGAACTCACCATTGCTTATCTGTCCCATCTTTACTGATCCCATTAATGGTGCTGACACTGGCAATTCCTAACTTTGATTATCAGCCATACATTATAAGTATCTGATAAATGTTGGTTAAACTGAATGAATGACAGGTTGATGGCCAATATTTGGGAAGCATATGGAAGCTTCCACAGGTAGGCGTCTTATTCCCGGCAACTTCCTCCACACCAAGCCTGCTGCCTGCTCTGAAGGACAAACACACTTGAAGGCTTCTTGGCTAATCACACAAGTACTTTGAGATTGTACTTCAGGACCATGCTATAAGCATCAGCTATCTTTGAACTGTGCTATGTATGGAGAAGGGGTAAGAAATCGGGGCAACATCATGCATAAATCAGAATATTGTATGGTTTCTTATAAGAAACAAATCTCTGAAGTGCTCCTTTCGAAAACATTTGAATTGATCAGGTAATCTATCTGTTTCATTTATTTTGTGAAATAAATTCCTCTTCTAGTCTTCTTTGTCCTTCTGCTCCAATCTGGAAGGAGTGGGGAGGGGAAAGCGAGTGTGGAGAGACCTGGTGAGGGGGAACATAGCTTGGCAAGTAGGCTATCAGGGTACCCAGTCTGGGAGTCTCTGCTATGAGCTGACACTGGAGTCAAAGGCAGAATTTCTCAGAAACCTTCTTGCCACTCGTGAGGCCTTTAACTGACTGAAGCACGCCCACCCAGATTAGCTGGCCTAGTCAACTGAAAGTGAAAGTGAAATCGCTTAGTCGTGTCCGACTCTTTGCGACCCCATGGACTGTGTGTAGCCTACCAGGCTCCTCTGTCCATGAGATTTTCCAGGCAATAGTACTGGAGTGCATTGCCATTTCCTTCTCCAGGGGTTCTTCCCAACCCAGGGATCGAACCTGGGTCTCCCGCATTGTAGACAGACACTTTACGGTGAGGGCAGATGTTAATCACATCTGAAAATATGCATCCACAGCAAGATCTAGATTAATATTTGATTGAATGGGGATTATGTCCTAGCCACGTTGACACGTGAAACTGTCATAGCTGAGGAGAGGCGGGGTCATGGTACAAGACCACGAACACAGTAGCAGTAGAAATGAATATTTGTCTGAGCTAGTTCCCCGTCCCATGGGCACGCAGAGCTTCCTGAGTTCTCAGTGAGGTCTTGTCCAGGGCTCCTTTCACGGGTGCGTGCTCTGTCCACCCACTGAATGGAGCACCTTTCAGCCTCTGTCTGATTACCTTTCTTCTTACTGTCAGTGGTTCTCCCCAAGGATTGAGTAAGGATCATCCATGGGGCCTTTTGAGGAAAAATCTGCTTGTCCTCTTGGAAACTATGACATGGTCCCTTGGTGAGGAGGGCATATCAGAATCTCTTTCTTAGAGAAGGTGAGGAAGGTCGTGCGGCAGTTGAGAAACTTTTCAGTGAGGCTGCAATGCACGTCTTCTCCTTCCAAATACATACTTCCAGGCTGGACCTTTTCCTTAAACTTCAGATTCTTGTAAACCTCTGGACAGCTCCATGAAGCTCTGCCTGAGAACCTCAGACTCAGCATATCCAGAGCTGAATTCATCAGCTTTTCTTTGTTCCTCCTAAAACCCTCGGTGAATGGAGTCATCAATCTATTGTCACCTAAACCTTAAATATGGGGTCCTTTTGGGCTCCCCCAGCTTCCTCACTTTCCATATCCAGTTACCAGCTTTGCTGAGTCTAGTTCTGAAACCTGTCTAGAAGCTGTCTCCTCTCTATCCTCCTGGATTCTGCCTTAGTTAAGCCTCTCATTGTCTCTCTCCTGGGCCAGTGAAATAATAATGTCCTAACTGGGCTATTGCACCAATACCCAGTCTTCCTGGTATTCCATCTCCTCACAATGCATGTAGTTTTCTTCCCTGTTTACAATATTTCAATAGCTCCCCATTCTCAAAGGATCATGGCTCAGACTACTTCGTCTGATTTACATTTCCAGAATTATCTTTTATTCTTCCATTTTTCTGTGTTCAAACACATGAATAGTACCATGTGGAATAATGTATGGTTCCTCTAATGCTTCACACCCCTCTGCTTCACACCCCTCTGTCTCCTGCCCAGGTTCTCTCCTTTGATTGGAATGCCTTTTCCATATTCTGTTAATACTGGAAATATTAATACAGGATCCACCCCACCTCCTGCCCCACAGTTCAGCATCTATCATGTCTGCTTGGTCAAACACTCTCATCTTTCAAGACCTCCCTCAGATGTAAGTTCCTCCAAGACAACTTTCTTGACCACACCTTCACCGCCTTCCCACATCTTGAAGCCAAAGCTTCAAGAACTGATTACGTATGAAAATAATATCACTGTGAAAATTAAAAGTAATGCAGATAAACCAAAAGGCTCTCTCGATTCAGCTCTCCTATTCTCATTCTTCTTCTTGTTATCAGTCTGCTGGGAGTCAGTCCAGACTTTTTCACTAACAACTTATCTTGAAAATATTTCCATGTGAGTTTATGTGTATGGGTCCATCTCTACAGAGAGCATAACTGCTGCAGAATATGGGTATAATACAGTTTAGTTAACCCCTGCTATTGATGGATATTCCCCTTCTCTGCCAGTATTTTGTAATAACTGTGTCATAATGAATATCATTTTGTATACCTCCTCATGCATAAATGCCAAGCATTTCTTTTCTACAGGGAAGCATAAAAGAAGAAGTCTGGATATCTGATTCTACATACTCTTGACATATTTTTGTATTCAGAAATTTTTTTTTTCTCATGCATCAGTAAGAGTTCCTTGTATAATTTGAAGAATAATCCTTAGTCACACAAAGTATATGTGTAGTTTTCTCTGCTTCATTTAAAAATTTTGCTTGAACCTGGGTCTCCAGCATTCCAGGCAGATGCTTTAACCTCTGAGCCACCAGGGAAGCCCTGTTGTGTTTTTAATTATAAGAAATTTTATATTTTTGTGGAGTCAAATGTGTCATTTTCTGTTTTTCATTTGTACCTTTCTCAGGAAGACCATCAGTATGCATATCCATATTTTATTTTATATTTTTGTTATCCTGCAGGTTTACTTTTTTCCATTTAATTCTTAAAGTTACTTGTAATTTAATTTTGTGCATGTTGAGAGTATTATCTAATTTTCTATCTTTTTCCATACTGAATGTCAAATTGGTCCATACTGTTTTTTGGTTAATAGTCTATACATCTATTCTCCCAAGTTGAAATGACATTTTTTATGAATTACGTTTCTAAATATAGGTCATGAATTTGTTTCTGTCCTTTGTAGCAGATTTTCTTGTTCTCTTTGCTTATTTCTGAGCCAATACTACAGTGTTTTTGTTACTATACTTTTATCATATGTCTAGATACTTTATAGTGTCTGTCTTCTTCTAGATATTTGATGAGACTGAGTCACATATCTTTGAATTTTAAAGACCTTTTATATAGTTTGCATCCATATGTGTTGAACGATGCAAATGAATAAACCAGAAGCTCTTGGTACTATTGATGCCATACCTGGTATTCTCAAGGTCTCAAAGACTGTGTTGTAAAATAGCTTTTCCAGTCCTTACTTCCTATTTTAGCTCAGGACCTCAATGTGTTATTTCATAGGAATTTTCTTCTTCTCATTATTATTTTGAATAAATAATGCATCTACAGTGTACAAAACCCCAAAGATACAAAACTGTTAGTTCTCTCTTCAATTCTTACGATGCAGTCGTACTATCAGTTTCTTGTTTAACCTTCCAGAGCGGCAGCACACCATCTGCCCTGCACCTTGGTCTTTTTGTTTAGCAATATATTTTGGTGATCATTCCATATCAGTACATATGATGCTGTTTCATGAGATGCCTGTGCCATGTTTTATTTAACCAGGGTAGCAATTCATTTGTTTTATTTATTTTTTTCTTTTCTAACCTCATTATAATAAGATATAAGCATGTATTCATATATTTTGATCCCTATTTTTTATAAGCATTTATCCATAATATAGCACAGTCTTTTTTTTTAACTTATTAATTTTTTTAAATTTTACTTTTACTTTACAATACTGTATTGGTTTTGCCATACATCAACATGAATCATTTGTTTTAATAAATATCCTTTGTACATATAAAATCCTCAAGTATCTGGAATCAAAATTTTGCCCATAAAATTGGTGGGTCAAAGGGTATTTGAATTTTTAGCTTTGATTTATACCAGTAAGTTGTCCTCCAAGAAGTTTCTAGAAACTTTACAAATGAAGACCATGACAGCATTTGCCACTGGGCTTCAGACTTGTTCAGACAGGTGCTGAGTACCAGGCAGAAAACTACAGAGGTGTTAGCTGGGACCCTGACAGTGAGAGCTACTGTGTGTGTTGTGCGCATGTGTGTATATGTGTGACGTATATATGGTAAAAAGGTCAAAGAAGAACCATAAGCCAATTCATTAGGGTGCTGTTTAAAGCTCTAATAATGAATGCAAGCATTAGTGGTTTGAATAAAGCTCCTTTGCCTTTATTATTCATTAGAAACTGGCAGTAAATAATAGGCTTGAATTGCATAACCCTGATGCTGCTAATCAAAGCACAGAGCATTTCTGAAGACCATAAATTATTATTCTTCATAACAGGGGAAAAAAGGGAATTTGGGGTTTATAAATTGCTCACTGGTTCACCAGTTAGCCTCTGTTCTGTTCTTGGGCTGACTCAGAGGGAAAGAGGCTGGTTATTACATCTTGAAGCTAGAACTCTGTCTTATTGGGTAGGACACAGTTTACTCAAACTCCCAATATCATACCTACCTGGAGTCACTGGGGTAAGTGGTCCAGCCCAGATTAAGAAGCCCTCAGTCTTCTTGTGGGGCTTCCCAGGTGGCACAGTGGTAATGAATCTGCCTGCCAATGCAGGAGACACAGGTTCAATCCCTGGGTTGGGAAGATCCCCTGGAGAAGGAAATGGCAACCCACTCCAGTATTCTTGCGTGGGAAATTCCATGGTCAGAGGAGCCTGGTGGGGCTACAGTCCACGGGATTGCAAAGATTGAGCACACATGCACAATCTCCTTGTGGGTAATGGTTCAGGATGTTTAGCTGGAAAAAAGAGTCTTTTTCCAAGCAGGAGAGAGCTTTGCCTGTGGCTAGGAGGCTATTTTTACTCTGCTATCTTAGCAAGTTGGTGCTGGGATAGACATGTATCTTTCCTACTTCACCCTACCTCATTTCTATCCAGCATGTTATATTTCTCTCCCTCCTCTCCACTTCTGTCCCCACTCACATTTGTCTGTTTCAGGGGGATCTTCTCTTTCCTTGGTGTGTCTTTTTCTATGCAAAGGGAAAGAAACAAAATATGAGTTCCCGTCCCTTGCTTTCACATGATAAAGGCAGAGGTTAAGATGAACCTTTCTCTTTTGCCCTTCCTTTGGTCCTTTCTCCTCTAGTCCCTCCTCCCCTATTTTTGGAGCTCTTTTTGGTTTCTGGTCCCCTGTCCTGTGAAAGGAGGAGGTGCTCCCTTCTGTCTGATCCCAACTTCCATTATGTCCTCCCAGCTCCACGCTCTCTGCATGCATCACTGACTCGGCCAGAAACTCCCATGACTCTTCCTGGCCAGAGGATGCCTGCATCTCCCTTGCATCACCTTTCACCTGGCACTTCAAGAGTAAGGGCTTAGCACTGCCAATTAGCAAGGACAGTAGATGGCAGCTTAGTTACTAAATCGTGGCCGGCTCTTGTGACCCCATGGACTGTAGCCTGCCAGGCTCCTCTGTCCATGGGGACTCTCCAGGCAAGAATACTAGAGTGGATTTCCATTTCTTTCTCCAGGGGATGTTCCCTGGAGATCCAGGAATCGAACCTGGGTCTCCTGCATTGCAGTCGGTAAACCGAATGAGCTACAAGGGAAGCCCCAGGACAGTAAAGGACGTTTTAAAATAATGTACTAGCGAACACAATCGTACTTTATAACAAAGTTTTATTAGGATTAAGTCAAATTAGAAAACTTCATGCTCTGCCGCTTGCCATATTTATCTGGAATGACCAGGATATACTTAGCTGAGTAGAAAATAATTTGTGCCCCTGGATTCTACCTTTTGGAAAGCAAGAGGATTGCCTGGCACCTCCATGGTTTGTGTCGAAAGCCTAAAGACTTGTCAACAAAGCATATGTTACTTTCAAGCTTTGGGCCCCACGAAGACGCTCATCCGATGCAGACTCTTCAGAACCTGGGCACCTATGACTCGGGCTGCCCTTTTTGGGCTGCCCTTTTTGGGGTCTGATATGAACACCTGTTATTTCAAGAGAAGCTGGGTTTGAGGTATCTTAATGGCTTAAAGGCACAGGTCGTGCAGCTGAATTAAAAGCTGTTGTGTTGGTCTCTCCGCCACAGGCCACGAGCCACGTCTTGTGAGGAGGGTGCTGATGCTGCGTCCTTGGCGCTGCAGAGGGTGGGGGATGGGGGGGTGGGGGGGCTCCGCGCATGCGCAGTCCTGTTCTCGCTCCCACACCGCGCTGCTGTTCTCAGGTGAGAACTATAACTGGAGAGGAGCCTGGGCTATGGGATCTCATCGCCCCACAGACAGAAGGACCTGCCACAGAGCCAGGAAGTGACTCGAAAGCAAGCAAGGATAGGAAAGCTGAAACCTGGTGCGGGGAAGAGAACCCCACTGTCCCTGGAAGGGGTCCCGCCAAGGGGGAAAGCGGCACTGCGTTTAGTGCGGAGTGCTTCCCAGCTGTGAGGAACCCCTTCAAGCAGTGGCAGGAGCCGCTTGAAGATGATGCCCAGAAGGACAGGGGTCCCCACGCACCATGCCATCAGCAGTGGTGTAGAGCACTTATCTGGACAAATAGCCCTGGATCACTAGGAGCGAGTGGGGCCCTAGGTTCTAAACATGTAAAACGTGTCACTTCCTGAATAAATGGGTATTCCCTTCAGCTTAGGAGCCACGCGTTTAAGCTCAGAAACTCTTTTTAAACAGAGTTTTAAAACTCTCCCTAAAGAGGGACTAGAATCTCAAATCTGAGGGAAGCGTCAGGAGAGCTGTACACAGCAAAGAAACACCTTCAGACACAACTGTTTCATCCTTCCAGCAACTAGACGCCTGTCTCCTATCCCCACACCCTTCCCACCCTCCCCAGTTCATTAATAAAAATGGCACTGTCCAAAACTTAAATCAGTTGCCTAATATAGAGGGATGATAATAAATTCTCATTTCTGTGGGCACCCGAGGATGTATGTTTTGAATCTCTCCTTTCTGCCCTTCATACACTTTCCAACCTCTTTCCATGCACTTGGCCTCATCAGCTTGGCTTGTATTCCTCAGTGAGCCCTGCATGACCTGTGATCATGTCTGCGCTGTTCACGCCCATCAGTTCAGTTGGGATTGACTAGGAGTTTTCTCAAGCTTGAGTTCATAGCTTCCCAGGCCAAGGTCCCCCTCGTAAATGTTCTCCTTGCTTGGAGTCTGGGGTGAAGCTTTCTGGTCCTCCCCAGGAGGGCTGCAGGGTGAGGTGCCTTGCTCCTGGTAATTCATGGCAAGCTCGTCCTGGTTTACGATGCATTCAACATCATCCTCTTTGAGATGTTCCTAGATTTTGGAGAGAAAGAGAGAGAGTCCACTTGATAAAAGCAGAAGACAATAGCAGTCCTGCAGTTCATTTCCCTTTTTACACTGCCCTGTCTTGACTTGGCTGAAGTTTCTGGTATGCCACATGTAACCTTTTCCATGTCTGCAGGAGTTGTGAAACATTTCTAAAATGACCTTGAAGATGGACATCGTCACATAATCATAAGAAGTCTCCAAGTCTCATCAGTAAGAGAACGTGTGCCAATTGAGCACATCTGTGGGTTAAATAAAATGCTAAAGGGGAGTTAAAATAAAATGCTATGGATCTTTTGAATGGGTATCTAACCTGGATGAGAGGAGTTTTTAGAATCGTTTGACCTCAGAGTACAGAATGATTCCCAGTATTGGTTTTGGAATGCACCAGTATTGGTTTTAATATTTTACCTCAATGTCTGCTATATTTTTTCTGAAAAGTTTCAAATGGGATGAGTGTCCCAAGGCTAAAAGTGGTTCAAAGTTTCCTTGGTGGGTAATGGTGGAAACCAACTAGATCTGGCCAATAAAGTTGTCCTCCCCTTGAAGAAAAGGAATTAAAATCTCAAATTTTCTTTCATTGGCTTTGGAAAGACCTCACAGAATTCCCTGTAGAATGAGCCCTAGTTAGGTGACCTTAGGTCAGTGGTTTCGAACTTCAGCCTGTACTAGAACCACTCCTTGAGGCACAGATACTGGGTTCCTGAGGCCAGAATTCTGAGGTGGGGGCCTAAGAATCTTTGTTTAAAACAAATTTCCAAGTGAGGCTGAAACTGCTGGTCTGAGGACACACTGAGAATCGCCGGCTCAGGCTGTTGTGTTCTGAGCACATGTGAAATCTGAGATGACTTTTTCTCTGTTTAGACATGGGGTCGGCCACCTCCAAGGGTGCCACAAACTCCAAGATTCTGCTCCTCTCCCATCTCTGACACTCTGATTTACTGGGAGGGAGTCTAATTGATTCTCATCAGTTTATTTATTCCACTCCCTTCAGCTATAAGGCACCCGGCCTGATATTCAAAGCCTCAAAACATAGCAGTTTGTGAGTTCACATTACTTCTTTTATATTTTTCTAAATTCATTTTATGGTTAAAAATATTGGTGACAGTAAAAAATTGCATTTTTAAAAAGACGAATGAGCCCACATCAGCCACAATGGAAAAGAAAAGAGAGAAGCTTCTTGGTGTAGTGAATTTTAAGAACTGTATGCTTCCTCCTCAAGGCAGGAAGAAATAGCCCCAAGGTTCTGGGTTTTATCAGTATTCTCCAAGCCTGTCCCTCACGAGATGTTTACTCACCCCATAGGCCTGAGGACTGGTGAGCAGTCGGGAAATTGGGCCACACCATTCAGGTAACGTCGTGGTCAGTGGAGGACCAGAATGGGTTAGAATTGGTTTCAGGTATCTGTGAGGCCTGTTAAGGAATACTTGCCAAGAGGAAGTCAGGATTGAGTTTCTCACATAGCACAAACCTTTGCATGTGGTGAAAGATAGTTACTTTTACCTTCAAATCCCCTACTCCCTCACTGAGGAAGTAATGTGGCCTGCACAAACTTGCTATTTATGTTCTTTGATCCCCACACTTCCCAGCCCTCCTGGTAGTCTTTACTCATGGGGAAATGGCACCTGGACCAGCCAATGTCAGAGAGGTGTAAATGGTCCTCTTTTCCTCGCCTCTCCCACTCAACATCTCCTCTGCTTAGAGAATATATTCTTAATAATTATTTGAAATAATAGCATAAAAGATTGTGTTTTCCTAAAACTGCACACACAGCTTAAACCACTGGTAATTTTCACACAAAAAGCAAGAGGTATTTCATAAAACATTCCCTCATTTGAGAACTGGGTAGTGAACACATTGTTTGCCAAAATAGTTATTTTCACTATTCAACACAGTCACTTTATACTTCATACATCAATGCATTGCCATACAAAATTATGTAAATAAGCTGGAGCTAGGTTTATTCTACTGTCTAACACCTGTCTTTCTCCTCTCTTCATCCCAAAGTGCTCTAACTAGTTAAAAGAAAAACCTGTTTATCTAAAGCCTTTAGGTTTCCCTCCAATCTAGCAGTAATGAAATCCCTAGAGGCTGCCGCCTCAGGTTGCCTTTTTTTTTTTTCCCTCCCAGAAAGGTAGTGAAATTATTTCACCATTCCATCAGAAACAACTTTCAAGCTTTGTATTATTTCCTCTGCTGGAGAATAGTTCGCCTCGTCAACTTTCTGAAATGCTATAATAAATAGGGAGAGGTGAAAAAAATGGAAAGCATTTAATGTTGGTTCATGAAGATGCGCACTCACCCCCAGGCACTCAAGAGAAGATCTTGGTGGAGGCTCTACTGGAGCCCATCCACGGGTGGACGACACCACTCCGTCATTCTGGGATGTCCTGAGTGTGTGGGACAGAGGGGCATGCAGCCAGCAGGGGCCAGGAATCTGCTGACCTCTGGCTTCGAATCATTCACCCCCACAGTGGGGACAAAGCAGGAGAGGCTCATGAACACAGCCTAGTTATGATGCGAGGAGAGTGACTGAAGAGATACTTAAGAGGGTCTGTGATTGCAACTGTGAGCGGAAAACTTGACAACTCCTTTCAGATGCGCAGCTGTTGTGCTCAGTTAAGGATGGGGAAGATATTAAAGTTCAGAGCCTGGCATTGCCTGCGACATCTTGCAAGTCTATCTACAACTCTGGAAAGCTCTTGATGATCTTCCATTAATTTTTATTACAGAGTGTTATTTCCTTCATTTTATGGATGAAGGCATTGAGGCCTAAATAAACGATGATTTTAAGTAATCCAGAGGCTCCCTTTACTATCTGGATCCACAAAGACCATATGCTAGCAGAATTTCTCAGGGTGGAATTGAGTATGTGACCAGTTGGTTCTTCAGGGAGAAAACCTCGCAGACCACACCCCTGCTGTTGAGCTGTGGACCCACTCAGGCAGGAGCACGTGCTCTAATAGGCTTTATGGTGTGCATAGGTCAGGGGAAAAAACTTTTTTTAATAGGGAGCTGAGATGGAGGATATGTATGTATATATATACACACACATATATATATATATATACACACACATATATACACACACACACATATATATAACTGGAGTATAAGTCAAAGAAAATTCAGCCAATTTTATTTCCAGATGGAAAAGTGATGGATTCCCAGGTGGCACTAGTAGTAAATAACCCACATGCCAATGCAGGAGACACAAGAGACGCAGGTTCGATCCCTGGGTCAGGAAGATCCCCTGGAGAAGGAAATGACAACCCACGCCAGTATTCTTGCCTGGAGAATCCCATGGGCAGAGGAGCCTGGGGTTCTACAGAGGAGCAAGAGTGGGACACGACCGAAGTGACTTAGCAAGCCCAGCACATAAATCAAAGAAAATCGAGCCAATTTTATTTCCAGATGGAAAAGTGACAGCCAATAAGCAACATTTTTAGTGATGCTGTGTAAGCTAAAATGGGGTTTGTCAAGGTTTTAAGTTTAGGAGAGGCCTGGGCGACTTCCATTGTTTGAGATTCTCAATATACTGAAAAATCAAAATGCCAAAACCATGTCGCAAAAGGAAAACACAAATTCAAAATTGCACAATGAACATTTTCTTCTTTTCATCCTGATGTTATTGCTCAGTGGCTCAGCCGTGTCTGACTCTTTGTGACCCCATGGACTGGAGCATGCCAGGCTTCCCCATTCTTCACTATCTCCCATTTGCTCAAATTCATGTCCATTGAGTCAGTGACACCATCCCACCATCTCTGGATCCTCTGTCATCCCCTTCTCCTCTTGCCCTCCATGAGGTATCTCTTTAACTCTCTGTGTCTTATTATTGGAGCTAACACTTAATCACTTACTTTGTGGCTTTTTGTGAATGTGAGGCCTGGACCAAATGGGCTACCATTTGGTCCCTCTGGACAGGCTCTGGGATTCCCAACTCAGAAGACTTGTGTTCAACAGGTAACTCTGCCCCTTCCCTGACTCTATGACCTATGGTCTAGCGACTGACCCCTGTGAGCCTCAAGTATTGCTGTGAATGTTAGCTGATATAATGTGGGAAAATGGTGTTGCACTCTCTCACATGCCATTCAAATGCTATTTTATAAAAAAATTATTTCTTAAGTAATACTTGTTGGAGAAAGTGGTGTGTCGACCGTTGTTCACATAACAGAGGAGAAATGATACTAGGGTAGAGATGAGAGAATGGCACCCAGCACTTGGTGTGGTATCAGGAGTCACAAGCTAGTATTTAGTGGTTGGAAAATTTAAGCTGCTCCTGCACCAAAAATAGCTATTTGGGTTAAACATTATTGTATGGGGGGCTGGTGTCAGGTGGTAGGTGAGAGGTAGGAGAATTTGTTGTCATAAAACTCTTCTTCTAGGAAGCTTGTGATGCCATTCTGGCTGTGTCTCAGTAGCTTCAGGTCAAAGGAATAACACATATATCCTGTGGCAGTGAATGGAACGTGTAAGTACCATCCACAGACACCATGTGGAGCAGGGCCTATGTTCGCCAACATCTTAGTTTGCCCAGAGCTTGCCATATATAATGTTATGTGCTCAATGGATGTTTGTTGAATTTATGGTCTAGGAAAATATTCAAGGGTGCTATGAGTGATGGAGGTAGATTCTGGGTGACTATGCCAAGGGAAGAATGAAGGGGGCAGATGACAGCCAACAGATGAGGATTTCCTGAGGATAAAAGATCAAGTCAAAACGGACTTCTTGGGGCTAAGATATTAGACAAATGGGACCATGTGGCAGTGGCATAAGATAAAGTGGCTAGAAACAGCCATCGTATCTCACTTGCTTGACCATTCATTTGTTCCTTCATACACTCACATGTTTTTAGTTTATGTGCAAAACTATCGGGGTACCCACACAAGAAAATTAACAGTTACAGTCTGGTGGCTCATATGGTGAAGAATCTGCCTACAATGCGGGAGACCCAGTTTCAATCCCTGAGTTGGGAAGATCCCCTGGAGAAGGGAATAGCAACCCGTTCCAGTATTCTTGCCTGGAGAACCCCATGGACAGAGGAGCCTGGTGGGCTACAGTCCATGGGGTCGCAAAGAGTCAGACATGACTGAGCAACTATCACTGTATAGAATGCAAAGTGTTTTTGCCATATATTCTTGTCTCTAGGTGGTGGTCACCTTGAGGGTAGGGCTGTCCCCTTCACCTGGTAAAGTGGTTGATACATTTTAGATGTTCAGGAAATAGTTGTTGAATTAATGACGACAGTAAGCTCAAAGAGAATAAAAGAATTGTTCAGTGGAATCCAGCCAGTTAGTTATTGGAAGAACTGGCCTTGAGGTCCCAGACATTTCCATCACATTGAGCATCTTCCTTCTGTTACAGAGACACTGAATAACAGGTCTCATCTGATTGGATAACTGATTTGGAATGGGGGAATCAGTGACTTTCTGAGTTCTTCATTGCTGAGCAGGGTCTGGAAAGTGGCTAGATCACCAGGGTTACTGGAATTATTAAAATAGTAAGAAAACTCTTTTGATCTCCAGAAAACCTCTACTGCTGATTTTGCAAACTGGGTTATTTTTCTTATCAGGTTCTAGTATATGTTTGGAGAGAGAGATATTCCCCACTGGGTATTTTTGGTACAGCTAGTTTTGCTTTTCTAATAAGTTAGAAATACATCGAGATGAAATGTTAGGCTCTAGGGGGGAAAAAAACCAATGACTTTTCTCATCTTTAAAGGGCATGAGTTTGGGTATAGCAGTTTGGTTCAGGAGATGTAAGTAAAAGCTGGAGCTCTATCCAGAATTTAACATGTGTGAAATAGGAAAGACAATTAACTCAGGCCAAAAGAGAAAATGCATCTGCTATCAGCAGGTCCAGACCTAAATTTAGTGCTTAACTGAACTAACTTCCAAAGTACATGGTGACATTGATTTCTCTCTTCTGTTCGTTTTTGCTTTGATTATTTTATTTATTTAAAATTTTTATTGGAGTATTATTGTTTTACAATGTCCTGTTGTTTTCTGCTGTATAACAAAGTGATGAATCAGCCATATGTATACACATATCTCCTTCTTGAAGCTCTCTCCCCTCCCACTCACATCCCACCCCTCTAGGTCATCACAGAGCACAGAGCTGAGCTCTCTGTGCTATACAGCAGCTTCCCACTAGCTAGCTATTTCACACATGGTAGTGTATGTTTGTCAATCCCAACCTCTCAATCCTTCCCACCCTCCCCTTCCTCACTGTGTTTACACATCCATTCTCTATGTCTGTGTCTCTATTCCTGCCCTGTAAACAGGCTCATCTGTAAAATGTTTAGATTATTTTAAATCATCATTTTTTTTGCCCATTGTCTTTGGGGTCTCAAAGAGTCAGATATGACTGAGTGACTTTCACTTTTCACCTTCATAAAACTACGTCTCATTTGCTGAGTCCCCTCATGGTTCTTTACTCAGCATCCGTGAACAGAACTAGCAGAGGACATCCCCAAATTGTACACACCCTGTCACTCTTTGATTTCAATGTACAAATCACACCCTTTATGCTTTGTTTCACAGGAAATGGGGGCTGACAAGTTGAGTGTGTTCCCCCTCTTTCCTTGGGATTTACTGGATTCTGTAATTAGACACTCACTGTCTTGCCATCTTGCCTAAGGATGTGATCAACCATTCTGCTAAATTGTCTTTGAGGTTCAGGTTGGAGGAAGGCTTTCAGAGTCCAGCCAAAGCCCTCCTCTTTAAGCTGTTTCATCACTCTGTTCTCTCTTGCTTGACTTCCGTTCTGCACTGGGTTCTCACAGGGAACATAGGGGTGGGATCCTGTCCCAGCAACCACTCTATTTCCAGAACAATCTATCAGGATGGCACTTTCTCCTCCTAGGCTATCCATGAAATTCTGGTTTAAAATCAAGGAAAAGGTAGAAACCCGCTATTCACACAC
Organism: Capricornis sumatraensis; assembly: GCF_032405125.1. Lineage (NCBI taxonomy): Eukaryota > Metazoa > Chordata > Mammalia > Artiodactyla > Bovidae > Capricornis > Capricornis sumatraensis. Next base: position 231,734,562 of record NC_091069.1, on the reverse strand, counting down.
ATGGGTGAACATGTATTCCTTTGGTTGACAATCCTAACCTTTACCATTCTAGAGGAAATGGCGCTAGGTAACTGCTGGGGCAGAACGGAAGTCTGGATAAGCATTCAGATAAGTAAGCAGAACTGTCTAGGATAAGCCAGCAAGGACTGACTGTAACCCCCTTCAGCTTGATCCCTGAGTTCTGCCACTCATGTGTCTATTTGGTCTCCCTTCAAGGTCAATATGTACGTACCTACCTGAGAGCATTTATCACATTGTCTTGAAGTTAATTGTTTACATCTCTGTCTCCCTCTTTAGCTTCTAAGCTCCCTGAGGGCAAGGATGTGTGTTCCTGTGTGCTCAATCTGTTCAGTCCTGTCCAACTCTTTGCAGCTCACCAGGCTCCTCTATCCATGGGATTCTCCAGACAAGAATACTGGAGTGGCTTGCCTTTCCTTCTCCAGGAAATCTTTCTGATCCAGGGATCAAACCCACATCTCCTGAATTGCTTACCCACTGAATCACTTAGAAAGCCAGAGGGCAAGAAATTTATTATTAAATAAAATCTCTTATTGTAAAATGGAAAAGGGATACATCAAACCTCACAAGCCTAATGTATTATATCTTAATGGAAGCTTCCAGATTGCAGGGAACAGAACTATGTGGCCTAATCCTTGAAGCCCTTTCCAGGTGTCTCATTCTAAGCAAAACTTCTTCCTTTCCCCAAAAGTAACTGTATCCTGACTATTATACTAATCACTTCTTTGAGTTTTTATTATAGTTTTGTCACTTAAATGTGCATTCTGACACACTACAGTTTGGTCTTGCCTATTTTAAAAATGTATTATGTCTTTTAATCTATGGATTACTCTTCCACCCTCTTCTTTATAATTTATCTGCTAAAGAACTTGGGCCATTTGACCTGTGGAGTTTCCCATAGTCTGAATTGCTGTTTGCAAACTCATGTGCAACCCATCATGTTCCTCTGCCCTTTGTATTTCCTTCAAATTGCCAGCTGGATCCAGAGATGGGATCAGACTCAGGTTCTATTCTCTCCCTTCAGCAAGACTCAAGACGGCACAGCATATCTGGCTGTCTCTCTCTGTGTGATCTCAGCAGCCACTGATGTGTAATACCTATAGCTATTTGCTCACTGGGATGTGCAAACAGTGAAATTCTAATTTTATCCTTTTATTCTTTTATTAGGTAGAATACTTTAATAAAGAGACATTTTTCATTGGTCCTATTGGAATGTTCAGTGGAACAGTCAATATAGGAAAGGCAGAATAAATGTTTGATTTATTCCCTCTGTTTACTAGTTTTCCAGGTAACGATTGGTTATGACTCCCTGAAAATGACTTTTTCTTTGCTTAAATATCACCATGAAGTAATGAATTTAAATGAATTTGATTGTAATTATTATCACCATTGAAGCTCAAACTGAAGCTTTTTGGTCAATGGGAATCTTCAGATTGGCTTCTGAGTCCTATTGACATAATGCTAGTATATTTGATAGCTTCCTTGTCATTTTATGACAAGTTGTATGTTCGTCTTGTACATTTCCGGTTTTGGACCTCAAACCAGCTATTTCTACAACATTCCTTGGTGTTTTTTTCAGTGAGAAATGGTATTTTAATACCACAATCTGGGCATCAAGGGTTGCAGTATACAATGGGGTGCTGGTAAATGTTTAACAACTGACTCACTAGAAAAAAAGGGCATTTCCCAATTTCCACAGTGTAAACACTCCCACTATGGCTTATTCTAATATATCAACATGTAGTCCTTAAATGTTGATCTGGGCAAACCTCAATAGCATATTAAAAAGCAGAGACATTACTTTGCCAACAAAGGTCCACCTAGTCAAGGCTATGGTTTTTCCAGTGGTCATGTATGGATGTGAGAGTTGGACTGTGAAGAAAGCTGAGCGCCAAAGAATTGATGCTTTTGAACTGTGGTGTTGGAGAAGACTCTTGAGAGTCCCTCGGACTGCAAGGAAATCCAACCAGTCCATTCTAAAGGAGATCGGTCCTGGGTGTTCTTTGGAAGAACTGATGCTAAAGCTGCAACTCCAATACTTTGGCCACCTCATGCGAAAAGTTGACTCATTGGAAAAGACTCTGATGCTGGGAGGGATTGGGGGCAGGAGGAGAAGGGGACGATAGAGGATGAGATGGCTGGATGGCATCACCAACTCGATGGACATGAGTTTGGGTAAACTCTGGGAGTTGGTGATGGACAGGGAGGCCTGGCGTGCTGTAATTCATGGAGTCGCAGAGTAGGACACAACTGAGCGGCTGAACTGAACTGAACTGAACTGAACTGAAGATGTGTACAGTCTGTTCTTACCAGCTCTTGTAAACCAGCTTCACCACATCACTGGTTATATATCTCATGAGTTCCTATGGATACTTCCAATTCAGTTCAAGAATTTATGATTCTCAAGTACATAGGAAATGGGTAAAATTAGAATATTCTATAATGACTCATTTATTTTATCCATAGTATTATAGTAATCTCATAATATACTACCACCATAATAATTACAGAATATGGATATTTTATAATATTTAAACATTTTTGCTTATCCTTCTGTCATTCTGCTGCCGCTGCTGCTAAGTTGCTTCAGTCGTGTCCGACTCTGTGTGACCCCATAGACGGCAGCCCACCAGGCTCCCCCGTCCCTGGGATTCTCCAGGCAAGAACACTGGAGTGGGTTGCCATTTCCTTCTCCAATGCATGAAAGTGAAAAGTGAAAGGGAAGTTGCTCAGTCATGTCCAACTCTTCACAACCTCATGGACTGCAGCCCACCAGGCTCCTCTGTCCATGGAATTTTCCAGGCAAGAGTACTGGAGTGGGGTGCCATTGCCTTCTCTGTCTGCCATTCTAGCTTATTAAATAGAGAAAATCTACAGTACAGCTATACATAATTGTGCTATATTTACACAGTCAGAATATATAACCACTACATTCTATATTCTCTCTCAGACCTCATTAAATCTTAGCTCTACAGGTAACTGTATATTTAATGCTCACCTTCAGGCCTTATGTCGATGTCTTTCTAGTCATTTGGATTGTCTGAAGCTTGTTCCTTAGTAGATTCCTCAGGAAGGATTCATGGGAACGTTCTCTGAGTTTGTGCATATTGATAACAGTGCCCTTTATATATTGAAAGTCCGTTTTCTGGAAATAAAATTGTTGACCTATGCTTTCTTTAGTTGATTGCTTAAAGTGTTTTTATTTTCTTTTGACATAAGGAGTAGCTCCTGAAAAGTCTAATGAAAATATAATTTTATTTCCCTTATAAACCATGTATTTTTCCTTTAGATGCCCAAAGGACTTTTTAAAAAAAGTTTATTAATTTCACTAATTTTTTCCTGATATTTGTTGTTCCTAATTGATAGTCTCATGTACACTGTGTGCTCTTTCAGTGTGTAGTTCCCAGTGGGTTAAGTGTGTTGTGTTTCAAGAAGTGAAAGTCGCTCAGTCGTGTCTGACTCTTTGCAACCCCACAGACTGTACAGTCCATGGGATTCTCCAGGCCAGAATACTGGAGTGGGTAGCCTATTCCTTCTCCAGGGGATCTTCCCGACCCAGGAATCGAACCAGTGTCACCTGCATTGCAGGCAGATTTTTTACCAGCTGAGCTATCAGGGAAACTTCTCTTGAATTAGGACTTCTCTTGTTTCCTTGCTTTGCTTTTTCAAGAATTCTTTTTTTTCTGACTGTTCAGTCTTCTTTACCTGTCTTCATTTTTTTTCACTTTCTCTTAAAACTTTTAAATCTTTTTTCTTCATTTCCTTTTAACTTAAAACACTTTCCTTTTACCTGAAATTCCTCCTAAGGTATTATTCATTGTGTTTATTTGCTTGTGTAGCCCTTCTGATTTTGCTATTCATTTCTGAATTTTTTTTTAAACTTTTAAATTGTCTCCAGAGTTTCTTCTTATTCTGATTTATTTTGTTCTTTCATAGCTTGTATCATTTTCTTAATGTCTTTTAACCTGTTTTAATATAGTATGTTATAGTTTTGATCTATTTGTGGGTACATCTTTCTGGCATTTTTTCATTATTTGTAGAGATGTTATTCTGTTCCTTATCCTCTTTTTTTCCCTTATAATAAGTCTCTATGTGATTTGACTTCTTTTCTATTGTTCAATTTTATGCATAATTAGTTTTCCTGAACTTAAAGAATGAGGCAGTGCTCAGGAAAGCTGTCCTGACTTCACAGGGATCCCTCTTCTGCTGTGTGTATATAGTGGTAAACATGGCAGCTTGCATTCTGAGCTTTCCTGCTCTGTTTCCTACGCCCACTGCCTCCCCCCACACCCCCACCAGCTGATCTGGACCTTGCCTTTCCAATCGTCACTATCATCTCTATGCAGCTCAATTTTGATGCCACGCCAAGGTCCTTTCTCCTGAATGCTGCACACTGACCTGGAAGGGAGCCCTCTGAAAAAATGCCCATGTGCTCATCATTTGTACATAATTTTAAGAACTCTCAGGGGTCTTGATTGCTCCGGAGATTGAAAGACTGCTATTGCCACTGTCTTCTTCCCAGAACTCTCCAGGACTGTATTTTATTTGATCTTAAATTGTTGGTAATTATTAATAGTATTTAGCACATTATTCGGAGAAGGCAATGGCACCCCATTCCAGTACTCTTGCCTGGGAAATCCCATGGACGGAGGAGCCTGGTAGGCTACAGTCCATGGGGTCTAAGAGTCAGACACAACTGAGCGACTTCCCTTTCACTTTTCACTTTCATGCCTTGGAGAAGGAAATGGCAACCCACTCCAGTGTTCTTGCCTAGAGAAACCCAGGGACGGGGGAGCCTGGTGGGCTGTTGTCTACGGGGTCGCACAGAGTCGGACATGACTGACGCGACTTAGCAGCAGCAGCAGCACATTATTAATGAATGGGGATGTGGTCTAGCTAGATTTGTAAATCTAGAGCACATCTGTACTCTGTCTGAATTGCCCAAGCTAACTGGGAATTGTCCATAATTAAACCACTGTAGCTTTGATTTACCAGAATGAACTTCCTATGTTACACCAGGTGAGCCCAATGGCACCTGGAATCAGGGTTCTTAACCTCCCCTGGTCTTGGGCTAGTGAAAAAATGCCTGTGTGCTCATCATTTGCATACAGTTTCACAGGACATTTTAGAGATACCTTAAAATGTATCCATGCTCCCCTAGAGATCCTGAGCTAGGAAACTGGCAATTAAGTACTAAGGACCAGGGCAGACTAAAGACTGAAAAAATTATGTGGTTGCTATCCTGTTTGTATAGGGAGTTGGTTTCTATCACTGGTATCTATACGGTCTACCTATTAAATATTAATTCTATCAGCTCCAGATAGACAATCCAGGGGCAGAGAAAGGGCAGTGGAATTTGTTGGAAAGGTTAAAGGAAAGAAGACAGTTGTAGGATACCAAAGCAGCCGGTGTAAGTAGGGCAAGTGGACACAAGATAAATGGAGGGAAATATTGGAATCATGAGGCTGGAGGAAAAGAAACCTGAGAGTTCATCTGATCCACAGCCTTGGATCTAAATACAAAAGAAAGTCTAAATCTGGAGTTTCTCCAAGTGTGGTCACCTGATATCTGTATTACAATGGCTTTTTGCTTCTTAAAATGCAGATTTCCGACCTGTTGACCCTGACCCCCTGGGTAGCCTCCTAGCAATCTGCATAATAACAACCCCTTTAAAACCACTAAATGGCCTAAGTGATGCGGAGCAGAATGACATCTTGTCTCTTGAAGGATTCTGGCTGTGGCCGTGCCACATCTGTGAGCTACACTGTGCAATAATAACCAGGACAATAATGTTACTTTTACTACCATTGGTTCTCCTCCTACTATTGTGTCCTGAAGATTTTTCCCTTTGGGCACAGAATGGGATCACAGATTTCCAGGAATCTTTGCTGCCTATCAGATGCAGTTAAGTCCATTTGCACCATAGAGAAGGTTACACTTGGCTCATTGTTTTGACAGAGAACAGTTATGGAGAAGAATGCTGCTGTTACTCACACAGAGTGAATCTTGGCTTTTCCCAGCCTTCTGGTCATTAGGGAAAGTGCTGCCAAAGACCCAGACCCCTTCTGTTAGCTCATCGTGATTTCAACCAGAGGCTTTTATGGGTCACTTGCCTTGCGGGGTTTTGAAGAACTGGGCTGTGAGAAGTGACTTTGCACCAGCATTCCAAGTCTCCACTCTGGTTTGGAGTAAAATTTTTATTTGATTTCTGCTCCCACCCCCCAACACTGATAGAATGTGGTCTTGTGAGTGCTGGAGTCTCAGCTAGCTACCGTAGAGTTCATATTTACTATGGAGGTGGCTATGCCTGCCCAAACCCTCTCTGGCTCATCCATGAGCCTGGGCCCTTTTGCTGGACATAAGAATAGAACGTATGCCTGAGAGGGACTGGTCCTCCTGTGGACATGGGCAGGAGCCCCCATGTACTCATCTTCTGCCTCAGGAAAATAGGAATAGTCATTTCCCTACTGGCAGCTTGAACGTGGACCATGGGTCAGGATGGTCAGAGCACAGAGCTAAGGAGGGAACTACCTTCAGTGCTTTCTTTCATGGGGAGGAAGGCAGCAGACACCAAACACAGATGGCTGAGGTTCTGGCTTGTGACTGCCTCTCAGTCTGAGCAAATGTCTTCGACTCTTGGTGCCTCTATTTTCTCATTACTAAGGAGACTCATGATGCTCTGGTAGGTCTGGTTAGGTAATTATTTAGAGATTGCAATTACCTTGTGTCTTTGATTACCAGGGCTGCATCACAAAGTACTACACACTGGGTGGCTTAAAATAACAGAAACGTATTGTCTCACAGTTCTGGAAGCCAGGAGTCTGAGAGCAAGGTATGGCAGGGCTGGTTCCTTTTGAGGCCTCTGACAGCCAAGCTGCCCGCTGCCTCTCTCCTGGCTACTGGCCACGGCCTGAACTCCTGAGTGTTCCTTGCCTTGTAGGTACATCCCTGCATCACTATCTTCACCTTCCCCTGCTGTCCCCCTGAGTCTTCACAGGATTGTCTTTATAAGCAAACCAGTGTTATTGGATTAGGGACCCATCCCATTCCAGCATGACTTAGTCTTAATTTAAATAATTATATTTGCAAAGCACCTATTTCCAAAGAAGCTTACATTGTGAGGTATGAGGTGTTAGGACTTCAATATATCTTTAAAAGACGCTTGCTCCTTGGAAGAAAAGCTATGAAAAACCTAGACAGCATATTAAAAAGCAGAGACATCACTTTGCAGACAAAGGTGCGTATAGTCAAAGTCATGGTTTTTCCAGTAGTTATGTATGAATGTGAGAGTTGGACCACAAAGAAGGCTGAGCTTCTTTGTGGTCCAGTGTGCTACAGTCCATGGGGTGGCAAAGAGTTGGACATGACTTAGTGACTGAACAGTGACAAATACCTTTTGGGGAGGGGGATATAATTCAGCTCATAACTTCCTGCTTCTTCTGAATAATCCCATGTCTTCAGTGTGTTTTTTATTTATTTGTGGAGAGTAGTTAGACAGGTTGGGTTTGAATCACAACTCTTATTATCTGTGAGTAAGCCAATTTCCTAAGCTCTTTGAGCCTCATTTTTGCCATCCATAAAATGGAAATAGCTTATAATAGTGATCTCATAGGGGAGAGGATTAAGTGAGATAAAAAAGCACAGGTCTGTGCACATAATAAGTGCTCAACAAACCTTAGTTAACATAATTATTACTGGTTTTCGCTCTGTCCTTTGAGGAATTGTAGGTATTAGAGATATATTTAAAATGCCCCCCAGTTTGCTCCCCCCCGACATGGCCTGCATTCCTACTGTTTCTTCTGCTGGCTACTACACTGACTCCCAGAAGACTCCCTTGTGTTCTTGGAGCTGCATCCTGCACAAAGGTGCCCAGGGAGGCTCGGCTCCCTGTTTCATGTCAGCAGGGCTTCAGACGGAGCACTTGCTTTCCGAGGCACCTGACACGGGAATGACCTGTCTCCACAGGGATAAGACGCTTGCTTGGAAGGGAGGTGTTTTCATGTTGGGCATCGGGCTTTTAAGGTCGCCTTAGAGCAGCCATTTCTCATCACTGTGTTCTTCTGAGCCCTGCTTGTCCTTGAGGCAAATCCCACTTTCCTATATACTCTGAAGACACTGCCTCTTCCTGGCCATTTCGTGAACTCCTAGTAGAATGCACATCCCTTGGCTCTTTGAGGAAAACAAATCTCTCTCTCTCTCTCTCTCTCACACACACACACACACTCCCCAACAATGCTGACTGCTGTAATACACTGAGTTTGCACGTACGGGAATCAGGATATACAATGCTGGGTTATTTTGAGCTGTGGAATGAAGCCTGTGGAAGCCTCCTGAGACATTAGAAAATCTTTTTCTTTTGAGAGGACACAAGAGGAGAGCCCTGTGTTATTACAGGGTCACTTGTCATAAATAATCTCACTTTCCTCTCCAGGTACATTTTTCTCTCAGATGCAGTCACTTGCAAACTTTTTTCCCCACCTCTAACCTCTACCTGGAAATGCATTTTACAATTACTTCTCAGTACATGTGCTAACATCTACAGAGTCATAAAACTAAAGATAGTGTGTGGTGCACTTGGATCTATTCCTGCTCCTATTTGTTTCATTCCTAGCCCTATTCTCCCATCCGATGCTATCCCATTCCCTCTGTCCTCTATTTGCTCATCTTGGGCATTACTAGGATGCACCAGTACCCAGGTCTCCTGTCTTTCTGGTACATCAGCATCTTTGAAGAAGGTACACGGGCTTCTTTGAAGTAACTAGGGCCATATCACTAACTCTGACCAATGTGCTCTGGTCATGGTGCACACAGTGTGCTAAGTTGCTTCAGTTGTGTTCGACTTTGTGCGACCCCATGGACCATAGCCCTCCAGGCTCCTCTGTCCATGGGATTCTCCAGGCAAGAATACTGGAGTGGGTTGCCATGCCCTCCTCCAGAGGATCTTCCCAACCCAAAGATCGAACCAGCATCTCTCGTCTCCTGCATTAGCAGGCGGATTCTTTGCCACTGGCACCACCTGGAAAGCCCCTGGTCATGGTGACTAGTATCATTTCAGCACTGAAACACAGGAAGCCAGCATCCCTCCAGCTGACTCTCTTCCTGCTATGGTGACCCAAGGAGGCCTCAGGTTGAGATGGTGGAGTCACAGATCAAAGTTGCTTACATCGCTGGGTGGCCACACGGAGGACTGCCACTCCAGAGGGTCATCTGCATCCTCAGCAGTCTTTAAGTAAGAGAAAAATAAGAGTGTTTGATGGGCAACTGAGATTTGGGAGGTGTTTGTTACTACAGAGTAGTCTGTCCTACTATAATGTGGTATTCTTGCATATTTCTTTTCTTTCTCTTTCAAGAAATGTTGATCTTGAGTTATTAAAATGATTCCATGACCTACTATGGATAGCCTTGTACAGTTTGCAAATCATTTCCCCAAAGCATCTGCCACATTAACAGCCCTGAAGTTTGGATGGAGAGAGAATCCCATAGAGGAGGGTGAGCATTCACTAGAGCAGTCTCTCCTCAGGGTTTCAAGTGCCAGGGTTGGGTGACTTAAGGACTGAGTAGTTGTGTGATTTGAGACTGAAGAGAGTTAGGATGCAATAATGTTGATGCGGAGGCACCACAGACTAGTTCCAAAGGTGACTGAGTAGTGTTCTGTGGGATTTTTTTTTTTTTTTTTTTTTGCATTTTGGATGGATGTGCATCCAGATTCAGGCCTCATATATGCTACATTTTATTAATATCAATAGCTTATGTGTATTGAGAACCCACATTACCAATGTATCCCAGTTATTATTAAAAGAAGTTGGAGTACAAATGCATGGCTGCTACCACAGTGCTGTCAGGTGGTGAGATCACAGGCCTCCCATGGCTGTGTCCTGGGCGAGATACTTGAACTTACTTATCCTCTGCTGATACCACATACCTTCGCAACTCTACTCCCCATGTTTGTGAGGCACTGATTCCTGTTTATGTGTCACTGAACCTCTGGGCCTTTGCATATGATGTTCCTTCCATTTGAACAGCTTATCTTTTCACCTTGGCACTTGGAAATCCTACATTCCTTCAGGTACAACTCAACTGTCACTGTGAACCAGGATCTCCTTCATTGCAGGATTCTCCTTCATTGTGGATTATTTACCAGCTGAGCTACTGGGGAAGCCCCTCTGAAATTGCTGATCTTTTATTTACTCTTCTAGGACTTTCTGCTCTCTACCTTTTAATTATTAAAGTTCAATTCTCCTCCTCCATTCCCACCTTGGGCCAGAGCTGCTGTCTTTTAGCTTTTTCGTCTTCAGGTCCCCCCTCAAATTCCTTCTAAATAAAGAGCTTCCTATGAATAACAATAACCATAATACATACCCCAAAGTTAGAAGATTCACTAACTTAAAAAAGCAAAGTTGGTTTACGAAGACTTGGAAGGCCTTTGTAGGCTACTCACAGTTTCCATATTTACCAAATACTATATAGATTTTTTCTTTGCATGTTGTGTTTCCTTTACCAGGAATGTCCTTCCTCACTTTGTCTTTGGAGGAGGTCCATTTATTCTTTAAAGTCCAAGTGATAGATTGCTTTTTCCCTATCCAATATCCAGTCTCCCTTTTTCCTTTACAATAGTAAGAGGTTCTATTTCCTCAGCAGATTAGGTGGCCAATGAAATGGAAGAAGTTTGTTGGGTAGAATTTCTAGACAAGCTCTGCAAAGAGCATCAAGTTTGTCCTTTCTCCCTTCTTGCCTGAGACTTGTATGTGCCATCTGAAGCTCCAGCAGCCATTTTGGGGCCATGAGATAAGCTTGATGATAGAAGCTGTATACCAAGGATGATAGAAGAGAAAGATAGGAGGACCACAGGAATATTGATGACATTCTAGAAGTCTGTTACCAGCTGTAGGTTGATTAATACTGGGCTTTTTTTACATGAGATGAAACCTCTATTTTGATTAAGCTATTGTTACTTGGATTTTTGTTATATGCGGCAAATCATAAAGTTCTTCTTTATCTATTCCTGTATCCTAACTAGGGATTTTTTTAAAGCTGTGGTTCCCATAGGCCTTCACTCAACTTTCTGATTATATTTATTGTAATATATAAGAACTATTTGACTTTATGTCTCCTCCCCTGTTAGACTGTGAGCTCCTTGAGGGAGGAACATTGTCTCATTCCTTTCTGTATCTGCAGTGTTTAATGCTCAGTAGACAGAATGAGTCCTCTCAATTGATGTTTGTTGAATTGAATTAAGATTTGAAACATATTTCGGATTTTCTGTTGACATGCAGATTCTTTTGGAAAGGATATTATCTGAAACCTGAACCTTATTTGGGATTTAACTGGCGAGAAATAACATCATGGGAAATGACACTGGATGGGGGCCTTTGAGAGGAGGGTGTGAGGGATGAGTAGGGCTGGACTGGCCACAGAAGGAAAGGTGGGAAAAACCACAGCCATGGGTTTCAGCCAATTTGGATCTCCCCAGGGTAGCTCTTGTTTGCCGTTATGCTTTTCCGGACACAGAACCTTGCCGCTACCTGGAAATCCCTAGAGGAGTCTGCCTGCATTGGAATGCTTTACCTCGACCCTCCTGCCTTCTGAGAGGCAAAGCTTCTCTCCCGAGACTGGGTATCACAGATAACTGGCTCCTTGGGCATAGCTGTGAGTGCCTCTCGTGCGCCCCAGCCCTGTCCCCTTGGTCCTCCCAAACCACTTTGGAAGGGTCTGTCACTCTTGAGTTGCAAGATTAAATGAATGCATCTTTGGATAAGATGCTTTTGGGCGCTGGATCAAAGTCTTGCCTGCCGGGGCTCTGGACCCCTTTCAGAGTGAGTATAAAACCTCTGCCACTCTCAGTGAGTTACGGGGTGCAGAAGGAGAGAAATCCTGTATGTTCACTGTATCTACACATCTTCTCAGGAGCAGAGCTCAGGGGGCCTCCTCGGAAACCAGCACACAGAAAGTGGAAAGATGCACTTTCTATTAAGACCATTCAAAAATATTATTGCCGTAGACAAATGTGATCCTTTGGCTAAATAAAACCACTGGAGAGCAAATTAAACCATGCCACATTATATGATTATCCCCTCTTTGTAAAAATAATAAAAAAATGTGTTTGGTAGCTTTGCTCTGTGTTTGTATGTCTGTTTTAATAAAAGGCTCCAAGGTCTTTTTGTTGTGTCTGTGAGTCAAAGATCTGGATATAAGCCAAACTAGTGGCAGGAGCTGTCCCACTTGCCACAGAAAAAGGAAGAAAAAAACACCAAGTCATTATACAATTTCACTCTCCTAAATCAAACCTTCCATTTGCCGCGATTATTTACCATTGCTTTGTAATTGTGAGCAGACAGCTGAGTAGGGACTGGAAGTCTATTCATTCTTTAAAGTGACATAAAGTGGCACTTGGAGTCCCAAATGATAATTGTTCTTTTCTCCTTGTTAATACCCAACCGTGGCTCGGAGTTCTGTGAAAGATTCATTTACTGCCAGCTCCAGAAATTTCTGTGGGGCTTGGCTCTTGGCCTCTTTTTGAAACCCAATCTGAAATCACCCTGAGGAACTGGTAAGGCTGAATTGGTTGTGACCTTCAGTCAGAATTCCTCTCTAAATATTTTAGCAGGATGGAGAACTTTCCCTACTCAGTAGGGGCATGGGTGAGAAATATTGACAGCGTCTCAGAAATATGATTACTTTGAGGGCATTTCCAGCTCAATTTGAATCTTAGGAACTGGAATTTGGTAAGGAAATTAGATTTTATGGGATTTCCCCCTATTTAAGAGGAGCTTGGTATTTAGACAAAAATTTTAAGTCCATGGGAACCACTCTGCAAAGAGGGAGGGTCCTTGCTCTGTGGCTGTGCTCTGAGGGGTTGCCCCACTCCCACGTGGAAGTGATCATTTAATCTGCCAAGCCTGATAAAGCCTTCTTAATGAGTGACACTGACAAACTGAGTGATAAAGATCGGCTGCATCCTTTGGCTCTGTGTGAGTTGTAGATCCCTGTTGACTTGAGATCCCTATCAACTGATTATAAATAGGTTAGAGAAGGTAAAGATCAAAGGGTCTTCCTACTTTGGGTGATTTCCTGCTACTCTTGCCCTCCAATTTCACATTCTGTGCGACACTGTCGAGTTTCTGACCTGCGTTAGAATCAAAAGCAGCAAGCTCATGCTTCTTTGGCCCTCAGGCTCAGAACTGCAATATTAATGGTGCTCAGCATTTATTAAACATTAAGTATGTTGGAAGTTCTGTGTTAAGTGCTCCACATGAATGATCTCCTTTCATCTGAGGAAGTAGTTTTATCACTATCCCCATTTTATGGATGAGGAAACTGAGGCCCAGGGAGATGAAACCACATAGCTAGGAGATGATGAAGCCAGAATGCACACTAGGGCTGCTATCCAGCCAGCCTAACTGTCTCTCATCTTGACTCTGGAACTCAAAGCAGCACAAAAGAGTTGATGGAAGTGTGTCTAATAAAAGACCTTCGGTTTTCTGTATTCTCTGAGGCTGCTTCTGCACCATTCACACCTGAGGCCATCAACTAATAATGACTGCAGCCCACGAACTTTGTGGTGTGATTCATGGGTTTGGGGCAGAATTATCGGTGTGAAAGGATTTGCCATGGAGGAGTTTACTAGAGACTTCCATTTGCAATGGTTGGAGTTTTAATAATTTTCCCACATATCCCTGGTTTCTTGAGGGAAAAGAAGAGAAGAGGAAAGCAGAGACAGCCTGGAAGGGGAGCTGGGCTGTCTCCCCCTCCGCTTTTCTCTCAACTACATACTGTTTGAGATTCTATTCATGAGCTGTAGAGTTTTGAGGCTTGGAGGAATTGAATACACAGTTGAGGGAGTATAAGATGTGACTTATAACCAGAACTTGGGAGAGATTGGAATATAGAGGTTAGTAATGGGCTTCCCCGGTGGGTCAGTGGGAAAGAATCCACCTGCCGATGCAGGAAATAGGGGTCCGATCCCTGGGTGGGGAAGATCCCCTGAAGGAGGAAATGGCAACCCACTGCAGTATTCTTGCCTGAGAAATCCCACGGACAGAGGGGCCTGGTGGGCTACAGTCCATGGGGATGCAAACAAATTGGACATGACTTAGTGACTAAACAACAACATTGAAAAATTTCCTTCTCTTTCAACCAAGAAAAGGGAAGTCAAGGACCTTCAAGACTTAGTCACTCTAAAAGTTGGGGTGTTTTCATCTTCCATGAGCCATCCACTGCTTGAACAGGAGTCATTATTTTCTCTTAACTGGGCTTGTTCATTGTGGCTGATTTTGAGTGTTTTCAAAGGAAGACGAACATGTGCTCTTGAGGTGGTAGTGGTAGGGAAGGGATGGGGTTTCAATAAACCTTTCCAGAACCTGCTGAGGGCTACAGCCAGATCCTGGGGCCGAGAGCACAGTGTTGCTGGACATAAAGATTCTGCGGTCTTCTTGAGGATTTGGAGGAGGCCAAGCCAAGCATTCTATAGCTCTTTCTGTTGGAGTCAGCAGAACCACAGGGCTCCTGACGCTGCTCAGAGCTCCTGAGCAGCGTCAGGAGCCCTTGGAGTAAATCTGACACTTGCAAAGGAGGCCAAAGCATTTTCAGTTCAGGTGGTTGCCGGGGTCAAGCCGATTATGGAGGTTTACAGCCTGGTGACATCCCCTCCAGCCCCCACACTTGCCTTCAGCTGGGCCCTCACAGGATGTTCCTGCTCAGGCTGAGGCTGCATTGTTTCATGCAGTGGACTTACATTCTTTTTCTTTCATTGATTCTTCCCAGTTTAGGGATGCAGTCTGGATATAAGAGGAACTGGGAACATTCACACCAGATTTCAGTGACTTCAGATAACCAGCATATCAGCATCTCCCAGGACTTCAGATAACCAGCATATCAGCATCTCCCAGGGTTTCCCGCAGGAGGCAGATAAATCAGATTAAGTCCAAATCCTTTAGAATCAAACTTCATAGTGTCTGATAGATTGTGAAAATTGGTGCCAAGGCAGGTCACACTTGAGTCCTTATAGCTCACGTCAGTCGTCGTGCATGCTAAGTCGCTTCAGTCATGTCCTACTCTGTGTGACCCTATGGACCATAGCCCACCAGGCTCCTCTGTCCATGGGATTCTCTAGGCAAGAATATTGGAGTGGGTTGCCATGCCCTCCTCCAGGGGATCTTCCCGACCCACAGAGTCATTAGCAGTTTTAAAGCAAAATGTGGCTCCCCTATTTATTTGTATTTATTTACTTATGGCTATGCTGGGTCTTTGTCGCTGTGCATGAGCTTACTCTAGTTGCGGTGCGTCGGCTTCTCATTGCAGTGGCTTCTCTTGCTGCGGAGCACGGGTACTACTGAGCCTAGGTGCTCAGGCTCAGTAGTTGTGGCCCACTGGCTTAGTTGTTCCAAGGCACGTGGGATCTTCCCAGGCCAGAGAGTGAACCCGCGTCCCCTGCATTGGCAGACAGATTCTTATCCACTGGGCCCCCAGGGAAGTCCCACCCTGTATTTTTGGACCTCACGAAGTATGTGTCAGCAAAATTGTCCATCTCTCAGTGCCTGCTCTGTTTTGGGAGCTGAGCTGGTGTAGGATGGGAGGTAATCCTGGCAAGCAGAGGAGAGAGGCCACTGGAGTGACCTGGAGGAGGAGGCAAAACAGATACGATTTGCCATATTCTGTTTGACCTTGGGCTTGGCCAGCAGTCTTCCGCTGACCATTGAGAAGAGTGCTAATAAGGCAGACTGTGAATAATTTGATGACTCAAAAAAGAGCCTGTTAAGGCGCAGACATCAAAGGGTGCTATGGACCAGAGGGAAAAATTCTTTTCTCTTTTCTTTATCCTCCAGGAGCTTCTCCCCCTGTGCTTGCCATTGCTAGCTCCTCTTGTGATTTTGTGTCTCATTTGTGTGATTCACAGGTGACTGAAGTGGAAAGAAGAACTGGGAGCAGATCACGCATTGGTTTGAGTTATCCTTGCAAACTCACTCTCTTTGCTGGCACAATGAAGGAGCTGAATGTGCGGCTATTCCCCCCGGGTTTGGAATAATTCCCGTAGCTGCTATTCAAGGAGGCCAGGACAATCATTTTCTCATTTTCTGCTCAGCACCTTGTCCTTCAGTGGTGATGGAATAACAGTGAGTTAGTTTATAGAAATCATTGTATCTATGGACCTTCGCACTTCTTTAATTAGGAATGGTAGGCTGTGAGGAGAATTCTCATGATGTGGATACCAAGGGGGATTTTAGAGATTAAAAAATATTCAGAGGTAAACAATTTGGTTTTTCCAGAAGGGCACAAAATGATGGCAAGTGCTTACACTTAAGTATCACTAAGATGTTATTCTCCAGTAGATTCTGGCTTGTCACACCAAAAAATATCTACCTCAAAAAAAAAACCACATTTAGGCTTTTGATTGATTTGTTTTTATTCAGAAAAGCAGAAATGGAATTAATTTTATATGTGGAGAACTGGTCATTGCTTCTACTGCTGACAGTAGGTACTACAATAGGAAAAAAAAAAGGAACATTTCCCTCTGAACAGAGTTGTAGTGAACGGAGAACCAAAGCGCTTATGGAAAATGGCTTTCAAATGATTATTTTTGTTTGCTTAAACGCTTGATTATGATGATTGTAATTCCAACTATACACAGAGAGAGCATAAAAAAAAAAAGCTAAGCCTAGACTCCTGTTATAACAAAAACTAAGGAACGCATCACACTTCATAAGCCCCAAATGCTCGTGGGTTTCTTGGGACTGCTAAGTAAAATGTAAATACACTGTTCAGGTTCTCCTTGTTTGCATTTTCAGGGCCAAGAATTCTTTTTAGGCTTTCTTTAAAGGGTTTAGCTTGACCCTGGGTCACTATAACAGCTTATGAAGTGAAACTTGAACTTGGAGTTTTCTTGCTTTGCATGCAAAGGTTGGCCCTCTGAATTACAATAGGAGACTTTGGGGGTGACTAACACATCTGCTGAGGGCTCAGGGTTTCAGACAACAGGATCTTCCAGTCCCAGACTGGCGAGTTTTTGCTGAGATAATTTTATCCCTGCTACAGCATCACTATCAAGCACAGCTCTATAGGTAGCCATGTTCCAGGAAGTAATCTTTCCTGTCCTTTCCCTGGAAAGAGTAGGACCGTTACAGCCATGCAGTCACTGTAACTCATCAGCTCTTGCACATTATCAATAAGATGAATAAACCCTGCACCAAGAACCTAAAGACAAAATGGATTGGACAGTCAAGTAGAGAACTTCGAATGACCTTGGAAGATCCAAGAGCTGCCAGGGCAGTTTTAAGCTTTGATCTTCTCTGATCAAAAGGAAACCCAATCCCCTTGCTTCTGCCCTCATCCAGCCTGTACAGTGGCCCCAGGGGTGAGGAGGAAGCAGTGGCAAGAGGACTGACAGTGTTGGTGGGTGGCTCAGGGGGCTGGCTAGTGGCTTCAAGTGCACTTTGCTGTCAGCTGTAAACCTGTCTCAGCCCGAGGAAGGGCTGAAACCACTTGGTAACTGCTGGTCTGTTCACTGGGGCTGACAGTGGTAGTACAGGCTGGATGCAGAAGGTTCTGCACTCCGGGTGGGTGGGAGGGATGCTCACAGGGCCCTTGTCTATACCTGCTCTGTTGCAAGGCTAAACAGAGGAGCTTGGCATTAGACGCTCAATTCACTGCCTCCCGAACAACAGCAGCCAGTGACATGTTGTGCCAGTAACAAGGCTGCTCCTGTACACTTTGACTTGGCTTTTTGTTTCATTCAGTTTCAAGAATGTTTGTGAGTCACTTTTTAAAATGCCCCTTTGTCTTTACCCTTTCAGCCCTGAAGTTCTAGAAAAGGTCAAGACACAGCAAGGACACTTCACATTTGTCCTGGTCAAAATCGACCTCCTTGGCTTCATCTGCCCCAAACCTGTTCCTCCCTGTATGCTCTCTGTCTCACTGAAGAAGACTCCATCGATCAGTTTCATGCTCAAGCATGGAGTTGACCTTCAACTCTCTCTTCTTCCATCCTCACGAGAGTCAATCAGTCAATCAATCACCAGGTTCTGCCTATTCTGCCTACCAAAGATCTCCCTTTCCACCGAGCCTTCTTTCCATCCATCCATCCATCTTTCCATCCATCCTTCCATGCATGCATCCATTTTTCCATCCATCCATCCATTTATTCATCCATCTGTCCACCCATCCACCCACTTATCCTTTCACTTCTTTCCAGCTCACAGCTGTGGTCCTCATCCAGGCTGCCAGCACTTTTTTCCTGGGTGGCTTCAACAGCCACTTCACCGCCCTAGGGGCTCTGCTCACTCCCCCCAGCTCACTGCATCACTTCCACTCCCAGTCACAGCCAGAGTGGTTCTTCTGCAATGTTGACTTGACCATGATACTTCTCTGCCTACAACGCCATCAAGTGCTTCCCATGGTCCTGAAAAGTCTCACCTTCTTAGCATGATGCAACTGGGGTTCTGAAATCTGGCTCCCGCCTCCTTCAGTGTAACCACATGTGCTGAATCCTATCTTTTCTCAGCCTTCATACTTGCTATTCCTTCCACCTGAGTGCTGAATCCACCACTGTCCATGGCTCCACTTCCTCAGTTTTCAGGACTCAAGGGTCAGGTCCTCCCAGAAGCTTCCCCTGACCCTCCCTACTTTGGACTTCCACAACTTGCACCCATTGTAACTACAGGGATCTTGTGATCTAATGTCAGAACTGGGACAACTAAGGGAGCGAAAAGAGTACTTGGACATATTCTGCATGACAACAGGTGTAAATCGGGACTGACCCAGGCAAACCCAGGTGCCCATGGTCACCCTCAGTTCAGTTCAGTTCAGTTACTCAGTCGTGTCCAACTTTTTGTGACCCCATAGACTGCAGCACGCCAGGCCTCCCTGTCCATCACCAACCCCAGAGCTTGCTCGAACTCATATCCATCGCATCGGTGATGCCATCCAACCATCTCATCCTCTGTTGTCCCCTTCTCCTCCTGCCCTCACTCTTTCCCGGCATCAGGGGCTTTTCCAATGACCCTAGTCATGGTATTTATCACACCTTCAAATTATTTGTTTACTGCCTGGGTCTCCCCTAGCCCAGCCCTAGAGGGTAGACTGCAAAGTCCCTGATGACAGAGAATACCCGGTTTTCAATGTAGTTGCTTCTATAGTAGGTACTCAATGCAATTAGAAATAAATTTAAAAAGGGATGAATATGATAAAGAAACAGGAGTCTGGTCACGTGGTCTCAGACTCCAGGGTCTGATGTAAAGTCATCTGTCCCCAAACCTGCTGGTAGGTCTTGATGTCTACTGGACCTAGGTTTTCTGTTTCTACTCTGAAGAAGTCCCCAGACATCACAATAGCACAGAAAAGTACCATATTGCCTTGCTAACACTTTCAAAATACTGAATTCCAAAACACATCTGGCTGAGATGAAATAGATGGGTCAGGTCCCGAAGTGTGTTTCCTGATGGATAAGTACCTTAGGATGTGAGGACTTTTTAACTGATAAGTGGCTACTGGGTCCAGCTGGAAATTTTGCAGATATCTTTATAGCTTAGACTCTTTTAAATACTGAGAAATAAGCAGTGTGTCTGAAATTTAGTTAGGCACACAATCTGTCCCTCTTAGCCTCTCTTATTTCCCAACTTTCATGTTCCATGAAACCTGCTCTGAGAACCAATAAAGTCGTATTTTCCGGCATCTCTAAGTAGATGAAAGTTTTGTGTCCCTCAAGGCCAGGCCAGTACTTTGCTCATCTTTCCCCATTGCCTAGGCCAGTTGGCACACAGTTGACACTCAAAAAAATGTCTGTTGCATGTAGACTGGAATGCCATAAACTCAAACGGAGGACAAAAGAACTTAGAGTTGGGGGAACCATGTCACCCTGCCATATTGGCCCTACAGGCGACCTAGGAGGAGGCTGACTTGCCTGAAAATAACATAGGAAACCACGAAGCTGGTGAAGCTTGTCTGTCACACCTGGCCACACTCCCTTTGAGCCGTGCCCACCGTGACCTCACACCCTGTTCCCATCCCACCTCCTCAGCGTCCACACCTGTGGGGTTTGGCTGTCACAGTCTGTTCACCAAAGCTCTAATTGATGAGGCTTAGTCTCACCCAGGGGTGTTTGCTTAGATGGTCCTTGCTGACTAACACCCTCTGGCTTCCAGGGAGGGCAGCTCGAGTGGTAGAAGGTTGGGTGGCAGGGCTTATTTCGAGCAGGATCTTTCTGCCTCTCTGTGGTACATCATCTCTCTGTCTGCACTCACTTGTGGGACTGGCCAGGCCACGCACCAAAGTCAAACGTTCTGTCCATCACCCAAAGGGAAACTCATGGGTCAGCATTCAAAAAGGAAGAAGATGAGGCTGTTCCTGAGACATCAGGAAAGAAAAGCATACACCCAACTTAAACCACTCACTGATGGAGGAGAAAAAAAAGATGGCACCCAAAAGTTAAGCCCTGTTCCCTTGGAGCAGGTTTAAATGTCTGCCTTGAAGAATTTTTCTGCAGTATATGTATATTTTTTCCTTCTGAGACACTATTCCTTCTTTCAAATTAATTATTTATTATAGACTGACAAAATTTCATGAAACTACAACCTGAAACTCCTCCTTTTTCACAGCCCCTTTTCCAATCTAAAAGGGGGGGAAAAGTCAGAAAATGCCACTGTGAAGCTTTGTAGTTGAGCTAACAGGTGCTGCAAGGGAGTCGGGAGTGGGGCTGGTGCCCTGTACTGTGGCTGAAAGCCAGTGAGGGTAGGGCCAGGGGACTCTTCTAGGGAAGAGGAGGGGCCATCCTCTGGGAAATGAATTACTTTAAGTTTCTAGAACATGAATCAATCTGACTTCTTCCTGTGCCTTACTAAAGACTGCTTTAGATGTTTAGATTTTGCTCCTAGGAATAAGAGCCTTTCTCTTGGCCCTGCTGCTGCTGCTAAGTCGCTGCAGTCATGTTCGACTCTGTGCGACCCCATAGATGGCAACCCACAAGGCTTCCCGGTCCCTGGGATTCTCCAGGCAAGAACACTGGAGTGGGTTGCCATTTTCTTCTCCATTGCATGAAAGTGAAAAGTGAAAGTGAAGTCTCTCAGTCATGTCCGACTCTTAGTGACCCCATGGACTGCAGCCTACCAGGCTCCTCCGTCCATGGGATTTTATAGGCAAGAGTACTGGAATGGGGTGCCATTGCCTTCTCCCTCTTGGCCCTAACCTGCTACTAACCAGAACAGCAGGCAGGAGCTGGCGGACTAGAAGCATCTGCAATCTCTTCATTAAGCACACAGGATGAAGACACAGAGGCGGCCATGGGATAAAGAATGACCATATATGTAGTCTTGTTCCTTCAGGCAGCTTATACCTCCAAGTAAGTTCAGTCTGGGCTGACTCTGCTACCAAATGAATTAGGAATGTTTTTTTTCAGAGCGGTTTAGATTTCCGCACTATTGATGACAGCTTGTGGGTTGATGCTATTATTCCATTGTACAGGGGAGCAACCTGAGGATCAGAAAGGTTAGAGATTTGATGCAGTTTCTACACTTATGATTTGAACACAAGTTGACCTAGCTCCAGAACCCATGTTCGTTCTGTTACATCCTGCCTCCTTCAGGCCACATGGAGGTCCTCTGTTTGTGCTTCCCTGCATCTATGTGGCCCAGAATTGTAAAATCAAAGCTGTGGCTTGGATGATCTAGAAGATTCCTTCCTGACCTCTCATTCCATAACTTGAAGCAAACACATGTTCCACTGTCTAAAATGGGGTTCACATCCAAGTGGATGCCTAGGAAGGGAAACCTGCCCCCTTTAGGACCTCTTTTCCCAAAATGAAGGAACCTGGTGCCTTTTGGCGTATGTGTGCTCTGTCCTGTCCGACTCTCTGTGACCCCATGGACTATAGCCCTCCAGGCTCCTCTGTCCATGGGGTTTTCCAAGCAAGAATAGTGGAGTGGATGGCCATTTCCTCCTCCAGGGGATCTTCCTGACCCAGGGATTGAACCTGTATCTCCCGCGTCTCTGGCGTTGGCAGGCAGATTTGTTTTTTTTTTCTTTTTTTTAACACTGTGCCACCTGGGAAGCTGGTGCCTTTTCGACCAAGTGAGTTATGTGAATCCCTTGATCCCTCTGTGCCTAGAAGGCACTGCTCTCTCTGGCTGTAGCATGGGTGGTCTTCTCTGAGCCAGGAGCCTGAGGCTGGTCAACGCTACACTTGCAGGGGCACAAAATGGAAGATACTCAACACTGAGGCCCCAGGGCTATAATTAGAGCTCTGATTATTGTTATTCTGGATGGGATGGGGGTAGAGGTGGGGAAAGAAACCCTTTAAACTAAAGAATGTGTGGTGTAAATCTCTGTTCCCATCTATCTTTGTTTTGAAATGTGTTTAAGGATACATACGGTATGTATCCCTCTCCTCATATATGTGTATGCTTATATCAATTCATAAATAAAATATACAGCTGCTCGGCTAAAATGTATCACTTGTCTGCAAGATTCCTCCTACAGGTTAATGTCTCCTGCCAAGGGAGCTGCCCTGGTTTGCATTGACTTTCAATGACCTACTTATATGCACTGGTTCAGGCAGAGTTTAACAAGTGTTTTGGCAGATATGTGCATCTGAACGTATTCGTCAATTTTTACACTATTTTTGTATTATTTGGCTTCACTCTGCCAAAAATCAATAGTATGTGAGTAAAGTTAGGTTGGTGATCGCACCTTTAGATAGGAAAACTGTCATGAACAGATACTTTGGGGAATGGCTCAGGGGAGGGGGGAGACTAATTCATGCTGTTTATCATTCCATGGCTGTTCTGTTATTGGAATAATTGGCATTTTCCTGATAATTGCTTCAAGATCTTCAGGGCTTATGGGAGAGAAGACCTTGAGAGCAGAACCCACCTGAGGACTGCCTGTCATTGTCCAAGTTCACTTTCTGTTGTTGAATGTGATCTGAGACTGAGGTTGATGGCTGTGAATTTTAGTATGTTACTGTCAATCACAGGAGCTTATCTGATATCTTCTTTGGTCTGGAATTGGAAATTCCTGAATAATGTGATACTCGAGAATTGGGTAGTCTCAAGATCAGAAGGTGGTTTAATCTCCATGATCAGGTTTTAAAATATGATTCCTGCAAAATTTACTAATACTGAAGAATCCTATCTTTGAGCACAAGTCTGTGTTTTAAATGTGTCTGAATTCTGCTAGGAGGTATTTCTTGTTAAAATCAAGTAGTTAATTAGGGACCAGAGATTTTAAAAAAAATTATAAACCTCTTTTCTTACATACATCTGTAAAAACAAAAAGAACAAATAAGATGAGATAATGAAATGTAAATTCATATAAAATGTTATAGAATATACTCAGCCAAGTCAAGCACTTGGTGTGTTGTGAATAACTGTTTCTTGTAAACCGAATTACAAAAAGTTGGATTAAAAAAATCAATCGACTATTATTTATGTTCCATTTAATCTAGGTGCTTTAATAATGTCTATCTGACCAAATACAATATTGATTTTTCATTGCTGTGGTATTCACTTAACCTTAAATAAAACTAAAGAAAACTAAACCCCAGTTGCCTACCCTCTCCTGTAATTGTTGGTGTTTACAGTGGAAAAGAGAGTGCTGAATTTAGGCAACTGATGCAGGAAGAGGGAAAGAGGTAGGAGCTTTGGTTTTCTGTCTGTTTTCAACTGACAAATACCTATACTAAGTGTGAGATAATAGAAACACACACATACACACAAACACACACACACACACACATATATATATATATTGGTCTTTGACCCTGGATTCTGACATAGGGCTCCTGAGTCCCTTATAAATTCCTAAGAGAGCACTGGTGGTGGTTTTGTACCTAAGTCGTGTCTGACTCTTTGAGACCCCATGGACTGCCTGTCCATGGGATTTCTCAGGCAAGAATACTGAAGTGGGTTGCCAAATTGCCATTTCCTTCTCCAGAGACGCTTCCTGACTTACAGATTGGACCCACATCTCCTGCATTGGCAGGCAGATTCTTTACCACTGAGCAACCAGGGAAGCCCCATCTTTTATAATCTCCTTTAATAAACTGGTATGTAAGTAAGTACAGTAAGCACCCTAAATACAAATGCGTTCCATTCCAAGGGTGAGGTCATAAGTTCGTTTTGTTTGTTAAGTCCAACAAAGTAAGCCAAGGTACTCAACTAACACAGCTGGCTATACAGTACTGTAGTGTAATAGGTTTTTAATACTTTTTGCACAAATAATACATACAAAAAACAAAAAATAAAGAAAACATTTTAATCTTACAGTACAGTACCTTGAAAGGTATGGTAGTACCATACAACAGCTGGCATACAGGGGCTGGCATCAAGTGAAGAGGCAAGAAGAGAAACTGACCGGAAGATGGTAGAGCTGAAGGATCGTCAGCAATGGGAGACGAGAGCAAGCTGCAATTTCACTCCTACCTGATGCTAATGGGACACATGTTTGCATCTTTGAAAGTTCACAAGTTGAAGGTTTGTATCTAAGGGACTTATTGTATTTCCCTGGGAGTCTCTCTAGAGGGAGTTAATAAAGTCTGAGGAGAGAGCTGTTGGAACCACCAATCCATAGCACAGGATAAGCTGGACTTGTGGTTGGGGTCTGAAGTGGGGGGTGAGGGGAGCCGTTTTGTGGGACTGAGCCCTTACCTGTGAGATCTGAGGCTATCTCCTGGTCGACAGTGTCAGGACAGAGCTAAACTGTAGGACATCCAGCTGATGTCCAAGACCTGCCCATTGTTGCAGAGAACGCTCCCTCCACATTTGGTGACAGGAAGTATCAGAAGTGGAGAGCTCTGTGTGAGTAATAAAGGGGACTCCCAGGAAAGAAGGGCTTCCCTGGTGGCTCAGCTGGTAAAGAATCCGCTGGCAAAGCAAGAGACCTGGGTTTGATCCTGGGGTTGGGAAGATCCCCAGGAGAAGGGAACGGCTACCCACTGTAGTATTCTGGCCTGGAGAGTTCCATGGACTGTATAGTCCAGGGGGTCATAGAGTTGGACATGATTGAGCAACTTTCACTTTCCAGGAAAGAAGTGCAGCAGAAAAGAACTGGGTCTCCCCTACTGTAGAAGGAAAAATCTGGGTTTTCCTCTAGAGTAAGGTAAGGCTCAGTGGTAAAGAATCTGCTTGCATTGCAGGAGATGGGTTGGACTGTTTGTGGCTGGGAAACCCTGTGTACAGAAAAGCCTGGTGGGCTACAGTCCATGGGATTGCAAAGAGTTGGATGTGACTTAGCGACTGGACTAAACAACTAAGTAAGACTCAAATCCTTACTGTGCATTTTCTAGTATATCCAATAAGAAGGCAAGACTCTTGCCAAACAAGGTACCCAGTAAGTGTGTGACAAGGAAGCACAGAAATCTAGTGGTGGAGCCTGCTTCAGAGAAAAGCAGAAATTCCAGTTTCTATTTTACATTAATTTTTAAAGAATATAAGTTGTATTCTAACTAGGTTGTCTGAATGCTGAAAGAAAAGAAAATTTACAGATGAGGGAAAGTAGATGGATGAGGGTGGGCAGTGGCAACCCCTAGGGCCTTCAATTAGTTCAGTTCAGTTGTTCAGTCATGTCTGACTCTTTGTGACCCCATGGACTGCAGCACGCCAGGCTTCCCTGTCCATCACCAGCTCCTGGAGCTTGCTCAAACTCACGTCCATCGAGTCAGTGATGCTATCCAACTATCTCATCCTCTGTCGACCCATTCTTCTCCTGCCTTCAATCTTTCCCAGCAAAAGGGTCTTTTCCAATGAGTCAGTTCCTCGCACCAGGTGCCAAAGTAAAGGAGTTTCAGCTTCAGCATCAGTCCTTCCAGTGAATATTCAGGACTGATTTCCTTCAGGATTGACCAGTTTGATCTCCTTGCAGTCCAAGGGACTCTCAAGAATCGTCTCCAACACCACAGTTCAAAAGCATCAATTCTTAGGCACACAGCTTTTTTAAAGTTAAACTCTCACATCCACACATGACTACTGGATAAACCATAGTCTTGACTAGATGGACCTTTGTTTGCAAAGTAATGTTTCTGCTTTTTAAAATTCTGTCTAGGTTGGTCATAGCTTTTCTTCCAAGGAGCAAGTGTCTTTTAATTTCATGGCTGCAGTCACCATGTGCAGTAATTTTGGAGCCCCCCAAAATAAAGTCTGCCACTGTTTTCATTGTTTCCTCATCTATTTCCCATGAAATGATGGAACTTGACGCCATGATCTTCATTTTCTGAATGCTGAGTTTTAAGCCAACTTTTTCACTCTCCTCTTTCACTTTCATCAAGAGGCTCTTTAGTTCCTCTTCACTTTCTGCCATAAGGGTGGTATCATCTGCATACCTGAGGTTATTGATATTTCTCCCGGCAATCTTGATTCCAGCTTGTGATTCATCCAGCCCAGCGTTTCTCATGATGTACTCTGCATATAAGTTAAATAAGCGGGGTGACAATATACAGCCTTGATGTACTCCTTTTCCTATTTGGAACCAGTCTGTTGTTCCATGTCCAGTTCTAACTGTGCTTCTTGACCTGCATACAGATTTCTCAGGAGACAGGTAAGGTGGTCTGGTATTCCCATCCCCTGAAGAATTTTCATCTGTTGTGATCTACACAAAGGCTTTGGCATGGTCAATAAAGCAGAAATAGATGTTTTTTTCTGGAAACTCTCTTGCTGTTTTTTATGATCCAGCAGATGTTGGCAATTTGACTTCTGGCTCCTCTGCCTTTTCTAAAACCAGCTTGAACATCTGGAAGTTCATATTTCAAGTACTGTTGAAGCCTGGCTTGGAGAATTTTGAGCATTACTTTACTAACGTGTGAGATGAGTGTGGTAGTTTGAACATTCATTGGCATTGCTTTTCTTTGGGATAGGAATGAAAACTGACCTTTTCCAGTCCTGTGGTCACTGCTGAGTTTTCCAAATTTGCTGACATATTGAGTGCAGCACTTTAACAGCATCATCTTTTAGGATTTGAAATAACTCAACTGGAATTCCATCACCTCCACTTGCTCTGCTTGTAGTGATGTTTCCTCAGGCCCCCTTGACTTCACATTCCAGGATATCTGGCTCTAAGTGAGTGATCATACCTTTGTGGTTATCTGGGTCATGAAGATCTTTTTTGTATAGTTCTTCTGTGTATTCTTGC
Source organism: Capricornis sumatraensis (assembly GCF_032405125.1). Lineage (NCBI taxonomy): Eukaryota > Metazoa > Chordata > Mammalia > Artiodactyla > Bovidae > Capricornis > Capricornis sumatraensis. The sequence continues at coordinate 231,707,439 of NC_091069.1, read as the reverse complement.
CACCTCTTCTTAATATCTTCTGCTTCTGTTAGGTCCATACCATTTCTGTCCTTTATTGTGCCCATCTCTGCATAGAATATTCCCTGGTATCATTAATTTTCTTGATGAGATCTCTAGTCTTTCCCATTCTGTTGTTTTCCTCTATTTCTTTGCATTGATCACTGAGGAAGGCTTTCTTTGTTCTCTGCGCTAGTCTTTGGAACTCTGCATTCAAATGGTTATATCTTTCCTAGGGCCTTGCCCACACTCTTTCTGATAGGCTTTGAGTACTATAACTTCTAATAGTTGCCTTATTTAAATCTCATTTCGATTTTGTAATTCACATGCCAGTGTCTCTATTTTGCAGATGAAGAAACTGAATACTCAGAAAGACTGAGTTGCTTGCTTTAAGGTCACACTCCTGTTGGGATGCTAACATTGATTGGACAACATGATTTTTCTATGCATACCCCATGTAGGAAATAGAGCTATGTCAAAAGCAACACGATCATGGGGATTAATATTTATAATTTCAATAAGTCTTTATCACTTATTGGAAAAAATTTCATGTACAAGACAGAAAAGCTGATCAGAAGATCATTGATTGAAGTCCTATCTGTGATAAAATTTAATAATTTGTTATTGGTCAAGAAAAAGCCAGTTACCTCTGGAAGTCCATGAACCAAAATTAGTTTGCAGCTAGGTTTTGTTTTGCCTGTTGATGGAATAGGTAAACATCTGACGTTTAAAGTTTATTTTTTGCACTAACATTAAAACAAAAACTAACAGGAAACCCTATATAACAATCTGAACAATCAGCAGATCTGGCAATTGGATCTGCTCTCCTGCCAGCTGACAGATGGTTCTGAGTGCCAGCTGTTCACTTTAGGTGTTGTCTGTTATTTTCCACTTTGCTGTAGTCCTCACCAGTTCCTAATGTCTCCCTGACCCTGTATCAGTTGTTTTTATTTCTTTTATTCCCCTCCAATCTGGTAGCTCCTTTTATTTGTCCAGCCTGCCTTGTCCCTGCAGGCACTTTAAGGTGGGTGTCCTGATACAGAAAGCAATAGAAGCGAAAAGAAGAGAGACTTGCATTTAAGAATCTGCCAGGCTGGGACTTCCCTGGTGGTCCAGTGGCTAAGACTCTGCACTCATAATGCAGAGGGCCCCTGTTCAAGCCCTGGTCAGGGAACTAGATCCCACATGCTGCAACTAAAAACTCCTGTATGCTGCAATGAAGACTGAAGATCCCGCATGCTGCAATTAAGACCTGGTGTAGCCAAATAAATAAATAAATATTTTTAAAAAAGTCTACCATGCCACTATTCAGTTCTATGACCTCAGGCTAACCCATTAACCACTCAGAGTCTCAGATTCCTCACCTGTTACGTGGGAATGATAAGTGATTTGGGGGAAGTTAAACAGTTCATGCGATTATGCTCAGTAAATGTAACTGACTCTAAGACATCTTTAAAAAATTTTGCCCCCTCAACAGTCTGTAGATGATGCTAAAACTGACAGTGTACCAGCAGCCTCTCATATCCATCGTTTAGCTAACCTTTCAAATCACACTTTCCTAGGCCGCTTTTGTTCTCTTCTATTCAAGTAGATTTTTAATTTTGCTTCAGACCATTTCCAGCATTTCTGTAATTACACAGCAACATCTTTTCACAATATGAAATGGAACAATTGATCAAAACATGCAAAAGCTCCTGCCTGCCCCCACACTTGCTCACGGCAGCCCTTCTTTGCCCGTTGAGAAATGAAGCCCCTCCAGTTTCTGGCATGTGGCTACCATTGTGGATCTTTCTATCATCACTCCTGTTTCAAGGACCTACAGTTGTTGATAATATGGTATTGCCCATCATGTCTGAATAACCTTTTCTTGACTTCAGCTGGAGAGTCAGCCTTGGTGGCGGTGTACCTACCTGGAAAGGACAATACGAAGTGGAACTTGGAGTCCAGTACTGACAAGTGAGTGGACATGAACTCCCAAGAGAAAGGAACACGTGAAGATCTTGCTAGCGAGCAGGTCTTCCCCACATCCCAGTAGGAGCTGGTGTTCGTGCCATTAAGTGCAACAGGCTCGGAACTATGACCCAACATTGTCAGCTGCTCACTCATGTCTGTTTCTTTGCAACCCCACGGACTGTAGCCCACCAGGCTCTTCTCTCCATGTGGATTCTCCAGGCAAAAATACTGGAGTTCTAACCCTTGGGCTCGGAGAAGGCAATGGCACCCCACTCCAGTACTCTTGCCTGGAAAATCCCATGGACGGAGGAGGCTGGTAGGCTGCAGTCCATAGGGTCGCTAAGAATCGGGCACAACTGAGCGACTTCACTTTCGCTTTTCACTTTCATGCATTGGAGAAGGAAATGGCAACCCACTCCAGTGTTCTTGCCTGGAGAATCCCAGAGACAGTGGGCCCCCGTCTATGGGGTCGCACAGAGTCGGACACGACTGAAGCGACTTAGCAGCAGCAGCAGCAGCAACCCTTGGGCTGCATGCAGGTTTTCAAAGAGTCCCTGACTTAACCTCAAACAAGAGGGAAATGGCCCATGGAGGCCCTTACAGAAATAACTGACCTGCATTTTGGCAAAAGTGTGTAATTCAAAAATATAATTACTCAGAGTGGAAAATTGCTTTCTTCTTGCGTGAATGAGAAAGGTTGAGTTGAAATTTTTGTTTTGCCTGCTGAATTCTCCAAAGAATTGATCTATTTGGACCAAGTGCTGGAAGGGCTTCCCACATCTTGGGGTTGGGGTTACCCATTGTGTGTCTAACCTGTGGATGAACCTGGTGCTTGGGAAGAGAGTGTTTTGAGGTTGTGCTGGGCAGGTGCTGGGGCAAACAGACAATGAACGAAGTTTGTCCTTGCATGCATGCTCACTTCAGTCATGTCTGTCTCTGTGAGACCCTACGGACTGCAGCCTGCCAGGCTTCTCTGTTCATGGGATTCTCCAGGCAAGAATACTGGAGGGGATTGCCATGCCCTTCTCCTGGGATCTTCCTGACCCAGGGATTGTACCCAAGTCTCTATGTCTACCTGCACTGGCAGATGGATTCTTTTTTACTAGGGCCACCAGGCAAGCTCAAATGAAGTCTGGATCCACAAACCAATGTTAACCTTTAACCAGGTGTCCATCTCATTCTGTGCTTGAATCAGCCAATTTCCTTTTTGTCTCACTTGTTGGATCATTGGGCTTTCCTGGTGGCTCAGACGGTAAACAATCTGCCAACAATGAAGGAGTCCTGGGTTCAATCCTTGGATTAGGAAGATCCTTTGGAGAAGGGAATGGTAACCCACTGCAGTATTTTTGCCTGGAGAATCCACATGGAGAGAAGAGCCTGGTGGGCTACAGTCCATGGGGTTGCAAAGAAACAGACATGAGTGAGCAGCTGACAATGTTGGGTCATAGTTCCGAGCCTGTTGCACTTAATGGCATGAACACCAGCTCCTACTGGGATGTGGGGAAGACCTGCTCGATAGCAAGATCTTCACGTGTTCTTTTCTCTTGAGAGTTCATTTCCCAAGTTCTAGGTGTGGCAAAGAAGTTCCTTGGTCTTCTGAAGGGTGAAGCTCAGGCTGCTTAGCAGGGCATTGGCAACGCAGGGCCTGCTGCCTTGAAACAGACACTGCCAGTTAAGAATAGCTTTCTAAGTTTTTAGGGTGCTCAGGCGCAGCTGAATTATTTCACCGTTTGTGGCTGATCTATTCTTATGCTTTGCGAGCAGCTTCCACAGTGCAGCAAGAACACAGAACCCAGAAGAGGGTTGTTGAGCGAGGCATCCCGGGGCTCTGAGTAGGCGGATCTGTTTTGGGAGTTTGCTCTGAGAATTCTGAAATCCAGTCATTCCAGATAGTGAGTGTGCCCTAAGCTCTTTACCTCTCCTGCTGGAGAGTAAGGAACATAAAATACAGGCTGCCAGAAAAACCCTGGGGCTACCATCACCACTTTGGTTTTAGGCAAGTTACTTCAAGTCTCTGAACCTCAGTTTCTCTATTTCTCAGACAGAGATCGCTCTATTAATGACATGAGAGGTGAGCAGGGTATATATGCTGTATCACTGGGTGCCTGATGCCTGGCATACACTAGGTGGTCAGGAAATGGCAGTTCCTCTTTCCTTTTCTGATACCCACGTGTTTGCTGCCCTAGCAGAAAGTGAGCTGAAGGCATGGAAAGAGTGCTTAATATTTTATCTGTTATCCATTATATTCTTTCTCTTTTCTAGAGCATTATGATTCTTTCCTGAGAGGTAAAGAAGGCCCTAAGAAGATTAAATCAGCATGTAAATTTCAGCTTAGTTCCAAGCTAAGCCCCTTAAGACATCTGTATTTTGTGGAGAAGCTGCAGCCTGTAGCAGGGGCTCAAGCACAGGAGTTGGGAGGATTCACACTGGCAGGGCCACTGGGGCCGCTTGCCTTAGCATGCTGGTACTTAAAGGGGCAAACATCAGGATGGCCTGGAGGGCTTGTGGGTCCTGCTAATGCTAATAAACATTACGTATTACATTTCTCACAGTTCCCAAGTGATGCTGATCCTCCTGATCTGGAGACCATACTTGGAGAAATGCTGCTTAGTGGGAGGAGTGAAAATGAAAGTGAAGTTGCTCAGTCGTGCCCAACTCTTTACGACCCCATGGACAGTAGCTTACACCAAGCTCCTCCATCCATGGGATTTTCCAGGCAAGAGTACTGGAGTGGGTTGCCATTTCCTTCTCCAGGGAATCTTCCCGATCCAGGGATTGAAGCCAGGTCTCCCTCATCGTAGACAGACGCTTTACTGTCTGAGCCACCAGGGAAGTCTTGCAGGCAATTGGGACCCCATGGGTCTGGACCCATCCTGGCTTTAGGCAAGTCACTTAAACCCTAGGAGACAGGGCTTCCACTCTGTACAACAACAGGGCAAAAAGTATAATTTGGAAAAAGCATAATTTACCAGAGCTTCCTAATAATTTTTTCTGTAGTGAGTGGCCAACCCAAGCCCTGCTAGACTGATGGAGGGCTCAGGGGATCTCTATCTTGGCACATGTGTAATCCACCCTGAGTGTTTGGTTGGGAAACTCAGACTAAGTGGTTAAGAGCAAGTGCTTTCAAGTTATGGAAATCCTAGGGTAAGTCCTCTATCTATTGATCTGTGCAGTCTTGCAGCTATTCACCTGGGTCTGAGCCTCAGTTTGGTCAGCTGTGAAATGGCCACAAGGCTTGTATCTATATCATGCGTGTGTGCTAAGTCTCTTCAGCCATGTCCGACTCTTTGCGACTCTATAGACTGTAGCCTGCCAGGCTCCTCTGTCCATGGGATTCTCCAGTCAAGAATACTGGAGTGGGTTGCCATGCCCTCCTCCAGAGATCTTCCCAACCCAGGGATTGAACCCTCATCTCTTATGTCTCCTGCATTGGCAGGTGGGTTTGTTACCACTAGTGCTGCCTGGGAAGCCCATGTATATCATTGGTTTGTGGTAAATATCAAACACAGTAGTACCTGTAGAGGGCCTGGCATGCAAAGTACCTAGCATAGAGTGAATGCTAATAAACATTAGGTATCATTCTTATCACTATCTATTATTATTTCCATTTCTCAAATTTTGCAGTTCCTTCTTGTGTCTATTCTGGACCTTATTAGAAGAAGGAAGCAAACCTTCACTGTTTAGAAATGTAAAAACTTTTTTACCTTGTAATTTTTTAAAAAATTTTATCAGGGGCATTGCTGTAAAACAATGCTTATCAAACTCAAATGTGCATCCATATCACTGTGGACTGTTATTAAAATGCAGATTCAGACTCAATAGGTCCAGGGTAGAGCCTGAGAACCTGCATTTCTAAGCAGCACACATGGACCGCACTCCTGGTCCAGGGACTTACGCTTTGCGTGGCAAGTCTCCTCAGCAGTTGCCTTTGAACTCGGTTGCACATTGGAATCATTTGGCGACCTCTAAGCCCAGACCATACTCCAAACCAATTAAATCCTGCTCTCTAGGGGTGGGATAAAAATATCAGTCCTAGTTGAAGTTTTGGCTCATCCCAATATGTACAGTGTCAACAGCACTGGTGCTTAAATTTGGCTCCATCGTGGAGAGTCTTTAAAAAATAGTGATGCTTGGGGGTCACTCCCAGAGATTCTGACTTGGTCCAGGGTGAGCCCTGAGCTGACGGTTTTCAAAACTCCCAGGTATTTTAATGAGCCGTCAGGTTTGAGAACCACTCTCTAAGGTTCACAGTACTCTTTAGTAAGACAAAGGGAGAAGCTGCATTTGATTCATATTCCGAGAGCTTAAAGCAATTAATTTCCCTTCAAATGGACCCCCTTTTCCCTAGGAGATCTGTGCTGAAACATGGCCAAAATAAGAATCTTTTTTACTCTTATTTTAAAGGCAAAAACCTGTTTAACATCTGTATTCAGGAAGCTGTATTTGTACAGTAGCTCACAAATAGACTCAGGAGAGTATTCAGTTCCTAATTCCCTCCATCACCACCTTCAGTGCGACCTTGGAAAATCTTTTTCTGTTTATGTTTCCATATTTTCTCAGTTTTGAAACCTGGCTAATCCTACAAAGTGACCACGGGACTGGTATATGGTCCGCTGCGCCTTCACAAACACTCGCGCGCACTTCTCCTAAATTGTTCTGATTTGCTGACTCCATTTGTGCAAAATACATACTTAGTGAGTTGTGAAAACCTGTCACATTTAAACAATAGTTTTCTATCTCTCTCTCCTAAGGGTACCAATAGCTTCCTGTTCTATTCATACAAAATTTAGGCTTAATACACCCCAGAGGCTCGGAGAAGTCAGCAAGAGGGTGGAAGCGGTTTTTTAAAAGCTGTGGTTTTGCAGGCTTGGCAAGGTCAGGCTTTTTCTCCACCTCCCCAGTGGAAACATCCCACAATGTTCCAATGGCCTACTTGGTCCCCTAGCCCTCACTTCTGGGTGATTGTCTGTACTTCAGCTTTATGAAACGGGCTCATACATCTTGGTTTCCCTAGCATTCTGCACACTGCAGGGAGCATAGTAGGTGCTTAAGAAGTGACTGTCTAATGAATGAAGTGGCAGAAACAAGTAAAATCAGAGCCAAAGGATTCCAGGAAACAGAGCGGAAATTATATTGAAGGGGAAAAGTAGGTAAAAATAAGGTATTCATGCTAATAAATATTGGAGGGAATCAGGAGATGCAGAACAGGCCAGCAGGCCTGCGTGAGGTTTATGTGGGACAAGGGGATGAGGTGGGGGTGGGGCGGGGTGGCTGAAACACAGGAAAGAGAGGACATGTCCAGAGAGAAAGAAATAAAAGTAGTGACTGACTAGAGACTGAAGGAAGTTGAAGACAGAGCAAGGGAGTAAGAGTAGGAAGAAGGAGGTGGGGGAGCGGGAGAGCCTTTGGGAGGACAGACCCTCCCACAAGTAGGACAGTTGGTCCCCTCCCTGAGGACAGACACAGTCTGACTGGGGCAGGACTGGAGGGAAAAGTCACACCAGTGCGAGTGAAGTGGGCCACTGTCAGCATTTAGAACATTTTCTGGAATCGGATATTTTCAAATTACATAAATCCTCTTTGTTTTCAATTATCCTTCTTGAGAGAATCCAGCCCCTCCCACCTTACAAATCCACCTCCAGTTAAGCCCCTGACAGCCCCTACTAACCCCTGGGCCAATCCTTGGCAGCCTCCCCTAGGCCTCCCTTTCCAGCCGCAGCATCCTGCCCCTCCCCGCGGAGCCTCCGCTGCATCTCCAGGCATTTCCCCTCTGACTTCCAGACACTTCCGGTCGGTGTGACACACAGACTCTGAAGCCGCCTTCCTGTCCACAGGGACCCTCCAGGGCCACTGCCAGCCTATCGGCAGCCTCTGTGCACATTGGAAAAAGGGGCCTTTGAGGTCTTGGGCAGATGAGCTGAAGAAAAGTGTTGGTGGGATAAAACAAGACACGTGTCACAGAGTCAGAGATTCCAGGAGGAGGCTGTGTGTGTGTGTGTGTGTGTGTGGTGAAGAGAGGGGTGTGTGTACAGAGGTGTCTGGGGAGACCTGCTCATAAAAAGTGATATTTGAGCTGAGTTTTCAAAGATGAACAATTTTCCCTCTTCCAGATGGTTTTAGTGGGGGAAGGTGGGTGGAAGGAAGGGAGAGAACTGCTTAGGGGCCGGCATAGCGTGTGCAGAGGAGCAGAGGTGGGAAACTGATTTTCAGTATTGCTAGAGCCTTTGTGTGAAGGCAGCGAACAGGGGACCAAGCAGTGGAGATGAGGTTAGAACAGGTGGGAAGAACCAGGTCACGAAGGAAGCTGAATGCCAGGCTCAGAGGCAGATGTCACCTTACAGGAAATAATGTCTGGTGTGAAGCAGGAATGACATGTGAATTAAAAAAAAAAAAATATATGAACAAACTCAGCCTCAGAGGGGTATTTATAAATGACCTGCTCCATGTCACGTAGTTAATGACAGAACCGTAACTTGATTCCATTTTGTTGTGCTTACACCTTGGTCTTTTTCACCTAGACTGCAGGCTTCAGTGACCTGTGAGGTTTTCCTTGCAGAACTGGCTAGGCCTCTTCACCTCCCTCTAAAGCTGCAAAGGACTGGGCTCAGGTCAGTTCAGAGAATGCCCCTTGGGCCCCTAAACTGGTGCTTTTAAAAAACCAGTTGCTTCATTTCTTAACAGAAGGACTTTATTTATACCAGGTTAGTCTTTAGGAGGCTAAACTAAAAAATGTTCCATTGGGCATTTATTGGCACTGATTTCCAGAAAATATTTATATTGTCAGCTGAAAAGAGGGCAACAGGGAAACTAGGGGGAGGGGAAGAGGACTCAGTGATATCTTAGATTTCCGTGGGAAGACAGCAACTAAGACAGTCAGCTCTTAGTGGCCATTGGATGGTGTAGCCACTGGTTTTGGTCTGGGACTTCAACATAACTTCATTCCAGGTCTGCTTATGAGAAGAAAATGGAATTTCTTCAACATTTTTCTCCTTTTCCTGTCTTCTGTACACAGGTGAGATTTCAACCAAACAGAGAGATGGCCTCAGGGAGGAAAGAGATGAGAAAGAGCCTTGAAAATCCACTTTCTGGGGTTAATCTTCTGAATAACTGGTGGCTGAGCCACCCAGGAAACACCTACCTTAACGGCTGTGCCTGGGAAATGCCTTTATTTCTCCCCAGCAGTGAAAAACTGCATCCTGTGTCTAAGATATGAAACCAAGAGAGGAACCCAAAGTCTGTTAGTCATCTGGAGTTCTACAACACAGGCATTTTGGGATTAGAGGGGATGTTTATGCTTCATGTTGGTGGCATTCAGGCCTCAGTCAAAAACTTGGTTTCAAGTTGACGGACTTGATAAGAGTCCAGCCAAGGCTGACTCATGAATGAGACATCCAACGTCTATCTTCAGAGAAGCCAATAAATTAGCATTATCACTGCTGATAAGACGGAGTCTTTCTGAGATTTCTCTCAATAAAGATAATGTGAACAATAATGACTTCTCAGAATGCTTCCTCAGACATACAAAATCCATCTCCTATCAGTATTTTTTTTAAAGTTTGGTTTAACATCTTTCCCTTTCTTCTCAAGTATTCCTATTAAAATTTCAGTCCAGTGACATAAATTCCTTGTTTTTTTTTTTTTGCACACAGATTTTTTTCTAAGAGTTGACTATTTGCAAGCTCAGTGAAGAGAATTGCCAACTCTCCTACACACACACACACACGCACACACACACACAGAAACACACACACACACACACAGAAACACACACACTGGCATTCTAGCTCCTCCTGCTGGTGGCCACTCAGCTCTAAGTCAGGGCTGACTAGTTGATCTGGGTCTGTGGATCACAACTTTGAAGAATATTTTATATTTTGATATTTGATCTTGGACCATATGTCAAAATTAGATTTTGGGTATTGAGAAAAAAATTTTCCTTTGCTCAGGAAGTGAAAAGGCAATCACAGTTTTTATATCAATATCTGCTCAAGAATCCTAATGCCAACTGATATGGGTCATTTGGATAGACTGGGAAAGGGAGCTGCTGTTGCTGCTGCTGCTGCTAAGTCGCGTCAGTCGTGTCCGACTCTGTGCGACCCCATAGACGGCAGCCCACCAGGCTCCTCCGTCCCTGGGATTCTCCAGGCAAGAACACTGGAGTGGGTTGCCATTTCCTTCTCCGATGCATGAAAGAGAAAAGTGAAAGGGAAGTCGCTTAGTCGTGTCCAACTCCTAGTGACCCCATGGCCTGTAGCTCACCAGGCTCCTCCGTTCATGGGATTCTCCAGGCAAGAGCACTGGAGTGGGGTGCCATCGCCTTCTCCAGGGAAAGGGAGAGTTGAGGCCGATTTTTTGAGAAACTCCATCAGGCATTTCTTCTATTGCTTCTCACCCTGTTCTAGCGGGTGACCCCTGTCTCATCTTCTAAACCTCTCACTGAATCACAATTATTTTGTTACACAGCAGTGGCTCCTGACAGTGATGGTAATAGCCATAGATATACTGAGTGCTAAGAACTTTATATTCTTTACCTCATTTATGCTTGACAATCATATAAATGATTTTTACAGTTGGGAAACAGGTTCGGAGACATTAAGTATATTTCCCAAAGTCACACAGCTCATAAGTATTGGAGAAAAGAAATAACACCAGGTCTATCTGACCTCAAGGTCCTGAAAGCGGTTTTGTTGTTTTCACAAAAGTTCATGATTCTTTGGATTCCGCTCTTGTTATGACACGGATGCTGGGGGAGAGTGAACTGATCGGAAGAGAAAGTCTAAGGAAGAGGCTGCCAATGAAAATACGGCTACTGCAGAGTGGAGTGGTCTCAAGGAAATCTTTTGGTGGATTTGATGGGTCTGGTCAATAAAGCTCAATTCTATTTAAGCCCCTTGATTCAAACTAACTGCTCATCACCCCATCAAAAAGAAATGACTGAAGATAAAAGAAATATATTTTTGACCAGAAGTGGCTTGGCGAAAAACACAGCTCAAGTCATAGAATCATCTCAGCTTCTTTCCTGGCTTGTCTCAATTTCTCAGCTGTCAAGTGGTGAAGAATGTTTGCTATCTGTCAGAGCCATAGTTACTTGCAAATGAGTGAAATAGTCTAACAAAACCTCCTTTGTAGTACATTCGGTAGTTTTATCAGATTATGAACATTTGTTTTATCTTCTTTGGTGTGAATGACCTGAAAAATCATAGAAGTGGAATTTCATCACATTCTAATAGGAGACATTGACAAACATGGGCATTGTTTTCCTTAGTGTCCCACACTAGCTGTACTTCTTCCTGGAAGCTTCTACTGCACCCTCGGGGTGGCTGTAGGGAAGAGCAGAAGCAGGGTGCTGGACAGGATAGCAGGGGTTTGCTGGCTCCCTGTACAACCTCATCCTATTCTACCATCATGTCGGCATCCATCTGCCTTCCAGAGAAACCCAGGTACCTGCACCATGAATCACCTGCTTCCAGTTTATGACCTAATATGTCAAGCAAGGGTATTAGGCATTGAGGGTATTTAGACCTACTCCCTAGAATTCATTGAGAATTAAATGCAACAATGTATGCAGAATATAAAGAACCATGCCTGGCAAGCAGTAAACACTCCAGAGTTCATTATTATTATATCTTTTAAAACAGTTTCTCACTTGCATGAAGGCCGGGGCAGTGTTCTCACTGGTGAATCACCGGGACCTCGCACAGGTATAGGTACATGGACAAACTCAATAAATACCAGTTAAAACAGATATATAAAGCCTGGACCAGGACACCAGCATCTTCCATCTGGGACGCTGCCCTGGCCTGTCTGGTCTCCCTGCTTGCCCTCTTGTCCTTCAACATTGACCACACTTAGCCTGGGTGATGGTTCTGAAATACTGTAAGCGCTATGCCCGTGCTTGCTTTAGCATGGAACCAGCCTGGGAGCCTGGTGAACTCGGCCGCTGCCCTGTCTGGTTTCTGTTCCTCCAGCCTTGTCTTTTCCTGCCTTAAGCTTTTCTCAGACATGCTTTTCTCGCTTCCTCCCTTTCTTTCCTCCTGGCCTGGCAACATGCTGTTTCCTTCCCCTGGTCATGTCTATGTGTCCTCCAGGTCTCAGGAGAAATCTTCTTCCAGGAGGTCTTCCCTGCTCTCTGTCCGAAATCACATTGATCCATTCCCCGCCTTCCTTTCTCTTCTATAACACTTTCAGTGTTAAGGTTTGTGCTTTCATAGAGGGGAGCTCAGTAAAGTGCTGATGTGGCTCCCTACAGCAGATTTGGCACAAGCCAGCTCTGTATTCAGTGACCTCACATTCCCACCCCGACATCAGCCTTGGTGGGAATATTTTGTTTGTTGTTGTTGTTTAGTTGCTAAGTCGTGTCCAGCTCTTTTGCAACTCTGTGGACTGTAGCCCGCAAGGCTCCTCTCTCCATGGGATTTCCCAGGCAAGAACACTGGTGTGGGTTGCCATTTCCTTCTTTAGGGGATCTTCCCAATCCAGGGATCAACCCGCATCTCTTGTATTGGCAGGTGGAGTCTTTACCTCAGAACCACCTGGGAAGCCCATTTATGGAATTAAATAAGTCTAAGTTGAGACTTTCAGGGTGACCATGCTTAAATGCATACTGTATAAATCAATCTATCTATTTACCTATCTGTCTATCCATTCATCTATCTATATCTGTATAGACATCTATAGATCAATCATCTTGACAATGACCTCATGAAGTTAGTAATGAGTCTCCTGTTTTTCAAATAAGGAGAATTAGGTTCAGCAAAGTAAGTGATTTCCCCAATGTCACAGAGTGAGTAAACTGAAGATCCCCTAAGACTGTGCCTTGGGGCTCGGCTCCAGCTTGTTGCCTTCTTCTCTTGACTGTCTGCACCCATACTGGCCTTAGCTTGGCTTGGGTCTCTGAATATTGATTGAGGCCTGATTGTTCCCAAACAGACTGGTCTCTCTGGACTCACTTGCTTGGTCCCCTGTCTCATAATGGCAGCTGGTTGGCTGCCTATCTCTGCTCGACTTATGATCTCCAGCCTATGCTCTGGATTAGCCTGCATTAGAGGAGATATGTGTGGGCCAGTGGGCATAGGACATGGCACAAGAGACAAAGTCTGGGAAGCCTCCAGAGCCCCAAGCCAGCAACTGGACAGTAGGGTAACCAAGTCATCCTGGTTTGCCCTGGACTTTCCTGATTTTAGCACTGAAAGTCCCATGTCTTGGGAACCCCCTGCAGGCCCAGTGCAATCTGGAATTGTTGGTCACCCTCCTAAGAGCACAGAGAGCTCTGAGCCAGCAGAGGAAGGGAAATCCCAAAGGGGCTTTGAAAGCACAGCATCCACGTAGCCAGTCCTTTTGGTCACCTTCACACTGCCTGCTGACTCTGTTTGTGCCCCCATCTTCATAAATGACCAGGACCAAAAGTAAGCCATTTAATTTCTCTAAGTCTCTGTTGGTACATCCATAACATGGAGATAACAAAGGCCAGATACATAATTTGTGGGGCTCAGCATGAAATGAAAATGTGGGGTCCCTTATTCAAAACTTATTAAGAAATTCAAGATGCTATTGCATAGCACAGGGCCCTTCTGAATCGGTGGGAGAGGGGGCTCTTTTTGCAACACTCCGATCTCAAGCCCATGAAGCTGGTGCTGGTTATAGATAACACCATCCAGAGTTGAGGGGACTTAATGACCCAAGGCATCGACAGGACTGAGCATGGTGCCTGGCCCAGGGAAGATGTCCAGAAGGTGTGGGTGATCGTTTCTGGTGTCTGGCCTGGGCTCCCCCTGGCTGGCTCAGTCCTTTTCAGAACAGAGTCCTGATTTCTTACCTTGACATAATGTAAATTGGCTGATTTTTTTGTAAGTCCCTTCAGTTTTTCTAGGCTCAGATTTTTCCCTCTATAAAACATGGGGATTGCAGGAAATCTCTAAAGGGCTTACCAGCTCTAAATCTGTTTTGACCAACTCCATGACATTTATATATACAGGGTCTTAGTGTTCTTTTGAAAGAACTTTCTTCCTCTCTGGGTTTGCTGAGGTTCTATCTGGCCTTCAAGCTCCTTTCAAATTAACAAATTTCTCTTTCCAACCCTGAATACATAAATCAAGGGTTCTGAGCTGATTTCTAAAGTTCCTCTAATTCAAAGGTCAACCCATTTTCCATGTGAGCAGTCTGAGGCTTGGGCTGGCTGGCTGCCTTGCCAGGAGCCGAAGAATGAGAGGGAGGAGGTTAGGAACCGGGCCCTGCTCCTCCAGACGATGAGACCGTTTCTCTCCTGACTAAGGACACATCAGAAGACATCTTTATAATCATACTTTGCAATGATTCTTGTTTTCAAAAGATTTTTTTTTTTTAATGTGGACCATTTTTAAAGTTTTCATTGAACTTCTTACAATATTTTCTTGTTTCAATATTGTTGTAACAAGCAAGTTGTTATAAGAAGTTACAAGTTGTTATAAGAAGTTACAAGCTCAACAAGTATTTAACTTGTTGCAATATTGTTTTTTTAAACTTTTTTTCATTTATTAATATTTTGGAGTATACTTGCTTTACAATGTTAGTGTTAGTTTCTGCTGTACAAGAATGAATTCAGCCATCTATAGACATACATTCCCTGCCTCTTGAGCTTCCCTCACATCCCACCCCTCTAGGTCAGCACAGAGCTCCAAGCTGAGCTCCCTGGGTTGCACAGCAGCTTCCCACTAGCTGTCTATTTTACACACGGTAGTGTAGATACGGCAATGCCACTCTCTCGATTCATCACACCCTCCATGCCCATGTTCACCTGTCTATTTTCTACATCTATGTTCCTGCATTGTAAATAGGTTCATCTGTACCATTTTTCTAGATGCCATATATATGCATTAATAGTGTGGTATCTGTTTTTCTCTTTCTGACTTACTTCACTCTGGATGACAGACTCTAGGTCCATATTGTTTACGTTCTGATTTATTGGCCGTGGGGCAGATGGGATCCCAGCTCCCTAATCAGGGCTTGAACCTATATCCCCTGCACTGGAAGGGGAAGTTTCAACCACTGCATTGCCAAGGAAATTCCTGCAATAATTCTTTTCTGAAAAAGTTCTCATAAAAACAAAAGAGTAGAAAAGCTAAAAAAAAAAAAAAAAAAAGGTAAATTTTCCTCCAGGCTTCACTGTATGATTTTTTTCAAGTATGTTCCCATTTCTCCAACCCAGGACACCTGATGCAGGCTTGGTTTCATGATTTCTCCAGTTATTTCTATTTAGTAAGGGAGACGGTTTCCTCTTTCCCTATTTGAGCATAGGATTCCCAGACCCTTCCTTCTCATGTTTCTGTACTCCAGGGTGAATAAACAGATGTTCTTTTAAAAGCACATCTTCTTAACCATTTGTTTCCCTCTATCTCAACTGGTCTTTGGGGGATATCTAATCATCCCCCTAAAAGAAAAGTTGGAAAGAAGGAAGGAATGTTCTCAGCCATTCCCTGGGTCTGGTCCATGTGAATTCCCACCAGACCTCACCATGGGGCATCTGGTCATGTGCCTGGTAGTTGGAAATTTTTGAACTTTTCCCAGGGGTGAGAGTTAGAGACAAAAAAAACCTCTCTGTGTCTCTGGAAATCCTCTTACTCCCTAATATTGTGCCTGCCCTTATTCATGTTGGTCCTTTCATGGAGAGAGCTCTGGCTGGACAAAGGATCCAGCTTATTTTTTGAGTGATATCTTTTAAAATTTAAGGTTGTGCTTTTCACATGAACTGGTTCATGTGATCAAACATCAAACTGGCCTGATCAAACATGAATTGTTTCAGGGGGATTGAAACTAATTTTTTTTACTTTTTGTTTAATCTGCCCCTCTGTTGCTGCAGATGCCCTGAACTGACAGATGCTGCTGAGTCAAGGGGAAAGGGTTTTTCGCACCGCTCTCAACATTCACTGAGATTTAGGGCAGTAGCCCCTTCTCTCCATTTTCAAGCACCTTAGAAAGGAAACCTAGAGGCTCACATTCTAAGTAACTGTGATTTGCCAACCAGTTTGACTCAGACTGCGAATGAAGTTTGTAAACTAAGAGCACTTTCCGGGGAACACTGTCTTCCTTTTCCATAGGCTGTGTAGTGATCTCCTTTCTAGAAGAAAGTCACAGAAATCTGGGGCTGCTATGAAATTTTCGGCTGGTATCAGGCCAACATGAGGGCTGAGAATCTTGTAGTGAAGTGTGGGGGTGGGGTGGCCTTTACAAAACAAACCCAGAATGTCTTGCCCTTAAAACAAATCCCAATTTAGAATCTAGGCTGGCACCAATTTCAGAAATGGATGCTTTCGGCTTCCTGCCCCCATCCTAACACAGTGATGCTTCCTAGTTGTAGAAATTATAGGGTTGCAAGGGTAGGTATGGTTGTTTAGGTCGATGGAACATTCTCAGGGGTCCCCAACCTCCGGCATCTAATGCCTGATGATCTGAGGGGGAGCTGATGTTATAATAATAGAAATAAAGCTAAGTGTGCTAAATTGCTTCAGTTATGTCCTACTCTTTGTGACCCCATGGACTGTAGCTTGCCAGGTTCCTGTGTCCATGGGATTTCCCAGGCAAAAACCCCAGAGTGGGTTGCCATTCCCTTCTCCAAAGGATCTTCCCCACCCAGGGATCGAACCCACATCTCTTATATCTCCTGCATTGCTAGGCACGTACGTTACCACCAGCACCACCTGGGAAGTGCTAATAAGAATTGAGTGCACAATAAATGAAAAATGCTCACATCATCTGGAAACCATCCCTACCCGCCAATCCATGGAAAAATTATCTTCTGCAAAACTGGTCCATGATGCCAAAAAACATTGGGGACCACTAGAGAGAGAAAGAAACCTAGGGGGCAACTCCTGTGTGTGCAGGAGAGGGCAGTGATGAGAATTGGTGTATCCGTAAGAATTTGTCTCATAGGCTCATGTGATTCTGTAAATACGAATAAGTACAGGTGGTCATAATTTTCATGAATAAATAATCAGAAGAAAATTTAAGTTCTAGAAAAATATTCTAGGCTTAAAATCCTTCAGGCTAAGAATGTCCCACAGTCAAACTGGATTTTTATTTGGGGAGGAGTTCAGCTGTCCGTAGGCGTCTTATTTTAGTGATCAGGAAATGGGCAGCCAGAAAGGTGGAGTTGCCCTAGGTTGTAAAACTCTCTGTGTGAACAGCTTGGTTTCCAGAGAACTTTTCCTGTTCAGTTCAGCCAGGATAAAAACTGGCTCCTTACCTACCCAAAATGGTCAGGGGGAGATGGGGTCTTTTCTTTAAAAGCAAGTCTCTTGTGACTTAATTGGCCCTTGGTCAACTGCCTTGTCTAGAGTGGCTAGGACTCTTACCTGCCCTGGCCTCTCTCTCTTCTTGCAGATTTTATTTATCTATCTTTGGCTGTGCTGGGTCTTTGTTGCAGTGCATGGGCCATTTTGGTGGCTTTTCTTGTTGCAGAGCACAGGCTCTAGGGTGCTACCAGGATCGAACCCATTGTCCCTGGCATTGGCAGGAAGATGGACCACCTGGAAAGTCCTCTCTCTTAGGAAGGTTTATTCTTAGCAATAAAGGGAAGGATGGCTCAGTGAACCCAAAAGACAGTGAAACACTACTGAGAGCCAAAAATCAATATTGGTGGCCCAGGTTTTGATAATTTGGGTACATCTAGGATAAACCTTACATGGCTGGTGAAGTGAATGACATCTTATTTTGGTATGGGTTCAGAAATATTCTACATTAATAAATAAATGTGCCTGCTTTCCCTATTGGTTATGACCTTCTCTCAGAGTTAGTTGGGAAGTGTAATGGAACAAACCATTGAAATACCGTGCATTATTATATATTGGTACAACACTTAACAGTTAATGAGAACACAGTATTTCATCTGCTCTAAATATCTGTTTTGTGACGTATGCGTTCCCATTTTCACAGATAAGGAAATTAAAACCATAGGAAAGAATGACTTGCTCAAGGGCAGACAATTAAGTGGCAGATGTGGGGCTTGACCCAGGGACTTACTCCAATTCAATTCCATCTTTAAACAATTTAGCATTTTCAGGTTATGAGAAATTCCTCTCTAGGACCCCAGCAAAAGCAGACTTCACTCGCAGGCAGGTTAGATGCTTCTACTAACAATAGCTACACTTTTTATTGGATTGACAAAAATGTTTGTTTGGGCTTTTCTGTAACACCTTATGGAAACCATGAATGAGTGTTTTGGCCAACCCAATACCTTGCAGAACTAAACAACAAGAATGGTGGTGGGAGGCAGGGGTGGGGTGGAATTAGGACAAGTAAAGTTGGATTAGAAGCAGATGATATATCAGATCTTATTACATAAAAAAAATATTTCGGAAAACTGTCTCTTCTAATTATGTTGACAGTGGTGGGGAGAGAATATTCTTTTGTCTCTAGCTGTTGCTCTGGCTGGCTTTGTTCCCTTGTGTACTGAAAATCAACCCTAAACATGGGGGGTGAGAGTAACCATGCCATGTTTTACTTTCTCTGAGAGTCTCCTAAATTTAGTCTTAGTAAATGTTTTTAACATACATGACACTTCCCTAACCTTGAGGAAAAATTAAATGAGTTAGTCCGTTTGAGGGATGAGTATAATTCTATACTATTTGTCTACCAGAAGGTGAAACAAGCATTTAGCTTCAATCTTCATGGAGAAACAAAATCTGTATGCTGACCATTTGACTTGCTAAATCCTTTTTAAGTTGCAGAGAATAAAAATACCCCAGGAAAATACTGATTGCCCTTTCTCTATGAAAGAGGATGTGGTGTAACCTACTTCTGTCATCTGCTGAACAAGGATGGATGTGTGAGTGTGTGGGTGGGGGGCGGTGGTGGAAATCTGGAAATATATTGCAACAAGGCTCAACCCAATATCGAGTCAAAGGAGTCATAACGAACTTTGGTGGAAACCCAGAAATGGTTGCTGAAAGGCGAACCTTCCATTGTAATGTCACCAAAGCACCACTACAGAACATCTGGCCTTGCTGGTTTTGGAAGCATGAGCATTGCTCTGGAAAAAGTCTGCTCTCAACTCTTTGCTCCAACCCCCATCTGACTATCTCTGAATCCGTCCCAAAGAAGAGAAGCAGGTGAGCCATTTGGTGTCCACCAGGGGTAAGCATGGCCTTTCCAAACTAGACACTGGCTCACCAGCCTGAGGATGAGGCAGGACCCAGTGCAGTCATCTGTCCCATCATCCTGCCTTTCTGTCCAGTGGATGAAAACCTCTCCTGCTTTATATAGCTGCCCGAGAAGTGATATTCCATACCTACCTTTGGGCAACTCATTCCTTGGGGTAGCATCCCCAGCTTCCTGGAAGGTCTTCTCACTTTTGAAACTGAGTCCCTCATGTTGTGTCTTCCTTCAGTGCAGATGGCTACTGTGTTCTAACAAAATGAGACATCTGGGACTGGTGTTGTCCCCCTCTCACCTCTGACCATTGCCTAGAGCAAGAGTAAGATGGCCTCTCAGGCCACATAACCCCTGCCTTACATTCCTGACTCAAAGAATTCTCCTGTCAATCTCCATCTCAGAGAACACGCTCTTAAATTATTTTAAATTGAAGGATAATTGGTTTAAAACATTGTGTTGGTTTCTGCTGTACAACAACATGACCCAGCTATAAGTATACATATATCCCCTCCCTCTTGAGCTTCCCTCCCCTCCCTCACCCCTCTAGGTCACCGCAGAGCACAGAACTCAGCTCCCAGTGCTACACAGCAAGATTCCCACTAGCCATCTGTTTTACAGACGATAGTGTGTAAATGTTAATTCTACTCTCCCAGTTTGTCCTGGAGAAGGCAATGGCACCCCACTCCAGTACTCTTGCCTAGAAAATCCCATGGATGGAGGAGCCTGGAAGGCTGCAGTCCATGGGGTCGCTGAGGGTCAGACAGGACTGAGTGACTTCACTTTCACTTTTCACTTTCATGCATTGGAGAAGGGAATGGCAACCCACTCCAGTGTTCTTGCCTGGAGAATCCCAGGGATGGGGGAGCCTGGTGGGCTGCCGTCTCTGGGGTCACAGAGTTGGACACAACTGAAGCGACTTAGCAGCAGCAGCAGCAGCAGCAGCAGCAGCAGTTTGTCCCACCCTCTCCTTTCCTCACTGTGTCCACAGGTCTTTTTTCTAAGTCCATGTCTCTATTTTTGCCCAGCAAATACGTTCATCTGTACCATTTTTCTAGATTCCATAGATTTTAAATTAATTAATTACACTTTTCTCATTCAGTCATAGCTGACTCTTTGTGACCCCATGGGCTATAGCCTACCAGACTCTTCTGTCCTTGGGATTTTCCAGGCAAGAATACTGGAGTGGGTTGCCATTTCCTTCTCCAGAGGATCTTCCTGACTTAGGGATCAAACCCACATCTCCTGTGGCTGCCTGCATTGCAGGCTGTTTCTTTACAACTAACGCCACCTGGGAAGCCCTTAGTATATGATATTTGCAAGCTCTTGTTAAGATGATGTGTGTATGTGTCTGTCATGTCTGACTCTTTGTGACCCCATGGACTGTAACTTGCTAGGCTCCTTTGCCCATGGAATTCTACAGGCAAGAATACTGGAATGGGTTGCCATTCCTTTCTCCATGTTAAGATGATACTTCCTCTTTTTTTCAAATATCTTTCTCAGGTCATTCTCTGGGCAACAGAACTAATTAATTTATCTTGTGAGACTTTCAGGAAGCTAATAATATTAAACAAGAAACAACACAAAGAGTAAGGAGGTTAAAAGAAAAACCTTTAGAATTAATAAATTTTCTACTGTGGATCACATGGACCCTCAGAGTTAAACTTCAGGACGGTTCTTCAAGGTAGGTTTGGCTGTTGGTGGTTTTGTATTTGAGGAAATGGAGCCTCAGTTCCACTGTGAGTAGAAAAGCTGCGGTTCAGTATCTTACTGATTCTAAGGCCGAACACTCAAAAGAGGACAGGGGCCCTGTGATAGGGAATGGTACCCGCCCTCCCCCCCCCCCCCACCCCCCCCACCCCCCCCACCCTCCGCCAGGGTTAAATCCTGTCTCTACCTCTTTTTACATTTATTGTTTTACATTTTACATTTGTTGGTCCCCTGGAAGCCATGGGAATCTAGCTCCATGTGTAATTCACAAAACACAGCCAGGGTCCAGCTGGTTGGGGATGGGCAGAGTGATCTAGGCTATAGTCTTACTCTGTCCGGGAGCTACAATGGCCAGGAACATGGCTTATTGACTGTAGTGAGATGACCTCACACTCTTTCACCAGAACATCCATACTTCTATTTTCTCCCTGATCTTTCCCACATGTTTCCAGTGTCACTCCCAGTCTACAGATAGAGAAACCCATTTTCTTGGTCTTCAAAATCACTGTGGATGGTGACTCAGTTCAGTCCAGTCACTCAGTCATGTTCAACTCTTTGCAATCCCATGAACCACAGCACCCCAGGCCTCCCTGTCCATCACCAACTCCTGGAGTCCATCCAAACCCATGTCTATCAAGTCGGTGATGCCATCCAACCATCCCATCCTCTGTCATCCCCTTCTCCTCCTGCCCTCAATCTTTCCCAGCATCAGGGTCTTTTCAAATGAGTCAGCTCTTCGTACCAGGTGGCCAAAGTATTGGAGTATCAGCTTCAATATCAGTCCTACCAATGAACACCCAGGACTAATCTCCTTTAGGATGGACTGGTTGGATCTCCTTGCAGTCCAAGGAACTCTCAAGAGTCTTCTCCAACACTACAGCTCAAAAGCATCAATTATTTGGTGCTCAGCTTTCTTTAGAATCCAACTCTCACATCCATACATGACCACTGGAAAAACCATAGCCTTGACTGGATGTATCTTTGTTGGCAAAGTAATGTCTCTGCTTTTTAATATACTGTCTAGGTTGGTCATAACTTTCCTTCCAAGGAGTAAGCATCTTTTAATTTCATGGCTGCAATCACCATTTGCAGTGATTTTGGAGCCCAGAAAAATAAATTCAGCCACTGTTTCCCCATCTATTTGCCATGAAATGATGGGACCAGATGTCATGATCTTCGTTTTCTGAATGTTGAGCTTTAAGCCAACTTTTTCACTCTCCTCTTTCACTTTCACCAAGAGGCCCTTTGGTTCTTCACTTTCTGCCATAAGCGTGGTGTGTCATCTGCATATCTGAGTTTATTGATATTTCTCCCAGCAATCTTGATTCCAGCTTGTGCTTCTTCCAGCCCAGCGTTTCTCATGATGTACTCTGTTGTGTTGTTGTTTAGTCCCCAAGTCATGTCCGACTCTTTGTGACCCCATGGACTTCAGGCAGTACGCCAGACTTCCCTGTCCTTCACTATCTCCCAGAGTTTGCTCAAATCCATGTCCATTAAGTCGGTGATGCCATCCAACCATCTGAACCTCTGCTGCCCTCCTCTCTTCTTGCCTTCAATCTTTCCCAGAATCAGGGTCTTTTCCAACGAGTAGACCCTTCCATCTTGGGTAGCCCTAAATGGCATGGCACATAGTTTCACTGAGTTAGACAAGGCTGTGGTTCATGTGATCAGTTTGGTTAGTTTTCTGTGATTGTGGTTTTCATTCTGTCTGCCCTTCTGATGGATAAGTATAAGAGGCTAATGGAAGCTTCCTGATGGGAGAGACTACAGGGGAAACTGGGTCTTATTGTGATGGTTGGGGCCATGCTCAGTTCAGTTCAGTCGCTCAGTCATGTCCGACTCTTTAGGACCCCATGAATTGCAGCACACCAGGCCTCCCTGTCCATCACCATCTCCCGGAGTTCACTCAGACTCACGTCCATCGAGTCAGTGATGCCATCCAGCCATCTCATCCTGGGTCGTCCCCTTCTCCTCCTGCCCTCAATTCCTCCCAGCATCAGGGTCTTTTCCAATGAGTCAACTCTTCGCATGAGGTGGCCAAAGTACTGGAGCTTCAGCTTTAGCATCATTCCTTCCAAAGGAATCCCAGGGTTGATCTCCTTCAGAATGGACTGGTTAGATCTCCTTGCAGTCCAAGGGACTCTCAAGAGTCTTCTCCAACACCACAGTTCAAAAGCATCAATTCTTCGGCGCTCAGCTTTCTTCATGGTCCAACTCTCACATCCATACATGACCACAGGAAAAACCATAGCCTTGACTAGACGGACCTTAGTCAGCAAAGTAATGTCTCTGCTTTTGAATATACTATCTAGGTTGGTCATAACTTTTCTTCCAAGGAGTAAGCATCTTTTAATTTCATGGCTGCAGTCACCATCTGCAGTGATTTTGGAGCCCCCCAAAATAAAGTCTGACACTGTTTCTACTGTTTCCCCATCTATTTCCCTCTGCATATAAGTTAAATAAGCAGGGTGACAATATTCAGCCTTGATGTACTCCTTTTCCTATTTGGAACCAGTCTGCTGTTCCATGTCCAGTTCTAACTGTTGCTTCCTGACCTGCATACAGATTTCTCAAGAGGCAGATCAGGTGGTCTGGTACTCCCATCTCTTGAAGAATTTTCCACAGTTTATTGTGATCCACATAGTCAAAGGCTTTGGCATAGTCAATAAAGCAGAAATAGATATTTTTTCTGGAACTCTTGCTATTTCGATGATCCAGCGGATGCTGGCAATTTGATCTCTGGTTCCTCTGCCTTTTCTAAAGCCAGCTTGAACATCTGGAAGTTCATGATTCATGTATTGCTGAAGCCTGGCTTAGAGAATTCTGAGCGTTACTTTACTAGCATGTGAGATGAGTGCAATTGCATGGTAGTTGGAGCATTCTTTGGCATTGCCTTTCTTTGGGATTGGAATGAAAACTGACCTTTTCCAGTCCTGTGGCCACTGCTGAGTTTTCCAAATTTGCTGACATATTGAGTGTAGCACTTTCATAGCATCATCTTTCAGGATTTGAAATAGCTCAACTGGAATTCCATCACCTCCAGACTGCTGACTTGAAATTAAAAGATGCTTGCTCCTTGGGAGAAAAGCTATGAGAAACCTTGACAGTGTATTAAAAAGCAGAGATGTTACTTTGCTGACAAAAGTCCATCTAGTCAAAGCTATGGCTTTTCCAGTAGTCATGTACAGATGTGAGAACTGAACCATAAAGAAGCTTGAGTGCTGAAGTATGATGCTTTTGAACTGTGGTGTTGAAGTAGACTCTGGAGAGTCCCTTGGACTGCAAGGAGATCAAACCAGTCAATCCTAAAGGATTGAATATTCATTGGAAGGACTGATACTGAAGCTGAAGCTCCATTACCTTGGCTACCCGATGTGAAGAGCTGACTCACTAGAAAAGACCCTGGTACCGGAAAAGACCCTGGTACTAGAAAAGATTGAAAGCCGAAGGAAAAGGGAATGATGGAGGACAAGATCATTGGATGGCATCGTTTGACTCAATGAGCATGAGTTTGAGCAATCTCTGGGAGATGGTGAAGGAAAGGGAAGCCTGGTGTGCTATAGTCCACGGGGTTGTAATGAGTCATACTCGACTTAGTGCCTGAACTGAATTTGAACTGATGTCCTGAGAGCAATGAAGGAGTGCAAAGTCACAGTCTTTGACCTCCTGGCTTTTGGGGCACACTGGGTCTTCCCTTTCTCCCCTTTTGGGTAGAGGTGAAGCAGCTCATCTGTCTTCTCCTGGATGGTCCTGGAGAATGGCCCTGGTAGGGATGCTGGCCATTACAGTGTGCTTGCCACTCACGGGAAGTGCTGGAACGCAGGGCGGGATGCAGGGAAGAGTACACTTTGCCTTGATCCCACACAGGAGTGACCATGCCAGTCCCAGGCCTGCAGCTGACCACACCGCCAGACCTGGCTCTTTGTAAGACTGAGGATGTGGGTGTGCACAGGAGAGGTGGACGGTGAGTTCAGGGAACAATCTGGAGCTCCCGTTGCCCTTACGCCACCTCCATCATGGGACCTAACTCTCTGAGTTATGACTTTCTAACCCCTGTCTCTCCATTGGACTATGAGCTCCTCCAGAATAGGGTTTGCATCTTCTCATGTCCGTCCCAAGCAGGCAGCATAGTTTGTTAGCACATAGTAGCTGCTCAATAAACATGTCATGGACGAGCAGAAGGAGAAGCACGGCTGGCTGCCTTTTGCGCATCTCCTTCCTGACTGCTGAGGTCACAAGCTGCTCTATCCCACAGGTTGTCAGGATCCCCACTCCCACCTGCCCCCCCAGAGGGCTGGCCCCATGGAGTGAAGTCAGGAACCTGACAGACAGAACCATAGGGGTGTGCATTGTGGGTCAGCTTGGGGGTGGGGAGAGGACGGTTTGAATTAAATTTTTTCAGGGTTTGAAGGGGCGCTGTGTGTGACACAGCAGCTGCTTCCACTTAAAATTGATTAGCAAGTATCACTACAAACGAACTCAGAATTTAAAACAAAACTCCATGGAAACGAATCATTCTAAATGGATTGAAGGAAAGAAGTTTCTCCAGTTGAAGACAAGCCAGGAAGATTTCTTTTAACCCTGCCTTCCCTCTACCGGCCAGCCCTTCTAGAGGCTTTGGTCCCCCACATCACAGAGATAAATCGAATCTCAATTCTTTGTGGCTGGCTGCTTATCACGGATTTTAACTGGTCTTAAGCAAGTTCCCTGGCACTGTCTGTGAAGCTGCACGCAAAATGTTGCCCAAAGAGATGCAGCCAGGCTAGCTCGCTCCACTTTGGGGCATGAGTTACACTCTTGGAGATGAACTCTAGAGCAGCCCTAAGGATTCTATCACAACACTCGACAGTGATTCGACAGTGAGTAGCTGATAGGCCAATGGGAAGTGCCATTTCCAATAGCCCTTCAGCACCTGGGAAAGAAAGTGAAAGTGAAAGTCGCTCAGTCATGACTGACTCTTTGTGACTCCATGGACTATACAGTCCATGGAATTCTCTGGGCCAGAATACTGGAGTGGGTAGCCTTCCCTTCTCCAGGGGCTCTTCCCAAACCAGGGATTGAACCCAGGTCTCCCGCGTTGCAGGCAGATTGTTTACCAGCCGAGCCACAAGGGAAGCCCTCAACACCTGGAAAGTTAAACATAAAATACTGTTTGGTTTTTGAAATGCTCTTATTAGAGAATTAAAGAGTGGAATTCACAGAAACAGATAACCTCAAGGGGTGATACTCAAGGAAATTTCAGAGAGTCCTGTGGTTATTAATGGCTATACCATGGGCAGTCTTCATAGAAAGCCCGATAGAGGAGGCAAATTAAATAAAGAAAATCAATTTCTGAGAATAAATTAAATTTAAAACACTGTCAGCTGTAGGGCCCCAGCAAAGACAAGTTATAGTACATCTTCTGGTCATCTGACTAATGGAAGTCACATTTTATTCCCAGTATACTGGGCACATATTACCGAGCTCTGATCTCTCTAAAATTATATTTTTGCAAAGAGATAGTTGGTGCATCTTGACAGGCCTGATGGGTGGTGAGAGCCTCTAGCAGCAACACACTCCATCTGGGGCGATTCCGTTCCACTCAGCTCTATAAAGCATTCTTGGCGTTTCAAGAATTGATGTACTGCTGTGTGGTATGAGAAAACAAAACCTGGCGATCTGCTCTGTCCTCCACTGCTTAGCGCACAGAGTAAGTACATGATAGGCCCTCAGCGACGTCCGTGTAGCCCCAAGGAGAACTGAAGGATGCCACTTATTCCCTTTCCTACCTGGTTTGTTTAAAGCCACGTGTGAGGATCATGACTCAGGAACCATAGCTAATAAAGACCCAGGGTGTTGTTTGTCCTTCGGTCAAGGAGACTTAGTAACACTTCTTGTCTGTACCAGTTTTAGGCTTTTATATTACCTTCTTTAATTGGAAGAATTCCCACTTGGGCAGAGCTAAAATAAAGCCAATGTTTAAAGCTTCCCTGGGGGTAATGCTAAAGTGCTTATTAACTGCGTGCCTGTAGAGTGAATGTGATGCCATGGCCGTGAGCTGTGGCAGGTCCTGGAGAAGACACAGAGCCTGGGAATGTGGTGGGGACTCCAATGGCAGCCAGGAAGGGCCTTTGGCTGATGAAAGAAGCCAGATGAGGACTTCCCTGCTGGTCCAGCGGATAAGAATCTGCCTGCCAATGCAGAGGGCACAGGTCTGATCACTGGTATGGGAAGATATTACATGTTGAGGTGCAACTAAGCTCACGAGCTGCAACTCTTGAGGTGAACAAGAGAAGCCACTGCAATGAGAAGCTTCCTGACCACAAGAAAGTGTAGCCCCCACTGGTGGCAACTAGAGAAAGCCTATGAGCAGCAATGAAGACCCAGCACAGCCAAAAATAAATAAATTATATATATATATATATATACAAACAAGCCAGGAGGCAGCGAGGGAACATGGTGATACCTAAGTTCCCTTGCCCAAAGCTACAGCCAGAAGGTTCGGTGCTAGGTATCTGAGGGTCTGAGTAGACACTTCACCGAGGCACCCAGCACTGAGGGACGCTGGGGCTGGGGAGTCAGAGAGTTTGACACTAGAGATGATGAGGAAATGACCTGTTGTTGAAACTGCACAGGCAAAAAAAATTCTCCCGTCTTTAAATATTGAAAACCACTCGCCACTCACAGGACCACAAATTCAGTGACATGGGGCAAGTTGCCAGCTTATTTTGTTTTCTCCATCGAGCCACCCAACGTTTGTGAGGTGCCACGACTGCATGTCAAGGAGCCTGCTGGTCAGTGGTGATATAACCATGATTATGACATAGTTCTTTCCCTCAGACTCACTCCTCTTTGCGGGAGACAGAAAGGAAACGCAACTTTCTGTGTTCAGTGCTCTGAGAGGGGCTAGATGGGGATCTTTGGGAACATACAGGATGGGAAGTTATTACCAAACTCCTGTCCAGGCAAGAGAACCTCTCCTCCATTCCCAGAAGAGCTGGCATGCAACAGAGGGCCAGGCAGACAGCGCTCTGTTCAGTGACATGCTTTGGGCATTTAAGATGGCACTGATGTTGACACCATAATACTAATTAATGAGACATTTAGTAGACTCCCTATCAGGTATGTAAGTACAAAATACTGCACTCTTGACTTTTGATAGAACCCTGACCACCTGACAGGGATGGACGGGGGAAAATCAGCCCTGTGGGGCATCAGCTGGGTGTAATGACAAGGAGTGAGTAGAGAATAATGTATTGACAATATTATCAATATTTTAGGTTGCATTATGCGGCGTGTGAGACCTCAGTGCTCCAACCAGGGACTGAACCACTCACCCCCTCACTGGGAGTGCGGAGACCTAACCACTGGACCACCAGGGAAATCTGACAATATTAACAACAAAATTTGTATTGAGCCCTTAAAGCAATTGACAAGTGTTACTGTACCTAATTTTCCCAGTGACCCTCCCATGAAAGAAGTGATTTTTATTTCCATTTCAGAGATGAGCAAACCTGGGCTCAGAGAGGGAAAGGAGCTTGTGTGGGCACAGTATCACACAGATAGTAAGTGGTGGGCGTAGGAGTCAATCTTAGTTCTATCCTCAGGTTGTTATGTGGACTAAATATGGGCAAAGTGCTAAGAATGAGGCCCTAAACGTGGCCAGCACTCCAGTGAGGTTAACCACTGTTACCAACATGGATAAATCTCACTTGCAGATCTCTTCCAAGAGAAAAACAAATGAACTCCTCTCAAATAACCAACCTCATGCCAACTCCTCAATGATTAAAAGCACTGTTTCCCGCCCCTAAAGGAGAAAGGAGGCAGGAGTTTGCCCACTCGCTCTGTCCAGCCAAGGCCAAGGAGGGGAAACTCCCACCTCATTTGTCCCTACCTTTTCTCTCAGGCTGGATGTCTTGGTGTTACTGAGATAAGACGGCTTTCTTCAGTCAAAATCCTCCCAATTCCTAATGTATATTGGAATGCATTTTTAAAGTTACTGTATGTCCCACCAACAGATTGTACCTTCTTTTCCCCCCCATTCGGTTATATGAGGTACCTAGAATAGTCAAATTTATACAGTCAGAAAGGACACTGGTAGATGCCAGGGGCCAGTGGTGGGGAAGGGAGAAGGGGGTACTTGGTGTTTAATGGGGACAGAGTTCAATTTGGGAAGGTAAAAACTTCAGATTGATGACAGTGAGAGTTGCTCAACAATGTGAATGGACTTACTGCCACTGAACCATATAGTTAAATATTGGTTAAAATAGTATGCTTTGTATTATGTGACTTTTACCACAATTAAACATTAAAAGAAATCCTGTGACTCCCACACCAACAGGAGAGTGCGAGGTGTTTGGTCGTGCAGGGAGAAGTAAAGGGGAGGGTGAGAGGGACGGCAGAGGGAGAAAGATGAGATTTAAGGAACCACACTTCCCAGCAGTGTTTTCCAAGACAGGTCCTCTGGGTACTGGAGAAAGCGGGCACATGTTTTCTTTATTTTAAAGAAAGCAATGTCTACAAAACTCATTATTTCTAGAGATTTGATATGTTCTGTTTCATTTCTTCCTTCTCACTCCATCCCAATCTCTTTATGGGCTTTTGCCGCCCAGTGGGATTTCTAGGAGATTGTTACAACCACTGGTGGCGCTGGATATTGATATGCGGTCATCTTTTTATTTTTACTTTTTATTAGATAATCTACTTTCAGAAACTATATCTGAGGTTGTTTTACCAACTGACTAGAAAATGCTGCTAAATGTATTTCACCCTTCTTTCAACAAGTCAAGACTGGGATTATTTCAAAGGGAAGATGAGACACAAAATTGTATTGAGAAGAAGCTGTCATTACTGCAGTCTTTAAGAGAGCTAAGCAGCATTTTTATATTATTTCTTTGGACAACTCAAAGTAATATTCAATTAGCCCTGTGAAGTAAAGATGAGACAAATGTCACTGGGTGCATTTTTGTCCTAAAGAAACAACACAGAGAGGAAAAGTGATACGCTTGTTCAGAATGCACAGTGCAGTCAAGCAGAACTTGAAGCTACATATAGACCTCACAATTAGTCAGTGAATGTAATAGTTAACCACCAGACACGTGCATTGGACCAAAGAAACCAAAACAACCTATCGGTCACAAATGGCTGCCCTTTATGGGGCATGAACCTTGGACTTGCCGGAGTTCCCACCACTTCTCCCTAACATGGGATGGAGTCTCTTTTGTCATTCCTGATCCTCACTTAGACTGTGATGTCCGTTTCTGTTGCCTGTTTGAGAATCAGGCATAAGCAGTAGACACCGGTGACAGGATTGACCCCAATGATCAATATGATAGGGGAGCAAAGGGACAGGGAAGGATTATCAGCCTGTTTCAGAATGAGAAAATAGAAATGCAGAATATAGCAAGGCATTCACCCATCGTTCCTCCAGGCTTCCACTCTCTCTGCTACCCCTTTGCCCTGATAATCTTGCAGATGTTTCCTGAAGATTTTAAATTTCAGTTGCAACAGAAATCCTTAGTGGTGTGTCATGCTCACCGCTTAGCTTTCCCCCTTAGTACATCTATCTTTCAGGAATTTGTGACTCGCGACAGACTGCAAATGTCAGATGGGGGGAAAGACAAATGATAATAATATGCTGGGAGTTGCAGCCTCTTTGCTAATTCACAGAAGCTGTTTCCCGAAAAACATTGCCTGCTAATTAAACAAATCTTTTGTTTTTTTTTTTTTCCTTGTGACAGATGAAAACATGGGGAAGATCTTATCCTGTCAGATGGAGAGCAGCCACTGCCCTGGGAGATGGCTTCTTTTTCCAAGGGAACTGACTTCTTGGGAACAACAGTGAAAAACTCTGATCTTCAAACCACTTGACAAACATTAATTAATCTACCTATACCCTGAGGGTAGGTATCCTTCATCAGCATCACTGCTTCAAGGTCTTTGCTGTGGCATGCCCTACAAACACGAGCTGCCTATCACTGGCGGCCGCCCTCCCCCACCCCGCCCCAATTCTCTGCCCCCTGAATGGCCACTTTGGAGCAGCTGGGGTGACAGCTCTTACCACCCTCGGAAGTTCTTTGACTTGTTCACTTGTTCATACTCTGTCTCTCTTTAGAGCACTGTGAGTTCCCAGAGGGAAGGCTCCTTGTCCATCTTATTCACTATGGTATCCTCAGTGCCTGGGACTGGCCTGGTGTGTAGTCGTTGTTAAATAAACATTGCTTGGATGAATTTACTGCTTATTCTCTATAAGCTACCAGTTCAATAATGACAAGCTACTGTTTAGAAGAAGAAGATGGGTCTGTATTTGAAGTATTGAGAACTGTAGCCCCTCCAAAATACACATACATGTTCTATAATAGCCCCTAGTACCAGTGGACATGGCCTTATTTGGAAACAGGGTCTTTGCAGATATGATCAAGTTAAAATGATCAAGGTGAGCCATAAATCCAATGGCTGATGTCTCTAAAGAGGGGGATTTGTACCTAGAGACACAAATGCACAGAGAAGAAGATGTGAAAATGGAGGCAGAGATTGGAGTTGCTGCTGCTGCTGCTAAGTCGCTTCAGTCGTGTCCGACTCTTTGTGACCCCATAGACGGCAGCCCACCAGGCTCCCCTGTCCCTGGGATTCTCCAGGCAAGAACACTGGAATGGGTTGCCATTTCCTTCTCCAATGCATGAAAGTGAAAAATGAAAGTGAAGTTGCTCAGTCGGGTCTGACTCAGCGACCCCATGGACTAGAGCCTACCAGGCTCCTCCATCCATGGGATTTTCCAGGCCAGAGTACTGGAGTGGGGTGCCATTGCCTTCTCCCAAGATTGGAGTTAGGCATCTACAAACTGAAGAATCCCAAAGATTGCCTGACAGCAACCACTAGAAGCTAGGAAAGGGGAGGAAGGATTCCTTCCAGGAACTTTTGGAGGGAGCACTGCCTTGATGAAGCACTGATTTCAAACATCTGGCCTTCAGATCTGTGAGGGAATACATTTCTGTTGTTTTAAGCCACCCAGTTTGCGGTGTATGTTACAACAACCCTGGGAAACCAATACATGAAGGTTATTACAGATCAACAAGAGACCCCTCAGGGAATGAGACAGGAAGCACTCCTCACACTTGCTGGGAAGCTCAGTTTACTTATGGCCTCCACTGTGGAGCAAGGTAGCCTCATAGCAGCTTTGTCAGAGCGGTAAGAGACATGGGTGGGAAGAAAGGCAAGGGTGTGGAATTTACTGAGGCTTTCCGTTTGTGCCAAGGAGCTCTCTGATCTGGGTGGGTCTGTCTGCTCTTCTGATATGGCCCCCTGAAATCCTTCAGGTTTGGGGAGGCTTTTTTCCTGGGGTTAGCTTCACTTGGCCTGTTCATTGTCATGGATACCACTAGCTACCTATTGACTGGCTGACCTCCATTTTGGATCTAAGTTCTCACTTTGTGTGGTCTATATTCTCTGTTTCCAGTGAGATTAAGGGATCTTCTATGGACACTGCCATTGGTGTATCAGTTAGTAAAAAAAAAAAAATTAAAACCATTTTTAATTGGAATAAAATTACTTTAAAATGCTGTGTTGGTCTCTGCTGTACAACAGTGTGAGTCAGCTAACTCCCTCTGGAGCCTCCCTCGCACCTGTGTTGACACACAGTTATGCTCTAGGACATTTCCCCTCACATTAACCATAATCACCGAGGCCCAGAGAGTCAGCTGAAATAGTATATCCGTTGCTCGGAAATACATTCCTTTTGTACCTAAGGAATGTTTAAAATGCCCAGTAATTTTGGAATGCCAAGGTCCTTGATTCTGATTTTTAGCTCCTTAGGAAGATTCTTGAGTGGTGATTCCTAGACTTGTTTCGGTGACAGACCCTTTGAGCACCTGGGGATGTTATGGAATCTCTCCGGGTGGACATGTACCTACATCTGGATGATGCTTTGGGTCTGGACCCTGCGTTAGGAATCCCTCCTCTGTTCCAGGTGGACCATCTTCTTCTTCATCCCGGCTTCTCACAAGGGGAAGCTGCTTGGCTCCTCCACTGACTTCTCAGAAGAGGGGTCCTGGCTTCTTGCTTTCTGGAAGACAGTGGAAGGGCCCTGACCTCTTGGTTGATCTAGTCTGACTTTTTCCTTTATTTACATAATTTACCAGCATGATGATTACTACGATGTGTCAACCTGACTGGGCTACGGGGAGCCCAGAAATTTGGTCAAACATTATTCTGGGTGTATCTATAAGAGTGTTTCTGGGTGAGATTAACATGGGAATCAGCAAACTGAGCGAAGCAGCTTGCCCTCCCCATGTATGAATATGTGTCTATATCTCCTGCTGGTTCTCTTTCTCTGGAGAATCCTGACTGACATAACCAGGGAAAGAGGAATCAGGCTCTACGCCTCATCTCGCCTTTGAGCTCTTCTTCCTCAGTGGATCTAGGCCTTGTGTGTGTATACAGACTAGAAATTCCAAGGCTTACTTTTAGGGTATTAATTAGTGCGAACTAGGATGCCTACAGATTAAAAGAAAGAAGGTTTCCAGACCAGAGTGCCTGGCATGGGTTTCACGCAGTTGTAATCATAAACGATGCTCATGTTTGCTTTGTTGTCAGCATATGGCTCCACTTATCATACATACGCACCTGAGGAAACTAATATTTTTAAAAAGGATTCTTGAACCTGGCTTATGTTAGTCTTCAGTCTGGCAGCCTAAGAAAATGGTTAGCTAATCTTCCGGTTATTTAACGGGCCCTTTATATTTGATCCCAATGTATCCATTTTTCTTTGCATTATACTTGTGTGAGAACGGTCTGTTCTTGGTGGTGGAGGTAACTGGTTAGGTTGGAAGTCACTTCCTCTGCTGTTATCACCACCTCTCTCCTTTACTAGGATTAAAACATCTGCTCCCCTGAGAAAGGGCAGAGACATGGCCAGGGGAGCAATAGCTGCCTTCCTTGAACGAGACCTACAGAAGGAGTGGGAGCACCGTGGGGTCGTTGTAATAATGGCCCCGGTGAGCCTGGTCTAGGTCATCCCCTCCATTCCCACAGCCCCTCTGGGTCCTGAAAGCTCCAACTGCACAGGCGGGTGGGAAAGTCCTCTGTGGTCAGACCAATCTGGGCTCTAACTGCACTCAGGGCCCTCCCTTGTACTAGTGTGTGACCCTGCTGGGCGAGTTCCCCCATTTCTGGAAGCAATACCTGTGTCTAGGGGGGCTGAGTGAGGGCAGCGTACATGTAAAGAAAGACCCTCGAGCCCTGCTGACGCAGTGTGGATGCTGAGTAAATTGCGGCTGCCTCTCCGTTAATCTGCACTAATGCCCTCACGGCAGCCTCTTAAATGCTGCTTCTCCCACCTTGCACATGGCTGTCAGCTTAACCTTCTTAATGTCATCAAAAGTCTTCTATGGAAAATATGCAAAAATTCCCCAAAGCCTTGGCCCTGATTGGTCAGATTATGGACAACCTGTTCTTTTCCTTTTTATGTGTTTCTGTCTCTTCTCACTGACCAGGAAAAAATAATAATAAAAATAATAAAAAAAGCTATTCTTCCACAGTGGTGAGAGCAGTTGTGAGCCTGCTGTTCATTGGCCCTGGTTGAATTTGTCCTCATCGGCCATGTCACCATGTCACTTCACCTCCCACCCCAGCTTCTTCTCAGCTATAAACTACAGTGCAAAGATTGAATGGGAGAACGCAGCACCGAATGTTTTGAACCCCAGGAAGTGCCTGAAATATTGCCCTTGCTAAGAGTTTGTTAACAGATCTGTAGAACACAGTCAATCACGTCTCTCTTTTCTCTCCCTCCATAAGCCCAATTCTCGTCTTTGGCCTTGACTCAGATGAAGCTTAGGGTCAGGCTGGTCTCTGCTCTGGCCAGGTCAGCCAGGCAGTCCCTCTGGCACTCCCATGTCTCTGACCACAGGCTACCAAGACCAGGGCCCTGCCTTATATGCCACACATGCAAATCAGGATCAGAAGCTTGCCTTCCCGTGCTAAGAGCAAGGGGGCTGTGGGCGGGAGTAACTGAGCAACACAGGCACACCTGGAAGGCCTTGGCCAGTTCCATAGGACGAGACCTCCCCTTGGGCTCTGCGCTGTGTTTAAATCTCTGAAAGCCTATGGCTTGTGCCAATCAGGACTATCAGCAGCGGCATCAAAAGGAGACAATAATAAGCCGTTTATGGTTCCTTGTCAGTAATTGTCGACAGTGAATCCTGCAGATCTGATCTCTGTCTTCAGGATGAGTGTAGGGCGACAAAGAGGGCATGTCAGCTGCAGTTCATGCAGCTTCCGGAATGTAGAGATGTACTCTCAGTCAGTCCTGAGACATCACAGTGTCCTGGATTCATGTCCTGCTTCTGAAAGAAGGAATCTGCTCCCTTATGGCTGAGGCTCTTGGTATTGGTTTGCTCTTCTGGCACGCAACTGCTCTGCAAGCACTTCATGTGTTTGCTTGCATGTGAATATTCATAGGAAATTCAATAAAAAGTTGTTCATGATAATGGAAAGGAAAAAAAAAAACCATACAAATCTTGGATGTGCAGTGAGAGGAGATTTTGACTGTCTTTGGACCCAATTATTAGAGAAAAGAATACTTTGAAGGAGCATGGAAGGATTAGAAGAAATTTCTCTGTCCAGTTCTCTCTGTCAGCCATCCTGGATATCTCTTTTTCCCAGGAACCTATACAGTGTTAGGGTTTCACTTCACAGGGAGTTTCTAGTTCCATAGGTGCTTCTGAAGCAACTTAGTATTAACACCTGGACAGGGACATGTTGTGTGGCAGGTAAACAGGCTTCTTCTGGAGGAAGGGGAAAAAAAAGATCTTTTCTCTAGACAGTTTTGGAGAAAATCATTCAACTGAGTTGTAGCATGAGTACAGTATACATGTGCTCAGTCGCGTCCGACTCTTTAGGAGGTTGTTGTTTAGTTGCTAAGTTGTGCTCGACTCTTTTGAGATCCCCATGGACTGTGGCCCACCAGGCTTCTCTGTCTATGGAATTTTCCAGGCAAGAATACTAGAGTGGATTGCCACGCCCTCCTCCAGGGGATGTTCCTGACGCAGGGATCGAATGCGAGTCTCTTGCATCTCCTGCATTCACAGGTGGATTCTTTACCATTGTGTCACCTGGGAAGCCCTGGGTCCTTAACTGAGCTAGATGACCCTCCTGAGTTTTTGTTTTAAAGAAGATTTGCTTTTCAGGGAACTTGCCAGTTCCCTGGCAGTCCAGTGGTTAAGACTCTGTGCTTCTATTGTACAGGACGCATGTTCTACCCCTGGTCAGGGAACTAAGATCCTGCATGCTGTGCAGTTGGGCAAAAAACAAACAAAAAGATATGCTTTTCTTCCCTGAAATGACTTGCGTTTCTCTCCTCTACCTTTCTGCCCCGCCCTCATTGTCAGCTGACGACCTCACCACGTATCCTATTGAAAATAAGAGGCTCCATCAGCTATAACAGATGGAACCACCTCCCCTTCCCATCAACTAACTCCCACCACCTGACCTGCCCTTAATTCCTCTGCTCCTTTCTTCTGAGTGTTTGTCCCATTTCCTCAGAGGCCAGGCCCTCCTCCTGGGATCAGGCTTCCACCCTCTGATATCTTTTCAGGGAATGGATCTTTTATTCACTCTTCGGCACTGCTGTCTCCCTCCCTCCTGGATCATTTCCATCAGCTACAGACAAACGTGATCTGGTGTCTTCCATATTTAACTCTCCTCCACATTTTGCCCCATTTCTTTGCTTCCTTTTAGAGCCCACATACCCGGAAGAGTTGGTTTCTGCCCACTGTATGGCTTTCTTACCTTTCTTCACTCCTCATCTACTTCCACCTAGTTTTTGCTCCTGTCACTCTATTGAATTTGCTGTAGTCAATGTCAACCAGTGACCTCTGTGGCACCGACTCCAGAGTACCCTTCTCTGTGTCCCTCAGCCCCCAGCACAGTGACCACCCTTCTCCACACTCTGCTGCCTGGGCTCTCAGGACCTGTGCCCTCTTGTCTCCTTTTCTATTCAGGGGTCTCTCCTTTGTAGCCTTCTCTGCAGACTCCTGTCTTCTACTTAGGTTTTAAAACTGGTATTCTTAGAGGGTCTGTCCTGGGCCCTCCTATATTCCCCCAAACAGCATCTATCTAGGTGATCTCATCTACAGCTTTAAATAGTGTCTAGAGGTTGTTGTTGGTTAGTTTCTGACTCTTTGTGACCTCATTGATTGGAGCTGACCAGGCTCCTCTGCCCACAGGATTCTCTAGGCGAGAATACAGAAGCAGGTTGCCATTTCTTTCTCCAGGGAATCTTTCCAACCCAGGATTCAAACCTGTGTCTCCTGCACCTCCTGCATGGGCAGGCGGATTCTTTATCACTGAGCCACCTGGGAAGCTGGCCTGGTGCTTAGTAGGCACTAAGTAAATATTTGTAGAATCGATAAGGTGTTATTTGTTTGTGCACTTAAATCAACAGTCACACATGTCCCTCTCTCAGTGGCCCATTTCCTCTTGCCTTGCACTCGTAGTTCTTACAAATGGTGATGGGGCCACTCATCTGTCTTGCAGTGAAATAAAGTAATTTTTTTCATCAGCAGTAATGATCCCCTTGAATCTGTCAGCAGACACACGTTCAGAAATAAGTCTTTTAAGGATAATTTTAGTTGAAAAAGCTCAGAAAGGGCCCTTGTGAGTATTCTGAGAGTACAGTGGAGAGCTGGAAACATATTTCTCCAGAATTTCAACTAGAACTCTCACTCACAGAGGCTCCTTCAGACAGGAAAGAAAGAGGAAGGAAGTCTAAAGTCTCCAAAAATTGCAAATGATAAATCCAAGTGAGAGCGAAACTTCCTCTCTTAAAAAATCACTACCTCCCACAATGATAGAAAAAAAAAATCTATAAAAGTAGACTTGTGGGGGTGAGGGTAGAGTGGGGGTGAATAAACAGTGAAGGAGCTTGCCCATTAAATATGGGGAATAAAGAAGAAAACCAACTTAGACGCTGGATCAGACAGTTTGAAAAGT
This sequence comes from Capricornis sumatraensis, assembly GCF_032405125.1. Taxonomy (NCBI): domain Eukaryota; kingdom Metazoa; phylum Chordata; class Mammalia; order Artiodactyla; family Bovidae; genus Capricornis; species Capricornis sumatraensis. Next base: position 231,669,693 of record NC_091069.1, on the reverse strand, counting down.
CCCTGAGTACAACACCATATGGAACAGCTATGAATTTTAATTCAAGAGGAGACATAGCTTTTGTCTGTTTAACTTGTTCCAGCTCCTCTTATTATTACTAGTACATTGATTCCATTTCTTGAGCCCTGAGGCTTTTCTTGTTTCCTATCATTTGAACTTAGAAGTATTTTCCTTTGTCGCCCCTCTCCCCTGCCTTCAGCTTTCTTAGTTCTTCCACAAACATCCTCCATCTACGGTCACCTACTGGAGATAGAGAAATAGACTCTAACGTTTTTCTGTTCAGTGTACTTGAGGGTAATACTCTGAATATAATACAGGATTATTAGGACATTCTGACCTCAAAATTTTGGTGGGCTGGCGCACTGGTCCAGAATGTGGTAGTAACTAGATTTTCCAAGCTATCTAGGGGAAAAATCAAGGGCATGTAGTAACTTTTATGAGGAGCAGTGCCAATTCTTCCAAATTCGTTCTAAACTCCTTGAGCACTAACTAGTCCAATCCCCAGCGTTCAGGTTCCACTAAAAGTTGTAAACCTAGATGAGCTATTTCTAGTAAGGAAAGAAAGGTTTTTCAGGCCCCTCTCTTCCTGATTGCAATGTGTGTCAGCAGCGGGGGTCTTTCTACACAGACATTTCTGCTCTGTGTACAAGCACTATCCATTTTCCCTGTCCATGCGGGTTTTAATCAGTATTAGACAGATACCTGGGTTTCTTCAGTGGCTCAGCAGTGAAGAATCCGCCTGCAATGCAGGAGACATGGGTTCGATCCCTGGGTCAGGAAGATTCCCTGGAGGAGGGCAGAGCAACCCACTGCAGTGTTCTTGCTTGGAGAATCCCATGGACAGAGGAGCCTGGCAGGCTACAGTCCATGGGGTTGCAAAGAGCTGGACACGACTGAAGCAACTGAGCACGCATGCAGATAGATATCTATAAATCAGAGTCTGAGCTGTCTTTAGAAAAGTAAACCATTACAAGTGTTATTGTAATGGCAGACATATGTCCTTTTATATTTGTAAAAACCTATAAAATGTACAACACAAAGAGTGGACCCCAATGTAAACTATGGCCTTAATTAATAGTAACATATCAATATTGGCTCATCAGTTGGAACAGACATACCAGATGAATGCAAAATATTAATAATAACAGGAGAAACTACACAGAGAGAGAGATGGTGTACATGGGAACTCAATACTCTCTGCGCAGACCTAAAACTGCTCCAAAAAGTAGTCTATCAATTAAAAATATATAAAAGTAGTTGCAATTCCTCTGGTTTCCAGATCTTTGATGGTTTTAAAGATTATTTCATAGAACTGTTCTGAACAGCCTGAAAACACAGTAACAGTGAACCTCAAAGAAGCAGGTGAACTCTGCCATCTTGAAGGGGTGCTGACATCACGCTGGAATCTAGATGTCCTGATCATGCTCCACAGAGTCCTCTTCCTCCATCTCCCTGATTCAAAACCCTACACAGTGCTCACAGCCCAGCTCCCTGTGATCCTCTTCACCAGAACTTCTTGTTCTCTACCTGGAAGTAATTTTGTTACCATTCCTGGAATTTTCCCAGCTTCTGCAGCTTGTACACTATTCCTGTTTCTGTCACCAGTTAGCTTGAGCTGTTGGAGGAATCCTGGTTGTTCCCTCTGATGAGGCTGCTTCACCCTCCATCACCCTACTTGTCATGGACCTGAAGAATTGTTAGAATGGTACCTGGATTTTCTCTCTTTGGAATTGCTGTTCTTGCCTGTCTGCAAGTATGCATGCTCTGTGCTGTTTAGCATTCTGGGCAGTTGACTTTCTTTTTTGGGGAGTCGTTTCAGCAAAGCATTTATATTTATTTATTTTTAAACTTTCTATTTTGTATTGGGGTATAACTGATTAACAATGCTGTGATAGTTTCAGGTGGATAGCAAAGGGACTCAGCCATACATGTACATGTATCCATTCTCCCCCCAGATGCCCTCCCATCCAGGCTAACACATAACATTGAGCAGAGTTCCCTGTGATATACAGTAGGTCCTTGTTGATTATCCATTTTAAATATAGCAGTGTGTACATGTTGATCCCAAACTCCCTAACTATCCCTTCCCCCATCCTCCCCCTGCCCGCGAGACGGTAAGTTCACTCTCTAAGTCTGTGAGTCTCTTTCTGTTTTGTAAGTTCATTTGTATTGTTTCATTTTAGACTCCACATAGAAGGGATGGCATATGATATTTCTCCTTCTTTGTCTGACTTACTTCACTCAGTATGACAAGCTGTAGGTCCATCCATGTTAATAACTAACTTTCAAGAGTCCAACCATTTAAGAACAGGGAGCTGTTCTAAGCCTCAGTACAGCCATTACCCAAACGACACATTGCTCCATATAAACCCTAATGCAGAAGGGGTGTTTTCTATTTACGACAGCCTTTTACAGATCTGGTGATTTATTGTGCCTTGAAGGTTGTGTGTGTATATGCTTGTGTGCTTGCAGTGCAAGTGGCAGTATGGGAGGGGATGGGCAAGCAAAGAAAGAATGTGAGAAGCTGAGACCAGGGGCAGAGCAGGGTGCTCAGTAGAGCCTTGAGGAACAAGGTAGCCAAAATGAAAAATGAGTGACTTTTAGACTCTGTAAAGGAAACTCCCCCTCGTGTAGCACAGAGTCTCTATTGACATGAGATTTAAAATCATTGATTAGCAAAACAATTTTGATTTCCCATCCAGTTCGTGGGAGGAGAGTGGTTAACACCAGAGAAGAAGGGCATGCCTGTGTGTATCACCCTGTGCCTCCCAGCACCCAGGGCGCTGATCCTCTTGCCTGGAAGGGTCTTGGGCTGATGGAGACATGCTCACTTGCCTCCTGGAACAGGGAGTACCCTCTGTTCATCTTCCAGCCTCCGGCAGCTCCCCGTCAGGATGCTCAGGTCCCTTCTCCATGGGGACTGCCTGCACCCAGGTCCCCTGGGTAGGGTTCCCTTTCCCCTAGCTTTTTTCAGCACCTGTACACCCCTAGGCTTGGCTCTGTGAGTTTTTTCTTCCTAATGCAGGACAAAGAGTAATTAGGAGGAAATCCTGAGAAAGAGCTTTCAAAATACTTTTTAAAAAATGCTGGAGGCGCAGTTCATGGAAAAGTGGAATTTGCCTGGACTACGACCCACCGTGTCAGGCTTTGAGTCCTGGGAGTAAAGGAAACAGATGATGACGTAAGGACCTGTGTGCAACCCTCATGAACTGGCCAGAGCTGTCGGTGAGACCAAGCTGAGCAGAGGGCGGCTCAGCTGTATTGTAAACCCTATGGACTATAAGGCAGGAGAAGAAAAGGATAAAGCACTATTGTTGGAATGTTTTGACTATTGTCAAGACGTTTGTGAATGAACTGAGCTCAGTTGTTTTATTTTAAATTCAGTGTCAAGTCGGGGGGAGTGGACTTAATTAGCTTTAAGTCTCATGTTCAACACAGGGGACAGGTGTGTCATTAGAAATGGAAAGGGACAGTCTCTGGACCGTCTTTGTCCATTTCTGAGGACTGTACCCAACAGTCAGCTAATCTGTATGCAGAATAAACAGCGCCTGTGCATACCTCTTTTTCATTCATTTTCATTTAAAAGTAGACAGTTAAGTGGTTTGGATATTATTTTGAGAGTGTCTCTTGAAGCACAAATGTATTATTAATGGCTAATACTTTAGGATACGGTTAGTTACATTTTCTTGGATGTCAAGCACATGTTGTTTCCTGAAGATCATAAAAGATCTTCCTTCTATTCCTAGCAGGAGTGACACATTCCATTGTCTTGTTTCCACAATGCTTAAATATGTTATAGCAAATGTCAATAGCGAACTAACTATCCCTTTGAATGTTTCAAATGTGACTTTTAATTAAGCGTATTAACCTGATGAATCATCATTTGAGCAGCAACTAAAATAAGATTATAGTCATTTTCAACTTCTGGATGCCCACAGAACATGAAAAGCATTTTATGAGGCTTGCATTAATGCATATTTCACTATAATGTAATTTTATATTAGATATTCCACTTATGCATGGAGCCAGAATAGTTTCTGCTCTGTGGCGATGCTGATTTAAATGAGTAAACCACAAGGAATCAAGAAAGCTTAACTCTTTGTGCACCTCAGCATGGTTGTGCTTGCAAAAGAATTCTCTGTGGACAGAATTTCACCTTTAGTTAATGGAGAGAGGACAGCATTTATGTTTCAGGTGGAGGGCTTTAGAAAGGACAGATGCAATAATTTCTTCTATGCTATGTTGTGTGTGTGCTCAGTTGTTCAGTCGTGTCTGACTCTCTGTGACTCCATGGATTGTAGCCTGCCAGGCTCCTCTGTCCATGGGATTTCCCAGGCAAGAATACTGGAGTGGGTTGCCATTTCCTGCTCTAAACACTTCTGCACAACATTAACTGATTAGGGATCATCCTGAGCAAACCCTGAGCACTTTCCCTTTCCCTACCATAGACATCTGATCAGTTTGCCTGCACCGAGCAGTCAGCAAGGCCGCGCTGCACACAAGAGGGGGTGTGAGGGGCTGGTGGGCTGCCTTGACCACAGGGATAAGAAGAACATGTGCAACAGAAATGCATAAAGAAACCCTGAGAACTGGATGGATGGCCCTCAGCAGGACTGTCATAAAGCATCCTGCACAATATTACTAATAGACTTTTACAATTTTTATAGCTTCCCGAGTTATTTTTGAGTCAGTGCTAGCATTCAATTATTTCCTGTTGAATAGAGAACAAAACAGGCCTAAAGACTAAAAGGAAAAGCTGTTGAGGGGAGTGATCACTCCAGATGGAAGTTTTCTGGCAGATTGTGATTTGTGACTCAGAATGAGTCCAGATCATGGTGCCATATGGATTTAGACACTGGCTCAGTTGCTCAGCAGACTTCTGAATTCCTACTACGTGTCAGTTATTAGCTGGGCATTGGGAAACAAGATGAGTAAGCAGTGATAGTATCTGCTACCAAGGAGTCTATTCACTCATTCATCAACATTTACTGAGCATTAATGATATGCTTCAAACACTGGGGGATTTGAATATGTAAACATAGAGTAAATCACCATATGGTATTATGACAAAGTCAGTTATAAAAATAGAGGAAAATGCTTCAGAAGGATAGAGGTAGAGAGAGAGAGAGAGAGACTATATCTGGTGTAGTCATAGGAATTTTCCCCGAAAAGGTGATATTCAGCCTGAATTTTGAAACTGGGTTAGGGGATTGAGGAGTGGTGATGGCAGGGTGGGAGGAGGGCAAGGCCCTTTCCTTTCCTAGCAAAGGAATAGTATGAGTCAAGTCATGGAGTTAAGGACTCATGCTTGGGAGGAAAATTAAGGAAATAAATTGGTTGTGGATAAAGTTTGTGGCTTCATAGGGAGGAAATGGAACTAGAGAAATAACCTCTGCAGGATCTCCAATGTCATGTTGGCACTTTCACTTTATTCCATATACTGGGCAAATCCCAGCACTCCCCGTTTCTACTCTCATGGCAGATATCCCCAGTTTGTCATGAATGGTGTCCTCTTTCCTGCTGACCCCAGGCCAACCCATGAAATCCTTCTCTACACAGGGCTTTAGGAAGCCGCCTCCACCTTACTGGATTGGAACACAGGAAAAGTATGTTCACTATCTTTGCTGTAGATAAAGGAAGCTATCTAAGCCTTTTGAATATAGAAATAACAGTGTCAGACTTGACTGTTGGAAAGCCTATTTCACTAGGACACTAGAGAATGGATTGGAGTGTTCAATAGTTTAAGCCATTGGTTCTCAACCCTAGTTGTACACTGAAATACTTAAGGGCTTGTTAAAAATATCTTATACCTAGGACGCACCCTAAACCAATGAACCCAAATGATTTCATGTGTACCTAGGGGTTGAAATCCACTTGTCTGGGTATTAGTTGAGAACGTTATCAAACATAAGAGGTTTCATCTTCCTTCCTGACAATTGTGGAGAGGGGAGAAGATGGCTTGGGGAAGATGGGAAAGGATTTGCCATTGTTTGGCATTTATTCAAATAGTATAACTATTAATAATAATGGCTCCCCTTTCTTGACAGCCTTCTGTGTATTTATGTGTTTGCTAACTTATATGCAAATATATAATTTCATTTGATCCCCACATTAATCCTTTAAATATATATTTATTATCCCCACTTTTACAGCTGAAGGAAACACACCTTAGAGATCTTAAGTAACTTGCCTACGATCGCAGGGTAATCTGATGACAAGAGTTAAATTCTTTTTACTCCTTCATTTTACTTTCAGGACTTTAATGTAAATCACATGTAAAACACAGGAAATTTATTAGAAGAAATAAGAGCAGTTGGGGAGTGTGTTGCTACTCTTAGGTATGATCAAGTTCACTTCTGAGAACTAAAACCTGAGCCTCTTGCTCTGGCAAGTAGTCTGGTCTCACCGTGTGGCCCAGAAAATGGGTGATATTAAAAAAAAAAAGTATTGACGTATATCTGATTTATGCTGCACAGCAAAGTAATTCAGTTATATATGTGTGTGTGTACATACATACTCTTTCTATATTCTTTTCTATTATGGTTTATCACAGGATACTGAATATAGTTTCCTATGCTATCCTGTAGGACCTTACTGTTTAGCCACAGTTTGCTAATCGCAAACTCCCAATTCATCCTTCCCGCACCCACCTTCCTCTTGGCAACCACAGTCTGTTCTCTGCGACTGAGAGTCTGTTTCATAGATAGGTTCATTTGCATCATATTTTAGATTCTGCATATAAGTGATATGATATGGTTTTTGTCTTTCTCTGTCTGACTTCCTTCACTTAGTATGTTAACCTCTAAATCTGTAACTGTTACATCTGCAAATGGCATTAAGGAAATGGGTGATTTTTACATCTACTGTGGTCTGTTTATGGAGGCCTAATGGGAACATGAATGTTTCTCTCTGGTCTGGACAAGGTAATCCCCACCTGCCAGGAACTATGCTTTCACTTTGTGTTCTGGTTGGCCTAAATCCTCACTGTAAGCATATCATGTCATTGCCCTAACAAGGCATGTTTGCTTGGTTGTAATTTCTGTGAACCAACAGCACAATGAACCTCTAAAAGTAACAAACACATTCGCTAATTTTAAATGTCCTTTTGCAAATATATATACAACTTGGATTTGTCTGTTTCACAAGTTCATTTCAAGTAAGCAGGTTTTTATTTTGCACCCAATTAATCCAATTAATGCTATAACTATCAGAATCATCTCAGAACTCATAAGCAGGAAACTAGTTATTCACAGGAAACACTAAATTCTTCCTAGGACTTCAGTTCTCTTATCTCCCTACACAACCAAGGCAGCTGTAGTAACGAGCAGCCCTGAACATGTTTAATTTGACAGCATTTCTCTAAGTCTAGTGGGCTGCTTCCTGGTCTGGTGATAGACCATGAAAATAGGCCTTGAGGAGACACAAGTTACTATAGCCAGTCAAGCCCCATGACTTGCCCTGGTAATAAAAGCCACCAGCACAGGAACTCACAATAGACGGCAAAAGTCCCTAACTCCAAGTCTAAAGTCTAGAATTATCAGTTTTTATTAATTCCTAACAATGGAGCCAGGTAAGAGGTGTTTTATTCATTTGTTATGATTTACTCTCTTGGCAAAATCTTATGCATTTCATTAGTATCTGTTTTTATTTTTTTTTTAATCATTAGAAGGAGACACTAGGACCTTGGCTTTCCAGCTATGTTCTGCGAGGCCCCAAGATTCCTTGGTGTGTGGAGTGGATCTCATGGGGAGGAGAAGAAGGTCAGTGGAAAAAGGGCTGGACTCTAGGCTCTAAGATATTCATTCCGCCTTCAACCCGAGCAGCTTTGCTTTAACTAATTATATATTTGAATAAAAGAAGGCTATAATTGGTGTGAAGAGCACAGCACTAGATATAAGAAATCCCTGGGTAAGCATTTACATGTGTCAATCAATTGGACTTCTTTTAATTGTCTGGAAATCCAATTTTCACCCCATGCACGTCTGAAAAAGTGGCCTGAGCACAAGCGGAAAAGAGGTGTCACAAAGCCCGTGAACTTGACTCCTGGGAGAGATCTGCATCTACCTACATGCCCTTACACCATGACCATGGACTTAAAATGGGTTTAAAAACAAGGTTTCTGATTAACAATCCTGGTTATTCCATTTCAACAGCATATATTAGCAGAGAGCTGTTGGATGCTGACATGTGGAAAACTAGAAGCCACAGCAGAGGAAGTAAGTTGACAGTCACCCACTGCTCTTGGAGAGACTGTCCCACAGTGAGTCAAAGTGCGGACTCTGGAATTCTAACAGAATTTGGTTCATGAGTCAGTTTGGCCCCTTCCTTGCTTTGTGACTTTGAGTCTCAGTGATCTGTTCTGTAAAATGGGCACAGCAGTCAGACCATACTGGAACCTGATAGGGCAACTCCTTCAGATGACTTCTGGAATTTCCCCAAAGTTTCCTGTTGACCTACTATAGCAGAATCCCATGGAATACTGGTTAAATCAGAATATTCAGGGAAAGGACCAGTGATCTTAACTTTTAACCAAAGCCTTAGGGGATTCTGAGCCGCCTCCATGTTTAGAAACTACTGTTTGCTCTAGAGGCAGCTTGGCAAACCCTGATAAGGTTCTTGGGGAACTAAGTAGAGGGAAGGGGAATCTCCAGTCTTTGGAAACCCTGGCCTTGTAGCCATATCCCTTCATTCCTAGACTTTCATCCTCTCTGTTGGCAGAGGAGGATCTGTCTGGCTACTCTGAAGGTCAGAACTCACTGCTGCTTCTGCCAGGGCCAGAGTGGAGCCAGTCATGACCCCATGAAGGAGAACCACATGTTTTTTTTTGCTTTTTTGTTCTTAAGAAAAGGGTAAAGGAAACAAGGAGGGATCCTTAAATGCCAGTTAAGTGACTTTTGTATAGAAGAGTTTAATATGGATGTGCTGGAGGAAGACCCTTGAGAGGCCCTTGGATAACAGGGAGATCAAATCAGTCAATTCTAAAGGAAATCAACCCTGAATCTTCATTGGAAGGACTGATGCTGACGCTAAAGCTCTAAAATTTGGCCATCTGATGTGAAGAGCTGACTCACTGGAAAAGACCCTGATGCTGGGAAAGACTGAAGGCAAAGGGAGAAGGGGGTAGCAGAGGATGAGATGGTTAGATGGCATCACCAACTCAGTAGACATGAATTTGAATGAATTCTGGGAGAGTGGAGGACAGACGGGCAGGGCATGCTGCAGTCAATGGGGTCACAAAGAATTGGACATGACTCAGCTACTGAATAACAGCAACAACAATAACAATGGATCTCTTTAAATAAAAGGTTTATTAAATATATACTCATGTATTTGGGGAAGGTAAGGAATGCATGTTTTTTTGTGTGTGCCAGGCTGCAAACTGGCTACATCGTCTTAGTGGTCTTGGAACGTTTTAAGGAAGAAAAGAGCTTTCATTTTTGACTGCAATGTCAAAGTATTATAGTTGTCAACTCAGTTGTGCCTAAATCCATTTTAAGAGGTTTCATTGTAAATAAGACCGAATCCTGTTTTGTGTAATATTTCAGCTTGCACCAAAAATGCGGCAAATGGAAGGGCACTGTAAACATGTTTGGCCCAATTTGACCTGGGGCTTTCTGTGTCAGACTCAAACTCCTGCCAGGCAGACAGGGCAGTGTTATATTAACAAACACCTCTGTGAACCCCATAGAGAGGGAGGGAGCGGGAGCAAGCAGCAGCAGTCAGCTCTGCCTAGTCATTTATTTTTGATTTAACTCATTCCCAGCCCACAGTGTGTGTACAGAACTTGCAGCATGCATACACATATTTTTGAAAGATTCTTTAAAAACAATCACACACCTGACTGCACCCAAACCAGGTGATGGACTTACTGGTGTTTGCCTCTACTCAGAGCAGCCACTTGCTGGAGGAAAAAAAATCAGAATGATGGAGGGCAATCAATCACCTTTATGTTAAAAAAAATGACTTGCAGCAGCCTGAGGATTGTGTATAGGCTGTCAATTCAGTTCAGTCACTCAGTGACCACATAAACTGCAGCACGCCAGGCCTCCCTGTCCATTACCAACCCCCGGAGTTTATCCAAACTCATGTCCACTGAGTCGGTGATGCCTTCCAACCATCTCGTCTTCTGTTGTCCCTATTTCCTCCCTCAATCTTTCCAGCATCAGGGTCTTTTCAAATGAGTCAGCTCTTCTCATTAGGTGGCCAAAGTACTGGAGTTTCAGCTTCAGCATCAGTCCTTCCAATGAACACTCAGGACTGATCTCCTTTAGAATGGACTGGTTGGATCTCCTTGCAGTCCAAGGGACTCTCAAGAGTCTTCTCCAACACTACAATTCAAAAACATTAATTCTTTGGCGGTTAGCTTTCTTTATAGTCCAACTCTCACATCCATACATTATCAATGGAAAAAACATAGCCTTGACTAGATGGACATTTGTTGACAAAGTACTGTCTCTGCTCTTTAATATGCTGTCCAGGTTGGTCGTAACTTTCCTTCCAAGGAGTTCAGTTCATTTCAGTTCAGTTCAGTTGCTCAGTCGTGTCCGACCCTTTGTGATTCCATGAGCTGCAGCACGCCAGACCTCCCTGTCCATCACCAACTCCTGAGTTCACCCAAATCCATTCCATTGAGTCGGTGATGCCATCCAACCATCTCATCCTCTGTGGTCCCCTTCTCCTCCTGCCCTCAATCTTTCCCAGCATCAGGGTCTTTTCCAATAAGTCAGCTCTTTGCATCAGGTGGCCAAAGTATTGGAGTTTGAGCTTCAACATCAATCCTTCCAATGAACACCCAGGACTAATCTCCTTTAGGATGGACTGGTTGGATCTCCTCGCTGTCCAAGGGATTCACAAAGAGTCTTCTCCATCACCACAGGTCAAAAGCATAAATTCTTCGGTGCTCAGATTTCTTTATAGTCCAACTTGCACATCCATACATGACCACTGGAAAAACCATAGTCTTGACTAGATGGACCTTTGTTGGAAAAGTAATGTCTCTGCTTTTTAATATGCTGTCTAGGTTGGTCATAACTTTCCTTCCAAGGAGTAAGCGTCCTTTTAATTTCATGGCTACAATCACCATCTGCAGTGATTTTGGAGCCCAGAAAAATAGTCTGACACTGTTTCCACTGTTTCCCCATCTATTTCCCATGAAGTGATGGGACCAGATGCCATGATCTTCGTTTTCTGAATGTTGAGCTTTAAGCCAACTTTTTCACTCTCCTCTTTAACTTTCATCAAGAGGCTCTTTAGTTCTTCTTCTCTTTCTGCCATAAGGGTGGTGTCATCTGCATATCTGAGGTTATTGATATTTCTCCTGGCAATCTTGATTTCAGTTTTTTCCTATTTGGAACCAGTCTGTTGTTCCATGTCCAGTTCTAACTGTTGCTTCCTGACCTGCATATAGGTTTCTCAAGAGGCAGGTCAGGTGGTCTGGTATTCCCATCTCTTTCAGAATTTTCCACAGTTTATTGTGGTCCACACAGTCAAAGGCTTTGGCATAGTGAATAAAGCAGAAATAGATGTTTTTCTGGAATTCTCTTGCTTTTTCTATGATCCAGTGGATGTTGGCAATTTGATTTGTGGTTCCTCTGCCTTTTCTAAAACCAGCTTGAACATCTGGAAGTTCACGGTTCATGTATTGCTGAAGCCTGGCTTGGAGAATTTTGAGCATTACTTTGGTACTGTGTGAGATGAGTGCAATTGTGTGGTAGTTTGAGTGTTCTTTGGCATTGCCTTTCTTTGGGGTTGAAATGAAAACTGACCTTTTCCAGTCCTGTGGCCACTGCTGAGTTTTCCAAATTTGCTGGCATATTGAGTGCAGCACTTTCACAGCATCATCTTTCAGGATTTGAAACAGCTCAATTGGAATTCCATCACCTCCACTAGCTTTGTTCATAGTGATGCTTCCTATGGCCCACTTGACTTCACATTCCAGGATGTCTGGCTCTAGGTGAGTGATCACTCCATTGTGATTATCTGAGTCGTGAAGCTCTTTTTTGTACAGTTCTTCTGTGTATTCTTGCCCCCTCTTCTTAATATCTTCTGCTTCTGTAAGGTCCATTCCATTTCTGTCCTTTATTGGGCCCATCTTTGCATGAAATATTCCCTTGGTATCTCTAATTTTCTTGAAGAGATCTCTAGACTTTGCCATTCTACTGTTTTCTTCTATTTCTTTGCATTGATTGCTGAGGAAGGCTTTCTTATCTCTCCTTGCTCTTCTTTGGAACACTGCATTCAAGTGGGTATATCTTTCCTTTTCTTCTTTGCTTTTCGCTTCTCTTCTTTTTACAGCTATTTGTAAGGCCTCCTCAGACAGCCGTTTTGCTTTTTTGCATTTCTTTTTCTTGGGGATGGTCTTGATCCCTGTCTCCTGTACAATGTCATGAACCTCCGTCTATAGTTCATCAGGCACTGTCTAGCAGATCTAGTCCCTTAAATCTATTTCTCACTTCCACTGTATACTCATAAGGAATTTGATTTAGGTCATACCTAAATGGTCTAGTGGTTTTCCCTACTTTCTTCAATTTAAGTCTGAATTTGGTAATAAGGAGTTCATGATCTGAGCCATACATAGTCAGCTCCAGTTTTTGCTGACTGTATAGAGCTTCTCCATCTTTGGCTGCAAAGAATATAATTAATTTGATTTTGGTGTTGACCATCTGGTGATGTCCATGTGTAGAGTCTTCTCTTGTGTTGTTGGAAGAGGGTGTTTGCTATGACCAGTGTGTTCTTTGGCAGAACTCTATTAGCCTTTGTCCTGCTTATTCTGTACTCCAAGGGCAAATTTTCCTATTACACCAGGTGTTTCTTGACTTCCAACTTTTGCATTTCAGTCCCCTATAATGAAAAGGACATCTTTTTGGGGATGTCAAGTTACTTAAATAATCATGAATGTGGGCATACTACTTGGTACCTTACTGTTATGACAATAGCTTCTTCCTCTTTGGAAGATTAAAAAACAGAGATTTAAAAAGTGACTTGTCCAGGTCACTCAGTTATTTCAGTTCAGTTCAGTTCAGTTCAGTTGCTCAATCATGTCCGACTCTTTGCAACCCCATGAATCGCAGCACGCCAGGCCTCCCTGTCCATCACCAACTCCTGGAGTTCACTCAGACTCACATCCATCGAGTCCGTGATGCCATCCAGCCATCTCAATCTCTGTCATCCCCTTCTCCTCCTGCCCCCAATCCCTCCCAGCATCAGAGTCTTTTCCAATGAGTCAACTCTTCTCATGAGGTGGCCAAAGTACTGGAGTTTCAGCTTTAGCATCATTCCTTCCAAAGAAATCCCAGGGTTGATCTCCTTCAGAATGGACTGGTTGGATCTCCTTGCCATCCAAGGGACTCTCAAGAGTCTTCTCCAACACCACAGTTCAAAAGCATCAATTCTTTGGCGCTCAGCCTTCTTCACAGTCCAGCTCTCACAACCATACATGATCACAGGAAAAACCATAGCCTTGACTAGATGGACCTTAGTCGGCAAAGTAATGTCTCTGGTTTTGAATATGCTATCTAGGTTGGTCATAACTTTTCTTCCAAGGAGTAAGTGTCCTTTAATTTCATGGCTGCAGTCACCATCTGCAGTGATTCTGGAGCCCCAAAAAATAAAGTCTGACACTGTTTCTACTGTTTCCCCATCTATTTCCCATGAAGTAATGGGACCCGATGCCATGATCTTCGTTTTCTGAATGTTGACCTTTAGGCCATCTTTTTCACTCTCCTCTTTCACTTTCAAGAGGCTTTCTAGTTTTTCTTCTCTTTCTGCCATAAGGGTGGTGTCATCTGCATATCTGAGGTTATTGATATTTCTCCCGACAATCCTGATTCCAGCTTGTGTTTCTTCCAGTCCAGCGTTTCTCATGATGTACTCTGCATAGAAGTTAAATAAGCAGGGTGACAATATACAGCCTTGATGTACCCCTTTTCCTATTTGGAACCAGTCTGTTGTTCCATGTCCAGTTCTAAATGTTGCTTCCTGACCTGCATATAGATTTCTCAAGAGGCAGGTTAGGTGGTCTGGTATTCCCATCTCTTTCAGAATTTTCCACAGTTTATTGTGATCCACACAGTCAAAGGCTTTGGCATAGTCAATAAAGCAGAAATAGATGTTTTTCTGGAACGCTCTTGCTTTTTCCATGATCCAGCAGATGTTGGCAATTTGATCTCTTGTTCCTCTGCCTTTTCTAAAACCAGCTTGAATGTCAGGGAGTTCACGGTTCATGTATTGCTGAAACCTGGCTTGGAGAATGTTGAGCATTACTTTACTAGCATGTGAGATGAGTGCAATTGTGCAGTAGTTTGAGCATTCTTTGGCATTGCCTTTCTTTGGGACTGGAATGAAAACTGACCTTTTCCAGTCCTGTGGTCACTGCTGAGTTTTCCAAATATGCTGGCATATTGAGTGCAGCACTTTCACAGCATCATCTTTCAGGATTTGAAACAGCTCAACTGGAATTCCATCACCTCCACTAGCTTTGTTCATAGTGATGCTTTCTAAGGTCCACTTGACTTCACTTTCCAGGATGTTTGGCTCTAGATGAGTGATCACATCATCATGATTATCTGGGTTGTGAAGGTCTTTTTTGTACAGTTCTTCTGTGTATTCTTGCCACCTCTTCTTAATATCTTCTGCTTCTGTTAGGTCCATACCATTTCTGTCCTTTATCGAGCCCATCTTTGCATGAATTGTTCCCTTGGTATCTCTAATTTTCTTGAAGAGATCTCTAGTCTTTCCCAATCTGTTGTATTTCTTTGCACTGATCACTGTAGAAGGCTTTCTTATCTCTTCTTGCTATTCTTTGGAACTCTGCATTTAGATGCTTATATCTTTCCTTTTCTCCTTTGCTTTTCACCTCTCTTCTCTTCACAGCTATTTGTAAGACCTCCCCAGACAGCCATTTTGCTTTTTTGCATTTCTTTTCCATGGGGATGGTCTTGATCCCTGTCTCCCACACAATGTCACGAAGTTCATTCCATAGTACATCAGGCACTCTATCAGATCTAGGCCCTTAAATCTATTTCTCACTTCCACTGTATAATCATAAGGGATGTGATTTAGGTCATACCTGAATGGTCTAGCGGTTTTCCCTACTTTCTTCAATTTAAGTCTGAATTTGGCAATAAATAGTTCATGATCTGAGCCACAGTCAGCTCCTGGTCTTGTTTTTGTTGACTGTATAGAGCTTCTCCATCTTTGGCTGCAAAGAATATAATCAATCTGATTTTGGTGTTGACCATCTGGTGATGTCCATGTGTAGAGTCTTCTCTTGTGTTGTGGAAGGGGGTGTTTGTTATGACCAGTGCATTTTCTTGGCAAAACTCTATTAGTCTTTGCCCTGCTTCATTCTGCATTCCAAGGCCAAATTTGCCTGTCACTCCAGGTGTTTCTTGACTTCCTACTTTTGCATTCCAGTCCTCTATAATGAAAAGGACATCTTTTTTGGGTGTTAGTTCTAAAAGGTCTCGTAGGTCTTCATAAAACCGTTCAACTTCAGTTTCTTCAGTATTACTGGTTGGGGCATAGACTTGGATAACTGTGATATTGAATGGTTTGCCTTGGAGACAAACAGAGATCATTCTGTCATTTTTGAGACTGCATCCAAGTACTGCATTTCAGACTCTTGTTGACCATGATGGCTACTCCATTTCTTCTGAGGGATTCCTGCCCGCAGTAGTAGATATAATGGCCATCTGAGTTAAATTCACCCATTCCAGTCCATTTTAGTTTGCTGATTCCTAGAATGTCAATGTTCACCCTTGCTATCTCTAGTTTGACCACTTCCAATTTGCCTTGATTCATGGACCTGACTTTCCAGGTTCCTATGCAATATTGCTCTTTAAAGCATTGGATCTTGCTTCTATCACCAGTCACAAATATTAATCAAAAGAGACAGGGGTCTGAACACATGTGTTTTGAATCCCAAGACTTTTTAATTTCCACAAGTCATACCACCTTAACTTGTAACATGAAAGAATGCCATGTGATCTCTTCTCTATTAGGCCTTGTTGGAATTATAGCCATGAAATGGTTGAGAATGCTGGAAAACTTCAGACTCTGTAACTGAAAGCTTCCTGATGCCTCCTACACAAAGCTCTGTGTCAACTGACAGCCTGAGGGACAGAATTTTGGCTTCCCTATGCCACTGTCTGCTGGTGGATGGCTTCTCTCTCAATCATCATCAGTGATTATTTGTGTGTCCCTGGAACCCCACCTTGCTCTGTCTCACAATATGCTCACTAGTGCCCCCTCCTGGTGTGGAGGCTCATCACACCACTCCTTGGAGAGGTGTCCTCCACTTCCTTCACTGCTAGTGTGTCTTGGCTGTCATCTTTTGCTTTTGTAATTAATTATAATTTGTTACCCCCCACCCCGGAGCTGAGCAACTGAGGGAGAAGAAATGCAGTTCCCAGCTCTCTTGCTCATCTACTGGGCTCAAGCCTTGGATGAAGATCTGCTTGGGTTCCAGGCTGCTTGATTCTTGCTCAATGCACAAATTTCCTCCCCGCGCCCCCACCCCCGCCCACCTCCCTTTATGTCACATTCCTTCCTTCTGCAGTGACACACTGCTTTGTTTCTAACACAAATAATGACTCTTCTGATCCTTTTCACTGTCATTGCTGTTCCTAAGGCTCTCTATCACATTGTATTGCCCCATCACTGAAAACCCTTGTTATGCCCAGTGAACAATAGCTGTCACTAAAAGAGCAGATTGTTGAGGTGTTCGCTGAAATTCTTAACATTCACATCTACACTGGTAATTTCCTCTTCTGTTCCAAAGCCAAGTTTGGCTGTTTTCAGTTCTGATCATTAGGTTAATGTTAACAGCCGTTGCTCAATTCACTGTTTTCTTACAATTATTAATATGACTTTGGGAGTGACAACTGCTTCTGTAAAAGAATGGGTGCTGCCTGACTTATGGGGTGTGGTACATACAATTACAGCTCCCCCAAAAGGTGTTAACTGACATGGAAAAAAGCAATCAGGTCAAAGACTAACACATTGGAGAATTCTGAAAAGCATTAAAGACCCATCAGGAGAACTTGTGCATCATGACATTGTAAACAAAATAATGAGTGTCTTGGAATAATGGTTGATTAAATTCCTGTTAGAACCCCTCAGTACTGTTATCTCATGCTTAGTCTCCTAGGCACCCTTGTGCACTATCAGCCAAAAAGCTATAATTTCATGCTTGACTGGCATAATATAGACTTAGTTTCCAGATTCTGTGCACAGCCATGCTGAACTGCATTAAGTGCAAAGCAAATAAATGAATAAAGCAATGGATAGAGGTCAAAAGTCAATGCCCAACAGCAGCCTGAAATAGAGCAAGCCTTTTGATGAAATACATTTGTGTTTTTACTACTATTTTAATTGAAGGACCTTTTTGATTTTCTGCTGATTAGCCATTTACTAGAACACTTGCTTTGTGCCAGGCATGGTGGTAGGCCTAGAGGCTATCATGATGAGAAAACAGGTACTGACGTGTAGCTGGAATTTCTCAGCAGAAAACCAAGCTGGGTTCCCATCACAACCACTCTACAGTAGAGTCTTTGAAGACACTTCGTCAATGAGATTTTCACGAGATTTTGGTTTGGGTTTTCCCAGCACTCTCTGTTTACACACTCTTGAAGATTTCTTCTGGAGGGACTTCCCCGGTGGTCCAGTGGTTAAGAATCTGCCTTGCAATGCAGAGGATGCAGGTATGATCTCTGATCGGTTGGGGAACTAAGATCCCATATGCCATGGGGCTACTGAGACTGTGTGCTCCACAGGAAATATCCTGCATGATGCAGGGAAGATCCTGCATCACGCAGGGAAGATCCTGCATGCCACAACTAAGACCTGAGGCAGCCAAATAAATATTTTTAAAAAAGACTTCTGGAAAGGAGGCACCAATCCTTTTTCAGATGCAATTCATGAAAATTATTTTCCCTTGCTATACGTGTCTATATTTCAAAATGTACTCAGGAAAGGGATTCTTCTCAGATCTAATCTCTGTTTAGTAAAGAATCTCCTGAGGTCCAAACACCTGTCTGTGGGTACCCTTTCTTTCTCTCTTTCTAAGACGGCAGTACGAATGACTTGGTATGAGGAATGTAAAGAAGAGAGATAGGAATTTATTGAAATTTGTCAGTCATCAGAACCAAAGGTTTTATTCATTTCTACATATTTTGTGCAGTTAGAATCATCTGAAATTTATCACTCTTGCTGGTAGCAGAATCATAATTAAACCTGAAAAGGGTACTGAATTCCAAAAAATTCTTTAAGAAATCCTTAACAAAATTCTTAAGACTGCCCCTCCCACTATGTTACAAGCTGAAAACTCTGCCCAAGTGCCTTCTGGCACTTTTATTGAATATAATCAGTTCTTTTCTCTGAGCTTACCTCAGGATAGCGTTAATTTGGTCTGATTGGGAGGTAATTTTATTTAATTAGGCTCTTTTTCACTGTTCTTTAGTGTTTCTATTGCGCAGGCCCTTGGGAGAGGAGGGCTTACAGGGGCCTAGCTCCCACGAAGCTTTGGTCATGAGAACCTACAACTGAGACAGCAGCAGTTGGGGGCCTCTAGAGCAAGTTAAGGATTTGTGGTCTGGGGCAGTTTGGGGGATCTAGAGTGAGATGTAAAAATAATCATCAATTCATAACTGGACTGAGTGACAAGGGAGGGCAAATGAGTCCTTCTAGGTCATTAGTTATACAATACAAAGTTAGACTGAAGATTGAAAGGTATTGGAAGAGATCTTGTAATAAACACAATTGAGTACCGTGAATTTAAGCACACTTTTCAAGAGTTAACAAGGTGGTACTTTCTATAGTATGAGGAATAGGAGAAGCTGTGCAAGATGGTTGGGGAGAGGTGTGGAGAGGAATAACATTAGTTTCAGGCTCCAAATTGAGGGTTACAGTTTTCAAGGAATTTTTGAACCCTGCTCAAGTAAATTGAAAACATATTCTCTTACCAAAACTACTTCCATAAAGAAATGCAGAAAATAGTGCTGAATGGGTGCTAGAGAGTGCAATCTTTCACAGTGGTGTGACAAATGTTATTACAGTAGGACTGAAAATCTGGGATTTCCCTGGTGGTCTAGTGGTTATGACTCTGCACTTCCACTGCAGGGGGCCCAAGTTTCTATCCCTGGCTGGGAAACGAAGCTCCCCAGTGCTGCATGGTGTGGCCAAAAATAAAATAAATACTTAAATTGTCATCTGCTTTGTAAGATGCTTGAAAAAGTTTTTAAAAAGACTAATACTTTGTTGTATTTTCTCTGTCTAGCTTCCTCAAATGAATGGGAGTAGATCCAGATTTTGTGGAGCCTGAAGGTACCCAGTCTGGGGGACCCTCCCTAACAGAAAAGAATCTAAACTTTGGGTATAAAACAGACAGATTCTTTACAAGGGGCTCCCTCAAGTCCCTTAGGGTTAAATGTTACTGATTCTTGGTAAATACACTTCTGCACGCACAGTGTGTTCTAAGCCATGTCATGGGCAGGGCTCAGCTATCCAGCCATGTCAGTAGGATGTGGATGAATGTGGAAAGGTGAATGTGGAAACTATGTTTCTAAGTTTCACTTTTCACTTAGCACATCCAGCAGCTTTGCAGACCATGTTAGAAGGTGCTTGTTGATCCCTTAGGAAGGGAACTCTCAGTGAGACCAACACCAGAATGTATGCTTCCTTCTGACCAGCAGGCCCTGATCCAGAATTTATTGAGCTGAAAGATTCCTCATGAAATGCTTTATAGACCTCTTGGGGACATATTCCTATTTATCACTGAACTACCTTAGATTTAAAACACCCCACCCAATGCTATTATCTAGTAGCCACTAGAGCAATCAGTTCAGTTCAGTTGCTCAGTTGTGTCTGACTCTTTGCGACCCCATGGACTGCAGCACACCGGACTTCCCTGTTCATCACCAACTCCCAGAGCTTGCTCAAACTCATGTCCATAGAATCAATGATGTCATCCAACCATCTCATCCTCTGTTGTCCCCTTCTCCTCCTGCCTTCACTCTTTCCCATCATCAGGGTCTTTTCCAATGAGTCACTTCTTCACAACAGGTGGCCAAAGTATTGGAGCTTCAGCTTCAGCAGTAGTCATTTCACTAGAGCAACAGTCACAAATAAGATAATCTTCAAGGCCAAACAGCTGTCAAGGCCATCCAGCTTACACTGAATGCGTCAAGATTAACTTGAGCAAGTTGTTAAAGTCAGATAATGCTTCTAGACACATACCCCTATGAAGACTATAACATATCTTATTTCAAAAGACCAAGTGAACTTAAAAATTAGCTGCAAAAATTCCTATTGGGCAATCTACTTTATCACCCAGGTCAGGTATGGTGTACCACCCAGGTCAGGTATGGTGTACCTTGTATGTCTTTAAGGCACATTCAGGCACACACACACATGTGCATGCATGCACACACAAACAGGCCTCTCTTTGTGAAAAGACCCTTCCTTCTATCTTATCTCTCTTTGAACAAACTGCCAAAACAATCCTCAAATACTAGATAGTATAATCCTCAAAAGCTGGTAATATAAAAATGAAAAAAATGACTGTAATAATACAAGTGGTAGTGTTGCCATTCATGGCACTGACACTTTGACTGTTTCTCAAATCTGCAAGCATCCTATTTCCTAGTCTTTATTCCTTTATCCGCTGAAATGGCTGCTATGGGCAGTTTAGACACCCAGAGGAGGAGATAATGGTTTTGACCTTAATAGATGGTTTGACTGTACAGCACATTCCATAGACTTAATGCCCAAAGAGGTTATGGATGCTTTTCTCCTTGGTTCTTTCCCTCTTTATATTGGAAGGACTAATTTTGTGTGATCATGCACACACGAGCACATGTGTGACAGGAAATATTAAATTCCTTTTGATATTTCACTTTGTAGTGACAGGCATGGGAGGACAGTCTTTTAAAATCCTTCTCTTTTTCCAGGCAAAGTGTGGGAATGAAGTGTGAGAGTAAGCCAATTTTCAGAATGAGGTGTTCTAGCAAGAGGTTAAGAGAAAAAAAAAAAAGTAATTTTTAACTGCTAAGAGAGAACAGCCACAAGTGGTGATCAAATCAATAACATGGCTTCATAATGTGGTCCGGGATTCAGCAAAGAAACGCTATAGAGAGAAAATGGTAGGAGTCCCCATCAGGTTCCCCCAAAATGAACAAAGGGTCTGCTGGACCTTGGAGGGCTGTGAAAGTGGTGTGACTATCACTGATTCTTTTGATGATGTCGAAGATGATTCAAGGTTATGTATAAAGGGAGGCATTTTTGTTTGCTATTTGTAAGTTAAAAATGACAGAGGATATACATTTGTTTACCTCTCGTTGCTCCCTCTGAAGCCTGGTTCTAGGTCCCTTTAAAGAGTCTCTCTTTGTGATCTGAGCTCTGAACAAGGTCCTGAGCTGACTACCTGAGCAAAATTGTATCCAAACCAAGAGCCAGGTGTAGTGATCAATGATCTGAGCAGCTTGCAAGTTATGGCTGGAAGAATGGCTTACCCATCAAACCCACATAACTCTCAGAATAATGATTTCAGCTTTGGGGCTGGAACTGACTTAAATGAAAGATTATTTAGGGAACAGCAGGGAGAAGAATCATGTAAATTAGATTCATTAAGTGGACAGATTCACTCACAGTTCATTTTGGGATAATTTATGCCAGTTTTCTCTGATGTCATGTGTTATTCAGGTTAATAATTAGTCATGCTCATTATTAACTGATGGAGGTTGCTTTGTATTTTGGCAGAGGGAGGCATATTTGGGAAAGCTCCTATCAATATGCCTATGAATACTTAGCTTTCAACAGAGGTAGAGGGTTTATCTGCAGAAATGTACCTATTATTTTTTCAAACACTTCAATATTTGGATGCATTTAGTTCCATATTCTCAGGAGGCTTTGCAGAAGAATCTATCATTCTTTACTAGCGTATGAACAGTCAGGACCAAAAGAAAACAGGGTAAATGTTCACTCTAACTTTCTAGTGCTATCTGTTTAGAATTAAAGATAATATTTTAAAATATATTGAGACATCTCTTTTACAGGCCACATTCCAGATCTCTTGAGAAATATGATATGATAAGGAGGCCCATTTTTAAGATTTTATGATCAGAAAATTAACTTTAAAGCTCCATTGTACAACTCCACCAAATGGAAGAAATGTATGTATCTAAGAAGATACGACATTAATCCATTAGACCTTCTGAAATTCTTGGTGTAACTATAGTCCTTTATGTGCTCTCATTTCTGTGTAACTTAGTGACCATGACTTTGAGAAGGTGACAAACATGATGCCCACTATTAATGTTGCTTCTCTTTAAAAAAACCAAAATATTTCCTGCCATGTAATTTTTTTTTCAAAAAATATTCAATCCTGTGCAGTATTTTACATTTACATCATTTCCCACTTATAAGTCTTTCTTATTTCACTGTGTTAGAAGAGATTAGAGGAAAATAAAAGGTGCTAGGTAGTTCTTTTTAAAAATTTAAGTGAACAATAACAATCAGAATGTTCTAAGCTATTCTGAACGTAAATTTTGAAAGTAGTAAAACTGGTGAGAGGTGATTTACATAAGAGCTGGATCAAGGAGACAGTCTTCATAAAAATGCTTGAACTTTTTGCTGCATAACAGAATAGAGGGGATGCGGGACATGGATTCAGTTTGGAGGGGAAATTTCTGAGTTTAAGGCATATGCGTGGGGTTATCAACTAAGTTACATCTACGTACCTGGGATTTCACAGAGGTTTAAATTTGTGACTTTTCTCTGTTTCCCTGTTATTTTAATCCAAGAGCAACACTTCATGGCAAATAGAAGGGGAAAAAGTAGAAGCAGTGACAGATTTTATTTTCTTGGGTTCCAAAATCACTGCAGATGATGACTGCAGCCATGAAATTAAGAGACGCTTCCCCCTTGGAAGGAAAGCTATGACAAACCTAGACAGCATATTAAAAAGCAGAGATATCACTTTACTGACATAGGTCCATATAGTCAAATCTATGGTTTTTCCAGTAGTCATGTATGAATGTGAGACTGGACCATAAAGAAGTCTGAGCACCGAAGAACTGATGCATTTGAACTGCAGTGTTGGAGAAGACTCTTGAGAATTCCTTGGACTGCAAGGAGATCAAACCAGTCCATCCTAAAGGAAATCAGTCCTGAATATTCATTCGAAGGACTGATCCTTAGGCTCTAGTACTTTGGTGCTTGATGTGAAGCACTGACTCATTGGAAAAGACCCTGATGCTGGGAAAGATTGAAGGCAGCAGAAGGGAGCAGCAGAGGAGGAGATGGTTGGACGGCATCACTATCTCAATGGACATGAATCTGAGCAAACTCTGGGAGATAGTGGAGGGCAGAGGAGCCAGGTGTGCTGCAGTCCATGCGGTGGCAAAGAGTCAGACATGATATAGAGACTGAATAACAAAAACATAGATGGACACTTAGGGATAGAGAATAGGATGAGAAGAGAAGAGGGCCTTGGAAAGAAACTTGATGAATTCCATCACTTAATGGAATAGGGAGTTGAGCCTGAAAATGACTAGCCAGAGACACAGGAGGAAATTCAGAGAGTGCTGAGTCTGGGAAGACAAGAGAAAGTGCATGACAAGAAGGGAGCTATCAACAGTATCATGTGCTACTAAAAAGACATGTCAGAAAGAGGACTAAAGAAATACCTGAATGGTTTAGAAACATGGGGGTCATCGTGGGCCTAACAAAACTGCTTTCGTAATGTGGCTGAGATGGAAGCCAGAACTGAGTGGGGCAAGGATTGAATAGAAGGAGAACAAATGGAGACAGTGACTATTGTCAATTTTTCTGAGAATTTTGACTTTAAAAGGGAAGGTAAAAGAAGATGACTGATGAAGGTGTTGTGAGGTTACTTGAGATTGTATTTATATGAAAGTGAAAGTCGCTCAGTTGTGTCCAACCCTTTGTGACTCCATGGACTATATAGTCCATGGAATTCTCCAGGCCAGAATTCTGGAAAGGGTAGCCTTTCCCTTCCCCAGGGGATCTTCCCAACCCAGCGATTGAACCCAGGTGTCCCACATTGCAGGTGGATTCTTTACCAGCTGAGCCACAAGGGAAGCTCAAGAATACTGGAGTGAAGTATTCTTCACTCACAGAAGGAGAATCCCCTTCTCCAGGGAATCTTCCCAACCCAGGAATTGAACTGGGGTCTCCTGCATTGCAAGTGGATTCTTTACCAACTATAGTTGTAAAATAATTAAGACTTAAGATTGGGGGGAGGGATACATTGGAAGTTTAAGATTAGCATATACACATTGCTATATTTTAAATAGATGTTAACAAGGACCTAATGTATAGTGCAGGTTACTCTGCTCAGTTCAGTTCAGTTGCTCAGTCGTGTCTGATTCTTTGTGACCCCATGGACTGTAGCACGCCAGGCCTCCCTATGCATCACCAACTCCTGAAGTTTACTCAAACTCATGTCCATTGAGTTGGTGATGCCATCCAACCATCTCATCCTCTGTAATCCCCCTTTCCTCCTACCTTCAATCTTTCCCAGCATAAGGATCTTTTCAAATGAGTCAGCTCTTCGCATCAGGTGGCCAAAGTATCGGAGTTTCAGCTTCAACATCAGTCCTTCCAATGAATATTCAGGACTGATTTCCTTTAGGATGGACTGGTTGGATCTCCTTGCAGTCCAAGGGACTCTTGAGAGTCTTCTCCAACACCACAGTTCAAAAAAATCAGTTCTTCAGCACTCAGCTTTTTTTAGAGTCCAACTCTCACATCCATACATGACCACTGGAAAAACCATAGCCTTGACTAGATGGACCTTTGTTGGCAAAGTAATGTCTCTGTTCTTTAATATGTCATCTAGACTGGTCATAACTTTTCTTCCAAGGAGTAAACATCTTTTAATTTCATGGCTGTAGTCACCATCTGCAGTAATTTTGGAGCCCCCCAAAATAAAGTTTGTCACTGTTTCCATTGTTTCCCCATCTATTTGCCATGAAGTGATGGGACTGGATGCCATGATCTTAATTTACTCTGCTTAATATTCTGTAATAATACAAATGGGAAAATAATTAGAAAAAGAATAAGTGAAAGCGAAAGTGAAGTCGCTCATCCGTATCTGACTCTTTGTGACCCCATAGACACCAGGCTCCTCCATCCATGGGATTTTCTAGGCAAGAGTACTGGAGTAGGTTGCCAGATACTTGTATATGTATAACTGAATCACTTTGTCTTACACCCAAAACTAATACAGTATTTTGAATCAACTATACTCCAAAATAAAATGAAAAATTTAAAGAAGTATTTCAAAGTACTTAGTTGAGAAGGAGTGGTTGACAATATAAGAAAAGTGCAAGTAGAGAAGTAGGTTGGTTTTAACGTTTGACAGATAGCTGGGAGAAGTTCCCATCAAATGGCTTCTATTCTCTGCGAAGGAGGAGGGGAGAGATGACAGAGAGATGGGAAGCTGGAGAGTTGAAGTTTGAGGAGTGCAGATGTAGGCTCAGAAAAGTAAAGATAAAAATTATGCAATGTTTGAAGTAGGAGAGTTGAGCGGTATGGAGTCATGTGAGGCTGGTGATTAACAGGTTGTAGGGGAACCAGTCTTCCCAGGTATGTGACTCTAACTAGTCTCAGCAACTCAGGTGCAGTTTTCCCCAAAAGCAGAGGGTTGGGTTCATCAGTGCTTGGGGTTTTGCCAGATGGGTGTACCAAAAGGACCACAGATGTAGAGGAATATAGAGGGTTTGTAAGGGTGTTATTGAAATGATGGGGCATGGATTCCAATCTAGGTAAGTAGAAAACTGGGGAAAGGATAGACCTTAGTGAACTGGAATCTCTATCACCTCAAAGAAAGGTCTCATCTATGCATATACCACTCTTGATATAGCTTGTCTTCAGAAGGAGGAAAAATAATGTCTTATTTAATGTTATAAATATCTGAATAAAAAATTTCTTTTTAATTAAACTAAAGGGCAAAAGAGAACTAAGTCCAATTTTAACTATTCCCTCTCCCCTCAAATTTGTAGGAAGGTCCAAGCATAGACTAAACAGATTTCAAAGACCAGTTCAGACTTTTTTTTTTTTTTCAGTTCAGACTTGTATAAATTCTTATTTGAATGTAGATTTCTTCTTATATTCCAGTTAAAACTCTCTCAGCATAATAAATTTGCGTGGAAAATGTTCTCATCTTTTTATTTTGCTAAGGGTAAAGTGAAAGTGTTAGTCGATCAGCTCTGTCTGATTCTTTTGTGACCCCCATGGATTGTAGCCTGCCAGGCTCCACTGTCCATGGGATTTCCCAGGCAAGAATACTGGAGTGGGTTGCATTTCCTTTTCCAGGGGATCTTCCTGACCCAAGGATTGAACCCAAGTCTCTTGCATTGCAGGCTGCATTGCAGGCAGATTCTTTACCATCTGAGCCACCAGGGAAGCCCGAGTAAAGGATGTATACAAAGAACTGGAGACCAAATGAGGAGAAAAATGGAGAGAATGAAAAGCATAACTTTACTCAAAGGGGAACCTCATTTAGTTTTTCATTATTCTCAGCAAAATGAATGCTGAGCTAATTGAGAAACAAAACTGATACTTGATGTTGTAAAAAACTTAAATGATCATGTTAAAGTCTCATTTCTTTCCCAGTACTCTGGCCTTTTTGTATTTATTATTTTTATTAAAACCTTTGGATAAAATGAAAAGGAAAAACACTAGCTATTAGAAAACAAGAGAAAAATAATGAGAAAGGCCATTACATACAATCTCCACAAAACTTTTCAGATGACTGTTGTCAGTTTCCTTCACCAAATAATAAGTAATATCATGGCCAAGGGCAAATCTAACTTGCCTTTTTTCCAGAAAGGAAAATGCCTAGTTATTTTGGAATAGCAAATGAAAGGAAATGTAATTTCTTCTCACCAGCTAAACCTCAAATAAACAAAAAGCATCTAACAATTCAAGGACGTGAACTTGAATCTGGCAGGGGGCATACTGAAGCAATTGCTAGACTCTCAGAATGTGCCCATCTGTGAGCCTATGAGATAATGGATAGCATTTTTCTCAGCGAGGAACATCCAAGATATATTTCATGTTTGAATTTGGCCAAGTACTGGTTCAAGAATGTTCACAAACATGGCAACTAATCATTGAGGGCTTTAATAGAGAAGCAGCTTTATGTATGGTTTAATCAGATGGTAGCTTGGGAAAAGAGCAGAAATAGTTTTGTTTGTTTGCGTTAACAAATGGATTGATGAGCCAGACAAAAGAGGAAATCAAGAAAATCACTCAAAGAAACAGATAAGTGAAAGAATAAAAGTCAAATTCAAAATTCCTCCAAAAAGAATTTGTTATAAGAAAACGTAAACGTTTTTGGCTAAATCAGAAATCAAACAGTGGAAGTCCACAGAGATGAAACACTAGATAAGGAAAGGGCCCCTGGGTGGGGCTGTCCCATGCCATGGGTCTTAGTTCCACCTCTGCTGAACCTCAGTTTCTCTTTCTGTAAGAAGGGAAGAATGTCTCCTGCTCTGTGCTAGAACAGAAAAGCCACCCCTGTGGTCACTTGCCCTCTCTTATCCACAACCAGCCTTAGCAGAGAAGCTATTTCTAACTCTCTCTTGAAAAAATTATTTCAGAATCAAGTTGATGAAGATCCAGTTAGAAAAAAATATTTGAAAGGTGACAATTTAAGGAGCATCATAAAAAAGATGAGTTCATGGCTTGTTGGAAGTGATATAAGATTTGTTTCTTTGTTTCTATCACAAATAGGGTGAAATCAGTTCTTCCTGAAAGCTGATGGAAAGGTAAGCAGCTATTGACAACAGCTTATTGGACTTAATTCCATTTCTTTTCTTCATTTTCATGTATGTTTCTTGGGTTGAATCATAGGAAGTTACCATGTCATTTATTTACTTCCTGGGAGTGTAAGAAAACACCTTTATTTACTACATGCCATCCAAAGGGGATATTACATCTTGTTAAGTTTGCAAGGACAAAAATATGACAAGTGCACCCTATTCATGGAGAGTAGATTCCAAACATACAACAGGGAGCCAGAGGTGTCTTTCCTTTCTTCACACACAACCATGGGAGAATATACACTCCTTTTCATAAAAGTGACTTTTGGGGGGACCCATTTCTTACAGAAGAATTTGTTTTAAGCACTTTTGTTGGGCAATGTGGTGTTGGTTGGAAGCATAAATAGACATGCAAGACTGAAAAATGAATTCTAGTTTCCAAGCCTATTAAAAAAAAATGTGGGGGATACTGTGTGGGTATCATGGGCTGTCAAAGCCTTGGATTTCTGAACTTGCAGGAACAGCGCTCTGTGTTGGGGGAGTGTTCTTCCTGGTTAGAGAACAGGACGGAGGACTTTCCTGCGTCCAGGGTTAGGATTCCATGCTTCCACTGCAGGGAGCCCAGGTCATCCTGGATCAGAGAACTCATGGTAGGCATGCTTTCACATGCCTCATGGCACAGCCAAACAAAAAAAAACACCAAATAAAATAAAGAACAGAAAGGGGCATTCCAGGTCCTCACAGATGAGGAGACTTGGGGTTGGAAGGGGTTGCCTCAAGCTCACATAGCCCGCAAAGTCAGGACACGTGACTCATAATCTTGCTGCTTTGTGATCTCTGGGGCCCAGCTACATACTCCTTGAATATGATTTCTGGTTTAGCTGGTGAATACTTGACTTTCTCACAAGGAATACTCTATTCACTTAATTGCTTGCATGTAATGCTTGCAATCATATTTTATGATAGAAACATAAGCAGTTTATTTTCACGGCCAGATGGGATTCCCCAAGGATTCTTCTGATCATGGGGCAGGAAAAGGTCAGCTGCCCCAGTGCTCAGCTGACTGCAGCCATGGGAACCCTGTCTTTCCCCAACCCCTGGATACAGGGTGACCGAAGTGGTACATACACATGGAGTGGTCCTACCTCTGTGCACGTACTCTCAGTGAGGGACACGTGGCATTTTTGAACCACTGTTGAGCTGGAACAAAGTTATTTTGTCCAAAGAGCCTGTGGGTGGGCTTAACAGACAGGAGCAGTAAAAATTGCCTTTTTGCTCCTGCAGAAATAGGTGCTGCCAGGTCAGTCCTGGAAACCCCTCTCCTTGGGCTGGCTAAGCCTCAGCCCATGGAATTAGGGAAACCTGCAGTGTGTGGTTAGGAAGGAGGGTGGAACACATCAATTCATATCCCTGAATAAGGGTAACTATAGCAGTCTTTTATTGAGGGTCTATTTTTTTCTAAGCTCTATGCTAGATATGTTTACCATTGCGAAACTTACAACAATCCTGAGGGATAGGTATTATTATCGTGACCATCTTCATCATTTTACAGATTAGGGAATTAAGGTTCAGAGAGTTTGAGTAAATTCTGCAGTGTCACACAGCTAGTAAGTAACAGATAACCAAACCTAGCTATTAGACTCACCCCCATGCTGCTCCAGGCTAATGAGTTTGAACTTGACGTGGTAGGATATGGTATCAGGGCTGTATTCATAACATAAGTTAACCTGAGGTTTAATTTAAGCAAAGTCTGCAAATAGAAAACAAATTGATAAGACTGAATTTTCATAAAATACTAAAAATAAGTGTTCTGCCTCTTTTTGAGTAGAATTTTAATTATAGAGTGTCTCCTTGTAAGAGAGCAGCTCAGGGGAACAAACCAAGTTTACTCAGAGGTCAAGAGAACTATATGCAAGGCAAGACTGGCCCAGTGGCTCATTTGTCCCAAAGAACAGGTTCAACAAGAACATGGTGTAAGTTCTTATAAATAGATTTCTACCTAGGGGAGCTGGGACCAACCTCTCATCCCTTCCCCAAGGGGATCCAGTAAGTCCCTTATCTATGAAACTTTGTTTCGAACTTTCAAAGATGCAAAGGGAAAGTGTGTGCCTGCCCCTGTAGGCCAGCTGTTGTGCTGTTGTTTAATCGCTAGGCTGTGTCCAACTCTTTTGCGACCTCATGAACTGTAGTTCACCAGGCTCCTCTGTCCATGGGATTTCCCAGGCTGGAATACGGGAGTGGGTTCCCTTCTCCAGAGCATCTTCCCGATCCAGGGATTGAACCTGCACCTTTTGCACCTCTTTCGATGGCTGGTGGTTTCTTTACCACTGAACCACATGGGAAGCCCCTTATTGTACTGTACTAGTGTACTTTTGAAGGTACTGTAAGATTAATAGTTTTTTTTATTGTTTATGTTTGTTTTTATGTATTACTTGTGTGAAAAATATTGTAAACCTATTACAGGACGGTACTATATAGTCTATTCTGTTGGTTGAGTATGTAGGCTAACTTGAATGAATTGGACTTAGGCACACACTCTTGGAATGGAACTCGTTTGTATGCAGGGGAATTCCTGTAGTCTTCCTGCCTCTCATTTCTGTAACAGGCAGAAGCAGAGGGTTGGACCCCCCACCCCCAGCTACCTGCAGGAGAAGGCAATGGCACCCCAGTCCAGTACTCTTGCCTGGAAAATCCCATGGACGGAGGAGCCTGGTGTGGTGCAGTCCATGGGGTCGCTGAGAGTTGGACACGACTGAGCGACTTCACTTTCACTTTTCACTTTCATGCATGGAGAAGGAAATGGCAACCCACTCCAGTGTTCTTGCCTGGAGAATTCCAGGGATGGTGGAGCCTAGTGGGCTGCCGTCTATGGGGTCGCACAGAGTTGGACACGACTGAAGCGACTTAGCAGCAGCAGCAGCAGCTACCTGCAGTCCCTCACCTCCTAAAAACTGCATCTCCCTGGCCCTTCCTCTTGCAGCACTGATGCCCTCAGTAACGTAGCATCAAATTCTACGGATTGGGGGCCAGGGTTTTCTAGCATCTACCTCTTTTTTTTCTAGTACCATTGCAACTAGTTCCATTTAGGGCCTTGTTTCTTTCCCCTAATCAAAGCTGTTAGATCAGTCTTTCTAAAACAAGACTCTGTCACTCCTGTCTACACATCATCTGATTCTCCATTAGCTGCTGAATCAAATCCAGACATTTTCACCTGATGTGATACTCAAAATCTCCACAGATTTCCCCAAGAAAAGCCTTTGAATCCCTTCCTCTCTCACGGCCAGCCGTACATGCCGTACATGGGCCAAGCTGCTGTCTTCAGTCTGTTCCAGGCACCCACTCTTATCTTTCCGTGTGACCTTTGCTTCATGCAGAAAAACTTAATAAGCACATCTTGTGTTTGTTTGATATTTCTGAGTTTTCAAAGTGGTTTCACTTACCTTATTCCATTTGAAAATCGTAGGTACTAAGTGGGGCAGATATGATTATACTCATTTTGTAGATCAGAAAATGTTGGCTCTGAACAGGCCTAGAGCCTGAGGTTCTATAGCTGAGAGGCAGGCCTATGAGCCAGATCTTCAAATTTTCAAAGATTTATGAAAAGACTGAACTAGCAAGAGAACTGTGTTCATTGTAGGTTTAAGCTGCAGTTCCTATATTTAAAATGCAGTTCCTGCATTTGCAGGAACACAAATGCCTCATACAAAGGCAAGACCAGGAAGGAAGGCCTCAGCTGGAGAGCACCAGCTTTACTTGCTGGGAGGTCAAGAACAGAGATTTTTCCCCCCAGCTTTTATTCAGGAATAGTTGACAAATACAGATATTTTAAGGTGTACATAGTGATATTTTGATATACATATACATTGTGAAGAATTGATACTTTTGATCTGTGGTACTGGAGAAGACTTTTGAGAGTCCCTTGGACTTCAAGTAGATCAAACCAGTCAATCCTAAAGGAAATCAACCCTGAATATTCACTGGAAGGACTGATGCTGAAGCTCCAATACTTTGGCCATCTGATGTGAAGAGCCGACTAATTAGAAAAGACCCCGATGCTGGGAAAGATTGAAGGCAGGACGAGAAGGGGGTGAAAGAGGATGAGATGGTTGGATGGCATCACTGATTCAATGGACATGAGTTTGAGCAAACTCTGGGAGATGGTGAAGGACTGGGAAGCCTGGCATATTGCAGTCCAAGGAGTCACAAAGAATCAG
This sequence comes from Capricornis sumatraensis, assembly GCF_032405125.1. Lineage (NCBI taxonomy): Eukaryota > Metazoa > Chordata > Mammalia > Artiodactyla > Bovidae > Capricornis > Capricornis sumatraensis. The sequence goes on along the minus strand of NC_091069.1, from coordinate 231,637,691 downwards.
ACACGACTGAGCGACTGAATAACAACAATAATACACTGTGAAAGGATTATCACAAGCTGATTAGCAAATTCATCACCCCACATAGTGACCTTTTTTGGTGGTGAGAACACTTAAGATGTATACTTTCAGCACATTTCAAGTACACAGTACAGAATTACAAACTGTAATCACCATACTGTACATTAGATGCATAGAACTTACTCATCCTGCATGACTGAAGCTTTGCCCCCTGTGACCCACATCTCTTCATTTCCCCTGGTAGCCGCCACCCTACTCTCTGCTTTTGAGTTTGACTTTTGTGGCTTTCGCTTGCACGTGAGATTGTGCAAGGACAGGCATTCTTAACAGGCTAATTGATAAGAGGAATGGGATGCATCCATTTCACAGTGGATCATCTTCAGAAGAATGGGACTGTGAGCGCCAGGGATCTGGGGAGAAAGATTTCTCAGTAAGGCCCATCTGTGGACTGAGAAGAGACTTGTGTGCTCATAATAATCCCGAATAGAGCAGGAAATCAGCTAGAATTTAAAAATAATAAAAATGTAATAAAGTTCTTTGTTTATATCTGCATAGTGAGTCTGAGGGCCTTCAGGCCTATAAAACTGTCACTGGATTTGGTATCATTTCAACTTTATGAAGCACTTGATGTTTGCAAAGTGCTTGTGCAATTACCAATTACCATAATGTTCATCTTCTGAACACTGCAGTTCAGAGAAGGCCCGAGGACTTGAGATTTGAGAGTAAAAATTTAAAAAAATAATAATAATAAAGGAAAAAGAATCGGTTAAACTAAAGACCAGGCTTCTGGGCTTATGCTGTTTAAGATGTGGGGGGTCCCTGCTCCTGGGGGGGTCCCCTCCTCTCGTAGGGCATGCAGGCAGCCGGGCCTTCTCTTGGGAGCTGCAAGTATGACCTTTGTCTACATGAAGCAGGGGAAGGAAAAGCAAAGAGCTTGGCACCTGCAACCAAGTTCTGCTGGTGCTGAGGGATGTGGGAAGAGGTGTTTGTGGCTTCAGGAAAGGGTAGTGAGGAAGGGACACAGCAGTTACGTGTGGCCTTTCCTGTTCCAGCTATTAAACACTGTATTTGTAAGCTGGAAAGCAGCTCTGGCTATGTTTACAGGCAGCAGGTCAGCGAAACTCAGCACACTGGTGGACTTCAAGGAATTCCAAGGAAATGGCTTTAAAGAATGTCAAAGGCAATGCTTTGAGGATGTGTCTGTTTCCTCTGGAAAAAGGTTAGCTCTCTTGTGCTTCTTCCCCTAGATTCAAAAGCGTCAGTTACCACTGGTAAGTGGCTGACCCCAGGGCTGAGTGTGGCCTGAGAGCTGGTGGCATTCTAGTTTATCAGTTTGGGGACAGAAAACAGCCTTTTGTTTGAAAGTGATTTTTAATCTGACATTTTCTGTCAGAGGTGCTCCCAATTCTGACCATGGGAAGGTAACTGTGAGACCAGAAGCTAAGCTGAATTAGTTGGCTTTTGAACCAGAAAACCTCCTGGTACACCCTAAAAATTTCACCACCAGATCATTTTCCTTAATGGAAGCTAAAAAAAAATCAATCTCTTAATGAAATGATGCCTTTCTATTTTAACACATTTGTGTTTGGAAACATAAATATATTTAAATTTATTTTTAATTGAAGGATAATTGATTTACAATATTGGTTAAATTTCTGCCATACATCAACATGAATTAGCCATAGGTGTACTTATGTTGAGGCTTCCCAGGTGGCATTAGTGGTAAAGAACCCACCTGCCAATGCAGGAGACGCAAGGATGCAGTTTCCATCTCTGGGTTGGGAAGATCTATAGCAACCGGCTCCAGTATTCTTGCCTGGAGAGTCCCATGCACAGCAGAGCCTGCAGGGCTACAGTCCATGGGGTCCCAAAGAGTTGGACAAGACTGAGTAACTTAGCATGCATCCACCTATATATGTTTCCTCCCACTTGAACCTCCTTCCCAGCTTCCAACCTTTCCCAGCCCTCTAGACTGTTACAGAATCCTGGTTTTGAAACACACACACACACACATATATATTTAAATGACCTATTTTATAGGGCTGTAGTGATAATTTATTTGTTTTTTCTGGCCACACTGGCTAGGAATGTGAGCTCTTAGTTCCCCAACCAGATCATACCAGCGCCCCCTGCATTGCAAGGGCGGAATCTTAACCACTGGACCGGCAGGGAAGTCCCTGAAACAAATATCAAGTGTTCCCAAATGTTTTTCAAAGGAGAATAAGAACATTCTTGTCCTCATTTTCATCCACACAGAAAACAGGTGGGTGTTCTTGAGAGCAACTGTCCAGAATTGTCCTAAGTTTATTGTTTTCCCTGTCACCCCCTCCACACAGCTGTGAGTTCTCATTATAGCAAAACGGACTGTGTGACTCTGTGCTTAAAGCGAGGCCTTGGTCTCCCACTGTCAATTAGATAAAATCCATCTTCTTGACTATGACACGTGTGGTCCAGCCCAATCTGTCCACATGAGAACTCTCTAGTTTCATTTCCCACTGATGTAGCTGCACTGAAACTCTTAACATTTTCCAAACATCTCACACCCTGTTTGTGCCCCTGCCTGAGCTGTTTTATTGTCAGAATGCCCTTCACATCCTCAGTCCGGCTCCTTACAGATTCTTCCTCCCCTCCCCCTTTTTTTTCTCCCTCTGGTTTCAAAGTGACTTCCATGTAGATTCTCTGATTCTCCAAAACTGGTGAATTGGTTACACACACCTCTGGTTTCCATAATACTTTTTGCTCATAACTTTAATACAGTTCTTAGAGTGGTGGCTGCTGTCTCTACCTTGTTATTACATTTTGAGGGCAACCGTCATTTCTTATTTATCTCTGTGGCTTCAGAAGAAGCTAGAAAGCATACTTATATATTTTTCTCTTCTGGAAAAGAAGTATTTAAAACAAAATTTAGTTAAAATGATTAAAGGTAATTTAAACAACATATTTATTTTTTCCAGGGGAAATAGTAAAATTCAATTTAATTCTGGAAGCATTAAATGTGTAGGTACCTGATAAATGACTGTCAGCAGATGAATCAGCTTTGTGCCAGAAAAGGAACTCTCAAGGTTCTTTAGCCTGTGACACATTACCCTACTGCTAGCCATCTGAGTTACCAAAGAAAAAAAATTAATACTAATGAGAGGGAATTTTTTAAAGATTTTTTAAAAAATGTGAACCATTTTTGAAAGTTTTTATTGAATTTGTTACAACATCACATCTGTTTTATGGAGTTATTTTTTGTATGTTTGGCGGCAAGCCATGTGCCATCTTAGTTTCCTAACCAGGGATTGAACCGACACCCCCTGCATTGGAAGGTGAAGTCTTAACCACTGGACTACCAGGGGGGTCCCAGTGAGAGAGAATTTTGATTGCTCTAGGTGTAGGGAATAAGAGTTTCCTCCTTGGCTCCATGGGCTGACCCTATAGTTCTCTGGAGACTACGTCCTATTTCATCTCCCAACTCTGTCTTTCAGGCAGCTTTACTCAGGCTTCTGTGAGCTGTTGATGCCACACTTGTCATAAGACCTCCCTCCACGGTATTCCCTCTGCTCAGAATACTCTTCTTCCCTTCCCATTGTTTAATTTCATGTTAGGAAATCCCAGTTCCTCCCTGGACTCTTTCCCACAGGACTAGAAGAACAGCAATGATTTCTCCTACAGTTACTTCCCCCATTCACCACCAGCACACACACCTCTTTACCCGCTCTTACTTATGAATTGGCGTGACGTATGCTGAGGATACGTCATCACCATCCGCCTTGTGGAGTGAACTCTCATCAGAGCAGGGCCGTGTCTGCCCGCATGCCTTGTGCTGTGTCTATGGCCGCTTCATATGCAGATCAGGGCTGAGTACCTGCCACCCGCAAAACAGACTTGGCCCCTGTCTCCCTGTCCGGTGAGAATATATGAACCATGCTGCTAACATGTCTCAGACAACACATGGATTTGTCGTCAGCCTGTAAATGGCTTGGTTCCTGCGAATGAGAAGGAGTGACCAAGTAGCAACGAAAGACAATTTAAACAAAATACTTTTTTTTCCCCTATGGGGATGAAATCCTGAAACTAAGTTCAAAACTGACCACATTAAGATTATATATATTTTTTGTCAACCTTAACATTTTTTCCTTCTTCTTTATTTCTAATAAAATGATTCAGTATGTACTGACCTAGAAATCTTCAAATGAGACATTACAATGCTAATGACAAAACATGATGGCTTCACCTAACAGGTGCAATTAAAAGATTTCCTTTATCACAAGAAGGTACAAGAGGAATAATTATCATTGAAGGCTTGTACAGCTTCCATTGTGGGCAGAAAAATTGCTGTACTTCTCTGTCAAGTCAAAATTGCTCTCTATGGTGTCATTTCCAGAAAAATAACTATGGGATGAAGTACTATAACTTAGAAAAATCGTAAATGAAACAATCACATGTGCATCATAGGGAACACAAGGAGGTGTCAAACACCCAGCTATGTCCATTGACTCAAACTGAGTCAGAAGAGTTGCATTTGATTTACAACCCAAGTGGAACCTTTTGTTTATGGATACTGAGACTTTCTTACTGTTTTAAAATGTGGCTATTGCAACTAAAAATTATTACAGGCCTACATGATCATGGATATTTTAGTCACCCAGAAATAACAAATGACAATGAATACTAATTACATTACATGATGCCTTCTTTTAAGAGAAACAGACATCAACAGGTACTGATGACAATAATAAAGCTTACATTATTGCGTACTTTGCTGAGTGCTTTGGGTTAACTCATTTAATCCTCAAAACAAACTTATAAGGTAAGGACTTGTATTATTCTGTCTCTCAGCTGAGAGACTGAGGCCCAGAGAGGGTAAATAACATTCCTAAAAGGACACAACTAGTAAGTGAGTTCAGTTCAGTTCAGTTCAGTCGTTCAGTCGTGTCCGACTCTTTGCGACCCCATGAGTGAGTAAGCTACAATAAATCCACAAACCTTGACCCTGAGCCAGACCTTCCTCTATTTGATAAAAACCAAGAGTAGAATGTTGATGTTTATCTTTCTTTACACCATTACCATTTTCTGGAAAGACATCTGTAAATCAGAAACTTAAAAACAGAACCAGATTGGCATGTGAGCTCTGTGAGAACTTGTCAACAGCTGTATTCCTCATGCCGAATATAGTACACGACTTACGGTAGCCTCTTGATAAATATGTAATGAATACATGAATAAACAGAAAAGAGGAAAGCCTAACATTGTGCTTTTCAATGAGAAAGTGCTCAAAAGATGAAAAAAAAAAAAATGGACCTCTGGTTCAAGACGGCAGAGTAGAAGTACCTGTGCTCATCTCTTCCTGACAAAGCACCAAAATTGCAACTAGCTGTTGAACAACCATTGACAGAGGATGCTGGAACCCATAAATAAAAAGATACCCACATCCAAAAAAAAAAAAAAAAAGATACCCGCATCCAAAGGCAAAGAAGAAGCCACAATGAGACAGATCCATCTTAAGGGTCACAGAAACCAATAAAACTAGTTGTTTTGAAAAAAAAAAGTTTTTTTAAAAAACGGATTTAAAGAAAGTTTTTTATGAATCTATTTTAGAAGAGGAGGAGTCACCTGATTTCCTGTTTGCATAAATTCAGATTTTCACTTTGCTTACAGTGAAGATGAAATGAGAAAGCATTCTCATTTAACAGAATTATTATTAAAACTTTTACAGGGGATAAAGCAAAACAAATCAAGGACGCCAAAACTCTTACAGAATCCTGAGATTATTGTAAAAAACTCAATTATCTATCATCTTGGGATCCATCAGAAAGCTGACTGCTTACATTTGTTTCAAATCGTTTGAAGTTTTGAGGCTTTCTGAAACCACTTATGGAGGTATCTGGTTACATTTTGCAAGTAAGGGTGACAAATTATTTTAATTTATGGCTCCGTAAAAAATTCCCCCCATTAAACTCTGCTGGTGCCAATGTCTCTCTTTCCCGCACTAAAGATCACCTGGCATTTCAAGGAACTCTGGAGTTATGATGGATTCTAATGAGTCAAATAAGCAAGACCTCATGAGAGTCAACCTTGCCTACCTTGTTTGCTATTGGCCTCATACCTACCTAATATGTTGTCTGGCACATAGTAAGCACTCAATAAGTTCAACAAAAAGCATCTTACTTATATCCTCTGCTATCCCTCTGGATTTCTGCTTAAAGTAAAACACATCCTACTTACAGACTGGTCAAGTTTTTGATGAGCTACTCAAGAAGCTATCATGTCAAATTACCAACTGTAGGCCAGGCACACTTACAACAATAAAATCACACGCATATTAATGCTCAGTGAAGGGACTCCTGGAACAGGGACCCGTGGATTCTTCAGGTGGACACAGCCCACTCTTTGTTGATTATGAATGCTGCCTCCAAGTCCTTCACTGACCTTGGAGGTGTCTTTTCCCTCGTTTGGGCTCAGTTGCCTCATTTATAAAACAGGAATCACAGAGCTAATATTCCTTGTTCCTCTGAGAGTTTATTGCAAAGTAAACTCAAGTCATTCACAAGGCCACAGTACCAATCCAATAAATAATTCATAGATGCTCAGCTAGTCAGAGTAGAAAAAACTGCAATGCAGTGATCATCATTTAAAATGGAAATTGCTGCTCACAATATTCATACCTATGATTTAAAATAAGCATGTCCGTGTGGGATATAATGAATTCTGTCAAGTTTTAAGAGGAAACGTGTTCTTTTTCCTTCTTTTTTTCTTTTAAGACTACAATGCCATTCCAATACCTGGTTCCAAGCATCATTTTGGATTATCCTGATATTCACATTAGACTTTTCCTAGAAGGCAATGTCACTCTTTTGTCCAGGAGGGGGTCTGGCATCTGCCACTTTTCTTGCCAGACTTTTTAATGGAAAACTCAAATGCCGCAGCATCCACACATCTGCCATGGGTCTTATATTTTGTTAGTAATATCTTAGTGCACAGTTCATTTCAAGCCAGTGATGGGAAGGAAGTCTTCATCCATGTGACTTTATGTAATTCTGTTACTGTGTCAACTTGCCAATCCATTGTTATCTTTGTGCTTTCTTTACACTATGTAAAATGTTGGCAACCACAGGATTACTCCTTATTTTTGGTGGTTGCCAGCATTCAGGAAGTGCTAAAAATGATTTTAGGCTGCCCTTTTTATTTTGGAAAAGGTCATTCTTATCCTCTGTCATTCACATTTGTAGAACAAATATATACACATACTTAAGGAGAGAGACAATAAATGATAAAACAGAGAGACAGTAGGAAGCAGACAGTCCAGCAGCATTATTAGTCACCAATGAACGGGGCAACCTACGACTCCCACACCAGCTGTAACACTGTGAATCTAAGCAAGCCGTTTTATCTGACGTCTTAAAATCTGAGTAAGGGGGCATCAATTTCTTCTCATTATAAGAGATTGTTAGTGAGGATGATAGGTAGCTCTGAAGTTCTGACTTCTGTACACAAATAAAATCAATACACAATTGGTGAGATAAGATACAGTCACTCAGACAGACAAAGGCTTCTAAGCCAGAGCCAGGCTTGCATCGATGAGATCAGGTGTGCTAATTAAACCTAAGGGAAAATGGACCAACCATAGGAAGGAGATCAGTGAGGCAACAGGGATCCAAGTGGACTGTGGTGGCTGTCCCTGCCAGGGACACTGAGGCTGAGGGGAGAGGTGGGTGTCCATGGGGATGTGCTTTTTGGTGCTAAAAGGCAGCTTGGGTGAAAACAACTAAGATTACCTGCTCTGCCTTGCTCTGCTTTCATACTCACTTAGCAACCTTCAGATAATTAATTGGATTTTTCTGTTATATCAGGGTGTAGAATGAAGGTGCCCTGGATAGAAAATGTTGCTTGCTTGATTCATTCATTCATTCATTCAACGAATATATATTGAGTGTTCAGTGTGTGCTAAATACTATTCTATGCCTTGAGTACAGACTCAGATCCCTGTCCCCAGAAAGCATATATCCTGGTTGGTGAAGAATATTATAACAAATACAAAAAATACACACAGTGTCAGATGGTAATAAGCATGATGGTGAAAAACAAAGCAGGGAAGGGGTGAGGGAGCGCTTCTCTTGGGACAGCTACTTCAAATATGGAACCTGGAAGGTCTCACTGCTAAGCTGGATAGAAGAGCTGAAGGAGGGACGCATGTGAATGTCTGAGAGAAGAGTATCCCAAGTGAGAGGGCAGGAAGAGGAGCAGGGCAAATGCCCTGAAGCAGTGAGGTGCTTGGTGCATCTCAGGAAGGCCATGGGGGCTGGAGTCGAGTGAGCCAGTGAGCAAGACGAAGAGAGGGGGCCAGAGGGACATCAGGGACCAGACTGTGACTTGACCCTTCCGAAGGCTGGGAAGGACTATCCCTCCCCAGACTTCCCTGGGGGTCCAATGGTTAAGAATCTGCCTGCCAATGCAGTGGACATGGGTTTGATCCCGTGTATCGATCGATCACTTATAGGGAAAATCCCATATGTCACTGGGCAATTAAGCAGCTGCACCACAGCTACTGAGTCTGTGCTCTAGAGCCTGCTGCTGCTGGTAAGTCGCTTTAGTCATGTCCGACTCTGTGCGACCCCATAGATGGCAGCCCACCAGGCTCCCCTGTCCCTGGGATTCTCCAGGCGAGGACACTGGAGTGGGCTGCCATTGCCTTCTCCAATGCCTGGGAGCACAACTGTTGAAGCCCGCATGCCCCAGAGCCCGTGCACCACAACGAGAGAAGCCACCACAATGAGAAACCCGCACACCACAGTGAAGGGAAGCCCCCACTCACTGCAACTAGAGAAAGCCTATGTGCAGCATCGAAGACCCAGCACAGCCAAAAATAAATTTAAAAGTAAAGAAATAAAGAAAAAAGAATTTCCCTCCCCGCCATGAGGATACCTATGATGATTTGGGAATTTATCTTTGCTTTCTACTTGTGCCTCCTGGAGTTTGGCTAGAGTGCATCCATCTCTATGAAACTAAGCCATTCTTGGAGTCTTTGGCATATTGAACTCTGCCTCTGAAAAGCTGAGAACCTGATTCAGAAACTTGGAGACTCCTCAGTGGTAATGTTCTTAGGGTGACCTACCAGGATCCCTAACCTTGTGTGGGTTCAGTCACCAAGTCGTGTCTGACTCTTTGTGACCACGTGGACTACGGCAAGCCTGGCCTCCCTGTCTCTCACCATCTTCTGAAGTTTGCCCAAGTTCATGTCCATTGAATCGGCGATGCCATCCAACCGTCTCATCCTCTGTCGCCCTCTTCCCCTCCTGCTTTCAATCTTTCCCAACATCAGGGTCTTTTCCAGTGAGTCCAGCTGTTTGCATCAGGTGGCCAAAGTACTGGAGCTTCAGCATCAGTCCTTCCAATGAATATTCAGGGTTGATTGACTGATTTGATCCTCTTGCTGTCCAAGGGACTCTCAAGAGTCTTCTCAAAGCATCACCCCATATATATTCAACAAATATATGAAATGTGAGCTCTGCACGACACAATGTGAGCAGTCATAATAGTCACTGCTTTAATAGTGAATTCTGAAGGTATGGAGATGGGGTTTACATGTAAATAAGGGCTATCAAGGACACAGAGTTGTTAATGATAAAGTTCATTTAAGGGTATTTATGGGTTTTAGATTGTGATAGATCTGGGCTTGAACCATGGAACTGACACTAGGTATGGAACCTTAAGAAAGCTATTTAAGTCCTTTGAGATTTTGTTTCTTTCACCTCAAAGAGAGGCTTTGTGAGAATGAAACTGAAAGGGTGGTTATTAGGATTAAACAAAATAATGTTCTCAATGGAAAGCACTGGTGTGCAGTAACATCTTCCCCTTCTCAATTTCTGCTTTGCATCGCATGACTCAGAATTGCTGCCCACAGGGAATCATAATGAAATCTTAATTAATCATCAATTTTGGCACCATAGGCTTCCAGCAACGTTCTTGAATGAGAGAGCTCAGGCTGTTTCATCAGAGGTGGACACAATCAGTAGTCCATTTGTGTGGTATTATACCCTTAGACCCTCCCACTTGCCTACAGAGCTGTGGAGGTGACATGAAATTATAATGTAAAGTACTCAACACAGTGCTTGGCCATTGTTCAGCCTTATGGAATGCTAATTTTTATTATTTTTATTCTTCTGTAGCTTTTGGAAAATTTTTGTAGGAATGCATGTGTATTAACTGGGCTTCCCTGGTCGCTCAGAGGTAAAGAATCCACATGCAGGGCAGGAGATACCTCTTGCACAGGAGACACAGATTCAATCCTTGGGTCAGGAAGATCCTCTGGAGAAGGAAATGGTAACTCACTCCAGAATTCTTGTCTGGGAAATTCCACATACAGAGGAGCCTGGCAGGCTACAATCCATGGGGTTGCGAAAGAGTCGGACATGATTCAGTGACTGAACAAAAACAATAGTATATATTAATGATGCTATGATAAAGTAAAAAAGGAAAACAAAACTATATGAGCAATAGTGACTTGTTTTTTATTGATACTGATGGTGAGCAGCAGCAGCAGATGGTGAGCTGAGGATCTTTCTTCCTTGAGTCTGAATATTGGACAATAGTTGAATGTGAACTGAGTACTGTGACACTTAAGATTTATGTCTTTTTTTGACTAGGCTACCTTGTTATTCAATCAAACTCTAAAACTACCGCAGGAAAATGGATGGCTAGTGGAAAGCCACTGTATATAATACAGGGAGCTCAACTTGGTGCCCTAAGATGACCTAGAGGGGTGGGAAGGAGGCTCAAGAGGGAGGGCATATATGTATACTTATAGCTGATTCATGTTATTGTACAGCAGAAACTAATACAACATTGTGAAGCAATTATACTCCAATTAAAAAAAAACAACACCCTAATCTAGGTGTTGCTATGGAGGGATTCTGTAGGTGTGACTAGCATCTACAGTCAGTTCACTTTAAAGAGATGATCCTCAGTAATGTAAGCGGGTCTCATCTGATCAGTTGAGTGGACTTAAGAGGAAAATGAGGTTTCCCTGAGGAAGAAGAAATTTTATCTCAAGATTACTGAATCTTAGCTCCTGCTTGAGAGTGTCTAGATTAAGAGCCTACCCTACAAATTCTGGACTTGCCACCCTTACAAACTCATAAGCCAATTCCTTGAAGTAAATCCATGTGTATGTGTATGTGTATAGGTATACGTATGTATACGTGTGTACTCCTTACTGATTCTGTTTCTCCAGAGAATGCTGACTGATAAAGGTACATACAAAGGCTCCTTCATTCTTCTTTTTCTTTTCTCAGTAATTCTTTATGATGTTTCATTTGCAGGATGCAGTTTTACTAAAATGAAACTTGAGCGGCTGCAAACTGCACAGTCCATTTCTTTTGGCCTCACAATTTCTGTCTTGGCCTGAGCCAGGCAACCTGACCCTGGAAGAGGGAGATCACCTGTACACTGATCGCACCTGGCATAGCCTACCCATGAGGTCCATGGGGGCACAGCACCGGGGTTCTGGGGGGACAATAGAATGAGCATAAATGCCAAGAGAATAATTTATCTCTAAAAATACAGACAAATCAATAGTGTACAGAGTGGAAATTGGTTGGTTTTGCTACTCTTTGGGTATGAATTCAGAGCACAACTGGGATAAAAAGCTCTGTTTTCTAAGAGAAAATATATTTATGCAGTGATGGTCGTCCTGCAATTTCTAGAATGAATGCACAGGAGGACAAATTACCATGAGAAGGGATATTACTAAGGGTGTTAAGCCTGCTTTCAGTTTTTGCTAGTCTGTCCATAATCACATGGAAACAATCCCCTGGTGAAATGTGAGACAAAATCTATGACATCATCTGAATTTAGTTGTCATTGCTCTAAGATAAAACTTGGGGACAGTTGCCACTTTCATTTTCTTGTCTCCCAGTTATTTTTTTCCATTTTATTTCTTTTCTTCATCGTAAAGCATTCCTTACAACACTGTCAGAATTTGAACAGAACCATCTTTTATCTAATTTCTGATTTGCCATTTTGTGATATTGTGGTTTATGATAAGAAATATCGATTTGGTCTTCATCCCTAGTTTTGTCTCAGAGCTCCTAAAACCCTTAAATTTCGTAAGTGATGATAGCAAAAAGGCATCCTTTGTTATGTTAATGGGTGACATTTGGACCCCGTCTAAGGTCAGGAGCTGGATACCAGGAGAACCAACCATGTGATTAGAGGGTTGGAACTTTCAAGCCCTGCCTTCCCCACGTCTGGGAAAGAGGGAAGGGCTGGTAATGGATTTCAGTCACCAAGGGCCAATGATTCATGCATTGTGCCTATGCAATGAAGCCTCCATAAAACCTCAAAAGGATGGAGTTGAGAAGAATTTAGCGGTTGGTGAACAGGCAGAGATTTGGGGAGAGTGGTGTACCCATAGAGTCCGTGGGAGTTCCATGTCCTTTCTCTTGTGCACTTCTTCCATCTGGCTTTTCCTGTTATATCCTTTTATAATAAACCAGTGATCTTGTAAGTGAAATGTTTTTCTGAGTTCTGTGAAGTTTTCTAGCAAATTAATCGAATCCAAGGAGGAGGTCATGGAACCTCCAACCTGTAGCCGATAGATTGGAAGCATAAGTAGCAACCTGGGCTAGTGGCTGGCATCTGAAGAGGCGAGGGAAGCAGCCTTGTGGGACCAAGCCCTTACCTGAGAGGATCTGACACTGTATCCAGGCAGGCAATGTCAGGATTGGGTCGGGCTGTAGGACACTGAGCTGGTATCCAGCACGTCGCTTGGATGGATGGGGAAGCCTCTGTTCACACAAGTCAGATATCGGGTCCAGGAACCCCAAACCATTATCTTCCCGTACATTTGTCATAACCAAGCAGCCATGATATGTACTCTTTAGCCAGATTTTTATAACTTCTTACAAATTTGGTTATTGATACCTAAGCAATGGCAGGGGAAATATATTTCTAGAAGAAACACAACCTGGAACATAAACCTGCATAACCTGCTAAAAGCCAGGGACCAGTGAGTGGTTAATGAGGTACCAGCACCTCCTGGAGGCACTTAATGGCCAAGATGGGCCACTTTTAGGGTGGAGGCAGCCTACACTGTCCATGAAAGCTCAAGACTGAGCAAGACAAGGTATTTGTCCATAGATAACAGGAATATCGAAAAACAAAACCATAATCTCTACCTTCCACATCTCTATTTCATAATTCTTGGAATGCTCTACTTTCCCAGAATTGCTTTCTAATTTTAACCTTGATTTACTTTTGATTATTCGAGTCACTCTTGTATTTTTCTACAGTCATTCCTCTAATTTGTTTCCTTTCTGCTGTGAATTTCCTGTATTTCTCTCGCCTCCTCTTCCCTTTCCACTTTTACCTCTTCTTCATCTTATTCTTTGACTTTCTGTTACCCGTTCTTAATTCTTCCTCTCCCACTGATCTGCTGTGGCTTAAATCACTGCCAAGCTGCTTTAAAATCACCCAGTGACTGACATTTTCTCCCTGAAAGCAGAGGGATTTGTGACTGTGGAAAACTAACTACAAAGACCCAACACATTCAATTTTCAGCGCAATTCTTTCCTTTCTTCTGTGGCGCTTTTGCCTGGGATTAGAGATGGACCGCTTACTGCAACTCACAATGGCAAAGCCCTCCAGGCCTGACTTCTTAGCCCTGTGAGTCACATGGCAACGTGTATCTGAGCCACTATGTTTACACTGATTGCTAGAATTTTAAAACTGCCCTTGACTAGGGAAAAAAAAAAACAAAAAAACTTTAGTGTTTCCTGGAAAACAAAGTAGTATTATTTCACAGTGTGATGACCGGACTCACTCTTATCCTTGGACCATTCCTTCTTCCTTCTCCCTCTTCCCTTTCATTTTTTACAGCATGAAACAAAAACAGATAAATGGGTTCCTAGCAGAGGGGTGAAGGAGCTTTGTCATCCTGACCGACTCCACCAGAAATGATATTTTTACAAAGGGATGAACAGTAAAATAGGTCCATTTTTCAAGACTCCACGATTTTGTCATCTGGCATTAGGAAATTGTAGATTGTCACACACACACACCAAATTCAGTTGTTTCTGAGAGATTTCACGTTAGCTCTTCGCAACACGTAAGTATAAATAACATACGTTTTGATTATTTGAAATCATTCTTTCGGTTAAATTTGGTCACAAATTCACTTTACCTTTTGGTGTTTCTTGCAGAGCAGAGGCACATACCTCAGTGATGAAGTGCTCAATGTTCATCTCTGCCATATAGAAGGATCTGGAAGATGATCATTATCAAAGGATACTTGTGGTCAAAGCCATACCACATTCTGAAGAGCCAGGCACTCTCTGATTTTGTCGTGCTTTTGCCTAAATTATTTGCTTCCTGGAGAAGGGACAGTAGAAGAAGTCATTAGAGAAATGATCAATATAAAATACCAACATATCAACATTAATATATAGTATGTATTTAGTATATTTTAACTATATATCAAATTAAACCACTTAAAAAACAACTTTCCAGGTAGAGGCATTTTTATCTAAATAGTGAAGCAGCTGCCAAGCAATTAGCTTATAGATCTTGCCATATGGATGAGACTCTTGTGGCATAATTCAACATTTACTTTTCTTAATAATCCCTGTTTTATTAAACAGCTTAGAAATGCCACTTTTTTGACACCAATAAAAATGATATTTCTGTCAGATTGCTGTTGTGGGAATTTGGCAGTTAATTCTGTCAAATTTGGATGGTATTTATTTATGATTTACCAAAAGGTCAAGACTAAAGGGCTAACAGTCTAATCATTGTTAAACTAGTTTTCATTCATTTTCTTTTTGATAGATCATTACCAAAGGCTCTGGTTAATTTTTTGATATCTTTCCCTTCAATTCTGAAGTTTTGAAATAGACATTCTTGTTAAGAAGCCTATAATAACTGAATGTGTTTATCTCCCAGCCCCCTTGCTTCCTGTCTTTTTTCCAAAAGGACCACAGTGGGAGGGACAAAGAAAAGGAATTAAGAAGGACAAAAAGCATTTAGTGGGTGATTATGAACAGTAGAGGATAAAAATGTGAGAAAAAGGGAAAAGGTGAAAATTTTTTGTGAACTTTATACAGGTAGATGATAATGAACATTGCAGTGTGGTATGAAGGAGATTCAGTGACATTTTATCTTTTTCTTTGTATCCCATTTCACATATTAAGAAAAGAAAATTCCGGACTTCAATCAGTTGCAGTTATCTCCATCATTAAAAGCATTTATATATTAAAATGGATTTCATTGCTTTGTTTGGACCCTTGGTTTCCATCTCCAAATGGTTTCAAGAGTTCACAGTCCACTAGTAAGTGAACGTTCTCAAGAAATCAGGATGCATGGAAGACAGTGACAAACCACTGGCTGCTCCAAAGCCAGCCTTTAGATTAATCTAAGTTAATTTGCTTCATTTAATGTATTTACTTTTTATTCCTCTCTCCAGACAGTACCACTGATGGTTAATGATAAATAACTGAACATAATAGGCTGTATTCTGCTTCAAAACACATGTCACAGCAGGTGCTTCAGTTCCATGCCTCACAAACAAAATGGGGATGTAAGAAAGCTTAAGCGTGATCCCTTTCTAGGTAGCCATCAAAATCTGTCTAAAATGATTGAAACAGAAACTCAACAATAAAATGAAAACCCAAACTGGCAGGCTTTCTCATTGGTGGTTGAAGATCTCTGATTTCCAACATTGAACAGTTTCCTAAATAGCATTCCTCAGCATGCCACTGTTCTACGTGATGTTGATGGAAATTCTGTACTAATCATTCAGGAAAAGGTGGGTTTGAGCATGTTAAGTAGGATTGCTATTTACAGAAATTTTTAGAATCTTTCATTTATAAGTGAGCATTGTAAACTTTTGAGAGGGAAGCTTTTCTCAAACTTACCTAACCACATGCCCCATCCCCAGCTCCTCAGTGGGACATCCATGATCTTTCCATGGATGTTTGAGTTCCATAGATTTGTTTTCTGATACACCTGGAATGCCATGCCCTGTTATCTAGAGTTAGAATTTATTCATTACATTTCCAGTAAAAGGAAACCAGGGTGTCCAATTCAATTTCCATTCTTCCCTGAACTTTTCTCTAGCTATTTCTACCATGCAAAAGGTGTCAGATTTGCAAAGTTGTTGCTATACTTAGTGTTTTCTTCATCATCTTGGAACATTTGCAAGCTGTTTCTGAGTCACCATCTCTCAAACAGGTCAGCAGCTGGGGCACAGCTGGGAGAGTAAAACTGTTCTCCCCAAACTAAACTAGGTAGAAAAGCTCTGGGCCAACACTGGGGAGTTCTTGCTTGCTTTCTTCTTTCTTTTTTCTTTTTTTCTTTTTAAGAACAACAAGGAGTTACAAATTTAATCCATCAAGAGGCATAGTTAATTTTGATAGCTAGTCTAGTCAAGGCTATGGTTTTTCCAGTAGTCATGTATGAATGTGAGAGTTGGACTGTGAAGAAAGCTGAACGCTGAAGAATTGATGCTTTTGAACTGTGGTGTTGGAGAAGACTCTTGAGAGTCCCTTGGACTGCAAGGAGATCCAACCAGTCCATTCTGAAAGAGATCAGCCCTGGGATTTCTTTGGAAGGAATGATGCTAAAGCTGAAACTCCAGTACTTTGGCCACCTCATGCGAAGAGTTGACTCATTGGAAAAGACTCTGATGCTGGGAGGGATTGTGGGCAGGAGGAGAAGGGGACGACCGAGGATGAGATGGCTGGATGGCATCACTGACTCAGTGGGTGTGAGTCTGAGTGAACTCTGGGAGTTGGTGATGGACAGGGAGGCCTGGCGTGCTGTGATTTATGGGGTCACAAAAAGTTGGACACGACTGAGCAACTGAACTGAACTGAACATCCACTGATGACAAGATAGTCATTGAAGAAAACTGATAGAAAGGAGTTAAGCAAATTTCTGTTTTTTTATTTGGTTGTTTGTTTCTAAGTTAAGGTGAGCTGCACAGTGGTGAGCTTAGCTGGCAGTTAGGGGCCCAGGTTTCTAGCCCCCACTCTGCAGTAGCCCAGTTGAATGACATTTGCAGTAATAGTCCTCAGCTATGGAATGCTCATTAATTCCTAGGTAGTGTGTTGGTCACATTATCCAGTCATTAACTTTTTCAGTCATTATTTTTCAGTTTTTACAACAATCCATCAGTGTAAGTTGTGTTATACCTATTTTACAAGTGAGGATCTAGTGAGACTCAAAGAGAAGAGATGAGTCCAAAGTCACACAGCGAGTAAGCTACAGAGCTAGAATTTGAATGTATGACTCATGGATTCCAAAGATGATGTTTTAACAGAAACAGACTCACAAACTTAGAGAACAAATTTTTCGTTGCCAGGGGGAAGGAGTGGGGAAGGGATAGTTAGGAAGTTTGGGATCAACATGTACACATTGCTATATATAAAATGGATAACCAATAAGGACCTACTGTATAGCACAGGGAATTCTGCTCAATTTTACGTGGCAGCCTGGATGGGAAAGAAGTTCAGGGGAGGATGGATACATGTATATGTATGATAGTATCCTTTACTCTCCATCTAAAACTATCACAACATTGTTAATAGGCTATAATCCAATACAAAATAAAAAGTTAATAAAAAAAACAAAGATGATATTCTTTCTGCTGGTCTCTCACTCAGCCTTTAAATGTTGAAAAGAATGTACATTGCTTGATAAGCTATTTGGGTTGCAGTCTCCTTGTCTATAAAATGAATTGAGGAAAATAGATTGACTGGTTTCTGAGGTCCTAACCATATGGAAAATACTGTATTATCATTAATGACAACAACAATAACAGCTGACACTTCTTGAACAGATACCATGTACCAGACACTATTCAAAGTGCTGCTTATATATTATTATTCCCACTTTACAGATGAGGAAACTGAGGCAACTGTGGCACAGAGAGGTTTCCAACCACACTTGTGGCTTCTCAGCAGTAGCCAAGATTCTTATCGTGGGGTCCTGGGGTTAGTGAAGAGCAAACTAGAGCAAATGTCTCAACCCAAGGTTGAGACAGAGCAGCTGTATAAACCCCCAAACATAAATAAAATGCATGGCTCCTCTCAGGTGGCTGAACCACTGACATGTCAGAAAGTATCTGTATAGAAACGTAACTTTAGTGTTACAAATTTCTTTAGACTCCTAAATTTCAGGGGTTTCTCAGGGTCTTAGAAACCCTCCCTGCCTTTCACTCCCTTTTCCATCTCCTTTTCATTTTAGTTTATCTCCTGAGGGGAATATCAGAACTTACAAATGTTCCTGAAAGAATTTATAATCTATTTCTGGCAAATCTTCCAGAACTATTTTTTTTTTTTTTTTGCCAGCTGATGAGAGCAACACATACTAGATGGTATTTTGGGAAAAAGTGTTAACACTTATAATCTATTTTTCAAACTTTAATTTACTTGGGATACTGGAGATGTTAGTCATTTCACTACTTTGTAGAGAAATAAACTGGGTTCCATTAGAATAAAATATAGAACATGTGTTTCCAGGTAAGGAAAATACCACTGAGGACCCAGCATTGACTTTTTCTGCTGATCTGAGATAAAATGTTCAGAGTATGTCTTAAATATCTGTTGGCCCAGTTCTGGATCCATTCATTTATTTCTCTGAAGTTATTGATGACTTAATAACTTGGTTATGAAAGGCCATCAATAAATGAGGAGAAATAAATGAGTTAGTCCACTATGTGCTCTGCTTGTTCACTGGGGGTTGAAGATAAATGTTCCAAGGGAAGGCCAGCCTTTGCAGCCACCCAGGAACATGAGAAGTATCTGATGAGGCAGCACAGAGGGCAAGCGCCTGGGAGGGCCCAGATGGGCAGAGGACAGCAGGTAGCATCAATTTACCTAGATTATTCTGAAGCTGAGATCAGATCACACCCCAGGACAATGGATGTGAGCAGTCATCAGAAAAATCTGGAACATGGTGATATTTTCTTTATTGCTAGCAATATATCTTCTCTCCTGAGTTCTTGGATGCCAGAGAGGAAGTGGCACACATGTTGGAACAAGCAGAGGATCCAGAAACTGAAGACCAAGATTTGAGTTCTCTCGACTGTCTCCCATTCAATAATAATGATACACTTTCCAACTCTGAGCCTCATGTTTCACAGCTGTAAATGGGAACTGGAGATTCAAGGGCATTGAATCTTAGCTTTTATTTGCCCTTGATACTTCTAAGAGGCAGAGTGTTTGATATATGTGCAATTTCGGGTTCCTTTATTATCCTCTATTTCTGGGAAAACGCACAAATGACCGGGGCATTTGATCTCTTTCCTTTTTCTCCTTAAACAAGGGAATAGATCGGGAAGTGGAGGAACACAGGAGGGAGTGAGTAGTTGTCTTTTAAGTGACCCCTCTAGCAACACCCTAGAGAGGAAGCAAGAGGAAAATTATGAAGGTACTCTTTGTTTTATGCTTATTTGGATCCCTGAGAGAAAACAAAAGGCTCTGGCAAGAAATCTTTGAAAACCAGACACTGAAGCAGGAGGGGATTGTTTGCTGTATTAACCTTAGTGAGAAAGAACTAAGCCAATGTAAATGCATTCCTCTATCAATATTCAAACGAGGGACCTTTGCTAAGTGAACCAGATGAACCTCTGCTCCGGGCTAATCTTATGGGATTGCTCCTCGCTTCATGGGGATTCAGCGGATTAAGAGAGAGAAGATTTTCCTTTCTATTTCTCAAGATTTCGTACTCAATACTAAAGTCAACGGAGGTTGTACAGAATGATGACAATGACAGGTAATTATCATAATAAGTCTGTAGGGTTCCTTATGGTTCCAGAGCACTTTTTCCAGTAGTAAGTGTGAATGGAATTTGATAGCAGTACTTTTGCCCTACCATCTCCCCCAGTTTGGAGTGTATTCATGTGATAATTTCAAATTTATTGCCTTGATTTTATGATAACCAAGGAGAGGACTAGAGTCTCTGTCCCTAAAGGGAAAGATTTCTGGGTTCTAAAGAGGGTGGGCATATACAGTTGAGGGGGAAAAAGGAAATTTTTTTTCAAATTTATGTTTTAAAAAGTAAAATTAATTCTTAGCCTCCACATAGAAAGTATTTTATGCAAACATTTCTACCTTTCCCACACCATGATAAATTCATAAATGTTCCCAAGAAGGTATAGTCAGAAAATACATGCTTAGGGAGAAAAAAAAAATGAAGGAAACAATCAGACAAAGATGAATAAAACTGCCAGGAGGAAACTTAGACAACACAGATATATGACCAGATGGGCTAAACTCATGGTTTCACTACCACAAAAAAAGGATGGGGACTGCTTCAAAAATAATTTTGTCTGTACAAAGGATTCAAGTTAATTCAGTGAAAATAAATTGTTTGGCTCAGGTAAATATAATACTTTGGTGATTTAAAAATATATATTCACAAACTCTTTGGTACCTATTCCTTTAAAAGATGGAGACTTTCTCCCTTGCAGTGTGATCAGGGGCAAGTGGCTTATTTTTCTGAAACTGTTGTATTCTCTGTGAGATGTGGATGCAATACCTACCTCATAGGGCTTCCATGAGAAGCCTTATGTTTCATAGTGCTTCACAAATTGTCCAATAAATAGTAGACATGAGTTTAAAAAAATGGAGACTAATTTCCCTTCCTATTGAGTGTGGACCATACTTAGTGACTCATTTTTAATCAATAGAATGGAGCAGACGGGATGGTGATATCCAAGAGTAGGTCATAAAAAGGCATTGTGGGCTCCTCCTTGCTGTCTGTCTTGAAGCACTGGAGGGAAGTCAGCTGCCATATCGCGAGGACACTCAAGCAGCTCTGTGGAGAGATCTGTATGGAAAGGGCCTGAGTCTCCGTGAAGAGTTAGCAAGGAACTGAGGCCTCTTGCCAACATGCAAGTGGATCCTTCAGCCCCAGGCGAGCCTTCAGATGACTAACTCTGGCCGACATCCTGACTGCAACCTCAGGAGAGACCCTGCACCAGAAACACTCAGCTAATTTGCTCTCAAATTCCTGACCCATAGAAACTGTGAGGTAATAAATGTTTGTTATTTCAAGCATCTAATTTTTGGGACAATTTGTTGTGAAGCAGTAGAAGCCTGATACAACTACATACTACTAATAGAATTATAAGTTCTACAAGTAAAAGGCACTGGAGTTGAAAAGGTACTTTGGAACAAGAAGATCCTAGCTCATGCTATCCCCCAATGACAGAACTCCAAATCACAAACACCATAGCAAGGATAAGGGTCTTACATTTAGACTTGTGATTTGAGTGCTGGGAAAGATTGAAGGTAGGAAGATAAGGGGATGACAGAGGATGAGATGGTTGGATGGCATCACTGACTCTATGGACATGAGTTTGAGTAAGCTCCAGGAATTGGTGATGGACAGGGAAGCCTGTTGGACGTGACTGAGCAACTGAACTGAACTGAACAGAGTGTTATATTTTTGCCTGAAAACGAAATGAAACAGAACAATGTTTCCCTGAACAAAACTATTTTCAAAATACATAATGGCTGATAGAATAACTGGTACCATAAATATGTAATAGAGTTCAGGCAGCAAAGGAGTGTGATCCTTGAAAGAAGGAAAACAAATGAAATGAGCCCTATCTTCTTCTTTTGTTCTCCCAGGAGGCCCTTTCCCAATGGTAGTGTGAAGAGGCAGAGTCCAAGCAGAGAACAATGCAAGCTGAGAACAACAGTTTCATGAGCTGTGGAACCAGAAGCTGAGTTTGGGTATTGTTGCAGTGGCTGGAATTTTTATGTTGTCTTGGGAAAGTTGGTTTAATTCTTGGAACTCCAATTTCATCCTTTATAAAATAGGGTTTAGGACTTGCCTGGTGGTCAACTGATTAAGAATCCATCTGCCAACACAGGGGACATAAGTTCGATCCCTGGTCCAGAAAGATCCCACATGACGTTGGGCAACTAAGCACATGAGCCACAACTACTGAGCCCCTCTGCAGCAACTAGCGAAGCCCACAGGCCCTAGAGCCCATGCTCTCCAATAAAAGAAGCCACTGCAAAGAGAAGCCTGCACTCTGCAGCTAGAGATTAGCCCCTGCTTGCCACAACTAGCGAAAGCACATGCAGCAACAAAGATCTGGTGCAGCCATAACTAACTAAATAAAAGCTTTATTCTTAAAAAAGTGAGGTTTATAATATGTATGTTGATTGGTCAAGTTAGAGAGTAAATGTGATTTTATACATGGTGCCTAATCACTAAATAGTAGCTACCATCTTCTGCTGCCTCTTCCTTGTTATTATTTTTGCTTTGTAAAGCACGAAATTATAGAATCTGCAGGTAAGACATATATGTATATACGTGGAATTTAGTCTTACTCAGTCAAAATAGTAGTGGGTAGGTGGTACTCTTTTCAGTGTATAAGCATGAGTAAGTAAAATCAAAATAAATTCAGTGTTGGCCCCAGAAAAACCCAAGATACTTACTCTGAAACAGTCATTTACCTTTTTCTCACAGAACTATAAGTTGCAATAACATTAAAAACAAATAAACAAAAACTCTCATATGGATCAGATCAATTTTAGAGGCTTCCGAAACCAGGGATCAAACCCGGGTCTCCCGCATTGTAAACAGACGCTTTACTGTCTGAGCCACCAGGGAGGTCTCCCACATTGTGGATTGTCAGCTGAGCTGCAAGGAAAGCCCAAGATTACTGGAGTGGGTAGCCTTATCCCTTCTCCAGGGTATCTTCCTGGCCCAGGAATTGAACTGGGGTCTACTGCATTGTAGACGGATTCTTTACCAACCGAGCTATCAGGAAAGCCCTTTTAGTTCAGTTCAGTCACTCAGTCATGTCCGACTCTTTGTGACCCCATGAATCGCAGCACGCCAGGCCTCCCTGTCCATCACCAACTCCCAGAGTTCACCCAAACTCATGTCCATTGAGTCAGTGATGCCCTTTAGAGGCTAGTATTTTATTTCTGAAATATTTGTTGGTATGTACCATGGGATTCCCTTTCTATGAGGCCAACTCCAATAGCAAGTATGAAAAAATATTGATGATTGTTAAATCTGAGGGACATACTTGTGGGACTCTTTATTCTGTTTCCTATAAGTTTGTTAGAAATACTAGAAAATATTTACAAGGTAAAATTAAATATTACTTAATGACTAGATGACCCTACCATCTGTTAATGAATCTCTTTCCCTCCTGAACCTACTTGTATTTCCAGTCTTGTAACTCCAGATGACTCTGAGCACTAAGTGTCAATTGTGCAGAAGAACAAGTACTTTTATTCTTCTCCAAATGAGCTTTTTCAGATTTAAGGGTGTTCTAGGTTATGGTTTTCTGGGATTTGGCACACAGGTCTTTGTTCACCTGATTCACATGCTCCATATTTTTAAAGAGACTTTGTTGTAGCCCTTTGTGCTAGTCATTTCTGCTGGAGAAATCCTGATTCTTTTAAACTCCCTCTGCTCATTGAAGCTGCCTTTCTCTGGACCTTTCTCAGCTCTGCTTTGACTTCCTTAAGCTACAGTGACAAGAACTGATCTACCCAGGTTACACACAAGCATAAATGACAACCAAAATCAGAATTTCAATAAAGGGATTTTCAGAAGCAAAAATAAAATTGGAAGTTAGCCTTAAGAGAGCACATAGAGGCACAAGCAGAGTGTTAAAAATAAAGTTATATCTGAAAAGAAAATTAACCTCCTTGTTAATTGTTGACAGTTAATTGTTAATCAGTTGACAGGGCTTCCTCAGTGGTAAAGTATCCACCTGCCAAAGCAGGAGTTGTGGGATCAATCCCTGGGAAGGGAAGATCCCCTGAAGAAGGGAATGGCTACCCACTCCAGTATTCTTGCCTGGGGAATCCCATGGACAGAGGGGCCTGGAGGGCTGTAGTCCATGGGGTCGCAAAAGAGTCAGATAATTTAGCAACTAAATAACAACAACAGTTGGCAGAGTTGGAAATGGAAGAAAAATGAGTTTTTAAAAAAGTTGGTTTAAGTTCCAAACCTGCAAGTTTTTGCTTCCATCACACACAGAATGAAATGAATCCACCACCATGGCCAGTGATCTGGCCCCTCTTGGTCTCTCCCACTCCTTCTCCATTTGCTTCCGCCTTGCTCCCTCAGCTCCAGCCACATGGTATGCCTGCGGTGTATGGAGCACACCATAACTCACTGTGACGTCATCCTGCCGTTCCCTCTGCCTGGCCCGTTTACCCAGAGCCTACGTGCACATCTCACTTCTGCACATTGTTCAGGTGTCTAACCAAAGGCCACTTCCTCAGAAAGAAAGCCAGCCATAGCCTCTCCTCTGTTGTTCCCCATCCTCTTCCCTGCTCTGTTGTTATTATTCTCTGAACTGACAGTGCATAGAGGTTTACCACTTTCTTCTCTGTGTCCCCCACTAGAGTGTAAGCTCTGTGAGGGTGAAGACTTTGAATTGGTAACTGATGCATCCTCCTCACACTTAGATGCCTGCCTGACATGGGTGGCTTGTACGAATGAATGAATGAATGAATGAACAGAGGCATGCACATCCATTAAGAGTGGAAGTTCTGGAACCAGATTACCTGGGTTTGAATTGTACCTCTTCTCACTATGTGTCCTTCAGCAGGTTATTTATATTCTCTGTGTACAGTTTCCTTATTTAAAATACAAACATAATAACAGCACCTACCCATAGGATAACCTCAGATATGCAGATGACACCACCCTTATGGCAGAAAGTGAAGAGGAACTAAAAAGCCTCTTGACGAAAGTGAAAGAGGAGAGTGAAAAAGTTGGCTTAAAGCTCAACATTCAGAAAACTAAGATCATGGCATCTGGTCCCATCACTTCATGGGAAATAGATGGGGAAACAGTGGAAACAGTGTCAGACTTTATTTTTCTGGGCTCCAAAATCACTGCAGATGGTGACTGCAGCCATGAGATGAAAAGACGCTAACTCTTTGGAAGGAAAGTTATGACCAAACTAGATAGCATATTGAAAAGCAGAAACATTACTTTGCCAACAAACGTCCATCTAGTCAAGGCTATGGTTTTTCCAGTAGTCATGTTGGACTGTGAAGAAAGCTGAGCGCTGAAGAATTGATGCTTTTGAACTGTGGTGTTGGAGAAGACTCTTGAGAGTCCCTTGGACTGCAAGGAAATCCAACCAGTCCATTCTAAAGGAGATCAGTCCTGGGTGTTCTTTGGAAGGAATGAAGCTAAAGCTGAAACTCCAGTACTTTGGCCACCTCATGCGAAGAGTTGACTCACTGGAAAAGACCCTGATGCTGGGAGGGATTGGGGGCAGGAGGAGAAGGGGACGACAGAGGATGAGATGGCTGGATGGCATCACCGACTCAATGGACAGGAGTTTGAGTGAACTCTGGGAGTTGGTGATGGACAGGGAGACCTGGTGTGCTGCGATTCATGGGGTCACAAAGAGTCAGACACGACTGAGCGACTGAACTGAACTGATACGTTTATCTGGGTAAATGAGTTAACACAGCTGAAGTATTAATATTCAGAAGTGTTAACAACAATAGTTAGCACTCTACAAATACTAGGATGATCATGAAAGATAGCAAGCAGGAAAAAGAGAAGCAATAGTGGTGGCCCTTCTTGGGTAGCAGGAATTTTCTATTGAACTAAGATGACAGGCATGGTGCTCCAACGAGTCTCATCCTTTCTGTAAGGCTTGTGATGCCAAGGACACAGCATCAAGTACGAGGAAAATTTCCTGTCAAGGGGGAAAGTTTGTCTGAGGGTGTTTTTATTTTTATTTTTTTACATTTAAGAGAAATAAATTTCACAGTTGCAATACCTTTCATTTCTTGAAGTGGCACATTTGCATACAGTGTATATTTAAAGTTTAATATCTGCATGTGGAACATGCTTTTTAAAGCTTCTGGGTTTGTAATGGGTAAGAACATAATACCATTCACACTTCCAAGGTGTTACAAGGCAAAAAGAAAAATCGTGACACGGTGGGGGCGGGGGGGGCGGTAGTCGCAGCTGCAAGTTCATGCTTTCCAAAGGCTATTTTACTCTCCAGAAACAGAGGAAGAGGAAATTCCTTCAAGGATATGTATATGTCATTACATATGCTTATTATTGATTTTGAGAGTGATCAAAATTATGATCAGTAATTGCCATAATTATCTGAAAATTTTAGCTTCTGGTAAGTTAAGAATAAGGCAAGCTTCCCTGGTGGCTCAGGGGTAAAGAATCCACCTGCCAATGCAGGAGATGCAGGTTTGTTCCCTGGGTTGGGAAGATCCCTTGGAGAAGGAAATAGCACCCCACTCCAGTATTCTGCCCTGGGAAATCCCATGGACAGAGGAGCCTAGCAAGCTACAGTCCATGGGGTTGCAAAAGAGCTGGACATGACTGAGCAACTGAACAAAAACTAAGAATAAAGTCTTTTTTTCAGAAGTTGACCAGTGCAAAGATACCTGTTTGTTAACGCAAGGCCAATGTAATAAAATGCAAACTGAGTGGAAAAATACAATCCTCCTGAGACTTAAGTTTACGGTCTATAGTCAGAGCAACAGATGCTGATGATAAGCAAAGAGCTGTCAGGAAAAATGAGGGCCTAGAGGTTTTTGACACATGGTTTGAAAAGTCCCCCAAACCCCCTTTGTCCAGGCTAAATGGCAGCTGCACGGGCACTGCGGTTTGTTACTTGTTGCCTGAGCCCACTGTTTCCTGTACTTGACATTGAAAATAAAAATTACTGCAAAGTGTGATGAAAACCTTTATCCAAAATGTAGTTATCTTAGTAGTCAAGCAGCATGAATAAGAACAATTCCAGGACACTTCTTAAAATTAAAACTATTTTTAAGCAGCAGAAGAGCAGGAGAAACCGTGCAAATTACATGGAAATTAGACAGCTCCTTACGTGTCCTCTACAGGAAGCCTCAAGTGAGAAAATTCTTTTAAAGCATTGTGGTCTGTGAAGCTTTGTACAGCTTAGGGAGTGAGTGCAATTTTTTAAGTATAATAACTTAGTATATTGCTGATTATTACTTCCTTTCCCCCCTCTTTGGCTACCAATGAGCTTACTTGTGGCTCAACTTTAGCAAGCATATAGGACCTTATGATCTTTTATTTATGATTTTTTTTTTTACTTCTCTGGTTTTCATCTTCCTGCTTTTATAAATTTTTTAAACTGAATTTTAAAATTCTTAAAAATATTTCACTATTATTTTATCATATGTGGTGGTATAAGCTGCTTCATCAAATTGTTTATGAGATAAGATGGTTTTAATGAGATTAAGTTAGGTAGTCTTCATAAATATAATTTCACTTGATTGTTTTAACAACCTGGAGAAGTAGACATTATTATCATTTGCGTTATATAGATAGGAAAATTAAGATTCAAAGATGTAAAAAGCTTGCCAAAGATCCAAATACCATACACTTTCCACTGTTGTTTAGTCGCCAAGTCATGTTTGACTCTTTTGCAACCCCATGTAGCCTGCCAGGCTCCTCTGTCCATGCAATTTCCTAGGCAAGAATGCTGGAATCGATTGCATTTTCTTCTCCAGGGGATCTTACTGACCCAGGGATTGAACCCACGTCTTCTGCATTGGCAGTTGGATTATTTGTCACTCAGCTACTGGGGTACAATTTTTACTGTATTATGTGGTATATCTCATTTCTCTAAGAACAACAAAAAGTACTTTCAACTGATTAAAAGTATTTTCAGGTAAGAATTATTACTAAATTAACAATGGTGTAAATGAGCAAAAATAAAATACATTGAAATTATAAAAGATAAAATTTAAGCTAGCAGATAATCTTACCAATAATTACATGTAACTATAAAGTATTAGCCAGTTAGTCAGAAGAAGATGAAGAATTTTCTTTGATCAATTTTCTTATTGTATCACTTTTCTTTTAAAGAAAAAGATATAGGAGAAGGACAAAACTTCGATAAAAGCTTTGCTTGAAAGTAGGAGAAGGGATTAGTTGACCTGCATGAGATAAAATGCTTTGTGAAAATCCTAACCAGGAACCCTTCCTGACAACTCATTATAGCCCACCAGTGTAAGGAGACAGTTTTGATCACCTTTCGAAGGTCAATACACTGGCCCTAATCCCAGTGTGCCGGTCACCCCTGCTGGGCTCAGTCCTGCAGTTAGGTGTCTTTTCTGGGCAATAAAGTCAGTGAAAACAGCACCAGCCTGACCTTGGAACACATGTGGCAGAAGAAATTCAAAGTGCATATGAGCCGGATCATTGCCAACTTAATTTTCCAGCCCTTACAGTAGAGCATAGCATCCTTCCTTCTTTGTGTGAACCAGGAAAGCGGCAGCACCTTGCCTGGCAGCACTAACCAGCGACGTCTCATTGATGTAATGGTAGGGAGAAAACGAGATCAAAGAGATGGATTCTTTTCAAATTCAGATAGGATCAGGACACGATTCATTAAGCAGCATCACTTATTTATGATGTTATTCTACCTGTGATTTCATGTCTGTCTACCTGCAATTTCAGCAAAAGGTGCAACATGGCTACAGAGTCGTTAACTTTGGGTACCAAGTAAAAAACAACTAAAGCGAAATTGCTAATGATAGACTTTACTCTGATGTTAGATTCAAGTCCAGAGTTTGGAGACTACACTTCTCTTACTTGAGGCAACAGCATGTTGTCCTGAACTATTTTCCCTTAGGATTTTCAGGCTGTGCTTCTGCAGATTTTTAATGTTTCTGTATTTCTGTATACCTCAACCTGATAAATGAGAAGTCACGCAGGAGAAGCAGGCCCATCTGTTTCGCACCCCACATGTGTTGAATGTGCATCAAATCAATTTCACTGAAATGACCACAGCAAGCAAGCTCCTGGGCAGGGATTTGAACTCCAGCCTGCCTGATTCCAAGAGCCATGCTTTTGCTCCCACATTGCACTTTCCAGGCTTCCTGAGGCCGCAAAGAGGGCACAAGTGTCTGCTGGTGATACAAAGCAGACTAGAGGTGATACAAACGTTATAGATACCCTGAATTCCCACGTATTTTATAGTCATCTGATTTGTTTTATCTGAGGAAACAGCCCCCTTTAGAATGGGGCTTCCTGGCTACGAAACAGAACAGCTCAGGTTGTTGTTCTCTATGCCTCTGCTTTTTTGACTTGCCTGGTGTGAGGAGGGTTCCTCCTTCTGATCTTCCTCCAGGTCTACACCAACCCTGTTAAAGAGAAGAGAGAACTGGTAAGAATCTTGTGCAGATGAGATGAGACAGTCTCTTAGGTCAGACCACCTGAACCAAAGAGAGTACGAATCAGAGGACTGGTTTGGCAGAAAACCCTCGTACCTCTCCGTGAATCCAAGGCACATCAAATAGATTTATGGGAAAAGGAGAGCTCGCACAGCTGGGCCTCTGTACAGCTGGCGGAACGGAGCACCGACAGCTGTTCCCCACTGCTGTCTTTCCCAGCAAGAGAATCTGGGAGCGAAGCCCTCAGGGAAAGACCTCCAGGGCCCCCAAACAGGGCTCCTGGAGGGAGGGCCACCTGCTTCTCTGGCAGGACTCACTGGCCACACTGCTTCGGGGATGTGGGGGCCCGGGCTGCAGCAGGCTTCCCAGGACAGAAACAAACAACAGAAAAGGTTTTTTTAGTTGCTTTATAATATTGTATTTAGGGGAAAATCTGATCTTTCGTCCAGATGCTCATGGAGGCTGGCAAGTAGGGAGGATCCAGGTTTGTGGGACTTATATGATTTAGGGGGCTCTCTTTAAGCAAATTAATGCAAAAATACAAATACAAAATGAGGTATGAAAGTGACTGTTTACAAAGAGAAAATAAATTGTAACACAATAAATAATTTTAAAATCTGTGCAACAGACATCTTGAAATCTATAAGATGTATAATGTTCTAATTAATTTACTGTCTGATACACCTCTAAAATAACTTTTCCTCCTGAGTTTTGCCTGTATACTTTCTTACTCTGTTTACATGATATAATGACATCATATAAGAGAGAACGGGAAGATGAGGTCGTCTTTCCTCCAGCAAGACTGATGGAAATTATTAATAATTGGGAGTCATTATAGCATGCTTCCTTACACAGACACACTTGCTGTGTACAATACCGCTAAAGATTAATACCCTGAAAAGACAAGATTTCTGATAAATTTCCCTTCAGGCGATTCTCATCAACACTACTACCCAGTGCATTTATCAGTGTAAGTGCTGCATGACTGAATATAAGTATTCTTGAATTTCCATTTTGACAGCACATTGATGAGAACGGAATCCTCCACTTGGAATTTTACACATCTCACAACTGGAAGAGTTTTCCGCAGACTAGTTCCTGGCTCAGGGCATTTCAAGCCTTGTTTTTCCTCCACTAACCGTACAGTTGCGAAGCCAGGTACCATAGAGCACATTCCACTGGGGCTCAGCCTCGTGGCTCTGTTCTGTGAGCGGTCCCTGCAGAAGGACCAGCAGTGACTTGCCCTTCACAGAGTGACAGCAGACCACAAAACCCCACTGAGTATAAGCTGAATGTATGCCCGATTCAGTTTCCCCTTGGTCAGACCCCCAGATGCCCAGGGCCACACCAGAGCCATCTGACCGGGGCGAAGTAAGCCTGAGAGGAAACAGTAGTAGAAAGAAACAGCGATCCAACCCCAACAGTGGTTAAACTCTATTCCTTTTGCAAACCTTACAAAAACATAGGACCCTGGGAACACAATGCTGGGGCTCTTCCCAGGGCCTTGGAAGGGCCGGAGCACGTGAGGGCCTGGAGCTTGAACTTCCTCTGCTCTGGGCAGTGGGCCTCTGCCTGTGGCAGGCAGGATGGGGTGGGGGGTGGTGGCTCAGGGCCTCAGCCACCTGCTCGAGCTCCGCCAGAGCCTTTCCTGAGAACGCCACAACCTCCAGCGCTTTGGAGTCTTTCCTCGCCCTCCTGCCCCCGGAAACTCTTCTTTGGTGCTCCAGTTCTGTTCTCTGGGTGGGGGAGGGGAGGCAGGTGGCAGGCACCAGTCCCGCAGATGTGCTAGCCTGTGAAAGGAAGGCCGCAGTGCAGAGGCGGCCGGTTTCAAACACCTCTGATTCTTCTAAGACTAGTGACCTCTGGGCCTGAAGGGCCGCTTCTCGCTAACCCAGGGGGAAGTGGGTAGCTGTTTACTGTGTGTGGAATCTTTAGGCTTTCAGGCAACTGGAAAGAGCCTCTGGTGGCGGCTAACCTTTGATTTTCTTAGAGTAGAAAGAGCCATTTGACCTGTTTTATTGAAGTTGGGGGAGAGAAGGATGAGGGGGAGAGGGAAGGGGGTCAGGAAGGAGAAAGGAGGGGCCTAGAGGGATGCGAAGAAGGGAGGGGGAGGCGGGGAGGTGGGAGGGGGAGGGGAGGGGGAGGGGAGGGGGAGAGGGGGGAGGTGGAGACCGGGAGGGGGCCCGGAAGAGGATAGAGGGGGTGGGATCCTGAGGAAAGGAGGAAGGAGTAGGGGAGGCGGAATGGAGGGGAGTTGAGGCCCAGCCTTCTGAGGTGAGTCTAGGCAATGAGCCTGCGGTGCGGCTGACCTGAGCCCAGCCTCTGTGAACAGTGGGCCCCAGGCCCCCCTTCTTGTGTCTCTGGTGGACCTGAGTTCTCTGCAGGAGCCTTTATTACTGAGTAAGTCTGAACCCCTCCCCAGCCCCAGGAGCTAACCAGCACCCATGCAGGCTGCGAACTGGACTGAGGGCCCTGAATTTTCCACGGCTGCATCTGTTTAGGGCCCCTTTTTTTCAGTTCTCTGTCTAGAAAACTGGAGGGAACAAAAGTCACATTTCACAAGAAACCCAACGTTTAAAGTCGGAGGCAGCACTGAGATTTTCCACTGACATTTAGGCTTTCCTCCCCAGCAGCCATCACAGTAGACCAGGCTAGTTTCAGTTATTCCAGAAGCCAGATGGAAGAGAGGAAGGAGAGGGGACAGTTTATGTCTTTCAGTTTTATGCGGGACTCCGTGAAGAGCATCTCGGGGGTCCAAGAGATCTGCTTTCTCAGAGGAAGAACATGTCTCCTCCCCACCTCCCATTTCATGGAAGCTCAGCATCTGCTCCTGAGGCCAGGCCTGCTGTCTTCCTTGCCTAGAGCAGACTAGACATCTCAAGGAACTTGGGTTTTCCCTGGTGGTTCAGTGGCTAAGAATCCACCTTCCAATGCAGGAGATGAAGGTTTGATTCCTGGATGAGGAGTCAAGATCCCACATGCTGTGGGGCAACTGAGCCCGCGTCCTCTGGAGCTCCCGAGTAGCAATCAAAGTT
Source organism: Capricornis sumatraensis (assembly GCF_032405125.1). Lineage (NCBI taxonomy): Eukaryota > Metazoa > Chordata > Mammalia > Artiodactyla > Bovidae > Capricornis > Capricornis sumatraensis. The sequence continues at coordinate 231,605,473 of NC_091069.1, read as the reverse complement.
CCTGAATGATGCAGTGTAGATCCTGTGTGCTGCAACTAAGACCCAACACAGCCAAATAAATAAATATTAAAAAAAGTCCCATGAGGCTTGAGGAAACAGAACCCTATGTGAGTGTGAGTTATTTCCCTTCTGGGGCAACTAGGAGAACAGAGAAGACGTGGTCCCTGTCCTCACAGGGCATACAGTTGGGTAGATCTAATTTTTAAAAAATCTGAAAAGTTTATTATAATTTAAGGGCTGTGAAGGAAAGGCACCAAAGAGTGAAGCCTTCTCTCACTGGTGATTTTGGCTTCTTTTGATAGGAATCTTGCTAAAATATATTACCTGGCTCCCTGCCTCCTTAAACACAGTGTGATGGGGGTAACTCGGAGCTTTACTGGAGGTCTCAGGATCGCCACCGGCCCCATAAAATCTAACACTCACTGTGTTATAATGATTTCCAAGAGGCAAGTGAACCTCTTTATGCCCATATTAAATGGTCCCTGGCTACTATTCTTTTTCTTTTTGAAACTCTTGTATCTGCCAATTAGATTTCCTGCCTGCAACAATATGTCAGCATATTAACTCTGTGCTCGCCTTTTTATTTTTTATATTTTTTTCATTATGGCTTATCATAGGATATTTTAAAAAATTTATTTGGTTTCTGCCATACATCAACCGTATTAGCCATAGGTGTATATATTTAGTATGACAACCTGAGGGTCAGATTTAGTACATTTTTTCTTTTTAAGTTTATAATACATACACATGTGTGACAATATAATATAATTGAAGCCTTCTAGAAGGGCTTCTGAGAGAATAGCTTGTCTTCTGCTACACCCTGCACACCCACAGACCAACTGTCCACCCCCACACTCCCCCGACCCCCATATTGCCTCTGAGGGCAGTTTTCTGCATTTTCTCGATTGTGATGTGTATACTGGCATCAGTGTGCATGGCACATACACACAGCATCCCCAGGGGTAAGCCAACATGCCAGTTGCATCTGTATCTCTTACTCTCTTCTTTGAGAAAGCAAATCAGAGTGTGCAAGTAACCCTGTAAAGGGTTACCCTTGAGTCCCCTCACTTTTATGCATAAGATCACCTACATGCTATGGGATTTTGAGAGATTATTAGAAAGAAGACACCACGTCACCCTGGCATGTGGCACCACATGTGTATACAGCAGCTCCCCAGGCGAGATCACGGGTGTGTGGGATAAAGGACAACCCCTGAGGGGATATCCTAGTTTCTTCAGCACCTTTCCCACAGCCTTGAACTGCCCTTTCTGCTCTTCTGACCTGGAGGCAGTGCCTCAGGGCTGGTAACTGGATGTGTCCTTGTTTCTGAGCCTCAGTGCCCAGTGTGGCCCCTGTGCTCTGGCCCTGCCTAGATCAGTGCCTCTTCCATTGACTGAACACTCTCTGTAAACTCCAGTTGGTGGCTGGGCCATGCTGGCCATCCCTGGCCATCTGTGATGCCTTGCCTCTTTTTCTGAACCTCCTCCTCCTGCCCTTCCTCTTCTGATCACCATCGTGAACTATCCATCTTGTTGCGCTAACTTCATTCAGACGCGCCATCACTTAAAGTTTTCACTGACTGGGATGGCAAGTAGCCGTACATCTTCTGTTCTGTCCTCTGCTTCCTGACAGAACCCCTCCTGGGGCACCTGTGATTGTCCTGCTGGCCCACCCTCTTTTCTCCTGAGGTTAGAGCCAGCCATGCGGCTAGCCAGCGCTCTTCAGGAGACAGCAGCCTTGGCTGGAATCCCAGACTCAAGGTCACCCTGTGGCCATTGAGGGGTGAGTGGACCCAGTTGTTAAGAGTTTCTTTGCTGTGTGACCTGCATTGCTCACTGCCTAGGTTTTCTGGTTAGTACAATGGGGATAATGATGGAACTTGCTTCCTAGGGTTGCTGTGTGTGTGTGCTTAGTCATGTCTGACTCTGCGACCCCATGGACTGTAGCCCACCAGACTCCTCTGCCCATGGGATTTCCCAGGCAAGAATACTGGAGTGGGTTGCCATTTCCTTCTCCTAGGGTTATGGTCAAGATTAAATGAAAATACTTGTAAAGTGTTAGCTTAGGGCCAGGTACCTACTGAGCTCTTAAGACATGTTAGCAGCTATTGTCCATGTTATTATTATTTACAAATAATCGTTCTTTCCAGAACCTCTTTATTGTCTGCTCATTTTTATCTTTTGGCTACACTGCCTGGCATGTGGGATCTTAGTTCCCTGACTAGGGACTGAACCTGCGTCCCCTGCACTGGCAGGGTAGAGTCTTAACCACTGGACTGCCAGGGAACTCCCTAGGTTATAATTTTTATTATTATCAGTGCTTTTAAAATCAGCGGGGCCAGAGCTCAGTACTGCCGTGCTCACTGCTCAGCCCTTCTAGTTCCTGATTCTGCACTGGGCAAACCTCTGGTGTAAACTAACAGCTACAGTGGAGCCACAGGTAGTGGCCAGGGCACAGCCGGGATTTCCGGTTTCACAGTAAAATATCAGTTCTATTTATGCAGCTTCCCACACTGGGAATTCATTCACAGTTTACTGCTAGACTAGGGAGGTGAGAAGGCAACAAAGAAGGAAAGGAAGGAGTTTAGAGAGCAAAGGGAAAGAAGGGAAGAATGAACAGAAAGAGAGCAAAGAGAAAGCAGGTAAAAAGGAAACAATACATTATTATAAAGAGTAGGTAACGTGCTATATGCAAAGTCACTTCAGTTGTGTCTGACTGTTTGCGACCCCGTGAACTGTAGCTCGCCAGGCTCCTCTGTCCATGGGATTCTCGAGGCAAGAATGCAGGTGTAGGTTGCTCTGCCCTCCTCCAGGGGATCTTCCCTACCCAGCGGCTGAACCCACATCTCTTCCGTCTTTGGTACTGGTAGGCTAATTCTTTACCACTAGCACCACCTGGGAAGCCCAAGAATAGGTAAGCTAGCGGATAAATAACCACAAAGGTACACTCAAGTTTAGAAGGGGAAGCTGAGGGTGGATGGAGGAACTACCACAGCCCAAGAAGATGTCTAAAAATATGGAGAATTGAATATAGAGAATATGAACAGCCAGTGAAGGATTAAAAAGCAACTAAGAAGACTGGTTAAAGTTTTATACCATGTTTTGCATTTTTGATGTAACTTTTAATTTTAAGCAAGTTGAGTGCTGCCTCTATGGTATTTAAATGAAAATGAAAATGAGCTTTGCACATATTCCCGGCTGTGCCCTGGAACATCTCACTCCAGGTTCCTCATTTACAGCAAGCATCCAGTGCTGTTTTCAGAGCCAAACACATCTCTGGGCATCCCTCCTCTCCCGGGGCACCTCCATTCTTTGGAGAGTTTTATTAGACATATTGAAGGCTCAGGATGCTCCCATATCCAATCACGGCAAAACGAATGCTCCAAAATTGGGTTTTTCCTTAGAGGGGAAGCAAGGTAAGTAACTAACAAAAGGCTCACTTTTCCCATTAAAGCCAACAAAATCCATTCTGATCCTTATCACTTAGCACCTCCGGAAAGGCAGTGAAATATTACCAGGGTTTACTCTCATTGTGTGAATTCCAATAGTCTTGCTGTTCAGTTTGGTTCTTTTGAGCACCCCCTCCCCCGCCCCCCCCCCCCCCCCGACCGCCCCGGTGGCTGACAGCGGCCAGGTGGTGGGAGAGGAGAAACCATTTCCTCTAAGAACTGTATTTGATGGCTGAATGTAAAAAAAATGACATTTTCAGTAAGGGAAGAGTGACTGGATATTGAGCAAAACAAATACGGCAGGACAATGAAGGAGTCTGAAAGACACCCGCTGAGGCTTGGAGACTATTGTGTAGCCATGGGAACATCACATGGGGCCCCAATCTGCTACTTCACCCCATCCCCACCCCATGTTATTTGAATAAATATTAGTTGGGCTTGTGTATGACCAAAATTAATATAATTAAACACTCAAATATTTTACATTGGTTTTGGGGAAATACAAAAATAGGCTAATATAATTGGAAAAATCCCAGTTCATTTTATTTTGTGCAGCACAGTAATTAGATGAGTTGGGAGTCTGTAGCCAGGCTCTGTAGGTTCAAATCTCACTTCTAGGATTTATTGCATTTATAATTTTGGGACAAATTACTTATCTCTCTAAACCTCAGCTTTCTCAGTTATAAATGAAGATAAATATATTTCAATGTATGGATTATTATAAGGATAAAATGAGTTAATACATATGAAGCGTGTAAAATGTTGGCTGCCACTTAAGAAGCACTTATGAAACATTAACTTATGTTCTTGATGTTATTAGGGAGAAATTGATATACCCTAAATTGAATTGTGGGGGTTCCCTGGTGGCTCGGTGGTAAAGAATCTGCCTTCTAATGCAGGAGATGCTGTTTTGATCCCTGAGTCGAGGAGATCCCCTGGAGAAGGAAATGACAACCCACTCCAGTAGTTTTACCTGGGAAATCGCATGGACAGAGGAGCCTGGTGGACTACAGTGCTACAGAGTCAGGCACGACTTAGCAACTTAACAACAACAACATATTGAATGGCAAATGCAGCATAGATTAAAACCAAGAGTAGATTGTCTATAAATCATAGATGAAGTGAAGCAAAGTGAATGTCACTCATTCATGTCTGATTCTTTGCAACCCCATGGACTATACAGTCCATGGAATTCTCCAGGCCAGAATACTGGAGTGGACCGACTTTCCCTTCCTCCAGGGTATCTTCCCAACCCAGGGATCAAACCCAGGTCTCCCACATTGCAGGTGATTCTTTACCAGCTGAGCCACCAGGGAAGCCCATAAATAATAGATGCTAAGATACATAAGTCAATGACAGGATTCCTGCCATCAATGACCCCAGATGTAATCAGAAAGACAGACATTGGAAGTAAAGAACTAAAGTACAGTGAGGTAGGCACTGTACACGGAATTATTGAAATTCATCAACAAAGAGTCCAGCCAAGATGGGTTATGAAGGGCTTGGGCACATTTCAAAGAGGAGTTGGATATTGAAAAGGGAGTGTAGTGTGAGTGCCTGACATTAAGATTTTGATTGTTGAAGCATCCATTTCTAAAGACATCTATCTTCAATAAACATATTGCCAGCTAAATGATACAGTTCCTAGCAAAACAACCAGTGAGGAATTAGGCTGCATCCACCCATTAATTTCCCTCTTTCAGAAAGTCTAGGATAACCCAGAGGACTGGACTGACTGCTTGAGTGACTCAGATTCTCTTTCCCCTGAATTCCTGCTTAATTAGCCAATAAAGAGTGAGCACCCCAAAACCCAGATACTCCATTCTCCGATCTAATAAAGGCAGAACCCCAGATCCCTATTCTCTCTCTGTCTCCCCATGACTTTGCTGTGTGGCCTCAGGAGTGCCACGTTTACCCTCTGAGCAATGAGTCTTGTTCCTTAAAGTTCCCTGATAGTCTCTGGAAGTGTGTGTTCTGCAATCATCACCGAGACCACAAGGGCTGGTCCAGCCGACACGTTGACCCAAGTAGGGGAAATGTCTGTGAGGTCTCTACGAGGGATATGGTGAGTTAGTGCCTTAGGCATCCTGAGCTCAGAGCATCACTATTCATAGACTGGGACCCACACCTCATGAGCATTTAGTGAAAGAGAGGTTGACGGAGGGCACTCCAGACTGAGGGCACAGCATGGGCAAAAGGTTAGAAATTTAAACAAGCAAAGTAGATTTGCTGCTGCTGCTAAGTCGTGTTAGTCATGTCCGACTCTGTGCGAGCCCATAGATGGCAGCCCACCAGGCTCCCCCATCCCTGGGATTCTCCAGGCAACAACACTGGAGTGGGTTGCCATTTCCTTCTCCAAGGCATGAAAGTGAAAAGCTAAAGTGAAGTCGCTCAGTCATGTCCAACCCTCAGCGACCCCATGGACTGCAGCCTACCAGGCTCCTCCATCCATGGGATTTTCCAGGCAAGAGTACTGGAGTGGGGTGCCATTGCCTTCTCCGAAAGTAGATTTAGGACATAGCAAATAACTGTACAAGTAGACTGTGAGAGTTATTATGTATGTTGAGGAGGGAAGAGTCACTCTGGGTGAAATCAGAAAGTAATTTGAGGCCAAATCGTAAAGGATATTGAATGCTATGTTTCAGTTCAGTTCAGTTACTCAGTCATGTCCGACTCTTTGTGACCCATGAACTGCAGCACACCAGGCCTCCCTGTCCATCACCAACTCCCAGAGTTAACTCAAACTCATGTCCATTGATTCGGTGATGCCATCCAACCATCTCATCATCTGCCATCCCCTTCTCCTCCTGCCTTCAATCGTTCCCAGCATCAGGGTCTTTTCAAATGAGTCAGTTCTTCACATCAGGTGGCCAAGATATTGGAGTTTCAGCTTCAATATCAGTCCTTGAATCAGTCCAATGAATATTCAGGACTGATTTCCTTTAGGATGGACTGGTTGGATCTCCATGCAGTCCAAGGGACTCTCAAGGGTCTTCTCCAACACTACAGTTCAAAAGCATCAGTTCTTAGACACTCAACTTTCTTTATAGCCCAACTCTCACATTCATACATGACTACTGGAAAAACCATAGCTTTGACTAGATGGACCTTTGTTGGCAAAGTAATGTCTCTGCTTTTTAATATGCTGTCTAGGTTGGTCATAGCTTTTCTTCCACGGGGCAAATGTCTTTTAATTTCATGGCTGCAGTCATCATCTGCAGTGATTTTGGAACCCCAAATATAAAGTGTCTCACTGTTTCCATTGTTTCCCCATCTATTTGCCATGAAGTGATGGGACCGGATGCCATGATCTTAGTTTTCTTAATGTTGAGTTTTAAGCCAACTTTTTCATTCTCTTCTTTCACTTTCATCAACAGGTTCTTTAGTTCTTCACTTTCTGCCATAAGAGTAGTATCATCTGCATATCTGAGGTTACTGATATTTCTCTCAGCAATCTTGATTCCAGCTTGCGCTTCATCTAGCTTGGCATTTCACATGATATAATTTGCATATAAGTTAAATAAGCAGGGTGACAGTATACAGCTTTGATGTACTCCTTTCCCGATATGGAACCAGCCTGTTGTTTCATGTCCCGTTTTAACTGTTGCTTCTTGACCTGCATACAGGTTTCTCGGGAGCCAGGTAAGGTGGTTTGGTATTCCCATCTCTTTCAGAATTTTCCACAGTTTGTTGTGATCCACACAGTCAAAGGCTTTGGCATAGTCAATAAAGCAGAAGTGGATATTTTTTTGGAACTCTCTTGCTTTTTTGATGACCCAGAGGATGTTGGCAATTTGGTCTCTGGTTCCTCTGGCTTTTCTAAATCCAGCTTGAACATCTGGAATGTGGAACGTCTAGAATGTTGTATGATCAAGCTATGCTATGCTTAGGAGGGTGTTTTTTGTCTTGTTTTCCTGTAGGCAGTAGGGGTTGAAGTACTCCCATTCATGTTCTAGAAAACCACTGGCAAAATTGAGATATTAATAAACTAGGGGTATAGAGGTCATTTAGTAGACTACTGCAACGGTCCATGCAAGAATCTAAGTTAAGATAGCGGTAGTGGAGAAGAGATGGATTTGAGAGATTTGTATATGGAGGAGCCAGGGGTTGTGATATGTGGTGGACTAACCTGGAGGGAAGGAGAGGAATCTACTGAGAGGATTCTGAGTTTCTACTCAGGATATCTGAATGGTTCATCCCTGCCGTTAACCATATATGGGAGGAATATGTGTGGATTTTCTTTCATTAAAAAAAAAATTTATTGCAGTATAGTTGACTTACAGTGTTGTATTAGTTTCAGTTGTACAGAAAAGTTAATCAGGTATGTATACAAACATATATGTATATGGGAAGCCTATATATATGGGAAGACATATGTATATATGTCTCTTACATGGCGCCGCAGTTGGTAAAGGATCTGCCTTCCAATGCAGGAGATGCAAGTTCTAACCCTGGGTTGGAAAAGTCCCCTGGAGTAGGAAATGGCAACCGACTCCAGAATTCTTGCCTGGAAAATTGCATGGAAAGAGGAGCCTGGCACGCTATAGTCTATGGGGTCCCAAAGAGTCAGACACAACTGAGCATGAGCATGCATGCGTGTATATATATATATATATATATATATATGTGTGTGTGTGTGTGTGTGTATTTATTCTTTTTCACATATAGGTTATTGCAGAAAATTGAGTATAGTTCCCTGTGCTATACAGTTACCTATTTTACATACAGCACTTTGTATATGTTAATCCCAATCTCCTAATTTATCACTTCCCCCATGTCTCCCTTTTGGTAATGTGCCCTGAGGCATATCCTATTAAGAAGTTGGAACAGAACCTCAGCATCAGTAAGTTCTGAGCACTTCTATTGTGAGTGAAGCAAGGTCAGCTCTCTACATTCTTTTAAGCTTGCGAAAAGCAGCCCCTCCCTCTTAACAGTTTAAACTATTTGCTTCTCTGAAGTGGAGGCTGAACCATAAGAGAAAATGGGCATTCCAAGGCCAAGATCAGTGGACTGGGAATGGTCATGGAAGCTGGAGAGGGTGTACTGTATTCAGTATCTGAAGACAGTTTGGACATCTTATTTAAGAAGGGCTACAGAGAGGCTTAGGAAGGAGGCTCTCATGGGTAATTTATCACAGTCTGAAAAGAGGTAAACATTTTCTGGATGAAGGCTGTGGCAATAGATGTAGAAAAATTGTAGTTTGGATTAATATCGATTACACGGGACAGTGCCACATGGAAGTTACTCAAATGTAGTCCATGTAAGCTCAGTATCAAGAAAAGTTACCTGCTCCACCATTTCTTATTTGCTTTCAAGCAAAGAATGATGGATATCACAGAGGTGTGATAGCGAGTCCCCTTGATAAGTAACTGGGTAGACGGTTGACACTTCTATCAGAAGACTGGATTTAGACCTCACAGGGTAATGTGTACTCAGAAGCAACTCTGATGTTAAATTTGGGGAGTGATAAAATAATATATCTGCCACTGAAGTGAAGGGAGAAAGGGAGGTTCCATAATCTGGGGACATGAAGTATTTGATGTGACTGTGAACTCACATGGGTGAGTAAGATACTGGGAAGTCTGGGGATGCTGCTGGGAGCAGAGCTGTCCCTCTGGGTCTCCACCAGCAAATGGACACACTGTCATCTGCTGGTCTCCTGTATGCTCTGCTGGGTTACACTTTTCTATCCCTGGGACTTGTCTGATCAAGGTTTCATGTCACATTCCTGTCCTGATGTCCCGTGACTGCCCATGTGATATTTGTTTTATATGAGACTATGGATGCAGAACAGATTTCTTGAGTCACTGTCAGGCTGATCAGACTAGAGAAGGATCTGTTCTCTCTTTAGTAATGTGTTGACACAGCATACTCAAAGTACTAGGTAACAGCTAACAAGAGGCATATAGCATGATTATCAGGAGTTGGACACTCTGATAAGCTGGTCCCACCACTTATCTGTGTGATTACAGGCAAGAAGCTGTACCTCTCTTTCCATGAAATGAAATGTAAATAGCAACTATTCCATGGGGGTGTTGTGAGTTGATGCATGTAAGGGGTCAGCACAGGACTTCACTGAGACGGTGCTCAGAAGTGGTAGCTGCTGTTCGGTTGTGGTGGTTGTGGATGTTGTTGTCTTTGCTGCTTAGGCCTCCTGGATAAAGATTGAACTGTGATTATCTCCACAATGGAGCTATGTTTCACCCTTTATCACCTGACCTTAAAGTCCATTTCCATGTGACTTCCTCCGGTGGAGGCTTATTTACAGTGCAAACACTGAGAAGCAGAGGCAAGCTCTGGATGCGTAGATGAGTCGTGGGACTAGTGTTTATACTCTGAAAATTTAGAAGTACATTTGGGAACATAAAAGTATGCTGAAAACGTTATGTTATTTGAAAAATAAACACCAATAAACAAGTACGTGTCACAGACACAAAGGCAGCTCTACATCCTGTTCTATAAATTTGGCAAAACTTCCCTTGAGTTTGGAGTGTTCAGTTCTACCAAGATGTAAGCTAATTTCAGGCTACAGATAAGAGTCAATTAGAAAGTGGATTGAGACTGAACATACAGACTAATTTCTTTTGACCTAAGCTGGAAGCTGCAAGGAGATTGAACCAGTCCATTCTGAAGGAGATCAACCCTGGGATTTCTTTGGAAGGAATGATGCTAAAGCTGAAACTCCAGTACTTTGGACACCTCATGCGAAGAGTTGACTCATTGGAAAAGACTCTGATGCTGGGAGAGATTGGGGGCAGGAGGAGAATGGGACGACCGAGGATGAGATGGCTGGATGGCATCATGGACTCGATGGACGTGAGTCTGAGTGAACTCCTGGAGATGGTGATGGACAGGGAGGCCTGGTGTGCTGCGATTCACGGGGTCACAAAGAGTCGGACACGACTGAGCGACTGAACTGAACTGACTGAAGCTGGAAGCACACTGACACACTTTGGTGGGAAGACAGATGCAATAACTTATCAAGGGATCTGCCCTTTCTTCCCTAAGGGCTTCACTCTGGGTGCCCTGCCTGGGCAATTAGGGATTTATCAGAGCCAAGTGCTCATCCCCTTTCAGGAAAAACCATCCTTTCAAGTGGATTAGCTTGTTTAAATTCTAGTGTGTTATCAGGTGGGGTGTCTTCGCAATGTCAAACTGAAGACGTTGGATGAGAAAAAAGAGAGACACTTTATTACTGAATATAAAGTGGTTGTAGCAGCCTGCTTTCAATGTGGGTGTGAAACCCAAAGTGGTTGAAAATAAATCCCAGACTGTCAGCTGTCTGAGTGAGAAGTGGAAAACTTAAAACCTGGAAACTATCGAGGTTACTTCACAGTCAAACAAATAGGCTCCCATGACAATATCGGAAGTACATCTCCTTCCCTCACTCCAAACCAGCCCACGCTGTAAGGAACTCCAGGCGGAACTGTGGCCTGAACCCTGCTCTCCAGGAAAGACCACACATGGTGTATGATGTGGGTCTGGACGTCCCCTCAGAGCAAGGCTTCACACTGTTCTTTGATATGCTCAGACTTCAGTGGGAAGGACCTTGGACGGGAATATTCTCTTGATGCAAGGAAGATACTCTACCCATGAGAAATCATCCACAAGAATCAAGAATGGACTAACAATGAGGGGGAGATATACAGAACATACATTTAGCGAACTATTAAATTTCTCCAAACACTAATCCTGGAGAGAAGTTGACCCAGCCGGAGTAAATGATGACCAAGAGACATGTATGTGGGATGATGTCCTGGAAATAATTCTAAGAGAACAATAAAGCTTTGCAAAGTTGATGGATATTTATCTATGAGACAACTGATGCAAAAGGTATAATTCCAGTCGCTTGTCCTGAATTCTTCATCCCAAATTGGTTTTAACTCTTGGCCTCCATGGCTTTAACTCTAGGTTTTAACTCTTGCAGGTAATCTACAAGATGTTTTGAGAAGGCTACCACCCCACATCATGACCATCTCTAACTACTAATGCCTGAACTTCCTTAGGATGAGATAAAGTGCTTCATTCCCAGCTGAAGACTAGACCTAAAGGCAAGGACTTGGTAGAGGTAATATTTGGACTTGTATTCATACAAAGTACAAGTGACTGGACCAGGCTTATTCCTGAGAATAGAAAGAGGTAAGAACAAAAGCCTAAAGGTCATCAAGGTACTGAGAGAGGGCACAATGGAGTATGGGAGTAAGGAAGAGTGTGAAAAAGCAGCTATAAGCTTAATAGCCAATATATATTGAGTGCGTATGGGCTTCCCCGGTAGCTCAGTGGTAAAGAATACACCTGCAGTGCAGGAGACCCAGGAAATGTGGGTTTGATCCCTGGATCAGGAAGATTCCCTGGAAGAGGGCATGGCAGCCCACTCCACTATTTTTGCCTGGAGAATCCCGTGGAAAGAGGAGTCTGGTGGGCTATAGTCCACGGGGTCACAAAGAGTCAGACATGACTGAAGCAACTGAGCATGCATGCACACATTGAGTGCTAATGGAGTGCTTTGTTAGATAAAATGCATGCTTTATCTAAAGCAGATAGAGGTTGACAAGATGATCTGAAGTTATTGTAATACCATGTATCTTAATAATTAAAATTTTTAAAAAAGATTTATAACACGTTTCTTTAAGCTAGCCATTAAAAAGCACTTGGAACTGGGTTCTATAATAATTTTGCACCAGTAAATCTGTTGCTCCTGGCTATCCGTCACCAACATTCTGCAGATAGTACAGAATTATTAAACATGGATGTAAACATGAAAAAAATAGCCAAAGGAGATTGTTTCACCAACACTAATAAATCACTAAAATTGAAATGGAAACAGCTTTGGGGTAAATAATGGCTGCCAAAACCATTACTTAAACCCCAGATTGGAAGTAGATGGTGATACATAACCTCTAAAAACACCTGAAATCTTACTCTCTTTTGGGGTGGTTAACACTTTTTAAGGCCATATGATCCTATTAGTAATTAATATTCAGCTTTGTGACATAATGTATTAATGAAAAGCTTATCTCCAGAAGAGAGTTAAGTCAGAAATACCAGTCTCAATATTGTTTTTTGCTGAAAATGAATAAATATCTTAATTTAATTGACAGGAAGAGATATTGGTTAACATAGGAAGCTGTTACTACATGACTCATCAAAAAGAAGAAAATAATGTTAGTTTCCTGCAGCAACAGACTAAAGTAAATCACTAGAAGAATTATGTTTTCTCTGGCCAAACCAGCTGCTATTAACCATGAGACTAAAATGTATGCCTGCATGCAGGACTGTGTTAAAATGAAATGAAATTTTAAAACATTAAGTAAAGAATTCGTGGTTAATGCTATTAATAGAATGACACTGGAAACTGCACCTTGATTTCAGATTCAGAGGGTAAAATCAGCAATGTAAGCTGAAAATTAATGAAAACGTGTTAGAAAGAGTTATCTTAGGGCAGATGATAAAGAGGAAGATGAGATGAGTGAGTGACAATTTGCTGTAAAACAGTTTCAAGTTATCATGAAAACTACAGGAAGTGTATAGCATGTATACAGAATTCGCATCAATTTGGCAGAAAATGAAATAATGAATAAGTGAATACTCATGGCTAATGCAACATTCAGGCTCTTTTAGCCTATCATTCCAGAAGATCATGATGATAGCCTGCCTGCAGGCATCAGTGCTAAGTCGCTTCAGTTGTGTCTGACTCTTTGCGACCCTATGGACTTTAGCCTGCCAGGTTCCTCTGTCCATGGGATTCTCCAGGCAACAATACTGGAGTGGGTCGCCATGGCCTCCTCCAGGGAATCTTCCCTACCTAGGGATTGAACCCATGTCTCTTATGTCTCCTGCATTGGCCTGAGGGTTCTTTGCCTCTAACATCACCTGGGAAGCCCGATAATAGCTTAAACTATTGTATATGAACTAATATTTTTTCCTGACACCACACTATCCAAGCCCTAAAAGGAAATATCTGCTAGGACAGGAGGACTTTTTCATTCATTCCCTCCTTTGCTCAATTGTTCATTCATTCATTCATGAAATCCTGTTGAGAATACATCACAACCATTATTACATGCTAGATATGAAATCCATACTAGATGCTCAAAGTGGTGGTGGTGGTGAAGTCGCTCAGTCGTGTCCGACTCTTTGCAACCCCGTGGACTGTAGCCTACCAGGCTCCTCCATCCATGGGATTCTCCAGGCAAGAATACTGGAGTGGATTGCCATTTCCTTCTCCAGGGGATCTTCCCGATCCAGGGATCGAACCCAGGTCTCCCGCATTGGAGGCAGACGCTTTAACCTCTGAGCCACCAGGGAAGATGCTCAAAGTACTGACACTAAATTTCACCAAATCAAAGATGCCATTACAAGGTACACTATTACTTTGTATACTTGGGGAGCCTCGTGGGCCACAGTCTATGCGATTGCAAAAGAGTTGGAAATGACTTAGCAACTAAACAACAAGAAGAAAAGTGCTACTAACTGCACTTCTGACTCCATTGATTATAAGACAAGATTGACTTCAGCAATGATAGAATGTAAAAAAATGTGCAGTTGGAATCAATAACACAGTCACACAAAACAACAGTCCAAATCCAGTGCTTCATGCCAACATCAGGCCATTAAACACACTAGCTTCTGGACAGTTCATGTATAACTAGTGTATTATCTGCTTGGATCTCTGGGGAAAAGTCTAAAGAGAAGTTTTTAAAGTCTCTGAGGAGATAGCTTTAAAGTCTCTGAAGAGATATTTCTAAATCTTTTAACAATTTTTTTATAATTACATATCAAAAGGTAATATATCCCCTCTGCTAATTCTATTGTTCAGTTCAGTTCAGTCGCTCAGTCATGTCCGACTCTTTGTGATCCCATGAACTGCACATGCCAGGCCTCCCTGTCCATCACCAACTCCTGGAGTTCACCCAAACTCATGTCCATCGAGTCGGTGATGCCATCCAGCCATCTCATCCTCGGTCGTCCCCTTCTCCTCCTGCCCCCAATCCCTCCCAGCATCAGAGTCTTTTCCAATGAGTCAACTCTTTGCGTGAGGTGGCCAAAGTATTGGAGTTTCAGCTTTAGCATCAGTCCTTCCAGTGAACACCCAGGACTGATCTCCTTTAGAATAAACTGGTTGGCTCTCCTTACAGTCCAAGGGACTCTCAAGAGTCTTCTCCAACACCACAGTTTGAAAGCATCAATTCTTCGGTGCTCAGCTTTCTTCACAGTCCAACTCTCACATCCATACATGACCACTGGAAAAACCAGTCTTGACTAGATGGACCTTTGTTGGCAAAGTAATGTCTCTGCTTTTGAATATGCTATCTAGGTTGGTCATAACTTTCCTTTCAAGGAGTAAGCGTCTTTTAATTTCATGGCTCAGTCACCATTTGCAGTGATTTTGGAGCCCCCCCAAAATAAAGTCTGACATTCTATTGTAAACAACTCCAATTCTCTGGTTAAATCTGGTCTTATTTTGGTAATCAAGTCTCTGCTTGCTGGCACTAGGTGACCCCATCAGGCAAGTGCTCAACCTTAGCCTGATCCAGAGAGTGAGCATCTTCTTAAATTGTAAATCTTACCTACTTTGATTGCCTCACTGTAGTCCTGATATTGGATAAGAGAACCTCACAGTTGTTTTTGCTGTCCCCATCCCTGGAATTGGGAACTGTGTGACTTTTTCCATTTGCCCCCCAGGTCCTCTCTCCCTCCTCCTCCACACTGTCTTGTGATCTGGGATGCTCACCAATGTGAACAGGCTCAAGTGTGTTCTCTTGCCCTCTGACTCCGGATTGGTTTTGGCTGAAGGGAAGTACTCCTTCCAAGATACTGGGAGGAGGGAAGTGAATGAAGACAGGGTGTTTATTCCAGGCTGCCTCCTTGCTAGGTCACCATGGTTGACTGTGTCTCTCTCCCAAAGCCTCAGCTCCTTGCTGTCAGTCTGCTCCATGCATTTGCTCTCTCTGGGTTCTGGCCAATACTCCCTTTCCCTGCCCTTCCAGGTACAGGTTGTAACTGCTCTCCACTGATTCTAGTCCCAGGGTGCTGCACTATCCCTTGCTGGTTTTTTTAGGTCAGCCCATATCTTTCTAAATATTTCCTTTATTAACTTTCTTTAAATGAATCAATTTGAATGTTATCATTTGTTTCCTACCCAAACTCAGGCTAAAATAGAATATTTCATATGCGTAAGCATGCAGATGCAGAAAGTTCTTACTTTGAACTAGGAACTTTGTAGAGACATGAAATTTCTCGAGGAACTCCTGAGTATAATAAACAAATCATACACAGAGTTCTGTTTCCAGCCATAAAAACTGGAACTGCATTTTAAACTGTTTCTCTAGGGCATCTGCATATTCATGCCCAACTTGACATAAAGGCTCCCAGCCCTAGACTGGCGCAGATTTTCACTTGGAAAATCTGCTGACTGCAGATATTAGGAGCGTAGATCATTTCACAGACCTATTAGGACCTACACAGGAGGCATAAAAGTGTTCTAGAACCAAATCCTCTTATTACATCCAAAGGCAAAATGTGCTTTATTAAATGCTCCATCTTAAACTACTGAGTCTATAGATAATGTTAAAAGCTCACAGAAGGCTTTCTGGAAGCTGAAGTTGTAATCTAGAGAAGCAGTGAGGTGGACGTCACCACCTCAGCAATCTGGGTCCTTCTGACTTCCTGATGGTGAGCTTGCTGAAAGCAGTTCATGTAAGGCTCAGAAGGGACTTCAGGTGGTCTCACCCTGTGCTGTTGTTCAGTCCCTCAGTCGTGTCTGACTCTTTGCAACCCCATGGACTGAAGAACCCCTGGCTTCCCTATCCTTCACTATCTCTTGGAGTTTGCTCAAACTCATGGCCATTGAATCAATGATGCCATCCAACTATCTCATCCTGTCACCCTCTTCTCCTCCTGCCCTCAATCTTTCCCAGTATCAGGGTCTTTCCTAATGAGTCAGCTTTTCCCACAAAGTGGCTGAAGTATTGGAGCTTCAGCTTCAGTCCTTCCAGTGGATATTCAGGATTGATTTTCTTTAGGATTGACTGGTTTGATCTCCTTGTTGTTCAAGGGACTCTCAAGAGTCTTCTCCAGCAGCACAGTTCGAAAGCATCAGTTCTTTGGTGCTCAGCCTTCTTTATGGTCCAGCTCTCACATCTGTACATTGAAAAAGCAGAGCTTGCAAAATGATGTCTCTGCTTTTTAATATGCTGTCAAGGTTTGTCATAGCTTTTCTTCCAAGGTCTCATCCTACATCACATTTGAAAAATGAGAATGCCAAGAGTCACAGAGATTATTCTGAAGAGGTAATTCGGTTGTAAGTAATAGAGCCCAGATGTAAAACAGTTTTAAAATTTAGGTTGTTTCCTTTCAACTTTGTATGTTGCTTACCTTGAATAAGCAGATGAACAATGATGGGGGAGATTCTAAAACCATCTTTATCCTTTGGTGAGAATGGACTTTTAGGAGAAGGAAAGATTAAAATGAAGAGATTAGTTGAAGATACCTATTTCCTGAGATGTCAGGATACAGAGTGAACTTGAAATCTGAAAACAATATGGCTGCAATGTGGCATGGGGTGGTATTTCTCAAGCTGCAGTAATTCACAAAATCCCTTTCTGATTTTTTAAATTACTGAAAGCAACTTCTACCATTATTTCTTTAATATTTTTCTTTAACCTTTCTTTCTTCCATTCTATCAGTTTTGCTTCGTGTATTTTGGGGCCTTATTGTTAAGAACATGTCTTTTAAATTGTTATATTTTCCTAATAATTGACCCTTTTTTAAAATCATTATAAAGGAATCTCTAGCGAAGTGTGTGTGTGTGAGACAGTCCATTTTATCCCCTATTAGTATTCAGCTCCAGATCTCTTACAGTTACTATGTCCATGGTATATCTTTTTCCATTTTTTGCCTTTTAGTCTACTTGTATCTTTGAATCTAGAAGGACTTTATCTTTCTAAAATCTACTCCAATAATTTCTGCCTTTTCATTCATTTAGTGCATCCATATTTAATTATTGCTATAGTCATATTTACCTCCGCATTTTGCTCTTTTTTTCTACATGTTTCATGAGCTTCCCAGGTGGTGCTAGTGGTAAAGAACATGCCTGCCAATGCAGGAGACTTCTGAGATGTGGGTCTGATCCTTGGGTGGGGAAGGCCCCCTGGAGAAGGAAGTGGCAACCCACTCCAGTATTCTTGCCTGGAGAATCCCATGGACGGAGGAGACTGGTGGGCTATGATCCACAGGGTCGCAAAGAGTTGGACATGTCTGAAGTGACTTTGTAAGTGTGTGTTTTTTATTTCTCTGTTCTTCCGTTATTGCTTTCTTTTGTATTAAATGGATACTTTCTGTGTACCATTTTAGCTCTTCTAATAACTTCTAAAATATTTTTTGAGTAATTTTCTTAGTGGTTGCTCTGGGAATTACAATATACATCATATCAGATTCGACTTCATGTTTATACTAAATTAATTCCAGTGAGATATAGAAAATTTGTTCCACTCTATTCCTTCTCACTTCTTTTATATTGTTAATACTATGTATAGATATATATCACATTTATATATCTTACAAACACAACAGTATAGTGTTATAATGTGCTTTATATAATCTCACGTCATTTTAAGAAATTAAGAAGAAAGCAAAAAATGTATTTACAAACTTTTTATATTAATCTTATTCACTGTTTCTGGTATTCTTTATTTCTTCCTGTGGACTTGAGTTATTATCTCATTTCACTACTTTGCTTTCTTTCTTTTGTATTATTGTGGTCAAACATATATCTTTATATGCTAGAGGCCCTGAGAATTAAATTTTATAGATACTGTTTACCCTACTGTCTTCTAATTAATGAAGAGAAGAAAGGAAAACACAAATACATAATTATGTTGTCTTTTATACTTAATAGGTGATTTCCTCTGCCAGAACTTCTGGTTTTTCATATGGATTAAATTACAGTCTAGTGTTATTTCTTTTGAGCTTGGAGAATTCCTTTAATATTATTTGTAAGGCAGGTTTGCTAGCTACAAATTCTCTTAGTCTTTGTTTATCTTGGAATGTCTTTATGCTTTCCCCACTTTTGCAAGATAATTTTGCTAGATGTAGTGTTCTTGGCTAACGGTTTCTTTTTCTTGAAGCATTTAAAATATGTTATCAAGTGCTTTTTGGACTACTTGTTTCTGATAAGAAGTAAGCTGTAATGTCATTGGAATTTTCTTCTATGTGGTAAATCATTATTTCTCTGTTGCTTTCAAGATTTTCTCTTTGTCTTTTACTTTCAACATTTTGACTACAATATGTCTAGATATGGTTCTTTTTTCATTTTTTCTATTTGGAGTTCATTGAACGTGAATGTTTTAGATCAATGTTTTTCATCATACCTGGAAAAATTTCACTATTATGTCTTTGAATAATTTTTCTGCCCTTCCTCTCCTTCTGGTACTCTTACTACAAGTATGTTTGTGTGCCTGATGGTGTCTCAGAGGATTTATTCACTTTTCCTCATTCTTTTCTTTAGTTTTTAAGATTGTATAATTTCTAGTTATCTACCTTCAAGTTTGCTGATTCTTTTTCCAGTTCAAATCTACAGTTGAACCCCTATAGTGAATTTTCCATTTCAACAAGTGTTGTATTTTTCAAGATCCAAATTTCTATGTTTCAATATGATTTCTATGTCCTTATTGACATTCCCTATCAGTGAGCCATGGTCATCCTACTTTTCCTTTAATTTATTTTAAACATGGTTTCATGGTTTTAGTTGCTTGAACATATTTATAATAGCTGCTTTGAAGTATTTGTCTCCTTCACCCAGGATCCCTCAAATGCAGTTTTTATTATTATTATTTTTTACAATATTGTATTGGTTTTGCCATACATCAACATAAATCCACCACGGGTGTACACGTGTTCCCCATTCAAATGCAGTTTTTAATTGCTTATTTGTTGTTGTTTTCCTATTCAAGGGACACATTATCTTGTTACTTTACATATTTTATAATATTTTGTCAAAAATAGACATTATGGATATATATTGTACCAATTCTGGATTCTGATTAGCCCTGTCTCCTACCCCTAGGGCATGATGATGTTGCTATTAGTTTGTTTAGTGAATTGCCTGGACAAATTATGTAGTTTATCTCTGTTTTGGAAGTCCTGCTCAATTGATGTCTTACAAGCTTAGTCTATCTTCAGCAATAATACCTGTGAAATCATGGTTTGACATGCTAGCTATATATTTTATATATCCCTTTATCCTCCGTACACCATCAACATTCACTGGATCTAATTTTAACTTATGTTTTAAGTAGCTTTATTTGTAAGTATTGCTATTTAACAGCATTTTTCTTCTTATAAGTCTTCCAAAGCTCAGAGAGAAATCTGACATATTAAGAAAATAAAATAATACCACTTAAAAAAAATTATCCCAATATAGGTCTACTGGACCTTTTAAAAAGCTAAAATATGTTATAAAGTTTTAGTCATCTTATTTTTTCTGTCTTGACAATTTTGCTATTTTATCATTCTAGGAATTATGTCCTCATCACTCATTATTCCAAAAGATGCTAAAAATACTAAATTAATAGGAAAACAAGAAAACTGATGGGATTGCCTACGTACAACAGGGATATAAGTCATTATTTTATTATCCTTAAAACTCTTATTATGTTGCCTCAAGTACTGCATCATCTGTTGAAAAGTATTGGATCATCTTCTATCAAAGGCGTCTTACAGAAGACAGAAGGGTTTGTAGTCATAGTCTGCTTTCTCTGGACACAACTCAGAGTTTTTTCATTTCTCACCCATAATGAGAAAAACAATAGATTTTACAGTAGAAGACATTTCACAATTATTAGACAAATGAGAAGACAAATGCAGAGACAACAAAACTCTATTCTCCAAGGATGATGGTCGAATTGATTGTATTAGCTAAATCTTAGACCATAATTCTTCCGATAACAATATCCTAGATGAATTGTTTTAAACTTCAGAATCCATGAGTGATGAATATAATTCTAAGAGAACAAAGGAAATATGGCATTTTTATCCATTTAGTCATTGAAGAGGAAGAACTTTATCATGTAATATTTTGCAACAAGAACTTGGATTATCCCATGATTCTAAAAGAATATATTCCTTATTCTTTTATCTTTTATGATGGGAAACAGTGGAAACAGTGTCAGACTTTATTTTTCTGGGCACCAAAATCACTGCAGATGGTGATTGCAGCCATGAAATTAAAAGACGTTTAGTCCTTGGAAGAAAAGTTATGACCAACCTAGATAGCATATTCAAAAGCAGAGACATTACTTTGCCGACTGAGGTCCGTCTAGTCAAGGCTATGGTTTTTTCAGTAGTCATGTATGGATGCAAGAGTTGGACTGTAAAGAAAGCTGAGTGCCGAAGAATTGATGCTTTTGAACTGTGGTGTTGGAGAAGACTCTTGAGAGTCCCTTGGACTGCAAGGAGATCCAACTAGTCCATTCTAAAGGAGATCAACCCTGGGTGTTCTTTGGAAGGAACGATGCTAAAGCTGAAACTCCAGTACTTAGGCCACCTCACGCAAAGAGTTGACTCATTGGAAAAGACTCTGATGCTGGGAGGGATTGAGGGCAGGAGGAGAAGGGGACAACAGAGGATGAGATGGCTGGATGGCATCACCAACTCAATGGACATGAGTTTGAGTGAACTCCGGGAGATGGTGATGGACAGGGAGGCCTGGCATGTTGTGATTCATGGGATCGCAAAGAGTCGGGTACGACTGAGTGACTGACCTGAACTGAACTGAGAGCCAAAATTATTTGATATGATTCATAAGTAGACAAAGGCTGAATCAGATATATATATAAAGAAAATTAAAACAATTCAATAGATATTATTACTTTAACTGCTGTTGTAAATCTAAGATTGAAATGTTTTATAATGTGGAATTAAAAATATGACCTCTTCAACAAAATTATGATTAATCAAAAATTTTTAGAAATATTAAAATTTCCCACTTTTGTGATGCAAATGCAGAAAGACGGCCTATAAATAATGATAAGCTAGATATGTTTGAAATCTGGAGTATGTTTCAGGTGTGTGCATGACAGTTGACAAGAAATTAATTGAACTCAGAGAATGTTGCCAAGTTGAGATTGCTCTCTCTTATGTATCTAGAGAGAGGAAAAATATATAACAAAAATTGTTTTCTGTGTTTGTATTCTTTATGAAAATTTTGAATAAAGTTGTTTTTCGCCATCCTTTTATTCTCCTGAAAATTATTTGTAAATATTTTAAATATAAAAAGCAAAAGCATGTTGGACCTAGATGGTAAATGATGATTTTTTTTTTTTTTCTATTATGTGCTTGGTCTCTCAGTTGTGTCCAACTCTTTTGTGACTCCATAGACTGTAGCCTACCCATCTCTCTGTTCATGGGATTTCCCAGGCAATAATACTGGAGTAGGTTGCCATTTCCTTCTCCAGGGAATCTTCCTGACCCCAGGATTGAACACACGTCTCCTGATTCGCAGGTGGTCTCTTGTATTACAGGCAGGTTCTTTACCGCTTTTTCTATTATATTAAGGTTTAAACACAAATGTGTAACTTAAAAAAATAAAGTTCATCCTTGTGCCTCCTAAAATACTCCTGTATGCTTTAGGTACAGATTGTGCTACCTTGCCTGATGGTTTTGGAACCAGGATGACTTAGGTTTTAATTTTGGCCCCACTCCTTTTAGCTGTGTGACCATGGACAAGAAACATCCCTTCTATGCATACTAGTTTATTCATCTATAAAAAGAGGATAATAGGACCTGCTCTACAGAGTTAACATCACATTCAGAGATGACGACAAGGCACCCAATGTATTTACTAGAAAACATTAGGTGCTCAATAAACACTCTCTTCTTTCTTCTTGGTATTAAGAATTTTTGTTAAGGACAATACATGACTTGATTAAGACTAGTGGAAAAACAGGACTGGCTCAAAATAAACATTAAGACTAGAGGAGTGGCTCTGTGTGTGTAAGTGTGTGTGTGTTTGTGCATTCTTGCTAATAAGTCCCTTCAGTCATGTCTGACTCTTTGCGACCTATGGACCGTAGCCCACCAGGCTCCTCTGTCTGTTGGATTCTCCAGGCAAGAATACTGGAGTGGGTAGCCATTCCCTCCTCCAGGGGTCTTCCCGACCAGGGATTGAACCCACGTCTCTTATGTCTTCCGCATTGGCAGGCAGGTTCTTTACCACTAGTGACACCTGAGAAGCCCATGTGTGTGTGTTTAAAGGCACACAATTTAGTGAAAAATAAATAAATCTTAGTGGAGAAGTGAGATGAAGAGTGTTTCTCCATAGATGAAAGAGAAGTGGAAGGATTATATTCTGGGAGTATTATACAGACTTAGAGGCTAGATAGAGACCTTGACCTAATCTCTTAGTATTGTGAATGAAGAGCTCCTACAGGAGCTGGGATATCTGTGCAGTGCTCCAGATATCTGTTGGAAGTATAAGGTTTTGTGTGTGTGTGTTTTTTTTACACATAGGGCACCTGATTATATTTTGGTTTTCCCTGCTGACAATTTCATTACTATACTAGAAGAAAATGAAAGCAACAAGAGGGATTTCTATTTTGCTGTCACTACTGACCAAGAAGTCAGAATGGTGATGACAAAAAAAGAATAGAAAATTTAGGGGAAGCTTGCCACATTACCCTGGACTGTATTAATGTGAGGAAAACACATGAGGGACTAAATCAGATACAATCTCTGGCATTAGGAAGGCATTAGTTCATAGCATTTAGGAAAGATATGGTTAAACTGTCAGTGGTGTTAGAAATCACTGCAACTCTTTTGCATTGAACAGAACAAATAGGTAATATTGAAAGTCACATACTGTTTGGCCCCAAAAGCCTATTCCGGGGAGTTGATTCTGAGATTAAGCTATCCAACTGGTATTTAAAATAAAATCTAAATTAAAAGCATCATCATTTTCACCACAGATTATCACCAACATTCCAAAAACTTATCTAGAAACAATTTAGGTTTTCTTACTTGACCCCCAGTCCAATTCCCCTAGATCTGTAGTCAGCAAATGTATTCTGTAAGAGGCCAGTAGTGATTTAGGCCATGTGCTCAGTTCACCCTTTGTGAACCCCATGAACTATAGCCCACCAAGCTCATTTGTCCATTGATTTTCCCAGCAAGAAAACTGGAGTGGATTACCATTCCCTACGCCAGGGGATCTTCCTGATGCAGGACTCGAACCCTCGACTCCAGCATCTCCAGCATTTGCAGGTGGATTCTTTACCACTGTACCACCTGGAAAGCCCTAATTTAGGCCATACTCTGTTGCAACTACTCAGCTCTGTGGTTGTAGCATGAGCCCACTCATAGACAATATAGAAAGAATAAATGGCTATGTTCCAATACTTTATTGTTAACTCTGAAATTTTGTTCCCAATAATTTTCACATGTCAAGAAATAATCTTCAAGAAATGTGTCTTCAACCACTTAAACATGTAAAAATCATTATTAGCTCATAAACCATACAAGAAAAGGTGGCAAGCCTGCCCTAGGATGTTCCCACTACTGTGGTAGAAGAGAGACTTAGAGAGAGTAAAGACCTTCTTTTCCCCTACTCCAGAAATAGGTCTGGATTTTCCTGGTACCACCCTATAGTAAAGATGTATTTCTTGCTCATTTGTCATCTTAGATGCTAATTCCTATTTGTAATGTTCTTTTTTGAGAAAGAGACATTTGTCCATTAAGCATGTTTGGTCTAGCACCCTATCTCACAAAATACTATTAACACCAAGGAGGAAGGAAGGAAGAAACAAGTATTTCTTGACCTCCAATGGAAAATTATCTAGGTTTTCTGAAATGGAGTAAATGTGGTTCCAAACAATATAGCCCTGTAAACTTGATGAAACCATCCCCCTGAAGAGCAGGTGGGCACCACATAAAAATAAAGGTACCGGTAGGATGGGAGCCTTTGGTATAATCCAAAAACTGCTATTTGTTCAGTTTTGCATCCTATGATTCCTGCTGAGCCTCTTAGAGACTTCTCCCGAAAAGGGATGTAACTTTCTGGGCTCACAGATGCACAGCGTTCTGTTTGTTTGTTTGCTTTTAAGGAGCACCTTTTCCACTTAACCATAGAACCAGGATTCTCTTCGCTTCAGAGATTGGTTGGCAAACTGAGGCTGGCAAAGGTCTTCTGAACCAAAAAGTCAGAGCCTAACCAAGTCTAAGGTTCATTTCAAAGTTTGTCCATGGCTTAAGTTCTTTCCATGGTAAAATGGCCTAGTGGTTTTCCCTACTTTCTTCAATTTAAGTCTGAATTTGGGAATAAGGAGTTCATGATCTGAGCCACAGTCAGCTCCTGGTCCTGTTTTTGCTGACTGTATAGAACTTCTCCATCTTTGGCTGCAAAGAATATAATCAATCTGATTTCAGTACTGACCATCTGGTGATGTCCATGTGTAGAGTCTTGTGTTGTTGGAAGAGGGTGTTTGCTATGATCAGTGCATTCTCTTGGCAAAACTCTATTAACATTTGCCCTGCTTCATTCTGTACTCCAAGGACAAATTTGCCCATTACTCCAAGTGTTTCTTGACTTCCTACTTTTGCATTCCAATTCCGTATAATGAAAAGGACATCTTTTGGGGGTGTTAGTTCTAGAAGGTCTTGTAGGTCTTCATAGAACCGTTCATCTTTAGCTTCTTCAGCATTACTTGTCGGGGCATAGACTTGGATTATCGTGATATTGAATGGTTTGCCTTGGAAATGAACAGAGATCATTCTGTCATTTTTGAGAGTGCATCCAAGTACTGCATTTTGGACTTTGTTGTTGACTATGATGGCTACTCCATTTCTTCTAAGGGATTCTTGCCAACAGTAGTAGATAAAATGGTCATCTGAATTAAATTCTCCCATTCCAGTCCATTTTAGTTCACTGATTCCTAAAATGTCAATGTTCACTCTAGCCATCTCCTGTTTGACTACTTCCAATTTGGTTGATTCATGGACCTAACATTCCGGGTTCCTATGCAATATTGCTCTTTACAGAATCGGACTTTACTTCCATCACCTGTCACATCCACAGCTGGGTGTTTTTGCTTTGGCTCCGTCTCATCATTCTTTCTGGAGTTATTTCTCCACTGATCTCCAGTAGCATATTGGGCACCTACCGACCTGGGGAGTTCATCTTTCAGTGTCCTATCTTTTGGTTTTTCATACTGTTCATGGGGTTCTCAAGAATACTAAAGTGGTTTGCCATTCCCTTCTCCAGTGGACCACATTTTGTCAGAACTCTCCACCATGACCTGTCTGTCTTGGATGACCCTACACAGCATAGCTCATAGTTTCACTGAGTTAGACAAGGCTGTGGTCCATGTGATCAGATTGGTTAGTTTCCTGTGATTGTGGTTTTCTGTCTGTCGGCCCTCTGATGGAGAAGGGTAAGAAGCTTGTGGAAGTTTCCTGATGGGAGAGACTGACTAGGGGGAAATTGGGTCTAGTTCTGATGGGTGGGGCCATGTTTAGGAAATCTTTAATCCAATTTTATATTAAGGGGTGGGACTGTGTTCCCTCCTGTTATTTACCTGGGGCCAAACTATGGTGGAGGTAATGAAGATAATGGTGACCTCCTTCAAAAGGTCCCATGCATGAACTGCTACACTCAGTGTCCCCAGCCCTGCAGCAGGCCACCGCCAATCCACGCCTCTGCTGGAGACTCCTGGACACTTACAGGCAAGTCTGGGTCACTTGCAGTGTGGGGTCACTGCTTCCTTCTCCTGGGTCCTGGTGCACACAAAGCTCTGTTTGTGCCCTCCAAGAGTTTCCCAGTCCTTTTATATAGTGATTATAACAGTGGAAGTGGCAAATATATTCAAAGGATTAGATCTGATAGAGTGCCTGAAGAACTATGGTAGGAGGTTCCTGACATTGTACAGGAGGCAGGGATCAAGACCATCCCCAAGGAAAAGAAATGAAAAATGGCAAAATGGTTGTCTGAGGAGGTCTTACAAATAGCTGTGAATAGAAGAGAAGTGAAAGGCAAAGGAGAAAAGGAAAATATACCCATTTGAATGCAGAGTTCCAAAGAATAGCAAGGAGAGATAAGAAAGCCTTCCTCACTGACCAGTGCAAAGAAATAGAGGAAAACAATAGAATGGAAAAGTCTAGAGATTTCTTCAAGAAAATTAGAGCTACCAAGGGAACTTTTCATGCAAAGATGGGCACAATGAAGGACAGAAATGGTATGGACCTAACAGAAGCAGAAGATATTAAGAAGAGGTGGCAAGAATACACAGAAGAACTATATAAAAAAGATCTTCATGACTCAGATAATCATGATGGTGTGATCACCAATCTAGAGCTAGATATCCTGGAACACAAAGTCAAGTGGTCCTTAGGAAGCATCACTATGAACAAAGCTAGTGGAGGTGATGGAATTCCAGTTGAGCTATGTCAAATCCTAAAAGATGATGCTGTGAAAGTGCTGCACTCAATATGCAAGCATATTTGGAAAATTCAGCAGTGGCCACAGGACTGGAAAAGGTCAGTTTTCATTCCAACCCCAAAGAAAGGCAATGCCAAATAATGTTCAAACTTCCACACAGTTGCACTCATCTCACATGCTAGTGAAGTAATGCTCAAAATTCTCCAAGCCAGCTTTAACAGTATCTGAACTGTGAACTTCTGGATATTCAAGTTGGATTTAGAAAAGGCAGAGGAACCAGAGATCAAATTGTCAACATCCTTTGGATTATCAAAAAAGCAAGAGAGTTCCAGAAAAACATCTATTTCTGCTTTAATGACTATGCCAAAACCTTTGACTGTGCAGACCACAACAAACTGTGGAAAATTCTGAAAGAGATGGGAATACCAGACCACCTGACCTGCCTCCTGAGAAATCTGTATGCAGGTCAGGAAGCAACAGTTAGAACTAGACATGGAAAAAGAGACTGGTTCCAAACAGAAAAAGGAGTATATCAAGGCCCTGCTTATTTAACTTATGTGCAGAGTACATCATGAGAAATGCCAGGCTGGATGAAACACAAGCTGGAATCAAGATTGCTGAGAGAAATATCAATAACCTCAGATATGCAGATGACACTACCATTATGGAAGAAAGTGAAGAACTAAAGAGTCTCTTGATGAAGGGAAAAGAGGAGAGTGAAAAAGTTGGCTCAAAACTCAACATTCAGAAAACTAAGATCATGACATTCAGTCCCATCACTTCATGGGAAATAGATGGGGAAACGGTGAAAACAGATTTTATATTCGGGGCTCCAGAATCACTGCAGATGGTGACTGCAGGCATGAAATTAAAAGACACTTCTTCCTTGGAAGAAAAGTTGTGACCAACATAGACAGCATATTCAAAAGCAGAGACATTACTTTGCCAACAAAAGTCTGTCTAGTCAAAGCTATGATTTTTCCAGTAATCATGTATGGATGTGAGAGTTGGACTATAAAGAAAGCTGAGCACTGAAGAATTGATGCTTTTGAACTGTGGTGTTGGAGAAGACTCTTGAGAGTCCCTTGGACTGCAAGGAGATCTAACCAGTCTATCCTAAAGGAAATCAGTCCTGAATATTCATTGGAAGGACTGATGCTGAAGCTGAAACTCCAATACTTTGGCCACGTATGCGAAGAGCTGACTCATTCAAAAAGACCCTGATGCAGGGAAAGATTGATAGCAGGAGGAGAAGGGGACGACAGAGGATGAGATGGTTGGATGGCATCACCGACTCAATGGACATGAGTTTGAGTAAACTCTGGGTGTTGATGATGGATAGGGAGGCCTGGTGTGCTGTAGTCTATGGGGTTGCAAAGAGTTGGACATGACGTAACTGAACTGAACTTAGTAACATGACTGAGTAACTGAACTGAACTTCTGTGAAAATGAAATAATAGGGGATAGGTTTAAATAATGTCTTTTTCAAGGTAACGAAGCAGTGTCTTTCTCATAATTTAATATGCACCTTGTAATAATGTAATCCTCATAATTTAATGAGGATCTTGTTAGAATGAAGAATTTGGGTCAGAAGAGTTTTAGTCAGCTTGGGCTGCCATGACAAAATACCATAGATTGGGTGGCTTCCACCAGAGACATTTATTTCTTACAGTTTTGGAGGTGGGATGTCCTAGATCAAAGTAATGGCTGATCTGGTTACTAGTAAGATCTATTCCTGGATTGCCCATTGTTGGGTTCTCACTATGTGCTCATGTGACCTCTTTTGTGTGTATGTGTGTGTGTGTTGGGAAAGAACACAAGCTCTCCAGTGTCTCTTATAAGGAGATTAATTCTAAAGGATTGGGGCCCCACATTTATGACCTCATTTAATCTTAATCAGATTGTAAAGAATCTGCCTGCAATCCAGGAGACCCAGGTTCAAGCCCTGGGTTGGGAAGATTCCCTGAAGAAGAAAACGGCTATCCACTCCAGTATTCTTGCCTAGAGAATCCCACAGACAGAAGAGCATGGAGTGGCAGAGTCAGACACAACTGAGTGAATAACACTTTCACACTTTACCTCCTAATAGGCCCTATGTCTGAAACAGTCACAGTGTGGGGAGGGGTAGTTAGCATCAACATACGAACTTGGGGTGGTTACACAATTCTGTCCACAACAGTAGGTGTGTGTGGGGCCTGGGATTCTGAGTTTCTAACAAGTTCTTAGGAGATATGATTGCTGCTGGCCTTTGGATCACATTTTGGGTATCCGGGAACTAAAATCAAAGGTCTCACATTCTGCTTTAGGACAGAGAGAGGGTACTCAATGATTAATAGGCTGACATGCAGCTAATCATGTTAAGACTTGTTAAGAAATGATGCTGATGAGAATAACAGCCGTGCATCCAATTTGTATGTAAGATGTCCTCAAAGAAAGCACAAAGACGTAAAAAGAATATCTCAATAGCAGTCAATTCTTCAACAAATGACCTTGAGGGAAACTACCTTGATGAGTACCTTTCAGATTTATGAACTTTTTATTAGATATGTGAAATTCTTCAGATGAAATGCTTCATGCCTCAAAATTTGTAAGCCTATTACGAAAGACCCTTTACTCTGGAGCATTATTAAAAGTTCATTTTCAGTTGATGCAAAGAGACAAAAACATTGGTACCACATGAGAAAAATACTCTTAGCACATAAAGGAGAAGAAAAATCCTGGCTAAATTTCCAAATTTATACTATTATTCACTCTACAGAAATAGGTGCAACTTAAAAAAAGATGAAGAATAAGGCCATTTTGCCATCATTTTATTTGGGCTGCTGATAAGCATCACCAGCCAGGAGAAATGAGGACCAACTTTACAAAAGAGCTGCACACAAAGAAAGGGAAAAGAAGAAGAAAAGAAAATGCCAGCCCGGATATATTTTGACAATTTCCTAAGAATGTGGGAAGTTAATTCTCGGCTCAGGAATATCATTTTTCTCTAGTGATATATCAGTTGTTCTCAGAACTACTTTGGGTATCTGTAGCTTTATTTTCCTTGAGCATGATTTGGACTCATTTGGAATGAGGTCAGGTTGCTGTGCCTGTGAATGGTAGTAATTCAAAGAAAAACTTAGGCTTCAGTTGTAAATGATGTGATGTCCTGCTATTTCTTTTGGCTGAAGACTGGTGGCTAAACATAATGATCTGATCTTCCATGGCCTGAACTTGGGAGAAAACTTTTTGGGATACTGGTCAGACATTCTCAGACATAGGTTCATAGCTGGAACACCAACCTGAGCTCTCCATATTGTAAGCATCTCGGGGAGTCCAGACTAGTGACAGCCTCTCAGCAACAAAGCATAGACTCAATCAAAGTGCTAGAAAAGTGTAATTAAAATCAGCTGCCAGTATTCAACCTTTCCATTTCATTCACTAGTTAAACCTCTTCACCAAAAGACTAAATTAACATGGCACAAATTTGTGGTAGAGAGTTAAGCAAATATACTTTGCCTGAGGGCTTTCTTGGTGGCTCAGTTGGTAAAGAGACTGCCTACAATGCAGGAATCTGGGTTCAAGATCACTGGGTCAGGAAGATTCCCTGGAGAAGGAGATGGTCAATCCACTCCAGTATTCTTCCCTGGGAAATCCCATGGACAGAGGAGCATGTTGGGCTACAGTCCATTGGGTCACAAAGAGTTGGACACGGCTTGGAGACTAAACCACCTACTTTGCCTGAAGCTGTGACACCTTCAACATTAAAGGGAAAATAAAGCTGGCCTAAGTAGAAGCATAGGACAGAAAAATCTCTCCTGGATGCTTCACTGTCTGGCTTTTTCCCCTCCTCTCAAACAAATACTATGATTGACCTGCTGCTTTTATAGAAGTTATGAAGGAAGATTGACTTGGATGGATTCCAGAATGTTTATTACAAGATTTGTTTTTAAAAGTTATCTGAATATTATGAGATCTTGACCAATGATTCTTTTATTTGATTCCCAAGGTCTAGATTTCTCAGTGATGTGTTGCTGGGGTTCTGGGATGCGGGGGCAGGACTGAAGGACAAACATAAACTGAGCTGAAGTGCTAAAGCTGTATTTAATAGTCATTGAGCTACAACTGTGTAGTTGTGTTTAATTACTTTCGGAACAAGTCTCTTGAGAAGCTCCCTTGTTCCCTAAGTAGGACGTTAGAGCTGAATAATGAGGCCTGATTGAGGAAATGCTGACCCTGCCTGTTTCTGTTTGCCCCTGCCCTCCAGCCCCAGTCTCCCAGGACAGTCCCTGCGAACAGAGTGGCAGAGGAGACGGGTGGAAAGAATAGAGCTTTCTTCTCTCTCATTCTAGAGTTTGGCTGTACTTCTCTGGGATGAGCCTATTATATTAGACTGAGTGAGTCTATACATATAGACTATCACTCACTATCTATATACATAATATATATATTATGAAATATATTATGTGAGTGAAAGTTTCTCAGTCATGTCTCTTTGCAACCTCATGGACTGTAGCCTGCCAGGCTCCTCTGTCCATGGAATTCTCCGGGCAGGAATAACTGGATTGGGTAGCCATTCTCTTCTCCAGGGGGTCTTCCCCATCCAGGGACTGAACCCTAGTTTCCTTCATTGCAGGCAGATTCTTTACCATCTGAGCCACCAGGGAAGAAACATATTTTTGCTTATATATCACCCTGCTATGCCAACTGTAGCCCTAGACTGGTGACACAGGCATATGGGTGAGCAGGGGCATGTAGAAATTTCACTAGAGTATGTCTCGGGTTTATTGTTGCTGTTTTCCCCTCTAAACTCATCTTCTCGATCTGAAGGTCCAAGTTTAGGGAGCATTTTCTCCCATTACTTTCTTATTGCTTGTGCACTTGTTGCTTCTTAGGATAACATGGTAGATTCTCTGGATGTGTCTTCTAGGGTTCTTTGCTTGTTCCACGTGAGTTCTACTTTGGGGATGAGCTTTCTGTGTCTTGAGATATTTCTTTCACTTGATCTCTCAGAACATGAATTCTATTCTCAGCAGTGAACATTCATTTTTTCAATTTGTCTACTGAACTTTGAAAACTCAGAAATATCCTTGTTTCCAGCAGGCCTTTCTGTGCTCTAATTATATCTTGTTCTAATTACTTTTATTAATGTCCCCTCTCTCTCTTTCATTAGTTCTACTGTAAATGAAGTTGCCAGCTCTACTTGCTCAGCCTTGTCTTTCTCCCTCTGGCTACAGAGTCCCCTGAAGTGGGTTGTAATTTTTCATTACTTCCTGATCTTGTGGGCTCCCCTAATACCTGTGCCAGTCACCCAGTTGGGGAATTCTATCAGCAACAGCAGAGCAGGGGGCAGGAGGCATGCCAGTGTCCATTTTTGTGGGTTGATGGCCAGCAAGTAGGCAAATTGTTACCTTCTGTTGAGATTGGTTGGAAGCTTTGTTAGTTGCTCAGTCATGTATGGCTCTTTTGCGACCCCATGGACTGTAGCCCACGAGGCTCCTCTGTCCACGCGATTTCCCAGGCAAGACTACTGGAGTGGGTTGCCATTTCCTTTTCTAGGGGATCTTCCCAACTCAGGGATCGAACCCAGGTCTCCTACATTGCAGGCAGATTCTCTACTGTCTGAGCTGCCAGGGAAGCCCGACTGTCTGCTGAGATGCGGGTCAAATTCTCTCTCAATAGAACAGAATCCAGGCCACAAGGGAGGTCCCATGTAGGTTGAAGAGGGTGAGTGTAAGTTGGTGACCTCTTTGAATTCAACATGTGTAGTCAGGACACACATAGCCCCCTTTCAAGCAGGTCAGAAAGACATCGGCCAGATGCAGTTCTTTAGGGAGTCACAGCGTTCAAGGTCTTCACGTTACAGCTCCTCCTTTGCTGTTGGTCATCAGGTCTTGCTGGCTGCTGCCAGCGACAAATTGGCACTCACCATCTACCTCTACAAAGATTAAATTATGAGCCACGGCAGCTGCTGACCTTCAACAACCCTTGAAAGGAGTTCAGCGTGGGGATCAGGAACAAGACACTCTGTGCTCTGGGAAAAACTGGCAAAACAAGCCTTCAGATAGTTATTTTCAGGAGAAAAACTATGAGCTCAAATTCTTGCACCTTCTCCTATCTAGAAAAGCACCAAAATCATTAATGGAGACATCTGCTTCTCGTGACTAGCAGCAACTTTCTGCCAAAAAGTACACGCTTGACTGCATGCACTCTCCCTTCACCAAAAGCACATATGTACTGACCTCCCCCCACCCCCTACCTCTGCAGAGCAGTTCCTCAGAGCTCTCTGAGGTGCTGTCTCTTGGGCTATAGCCTTCATTTTGCCCCTAATAAAACGTAACTCACAACTCCCACATAGGATTCTTATTTTCAGTCGGCATCGCCATGGAGTCTGAAGTCCCCAGCATGCTCTCCCTTGATGCATTCTCTGAACTCTGACTCTAATTTCATTTCTATCGACTCTAGAGAAGGGACTGAGAAGGACTGGGGCCAAGTCCATGCTTTCTTTCTGGCAGTCACCTTCTCAGACTCCAAGTTATCTTTCTAAAAGGTAGGCATGACAATACTAATACCATTAAGTGGCTCCCCGTTTCCTAAGCTCGACATCCAAACCCTAGGCCTTGGAGCTGTACTCTTCTTACATAGGATGCACTGAACTTGATGTCATACCTGACTCCTCACTTTCTCCAGCCCCATGTCATGCGGCTCCCCTCTGGATCAATGTACAGTTCCCTTCATATGGACGTCTCACCCCTTTCCCTGTCTCTGACTTCTGGCATCCTCCTAGTTCTCTGATTCAGATACCACCTTTGACAGGAAGTCTCAGCTGGAATTTATGTCTCCCTCCCTTAGTACTCCTAGTAGTCCCGGTTGTTCCCCAGTGGCAGCACTTAATACAACCAGACTTTTCTCAAATTACTGTGTACGCCTCTGCCTCTCCCACTCCAGATCCTAAATAACATGAGGACAGGTTCTGGGTCTACTTCCTCTCTTCTCACAGTGTCTTTCATAAAATGAATGCTTAATCTTTGTAGTGTTGAACTGACAATGGAAAATGATTGAACTGGACATTGGTGGACCAATCCTGAGCTTTTCTTTCTTTCTTTTTTATTTTTTTACA
Source organism: Capricornis sumatraensis (assembly GCF_032405125.1). NCBI lineage: Eukaryota > Metazoa > Chordata > Mammalia > Artiodactyla > Bovidae > Capricornis > Capricornis sumatraensis. The sequence goes on along the minus strand of NC_091069.1, from coordinate 231,571,497 downwards.
TTACAGGTAGCATGCTGGAGTTTAACAGAAGAACTGATGTCCTCTGCCTCAGTTTACAGACTTGCACCTTTAGAAAAGGCCTCTGAAGCTCACGGGAAGGAGTTCCAATTATTTTTTACAACCCTACAGAGGTGCTATTGTAAGGAAAGGGATGAGATGTGGAGTAACTGGGTTTGTGTTCAGTCATAACCACTGAATGTCATGCAGAGCCTTCCCCTCAGTTGCCTGGGAGTAAGCAGCTTCATCAGGTAGAAGATGGCTGGCTGAAGGCCAGAGGTTCACTCTTCATAAGACCTGTCATACATGAGGGCTTTCCCGCCAGCACTAATGGTAAAGGACCCATCAGCCAATGCAGGAGACACAAGAGATGCAGGTTCGACCCACTCCAGTGTTCTTGCCTGGAGAATCCTCATGACAAAGGAGCCTGGCAGCTTGTGGTACATAGGGTCATACGTGAACAATTACAAAGATAAGCTGGAGGGGGAAATGCCTCTGACATTTCAGGAAGCTTGAAAAATGCATCATGTTAAGAAGTAGAATGATCAGTCAAGCAAGGTTCAGTCCTACAGAATGCCCAAGAAGAGTTGGGAGATGCCTTTCCCAAGGCGGCTGACTATAATGAAGCAGGGCTCACCCTCCTCTCACCTGCCCACAGACTCCCATGTTTTAGAGAAGCTGGACTTGGCACAGGAGACCAGGAGCTATTATGCTAAGTTACTGTGTGGAAAGAAGAGTGTCCTGTGGGGGGAAAGACCAACGAGAACCTTCTGAAGAACCCTTCACCTGTCACCAGACCTCTGTGTGACTGGGAATGAGCAAAAATAATGCTATTGGATAATCAACAGTCTAATCTTGACTGCTTTAATCATTTTCCTGCCTGAGGTCCCTTGAAGTGGCCAGTCTCACAGTGCCATTTTCTTGCTCTTGCTTAGGAAGTCATATTGAAGGTACTAAGTTATAGAGATCAGAAGCATTAACTGAGTGAGTGTGTGTATGCGTATGTGTTTATTGTGCAGATGCATTAGCAGCAGCCTTCTCTGGGTGAGAATATACTCCAGCTCTTCCTGGAAAGGAGCCTATTGCCCCCTTGAAAAATCTCATTAAGCATACTGTTGCTTTAAATGGGCCATTTGAAGGCAAGGGCAAGTGCCTCACTCAGGGCCAGAGACATAGCAGGTTCTGGAAAAATGTGCTGAAAATGGAACAGTCAGTACTCAGTGGAAAGGCAGAGATTCAGTCTGATCTTTTCTTTCTTTTATAATTGCATTCCAATCTCTCCTTTCCTCTTTGCGGCCTTGAGACTATGTGTGCATATGTGTATGTCTGTATGTGTATATGTGACTGTATGTGTTGTGTATATGTGCCTGTGTGGGTAAAGTTGTCTATGCCTTTATATATGTGCATATATCTGTATACCTGTCTGTGCATATGTGAGTATATTTTCATGTGCAGGAGTGTGCATGTGTACATCTGTACATATATGTGCATGTGTATATATTTGTATGTATCTACATGTGTGTATTTGTGTATGTTGGTATGTGTATATATGTGCACATGCTCACATTTAGTACAGATAATATAGATCTATATTTTATAAATACATATATGTATATATCAGATATCTACTATAGCTTGACAATCAAGCCATTTCTTCATAAAAGCTAGACTGAACAGAGTCTAAATGACATCTTGCTCAGGTTCCTTCCTTGATTCTTGTAGCAGTGCTGCAGGAGGGCAGGGCATAGGACAGCATTTGGGATGCTGGTATTAGCCCTCTGGTCGAAAGGGAGATGTTGATAGTACAGAAAAGAGGGAAGGGAGGGCCAAGGGAGGGAAGATCTAAGAAGTGAGAGAGGATAGCATTCAGAGTTCGGGGGAGAGGTTGCCTTAGAGAGGGGAAGGGGCAAGTCTCCTACTTGGTTAGGAGGCTCTTTCCAAGTTGGATGACTGCTCTACTGGTCTCAAGGTGGTGGCAACTATAGCAGAAAGCTCTGAAACACTCCTTGCTACGGACTGAGTTGAATCCCCGAAAATTCATATGTTGAAGCTCTGGCCCTCAATGTAGTTATGTTTGGAAATAAAGCTTTTAGGAGGTAATTTAGGTTAAATAAGGGTGAGGTCCTAATCCCATAGGATTAGTAGCCTTACAAGAAGAGGAAACAGACTCAATGGAAAAGACCCTGATGCTGGGAAAGATGGAAGGCAAAAGGAGAAGAGGGCAGCAGAGGCTGAGGTGGTTAGACAGCATCACTGACTCAGTGGACATGAATCTGAGCAAACACTGGGCGATAGTAAAGGACAAGGAAGCCTGGCGTGCTGCAGTCCATGGGGTCACAGAGTCAGACGTGACTGAGTAACTGAACAACAACAATGACAAAGAAGAGGAAGAGGGGAAAAGATCTCTCTCTCCACCAGCACACACTGAAGAAAGGCCGTATGAGGACATAGTCAGGAAGAGGCTGCTTACTAGGAACTGAATATGCTGGGACCTTGATCTTGGACTTCCCAGCCTCCAGAACTGTGAGAAATAAATTGTTTAAGCTCCAATTTCTGCTATTTTGATCTGGCAGCTTGAGCAGACTGAAACCCTTTCAAGGGCTCTCCCCACACCTGTGGAAGAGTAGTTTCCGGGGCCCAGAGGAACTCTAACTTTGGGAAGATCACAACTTTGCTGTGTGTGATGGTCACAGAGGCTGAGATGATGGGAGACTCTCAGAGGAAGGAGTACGAGGATTCTGCAGTCTTACTCTCTAGAGCAAGGAGCTTTGATACGCGCATGTCTTGTGTTCCTCTACCATGGCGTTCCACTTGGTTAATTCTTACTCAACCCCCAGGAAGGAAGGAGACCCAGCAGGAGGGTCTGTTCTGAGCACAGAAAGATTGACATGTGTGTGCTAAGTCGCTTCAGTTGTGTCTGACCCTGTGACTCCATGGACTGTATCCCCTCAGACTCCTCTGTCCATGGGATTCTCCAGCAAGAATACTGGAGTGGGTTGCTATGCCCTCCTCCAGGGGGTCTTCCCAACCCAGGGATTGAACCTGCGTCTCTTATGTCTCCTGCACTGGCAGGCAGGTTCTTTACCATTAGTGCCGCCAATTAATAATTTATTACCTCTTCTTCCCATATCTGCCACCCATGCTTCATGGTGAGGCTGTACCAGTGTAAGAATTCAGTCTCTGGAGCCAGATGTCTGGGTTCACCACTTAGTGGTATTGTGACCTAGGGCAGATTACTTAGCCTTTCTGTGCCTTTGATTTATCTGTAATGTGGGGCCCATAATACCATTCATCTTGTAGGCTTGTTGTGGTGAATCAAGAAATTTAATATATGAAAAAATCTTAGCATCTGGTAAACACTCAGCGTTGACTCGTATTGTCTTTTTCTGTTCTTCTTGCTTGAGTTTAGTAGCAGGGGACCCAGGGCAGTTCCTTGAACTGAAGCATGGGCAGTTCAGTCAGTCCTAGGCACGTGCTTAAGGAAAATGCTCTTGACTGCGTTGGGAAAAGAAGATGGGAGCAAGTGAAGTTGGGTGGCAGGTCTGCTGGTGGAGGGTGAGGGGTGTGTGCCTGCTGGCTTCTGTTTTCTCTGTGAAGCCCGAAACAAGATCATTAGCTGATGCGGAGTATGGAGGAGGGGTTGTGGGAGGCTGGCGAGGGCTAGAGAAGGAATGAATTAGATGTGTAAGAGAGGGGGGAAAATGACCCTTCTAGAGAAATCTAGCAAGCTTGCTGAGTAATACTGAGTGCCGATTTGAGTCTCGAGATCATGAATTTAAAGTGAAAACAAAGGCTTGATTGTGTGAATTTCTTGCAACCTCCGGCAACCCAGGGTGCTGCAGGGAGAAGGCACGGAGCTGCTTTCTGATCGATTGTCCTTCCTTGCAGGGGTGTGTGTTCACGCTGCACTAATGTCTGCATTACACAATGATTGTGTTGGTTTTTCCATAATATATTATGTTAATGATAGCATCTTCTCACCTTGTTGTAGCTTCATTCTCGTTTCCTTGTCCCTTTCCCCTGAGATCACATGTGTAATGACCAGTTTATGGTAATTTAATTTGTAGAGTACTTTGGATAAAAAGTATTTTCTTAGTTTATGTGGCTTTGGGTCCTATGTTTTCTTTTTATTACCCTATCGGGGTATTAATCTCTTTGTACCAAAGCAACAACAGCAGGATATGACAACGAAGGCTCATACTGACATAGCACTCGCCAAGTGCCAGGCCCTTTACATATATGAACACATCCATTTTGCACAACAACCCCATTTTACAGGTAGGGCACAGGGAGCTTAAGTAACCTGCATGAGGTCACACAGTGAAGAAATATTTGACTGAAAATTCAACCAGGCTGCCTTGCCTGGACTCCATGCTCTGAATCGCACCCTTGGAAAGAAGTTAGAAAGCTTGTGTCTTTAAAATATTTACTTTCTGATAAAGTTTAGAATAGATCTACTTACCTCTAACTAGGCTATTTCCTTACTTCCTTATCATTGTATGTAACCCCCTCATTCCTCACATTATTAAGGATAATGATCACAAGCACCATCTATCCTGACTGCCAACATTTATCTATGAAGGGCCTGCCCTGTTTTAGCACAAATGAGATAAAGATGACCAAAATGCTCTCCTTGTATCCTCAGAACTCAGTCTAGCTGGGGATCAGACAAATGGGTAGGGAAAGTACAAAAAGGATACAGGTAAACCCCCACAGACACAAGAGCCTGTGAAAAACAAGCTATGTAAGGAAAAAGAACAGGTCGATGATGCTGAATTTATTTCATTCTCAGTGGGAGCCTTTTTGGTCCCTGAGCAGATGCCAGCTCTTCTAGTTGTGTGACAGAAATACTCTGGCAACAAGATGCCAAAAAACTCTAATCATTGTGCTCTTGAATTTCTGGAGCACGAGGAGTGTGGAATGCTGGAAGCTGGAGGTGATGTTCTGAATTCACTGTTAGCTATTTTGTCTCTGACTAAATGGGACATGGTCAGACTTCCACAGATCAGCCGGGCAGGGTCATGTCCTGGGTATGTTTTTCACTAGGAGTAATGTGACAGTGCCTGGATGGTCTGAAGACCCTCACACATTGGATCCAATCTGGACCCACTCATTTACTGGCTGTGTAGCCTTAGGAAGACATTTAAGTTTTCCAAACTGCAGTTCTCTAATCTATGAAATGCCCTTCCTTGCTGGGATGTTGTAACGATTAGCAATGAGTTTGCAGCGTTCCTAATACAAGATGCATTCAATCAACCAAAGCCATCATTATTTATTATTACTCAGAGTTAAAACATGATGGTAAAATTTTCTTAAATGCACCCTTTATTGTTAGCGCAGTCATCTCTTCCTCCTAGTTTCATCATGCCTTGGAAATATTCAGAGAAGGTGAAAATGCCATAAAAATGCAACTTTTTATACTCAGTTGCTATTTTAGAAGCTTATCTCACTGGACAGTACTTAAGAGATTACATGATCATTTTAACTTGTGTTGGACATCTTTTACTCTGTATAGGTATAATTATAGTTGTGTTATTATTATTATTACTTAATGTTATGGTGAGGAGAAAGGTGAAGGGAATAATTATTTATTAATTGTTTCTATCTACCAGGCACTCTTCCAAGCAATTTTGTATATGATAAATAGCACAACCACTTGGGAGTTTGGCGGTCGCATTATTTACATTTTTAAAATGAAGTAATAAGGCTCAGAGTAGTTGAGTCTTTTTCCCAAAGCCATACAGCCAGCGAGTGTCACAGCCAGTCTGGCCCCAGGCCCTTTGCTCTGAATTCCACCCTCTGTGTCCTCCTGAAATAGGTATTATGGTCACAGCTATTTTCCAGACAAAGAATGACCAACCATCGCTAAGTGACTTGTTCAAGATCATACAGCTATTGAAAAGGAGGCCCAGGACTCAAGCCTAGGTTTTAGTCCAATTTTCTTCCTTTTTCTTGAGTCCCCAGAGGCAAACAATAGAGTAGGATGGTTAAGAGCACAGGCTGTTAGCTTTCTTGCTGTCAGAGAAGGGAGCTACAGCTACGGAGAGGGAAAGACTAGAATGGTGTTAGACCAGCACTAAAGGCACTGGTGGGAACTCGTATATAAAGGCATCTATAGCCACACACAGATTCTAAATTCTACCCAGAGGGCCAGCTTTAAAGCACCAGTATGAGCACACCAACACCACATCTTCCTTCCTAAACACCATTCTTCGTTAAAAGAAACCAAGAATCTTTAGAGAAATGGTTGATGCCAAGGCTGCAGTGCCTGGAACATCTTCTTGTGTCAGTTAGCAAAGAAGTGCTTTAAAAACATTGGAAAAATTAAAAAAGATAAAGTAGACAGGTTGAAGAAACTCCCAACAGGCCAACGGAAGAAAATTGGAACATCAAAATAAATAACAATAGTAATATGTTATAACAACTGAATAAATAAAAGCACACGCCTTCACTGATATTCATAAATAAATGAATGGCTTGAAATTATCAGCTGGACTATTTATGTAACTTCAAAATATCTCCTCACAGAATACTTATTAATTATGGAGTAACTTTACAGTGGAGAAACCTGGTTGACATCATCTTAATTTAGTGATCAGTGTGACAACTCAAAGACTTGGGTCCCTGATAGCATGAATGAGAAGAACTCAGCGTCATTTCTGTCGTATTTCCATTAAAGGTGCAAAGTCTGAATCTAATCACAAGGAAATATCAGACGCCCACCAAAGGAAGGGTCTCTATGGAAGATCTGGCCTGTAATTTTCAAAGGTATCAAGGTCATGAAACTTAAAAGATTGTGGAGCTGTTCCAGATTAAAGGTGACCAATGAGATGTGACCAAAAAATGCAACAGACATGATTTTGAACTGTCTTTGGCTTTATGGGACATTAGTGGTAAACTGGTGAAATGTGAATGGGGTGTAAGGATTAGACCAAAGAAATATTTTGAATGTTAAATTCCTAATCTTGGTGGTTGTGTTGTGGTTATGCAGGAGAGTATCTGGTTTATTGGAATTACATGCTAATTAATGTATTTAAAGGTGAAGATTTATCAGGTGAATGACTTTCAAATGGTCCAGGAAATAAAAGTTCTTTGTATTGTGTTTGCAACTATTTTTTTGCTTGCCTTTTGAGAAAAAAAAAAATTTGGTTGATATTTTTCAAGATAAAAAATTATCTTCCTCACAATAAAAATCTCGAAACAAAAGCAACAGTGAAAAGGAACATAGATAGTGCATGCAGGGGTTATAGTAAAGTGGTTAAAAACACTAATTAGGCTCTGGATTTAAATCCCAGCTTTGTCACTAGCTTTGTGATGCACGTGCACAGTCACTCAGTCATGTCTGACTCTTTGCGATCCCATTAGACTATAGCCTACCAGACTCCTCCATCCATAGGATTCTCCAGTCGAGAATACTGGAGTGGGTTGCCATTTCTTCCTTCAGGGGATCTTCCAGACCCAGAGATCGAACCCATGTCACTTATGTCTCCTGCATGGGCAGGAGGGTTCTTTACCACATGACTTGTGGCCTAAATCATCTGTGACTTACTTTCTTGGTCTGTAAAATGGGGATAATAAAAGCACCTACATAGATTTCCTGTGAGTTAGCAACAATGAAGTACTTAATACAATCTGTTCTTAATACTACTGGTTGTTTTTCTTACTTGGTAGGCAATGACATGATTCTCTGTGATCTTTTCCCCTCAGGGCATATGCCAGGGAGAGAGATCTGGTGTATTCTTCCTGACTTGTTCAGCTAGAAATAGAATTCAGCTAGAAAACATCTGCTCTGTGGTCAATCCTATTATTCAGGCAGACGGCTGTAGATTTCACAGACTGAGAGAGTTTAAAATAACACTAATATGTTTGTAATCTTTGGATATACACTTTTTGATGTGGGGCCCAATGTGGATTAGTTTTTTTAAAAATATATATATATACATAATTATCATATCAGGCCAAAATATTGTGTTAAGAATAATCTAGGCATTAATATGAAGAAAAAGTGATTATACATTGACAAGATATTTCTAAAGCAGTTTAAAATTATATACACAGGGCCTATTATAAAGGATTAAAATGTATCCAGTACCAAGAGTTGCTAATTCAATTAAAAATGGAAATTAAAAAATTGAAATTAAAACAATGTTCTTGTTGGGAAGGAAACACAGATAGCACTTTGATGTTGATTCTTGGAAATTATTCCTTTTCTGCCCTTTGGATAATTAATATCAAGCAGGAATAATGCAATATGAGGAGCTGAGATTGGGGGTGGGGAGTAAGGCTAATATTTTGCTAGTTACCTCTCAAGGCATATTTTTTTGGTCCATCTCCACTAATTAAATTCAGTTTTAAGAACCCTGAGTTCTTTTTCAGTTAGCTTTGGTTGACATGAGAGCAGATGGGCTCTGACAAAGCCTCTTTGCTCTCTCATTTGGCAGTCTTTTAAAATGGTACTTTCAAACATTTTAGAGGTTCACAATGACCATTGCTAACATGACAAGATGGGCTCCACCTCACCCCATAGAAAAGAGTGAAAATCTCCAGCTGGGTTGAACTTTAACCTTGACCCTGGGATGCCTACTTGAATATGCCCCTGTTCTGAACTAAAGAGTCACACTGGGTTTTTTTTTTTTTTTTTTTCTCAAAAGGCAGAGAATTTTTGATGCACCTTCAAGATTCCATTTTTATCAGTGACATAATGGTGTCAGCTCTTTGAAGGAAGAAAGAACAGGCAGCAACTGGTATTATATTGTTAAGTGCCCAAGAATCAATTACATCCTTGCTGAGACAAGAGGCAATTTTCCCATTTAAACGTCACAGATGTACGAACTGGCAAATTATTGTTGGGTTGTTTCTTCTTTTATTATAATTAACAATTAAAAAACACACGTTATAATGTAATTAGCTGTTTACTGGCTATTACTGGCTCAGGTCATAATCGGGACTTTACTTCCAAGGCTGTGAACACCTAAAAAAGTGTTTTAATCAACACGGTTAGATTCAGTCACTAGTGTGGAACCATTCTGGTCCCTCACAATCAAGCCACTATAAATTTCCAAGTTGATCTGGGCTTATGAGAAGTATCTTGTAGAAACCTATCAGTTTCCTTTCTTAAAATATCCAGCTCTGAGTTCACTGATTCTTCATTTCTGGGAAACGTAGCAGCAATTTTCTTGCCCCTTCCCCAACCTTTTACTCTTGTTCATCCTTAAATAAATTCTTTTATCTCAATATAGGCTTATAGTCTTCATGTTTTTCAAACACACACACACACAATGCAGAACATACAAAGAGCTATTTTTGCTCAAGGTCAAATAGAAATTTTATGATTACCCTTACATGGACAACCTATTCGAAAGCAGCTAATCATTTAGATAATAAGCAATGCCATGTTGGAAAATGCCACTAGAAATGGAAATTGTTAAGTGTAACAATAGATGACTGTTCATAATCATAAGAGCTAACACTTATAGGGCACTTATTATGTGCCAGGCACTGTTTTAAGTACTGTGTATACTGTCCATAATTTAACTCAGTTAATGACCTCACAATGACCCTCTGAGGTGGTTTCTATTATAGTTCCCAGTTTATGAAAGAGAAAAGGGAGGTGCCAAGAGCTTGAGTAATTAGGCCATGGCTATGAAACTTGTGAGTGACAGAGCTGGATTCAAACCCAGGCAACTGGCCCCAGAGCCCAGGTTTTCAGCCACTAGAGTCTACTCATATCTACAAAACATGATGACTATTGAAGTAAGGTTGCACCATTTTTGTTTGTTTGTTTTTAAACCCATAAAAATGAAGCAAAAGAGATTTAAGAAGCAACTTCTTCATATCCTGATTGACAATCCACACAGATAAGAGTCCTGGGAAATGTTCCATTTGCTTACTGCGAGCTAGGCTGAAGCACAAAGTGGGTTAAATGCCTAGAAAGTGTACCCCTAGTAATAGTGGAAAAATTATGCTTGTGTAACGTGCTTATGCACACAAGATTATGGGAGTTATCCATATCTCTCTGTGTGCTCTCATGCTCTAAGAAAAGAAGCCATCATATTTGGCCACATATTTAAAACTATTATTACTACTTAGAAATTTAGGGTACTTTTTAGGTATTTAGGGCTTCCCTGGTGGCTCAGAGGTTAAAGCATCTGTCTGCAATGTGGGATACCTGGGTTCGATCCCTGGGTCAGGAAGATCCCCTGGAGAAGGAAATGGCAACCCACTCCAGTATTCTTGCCTGGAGAATCCCATGGATGGAGGAACCTGGTAGGCTACAGTCCACGGGGTTGCAAAAAGTCGGACACAACTCAGCTACTTCACTTTCACTTCTCACTTTTAGGTATTAAAACTATTCTTGTATCTTCTTCCTAGTGCATCAGGGCATCTTGTATAAACAATCTCTAATAATTATTAAAGAAGGTACTTCTTATCCATATTCTATTCTTTTACAAAATAGAAGTTGAGGCAGCTTACAACAGAAGGTCAAGTAGTTCAACAAGCACAAATGTTCTGTTATGATGAGGGGGGTAGGGTGGGAGGAGGGGTGGGTAGAAAACGATGGTTTCAGAAAACTTAGGGCTGGACGTAGTTACTACAACCAAGCCTGGCATTATGCCTTTAACTGGCACAAAGTAACGGTGTGATATTGCTGAAATGTGTCTTGCCTCCTGGTATTTCATTTTATCCTAATTCCTTGCCTAGCTACTAGCACTTAACGCTGATATTTCTCTCAGGCATGTCTCCTGTGGCTCCTTACCCCCCAGGGTCTCTTAGCTGGCTGTCAGCTCATCTCTTAGAAGTCACAGCTTGATATTAGCTTGCGAAACTACCTCTCCCAAGAGAGGGGGGTAGAATAAATGAGAACACTGGGAAAACTTGAAAAGGTATTTACAGGTATTTATTATTAATGCAACAATCAAAGCAATAGTACCTTTAAATTATGGAACTGACTTGGGTGGTGACTTGGGCAGCTCTGTAGGCTGTGAGGATGTTTGGAGGGTGCTTGGGGCGAGAGGTCAACTTGGGACTCCTTAATAAGACTGTATGTAAGGCAGTCATTGCCTTGCATTAGGAAGAGAGCAGAGGAGAAGGCAGGTAAGGGTAGACTGCAAGGCCCGCTGGGTCTATTTGGAAGAAAAGAAATGGAGGACGAGGTTTATTCTTATTGCCTTTCTAAGCACAGTTAGGACACTTCAGCTTTACAAATGTGTCGAATGCCTATGTGTGCCAGACCTGCGGTAGATGCCACAGTTACCCTGGTGACCCAGACACGTCCCTGCCCTCAACAGGTTGATGGTCAAGTGGATTCACCAAGAGGCAGCTCCTCTCCATGGATGTCCACACGCAGATGCCTACTTTTAGAGGAAGTCAGACAGAGGTCTTGGAGGAAGCGGTGTAACTTGGCTGAAGATCAGCCCTATAGAGGAAGAGAGAGTGTGTGGGGTCCTGATCAACAGAGTGTGTAGGATGAAGCTTGCATCCATGCTGACAGCTAAGTCACAGTCAAGGCCAGAGTTACAGTGTCCAGTGTTTACTACTTGGCTGTATGGGCTTTAGGGACTTCCCAGGTGGCGCTAGTGGTAAAGAACTTGCTGCCAGTGCAAGAGATGCGGGTCTGATCCTTGCCTTGGGAAGATCTCCTGGAGGAGGACATGGCAATCCACTCCAGGTATTCTTCCCTGGAGAATCCCATGGACAGAGGAGCCTGGTGGGCTACAGTCCACACGTTTGCAAAGAGTCAGACATGACTGAAGCAACTTAGCACGCACACACGCATTGGCCTTAGAGCTCATTTCCTTCAAACTTGTTACTTTACAGGTGAGATGGTTGAAGCCCACAAGATATACTGATTGACTGGACAGTGAGCAGCAGAGCTAGAAATAGAAACCAGTGCTCTGATGCCCAATTCATGCCACACTTAGGCCTGAGTCATAGGGACTTGGCAGCTATTGAAATGAGGACATACCTCAGTTCAGTTCAGTTCAGTCGCTCAGTCGTGTCCGACTTTTTGCGACCCCATGAATCGCAGCACGCCAGGCCTCCCTGTCCATCACCATCTCCCGGAGTTCACTCAGACTCGCGTCCATTGAGTCAGTGATGCCATCCAGCCATCTCATCCTCGGTCGTCCCCTTCTTCTCCTGCCCCCAATCCCTCCCAGCATCAAAGTCTTTTCCAATGAGTCAACTCTTCGCATGAGGTGGCCAAAGTACTGGAGTTTCAGCTTTAGCATCATTCCTTCCAAAGAAATCCCAGGGTTGATCCCCCTCAGAATGTACTGGTTGGATCTCCTTGCAGTCCAAGGGACCCTCAAGAGTCTTCTCCAATACCATAGTTCAAAAGCATCAATTCTTTGGTGCTCAGCCTTCTTCACAGTCCAACTCTCACATCCATACATGACTACTGGAAAAACCATAGCCTTGACTAGACGGACCTTAGTCGGCAAAGTAATGTCTCTGCTTTTGAATATACTATCTAGGTTGGTCATAACTTTTCTTCCAAGGAGTAAGCGTCTTTTAATTTCATGGCTGCAATCATCATCTGCAGTGATTTTGGAGTCCCCCCAAAAAAAGTCTGACACTGTTTCCGCTGTTTCTCCATCTATTTCCCATGGAGTGATGGGACTGGATGCCATGATCTTCATTTTCTGAATGTTGAGCTTTAAGCCAACTTTTTCACTCTCCTCTTTCACTTTCATCAAGAGGCTTTTTAGTTCCTCTTCACTTTTTGCCATAAGGGTGGTGTCATCTGCATATCTGAGATTATTGATATTTCTCCCAGCAATCTTGATTCCAGCTTGTGTTTCTTCCAGTCCAGCGTTTCTCATGATGTACTCTGCATATAAGTTAAATAAGCAGGGTGATAATATACAGCCTTGACGTACTCCTTTTCCTATTTGGAACCAGTCTGTTGTTCCATGTCCAGTTCTAACTGTTGTTTCCTGGCCTGGATATAGGTTTCTCAAGAGGCAGGTTAGGTGGGGAGGGGATATTTTCTGTCTTATGAGTCAGTTATACTTCAGGGTTAGTGACTTTGTTAGAGCCTCTAGGAAGAACAGATTTGGAAAGAAGGTGAAGAGACACGGGTGGCAGGCACCTGGGGTCTGGAAGAGCTGGTTCCGGCCACTGAGGTCAAGTTTTGCAGACTCACAATGTGGCTCAGTCAGGCACAGCCCCAGGTTGCCTCACATGGGTGCCTCCTTGCTACATCAGTTAGGCTGACAGGACAGAAGCCCCTTCTGCCAAAACAAAAGCAAGCCCTGGAGTCTTAGGGAAATTCTGAGTGTGAAGTATACACATATATTGCTCTTCTCCACAGAGAGACACATCACAAAGGCAGCATGGGTGTCCAGCCCACTGCAGAGTTGGCGATGCTCACAGATACATAGGAAAGGAGGACTTGGAAGCCCCAACTGGCCCTCCTGGGCCCCTCCTGGGAGGGGGTGGGGCAATGACAGCTGAGGTGGGGAGTAGGCACACCTAGGCCACTCCCCTACCACTGAACCTGCCTCCAACACGTGGGAGGTGGTGCGGCTGCTCCTGGGTTCTGGGAGAGTATCCTCTTCACTTGCATTAGCTGCCTTAAGAGCTTGTGGCAGCACTGATAGCCATGGACACAGCTGGTCCACCAGCCCTCTGTCCAGCCACCTTCCAGGTAGGGATGGTCATGTGACCCAGCTGGGCCAAAGATACATAAGCAGAAGCTATTGGATGGAGCTTCTGGGGGATTTGCTCTCCTGGTTAAATAGAGCAGGTGCCAGATTCATGTGTTATACATGCTCTCCCGCCACTTCCTTCTGAGAACATGGATCTGTGGCAGCATCTTATAACCATTACAAACTAACCCAACAAGGATGATGGAAAGAGCCTGGTCACCACTGTCATCATAGATTTTCTGCACTAGTTCTGGACCGATCCTCAGATTTCTTTGTATATGAGACAAATAAGACCTTGTTTGTGTAAGGTACATAGTTGGGTATATTTATGGTACCATAACAAGTAAAAACCTTGGGATTCAAGGCCTTTTGCAATCTGATGCCACAAAACCCTTCCCAGCTCACCCGTTGCCACCTCCCTCCCTTCTCAAAACCCCTTTCTTCCAGTTCAAACTGATCGCACACTCTGCTCTAAAGTCTAGCCTTGTTCGTACCATCACCAACACACATAAAACCACATATTATTTGTTGGTTTGCTCAGATTCTTACTTGACTCCTAGCCACCACTGCTGCCTCCCTACAGCGTATTCTCACTGTAGACAAGAGGTCCCTTTAAAACACTAGTCAGTTGCATGCCTCTTCTTTGCAGAATCTGCCAGTGACTCCTCATTTTTTTCAAAGTAAAAGACAAAGTCCTTACAATGGCACATAAGGGTCTTATGATCTCCCTGCCCCATCTTTTCTCCACTGTCACCACTTAACTCCAACTCTTTGTCCACACTGGCCCACGGCTGGTTCTTCAACATGTCAGGTACATCTCACCTACAAGCTACGTAAGTGGCTCCCTCTGCCAGAAAGCTCTTCATCCTCTCCTTCTTCAAGTCTTTGCTCAAGAGACCTTCTCTTTAGACTTACCTGGACCACCTAATTCAAACTGCAGCCCATCTCCATTCCCTATAACCAGCCTTCTACTTTTCCTTACTCTCTTTTTTTCTATAGCATTCATCACCATCTAATATAATATATAGTTTACCTATTGTGCTAATTGCTAATTGCTTATGGTTTATTTCCTCTTGCCAGGAGGAAAGCTCCCTGAGGGAAAACATTTGTCTTTTTTTTTTTATAGCTGACTTATTTCAAGTGCCCAGAAAAGTGCTTTGCACATAAATATTTTTGAGTATATGAATAAATTGATTTAGATCAATATGGTGCTGAGGACTTACCATGTGCTATACACTCTCAGGTCCTGGGGATGTGGTGGGAAAAAAGATATGATCCTGGCCCCTGAAGAGTCTGCAGTTAGATGAGTATTTACCATCCCAGTTACCCCACTTAAACTAGTCTCACTAGTAGGTAGAGAGTATATTTATCCTATAAAGGAAGAATTAAGAATTCAAACATTACTTTCTGGAGGGTTAATCCATTACAATCACATCAGTAATTCATACAGAAAAGGGAAACAGATAGGGCTGAGGGTTTGAGGAACTTCACAAAGAAAGATGTTATTATGAGTAGGCTGTCCAGGAATCAGTATTCTTTCCCTGAGAATGGAGGCTAGCTGACTGATCTTGTCCCAACTGAAGGCACTCTCACCTTTTTGCCTATGGTAAATCAGAATCCAAGGTATGATATGATTGGACCAACGGCATCACCCAACTCCCTTGGGGATGGTGTTGCAGCCCTGGTAACTTTCTTTGAACTTAACAATGAAAGTGAGAATTTAAATACAACTCTTGGGCTAGCATTTCTTTTCAATCAAATCTAACTGGACTTGGTCATAAGATTCAGTCCTGATAAGTTGGCACTTGATTTCATGGAAGGATGGACAGTTTCTGAAATGGCAGTGAAGTCCTCCTTTTACTCAGATGTGTCTTGATTTTGACTTCATGGCTTTTTAAAACAGAGATGGTCACTTGGTCTTTTGGAGGGCAGGGGTTGGGGGGATTTATAGCACAAGCATCACAGAGATTTATTTACTTTTATTTAAAAATTCTGTGGTGAATAATTTTTATTGCATGTTTTGACTTCGCATATCTCTTTGATGGAAAGGTACTTTATAACTGATAGGCATTTCAGCAGATCAAGGAGATTCATTACCCTGGCGGTTTTTCATTTTCGGATAGAAATGAGTAGAAATTATCCAATTTCTCTTTTTATAATAACGTCCAATACATTTAGTGTCCAATTTCACACTGTCCCTTGATTTATAGCATTTGCCAGATTAATCAAGATCTGCTGATATTATAAAAGGTTGGTGTCTCTTAACCCTATAAACCCCAGGAGGCAGACATAGAACAGCACAAGGATTAAAACTGGTTGACTCTCACACTCACTTCAGTAAGTAACTCGTTTATCTTCTATTTACTCATGTGTTTCTATTAATGTCTTGCTTTGCCCCAAATCTTGAGGAAATGTGCAGATTCTTGGCAGCAGTAGGAGTCTTTCAGAAACCTTTATTAAAACCATCTGGAAAGTAAAGTAAGGGGGGAGATGCCTACCAAACCTTCAAGTTTCAATGGTTTTGGAATTTGGCTAGCCTCCATTTTCTTTCTCTTTGCACATCGTTTGCCTCCAGCTGCCTCCCTACCTGACCTCTGCCTCACTGGAGGGTGATATGCTGCACCGGGCCTTTGGATCAGGCTCTCCTGACTCTGCAGCTTACTGGCTGTGTGACTTTGAACAAGTTGTTTAACCTTTCTGGGTTTTATTTACTTCTCTTTAAAACAATTTTTAGTTGGAGGATAACTATTTTACAATGTTGTCTTGGTTTGTGCTGTAATCACCGTGAATCAGCCACAAGTAACATTCATCCCCTCCCTCCTGGGCCTTCCTCCCATCACTCCCATCCTACCCTACTAGGTTATCACAGATCACCGAGCTGAGCTCCCTAAGCAAAACAGCAGGTTGCCACTAGCTATCTACTTAGCACACTGTACTGTATATATGTCAATGCTACTCTCTCAACTTGTCCCATCCTCTCCTTCCCCCACTGAGTCCACAAGTCTATTTTCTGTGTCTGTGTCTCTATTCCTTCCCTACAAATATGGGCAGGAGAATAAGATAAGAAGTCAAATAAATGCACAGAGTAGCGCTATCCTATGATACTTGCCTTCCCCTCCCCAACACACACACACACGTAGTTCCCCCTAATTTATGTAACATTTCCATTTTGATTCACATTTCAGCATCTTTTTCAAGGTGGCCTTTATCATGAACTACAGTGCATGATGTTATGTTGACATGGGGATGAAGTTCTATCTCTGCAAACATATTGAGTCATCTGAGATTAGGAATGAGGTGTTAAATTTTGTTTCTTTGGTTTTTTTACATAGTGTAACTGCTTTATAGAGATTTAGTGACTGATGACTTAAAAAAGGACTTCCCAGGTGGGTCAGTGGTAAAGAATCCATCTGCCAATGCAGGAGACCTGCGTTTGATCCTTGGGTTGGGAAGATCCCCTGGAGAAGGAAATGGCAACCCATTCCAGTACTCTTGCCTGGGAAATCCCACGGACAGAGGAGCCTGGTGGGCTACAGTCCATGGAGTCGCAAAGAGTCAGACACAACTGAATGACTGAGCAAGCACATATGACTTTAAAAAAGAGAGAGAGAGAGAGAGAGAGAGAGGCAGAAAGGAAACAGAAAGAGAAGTCTTATAAGTTATCTTTCTTGCTTACTTGGAAATCCTATGTTTAGCTTTCATTATGCTGGCATCTCCCCTTGTGCCTCTGAACTGAAGAAGTTCTCACGGAAGAACATCCTGTAATTTTCCTTTCCAGCCTCTGTATTGTGCTGTAATTTTCCTTTCCAGAGTTCTACTGCAACTACTAACCTCCGCTTGCTGGCCCCATCCAATATAAGGGCACAGGTTGAAGAAAAATCCTTGTTTCTCCAGAATCTACCAATTCTGTCTCTGAGATGCCTCTTGTGTCTGCTCCCTCTCCCCATTCACATGGCTATTCCCCTAGGTCAGGTATTCATCGTATTTATTTGGATTCAGCTTCATAAATTTCCATCTCTCCTCACCCTGATCCATAACCTCTGCTTCTGGACAAGTCTGACTTGGGAAGAGCAGCCATCATCTCAATGCCTCGGAAATGGTGAATGCTAAGTCACTTCAGTCATCTCTGACTGTTTGTGACCCCATGGACTATAGGCCACCAGGCTCCTCTGTCCATGGGATTACTCCAGGCAAGAATAGTGGAGTGGGTAGCCATTTCCTCCTCTAGGGGATCTTCCTGACCCAGGGACCAAAACCGAGTCTCTTAACGTCTCCTGCATCAGCAGATGGGTTCTTTACCACTAGCGCCACCTGGGAAGCCCCCAGTGCCTCTGATGATAGAATCAAATCCTTCAGCCTGGCTCCCAGCACCCTCCATCCAGAGCTGGATTCATGAACCTTACACTCATCTTTTATGTCTCTGGTCTTCATGCTAACTAACCAAGCTCATGTGGTCCATCCCATGAGCCTCCTCCTCTGACCTCTCGTCTACAGCTCATGTTAACCCCCTCCTTGATCACCCACTGTTGACCTTGATTGCAGCTCTGGACCCTGTTTCCATTCAGGCATGGCTCCCGTGTTTGCCATCAAGTTTTCCCACCCTTCAGCTGGAGTAAACACCTTCTACTGGCATCTTTAGACCTCATTAGTTCAGTTCAGTTCAGTCGCTAAGTTGTGTCCGACACTTTGCGACCCCATGAATGGCAGCACGCCAGGCCTCCCTGTCCATCACCAACTCCCGGAGTTCACTCAGACTCACGTCCATCGAGTCCGTGATGCCATCCAGCCATCTCATCCTCTGTCGTCCCCTTCTCCTCCTGCCCCCAATCCCTCCCAGCACCAGAGTCTTTTCCAATGAGTCAATGCTTCGCATGAGGTGGCCAAAGTACTGGAGTTTCAGCTTTAGCATCATTCCTTCCAAAGAACCTTTAAAAATATGTATCCCTGTTGATCTTGTCATATTTAGTATATTTTACATTATATTTTAAAATTCTATTTTTGGATGTCTTTTCTCTTCTAACCATTGATCTTGCAAATGTTTTGATGACAGACTGCATGACTATATCTTTGCTTCTTAAGGAGGTTTTCCCCACTATAAACCCATTGAACCTGATTCTCTGAGTTGGAAGAAAGGCATCTGGAGATAGTGAGAAAGTTGGAGTCCAATAGCCTTATATTTTCTTGGTAAAGAGGATAGCAAAGTCAAGGTTTTAAAGTAAGAGTTTCAAGTAGTATTTTTAAAAGTAATAATAATCTGCTTTTCTCTAATAAATGCTTGGGCTACCCAGGTGGCTCAGTAGTAAAGACCCCGCCTCTCAAGGCAAGAGAGGTAAGAGATTTGGGTTCAATCCCTGGCTCAGGAAGATCCACTGCAAAAGGAAATGGCAACCCACTGTAGTGTTCTTGCCTGGGAAATCCCGAGAACAGAGGAGTCTGGCAGGCTATTCTAGTCCATGGGGTTGCAAAAGAGTCAGACCTGACTTAGAAACTCAGCAACAACAACAATAACTGCTTAGCTTACATAGTTCCATTTTCAATTTTAATTCTATAGCAAATCTTATTGTCCAAAACAATTTGCAGATTCACTACTGAAAATCTGGGAAATTCAGAAGTCAGAACAAGGAAAAATGTCTTCACTTTGAGTCTAATGTATTGCCTGACACATTAGATGTTTACTGAATTATCTTCAAGGAATGAATCGATGAAATCAAGCTTTCCAGGAGACAAGAGCTCTGGAATGAAAGGACCAGGGGCATGGAAGCCTAGGACAGATTCCCAGAGCAGCCCCCAGAGTGGCAGGATTTGTGAGGTGACTGGAAACCCCACTTAGATCTCTTCTGTGGGACTGAAGCTTGAGTGCCACTGAGCCCAAAATGGCACATGAGGACCCATCTCTCTGCCCTGCTTAGGAGACCACTAACACCCCTGGAGGACAAACACAACTATCTGTAAACAGGACTGCGTCACACTTTTAGTATTTCTTCCCTTAGAGGGACGTAGTAGGGACAGAGGTAGGACCAGGAGGAATGCTGTAGAAAGACAAGTCACAGACCGTGACAACAGTCCTTCAAGGCGACTGTGCCAGTCTTTATGTCACTCTAAACCAATCACCCCATGGGTGCAGCCCAGGTTCCTCCTCAGCCTCCCTCACCCTCAGGCCGGGCCTTTCCCACTCTGCCTCTAGTCTCTCTCTGCCCTTCTCTTGCTCCAGGTTCCTGGCAAGCAGCCCTCACATTGTCTCCCCAGGTACAAGGGCTGTGGCGGCTTCCCCTGGCATGGCAGAAGTAGGTTCAAGTCTGCATGAGGCTCACTCTCAGCATCCATGCAGAAAGCCCTGGCTGGTGGGCACAGGGTCTGGTCTTGGTTGGCAGGTTCAGCTCATGCCTCCATCCCAGGCACGCCCTGCCCCCACCCCAACTGGCTAATAAGCCAGACTCGGGCCTGTGAACATTGATTATGAGGGCACTTAGCATTAGCATGAGACCCTGTTGCTTGTCACGCTCACAAAACATTTTGACGGCTCTGGGTGGACAGTGCTAGAAATGCAAGACAGCCTCAGTTATATCTTGTTTGGTCCATCAGCAAATGAGAGGTGAGCTACTGTCCTGTTCTGATGAGCCACTTGTGATTTGGTCAGATGATCTGTGAAAATCAGAGCAGAAGTGCTGTCCTCTCCCTTCCTTTCCTCGTTGGATAGATGGAAGAGGTGACAGTGAGAAGTACAGCTGTCCTCATCCTTGGTCTACTGCAGTAAAATAAAATATTTCCTCTTTGTGGACAGCAGCTTGTGACTAATTAGGTATAAGTGCTTTCTGGCTGACCAGTTCCAGTCCAGAGGTTTGCAGGTGCGTTTCCTAATAAAGCAACTAGAGAGAAGGTGGGTGCTTGGCACAGGAAAATGAGCATCCTCAGCCAGGGTGCTTGACCAAGTCTGTGGTAGCATCGCTCCTTTATCTGCATGGGTCTGCCTGAGTCATATTCCTCTTGGTTAACACACCTTTTTTTAAGTCTTTATTAAATCTGTTACAATATTGCTTCTGTTTCATGCTTTGGGTTTTTGGCCACAAGGCCTGTGGGATCTTACCTCCCTGACCAGAGATCGAACCTGCACCCCCTGCATTGGAAGGCGAAGTTAAACCACTGGACCACCAGGGAAGTCCCTAAGTCATCTTTTGTGAGTTCACCCCAAAGTCACTCTTTCCTAAAGGCCTTCCTCCACTCCCTGGATTTTCTCTAGCCAGGCACCGAGCTAGATCTCCTGGCGATGTCTCATAGTCCTGTCTGCCCTACATAGCTCTAATCAGAGTATTGTCTCAAATTTGTTTCAACCCATTCCTCCCACTACACTCGGAACTCCGTGATGGCAGCACTGGGTCTGATTCCAACTGCTCCAGCCACAGAGGCTGCTGCTTAGCGGATGCTTAATGAAACTGAGTGAATTAATCACAGACCCTTAGCACTGGCAGGGACACTGAAACCCTCAGAGGTGACATATGGTGCCCAAAGACACAGTATCCCTTATGGAAAACATATTTTCCTGATTTCTAGTCCCACATTCCTTTCTGCATTCACATATGAACTCCCTCCCTTCAGAATGAAATTTCTAGAGCTGTCCTGGTCCTTGGCCGCAGCTTCAGTTTCCAGTATGATCAGCAGCAGACACAGGGTGGCTGGAGGACCAGGCCACCCAGAGCGGGTCCTGTCACATTCAGCCTCCTCTACCTGCTTGCTTTGAGGTGCTGGGATACTGTATTGAGCTGAAGATCTAAGACTTTAACCCAGAAAATCGCTGATCTTTGCTAGGAGAACATTTGAGGCCCGAGGCAGCTCAACAGGCAGAAAAGTAGGTCAAGTTAAATTCTGTTCACAGGGAGATCTGTGGCTAAACGGCAGGAGGCTGTTATGATCCCACTGAGAGGGTCTTGGGGAAAGAAAGATTCTCCACCCGCCAGTCACCAACCTGGAGGTGGAAACAATGAAAGGATATTACTTACTAGAAACATGTTTTCTGTTCAGGGAAGAAAAATAGCTGTTAAGAGTGTTCAAGAAATAATTTCAATCAAGAGCAAGGCCATAAACAGAATCACATGAATGGTATAGAAGGATGTAAAGAGCCAGGTGCATCAGGAAACACACGTCTGGAAGTTAAATGGCTGGATTCTCGCTTATGGTCACTAGAAAATTATAGAGGGGAGCTGTTAGCTTGGCATTTCCTTTTTCAATAGTAAATCAATGGATCCTTCATTTTCACTAAATTGTTTTCCTGCCCTCCAGGGAAAATATGACACAAGCATAATGCAGATGTGGAGAGAAAGCCTGGGCTGGGATGAAACCTTTAATTAAATCTCCTTTTATAAAACAACCTTCCTTCAGCTTGACAAATGGATGAAGCAAAATGTGCTTATACAAGCAAAACAATTAACCAGGTTCATAACAGTTTAGGACTTGCATGGATCAATCGCAGGTGGTCATTCATCCCATCACTTGTCAGGCGTGTGCTGGGGAGGGGCTGGGGGCGGGAGACCAGTCTCCACAGAAAAGTGGCTTCAGTGTAACAACACTGCACCGCCTTCCTGGAGCAGAAGTTGATGTGGGATTGGGCAGTGCCCAAGGCTCTGTGTTTCAGGAGCAGGGCAGAGATGGGCTCTCCCTAGCATCCCCCTGGTGTGTGTTAGTGTGTGTGTGCGTACGTATGTGTGTGCATGCACATGTGAGCTAGGGGCTGGGGAGGAGTACGGTTGTTACTGTTTTTAGGTCACTCAGTCATATCCAACTCTTTGTGACCCCGTGAACTGTAGCCTGCCAGGCTCCCTTGGGATTATCCAGGGAAGAATACTGGAGAGGGTTGCCATTTCCTTCTCCAGGGGATCTTCCCGACCCAGGGATTGAATCTGGGTCTCCTGCATCACAGGCAGATTATTTGCCATCTGAGCCCCCAGGGAAGCCTGGGGAGAAGTGTGGTGCTATAGTACTCTCCAGGGTATGGCCCGCAGCCACCTCTGCCTTCTGGCATGAGAAGTCATCTAGTCTAGCTGTTTAGAAACCTGTGTCTGAGATTTGCAAACACCTGGGGAGTTTTTTTAAGACTCTGATCCTCAGCCTCACACCAAACAGTGGAACTGGTCTCCCAGGAAACTGTAAGAACTCAAGTGTATAAGTCCTTAGCCCAGAATGGCCCACAGGGTTTGGGACCCTTTAGTCTGTCCAATGTCTATCTTTGGCAGTTGAGGAAACCAAGGCGGGGATGGTTGGAGTCAAATGGATCTTGAACCCCTGAGTGGGGGGTGGATCCCAGTCTTCAGAGCCACAGCCCATCACTGGTTTCCAGGAGTGCCACTGCTGCAGGACTCAGGGGCTCATTTGATTGAGCAAGGTCAAGCCGTATTAGCTGAACTCAGGCATCCCCGGTTCTGGGCCCAGGGCTATTGCTGCAATAGGATGCTGCTCCATCTGTCCTTCCTGGATCCTTTCACTTGTTGGTCAGTCCTTTATGCAGCTGTTCAATTTGCATTTCATAAACTTCTATGGTTGTCCACTCTGTGCTACCTATAGCTGCAAGGAGGAGGGGATATAAAGATAAACGTGCAGTGCCTATACCCCGGGGAGTCATACAGCCTAACAGGAGTGGCAGCGGTGATCATATACAACAACTATAGGAACTTATCACATGCCAGACACCATTTGGAGTCTCTTCTGTTAATTTTGTTAATTTTTCACAACAACTCTGCACAGTAGGTGCTATTGTTCACATTCTTGCAGTTGACAAAACAGAGGCACAAAAAAGGCTTGCTTTAAGTCACACAGTTAAAGAGACCTAAGGTTTAGTATCTTGGTTGTCGGCCTGCTGTCTTCCTAGCTACAGCCTTGCACTGCCTCTGGCTAAGCTTGCTGTACCTTCAGAGTCCAGTGGAGATATGGTGAGTGAGGGGTCAGTTCTCCGTGGGACCAGGGAAGGTTTGTGGATGAGCAGTCGCCACAATCAGCATCAGGTGGAAGGTGGAGTAGGAAGAAAGTGAAAGTGTTAGTCTCTCAGTCACGTCTGACTCTGCAACTGCAGCCCGCCAGGCTCCTCTGTCCACAGGTTTCTCCAGGAAAGAATGCTGGAGTGGGTTTCCATGCCCTTCTCCAGGGGATCTTTCTGACCCAGGGATCAAACCCTCGTCTTTTACATCTCCTGCATTGGCAGCTGGGATCTTTACCACTAGTACCACCTGGGAAGCCCGGGGTAGGAAGAATTAGGGCAAAAAAAAAGCAGCCTGAACTCTAGGGGTTTCTAGAGCAAAGGCTGGAGGAGGGACCTCACAGTGGACACGACTTAGCAACTGAACAACAACCATCACCCTAGTTTGTGGAGTCATGTGGCTTTCACATGTAAATGGTACCGCTAGTTAGGGGCCAACTTTTGGGATCATGCCTTACCTCTCTGCCCTCCACCCAGAGCACACAAAGTACCAGGTAATGGAAGGGGAGGGTGGGCAGAGAACATAAGGCTCTGGCTCTGGGGTGAAGAGAAGTTTGGGGCAGGTGTGGCCACGAGGACAAAGCAGAAGCAGTCATGCTGGGGGCAGAGGTGGCTCTTCTAAAGCTCTGGCACCCACATCTAGGTTTTAAAGATAAGCCCGCAGTGGCTTTATGGGGTCAGAAGTTCCGAGGTTACGCCAGTGCCAAATTCAGTTTGCCCCTGACTTTGTGGGCTTCCCCAGGCATCACGATTAGCCAGTGCAAGGTTTTTTGTCTTCATGCTCACTTAAGCCACCTTAAAACTGTGTTTTACAGCAGGAAGGGGACAGTTAAGATGGAGTGAATGGTGCAGGAAACAAGGAGAACCCAGGCTGATGCTGGGGGAGAGTGTATTTGACCCTGGTTTGCCCCTTTCCTCTGCAGGCGAGACCCACCTAAGGATTTTATGAGCTCTGAAAACACAGTGACTTCATAATATTTCCTGTAGGAAATCCAAAGATCCTTTAAGGCATTCTAATGATTTGTTTAATCGCCACTATGCTAAAGTGGTTTGAATTCTGGGAGATGGCCCTATTGTTTATTGTTGGCAGAGTGGTGGCACAGCCCATTGGGTACATGCAGTTCTTCATGAAATAAGCCATTGGAACCTGGAGGTGCTTGCCAAGGGCCTCAGCAAGCCTTTGCTTCCCAAGGCAGGGTCTTTACTGAACATTGAGATGCTCTTTCTCTCTTTGATATGGAATTCCAGAATGATTTCAGAGGACTTTGTGGTAAAAACCGTTTGAATAGTACATCCTCCAGAGGAGCTTCGCTGGCAAAATTGAAACTGTTTAAATACGTTCATATAGAAGAGGCTTTAAAATAAGCCTGGCATAACTTCTGTGGGTTGTTATTCTACAGAGCTCAGCCCAGAACTATAAAGATGCTGTTCTTGGGAATTCTATTTACTGAATTGAGCACCCTGAGGGGGTGGCCTTGCTGGAGTGAGAAGAGGTGGGAGGGTGGAGGGGAGCCAGGCCGTAGAGGCAGACACTGGCATGCATGGCGGATGCCGCCTTTTAAGTACTATATGAACCAAAATGGAGATACAGGATCATTTACACAAACAAGTTGAACAGCCCACAGAGGGGCTTCTGAAGGGACTCAGTGTGTTGTTGAGAACAGCATCTTGACGCTCCTGGATCATCATAATGGAAGGGATCCACTCTCAGCTTCCCTGTTCAGAATGCTCACCAAGCTCTCACTCACTTAACAACCTGTCCCAGAGTGATCAGCTTTTGTAAGCAGCTTGCTACCCAAGCAAATTCTAACTTTTAAAAGCCACATCTTTCAAGTACACTCTGTTAAAAGGGGAAAGAAAAACAGGATTGGTGAGGCCAGTTATTAATCCTAGGCTGGATTAGGTGTGTGACAGGCTGAGAGGGCCCACGGGGTTGCATAAGGAAACTGGGTGGGTTTGCGGGGCCTGGTGGGGCAGGAGCTGGTGATGAAGGACAAGGTTTTTTCCTACTTCAGTTGGTAGAATGTTCTCTGAGGTTATGATCCTTTGATTGTTTCCAGTACTTAAGCATCATCAACTGCCATTTAAGCTGTGTAAAGTATGACTAAGGACTCCAGTTACAGCCTCTGGGAAAGAAAGGGGTTTTTGAATTCTCCGTAACTCTTTCTGGCGGAACGGACATGTGAAGCCCAGTGTGCAGCAGACGACCCTACAGGTGAACAGAGTAGGGCAGAGGTGTGGAGGGTTGGGAAATTACATTTTGAGGTAAAATTTGGAGTAATTTTATCATCACGTGCTTCCCATGTATGATTTCTCGAAGACACTGTAGCGCTCCAGAACTGCTTGCCTGGGTGCCTACTATACTGATGAGGTGAATACTGCTGTCAGGTTTTAAGCATAATAGTGTTTTACGATGTAACCTCTTTTGCTGCTCTCTCAATTGCTGCTTTGTCATGTTTTACCTTTTTTAATTACTGTTTTAATATGCTGCTTGTAGCCCCAGGTACTTCTGTGAAGGACAGCATTTTAGGAAATGAAGAACTAGATAAAGAAATAAATGCGCATAAGGGTAAGACTAAGTTAGTCAAACTTGCGTCTAAGTGGGCATTTTAATTTGTCCAATGCTGTGTGTTAATGAGAAATAGTCTCTCTCTCAAGTGTAAGGACTGAGGTGTGATATGCAAGGTCAGACATGGAGCACAAGCAGAACTGGGGGTGGAAGGCTCTATTCCCAGGGCTCTCTCAGTTTCCCATAAGAAGAATCCATGCTATCATGTTTAAGTCTGATCTTATGTTCTCAACAAGTCTTTAAAAGTAACAATAGTTCTAGTGAAGGCAAAAGTATTTATTTTCCACTTAACTCTAGCAGCAATTGAGTTGGAGTTCTCTCGGCCAGGAAACAAATTCCATAGACCCAGTTCTTAACCTGAATCATGTTACCCTTGGTCACACACTCGACTGCATTCCTTGGCTTAGTAAAGTAGGAAATGGATGGTCGGTTCGGAGTTTCCTGACCTGAAGTAGGTGCTGTAATGATATAATGCCCCTCCCCTCCCCCACAGACATACCAGGCTTTTTATTTCCGTATTTAAGCCCAGGCAAGGTCAAAACAATAGATGAAATTTCATAAAACAGTGGTAGCTATGCCTAAATGTTTTTACTGACTTCCTAAAAACACATTGAAATCAGCTCCCAACTGTATTTATAAATGAAAAAAGGAAGTGAAGATCAACACCCTCACTGCAAAATTCTTTGGTCCCGAATTGGCCAGATGCCTAGATTTCCTTTACGTAAACAGGGTCAAATGCAAGGGCAGCCAATTGTAAACTAAGGTTCTGGCCTCCTGGAGCCTCACAATCAAAGATGTCTGTGAAGTCGCCACAAAGTCATGATGCAACTTCTTAGTACAGAGGAAACCCAGGCAGATGGAAGCAACCAGTCAGGGGCCAAGAGCCCTTGCAGTGAACGTGGCTTATGGAGCAAGAAAGAAAACACCTCCATCAGGTCTCCCTCCCTTCCACCCAACACACACGTACACGTGTTCATGTGCACGCATACACACACACACACACGCTATGCATATACACACTTCTGCTTCAACACTTCCCTCTGTGGAACTGGTTCTATAACTTTTTGTTACTCCCAGATAGTTTAAAAAATAGTCTTTTGATCTAGATGACAATGAGTAACCATTTTGACCTCACTCTGGCCAAAATGGCCATCATTAAAAAGTCTACAAATAACAAATGCTGGAGAGGGTGTAGAGGAAAAGGAGCCCTCCTACAATGATGGCAGGAATGTAAATTGGTGCAGCCACTATAGTATGCAGTGCCTCAATCACTAATAATCAAGTTGCCATATGATCCAGCAATCTCATCCCTGGGCATATATCCTGACAAAGCTGTAATTCAAAAACATACATGCATGTCTACGTTCATAGCAGCACTACTGACAACAGCCAAGACATGGAATCAACTTAAATGTCCACTGACAGAAGAATGGATAAAGAAGAGGTGGTACATATACACCATGGAATAGTACTCAGCCATGAAAAGAATGGAAAGAGCCATTAACAGCAACATTAGTGGACCTAGAGATGATTATACCAAGTGAAATCAGAAAGAAAAGACAAATATCCTGTATATCACTCATATGCAGAATCTAAAATATGACACAAATGAATTTATCTATGAAACAGACTCACAGACATAAAGAACAGACTTGTGGTTGCCAAGTGGGGAGAATGGGTGCATGGTGAATTAGGCGTTTGGGATTAGCAGATGCAAACTATTATATATAGACTGAATAAACAACAAGGTGCTACTGTTAATGCACAGGGAACTATATTCAATATCCTGTGATAAACCATAATGGAAAAGAATATGAAAAATATATGAACCACTTTGCTGTACATGAGAAATTAACACAACATTGTAAATCAACTCTACTTGAATAAAATACACGTGTGCGCAGTATGCTATAATAGAGCAGAGCAGACTCACTTCATTATTTACCCTTTTGTACCTTTCAAATTTTGTATTTTATATATACATTTCTTATTCAAAATTAAATAATTTTAAAGAGTCCTTTGGTCACCTCTAATCACAGAAATAGTCTCAGGTGTTAACTATGTTCAGTCGCATGTGATAATATCAGAATCTGAAGTTCATTCCAACTGAGTTCCCTTCACCAGCTCGGGTTTGCTGCAAGTGTCCATCTTTCTTTTGATCCCCCAGCTGTTTCCTAATCTACTCCCTTGCTATCCTAGCTTCTCCAAGCTTAGGGGACAGGAGAAGGAGGAGAAGCAACTAGGCAAGAAAGGTTTCATTTGCTGGCACAACTAAAGTACCACTTCCCTTTGGCTATGATGGATGTTGGAAGCTGACCTTTGTGGGCGTTTGTGAGGGCTCTCCAGGAAACCCAGAAAGCTCTCTGCTTTCTGTGGTTTCCTACATGAATTGTGCATTCTATCCACCTCTCCCCCAGCCTCTGAACATCCAACTATATAGCCCTGACTTTCTTCTGCTGTAATCTCTGGTCTCTTCAGTTGACATTCTAGGGCCAAATCTGTGACAACTCCATGCAATGGAATGGAGTCTATTGAATAGAAGTCTATTCCACCACACTGCCAACCAATAGAAAACACACTGCTTAGATGTATCCTTGGTGGAAATGTATCAACTTCCCAGACCATGGATCTCACTCTGTTGCAGGCTGCTTCAGCCAGCTCCTGGCCCTTCAGATTTTTCAGATGAACCAGGCTGCAGGTTTGACACTGGAACTCTCAGTCATCTGGGGACATTTATCAAACTTGTTGATGGTCTTTCTGAAGCTCATCTCAGGGGCTTAAGGTGAGGGGCGAGCCTCATCTGTGTTGTTATTCCTTTCCTGTAGTCAAGGAGACGTGCAGATTTACTCTGCCCAGTGGAATGTGAGTAGATACGATCCACACCATGTCCAAGTAGCAGCTTTTAGAGAATTTCTCTTGTCATCTGCCATGAGAGAACAGCATGTTCCAGATAAGGCTGCTCTATCAGCTTGGGTCTAAGGATGAGAAAACAGGTAGAACTCTAGCCAACCTGTAGCCAAGAGGAGTTGAGCAGAGCTGAGCTGCAACTAAGTAGAACCCAGTAGCATCAGGCAGACCCATAGGTGACTCCTAGCTGTTGTGTAACTTGAACAAGAAGCATCGTTGTGGTTGCAGGTCACTGATATATTTGGTCTATTGTCCCTGCAGCAAAAACTGACTAGCTGAGTAGTGGTCCAGGAGGTATTAGGAAAAGTAAAAAGAGTGTGTCCTAGAATCCAAGTGAAGAAGGAGGTTTCAAGTAAGAAGGAGGATCAATTGAATTAAATGTTGATGGTCCAATAAACTGAAAAGTGAGACTTGACCACTGGATTTAATAATATGGAGGAGAGCATCAAAACTGGTAAGAACAGGGAATTCCCTGGTGGTCCAGTGGTTAGGACAACATGCTCCCACAAAAGGGGCTTGGGTTTGATCTCTGGCTGGGGAATTCCCACAAGCCCCCAAGTATGTAGCCAAAAAAAAAAAAAAAAAAAGGACAGCTAAACCAGTTTGATGGAATAATGGGGGCCACTGCAAATGCTGGGCTGGATGAAGCACAAGCTGGAATCAAGATTGCCGGGAGAAATAACAATAACCTCAGATATGGAGATGACACTACCATTATGGCAGAAAGCAAAGAGGAACTAAAGAGCCTCTTGATGAAAGTGAAAGAGGAGAGTGAAAACGTTGGCTTAAAACTCAACATTCAGAAAATGAAGATCATGGCATCTGGTCCCATCACTTCATGGCAAATAGATGGGGAAATAATGGAAACAGTGACAGACTTAATTTTCTTGGTGTCCAAAGTCACTAAAAATGGCGACTGCAGCCATGAAATTAAAAGACACTTGCTCCTTGGAAGAAAAGCTATGACAAATCTACACAGTGTATTAAAATCTAGATAGCATATTAAAAATCAGAGAGATTACTTTGCAAGTAATTACTTTGCAAAGATCCATCTAAGCTATGTTTTTTCCAGTAGTCATGTACGGATGTGAAAGTTGGACCATAAAGAAGGCTGAGCACCAAAGAATTGATGCTTTTGAAGTGTGGTGCTGGAGAAGACTCTTGAGAGTCCCTTGGACTGCAAGGAGATCAAACCAGTCAATCTTAAAGGAAATCAATCCTGAATATTCATTGGAAGAACTGATGCTGAAGTTTTAATCCTTTGGCCACCTGATGTGAAGAGCCGACTCATTGGCAAAAAGCCTTTTGCTGGGGAAGACTGAAGGCAGGAGAAGGGGAAGACAGAAAAGGAGATGTTTGGATGCCATCACCAACTCAATGGACATGAGTTTCAGCAAACTCTGGGAGATGGTGAAGGACAGGGAAGCCTGTGGTGCTACAGTCTATGGGGTCACAAAGAGTCAGACATGACTTTTCAAGTGAACGACAACAACGTACTTGAAACTACTTCCATATTCCCCGCTAAGCCCCTCCACCCACCACCGTTGCAAATACATAGGGCAGAAGACAAAATTAAGATGTTGATAGTTATTTTTATAGCATGTATTAGAAGTTATGGGACACATCAAACAATCCAACAAGAAGTTAATTATAAGATATAAACACAGGCCAGATTTTCGTTTCACCTTGGTGTCCTATTGAGTTACAAAGACAGGATTTAGCTCAGCGATGGAAAAAGAAAAAAACACAGCCAAATGTTTCTGTTGAAGGATTGAAGGCAGAAATATTAAGTATCAAAACTATGCTATTTATATTCATCATACAAAATTTGCTCCTGCAGTTTTGTGTTTCTTTTGTTCTGTTGCTGGGCTGTGCTAAGTTGCTTTAGTCATGTCTGACTCTGTGTGACCCCATGGACTGTAGCCCACCAGGCTCCTCTGTCCATGAGATTCTCCAGGCCAGAATACTGGAGTGGGTAGCTGTTCCCTTCTCCAACGGACCATCCTGACCCAGGGACTGAATCAGATTCTTAAGTCTCCTGCACTGGCAGGTGGGTTCTTTACCACTAGAACTGCTGCTAAGCCACTTCAGTCGTGTCCGACTCTGTGCTACCCCATAGACGGCAGCCCACCAGGCTCCGCCGTCCCTGGGATTCTCCAGGCAAGAACACTGGAGTGGGTTGCCATTTCCTTCTCCAATGCATGAAAGTGGAAAGTGAAAGTGAAGTCACTCAGTTGTGTCTGACTCTTTGTGACCGCATGGACTGCAGCCTACCAGGCTCCTCTGTCCATGGGATTTTCCAGGCAAGAGTACTGGAGTGGGTTGCCATTGCCTTCTCCAACCACTAGAACAACAACAACAAAATCTTCGAAAACAACTGCCTCAAAATTTACCTTGATAAAAAGAAATAGCACAACTGAAAGACTGTAAATGCCTTGTGTGACTGTTGAAAATGGTTTAAGTTTAGCAGTACCTAACAGTATCCCTCCTAACTTCCTACTTAAATGCTTTTGAAGATCCAGAGGAGGAGACAACTCCAATCCTACTGAAAACCTCAAATAAAGGATAGGTTAGCATTAAAATCTCCCATGAGCTTTCAATAATCATAAGTTACTGTATGAAGAGCAACCAGTGGCGTATCCCCACCCATACCCCACTTAATATTATATAGCATCCTGGCTTGTGTGCAAGACAGCTGAAACACACTTTGTCCTTAGCCCCACTACCTGCACCAATTCAGAGATCTTGTATCAACCAGAAAACTCAGAGCAAAAGGTTACAGGGTGGGTGGAAGGTGGGAGTTAGAGGTGTTGTATCAGCTACACAAAGGCAGGGACTTTTGTCTCTTCTGTGCTTTATCTGGTGGCTGGCACAGAATAGAAGCTCAATAAATATTCGCTGAATGAATGTGAATGGATGAATGAAAGGATGAGGGAGAGAGGTCAGCATCTGCAATGGCACATTGCATTTTGGGAGTATAAATGTCCCATATGTAGAGTGGTAGCCAAGGATGGAGGTGGGGAGATGCTAGGAGTAGCGTGTGCAGCATTGCTCAGAGGGCCTGAAGACCGAGCGGTGAGGATGACAAAATTCTACACACACAGGGCATGGCTTCAAGATGAGTATTTGGTTGATCCTAGAGTTTTGGTTAAATTTGTTGCAGATTGATTTGCTTGCTATGACTCCCAGAAAGTAAAGTAACAAACAGCCAGATGGGTGTTGAGGGGAGCCAGGGCAATCCACACACCTGTCTGTTGGCAAATGCTGAGTCTGTTTGGAAAGCTTTCTCCATATTCAAAAACTAGCAGAGGCAAGAAAAATCACACAGAGCTTATCAAGATGTTCTACAGAGTGAAGAAAAAGGAACACCTTCTTGATGACCTAGAATAAATGAACTTCTGAAATCAGGACAATATTTTAGAAAATGATTCAGTTCAGTTCAGTCGCTCAGTCACGTCCGACACGTTGCGACCCCATGAATCGCAGCACGCCAGGCCTCCCTGTCCATCACCAACTCCCGGAGTTCACTCAGACTCACGTCCATCAAGTCAGTGATGCCATCCAGCCATCTCATCCTCGGTCGTCCCCTTCTCCTCTTGCCCCCAGTCCCTCCCAGCATCAGAGTCTTTTCCAATGAGTCAACCCTTCGCATGAGGTGGCCAAAGTACTGGAGTTTCAGCTTTAGCATCATTCCTTCCAAAGAAATCCCAGGGCTGATCTCTTTCAGAATGGATTGGTTGAATCTCCTTGAAGTCCAAGGGATTCTCAAGAGTCTTCTCCAACACCATAGTTCAAAAGCATCAATTCTTCGGCGCTCAGCCTTCTTCACAGTCCAACTCTCACATCCATAGAAAGCAATTTGGCAAAATATATTTTGAGTTCTAGAAAATATTCCACCATTGACTCCTTAATTTCATTTTTATCCCCCCCCAAAACAATCAGAGATATAAAAAGTTTCATGTGTGTATGTATGTATGAAATAATCACAGAAAAATTTATAATTGTTTAAAATAATTCTAGGTTCATATGTTCTAATACCAATGGAAATAAATAATTTTGGCATATTCATATAATTTTGTTATTCAGTCCTTGAAAATATAATATCAAAGGATAGCTAATAAAATTGGAAAGCTATCATGCTATATTTTTAAGTAAAAAAATAACAGATCTGAGTTTTGTAAAAAAAAAATTTGATTACCAAAAAACCTATAGATCTATAAGTCTATACATCTATAGAGTAATAGAGAAATGTACTACTGTTAGTAATTATCTTGGCATAAAAGGACTTCAGGTGAATTTTATTTTTTAAAATACATTTTTAGTTTTTAAAGTTTTATATAATAAGCATGTATTAGTTTATACTCATAAAAATTAAACACCTGCTTAAATGTCTGGTAATGGTTCATGAAAAATTGAATTAAGATTACTGTTTCAAACATTTATATTTTCTCCCTTTCTTTGAGGATCCCTTTGACATAAGAGTGCTGTATGATAATGAGTAGATCTATGGTGACAGTAAAATAATAAAAAGAAAAGAGTGGGATTATTTTGCTGGCTAGACCAGAATAAATCACAGCCCACATGGACAAAGGCTGCAGGCAGGCAGCTGCACTCTCCTGGCAGAGCCCCACGAGGGCCAGCAGGTGAGGAAATCCAGGTTGTGGTGAGCCCAGAACTGAACCAGCATTTTAGCTGGAACTTTCCAAACAAAGATGATCGTTTACTTGGTGGGGACTCATATGTGGGTGCTGTGCCCAAGGAGAATGAGAGACAAAGAAGCTCAAGGAGATATGTGGTGACCTTTGATGTTCACAATGAATCCTGCAGAAAATAAGAAATAAGCAACCAATGCCCCCAAGAAGTCAATTGTTACATTCTTTCAACCCTCATCTCCAAGCATGGGGACTGCTTCATTACTGGTCAGTTATACTCTGCACTGCAAATCTAGCACTGGGACGCGGGGAACATGCTTCCCATTTAAAAAAAAAAAAAAAAAAGAAGAAGTGCTACTCGTCTTCCCAACATTCCATGTACTGAGTACAATGAACTCTGCATTAAAGCATATTTTGCCTCTAATGGGCAATTCCCTGTCTTAACCAATTTCTTCGAAATGATTCTGTGTGATAGAACTCAGCACTTATTTTTTAAAACTCAAGTTAAAATCCCATATTTGGGCTCTGCAATTGATCTTTAGGGTAAATGCAAAATGGGAGTTCTACTGCAACTCTTTGGATTTTATGCAGTAATTTTTCTTAAACTATTTCATTAAGGTTTAAAATGCATACTAGCAGGTAAAAGATGATAATAGATTAAAAAATCAGACTTTATTTTCTGAAGAGAAGTTAAGGACTTCAGGGAATGAAACGATGTTGATCCAAACACTGAAATCTACTAGCTCACTGCTTGTTTATAACCAAAATGAAATGGAGGAAGGAAGGAGTTCAGTTTTCTGTGTTGCTTTCACTCTTTGTTTTAGGATTCACATTATGATAACTAGAGAATAGAAGAGGGGAATGGACATATAAGAAGGATACAACCAATTTAAGCTTCATTTCTGGGATAAAAAAGACATATTAGACAATTTGAAGAGTCCCTATCATAAAGTGGTATACTACACACAACACATAAGAAATACTGATTCATGAAAGACTATATAAAATTAGAATATAAGACTTTGATTACAAAAGATTCTACTGGGGAATTTAATGTATCTCTTTCAGAATCCTGTATCTAGTGAAAATATAGATAAGGATGTAGGGAATTTGAGTCACATAGAAAATTCAATACATATGTACAAACCTTTTTCCCTAAAAATAGCAAAAATACTTGTTTGGTGTGTGTCCATGGAATATACACCCAAATCAGTCACATACTTGATTATAAAAATTCTTATTTTAAAAGTAGAATTGTTACTGGTAAAACATTCTTATAATTCAATGAATTAGAAATAAATGTTACTAATAAAAAAGGTAATCAAAATTGTGATCATTTGGTAAACTAAGAAACTCACAAAAAATTACCTAGCAAAGGAAATCAAAACAGTCATCTCAAATGAATCACTGAATCAGACAGATCATTGATGCATGCAAAAACAGTGGCTAAAAGAATGTTAGAAACAGGAGATTCACACAGTTCTCAAGTGTTGCCCCATAGGTTAAAAACTAATTACAGAGTTAAAACTATACTTTTACAATGGAAGTTACTACTATAACCATATGAACCAAACTTAGCATCACCAGTAGTGGGACAACTTGACTTTATGTGCTTATTGATATGAAATGTGCATTATTAATTTTTTGGGAAATACACATTATTAAGTATATAGCATTACCAGTGAATATTCGTTTTGGCTTTGGAGCTTCCCTGGTGGCTCAGATGGTAAAGCATCTGTCTACAATGCGGGAGACCTGGGTTTGAGCCCTGGGTTGGGAAGATCCCCTGGAGAAGGAAATGGCAATCCACTCCAGTACTGTTGCCTGGAAAATCCCATGGACAGAGAAGCCTGGTACGGTACAGTCTATGGGGTCGCAAAGAGTCGGACACGACTGAGAGACTTAACTTAACTTAACAACAGACATTTATTTCTCACAGTTTTGGCAGTCTATGATCAGGTTGCCAGAATGGTTAGGTTATGGTGAGGGCTTATGTCTTGGTTTGCAGACAGCACCATCTCCCTATGTCCTCACTGTGTTCCTCGGAGCACATGTGCAGAGAGACAGCAATCCATCTCTCTTTTTATAAGCCCACCACTCCTACCAGCTAGAACTCTACTCTCATGATCTCGCTTAACCTTCATTACCTTCTAAAAACCCTGTCTCCAAATACAGTCATACTGGGTGTTAGAGCTTCAATATATGGATTTTGAGAGGACATAGTTTACTACCCAGGATAGTATATCTCAGTTTGGGACTAACCATGTCCACATGGGGTTATCAGATACCATGTTAAATAATACAGTCCAACAGCTGTACTTGAAGCATACCCCTACTGAGTGAAAGACTTGTTCATTTGCCAGTGAAAATTCTTGCCAAAAAGGTTCAACCTGAATTTCAAGCCTTGACCTAATTTCTAGTTTACAGGAAATATAGCAGAGAAAAGAACATATTAATTGATGCTAGGAGGAAACAAACAAGTTCAGAATGTGGAATAGTGTGCAAAACAACTGACCTGTTTTGGTTTGTTTTGTTTTGTTTTTTCCCTAAAAATCAATGTCATGGGGGAAAAAACAAGCAGAGAAACTGATTTAAAGAGACTAAACGAAAACTGACCAAATACAATACATAACCTCTATCAGATCATGTAATTAAAAAACATCTACACATGATATATCTTTTTTGCAATAACTGGGAAAATTTGAGTGTATACTGATAAAATTATTGTTTTTAATATTTTTAGACATAGTAATGGTATTTTAGTTATCTAATAGAATGTCCTTGTTTTTCAAAGACATTCTTCAGTACTTAGATTAGAAGTGTATGATGTCTGTTTTTACATTTAAATGATTCAGTGAAAAATAAAAAAAAACAAATAAAAACATTTAATATATGTGATATATATGTATTTATAAAAGCAAGAAAGCAAAATGGGCATATTACTAACTGGATAAAATGAGGTACAGGGCATACGGATATCCATCTTGACCACTTTTGAGCTAAAAAAAAAAAATCACAATTTTACATCTGAATACAGCAATTACCATAGGAGACACTGGAAAAATGATTCAGTTCAGTTCAGTTCAGTCGCTCAGTCGTGTCTGACTCTCTGAGACCCCATGAATAACAGCACACCAGGCCTCCCTGTCCATTACCAACTCCCGGAGTTCACTCAAACTCATGTCCATTGAGTCAATGATGCCATCCAGCCATCTCATCCTTGGTCGTCCCCTTCTCCTCCTGCCCCCAATCCCTCCCAGCATCAGGGTCTTTTCCAATGAGTCAACTTTTCACATGAGGTGGCCAAAGTATTGGAGTTTCAGCTTGAGCATCAGTCCTTCCAATGAACACCCAGGACTGATCTCCTTTAGAATGCACTGGTTGGATCTCCTTGCAGTCCAAGGGACTCTCAAGAGTCTTCTCCAGCACCACAGTTCAAAAGCATCAATTCTTCAGTGCTCCGCTTTCTTCACAGTCCAACTCTCACATCCAGAAAGGTGACTAAAGACCTACTATTAAAAGGACTCCAGGAGCCAGATGGTTTTACAGCTGACTCCTAACTTTTCTTTACAAACCTGATCATTTCTATGCTATGCTTTCATTTCATACCATGAAAAAATAGAAGTCTTTAGCTCATGCTATGAATATAGTATATCCTTAACACTATTTAAACTTTAAATAAAGAGAGCCCCCTCTCCTTCTAAAAAAAAGAAAATTATAGACTAACCTTGGCTATTATTATAGATAGCAGAACTGTAGGGAAAAAAATAACTATCCTGATATTGTAAAGATAATTCAATATCAAGATAGCAATCAATATATACTTCATACATTGATAAACCAGATGAAAAACATGATGTGATTATCTCAATATATGCTGAAAACACTATTAAACTTTATCTGACATTTCTAATAAAAGCTGTGAATAAAATAGTTACTAATGAGTCCTCAGTTCTGCTCAAAGGATTTTAACATGTATTTTTTAATTTAATGTTCACACGTTTAATCTTCAGAGACAGATTCTGTTATCCCCACTTTACTCTCTAGGCTAAATGTCTAGGAGAGGGAATGCTGACTCCTATAATCACTGTATGTTTAACTTTATAAGAAACTGCTAAAGTGATCTACAGATTGGCCACACTGTTTTGTATTCCCATCAGCAATGCATTCTCTCAGAGTCTGAGTGTGTAGTCTGCATTTTTATGCTCTTAACAGTGTCTTTTGCAAAGCAAAAGAGATTCATTTTGATGAAGTCCTATTTATCATTTTTTTCTTCTGTATGTGATGCTTTTGGTATAACATTTAAGACTCCTTTGCCTAATTTAAGGCCGTGAAGATTTGTCTCTTATGTTTTCTTCTAGAAGTTTTATAGTTTACATTTTGATCTAAGATCCATACATGCCCTGCATGTGAGCCATACAGTGTATATATGGGACCTGAGTGATGCTCTCTCTTGCAGTTCATTTCTCAAACACTTTGGTGTGATATTTAGGGTCAGATATATGCTTATGCAGCTTGGAGGTGAGCCCAAAAGTTTATACACAATTTTAACTTTCCTGTGCTCCCTCCACACCACAAATTCCTCCACAATTTCTGGCTTCCTAAAGCCCAGGGTTTTTGTTTCCCTATGCTGCTACAGGTTTTCCCATGACTTTTCAGCAATATTGGGCCTGTTTTCAAGGTCAAACAGTGATAAGATTAAGAGAGAAAATAATGCCATGGGAACTCTTCCTGAGACCTCAGGATCTTAGTTCCTTTGACTGGGAATTTGGGGTCCATCCAACTGGCGCTGCTGCCATCATTACCACTGCTGCCATCATTACCGCTGCTGCCTCAGTTTTGCCTGGTATTCAAATGACAATGAAGTAAGCAATAACAACAAACCCAGGGAATTCCCCACTCCTCTAACCCATGATGGTCCTCTGTCCTGTTCTTTATGCCCAAACAGATCATTTCTGTTGCAGTTCTTTCTCTCTTCCTTATTGTGCAGTTCTGGCCTTTAAACTGCTTTGAGTTCAGGTTGAGAAGCCAGAGGAGGAAAAAAAAAAAAAGGAAATTCACCACTGGTTTAATAGTACTCTGAATTTGTTTCCTCCCCCAATCCATCATTTACCCTTAAGAGTCCTTAGATAGCAGCTACAGGCATTCTGTCTAGAGATTTTAGTTGCATTCAGAGGAAGATACAGATGGGATTAAGCATGGTTACTCCATCTTGACCAAAACTGGAATCCCCTCTATAGCCTTTTGGATCACAAGTTCCATCTACTGTAAATACAATTTTAAAGTATTCTTTTCAGACTTCACATATTACCTAAAGTAAAGATACATCACTTTGCCAATAATGATCCATTATAGTCAAAGCTATGGTTTTTCCAGTAGTCATGTGTGGATGTGAGAGTTGGACCATAAAGAAGGTTGAGCACTGAAGAACTGATACTTTCAGACTGTGGTGCTGGAGAAGACTCTTGAGAGTCCCTTTGACTGCAAAGAGATCAAACCAGTCAATCCTAAAGGAAATCAATCATAAATATTCATTAGAAGGGCTGGTGCTGAAGCTGAAGTGACAATACTTTGCCACCTGATGCGAAGAGTTGACTCACTGGAAAAGACCCTGATGCCAGGAAAGATTGAAGGCAGGAGGGGAAGGGGATGACAGAGGATGAGGTGTTTGGATGGCATCACTCAATAGACATGAGTTTAAGCAAGATCTGGGAGATGGTGAAGGACAGGGAAGCCTAGCGTGTTGCAGTCCATGGGGTTGCAAAGAGATGGACACAACTCAGCGACTGAACAACAGTAACAATGATACACTTATTACTTAAAGTAAGGCACCTGTATTTAATCACATTTTACGATAGCAGGCTAATGAATACCCTTCAACAGAGCAGAATGTTCATTGTTTGGTAACCCTCACAAATGGGTGAAGTTTATTGATGCTGATGTTCTCAAGAGCATGTTGAAGAAGATAAGAGCATGCCTAGTGGAGGATAGCTGGCAGATGTGAGGAGAAAGTCTATTATCTCTGGAACTGGGAAGATTCAGTACACAGAGAGAAACCATATGAAAACACCCAGATGGCACTGAAGGTAAATCCAGTAGCTGCTATCTACACCTGTTAAAAACCCAGGATAGATTTAGGTTACCAGCAGGTTACTAGAGTCATCCAATAATTTTAATAAAATATATCAGACTAAATTAATTTAAGCAATAAATATTTGGAGTTCTGAAACAATATTTAGAAAAGCCTACAGAAAATAGAACATAATTTTAAATGGGAGTTAGAGGTGGGGAATATTGAGTATAAGTTTACATTCAGAGGAGTAAACTCATTTTCCATGTTACAAGACAGAGGGTATTTCTCAGACTCGTCAGTTAATACAAATTGATACAAAATGTACAAATTGGTACAAAATCAATGCAAAATAATAAATTAATATATATCAATGAAATGGTGCAAATTAAATCTCTGAAGAGATCCGAGACAAAGATTTTGCTCAGAAGCAAACAGAAGCATGTTCCAGGAAGAATCTTTCTGAGTTGTTGGATAAATATTATGCTTTTTGTGAGCATTTTTCTTTAAGAGGTTCATCAATTTGAATGCAGAAATAGGAGCTGCCTGTAAAATTGATGAATCTAGTCATTACATAAAATGAAATAAACTCCCTAGAGACTATTTCTATTTCCCATGTAAGCCATGCTTTCATAAATACAATTAATTAATAACTTTATGTGTATGTATGCATGTGTGTGTATATGTATATGTGTGTATATGTATATGTGTGTGTGTGTGTATATATATATATACATATACATATACACCATAGGCAGAAAAAGAATGTTTAGATAAGAAAGGCTCATAGGTGGTGATTTGGGTAGTGCTGCAGCAACATTTGGTCTTCCCTGGTGGCTCAGTGGTGAAGAACCCACCTGCCAATGCAGGAGACTCGGGTTTGATACCTGGACTGGGAAGAAACCCTAGAGAAATAAATGGCAACCCACTGTAGTATTCTTGCCTGGGAAATCCCATGGACAGAGGAGCCTGGTGGGCTATCGTCCATGGTGTCACAAGAGAGCTGGACACGACCTAGCGACTAAACAACTACAGCACAACATTTATTGAGCACTTACTGTGTGCCTTAAATTTATACATGCAATACTTAATCTATATAACAATCTAAAGAGGTAGGTAGTTATTATTGTTCCAAGCTTACAAATAAGAAAACTGAAGCATAGAGAGCTTAAATTATTGCTCAAGGTACCACAGCTAGGAGAAGAGGGAGGCAAGATTGGACCCCACATTGTCTGCCTCAGAGTGTGTGAGCTTAATTACTATGTTAACTCACCAGTGAAATAAGTTGTTAAACATGCATAAGACTTTGGATGCCAAAAAGAAAACCAAGCAGAAACCAGCTGGATATGAAGGGAACTTGATTACATGTATCTTCTATTACATTAGATTGGCATTTCCTCACCTCAGCAATAAGGGAAATCGGTATGTAAGCAGGTATATTTAACTTCATTATTGTTTAAGATTAAAAAATATTGCTAAAGACAGTTCTCTCTTTACCTCTGTATGCATTCCCATGGTGACTGTTATTAAAAACTTTGTAGTCAGTAGGCACATATGATGAAAAAAATCATTCTAGGATGACATAAAATAGAAGAGGACACATACCCCAAATAAAATTTAAAGACTTAACTAAAATGATGCTAGCGGAGACACTGCATTACCTAAAAGTTTTTCATTCTGCAATGGACACAGAGCAGGATATGCAATTTTTTTGTCTGATCTGTGGAAGAGGCTGATGGAGGGCTGATGGGATCCCAAATGGGGTTGGGAAATGAGCCTGAGGGTAACAAATTCCTCTAATTTCAAATTTCTATAACTGAGGTAGACAAACTTCCCTGTTTGGCTACCCGAGACCAGGGCTGGCCTTGTTTACCTTTAACTTTTCTAGGTCAAGGAGAAAATTTGTACCGAAGAATTTCTGTGCTGCATGAGCAAGTCAACCCAATCACTCATGATGGATGAAGATTTCCTGTGTTTGTTTTTAACTGGCCTGTCTTGGTTATAAAAGTACATCTCTTTTTCCCTAGAGGATTTGTTAATCAAGGTAGATTGCTGGCATCAGGAATAAGCTCATTTATTTGCAGTGGCAGTAGAAGGAACTAGTTGGGAGTGCAGGCCCCTGGGCTTGGGCTGCCTGGCCTTGGAGTCTGACTCTGCAGCCGGACAGGGGGGTGACCCCGTGCCACTTCAACAGGCCTCACCCACTCTAGGAGGAAGCTACTACCATCATCTCCATTTCATAGATTAGAGGCAGAGTCACAAGGAAATTTTGTACTTTACCTTGTACTTTATTTTCTAATATCTGGCACAGAATTCATTGTCAATAAAAGCTAGCTATTATTCTTTGCGATATCGGAAGCAAAAATCTGGAAGTTGTAAAAGTCATATTGCTGGGGGCACTTTCTCATACTGTTTGGAATACAAGTTCTGAATTGCTCTGGTAAGCTAGGCTTTATGTACTGTGGCTGAGATGTGTCTGGCATTCCTATCTGGGAGAAGCTAGGAAAGGTTTGCACTGCGGTATGGTCCCATCACCTCACGGCAAATAGATGGGGAAACAATGGAAACAGTGACAGACTGTATTTTCTTGGGCTCCAAAATCACTGCAGATGGTGATTGCAGCCATGAAATTAAAAGATGCTTCCTCTTTGGAAGAAAAGCTACGACAAATCTAGACAGTATATTAAAAAGCAGAGACATTACTTTGCCAACAAAGGTCTGTATAGTCAAAGCTATGGTTTTTCCAGTAGTCATGTATGGATGGGAAAGTTGGACCATGAGAAGGCTGAGCACCAAAGAACTGATGCTTTTGAACTGAGGTGTTGGATAAGACTCCTGAGAGTCCCTTGGACTGCAAGGAGATTCACCCAGTCAATCCTAAAGGAAATCAACCCTGAATATTCTTCAGAAGGACTGATGCTGAAGCTGAAGCTCCAATACTTTGGCCGCCTGATGCCAAGAGCTGACTGACGGGAAAAGATCCTGATGCTTAGAAAGACCAAGGGCAAGAGGAGAAGGGGACGACTGAGGATGAGATGGTTGGATTACATCATTGACTCAATGGACATGAGATTGAGCAAGCTCCAGGAGATGGTGAAGGACAGAGAAGCCTGGTGTTGCTCATGATTGAGCGACTGAACAACAAATGGGCTCTCTAATTCCATTAACTCCATGTGACACCCTACTCTTAACTAAGAATAGGGTTACCACCCCAAGTTACTTACCACTGCCAGAAAGTTTTACTCTGTTGGTCTCTGAGCTTTCTTTGTAAATGTGTGATTATTTGGTGGATGATACTGTTTACTGGCCTCTGTAGGGCAAAACCTGACACCTTTGATCTCTTATTTCCTGGCTAACATCAGAGCTAGTCCTTGGCTACTGAGAGTTGAGTTTTCCTAACCAGCAGGGAGGAGACCTGGATTCTAATCAAGAGATCATTCTGCTTGCTTTATATAAAAACCTCCAAAATAATACTGGAGGAATCTTTTTCTCTAGAATTTTAAAAAGCAAAGGTCTCTGTGTTAAATGCTGCATTAAAATGCTGCATTAAAAATATTTCATTATAAAAAAATATTTCATTATTATTAATAAAACTCTGTCCATGTAATTCTCCAAGCAAGAATACTGGAGTGGGTAGCCATTTCCTTCTTTACGGGCTCTTCCTGTCCCAGAAATCAAACCCAGGTCTCCTGTATTGCAGGCAGATTCTTTACCATCTGAGCCACCAGGGAAGTCCCAGGATAAGACTTAGCCAATGGAGAATTTGTTTCATATGTAACGATCATTCTTTACATAGAGTTTCTCTAAGCTTAAGTCATTGCCATTTCAAGTTATTTCTATCAAAGTGAAATTCATATTAATGTTCTCAATTTTTACCTTACATAAAACTGCATCTTACTGTGATAGTTTGCAGCTGAATGACAAATTTATAGGGACAAAAAAAAAATCCTCAAGTACATACCTAATAATTAAAAGGAAAAAAAGTTGAATGTAAAAAATATATAAGAGGGAAGGCAAAGCGTACAAATAAATCATAGCCAAGTGAGGATGTTTGAGTTCATTCTATATCATGTTTGCATGCCTGCCCTTTGGGTTCCCCTATATGTGTCATTTTATGAAGCCCCAGTTTACTAACACTCTGGCATTTCACGGAAAGCATCTGACATGAAAGATGGTTAATGAGATATTTCTCTGTAAACAAGCAAAGTCTCCCTCCATATAGTGTAAATGATGGACAACGATCATTTAAAAGCTATAATGAAATTGAGGATTTCTTTGATAACATTGTAAACCATGATGGACGTAGAGCATACGATAGTACCACTATTACACGGTCAAACCAAATGTGTGTTGTGCTTGTGCCTGAACACACACTAACTTATGGTCCCAGTCTTTTATGTTTATTCTAGTATGTTCTATTTCCTTCTTGATCAATGCACAATGAATTTTTCTCCTCAAGGTAGCCCCATTTCCAGGTGGGTTTATAAGTCTAAACCAGTGGT
Organism: Capricornis sumatraensis; assembly: GCF_032405125.1. NCBI lineage: Eukaryota > Metazoa > Chordata > Mammalia > Artiodactyla > Bovidae > Capricornis > Capricornis sumatraensis. The sequence continues at coordinate 231,527,187 of NC_091069.1, read as the reverse complement.
TCTCAAAATGTAGTCCCAGAACCAGCCATATCAGCATTGCCTGGAGTGTGGTTAAAATACAAATTCTTAGGCCCTGAACCAGACCTACTGGATCAGAAACTCTGAGGCTGGGGCCAGCAATCTGGAGTTTAATGAGCCCTCGAGGTGGTTCTGATGTTCACTTGAGTTTGAAAGCTTATGGTTTTAACTTTTACTCTTCTTCCCTTCTGGCTGGTGGATAAGTCTGGCATTGAATTGGTGGGCCATTTGGAGCTAGTTCTCACTGGGGCATCTCCATGACCTGGCAGCTCCATACTGTGCCTCTCAGCAGGCCATAACACACTGGGCTAAGATGACCTCCGGGACTCTTACTATGGATGCTACAGTTGATGTTACTGTCTTTCTCTATTAGGCACTGTACTATAACCTGATAATCCTTCTAACTCGCCTAAGGCCCCATTTTATATTACCCTCTCCCTGCTGATCCAGTTGTCAGGAGACTGCATAAGCTATGATATCTATCTGAAGCCAATGGATGCCTTTCAAAAAAGTGGTAAAGAACCTGCCTGTCAATGCCGGAGATATAAGAGATGTGGGTTCAATCCCTGGGTCTAGAAGATCCCCTGGAGGAGGGCATGGCAACCCACCCCAGTATTCTTGCCTGGCAATCCCACAGACAGAGGAGCCTGCTGGGCTACAGTCCACAGCATTGCACACAGTGGGACACGACAGAAGGAACTTAGCACGCACGCGTGCATAGGAGAATCCGGTAAATATTTTAGGGTAAAACATGCTATTGCTTTGGGGACAAATCCTTCAGGGTAAAGAAACACAATAGTAGGAAGTAAGTTATATTTGAATTACTTTAAAGAAAATGTTGCCAGCACCACTTTATGTTCTGAATATTCTAATTTAACTGATAGAGCATTCAATATATTTCTCTTGTGGGGATTGGTATCCTCTCACTTCTGCTTTCCAAGTCCTAATTTTTCCATGCATGTATCCACCTACTGAATTTATTTTCCAGAAACCTGAACACACTATTATCTTATTATCAGTTTACAGAGGAGCCAACACTATAGTGTTTAATGCAATATTTGTGCTCATCCAGAGGAGCCTACAAGTAGCTACCACTGTGAAAGAAATTGCAGGTCACATTTACATGGTTAGAAAATAGTTCAACAAGCATTTCAAAACACTCTCCATTTCAACCTTTGGTCAAAGCGCTTTTAAGTATTTAGCAATATTCACAGTACTTTAAAAGGCCCCTTTCCCCTTGAATTTGGCTTGACACATAGCCACTTGGCCCAGTTTAAAGATAAGCTTTTTTATCCTAAACTTGTTAGTCCTGCTCTTGCTTCTATTTGTCAAGTGGGTAGAAATCTGTCAATAAAGGCTTAACAAAAGAAATATATGTGTGTGATTATTACACCCATCTAATTTTCATGTACCAATTATTTATTCAATTCTTCCATGTGCCAGGCACTACACTCGTGCTGGAATAACAGAGTCCTTGTCTGAAAAAAATCTTCTCGGAAGTCCCTTCCCAGTCAGGTGGATCTTTTCCTGTCAGATGTGATGGGTATGGATTTGCCTCACAGAGAATATGTGGGGACCGGGGAGGGGCTGCAGGATCATCAAGATGTATGCCTTTGGGAAATAAAATGTGATTTATGTAAAGCACTGTTACATTCTGGCATGGGAAAATGAGGACCCAGGTCAAAGAAACACTTAAATAAAGACAAGAGCATTTTACAACAGATTTGTCCGTTTACGCAGTTGCCACAGGCTATTCATTTCTCATCATAACGTCTACTACCTGCATCTTTTGGGTTCACAGCAATCACCTTCCAAGCACTGCTTATTGAATGGCCTCTGACTGAAGCCTTGACCCCATTTTCCTTTGAGAAGTTGTCTAATCTGTGTTTATAGCATCCCTCTGGCTAAACATATGGCTGAATAATCAAACACACTTAAGTATTTCCTGTGTCCTCAATTCTATCCTAAGTGCTATAGGAATTAAAAACAAAACTTCATTTTTTCCTTCGTATCACAGCCTTTTCTGTATAAATTGCATTTTATCATAAGTATCTTGAAGACAAGACTGGTGTCTTACTCATTTTTGTCAATGCCATAGCATATCACATTGTGCTCAATAAATCTGACTGAATGGAAGAACTCACAGATAAAGACAATCACTTCTAGGGACGGTAGACTGTGAACAGACATCATCCTGAGGTTTCTAGAACTCTTGGTAAAGTCAGTTCTGTTGGTGATCAGTCATATTGTTTCACCTTGTCATTGAAGGTTGACTTGACCCCAGGGAAAGTAAAGGCACACCCAGGCCACTGTACTTTTGGCCAGTCAGCAACATCTGAAACGGAATAGCACAATCATACTTCATAGTGATGTCCTCTGTTAAGCAGTGTCACTCACCTGATCTGAAGCCAAGTCAGCATGGGGGTTGTTCCTCCTCCAAATATCCAGACTGTGAAGAACACGAGGAGCAGCGTGGTGGTAAACATCATTTGCTTTGGCTGAGATTCTGTGTTCCGAATAGCTAAGGCAAAGGCTATCGCTCCTCGCAAACCTTACAGGGAAACACCAGAAGAAAAGTAAACATCTATACAAGTGTCATACTCATTTCATTGAATTTATATTTACCATTTACTGACAAACACAACTTCTTTTTAAAATTAAACTTTTAATTTTGAGATAACTGTAGACTCACCTGTAGTTGTAAGAAATAATAGGGACTTACTGCATGCCTGTTCCCCATTTCCTCCCCAAAGACAACATTTTGCAAAACTCAAGTAACAACATCACAACCAGGATTTTGACACTGATACAGGCAAGATTCAGTACATTCCCATCACTGTAAAGATCCCTCATGTTACCCTTTATAAACACACCTGCTTTTCTCCCACACACTTCCTCCTTAACATCTGGCAACCACTAATCCACTCTCCTTTTCTATAATTTTGCCATTTCGAGAATGTGATATAAATGGAATTGTAAAGTAGGTAGCCTTTCGGAATTGGCTTTTTTTTCACCCAGCCTAATTCCCTGGATACTCATCCAGGTTGTCAAATGTATCAGTAGTTCGTTTCTTTTCACTGTTGAGTGGTAAGTATTTCCATGGTATGCATGTTCCACAGGTTGTTGGTTAAAGATCGTCTGGGTAGTTCCTGGTCTTGGCTGTTACAAAAAGGGTTGCTGTGTATGTGAACATAAGTTTTCAGTTCTCTGAGATAAATTCCCAGGAACAATCACTGAGTTACATGGTATTTGCATGTTTTTAAAAGAAATTGCCAAACTTTTCCAGAAGGGCACTACCATTTTACAATCCCATCAGCAACATATGAGTCATCCAGTTTCTCTGCATCCTTATCAGCCTTTAGTGTTGTCTCTGTTTTAAATTTTAGTCATTCTGATAGCTTACAGGGACTGTAATTTCCATTTTCCTAATGGAATTTAATATTTTATTCTTGTTTTTAATTGGAGGATGATTGCTTTACCTCATTGTGTTGGTTTCTGCCACACATCAACATGAATCAGCTATAGGTATATACATGTTCCCCACCCTACCTTGGGTATTGAATATTTTTTAATGTGCTCATTCATTATCTGTATACCTGCTCAGGTGAAATGGCTCTTCGAGTCTTTATCTCATTTTCTCACTGAACTGCTGGATTTTTTGATTGTGAAATTTTGAGAGTTCTTTATATATTCAGATAATAGTCCTCTGTTGGCTATACAGTTTGCAAATATTTCCTCCCACTTTGTAGCTTTCTATTGATGACCTTTAATCTGTTGATATTTCTTTTTATGAATCATCTATTTGCAGTCAAGTCTATGAACTACTAGCTCAGCAGGTAAAGAATCCACCTGCAATGCATGAGCCCCCAGTTTGATTCCTGGGTTGGGGAAGAGCCCCTGGAGAAGCGATAGGCTATTAAAAGATGCTTACTCCTTGGAAGGAAAGTTATCACCAACCTAGACAATATATTAAAAAGCAGAGACATTACTTTGTCAACAAAGGTCTGTCTAGTCAAGGCTATGGTTTTTCCAGTAGTCATGCATGGATGTGAGAGTTGGACTATAAAGAAAGCTGAGTGCCAAAGAATTGATGCTTTTGAATTGTGATGTTGGAGAAGACTCTTGAGAGTCCCTTGGACTGCAAGAAGATCCAACCAGTCCATCCTAAAGGAGATCAGTCCTGAGTGTTCATTGGAAGGACTGATGTTAAAGCTGAACTCCAATACTTTGGCCACATGATGCGAAGAGATGACTCATTTGAAAAGACCCTGATGCTGGGAAAGATTGAGGGCAGGAGGAGAAGGGGATGACAGAGGATAAGACGGTTGGATGGCACCACTGACTCAATGGACATGAGTTTGGGTAAACTCCAGGAGTTGGTGATGGACAGGGAGGCCTGGGGTGCTGCAGTCCATGGGGTTGCAAAGAGTCAGAGATGACTGAGCAACTGAACTGAAGTGAACCCACTCTAGTATTCTTGGTCTGCCCTGGTGGCTCAGACAGTAAAGAATCCGCCTGTAATGCGGGAGACCTGGGTTTGATCCCTGGGTTGGGAAGATTCCCTGGAGGAGGGCATGGCAATCCTCTCCAGTATTCTTGGATGGAGAATCCCATGGACAGAGGAACCTGGCAGGCTACAGTCCATGGGGTCGCAAAGACTCAGACACGACTGAGCAACTAAGCACGGCACTGAGAACTCTATATTAGCTCTAGGTCTCAAAGATTTTCCTCTATGTTTTAAAATTTTTTCTAAAGTTACATAGCTTTACATTTTACATTTAAGTCCATGCTCATTTTAAGTTAATTTTGGCATAAGCGGTGAGTTTTAGGTTGAGAGTCTTCTTTTTTTTCTTTTCTTTCCATGGATGTTTAATTGCTCTATTGAATTGCTTTTGTACCTTTTTCAAAAATCAGTTCGGTGTATTTGTTGGCTCGATTCCTAGGTTCTCTATTTTGTTCCATTGATATGTGTGTCTATTCCTATTCTGATGGTATACTGTCATGATTATTGGAGGTATATGGTAGGACTTGATATCAGGTAGAGTGATTCTTACTTTTCATTTTCAAAATTATTTTAAATACTCTACCATGCAATCAAAAAAATATTGTCTGTATTTACCAAAAAAAGTCTTTCTGGGTACACATAATTTTTGGAAAAATCAAATGCGTTAGACAACAAGGAAAACCAAGCTTATGGATCACTGAAAATGAGTAAATAACTAAATAACAGTTAAGAATTCCTCCAGACTGAGAACGTACTTTTACAAAGTCTATAATCTGAACTGACGTATTAAAATCTGATTTTTTGCTTCATTTTTCCTCTTTAATAATAATATGCTAATTGACTTTTTATGAATCCACATTAAATATATTTGCAAGAGGTTAAAGAAGATTAAATGTGAACATTTCAAATAAAAATGGGATGATATTATAAAAACAGATGTAGACTTTGAAGGGTAAATAAAAGGACAAGTAGTGAAATAAAAAATGTTAAAATGGAAAATTTGTCTTGGGTAACACAAGACTTATAAGAGATTTACAGGCTCTGTAATACCAAATAATAGGGCAAATAAACATTTATAATGACAGCAAGTATAAGTCAAAGGTAGTGATTTTGTTACTTTTATAGGAAGGTTTAAGTCACATACATAAAATTTAATGGTCTATTTTTTAAAGTATTTGTTGTATCATCTAGGTTTTTAAATTTCTAAATCTGTATTCATACATTAAAAGACTTTTAGAAATTGGATACAGGATAGGATGAGGAAAACTGTTAACTATCTTGGTTTTTATCCTTGGGTTCCCAACTTCACATAATACTCCTTTCTTATCTCCACGCTGAGTATATACAAGAGACAAGTGGCGTAACACAAGATTCAGAGAATTAGACTAGGGAGACTTAATATATTTTTGCCTGAAACAGGGAAGTCTGAGAAAGAGAGAGGAACATGTACTCTGATTATAAAATTACCTTCAAGGAACAAAATGTAATGGAAGAAGAAAATTATTCTAAATCTCCATGTAGACAAGGAAATGGCCTGAAGATAAGGACGATAACATTTGAAGTAGACATTAATAAAAAAAAGTTCTTATACATCAGAATTCTGAACACTTATATGGCTATATTCCAGAAGAAAAGTTCCCCACCAGAGATGTTCATGCATTTAGACCCAGCTGGGAAGAAGAGAGTGAAGATATTAATAACCCTTATTACTGGAGAATATTTCAATAATGTTCTCTCCAGGAAATACAAATGGTGTCATTAGGGAATGAGAACAGAAGGAAACAGTTTTGCAACAGCTTTCTATATCTGAGGAGAAAATTTATAGGTTAAGGTAAAGCTCCTAACAGTGTTTAATCAGGACAAGATTGGAGACAAAAGGTGGTATTTTCGTTTTCTTTCTCTCAAGCTCCTATTGCCAGAAATGTCCACAAAAAGGCACTACCCTAAATGAAGTGGTGTGCGTTAGAAATATTGAAGTGATGAGAATCTAAGTATTTGTTTTCACTTTATTAAATATTTGCGTATATGTATGTGTGTATTTGTTTGGGTTTTGTTCTATTTTGTTTTGGTTTTACTTTGAATTTTGTGATAAAGAAAAGAATAGAGACTAGAATAAAGGTTAAAACTTGCTATATCACACTTACTGTAAATGTTTCATGTTAGTTATCAAGGACAAGGAAGAACGTAATCATTTATCTTCCTAAAATTGCTATTATGTTAAACTAGCATAACTAGGCTCTTAAATCTAAATTATCTATACGTGAGCAGTTCTTGACCTAAAGATATACTCAAACTATATTATTCTGACTTCTAAAATATCTGTACTCTATACATAAAACTATATTTACATGAGATGCAATATAGAGATCTCATAAAGAGAAAAAAAATGCAGCCACTGTCTTGTATTTATACTTGTGACATACTAAGAAACAACTCCAAGATGGCTCTATAAGAGGAGGTCTTCTCCATATAATGACCACCTAAAAGGTGTGTCACACTTTGCTGTGCGCGTAGCAAATATGGCCCATACCACATTTGAGATGGAGGCTTCTGCAGTGGCTCAGTGGTGAAGAATCCACCTCCAATGTAGGAGATGCTGGTTGGATCTCTGGTTTGGGAAGATCCCCTGGAGGAGGAAATGGCAATCCCCTCCAGTATTCTTGCCTGGGAAATCCCATGGACAGAGGAGCCTGGGGGGCTACAATCCATGGGGTCACAAAAGAGTCAGACACAACTGAGTGACTAAACAAAAACAACACGTGAGATGACTTGGTAGCACGGGAAGCACGGAAATGAGAAAGGTGAGGTCACTAAGTGGACAAAGCTCATTTAGAACATTAGATGGGGACGGCTATCTATATCTCACTCATCCTTTGTGATTGCCAAAGTTACTGATCACACATTTAGAGCCTAGACAATTGTCAAATCAATGGTCACTCATTGCTTCATTCAATACATACATCTCTTAGTGTCTTCAGTTTGGTTCAGTTCAGTTCAGTCGCTCAGTCGTGTCCTACTCTTTGCGACCCCATGAATTGCAGCACGCCAGGCCTCCCTGTCCATCACCATCTCCCGGAGCTCACCCAGACTCATGTCCATCGAGTCGGTGATGCCATCCAGCCATCTCATCCTCGGTTGTCCCCTTCTTCTCCTGGCCCCCAATCCCTCCCAGCATCAGAGTCTTTTCCAATGAGTCAACTCTTCGCATGAGGTGGCCAAAGTACTGGAGCTTCAGCTTTAGCATCATTCCTTCCAAAGAAATCCCAGGACTGATCTCCTTCAGAATGGACTGGTTGGATCTCCTGCAGTCCAAGGGACTCTCAAGAGTCTTCTCCAACACCACAGTTCAAACGCATCAATTCTTCGGCACTCAGCCTTCTTCACAGTCCAACTCTCACATCCATACATGACCACTGGAAAAACCATAGCCTTGACTAGACGGAACTTAGTCGGCAAAGTAATGTCTCTGCTTTGGAATATACTTAGTGTCTTAGTCTGACATAATAAAATGTCATGGTTTGGGTAGCTTCAACAACAGAAAACATTTGTCACAGTTGTGCAAACCAGGATGTCTATAATCAGGCTGCCAGCATGGCCAGCTTCTAGTGAGAGTTTTCTCTCTGGCTTGCAGAAGGCCACCTATGTGCCATGCAAGAGCAAGCTCAGTGGTTGTGGTGTCTTTTCTTAGAAGGATCTTACTTCCATCATAGGGGCTCTACCCTCATAACCTCATCTAATTGTCTCCTGAAGCCTGTCTCCAATTAGCATCATATTGGAAGTCAGGGCTTCAATTTATGAATTTGTATGTGTGTGTGTGCTCAATTGCTTCAGTTATGTCCAATTCTTTGCAACTCTATGGACTGTAGCCCACCAGGCTCCTCTGTTCATGGGATTCTCCAGGCAAGAATACTGGAGTGGATTGCCGTGCCCTCCTCCAAGGGATCTTCTGGACCCAGGGATGAACCTGCATCTCCTGCATTGGGCAGGCAGGTTCTTTACCACTAGTGCCACCTGGGAAGGAGACACATTTCAGTCCATAGCAGTATGTGTTGATTATCTCCTATGTGGAGGTTCTGGGCACACTTAACTTCTTCACACCATGGATTTGGGAAACAGAGGACTTTAGGATTGAAATAAATTACTTAGGCTACTAGCAAAATACTAGAAATTAAAGATTAGTATTCACTTAGGCGTTTCTTTTAGCAAAACACTCTTTGCAAAGAACGCATGTCATTTTGCTTAGAAACCAGGAAATTCTGAACTCATTGTCAAAACCTGTTTTGTTTTGTTTTATGGGTACTTTGACTCTTTGGATTTACTTTTCTTTTTCTCTTTGTTTTGGCCAACTAATTGACATAATTCTATACTTTTGGGGGTTGATAGACTCTATCATTTTGTTTTAGATGGGTTTACTGTTCAGAGACTTGACATATTTCACATACTCAGTTGGAAAGTTAGCATCATCTTGGGAAATAAAAGAATTACCTGCAATTAAATGTGGTTTCATTTAAAATTGGCCTCTAAGGGATTCTTATGTTAATTATGTTGATATTCTATTCATAACAATAGAAGACTATTGAACAAAGGAATGCTTTTGGGCAAGGACCCCTGCTGCAGAAAATGTGCAGCTTCCTGTTTATCTTTAAACAGCAAAAGTGAAACTTAATCTATTATAAATTTGCAGATGTGTTCTGAACAGGGTGAAGGTCATATACAGCTACATTTAAGTCACAAGAATACAAGTACCCCTGAAGGCATTTGTACTGAAAGTGCAAAGCAACAGTCTAAACCTAAATGTTTATTAAGGACTCACTCTGTGCTACATGTTACCTAAGATAGAGTAGGGGGAAGCAATGATGAGGAAGCTCGGGATCCTGTATTCCAGGGCTTGTGGTCCTACAAAAATGACTCTCTTTTAACAGGTTAACTATGACAAAGTGTATCAGATGCATACATGTATGCTCAGTCTTGTCCGACTTTTTGTGACCCCGTGGACTCTAGCCCACAGGCTCCTCTATCCATGGAATTTTCCAGGCAAGAATACTGGAGTGGGTTGTCATTTCCTCCTTCAAGGGATCTCCCTGACCCAGGGATTGAACCCCTCATCTCTTGCATCTCCTGCATTGGCAGGCAGATACTTTACCAACTGCACCACCTGGAAAGCCCATCAGATGTATGAAAAGTATGCTTTGCATGTATACCCTGATGAAGAAAAAGATAAGACTGCTAAACTGCATGAGGGCCCAAATTATGGCATTGTCAACAGATGTGCAATGTTTAAGACGCTGAATTCAATGGTGGGCTAAAAGAGATCTTTGCATACCTGATTTTCTATACTTGAATCATTTTTCTCCCATTCAGATTTTCTCTAGTTCTTTCTTCAATAACTCTCACCCAAATTTCACCTAATTCCCACTCATCTTCAGAGCTCAGCTGAGCCTCTGATTTCTCTATGAAGCCTCCTCTGAGATCTGGGCCTGGATTAGGCTAACTGACATTCCTAGTACTACTAGCTGAGATTGGTCTAGGGGATTTATGACATTATACTGTAATTGGCTAGCTTTGTGTTTATGCAGACACAGCAATGCCAAGCACATAAAAGATGAGTGAATGGATGAATGTTCTGATTCTTCATGGTTTCAGATTACGTGGAAAAGTGAAAAGTGATTGATAGCTCTTAGTTTAGTGGAGTAGTTGAGTTTCTACAAGTTTGGCTTCTGCTATTTTGGTATTTATTGGCTCTTAAAGCCTCATATGGGCTTCCCTGGTGGCTCAGAGGTTAAAGCGTCTGCCTCCAATGTGGGAGACCCAGGTTGGATCACTGGGTCGGGAAGATCCCCTGGAGAAGGAAACGGTAACCCACTGCAGTATTCTTGCCTGGAGAATCCCATGGACGGAGAAGCCTGCTAGGCTACAGTCCATGGGGTCGCAAAGAGTCGGACACGACTGAGCGGCTTCACTTCACTTTAAAGCCTCATACTGAGAGTCAAAAGACCTGGAATTTCTTCCTAGGTTGCATGATCAAAAGCAGATTGCCTTATCTGAATCTGTGTTGTCTCATCACTAAATGGAGGTTTTAAGACTAGCTTATAGTCTTTAGTCAGGAGCACACATCACAATCAGCTGTGAAACTTAAACATGTATGAGTCATTCATGTCACTGTCCTAACTCTAGAGATTTGTATCCAGCAGAGAATGAGTCCTCTGACAGCGAAGACTCCTCTTCCTCCCTCTGTATCACCTTGGTCCAAGGCCCATCGCTGCACATTCTGACTGTGCCCCTGACTGACTCTCTGGTCTCTTAGGCTCATGTCCTTCACCCTTCCCTCCTTCTAAACTATCAATGTCCCTCTAAACAATTTCCTCAAAATCTAACTTTATGAGGTGCTAATTGTAAGGTATAGCTCGGGCCGAGGCAGAAAAGGAAAGACGACCTCAACAGAAGTAGGTTACCTTTATTCAGGCAAGGAGGGGCGACAGTTGGCCTAACCACCAGGCTGAGCGCCCAGAGGGATCAGGGAGGCTCCATATTTATAGGGAGGTTTGTGGAAGCAATAAGGGAAACTTAATCAGGCAGGATGTTTTGGGCATTCTTTAGTTGAGATGGCATTTGTAGTTGGGCAGGGGGTGATAAGTCTTCTGGGCAGGTAGGGGGTGGAAGGTTTCTGGACAGGGGGTGATAAGTCCCAGATAGATGCAACCGGCCTGGAGCATCAGGGCAGGACCTAAAGTCCTGCTTTGTTTTCTCCCAAGTTAGATGATTCAGCAAGGGCCTTTGAGACTGTTGTTTTCTTTTCTAGGCCCAAAGACTCCTTCAGTAATCTGATCCAGCAACCATAAGTGGTTTCCTAGAAACCCCTCAATCAGAATTTCAACCCCTCTTTCCTTGTCTGCCTTCTCTCTTTCACTGAGAGCTTTGCATACCAACAAGGTGGTCTTCTTTCCTTCTTTCTCCCCAGAAATAATTGTTTTTCTTGCCTCTATGCCATGGGGCTTTCCAGGTGGCTTAGTGGTAAAGAACCCACCTGCCAGTGCAAGAGAAGCAGGGGATGCAGGTTCATCCCTGGGTCAGGAAGATCCCCTGGAGAAGGAAATGACAACCCACTCTAGTATTCTTGCCTGGGAAATCCCATGGTCAGAGGAGCCTGGCGGGCTACAGGCCATGGGGCCTCAAAGAGTTGAGCATGACAGGGCAACTGAGCATGCACTTTGCAATGATCCTACTGTTAAGCCCATAATTAACTTCTTTCTGCTTCTACACCAACACCATGACGTTTTTCTGGAATACTCCAGGCCATATTGCTCTCTCTTTCTTAGAAATCCTATAAAACATATTGTTCATGTGACTCATATTATTAAATGATAGTCTGAGATGAATCAGTAGTTTAATGCGATCTATTCTTTATTCTCAATTATTAATCTTTTAAAAGGTTGGGATTACAACTTCTTTACACAGCTTTATATCTCTCATAGTATTCAAACCATGAAACTCAGTGAATGCTTTTAAATTGAATGCTTGCAATGGCTTTAAACTCTGGAGGTATGAGCTGCTGACATTCTTGTGCTTTTTCATTCATTTGGGCTCCAGGGGATAGCAGAAAGCAAGAGATAGTTTCTGCCTTAAAGGGGCTTCCAGATTAGTTTAAACGAGAGGCAGAAAGTAATACGTGAAGAAAACAAAAGTAGGGTAAGAAGATAAAGGATGTATTTATGTGAAGTGTGGGAGTTTTTAAGGTGATTAGGAAAGCCACTTTGGTTAGGTGACATTTGAGCATAGACCCTAATGAGGGATAGGCCATGTGTGCATCTGGAAGAAAACACTTCAGGCTCCCAGAACAGTATGTGCAAAGGCCCTGAGGCAAGGATGTACCTGATACATTCACATAGCAACAAAGGGGCTGGTGTGGCTAGAACAAGATGAATGGGGGGCAAGTTTGGGGGGAGAGTGGAAGGAGATAACATCAAAGAGGTAACTGAGCCAGATCACACTTGGCTCTTGAGCAGCATGGCTTTTGGATTTTATTTTGAGATGGAGAACTTCAGGAAAGTTTTTGGCAGGGTTGTGATATGATCTAGTCTATGCTCAAAATGATCCCTCTGGCTCTGAAAAACAGATCTTCAGATTGGAGGCAGAAGGTCAGTGAGAAGGCTGCTGCATAATCCATGTGAGAAGTAAAAGTGGATCAGAACAGAATGGTAGCATCATAAGTGCTGGAATAATGTCAAAGGCTGACGATATTTGCTGATGAGTTGGTCAAGGAGTATGAGAAGATGAGAGAACTCCAAGAACTTATGGCCTGAGCAGTGGGAAGAATTGAGGAAAATTCTGTGAGAAGAGCAGATTTGGGTGTCTAGGGGAGATGAAGGGATATATTCCAGCCCTGCAAAATCCAAGATGCCTAGTAGTCATATAAGTGCAGAGGTTGAGCGGGTGGTTGGACCTAAGAGTCTGGAGTTCAGGGGAAAGGTCTTTTTACTGGAGAGAGTAAGAAGACAGGAGGAAAGTTTAGAGTGGGAAGATAAAGCTTATTTTGAGCCATGTGTTGTCTTGTTTCAAGGCCTCTGTGCTGCTCCTCCCACCCGGAGGCATGCTCCTAGGCTTTCTTCATCTCCCCTTCCTACATTCCCCTTAGTTTCTCCTATGCCCTGCTGCTCATCATCTCAGGCCTCAGAAAGGCTGTCATGATCCTGCCATCTAAGTGCCCTCCAATTTAATCCAGGTCTTTTTTTTTTTTTGCCTGTCATTTATTACAATTACACCATTTGAATTTTTATGCCCACTCCAGTATTCTTGTCTGGAGCATCCCATGGACAGAGGATCTTGGCAGGCTATATAGTCCATAGGGCCACAAAAAGTCAGATACGAGTGAAGTGACTTATCATAAAAGCAAGCATTGGATAAAAGCATGAGAGAATGGATGAGGGAAAGGTCATACTTTGCATCTGAAGCACAAGTGGAACCCAAAGGAAAATGTGTAGTTGGGCAGGGATGCAGAAATGTCCCTGAGAAACTGACCCATTCTTTAATACAAATATCCCTGAAATGAGTTATTTTGCCGCATTTCTTTCCTTTTGGGAAATTCTGTGCCATCCCCTTTTCCTCTTCACTTCAAGTACTGTGAAGGGATTGATTTCAAAGATTTAACACATTCTTATCATTAATCTGATAAATCAAACCATAGTTTGGATCTAAGATTGAATTATGCATTGCTTTTACCGTTGCTGAAGTCCCATGACCTTACAAAGGGTAACTACTTTCAGCAAAAATGTCAGTCTGGTTTCAAAATACATTTTTCCAAGATAGTACCACCTTGTTACACAGTCCCATTTTCAGTTCAACATCGTTTTATCACATGGAAGCGAAACCAACAGATTGTTTCAATGAAAAATCCTTCTGCATTCAAAAATAAATTGAGTTTTTCTGGAAACTAAGCCTGTGTCAGACAAGCAGAACCTTCTTTCCTTCATCTCTCTACCTGAACTTGAAGCATTTAAACCTAAGGCCACTGAGGAATGCGCTGTAACTTTAGCATATTTTTGCATAAAATGAAGTTTGTTTTTGGACACCTTAGGCAGCCAGGAAGGGTAACTGTCAGAAGGATTAGCTCTGTCACAGCTCTGAGTCTACATGCTTAGATCCTCTGGCTTTGGAAGCTTATTTTTAAGTAAGAAAGGTGGATGCAGGAAACTGTGGAATAATCCTTGCCACTAGCTGAAAACTTCAATGGAGGGTTTCAAGAGAAAGGCTGACAGAGACCAGAAGAAAGTCCACCTCTGTGAGGAGTGGCACTCAACTTATGGCCAGGCTGTGTTCAAGGATCAACTCATAAGTTTTCTGTTTGACCAGTGGTTCTCATCTTGGGTGATTTTGTCCCTCAGAGACTATTTGGCAATATCTAGGGACATTTATTGGAGAAGGCAATGGCACCGAATACTCCAGTACTCTTGCCTGAAAAATTCTGTGGACAGAGGAGCCTGGTAAGCTCCAGTCCGTGGGGTTGCGAAGAGTCGGACACGACTGAGCGACTTCACTTTCACTTTCATGCATTAGAGGAGGAAATGGCAACCCACTCCAGTGTTCTTGCCTAGAGAATCCCAGGGATGGGGGAGCCTGGTGGGCTGCTGTCTATGGGGTCGCACAGAGTCAGACACGACTGAAGCAACTAGCAGCAGGGACGTTTATGGTTTGTCTACAACTGGAAGGTGGGAGGCACTACTGTTATTTAGTGGGTAGAGCCCAGGTGAAAAGTGAAAGTGTTAGTTACTCAGTCATGTCTGACTCTTTGTGACCCCATGGACTTGCCAGGCTCCTCTGTCCACGGGATTTCCCAGGCAAGAATACTGGAGTGTGTTGTCATTTCTTTTTCCAGCGCATCTTCTTGACCCAGGGATTGAACCTGTGTCTCCTGCATTGCAGCTGGATTCTTTACCATCTGAGCCATCATGGAATCCCTGGGCAGAGCCTACCATGTATAAGACAGACACCAGAAAAAGCAATAATCTGTCCCCAAACTCAATATACAAAAAACAAGGATCATGTCAGCCAGTCTCATCACTTCATGGTAAATAGATGGGGAAGCAATGGAAACAGTGACAGATTTTATTTTCTTGGGCTCAGAAATCATTGCAGATGGTGATTGCAGCCACGAAATTAAAAGATGCTTGCTCCGTGGAAGATAAGCTATGACCAACCTAGACAGCATATTAAAAAGCAGAGACATTACTTTGCTAACAAAGATCCATCTACTCAAAGTTGTGATTTTTTTCCAATAGTTATGTATGGATGTGAGAACTGGACCATAAAGAAGGATGAGTGCTGAAGAATTGATGCTTTTGAACTGTGGTATTGGAGAAGACTCTTAAGAGTCTCTTGGACTGCAAGGAGATCAAGCCAGTCAATCCTAAAGGCAATCAACTCTGAATATTCATTAGAAGGACTGATGCTGAAGCTGAATCTCCAATACTTTGGCTACCTGATGCAAAAAGCTGACTCATTGGAAAAGACCTGGGAAAGATTGAAGGCAGAGGGAGAAGGGGACGACAGAAGATGAGATGGTTAGATGGCATCACTGACTCAATGGACATGAGTTTGAGCAAGGTCTGGGAGATGGTGATGGACAGGGAAGCCTGGTGTGTTTCAGTCCATGGGGTTGCAAAGAGTTGGACATGACTGAGCAACTGAATAATAAAATGTCAATAGTTGCTTGGTTTAAGAAGCCCTAGTTTAGGCACTGGATTTTTTCATAGGATATAGGACCAAAGCTAAAAATGTTGATCTTATTCCTACTGCAAAGGGCTATTTTAGCAAAGATAGCTATCTGTCCACTGGTATCCATAGTATCCAGGTAGGTAGATATGTATCCATGTATGTCCACTGGTATCCATTGGATGCTGCTCTAACTGCATAAACTATATTTGCTAGCATCTCTTGCAGCTAGGAATAGCTATAAAACTGCTTCTCACCAGGGAAATGAGACCAGAGGTGAGGCATGTCATTTCTGGGTCAAGGCTTTTAAGAAACAGCTGTTCCTACCCTGGTCTCTCTTTCCCTTTCCACCAGCTAGTTGTAAGTTATGATAAGTCCCTATAGCAGTGGTTCCGAAACTTTAAGTACACCAGAATTACCTAGAGGACCTGTTCAATCTGAGACTGTTGGGCTCAATACCTAGAGTGTTTTATTCAGGGGGTTTGTGGTAGGGCCCGAGGATCTGCATGTCTAACAAGTTTCTGGGTGTTGCTGATATTGCTGGCCCAGGTACTACATTTTAAGAACCATTGTCTTAGGGGATTATGATGCCATAAGATGGAAGGAACTTGGTAACATCTGAATCACCATCTGAAGGAGAGGCATCCATCCCCCACCCCTATGTTAATATTGTGGGGAACTTCTCAAAAGAAGGAGGAGGCTACACTAAAACAAGCCTTAACTCAAGCACCTGCCATGAGGTTGCCATACACAGAAAAAGCATTCCAACTTTATGTCCACAAAAAAGAAGGAATAGTCTTAGGAGTGCTAACTCAAATGTTGGGACCTGAGCTCAAGCTTGTAGCTTACTTATCCAAGAGGCTTGACCCAACCACCTGAGGCTGGCCTCCCGCCTTTGAAATCTTGCAGCTATTGCAATCCTGGTAGAAGATGCTTTAAAACTCTCTTTTGGGGGCAAACTAACTATTTTTACCAGCCATCAAGTGAAACAACTCTTAAATGGGAGAGGCCATTTATGGATGTCTGATCAAAAAATCCTCAGATATCAAGTAGTGCTGATGGAAAATCTAGGCCTCACTATATCCCCCTGTGAGGTTCTTAACCCAGCCACCCTCCTGCCTACCCCTGAGGGCTCTCTCCCCTTTCACACTTGCCTAGAAACCTTGGACCATCGGACAAAACCCCGAGAGGGATTGTCACAAGATCCTCTGACCAATCCTGAGGAACTCTGGTACATTGATGGAAGCAGCTTTGTCCTGGATGGAAAAAGAAGAGCTGGATATGAAGTAGTCTCCAATTTTGAGACCATAGAGGCTAAGCCTCTGCCACCAGGTACTTCAGCCCAATTAGCTGAGCTCATAGCCCTGACTCGAGCTTTAGAGCTGGGAAAAGGAAAAAGAGTAGCCATTTACACTGACTTCAAGTATGCCTTTCTGGTGCTACATGCATATGCTGCTATTTGGAAAGAAAGAGGCCACTTGACCACCCGAGTGTCCCCAATCAAATATGGTGATCAAATCCTTAGGCTCTTGGAGGCAGTCCATCTGTCCGCTGAGGTTTCAGTCTCCCATTGTACAGGACATCAAAAAAGGAGCACAGAAGTGGCATGAGGGAAACAAGCAGCTGGTCAGGCAGCTAAGAGAGCAGCATTACAGAACAATGACCTAATAGGGGTTGCCTATTAGGTCATTAGCTCCACAGACTAATTTGCCAGGGAACCTCCAATGAAAGTTAGTTAACTCCTTACGTGCCACCACTCATTTAGGGGAGAAAGCCCTCCAAAGATGAATAGAAAGGTCCTTCAGAGGAACAGGCCTCCAAATGACTAAAAGGGAAGTGGTCTCCTTTTGTCCCACTTGCCAATTAAATAACCCCCAAGGAGCTCGAAGACCCCAGCTGGCCCAGCCTGTCCAATGATGTGGTACCTACTCAGGAGAGGACTGGCAGATGGACTTCATCCAGATGCCAGTTTCTCCAGGGTATAAATACCTATTAGTCATGATAGATACATTCACAGGATGTATTGAAGGCTTTCCCACCTGGACTGAGAAGGCTGGGGAGGTGGTAAAAAATTGCTCCATGAAATCATTCTGAGATTTGGTCTACCCAGGTCATTAAAAGTGACAATGGGACATCATTTATTCTAAGGTCACCCAAGGGGTCTCTAAAGCATTGGGCATTACTTATTATCTCCATTGTGCCTGGAGGCCTCAGTCTTCAGAAAAAGTAGACAGAGCCAACCAATTCTTAAAATCAGCAATAAAAAAGATAACCCAGAAGACCTCCCTGGGATGGAAGGAGGCTTTACCAATAGCTCTCCTCTGCACCAGTATTGCCCCTAAGGAACAGGCTGGTCTTAGTCCTTATGGGATACTATATGGGAGACCTTTTGTTTATGTCAATGACCTCTTCCTAGATCCAGAGGCTTAGACCCTCTGGTCTTATACCATAGCCATTGGACAATTCCAACAGGATATATGCTTGTGGGGTGTCAACTAGGACCCAAAAGATTCTAAAGCATCACCACTATATGCTCCAGGGACTCAAGTCTTATGTAAAGTCTGGAAAGATGGGTCCCCAAAGGCACAACTCCAGCCCATGTGGAAGGGCCCCTACCCTGTAATACTTTCTATGCCCACAGCAGTCAAGGTACCAGGACATGACCCCTGGATTCACTACTCACAAGTCAAGCTGTGGAAAAAAGCAGAAGAGGACACTCAATACACCTGTGAGCCCCTGGGAAATCTCAGATACCTATTCAGAACTACAAATAGTGCCATTCTAATGAGCACCGCAATTAAGTTTCTGGGGATAAGATTTCTCAGGACAGCTCTGAAGAGCCAACACAGCTTGGCAGGGGTTGTACTCCAAAACAGACAGGAGATGGATCTTCTGATCCCTGAACAAGGAGGGACTTGAGCCATCTTGAATGAGACGTGTTGTTTCTGAGTAAATACCTCCAGCTAAGTTAAAGAAAGTCTCACAGTCCTCAAGAAAAACATTCAGACCCCACAGGATCTCAAAGAATAAGCTGGAGAGTTCTCTAGGTGGCTAAAATCTCTCTTTGGGGATGCTCCTGGAAATGGGAAATTTGGAGTTGGCTAATGCCCCTACTCGGAGAAGGCAATGGCACCCCACTCCAGTACTCTTGCCTGGAAAATCCCATGGATGGAGGAGCCTGGTAGGCTGCAGTCCATGGGGTCGCTAAGAGTTGGGCACGACTGAGCGACTTCACTTTCATTTTTCACTTTCATGCATTGGAGAAGGAAATGGCAACCCATTCCAGTATTCTTGCCTGGAGAATCCCAGAGACAGAGGAGCCTAGTGGGCTGCCGTCTATGGGGCTGCACAGAGTTGGACACGACTGAAGCGACTTAGCAGCAGCAGCAGCAATGCCCCTGCTAGTCCCTGTCATCACCATATTGATGCTGCTTGTGATTGCTCCATGTATTATCAGTTGTCTAACCTATTTTGTCTCTGCCCAGGTCAACAAGCTACAACATGCAGTGCCAGTTCAACAGGGATATGTAAAACCACAGAAAATATCACTCACCCTTAGATGGACACTGCTATAAGGACTCTGAGGCCTGAGACTCGCAAGAAGGGGAGACCCAATGCCCCTCGCTGTCCCAGTTCGGCATGAAGTAGCCAGAAAGACCTTGATGCCCCTATTCCCAAAGAATTGGGCCTCCCATCTCTTGAGGGGAGAAATGTTAGGTAGTTAGAATAGGAAAAAGGAGTCCAGAATGGCGGTGGCTAAAAGACAAGGAAGGGAAAAGCCCTCAAAAATAGAACAAAGGAAGATCCAAGGACTGGAGTGGGGACCTCAGGTAAAACAAACAGCACTCCTGGCTGGCCCAATTTACATAGGGCAGGCCCCGGGGGAGGAGAAAAACATATTATAAGAGGAGCCTACTTTGGGCTCCTCTTTGGGCTGGGGGCCTCTCTTCTCTTCATGTCTTTTGGGTTGGCATGCCCTTATGCCTTGAGGATGTATTTTCCTTTACTTTCTAAATAAAACTGAGCTGTAACACAGAGCCGTAACACTCGTCCATCTGAGAGCTGTAACACTGGTCCGTTCCTTCAAATTTTTGTTGTGACAAGACAGAACCGAGGAAATGATATACTCCCCCAGCAATATCAACCCCGATCTGTGACTTGAATGAGAGAGGATTTACTGCAATGGTTCAAGAACTGAATTTGGGGAGACTGTGTGCTCCCAGAGCTTAGCCTACCAGAGGATTCTGTATATCTGCTTACCCCATGTCTCTCTCCCCTTATATGTCTCTGCAGAATCACAGGTGTTTTCTTAACAGATGAGGAAATACAGGTTAGGAGAGACGGAGGGGCCAAGGTTACATAGTAAATGGTATGACTAGTTATTCAATCTGTGTTTCATTCTCCCGACTGAGTATGTAACCCATAACAAAGATGAAAAATCATGATTATCTTAAGAATTTGAATTTTTAGGAAAGATGTGAAGAAGAAAATCATCTTCCCTTTCCTAGGCAGATCAACCTGAGGCAACATTTGGAAAAAGGTATTTTGCCTTTTGCTGTCCCTCCTCAGTTCTTTCTGTGCCTTCTTTCTCAGTCTCTGTCTCCCTTTCCCCACATCACTGCCATTGTGCCGCTCCCCGACCCCACCTGAGCCCAAGCTGCCCTATGCGAACACGATAGGTTTCCGACTTTCCAGTCAAGACCCTCATTTCCCCATGCAGCCAAAACGAGCTTCCTGCCAGGAAGAAAACAACTGGAAGGACGAAATCTGCTGGGGAAAGGAAAGCACACAGTTCTGAAGGGCTTGCTTTTTGAGATAGTTGTTAACATGCGTGCTTTCATGTTTACTTGTGGAATTGAAAACAGCTCCCTGAAGGTCCAGTGACGGTTTTCAAGCACTGAGGAACAGTTGGTGAGTGGGACTGAGGGTCTTGTAAAGGGTGGGCAAGGTGTTATTCACAGGCAGGGCACCTGCCCTGGTGTCTCCCTCTGCCCTCTCACGTGACCACAGGGCTTTAAAAGTTCCTAGTGTTTGGAAGAGGGTCAGTTGGAGGCCTGGCAAAGGGTCTGGAACCCATCCCTATTCACAGAGGTTTGGTCTGTCTGTGAAGAACTTGGTTGCCCAAACAGCTTTTGAAGGACCCCAGTATATTCAGAGTAAATGCTGAAAATTCCTAATTGACATAATGGCTCTATTGAAAATTTAGCACAAGGCATTTTCAAATGTAACTGCTTCTTGCTCATTTGCACATATAACTTACTTGAGTCAATCTTATTGACTTCTTCTGAACTCTATCCACAGAACCTGAGGGTGGAATTAGAGGGATTTATGCATGGCACAGACAGACTTATTTTTTGAGCTTGCTTTGTGTGTATCGATAATTTTCTAAGGTTATGTCAACCTAATGTCAGAAACAAGCAAGCAATTAGGAAGCAAATTCAGGCAGAAAACAGGGGAAAACAATGTAGTCTATTTTTTTGCCTCAGTAGACAGTTTCACTTGATTAAAACTATCAGTCAGATATTTGTGATACCTGTGACACGACTGAGCGACTGAACTGAACTGAACTGAACTGTGACATATCTGAAAAACTGAAATGATCATGTAAGTTTCCCAAATTAAATAAGATTATTTATTTTTCTGTATGTTTGTAAGACCTTGTCTTGAGATATAGGGAGAGGTGACAAGCATTTTGGGTTGTCCCCTTTCATTACTCAGCGTCTCTCAGGCTGGCATGCTCTTCTTGGCTTACTCTATATATAGCGTGGTTGGGTAATCTACAAGGTCTTGCCACTTTTTCACACTCAATAAATGCTTAAGTAGATAGTGACATTTTGCACGTGTCAACTTGTCCCAATTCAGTTCAGTTGCTCAGTCATGTCCGACTCTTTGCGACCCCATGGACTGCAACACACCAAGCTTTCCTGTCCATCACGAACTCCCAAAGTTTACTCAAACTCATATCCACTGAGTCAGTGATGCCATCCAACCATCTCATCCTCTGTCATCCCCTTCTCCTCCCGCCTTCAATCTTTCCCAGGATCAGGGTCTTTTCAAATGAGTCAGTTCTTAGCATTAGGGGACCAAAGTATTGGAGTTCCAGCTTCAGCAACAGTCCTTCCAATGATTATTCAGGACTGATTTCCTTTAGGATTGATTGGTTGGATCTCCTTGCAGTCCAAGAGACTCTCAAGAGTCTTCTCCAACACCACAGTTCAAAAGCATCAATTGGTTGGTTCTCAGCTTTCTTTATAGTCCAACTCTCATATCCATACATGAAAAACCATAGCCTTGACTAGACGGACCTTTATTGGCAAAGTAATGTCTTTGCTTTTTAATATGCTGTCTAGGTTGGTCATAGCTTTTCTTTCAAGGAGCAAGCGTCCTTTAATTTCATGGCTGCAGTTACCATCTGCAGTGATTTTGGAGCCCAAGAAAATAAAGTCTCTCACTGTTGCCATTGTTTCCCCATCTATTTGCCATGAAGTGATGGGACTGGATGCCATGATCTTAGCTTTCTGAATGTTGAGTTTTAAGCCAACTTTTTCACTCTCCTCTTTCACTTTCATCAAGAGGCTCTTTAGTTCTTCACTTTCTGCCATAAGTGTGGAGTCATCTGCCATAAAGGAGACAGATTCTACCATAAGGGTAGTGTCCCAGAGATGGTTACAATATATTTTCCTCACAAAAACTGTTACCTTGAGTTTCACTTTGAGTTTATAACGTTTCATGTCTTAGTGCCAGGAATAAGTTGCTGCTGGAACTAAAAGCAGAAGATCAGCAATTGTCCTTAAATGAAGGGATCAGGGGTTCTTGCCATCCATGGGTATGTCAGTAGCATTAGCACAGGTAGGTCCTCAGTAGTGATCTGACAGTCATACCTTATTAGGAATAAAAACCTTCATCTCTGATAGAAGATTTTTCTGAGAACAGTTGTGGGTTTATATGAATCAAGTCTCTGTGAAGCACTAATGGCTATCTTTTTCTGTGGTGGTTAAAGAAAACGATGGAAATTCCCAACTGTTGACTGTTTCCTAAGTGGCCGTCCCTGTGCCAGGCATTTTATATTCATTTTCTAGTTTGGTTTTCAACACTGACCAACTATGGTAAACACCATTTTACAGCCAAGAGAGCTGAGGTTTGGAGAGGGTTAACCACACCGCTTCCCATGGCTAAGACTGCTTTAAAGCATGAGCCCTCTGCATTTTACCAAAACAGTAGCTCCTATTTATGCCCTTGGGATTCTCTAGGCAACAATACTGGAGTGGGTTGCCATTGCCTTCTCCCTTAGAAAATATTATTGTCTGCCAAATAGAGGAATCTAATCTTCTATTTAAAAATGCAGTGGCTCATAACTTTTACTCTAAATTTATTTGGGAACTAAGTGAAGAATATGCTATTTTGACCTAATAATAGGAGATAACTATGGGACTGGCTGTAGTTTGAAGCTAGTTCTCAGATGTTCTCAGCTTGCCATATTCACACTTTTCCCCAGCATTTGAAGCTATATGAGGACTTAATGGAGAGCTTCCCTGGTGGCTCAGTGGTAAAGGACTCACTTGTCAATGTAGGAGATACAAGAGAGTTGGGTTTGATTCCTGGGTTGGGAAGATCCCCTGGAGAAGGAAATGGCAACCCACTCCTGTAGTCTTGCCTGGAGAATTCCATGGACAGAGGAGCCTGGAGGGCTACAGTCCATGGGGTGGCAAAGAGCTGGGCATGACTTAGCAACAGAGCACACATTTGGACTTAATGGAATATTCAGTTCATATGGGCCTACTGCGTTTGTCTACTTTGTCATTGCAATGTGGCACGTGGCTATTTATTATTTAAGATGACTTTTTCTGTGACCGTGTGATACACTGGTTAGAACATTTTCATGACTCCTTCCTCATTCCTTCCTATTTGAAGACCTCAGAAGACCTTCTCCACTTGCCCACTTGCCCACTCACGTCCACCCCAGGCTTCAGTGAGAGAGCTGGGGACTTGGTGCGGTTCATCTTCTCTAGTAGAGAAAACAAATATCCTGAGCTTGTGCCCTGTGAGCTGCTTAGTGGTTTTGTAGTGGCTGCAGTCCATGGGATCGCTAAGAGTCGGACACGACTGAGTGACCTCACTTTCACTTTTCACTCATGCATTGGAGAAGGAAATGGCAACCCACTCCAGAGTTCTTGCCTGGAGAATCCCAGGGACGGGGAAGCCTGATGGGCTGCCGTCTATGGTGTTGCACAGAGTCAAACACGACTGAAGTGACTTAGCAGCAGTGGTAAGGAAGAGAGTGGCCTAATTAATTGCACAAGGTACACCAAGAGCTGGAAGGAGATGTAGCTCGGGAACAGGGGAGGACACGGGTCTCTGGGGGAGGGGGCTTTGAAGAGGAAGCCTTGGCAAGGAATGCTTGACGCCATGATGATGTCATCCAGGTTGTCTTTCTCTGGAAGAATGAAAAAGGAAGAGACAAGAAGAGAAAAAGTCCTGCTGGAATTTCCCAGGCAGTCCGGTGCTTAGCACTCCATGCTTTCACTGTCTGGGCCTGGTTTGACCCCTGGTTGGGGAACTAAGATCCAGCGCACTAAGATCCAGTGCACCTCCCCTCCCCTTCAAAAAACAACAAAAACAGAGTCCTCTTGCTTAGAGAAGCCTCAGATTCTCAGACAACCCTTGCATATACGTTTACAGAAATCTTTTTTGTTTTTTTTTTCCTAAGCTGAAGCTAAGCCTGATTCTTGATTCAAATCACTTGGCTCATATAAAAATCTTAGGGTTTTAAATGAGATCTAAAGTTTTTAATTGGAAACCAAAAACATCCCCCCAATACAAAGCAAGTGAAGATTTGAAAAACAGTCTCATATCAGTTACTTACAAGGAAGTAACTTTACATATTACTTACAAGGAAGTGTTAACAATGTCTACTGTTATGAAGACTCAGTATTTTTCTTGGTGAAAAATACTTTCATTTAAAAAACAAATGGTTTTATTTGTGGATCTCTTTCCTTAAGTGTATTGTTGCTTGGCTTGCACCTGTAGAATTAGGCAAGCCTGGTCTGAGAGCTGCATATGGGGCAATTTTGGATTCCGAAGTTCCCAGTCTGATAGAACAGGAATGGAGAGTCCTTAAGTGGCATTTTGGTGAAGTATACCATTTAAATTGTGTAGACACTGTTGTGTAGACACTGCAAGGAGATCCAACCGATCCATCCTAAAGGAAATCAGTCCTGAATATTCAATGGAAGGACTGATGCTGAAGCTGAACCTCCAAAACTCTGGCCACCTGCTGCTAAGAACTGACTCATTGGAAAAGACCCTGATGCTGTGAAAGATTGAAGGTGGGAGGAGAGGGGATGACAGAAGATGAGATGGTTGGATGGTATCACTGACTCTTTGGACATGAGTTTGAGTAAACTCTGGGTGTTGGTGATGGACAGGGAAGCCTGGCGTGCTGCAGTGCAGGGGCATGCAATGAGTCGGACATGACTGAGTGGTTGAACTGACTGACTGACTGAGATACTGTTTTAAATTGTTCATTCATCTGCCTATTTATCTGTCACTTATTTGTAGAAGGCTACTCAGGTTCAAGTAGTGGGCTGGGTGCTGAGTGAACCCAATAGATAAGCATTTAGCCTCACAAAGCTCCCTGTCTAGAGGGGCACAGAGTTGGGTGAACCAAAAATCATAGTGGAATGAGATGGGTATTAGGAGAGGAGAAGTGTTGGGTGTTACAGAAACAGAGGTGAGGGACATCAACCCAGACAACTGGGAAAGGAGTATGTCAAGGCTGTATATTATCACCCTGCTTATTTAACTTATATGCAGAGTACATCATGCAAAAATGCCAGGCTGGGTGAAGCACAAGCTGGAATCAAGATTTCCAGGAGAAATATCAACAACCTCAGATATGCAGATGACACCACCCTTATGGCAGAAAGCAAAGAGGATCTAAAGAGCCTCTTGATAAAGGTAGAAGAGGAGAGTGAAAGAGCTGGCTTAAAAAATTCAACACTCGAAAAACTAAGATCATGGCATCTGGTCCCATCACTTCATGGCAAATAGATAGGGAAATGTTGGAAACAGTGAGAGGCTTTATTTTCTTGGGCTCCAAAATCACTGCAGATGGTGACTACAGCCATGAAATTAAAAGACACTTCCTCCGTGGAAGAAAAGCTGTGACAAACCTAGACAGCATATTAAAAAGCAGAGACATTACTTTGCCAACAAAGGTCTGTCTAGTCAAAGCTATGTTTTTCTAGTAGTCATGTATGGATGTGAGAGTTGGACCATGAAAAAGGCTGAGTATTGAAGAACTGATGTTTTTGAACTGTGGAATTGAAAAGACCTGAGTGTCCTTTGGACTGTAAGAAGATCAAACCTGTCAATCCTAAAGGAAATCAGTCCTGAATAATCATTGGAAGGACTGATGCTGAAGCTGAAATTCCAATACTTTGGCACCTGATGCAAAAAGCTGACTCATTGGAAAAGACCCTGATGCTGGGAAAGATTGAAAGCAGGAGGAGAAGGGGACGACAGAGGATGAAATGGTTGGATGGCATCACTGACTCAATGGACATGAGTTTGAGCAAGTTCTGAGAGATAGTGAAGGACAGGGATGCCCAGGGTGCTGTAGTCCATGGGTTGCAAAGAGTCGGACTCGACTGAGTGACTGAACAACAACAAGAAGAGTTTTCCTACAGGAAGTGACGTCTAAGCCAAGATGTGAAGGATAAAACCAATTACTGAGTAAAAGAGTGAAGGTGGTGGGTGTGGAAAGGGGTCAGGGCAGACCAAGAACCTGAGTAAACGGTGGGGGGTGGGGTTTGGGGAGTGGAGGTAGGAAAGATCTCCACATGCTTGAGGAACTGGAGGAAATTCAGTAACTGGGTAAACATTGCTCTGCTGATAAGACTGGCAAATGGAAAAAAAGAAGCAAGACTGGCATCACAGAAGGGTCTAAAGCAAAAGTGAATAAAGTGGGGGGAATGTATTGAAGAGAGAGGTTCAGAACAGAAACCATGCACTGTGATTATGTTCTGGGATGTGCTTCTCAGGCTTTCACATGTACAGAAATTGCCTGGGAATCTTATCCGAAGGCAGACTTGGACTCAGCATTTCTAAAGAGATCCCCAGGGGTGTCATAGCTGCTGGTCCCAGGACCACGGCTTTGGGTTCAAAGGATCAAGAAAGCCTGGAAGTGCTCCTTTTATATGGTGGCTGGTAATTGTGTCGGACAGTCTGATGGCTTAATATGGTTCCATTTATTTAGGTGGTCATAGAGAGAGAGGGTCTATATTTAACTTCTATGCAGAGTACATCATGAGAAACCCTGGGCTGGAAGAAACACAAGCTGGAATCAACATTGCCAGGAAAAATATCAATAACCTCAGATATGCAGATGACACCACCCTTATGGCAGAAAGTGAAGAGGAACTAAAAAGCCTCTTGATGAAAGTGAAAGTGGAGAGTGAAAAAGTTGGCTGAAAGCTCAACATTCAGAAAACTAAGATCATGGCATCTTGTCCCATCACTTCATGGGAAACAGTGGAATCAGTGTCAGACTTTATTTTTTTGGGCTCCAAAATCACTGCAGATGGTGACTGCAGCCATGAAATTAAAAGACGCTTACTCCTTGGAAGAAAAGTTATGACCAACCTAGATAGCTTATCAAAAAGTAGAGACATTACTTTGCCAACAAAGCTGCTAAGTTGCTTCAGTCGTGTCCGACTCTGTGCGACCCCATAGACGACAGCCGCTTCAGTCGTGTCCGACTCTGTGCGACCCCATAGACGACAGCCCACCAGGCTCCCCCGTCCCTGGGATTCTCCAGGCAAGAACACTGGAGTGGGTTGCCATTTCCTTCTCCAATGCATGGATGCATGCTAAGTCACTTCAGTTGTGTCCGACTCTGTGCGACCCCATGGACAGCAGCCCACCAGGCTCCTCTGTCCACAGGATTCTCCAGGCAAGAATACTGGAGTGGGTTGCCACTTCCTTCTCCAAGATAAAGACTGCTACTGCTGCTGCTGCTAAATCACTTCAGTCGTGTCCGACTCTGTGCGACCCCATAGACGGCTAGGCACTGCTGAAACAATAACCTAGACTCTTCACTTACACATTTTTCTTTTCTGTAACTGAATGTCAAGAAGGGAAGGCCATTTTGGGGTCTAAGTCTCAGACTGGCTCTGACCACAGCCTGATCAGTAGCTCACCAAAAAGACATAGAAAAATGCTCACCAACATGTGGGCAGAGTTCTTAAGCTGTTCTATAGAACACTGGGGTTCTATACTGAGCACAGTGTTTTCCAAAACTTGAATAGTAATGGCAGTGTTTTCACTAGTAAGGGGGGAAGATAAATGCTAATGGGAAATTTTTCTTAATTTAAAGTTTTTCTTCCATGCCTTCCCCTTAGTTCTTTAGTGCCAGCAGCTATTTGGATGCTAATGAGTGCTGGTGGACAAGCAAATGAGCAACAAACAACATTAGCAGCAAAGCCGGGCCACACTTGGGGCTGTTGTCTTTATGGTTATGTAAACTCATGGATGAGGTTTTATGTTATATCCATATACTGCGATCACATTTTCCAGGTTAAAACCCTTTTGAGTTCATGGGATAGGACACTTCAGGGTTACAGAGTCTCTTCAAAGTGCAATAGAAATGGATAAATTGGCGAATCATGTCTTCTGAAACACTTCTGGGCTCCTTCAACCTGCCCGGATGACTCTGGGCTTCCCTTCTGTCCAGTTCGGCACAGCAACTCTGCATGAGCCTCCACAACCCACTAGCCTACAGTCCCTGGTGGTTCCAGTGGTTTCAGAAAGGCTGCCAGGGCTCAATTAGGCTTGGTATTTCCCCGCCTTCTAGCAATTCTTGGCTCTTATTTAGTTTTAAATTAAATAAAAATTGCAGCACACAGATTTGAATTAAAACAAGAGGCCTGATCTTTGTAATATGCACCATATCAATAGGAAAGCTAATTTGTGCAAAGCACATCTTCTCCTTTAATTTAAACCACAGAGGTTTGCATCTTCGGTTTCAAGTGAACTGAGTGCTGGGTGGGGCCGCCCACTCCAAGCATTAACTGGGGCTGTGCTGAGCACGACAGGAACAGTTTCGGGGAGAGGGGGGCAGGATGCTGAGCAGTCCTCTTAAGCCCTTTGTGCTGGGCGTCACACGATACAACAGAGGACTCCTGGCCTTGAATTTAAAGAAGGTCTTAAAATGTCTCAGGGTAAACTTCCCCAGCTGACTCTGAGCTGCAACCTAGCTACCAAAAAAACCCAGAATTTGCATTATTAAAAGCTTCTCAAGACTGAGGAAGCAAAGAGACCATACTCCTCCTGACCTTGAGACCGTTCCTCATTTTCAAGTTCTAAGGCTGCGCGTGTGTGGACGCTGAGTCTATACAAAATAAACTGGGTAGGGGCTGGGCTTCCCAAGGTGGCTCAGTGGTAAAGAACCTGCCTGCCAGAGCAGGAGATATGAGAGACACAAGTTCAATCCCTGGGTCGGGAAATCCCCTGGCAGAGGAAATGGCAAACCACTCCAGTATTCTTGCCTGGAGAATCCCATGGACAGAGGAGCCTGGTGGGCTACAGCCCACGGGCCCGCAAAGAGTTGGACATGACTGAAGCGACTTAGCACAGGGCCTGTGCTAGGTGAGAAATTCAGCCTGGGTCCTGACAGTGGCTTTGCGCACTTTAACTGGCTCTAGAAGCCAAAGGTGGAGTATTGAGGGGAGAGGGCAGAGGGTGGTGGAGTGGCAGTACGGTCATCATCCAGGAACAATGTGAGGTTTCCCCAAAAACATTGCTGAAACCCCACCATCTATGAAGCTCCACGCCTTACTTCAGTGCTCACTGCAGGCCCTGTGTGCAGGCCGCCCCCCTGCACCGCCCCCCCACACCCCCACAACCAGGAGGTAAGTAATGAGCCCAGGATCCCTCTGCAAACTCTCATCCTCAGGTGCCTCCAGAATGGACATAGGAGCTGATTCAGGTTTATGGGGCCTGAAACTTATACATTTGGGACCCTCTTTAAGAAAAAAGAGACAGAAATATCTTTAACAGATTTTATATACCATCAGAACACACTGCTAGGGCTCATCCCAGGGTCTTGGAACAGGGACCTGGGGAGCTTCAAACTGAAGCTTCTTTAACTTTACAAGTGAATCCACTTCTACTTCTAAAGCATCACCAGCCCTCTTCCTGCCCAGTGCCAAAAAGTCATGTACAAGCGGAGAGTAAAGATGATGGAGGAAAGGCTTTGTCACATAGCAGGTGTAATTGACTAAGACAGAAATCCTGGCTCTTATTTGATTGGCCTTTGAACCATCTGTGCTGCAAGGGCTTAGTGAACCTTGGCCCAAAGCCAAGTTCTCTCTCTGAAACTGCAAGCCGCCTTAAGGGCAGGGTTCTCAGCTTGGTCTCCGTTTACCCCAACACTTACCTAAGGGAGCCTGTAAGGAAATGTCTGTGAAATGAGAAGCTGGGTGATGACAGAGGGGCTGTGTAAATAAATTCACACTTCCTGGGTCAGGAAGATCCCCTGGAGAAAGAAATGGTGACCCACTCCAGTATTCTTGCCTGGAGAATCCCATGGATGGAGGAGCCTGGTAGACTACAGTCCACGTGGTCGCAAACAGTCCACACAACTGAGCGACTTTACTTTCACTTTCACCCATTTTAGATAGAGGGTTATTGTCATTTACTTTCTTCTAAGGACTCTGAAAAATGTTTTGAGCTGTGTAAAGAGAGGCTCCATTTTCATTTCTCAGTGAGGCAAGGACAACTAGGTCCCACCAGCAACCTTCAAAGTTTCCTTCTCACTGGATGATCAAAACCCCTCTGGACATAATTAAGAACATTAAACTACATTATAATGCAAATATTCTTTAAGAGGGTCGGTCGTTTTTCTGATCTCAGCAGCTGTGGTGTCCACATACCCAGAAAAGGCTAGACTGTGTGTATTTGATCTGCTTTTTCACCTCCTCCTCTGGCTTACATTACCTTAAGTTTACCTTTTAAATTCTTTATTTCCCAGCAAATACATTGAAAACTTTAGGTCCTGAGTGAGGCATGGAATATGAGGTATGGAATATCAGGATTTATGCAGAAAATCAAAGCCTAGTCTGGAGCATTCTCTTTTGAAGAAAACTATTGCCCTCCACATGGTGAATTCCCTTGATCCTTCCTACATTCTGATGGGGATCAGTGGGTGCAATGTAGAACTGAGCCTATGGCTGGGGGAAGGGGGTCGCCCACATGTGTGGCTTACTGTGAACTGGATGCTGGAGTTTGCCTGGGCTAGGAAGGGCACGGCTTTGATTTAACTTCTGTTCTCATGACCTTGAGGGTAAATCTGAAGTCCTGTCAAGGCAGAGAAGGATCTAAATTCAAAGTCCGGAGGCCCAGGTTTAAGTCTCAATTCCATCTCTTAACTAGTTGCCAGGATGTGAGCAAGATACTCCAAAGTTCTCCATGTCTTTCTTTCCTTCTCTCTTTTAATCCACAGAAAGAGACCAATGCCTAGCCTATCTTGCTCCCAAGATGAGTCTCAAAACATTACCCACAAAAGGTCTTAGAAAGGTACAGAGTGACTTTAGAGTTGACCATCTATGATTCAATTACATAACCATGTAACGTAGCAATTTCCTCATTTTAAAGCTAAGAAGACAGCTTTTTAGTGGAAAAGTCAATGTTCTTAATAATAGGAACTGGCAGATGGGTATTCCCCTAATTAAACTATTAATGCCAATTCCATTAATGTGATGGAGTTCTAGTTTTTCTTCTAGAGGATGAAAGTGTTTTAGAACAAGGCCAGGTAGTAGCTGTTTTCAGTTCAGTTCAGTTCAGTTCAGTTGCTCAGTCGTGTCCAACTCTTTGCGATCCCATGAATCATTGCATGCCAGGCCTCCCTGTTCATCACCATCTCCCGGAGTTCACTCAGACTCACGTCCATCGAGTCTGTGATGCCATCCAGCCATCTCATCCTCGGTCATCCCCTTCTCCCAGCATCCCTCCCAGCATGAGTCTTTTCCAATGAGTCAACACTTCTCATGAGGTGGCCAAAGTACTGGAGTTTCAGCTTTAGCATCATTCCTTCCAAAGAAATCCCAGGGTTGAGCTCCTTCAGAATGGACTGGTTGAGGTTTTGTAAATCATATGGTTTCTACTGCAACATACAATTCTGCCCTTGTAGAGTAAAGATGGGGCTTCCCTGATGGTGCTAGTGGTAAAGGACCTACCTGCCAATGCAGGAGACATAAAAGATGTGGGTTGGAAGATCCCTGGAGGAGGGCAGGGCAACCCACTCCAGTATTCTTGCCTGGAGAATCCCATGGACAGAGGAGTCCTGTGGACTACAGCCCATAGGGTCACAGAATCCAACACGACTGAAGCGACTTTGCACAGAGTGAACAGCATAAAGGCAGGACGGGCAGTATTATATAAAGAGAGGAAGAGATATGTTTCAACTTCATTCACAAAATTCATGCAGGCTAGATTTGGTTCAAAGGCCCTAGTTCGCTGACCCCCCACTTTAGAATATCAGAAAGGTATCATCAAGTTCTGGGCTTCCTCACATCCCCTGGCCGTACACACCATACTGCTGGCCTCAGATTTTAATGCAGCTCCAATTTGACAGCTAAGCAAACACAGAAGATGCCAAATCCAGAAAACCAGCAAGCCACGAGGTTATTTGGGCAGACATTTCACATCCCAAGACAGCTATTTAAACCTTGCACTTTTCTCAAAATCTTCTTTGTAAAATAAAGCATTGTTTAAAATATAATATCCCAGTTTTAAAAATAAACCACAATTCTCCAGAGTGAAGCTACTGATATTTTGATGGAAATGGAGGAACAGTGCTTCCCAACGCCTAGAAATGCTTTACAAAAATGCACCCCAGTGCCAACTTCTTTACGTGATCCAATCTGTGTTTTGCTGTCCCATTATAAGAGTTAATCATTACCAAAGTTCATCACTGCTTTAAATTAAAGATCACCTACTGGTACACTCTGTATGCCTCTCTCTCTTGGGCACGCCACACTGGCATATCTGGAAATGTAGGGAAGAAACATCAGAGGCCTACAGGAGGACATTTTTAAACTCTGGACCTCCATTTGCCTGCACTTGATTGAATGACTCATTGTCAGCCTGGGAGCTGCCACCCTTTACTGTGTGGAACAGGCCAGGAGGGAAGTGAAGGTGGAACAAGCCTTCTATTCCTAGTCGTTGTTCATTCACTAAGTTGTGTCCAACTCTTGGTAAACCCATGGACCGTAGCCCACCAAGCTCCTCTGTCCATGGGATTTTCCAGGCAAGAATACCGGAGAGAGTTGCCACTTCCTTTTCTAGGAGATCTTCCTGACCCCAAGGATTGAACCTGTGTCTCTTGAATTGCAAGCAGATTCTTTACCGCCAAGCCACCGGGAAGCCCTTATTTCTACTTCTAAAAATGTGGATTTGTTGGGTTTTGAGGTGAAGTTTCACAGACCTTGGCTTAGGAATGATTTCATCCTCAGCCAAGTTACTTAAACTTTTTTTGAGATTCTGAACCTCATTTTTTCCATCTAGAAAATGGATTAATATCTGCTTCCTAGGATTAATTTGGGCTTCCCTTGTTCAGCTGGTAAAGAATCTGCCTGCAATGCAGAAGACCTGGGTTCGATCTCTGGGTTGGGAAAATGCCCTGGAGAAGGTAAAGGCTACCTACTCCAGTATTCTGGCCTGGAGAATTCCATGGCCTTATACGGCTCAGAGGTTAAAGCATCTGCCTGGAATGCTGGAGACCTGGGTTCGATCCCTGGGTCGGGAAGATCCCCTGGAGAAGGAAATGGCAACCCACTCTAGTACTCTTGCCTGGAGAATCCCATGGAGGGAGGAGCCTGGTAGGCTACAGTCCATGAGGTCGCAAAGAGTCGGACACGACTGAGCGACTTCACTTCACTTC
Organism: Capricornis sumatraensis; assembly: GCF_032405125.1. NCBI lineage: Eukaryota > Metazoa > Chordata > Mammalia > Artiodactyla > Bovidae > Capricornis > Capricornis sumatraensis. Next base: position 231,493,519 of record NC_091069.1, on the reverse strand, counting down.
ATATAGTCCATGAGGTTGCAAAGAGTTGGACACAACTGAGCAACTTTAACTTTCACTTCACTAGGATTGATTTATAATGAGAGGCAAAGCAGAAGGCAATGACAACCCATACCAGTACTCTTGCCTGGAAAATCCTACGGACAGAGAAGCCTGGTAGGCTGCAGTCCATGGGGTCATGATGAGTAGGACACGACTGAGTGACTTCACTTTCACTTTTCACTTTCATGCATTGGAGAAGGAAATGGCAACCCACTCCAGTGTTCTTGCCTGGAGAATCCCAGGGACGGGGGAGCCTGGTGGGCTGCTGTCTATGGGGTCACACAGAGTCGGACATGACTGAAGCAACTTAGCAGCAGCAGCAGATATTCAGTAAATGATAGTTTTTCTCATTTTTTCCATATTCTCCTGTATACCCCATATTTTGTTTGCTCTATTGTGAAGCTTTGTTTTACTCTCATGTATCTTCCAGTGAACTGCCTCCGACTGTAATATAAGTGTACAAGTACATAGAAGGCATGTAAGGGGAAAAGTCTCCAAATAAGAAAAGGCTGATGGTAGGAAAATTAATTGAACGTAAAGGAACACAGTCCCCAGAGCAGTTCAGGGTCAGCAAGTTCATTTTGTTTTCTTTGGGAAAAAGGGGCCTTCAGGTTATGGTTTGAGAGTAGAGACTTTGTTGGTTTCATCCACCTGTGTGTAGGACAGCTCTTGGTGTTTGGTGGAATTGCTATTAACGCTTTTCTCAACTAATAACTGATCATACTTGGATGTGATTTGCTTCTGTACTAACCATGAAAACTTCCTGGAGCTTTGCATAGGGAAGCAGCAAGGTTTCTAAGGAGAAGGAGCCATAACATTGGACAGAAACGGCACCACTTACACACTATTTATCTGTAAGTCTGCATTTTGTGAAACAATTATGCAAATTCCTCCAACTGAAAATTGATCTGAAATAGGTCAGGAAAGGACTTCCTTGGTGGCTCAGTTAAGGAATCTGCCTGCAGTGAAGGGGAGCTGGGTTTGATTCCTGGGTTGGAAAGATTCCCTGGGGGAGGGCATGGCAACTTACTCCAGTATTCTTGCCTGGAGAATCCCCATGGACAGAGGAGCCTGGCGGGCTGTGGTCCATGTGGTCCCAAAGAGTCGGACACAACGGAGTGACTGAGCACAGGTCAGGGAAAAGTTCAGTGGCTATTCTAGGCCAGATTCTGGCCAGTTTTGGGCAGATATTGAAACTCGTGGCTATCTTAACCATATTCTCTTTAATTTCATTTTCTTTCTGGAAAGAAATGCCATTGTTGCACAGAATGTATGGATAGCAGCATGAAAGTAGGTACAATGGGGTAAAGAGAAGTTATGCTTCCCCAAGAAGTCTCTAAGTATAATGTAGAGTGCACATGGTTTTCAAGTACAAGGAAAAAATATGAGAGAAGAGTTGCACGAACACACAAAATTCACATACCTGAAAACATCATCATGTGTTGGAAGTTCCAGGGGATCGTGTGTTTCCGGCCTAGATTCAGGAGGAAGGAGAGGGGATATATGTTGCAGGCTCTGGCTACAAAAATTGCTACCTGTGGATAAGCGCCGGGAAACATTGAGGAAAATGTTGTTGCAGTAAGTGTGATAGTCCTTGGGCTTTAAATATTATGACCTTAAGCTTCTCTATATTATGACCCAGAAAATAGGAACAAACATGTAGATACATGTATGTCTAAACCGCTTCCAAAATTCATCTTTCAATGTCACTTCCTTTCCAGAAATAATAGAGGTCTTCTTTGAACATATACTCGGTTTAAAATTGTTAATCCAATACCATTTCAATCACCGTAAATTTTCTCATCACATTTATGTGGCTGATAACTGACTCTATGCTCAATTCTGCTGCGAAATGTGAGGCAGAGACCATTCCGAGGCTGTGCCATTATCCTCTCAAGCAGCACTTGAGAAAGGATAAATGTGCTTTGGCTCACGATTATCATCTTACTTCCCATCAGTTTATACTCTCTAAATCTAGCAAGCTTCACTTATTTTTTTTTTCTTTTAGTGAATTTAATTTCGAGAGGAATTGCCTGTCTAAATGTATAAAACAACTTTTGCTTTAAGAGGCATTTCACTAAAATCCAAGCTATACAGGTTAAAAAATCTATGAAAATACTGGCGGTACTCATCTGTCCCCTTTTGACATCTTGGACATCTTCCCTGATTGTCTGTGCTAGTCTGTCCTCAAATGGTAGGAGTTACTTGGGAAAGAGGGCGCGTCCTTCTAAGACTTGGATGGAATTTGAAAATTCACTTCTCTGCTCAGTGAAAAGAGAACAAGAGGCCAGGGCTGGTGCCTAGTTGGACCAGGGCTTCCAGAGAGGAGATGGCTCTCTTGGCTGTTAGGATCGTCTACCTGTGATCCCAGAGGTCATCATGTCCATTTTCCAACCAGGAACAAGGATAACAGCTGCTGACTATCCCTGGGAACATCCACAGTGGCTCAGTATCTTTTCTGATAGACATCCATTTCCTCTGGGAATGCTTAGATCCCAGACCTAGAGCAAGAAAAGCCCCCTGCATTAAAAGTGAGGTCTAGACTTTACCTGATCTTTCACTTACAGGAAAGAGGCTGTCTTATTAAACTTACATGTGCACAATGCTTAAGATAGTGAAAGCACACCCATCATGGTAATTTGACTTGATCTTTACTCTGTCTATCCTTTTTACAAAGTCTTCACTGGAAAAAAGATTTTACCATCTTTCAATGAAAGTATTTCTAAAGTTCTAAGGCCTGGCTGTTTTCTGATACGTTCTAACGCAGATTAAACATTAAAAAAATGGGTTGACATAATTTTTATGTAAATGATTCATAACATATTTTAAACATATTTTGAATATTCAAAAAATGTCTTCCTCTTTCAGTTTTTTTTCCCTTTATTTTCCTCAGCAATTTCCAAACTTTATATCTTGAACCACAGACATTTAATAAAGGCCCCAATATTTCTTAGGATGCTTTTCTCCTCTAACTCAAATTACTTACATGTTTTGAATTTGAACTTTGCAGTAAATCTGAGGAAAATGAACAATTTAAAAGAATAATCCCTAAAGTTAAGTAGTTTGTTTTCTTCTCCTTGTGTTCAGTATTTCAAAGGATACAAAAGCTCCAAGTATGAAAAGAGCATTGAAGATGTGATTCTGGAACGTGAACAGTGCCAGGCCCATGTAACAGAAGATGACATTCTCAGCCAAGAAGTTCATAAATTCAAACAACTGGAAACAAAACAGAGAACAAAAGCCATGAATTATGACTCAGCTTTGAGTGCATTTAATTTCCTGTGGCTGTGTTTGGTGGCTAGATGGTCCTCCTGTATCTGGGAAGGCCATCCTTAGGACTGGCCAGGACTCTACCCTGGCTCTCTGCCCAGGGACAGATGCCACATCCATGTCAACATCTCAGCCTCCTTTCCAACTGCAAGGCTGTCAGTGATATCCCAGGGTGAGATTTACCAGCATGATCCTCAATGGCACAATTCCTACCGGGATGACAGAACAGTCCCTCTTACAGAAAACGAAACTATGTGATTTGGTTAATGTGCCCTGTAGTGAACCATGCAAGAATGTTCTAGCCCATTCTGTACATCACCCAGAAGGTGCACTTGAGTTCTCAGACCCTGGAAGAACTAAATTAAAAAAAAAAAAGCTTTAGCTAAATTATGTTCCTCAGGCAGGCAAGAGAGACAAACCTGGAGAACTTAGAAACTTGTGGTAAGGATGAATGTCAACTATATTTCAACATTAGAATGATCAGGATCAGTATCATATTTCAAACTTCAGACAATAAGACTCATTAAATTGACTGATGTAGGTATATCCATTAAATGTCTACAATTTCTAGCCGGTAAAAGAAAATGATTAATCCCAGGGATCAGTTTATTCAGCAAGAACACAATAGATACATCACATTACAGTCAGAGGGATAGAGTAATAACATGTTATGCTGAGGGATGCTCCTAAGAGTTATTCTTAGACCATTAACTAAACAATTTAAGTTGAACATGAAAAACATTCTCCAACTTCCAGGTTAGAAGTGAAAGGGAAATATGTCCAGGGGCTCCAGCAAAGGCAGATTTGGGAGAGACATTAGTTTATGTTCCAGACTTTTCATTTGGAAGTTTCTGAAACTTCCTTCCCAGACCTACATAAATCACCATGGGAGGTAAACGTCTCTGGAGGCATTTCTCTTGACTTTTTAAGGACTCATTATTTTTTCATGTAATGTATTTACAGCCCCACCAATAATGCCCAATACCTGTTCACTGACAGTTGACAGAAAGAAAGCAGAATCTTGTCAGACACATTATTTAAAACCAGTAATAGAAAGAATGGATTAAAAAGACACAGCTCTTTTGGTACAGGATGGTCTTTCTGCAGCAGTTCAGTTCAGTTCAGTTCAGTCACTCAGTTATGTCCAACTCTTTGTGACCCCATGAACTGCAGCATGCCAGGCCTCCCTGTCCATCACCAACTCCCAGAGTTCACTCAGACTCACGTCCATCGAGTCAGTGATGCCATCCAGCCATCTCATCCTCTGTTGTCCGCTTCTTCTCCTGCCCCCAATCCCTCCCAGCATCAGAGTCTTTTCCAGTGAGTCAACTCTTCACATGAGGTGGCCAAAGTACTGGAGTTTCAGCTTTAGCATCATTCCTTCCAAAGAAAACCCAGGGCTGATCTCCTTCAGGATGGGACTGGTTGGATCTCCTTGCAGTCCAAGGGACTCTCAAGAGTCTTCTCCAACACCACAGTTTAAAAGCATCAGTTCTTCGGTGCTCAGCCTTCTTCACAGTCCAACTCTCACATCCATACATGACCACAGGAAAAACCATAGTCTTGACTAGACGGACCTTAGTCAGCAAAGTAATGTCTCCGCTTTTGAATATGCTATCTAGGTTGGTTGTAGTGATCATCAATTATCCTGAGCACTCACTTTACATTCTAGGCCAGCTCATCTAAACAAACACTGTAACCCAAATAGCCACAGACAATGTGAAAATATGGGGGGAAATACAGGAGATGGGGGATACTTTTCTATTTCATTATATCTTTACTTTTTCAAAAAGTGAGATTTGCCTATGTGCCATAACACGCCAGGCTGCTGTAACAAAATACTATGGACTGGGTGATTTGAACAACAGAAATTCATTTCTCATAGTTCTGGAGGCTGGAAATTCTAAGATCCAAGTGCTGGGCAATTTGGTTCTGGTGAAGGCCCTCTTGATGGCGTGCAAACAGCAACCTACTTGCTGTGTCCTCACATGGCAGAGAGAAAGGGAGAACTTCTTTCTACTGTTTCACCTTCTGAAGGTACTCATCCCATTTATGAGCACTCCACCCTCATGACCTAATTACCTCCCAAAAGCCCACCTCTAAGTGCCATCACATTGAGGATTAGGGCTTAAACAAATGAATTTGTTAGGAGGAAGGTGGGAGAAGATATTCAGTCCAGAGAGACTACCCAGTTTTTGACATTAATAATCACATTGCTGTTATTATTCAGTTGTTACGTTGTGTACAACTCTTTGTGATCCCATGAACTGCAGCACACCAGGCTTCCCTGTCCTTCACTATCTCCCTGAGTTTGCTCAAACTCATGTCCATTGAGTTGGTGATGCCATCCAACCATCTCATCCTCTGTCACCACCTTCTCCTCCTGCCTTCAATCTTTCCCAGCATTAGGGTCTTTTCCAATGAGTAGGCTCTTTGCACCAGGTGACCAAAGTATTGGAGCTTCAACTTCAACAACTGTCCTTCCAATGAATATTCAGAGTTGTTTTTTAGGATTGACTGGTTTGATATCCTTCTGTCCAAGGGACTCTCAAGAGTTTTCTCTAGCACGACAATTCAAAAGCATCAGTTCGTTGATGCTCAGCCTTCATTATGGTCCAACTCTCACATCCAAACATTACTACTGGAAAAACCATAGCTTTGACTATATGGACCTTCATTGGCAAAGTGATGTCTCTACTTTTTAATGCACTGTCTAGGTTTGTCATAGCTTTAATAACCTCATATCAAGGTTAAATGCATAGGTCCTTCCCTTCTTGGGTCCCCATCCCAAATGTATTTTACTCTAGAGAGGACATTTGCTGACTAGGATCCATTCAGCCTCTTAGTGGTCGTACCCCAGTTTTGTCTCTGGGGTCCACTTCTTTCCCCATTTTCAGACCAGTGTGTTTGGTTCAAAAATGTGTGTGATGAATTCAGCTATTATTAGCTGGAGTTAGGACTTCTGAATGTGAGACATTAAAAAAAAAAAGTAAGTTAAAGAAACAAAAAATATGTTTGTATATGGATGAATCCATCAAGTGTATTAACATACACATGTACACACAGCTTGTTCATTTTACAGACATTTAATGTTTGTATTAATTTTTTACTACAAACATGTTACTTTCAGAATTTAAAAAAAATGAATTAAACTACAAGAAAGAAAAACAAATATTGAAGTAATATATTAATACATACATATGGAATCTAGAAAAAATGGTATTGATGAACTTACTTGCAGGAGGACCGGAATAGACATAGAGAAGAGACTTGTAGGCACAGCGGCAGAAGGAAAGGGTGGGACACATTGAGAGTATTGACAGATATACACTGCCATGTGTAAAAGAGACAGCTAGTGGGAAGCCGCTGTGTAACACAGGGCACGCAGTTCGGTGCTCTGTGATGACCTAGATGGGTAGACGGAAGGGGTAGGGAGAGGCTTCAGAGGGAGGGGATATACATATACTTACAGCTGATTCACGCTCTTGTATGGAAGAAACTCACACAACACTATAAAGCTATTGTCCTTCAATTAAAAATGAAAAATTTAAAAATAGAGTAGAAAAAGATATTTCCCCAATATTTTCTTTCTTTAGCCTTGCTTTCACAGCAACTCTTCATCTTTTTGGTTTTAGGAAATTATCAAGCATCCTCATCTGTGTGTGTCCTCAGTCACTCAGCTGTGTCTGATTCTTTTGTGACCGTATTGACTGTAGCCCGCCAGACTCCTCTGGCTGTGGGATTCTTCAGGCAAGAATACTGGAGTGGGTAGTCCTTCCCTTCTCCAGGGGATCTTCCTGACCCAGGAATTGAACCCGTGTCTCCTGTATTGGAAGGAGGATTCTTTACACTGAGCCACCAGGGCAGTCATCGTGCAAAATGCTACATAAATCTAACTGTATTTTTATATAATTTACTTTCATTAGCTCAATAATATTTATAAGTCTCTTTCCATGGCAATAAATTTGAATCTTCTAAACAATTTTTAATGGCAGCATAATCTCTTCATATCTTCATATCAAATTTTATTTCACTGTGTCCATTATTACCCATTATTAGACATTTGGTTGTTTCAGATTTTCCCCTTATAAACAAAACTGTACTGAGCATCTTTATACAAACCTCTCTCCTCAGCTGAGTGACTATTCCTTAGGCGAAATATCCAGATATGGGCTACTTCTGTCAAAGGACATGCATTAATTTTACTTTATCAACATACTACCAGTCTGCCTATCAGAAAGATTATACCAATTTTCATCTCTAACAATGGTGTCGAGGCTGTGTTTTCCTCATATTCTTGCCAAAATTAATTTTTATCAATTTAAAAAAAAACCTTTGACAATCTGATAGACTCATTTTAAATTGTAGCTGGTTGTTAGAATTTTAAAAAAGATTCCCTTCAAAGCAAGGTGGTAGCACTGATTAGCACTGCTTTGTCTATTTATATCATGTAGCAAAATTCCCCTGAATGAATAGGCTTAATAATAACTTCCTTCTTGGGGCACTTAATGAAAATGTGTGGGCAAATTCAACTTTGTGTTTCATGAGCAAAACTCTCCTGAAGACATGTTTCAGAAGGAGAATGAATCTACATTAAGTTCCACTGCAGGGGTCCCCAACCTTCGGGATCTAAAGCCTATTGATCTAAGGTGGAGCTGATATAACACAAATAGAGATAAATTGCACAATAAATGTAATGCGCTTGAATTATCACAAAACTATCTCCCATCCTCTGGTCCATGGAAAACTTGTCTTCCACAAAACTGGCCCTCTGTGCCAAAAAGACTGCTGGCTAAGCTGACAGAAGCAACCAGTTTGGTTGTTAAACCTTCATTGCCCCAGTCTGGCCCAGAGTAGTCAGTTACCAAGGAAATAGATTTATTGGTCAATTTTGAAAAAATAAAGAACAAACTCTACCCCAGAACCAATAAGAGTAGTAACAATAATAACAACAAATGTCAAAATAGTTGATACAGTATTCAATATGAATAACCTTGATTCTACTTCCTTCCCACTCAGGGTCAATGAAAAATAACTTGAATTAACATTTTATTTATCTAGTACAGTAAACAACATTTGTTTTATTTCCACTAATTCACAGTTTGTTAGCATTTGGTGGAGACTCAGGTTTAAAATAATATTTGCTTGGGAAAGCTTTTCTTCAGGAAAAAGAAGCAAGTTAATAGTGCAAACAAGACTAGGGGAATATTTAAACTGTATAAAAGGACAATCTATCTTTAAAAGCTCTAAAAATTCATGGTAACCACTCCTATGTTAATTAAGCAACATAATATGGTCAGCAAATCATGTTTTTTACAGACTTATTTGATACTATGTTTTTCATTTGGTGTTACTTATTGTAATTACTAAGAAAGTAAGAAAAAAAATCATATCTGTTTTATTTACTTATCTTGAATTGATATTGACTATATTGTAGATTTTACATATGATCATTTTTCAAGTATTACTATAACCTTTTACACAAAGAATCTTCCAGAACTTGAATTCTTTTGGATCAAAAAAATCATATCAACTCTAAACATGAAAGCAAGGGAAGGAAAACCTGGTGCCATGGTGAAGCATTTCTTTTTTATTATATATCTGTTTTATAAAATATGTTTATTATTAATTCTGATTGATTCTTTCTCCGAATAGTGAAAGAATGAAACTATTATATTACTCTGGTTCATGTGCAGAAATATTACAGCAGTTCACTACACCCAGATTAACTAACACTAATTAAATTCACATGGACTCCTCAACATGGCCTCTATCTGACTTAGTAAAGTTTGGCCCAACATACTGACTTTCATCTACTTGTCCAAGTAGTGCACTGAAATTCATTTTAATTTGGATGTTAAGAACCTACAAAACTGTAATAAAAGTGAAAGTAAAGAAAGAACTAAATGCATTCTTTTATTTTTTCCATAATTTTGTCCTGGGATTAATTTTTTTGTTTGTTAATAAAATTTGCCTTTATTTTTAACTGGGAGCCTTCTTTAGAGAATACCTCAGATTTCATTTTTTATCAGTTATTGGGTATATCTACAACTATTCTGAACAAACTGGACTGTGTGTGTGTTCAGTTGCTTCAGTTGTGTCCAACTCTTTGTGACCCTATGGACTGTAGCCCACCAGGCTCCTCTGTCCATGGGATTCTCCAGGCAAGAATACTGGAGTGGGTTGCCATACCCTCCTCCAGGGGATCTTCCCAACCTGGGGATTGAACTCACATCTGCCTGTGTCTCTTTCATTGTAGGCAGATTCTGTACCCACTGAGATGCAAGAAGCCAACTAGAGTACCAATAAACAATTTCATTGCTATATTGGGGGGATTTGCAAACAAACATTATAATATATTCTGTTAGAATTATAAACTTTTGCTCCTGGGATTATAATACTTGCTTGGTCCTAAATCCTGAGGCAATCTGTTCAAGATGAACCCAATAATTCCTATGGGGTCTAGAGTTAAGCATAGGAGATGAATTGTGCTGAAGACCTGTGATCTTTACCACCAGGACGGAAGCTTTCTTGCCAGTCAAGATCATGGTACCCAGAGTGAAGCCTCTCCTTACGAAGCCAAAGGTTTATAAGTACAAGATTTACAAATAAGTACAAGTGCAATCTTTTAATGTCCTTTTCTAGATTTAGGACATTGTAATAGTATCAGTGGGCTTCCCTGGTGGCTCAGTGGTAAAGAATTGCCAGTGCAGAAGACAGGGGTTTGATCCCTGGGTCAGGAAGATCCTCTGGAGAAGGAAAAGACAACCCCCTCCAGTATTCTTGCCTGGGGAAACCCACGGACAGAAGAGCTGGCAGGTTATAGTCCATGGGGTTGCAGAAGAGTTGGACATGACATAACAACTAAATAACAACAACAAAATAACATCAGTATTATTGTTATAAAATAGTAATAATACCAATGGGACTCACTTTTTAGGATTTGTGCTAAGGAATGTGTTCAAGGCTTTCCAAAAAATTTAACAATTCATGTTATTATAACAAGAAAACTCATACATTGATACTATTATTTCTATTTTACAGTTGGGACAACTGCACTTGACCATATTAATGTATTTGTCCACGTAAAACACAATAAAGGGAAGAACTGAGCTGTCCTGAGTTTTACCCAAAGTCCACACCCCCTCTGCCAGACTACACTGCCTCTCCACTAGACTAGATCCAGGTTCAGGGACAGAAAGATGTTTGTTAATAACAGTTAGTAAGAGTATCGGTGAATACTTGTAACATATTAGAGTCTACAAAGCAGAGTTTCATACATCTTGTTTGATCATCAGGGCAGTTCTTTGTTGGTAGGGAAGATATCTGTAATTCTGATCATGTGTTTTGTTTTTTTTTTCAGTAAAGAAACCTAAAAGGTAAATTTCTTTGTACCCAACTAGTAGAAGCAGGGGGTGACTTAAGATGGGGCATACTTTTCTCCCCACAATGTCTATTTACCATCCCCTTCAATCCAATCCTTCTCTTTCCTCCTCTCAAAACACAAAAGTAAAACCAAAGGTCTTGCCATGCTCTTATAACATTAAGACAAATCTCCTTTCCTATCACCTCTTCTCCCCTTAGAGAAATTTCTGGACTGTGTCTTATATAATGATTGTACCGTTTTATAATATTGCTATACATATATTGTGTATTTTTATATCTATATCTATCTATGTCCTAAAATAAGACAAACTTCATGCAGTGTCTCTGCCCCATTTGCAGGAGGTGGGCTTCAAATCCAAGATCAGGTGCTTCAAGGTCAGGGCTCTACTGGTCTTGTAGTAAAGGCTATTCACAGGGCTTGAGTGTTCAGAGAGCTGCATCTTTGTCATTTCTTTGAGAATTTTTGGGGTTCCCTATGCACTCCTGGCTGCTACCCAGCCCTCTCCCATCCCCTGTATTTTTCATTGTCCTCCTTTAAACTTAATTTGACTTTTTAAAAACATGAGACTTCCAAAAGCACGGCCTATAAAAACACAGCAAAACACATCTTAAGAAGATGAATAGGCATCATTAAGTAAGTAAAGCTAATATAAGGAAAGAAATGTAGTTACAGCTACAAGGAATTGAGCTTCATTAAACTGAATAAATACTGTAGTCAGATTTTCTTGAAATCCTTGAGCTTATAACTTAAAGGGAAGGTCATTTTCTATGAGTCTGCTAAATTACTTTAGCCGGTAAACACTGATAATAGTGTTCTTATTTCTGGAGGTTTTCTACTTTTGATTCTCTCTGTTTTGGGAGGCTATTAAGGGATAAGTACAGAGTTTTGTAAGGTTGCATTTAAGTTAATGTACCATTAGGTTAAGAATATCTTTTCAAGTCTGCAACTTCAAAGTGCTTATAATCATGATATTGATCAGGAATATCAGTTCCCCACATAAGACTGGCCTTAGATCTATTTCAATGAATGGACACACACACACACACACACACACACACACACACACACACACACACACACAGCCTAAAATATAGGAACATCGATTTCAAAGTCAGAGTTACTTTGTGATGTATGTAGTCCAGATGTCTAGCCAATGCTTGATTGCTCCAACACTCTTGGTTAGGGCTCTCTGGCTTATAATTGAACACGGCCAAAGGCAGAAACCTCATCTCTTATCCAAGAAAGTAAATGGCATTTTTGGATATCTGTAACAGTTAGAGGGGCCTCCCAGGTAGCACAAGTGGTAAAGAACCTGCCTGCCAATGCAGGAGACATAAGAGATGAGATTCAATCCTTGGGTTGGGAAGATCCCCTGGAGGAGGGAATGGTGACCCACTTCAGTATTCTTGCCTAGAGATGAGGAGCCTAATGATGCTACAGTTCATAGGGTCGCAAAAAGCACAACTGTTAGAATATCTTTCTTTTCATTGAGTTGAAATTTGGTTCTCTTCTCACTTTCAACTGCTTCTCCTACTTCTACTCCTTCAGCTCATAAAAAATAAGAGTCTAGTAGGGTATCATTTTATTTCATGCTGCTTGCTCTAACAGCAGAAAGGGGATTTCTATCAGAAGAGTTGCAGTTTAGGTAATCTTACAGTTTAGACAGTAACGGCCACTTTTCATCCTACTGTCTTGTCTTGAAAGCAAACATTTTGCTAGAAGCTTGTGGTTGGCACATGGGGCCTCTAGTCTAGAATATCTGCAAGGGCTGGGGGCCTACAGTGACCAGAATTATGTTCAAATAAATGTCCTTCAGAAGGATCTTCTCAGCAAATCTAATAGTATTGTCTTTCAGGGGAAAAAAAGGGAGACATGGCACAGCATAATTAATTTCTCAGTGGCCTTGCCAATAAATAAAGAAAATTAACTAGTTGAAACAATATGTTTTCTCTGAAGAAATTAAAACTATGCTTAAAAAAAACTCTTAATGAATAAACCAAGAGAAACATTGATATTGTTATGTGTTGATAAAATACACATATTATCAAAAATGTTAAAGGTTAATATCCATTTCTTCTACTTTCTACATTCAGCTATTCTTAATCTCCTTTCTTATTCATCTTGTGCATCTTTTTAACTTTAGAATTAGCCTAGGCTGAATTCTTTCTCGAATGGGAGTATAAAGAATGTACACAAAAAGGAAGATATCTAATGACCTCATTTCTTTAGGTAGGTCTCTGAGTTGAATACCAATACCCCAGCCCTTGCCACTGACATGAGGGACAACCATCCACAACATGACTGAAACTACACCATTCCATCCACCATGAGGGCTGTGTGGTCCTTCTACGTGAGGATTTGTCACTGGGAACAAAATGAATATTGAGTCACAACACTGTGAGCTTTATGCTCTCCCATTTCCTTAATGAAAGTGTGGCAAACTAAAATGCCTAGGACTGAGGACATGATTCTGTATTGTTTTACGATCAGCTATTTCACAATGTAATGCAGAGAGTATCGGGACAAATGAAAACACTAGAGCCAAACCAATTGAGAAAGGTTTTGCCTCAATTTTGAGAAGTTGAAGCATGGTTTGGAATAACACGTAGTTGTATCATTAACTTGAAAATTTCCGGTTTCTTTGCTTCACATTATGTTACTTCCAATAAAAATTGTCATTTTTGTTAACGTATCTATCATATTTGAATCCCTTTGATAACTTTCTGAATTAGCTAATTTTGAGTACTTTATTACAAAGGTACAACAGTAACCAGAACATCTCAGAAAACAAAAAAACAGAAAACTATTTTACCATTCTTACCCCATCTTCTATTTTAGAGGGAAAATAATTTGAAGACTAATTCAACTGATTTGCTATTTAGCCTAAGTTAGCCAAACTCTTTGTTCAGCTTTTCTTTTTGCTTTGAGGTCATCCTTTGTACAATACATGGAGGTAGATATTTTACAGTTTAGAATGTAAAGAGGTACAGATTGTTTTCTTGTGTATTTCAAAATGATTTTAAGTCTGATACAAGTATATAACACTATATATAAATAGTATTATTCAATATTAAAGCTCTTAAATTTTTTTGTTTTCCAGATGGTTAAAGAATTCATTAATTTGTCTGACAAAAGAAAGAAAAAATTACAGCAAAAGGTTAAAATCATTTTTATTATGAAGAAGAGTTTGAATTCAATTTCTGAACTATGGCAGATTATGTAAAGGCATTCAATAGACGGCTTGAAGCTTAGAGTAGAACATTGATTGTGTTAAACATGATAAGAAATTGGAACATGTGAAAGAGTTTATAAATCAGAGAAATCAATGAAAATGAAGACAAAAAATATATGACATTTGAATAATGCCACTTAATTAGAAAACAGCTACCAAATGATTTTTATGAAGGCACGAATATCTATAAATCAATAGCTGGTGAAAATTAAGCTTGCTTGACTTGTTTCTTTGTGAGAGTCAAAGTGTGGTGAGGGTAGATTGTCACTGCTTGTATTGAACTCCAGAAAACTCTTATTTTACACTGATTAACTTTGTTGAGCTTTCTTTTTCAGCAAGATTCATTAAGCCCCCTCCTTAAGGTCTCTTGTATTGAAGCTATTGCACATCCTTGACAATATAGGTAAAATGTCAAAAATTATGAATTATTACAGTACAAGAATGTATTTCTCTTTGTTTCTAAAGAAGGCAGTTCTATTTTCTCATAAGAACCATGCATGCAAAAATCTAATCTGAATGAAAGTTTTAGCTTTGACTTACTTTGGTGCTTTAGAGCTACTTTTATTTTGTTTCCAAACTGTTAGGCACTTCAGAGTTACCCCACAAAGATCCTTTTGGGCTACATGTGTATTTTTGATGATGTTCAGAATGAGTTTGTACACAAAATAAATCATGAACATATATGGAGGGAAAGACTGTGCCAGAAAGCACAGTGACCAATGCCTTTTGCACAGCAAATGCCGATGGCATCAGATTACTCTCCAGTTGCCCAAGTCACTCCTACACCCACCACATAAATTTTTAGGCTTAACAAGAGTCAATTCCATTACTCCCAAAGTCTTATATGTTTGCTTTAAACTGGTATTAGTAACGGTTAATTTATCTATGTAGATTAAGTGTCATTATGAAAAAGAATTGTTTTTTTTCAAAACACTAAGTTAAATGTGTAGAAAAGACATGGTAAAAATTAGTTGCATAGAAAATGCTACTAAATTAGTAGTGAGCAGGATAACTGTAAAATGTTACAAAAATACACTGAAATACAGAAGGACTCAACTCACATACTTTGCACATGTCTTTTAATTCTCGGCTCTGAATTAAAGACACAGAAATAGAAACTGGAAGTTCTGGTAGATATATTTTGAGTGTGCTTTGTGCAAGAAAGATATCCTAGAACTCTAAGATTCAGAGAAAAAGCATCGACTATCAAAAGATTGGCAAATTAAGATGCATTTATGTAAGTGAAAAAATGTTGAAGGTATTTGTGTCATTTAAAAATGATTCCTTGCTTTAAGTGACTTTTCCATTAATTGACTAATTCCAATTTTGTTTTGGGCCTCCCTGGTGGTTCAGATGGTAAAGAGTCTGCCTGTAATACAGGAGCCTGGGGTTCAATCCCTGGCCTGGGAAGATCCTCTGGAGAAAGGAATGGCAGCCCACTCCATTCTTGCCTGGAGAATTCCATGGAGAGAGAAGACTGGCGATCTACAGTCCACTGGGTCGCAGAGTCAGACAGGACTGAGCAACTTTTAGTTCACTTCGATTTTGTTTTAGATAAAAGTGGTATCTGTTGTTCTCTATTTTAACTTTTTTTTTGTTTAATATTTCCATTTGGTTATTTTTATAACATCTTATACCTGTCCCAAATTACTAATATTCTCTAATATTTTATATTTATCTAATATCTTTATCTATCTTTAAATATCTTTATCTAATACCTATCTTTAACATTCTTTATCTCTTCAATATGCCTATTTTAAATTGTCAGCTTGCCTGTTTCAATAATTTTGCTTCTTGCGGTCTATGTCCAGATTTTAGTCTCTGTTTTTCAGTGGTGGTGCTCCTTGGGCATCTGATTATTTTGGCCTGTGAGCTCATATAATTCTGGGGTCAACCCTGTCTCCAAATGTTACAAAGGAATGTTACGAGGAACACGCTCTAGAGTATTCCTTCAGAGATTTTTAGGAGATGGGAAGGGATGTGCTCCACAGTGGAGAAAGCCTCCAGCACCATCAGATTTTAGATCACCTCCAAACTGAACTGAGCTCACTCCTCTGGCAATTCCTCTGTCAGGGACTGACCCTTAAATCCTTAGAACATAGCAGCACTGGCAAAAGGCAGTCTCTCTAGGTTATTTTCCATCAGCCTGGGAATTTAGAGGCACAGGAGATGGAGGAGAGGATGCTCAAGGGCAGGGCAACTGATCATCTTCCACCTTTATCAACTTCTTCACAACCCAGATGCTACTCCTGATATGACAATGGATGCCTGGGGTTGTTGCAATGAGGCGGAAGAAGGTCAGTCCAAAATAATGAGAGCAATAGTGAACACAGAAGTTCACATCTCTAACTGATCCTCTCCTCGGGCTCCTGCTTTGGCTGCTGTGCAGATGTGGCCCCTTTTCCACACCGCATCAAGACTACCTCTCACCTCTCCAGGTGTTCTTATAGTTTTTATGACTTGCTTGGTTCCATGCTTTCTCTCAATTACGTAGTTTATTCATGTCTGATTTGGGAGGAAGGAGTAGCTAAAGCTAGTTTTTTCTCTTGTCATTGGTGAGGGTTTTTTTTTTTGTTATTATTTTTTTATTAATAAAATTAAAGTTGCTGATTGAGAATGATAAATGCTATTGAAGGGCTCTCCTCCATAGCAGTTTCTGAGTTTAACTTCAGCCAAATTACTGCAGAACCTACTCAAGGCAAAACTGGGGATATGATGTAGCCCGTGGTTTATGTCCCCAACCTCTCTGTGTGTAAGCACTTCCTCCCTTTCCATGGGTGAGGAAATCATATATTTCAGACTTTTGGGGATGGACCTATTTTCAGATACTTTGTTCCCTTGTCCCCATCTAAGTACTATTGTGCTTTTCTACCATCCGTCCAATTTTTGGTTTGGAAAACAAAGTTACTCTACCTGAAGAGATCTCATTTCTTGGACTCTATATTCCAAATACTGAAGACCCTAGAATTTTGGCTGCTTTAGAATCAAACTGAAAATTCAGAGAAATGGATAAGTCACACACAAGTAATTTCTTAAAGAAGATAGGCAGATGACCTCAAAACTAATCTGCAAGCTTCAGAAGGGCACCAAGCATATTAGTTGTGTTTGTCATTGAATACCAACTCCCAGCAGAGAGTTTAGCATATCATGATGCTCAATAGTGATATCTATTGAATAATTGAAATGAATAAAAAGGGAACTTCCTTTTTATTTTCCAAATTTATATTATTCCAAATTCCTTTGGGAATTTCCTTTTGTCACTGTAAGTTGGCACAATCTTCCTTCATGGATATTTAGGAAAATATAATACAATTTATAGGATGTTAAACCTTGATCTAAACAATTCTACTTCTTGGAATTTTTCCTAAGCAAACAACATTCTAAGTATACATAGATTACATCAAGATGTTCACTGCTTAAGATAAAAAGATATAGAGAACAGCCAAAACATACATCAAAAGAAGAATACTTAAAAAATTTTAAAAAGATTAAACTTCTAAAGGTTCACCACCATGTATGATGTTTCCTATGGGTTTTTATCAGATACATTTTATCCATAAATAAAATTCTTCCCTTCTATAGTTTGCAAAGAATTTAAAAAATAAATATGTGCTGAATCTTTCATATTCAATGTTTTTTCTATATCTACAGAGATATTTTCTTCTCATTTGTTAAATTATACTCAGGGGCAAGCTAAGTTGCTTCAGTTTTGTTCAATTCTTTGTAACCCTATGGACTGTGTAGCCCACCAGGCTCCTCTGTTCTTGGGATTCTCCAGGCAAGAATACTGGCATGGGTTGCCATGCCCTCCTCCAGGGGTTCTTCCTGACCCAGAGATCGACACTGTATCTCTTGCAGCTCCTTCATTGGCAGGTGGGTCCTTTACCACTAGCACCTTTACCACTATAATTTTGGGGAAGCCTAAATTATACTTACAATATGCTAATATTAGAGGATACTTAACATTCCTGGGATAAACCCAGTTCAGTCATATTGTGGTTGTTTTTACATTGATTAATTTTTCTTGCTGATACTGTGTTCACAACATTTGCATCTATGTTCATAAGTGAGATCAACATGTATTTTTCATTTTTATTATAGCCATTGACTTTTATTTCAGGAGTATTATAATAATTTCATTAAATGATTTGGGGAGCATTCCTCCTTTATCTTTTTTCTTAAACAGGTTATATAAAAATCAAATGATCCGTTCTTTGAAAGTTAAATAGAACTCACCTATGAAACAACTTGGGCTTTGTGTATTTTTTGGTGAATAGATTTTTAGCAACAGATTCAATTTCTTTAAGGTCTATGTAGCTTTTTCCCCCTCAGACAGTTTTGATAAGTTGCATGTTTCTAGGAAATTGTCCATTCATCTAAGTTTTTAGATTTATTTACATTAGTTGTGAATGCCCTGTTCTCATCTTTGTAATTTCCACAGCACCTGTGATTATGCCCTCCTTTTCTTTTCTAACATTGTTAATTTTTGTTCTCTTTTTTGCCTTATTAAGATTGTCTATTTTGTTGGTCTTTTCAGTTTTTTTTTGTTTTGTTTTTGCTATTGTTCTGGTTTTTAGGCTCCACAGCATGTGTCATCTTAGTTCCTCCCCAGTGGTTGAACATGTGCCCCCTCTATTGGGAGAGCAGAGTCCATGGGACCTCCAGAGAAGTCTCCTTATTGGTCTTTTTAAGGAGACAAGTTTTGGTTTTTGTTGATCTTCTCTATTGCAGGTTTTTTTTTTCTATTTTTTCTACTTTTATCTTTATTTTTAACTTAATTTTGTTCTTTGGACTTGTTCTGCTTGTTCCTTTTCTCACCTCTTAAGTTGATATTCTAACATTAAATTCAAGTTCTTTGTAGTTTTTAAGATAAACACTAACGGCTATAAATGCTCTAATTTCATTTTAGTACTACATTTAATTAGCTGCAAATTTCAGTATGCAGCTTTAATTGTATTTCTTTTGCAAAAGAAAATATAATTAAACAAGCAATACATAAATATGCTTAAAAATAATAGAACATTACAGATAGAGACCCCTTTGACTATTCCTTCTGGCCCCATCCCATGTAGTCTATTCTACCTAGAAAGATATACTCATTAAAATATTATTTTTGTATATTTTCCAAAAATGGTATTATTTTGAAGATATTCTGATGGAAAAATGGTACCATTTTGAAAATTTGCTGGCTGTAGGTTTACACATCACTAATTTAATAGATAAAACAAAATTGCCCTCTAAGTGAGTATATTTTTTTACCTTTTCATGAGCAGTTTATTAGAATATCTGTTTCCCTAAAACCTGAAAAACATCTAGTTTGATGACTTTTGAACAGCTTGCCAGCTTCATAAATATTACCATAATATTGTTTTATTTCTAGCTCTGATTTATGGTGAGTTTTGGGCAGCTTCTTTTGTTTCTTGACCAATGGGAATTCCTATTCAGTGAATTGTCTATCTTTTTCTTTAATTATTTTCATTAAATTTTTGTTTTAAATTAGTTTTATTATATATAAAGTAGATAATGTGGGATATTTATAACTATGAAACATAAAAACAGATAATATAACACAGGTCTATACAATTTTTCAGAGAACTAGAACAAATAATTTCACAATTTGTATGGAAATACAAAAAAACCTTGAATAGCCAAAGCAACCTTGAGAAAGAAGAATGGAACTGGAGGAATCAACCTGCCTGACTTCAGTCTCTACTACAAAACCACAGTCATCAAGACAGTATGGTACTGGCACAAAGACAGAAATATAGATCAATGGAACAAAATAGAAAGCCCAGAGATAAATCCATGCACCTATGGACACCTTATCTTTGACAAAGGAGGCAAGAATATACAATGGAGAAAAGACAATATCTTTAACAAGTGGTACTGGGAAAACTGGTCAACCACTTGTAAAAGAATGAAACTAGAACACTTTATAACACCATACACAAAAGTAAACTCAAAATGGATTAAAGATCTAAATGTAAGAACAGAAACTATAAAACTCCTAGAGGAAAACACAGGCAAAACACTCTCCAACATAAACAACAGCAGGATCCTCTATGACCCACCTCCCAGAATATTGGAAATAAAGGCAAAAGTAAAGAAATGGGACCTAATTAAAATTAAAAGCTTCTGCACAACAAAAGATACTATAAGCAACATGAAAAGACTGCCTTCTGAATGGGAGAAAATAATAGCAAATGAAGCAACAGACAAACAATTAATCTCAAAAATATACAAGCAGCTCCTGCAGCTCAATTCCAGAAAAATAAATGACCCAATCAGAAAGTAGGCCAAAGAACTAAACAGACATTTCTCCAAAGAAGACATAAGAAGGCTAACAAACACTGAAAAGATGCTCAATATCACTCATTATCAGAGAAATGCAAATCAAAACCAAAAAGAGGTACCATTTCATGCCAGTCAGAATGGCTGCTATCCAAAAGTCTACAAGCATTAAATGCTGGAGAGGGTGTGGAGAAAGGGGAACCCTCTTACACTGTTGGTGGGAATGCAAACTAGTACAGCCACTATGGAGAACAATGTGGAGATTCCTTAAAAAACTGGAAATAGAACTGCCTTATGACCCAGCAATCCCACTGCTGGGCATACACATTGAGGAAACCAGAATTGAAAGAGACACGTGTACCCCAAAGTTCATTACAGCACTGTTTATAATAGCTAGGACACGGAAGCAACCTAGATGTCCATCAGCAGACGAATGGATAAGAAAGCTGTGGTACATATACACAATGGAATATCACTCAGCCATTAAAAAGAATACATTTGAATCAGTTCTAATGAGGTGGATGAAACTGGAGCCTATTATACAGAGTGAAGTAAGCCAGAAAGAAAAACACCAATGTAGTATACTAATGCATATATATGGAATTTAGAAATATGGTCATGATAACCCTGTATGAGAGACAGCAAAAGAGAAACAGATGTATAGAACAGTCTTTTGGACTCTGGAAGAGGGCAAGGGTGGGATGATTTGGGAGAATGGCATTGGAACATGTAAATTATCATGTGTGAAATGAATCACCAGTCCGGGTTTGATGCATGATGATACAGGGTGCTTGGGGCTGGTGCACTGGGATGACCCAGAGGGATGGGATGGGAAGGGATGTGGGAGGGGGGTTCAGGATGGGGAACACATATACACCCATGGCGGATTCATGTCAGTGTATGGCAAAACCAATACAATATTGTAAAGTAATAAATAAATAAATAAAACAAAACAAAACAAAAAGAACATGGATTTTACACTTTGGAACTGCTGTCTGTCCTCTGTGATTCCATCTCTTCCTTTCTGCCACTGTGGGAATTACTATCCTAAATTTTATGTACCTTATGGCCTTGTTTTTGCTTTTGCCTGCAAATCTTACTATTTCTAAACAACATATTATTTGGTTGTTATGTTTTTCAAATTTATATAAATGAAATCACATTGAATATATTGCTCAGTATTTTGTTTTCGAGATTCATCTGTGTTGTTTTGTTATAGTCCTAATTCACTTATTTTGAAAAACAGTGGAAATGCAGTTGTCCATTCTACTGTTGATGAACATTTGGGTTGTTTCCAATCCTATTCTATTACAAATGGTGGAACTTTGACTGTTCTCATACCTGTCTCCTGAGGCCCATATGAAGCATTTAACTAAAGAGTATCTACCAGGACTGGAACATCTGAGTCAGAAGGGACATCCATCTTTGGCTTTACCAGTACTGTCAAGTTACTCCTCCAAGTCATTCAAATTTACACTCCTGCCAGCAACGTGTAAATCTTCCAGTTGCTTCACACTCTTGCCCAAATTAGGCATTCATTCATTCATTCATTTATGGATTCACTCAACAAAAAGTTATTGAGGCCTTACAATGTGCCAGCCACTATTCTAGGTGCTGAAAATGCATTAGTGAACAAAACTTAACCAAAAATCCTTGTCTTTTGGAACTTACATTCTGTAGAGGAAACACTAAACAAGATTGTTGCTATCTTTTAGATTCACAGCCAAAATATAGTATATTAGTGATATGAGCTAAGGTTAAAAAAAAAAAGGCAAAAAAGGAGATATCAAGTTTTTTTTTTTTCCCCAAGGAGCTCACTTTGCTACCAGGGACATGAGAACCACAACTGTTAGACAGCAGTCCCTGATACTCAGGCCTGAAGGAATGAACACTTGAGTTAGACCCTCCCACCCCAGGAGAGGGCAAGCCTGATGGAGAAAATCAGAGAGGGAAAGTACAGAGGTCAGAAATGATCTGATATGCTATGTAGCCAAGCTAAGTAGGAAAAAGTAGGGTTATTCAATATGTTGGCTGAACAACTTCCTTTGGCTACTAACTTTGTCCCAGAAATTTCAATAGTTCCAGATTATTTTTGGTCTTTGGTTTCCCCTCATTGGAGGTTGGGAAAAAAAAAATCAAAACCAAAAACAAGTGATATTGAAATTTTAGACAATGCCCAATGAAGCTATCACTGACTTAAAGATAAAGTGAAGACTTGAAAAAGAAGTAAATAAACAAGCCAGGTGGACATATGGAAGAAGAACATTCTGATTAGAGCAAGTAGCAAGGAATCCAGTGTGTCTGGAATGGAGAAGCAGAATGGAAGAAGCGGAGATCAGAGTGAGAACCAGAAACAAGGTGATCTAGGAACTTGAAGGACTTGAAGAGCGTAGTCAGAATTTTGGCTTTTACAGGGCAAGATGGGAGTGCACTGGAGGGTTTTGAGTGATAGAGTGACACGGTTCTGAATATGCCTCAACACTACCATTCTTGCTGCTATGTTGCAAATAGCCTTACAGAGATCAGTGCTGAAGTAGAAAGGCCATTCAAATGGTTATTGCGATTGTCCGCATGAGATGTATCAGTGAATCTGGACCACAGTGGTAGGGACTGGAGTGGTGAAAAGAGAAAATTTTGTATATATTTTAAAAATAGAAGTGAGAGGACTTCCTAAAGGCCAAAGATGAAGTCAAAGATAAGAAAGATTTTGACCTAACCAAAACAATATTAATGAGGTTAATGCCTCTATAATGTAGGAAGAATTAATAGCCTCATTTTATAAGTAAGGAAACCAAAGCCGAAAGAAGTATGATAATTTGCCCAAGAGCACCTAACTAGGTATGTGGATCTGGGGTGTGAACCCAGCCAGGACAACTCCAGAGTCTGTACCCTTAATCACTATATATATTTCATTTTTTTTCAACCTGGTGGTTATAGTTTAATTTGAATTCCCTATATGACCACTGATGTTGAATATCTAGTGGTGTATTAATGGCTATTAAGGTTTCCTCTCATATGAAATATCTAAGTCTTTATCTAGTTTTCAAGTCAATAGGTAGTTTATCTTTTTCTTATTGATTTATAGGAATTATATATTCTGGATACTGATCCTTTGGTGGTTATATTTCAAATTGCAAATATTTTCTCCTTTGTAACTAGATTATTGATTGTTTTTATGTCTTATGATGAGCAAAAGTTCTTTCTTTTAGTGAAGTCAAACTGATCAGTTCTTTCCTTTATATATGTTTCTGTGCTTTAGCAGTCTTTCCAAACTCTGAGATCATAAAGACTGTCTTCTGAAAGTTTTGTATTTTGCTTTACATATATATATATCTTTAAATTGGAATAAAAAGAAAATGAATCTATGCTGATAGAGTCAAGATAGTGGTTGCTCTTTTGGGGAAGATTAGGGAAATGACTGAAAGAGGCAAGAGAGAGAGACTTCTGAGGTGCTGGTAATATTTGTTGACTCAGGTGCTATTTATACAGGTGAGTTCAGTTCACAAAAGTTACATACATTTCCCTTTGTGAATACTATACCTCGATAAAAATTTTTTAAAGTTAAATATAACAATCCCTTCCTTTTAACTTATGAGTTTAGTCCATTTATGTTTTGTTTACTATTAATGCATTTTAATTTTATTTTTACTGTCTGTTTTCCAATTACCCTCTTTTCTATGCTTTGGATTTTTGTTGCTGTTGTCTTTCTCATTTTCTTCCTGCTTTTTTATCGGCTGACTTTTTTCTTCTTTATTTGTTTGCTGTATTGGAAGTGATGCATTTGATTATAACATACGTATTTTATATAAAGTGAATTTCTGTTAATATTCCCTTTTAAAAACTTAAAATTCTTTGATATGTTTGCTTATTTTAATAATTTATTTTCTTTTCTCATTTTTGTTTCCATCTTTTATTTCTTTAATCATTTAAAATATATATTTTGTAATCATTATCCAATTGTTTATTATATGAAAATCTTAGAATCTAATATTGTTGTTTGCTATTTATACTGTTTCTCATGGTGGTTTGTTTTCTTACGTATTTTTGATTTTGGACTATGAGCTAGTGTTGGTGGAGTTTTAGTAGAGGTGACATTTTGTGGCCCTCGTCTGGAATGCAGCCTGCCAATGATGCTTTGTTTTTGCTAGTTGTTCCAGGGCTTTCCAACTGGACCACATTTTAAATTTATTTCTAAATTTGAGTATTGTGGATATCCTAAGCAATATAAACTTAAACCATAGACTCTCATAAGGTCAAATATGAGGTCAAATTTCTCAGCGGATACATCTTTCCCACCTAGAATCCTACCAATGTTTTCTGAGTTATTGTAGGTATAATAGCTCACATTTAAGAATTATTTATGAGACAAGTCTCGCTCAGAAATTAGACTTCAAAATAGCTTTAAATCATTATTTATATTCTCTTAATTTATTTTCCATTTATTTCCAAATATTGGTTGACTATTTATGCTAAAGCTGTACTAGCCAGTGCACATACAACAACGAATAAATCAGTTCATATTTTCAAGGAGTTAATAGTTGAATAGAGGGATTTACAGTCTTGTGATAAAGGAATGGTCAAAACCTAGGATAGGCACGACATGCGCTCCACTGCGCTTAGTTTCTCAGTCATGTCCGACCCTTTGCGAGCCCATGGACTGGCATGGTGAGACAAATGTTTAACATTAATCACAGCTTTCTTTCCCATTGATGTCGGGAACAGCTATAAACTCCACCTTTATCTTATGTTGTCAGTTCAACTTCATATATCATCTCTGTTTGTCTTTCCTGACCTAGGAGAAAGCCCTGAAGCATCTGGTATTCCCTCCAGTTATAACTAGCTTCCAAGATGAGAAAAGACTGGGCACCAGAACAGCACAGAACCACCAGATCTAACAAGGATTTTCCTCTGCTACTTTACCACTGCCCTGGGTACCTACCTACACTACAGGAAACCTTACCACATCATGCCATTATGTTCACTACATCAGAAACTTATAAGAAAGCAGAAGGGAAAATATGCTGAAAATTTCAGTAAAACAGAGCCTAACAGACTACCCTGAAAAATAGAAAAGGGTAATAGAAAGAAACAGAGTCTGTAAAGTTTCTCATTAGGCCCACTGCCTGCCTCTCATTACTCATACTCCTGACTCTCATTAGGCCTGCCCCAATTACATTTTATTCTCAGGTCATTGTTTATTTTTATATTGGAGCTACATAACAAGGTCTTTTCCAGTCCTAGAATTCCATGGAGAGAAAAAGAGAAAATGTCCATAATTAATGAACTTTCAGGAGACACAGTTTCAACACCTCCTGAATCATGTAAACATTCCTATTCTACAGGTCTTAGGAGTGACCAGCAAAAGGCCAGCATTTAACTTTTCTGAATGTATTTTCATATTTTTCATGAAATAATGCTTATCTTTGCTTCCAAAGTGCATGATTTTATGAGGCAGGAGAAAAACTGATATGTAAATTGAAATGAAAAATGAGGGTAGGAGTGACTTATTTTTACTTTTTTCAAAATTCAAATTTTGTAGAACTGTATATATTTCTTAGTTTTAGAAAAACAAATGAATAAATTTAAAAAACCCCACATAATTAATTTGATCAAAACTCAAAGCTAACCACAGTGATCACCCCTCCTCATAGTTCGTACCTCTGAGGAGCTGTTATATATATTTAATGTTGAGTCATAAAGAGAAACTATTGTGTTATAAAGAAACAGCTTGAATTCTAGCCCTTTGGTTACAAGCTGTGTGAACTTGAAAACTTGAAGCCTCAACATTATTCCATGTAGAACTGGAAAATTTAATCCTACTGGGCAAAGCTGTTGTTACATAAACCTCCCGGCAAACATGAGGAGCTCAGTGAGGGTAACTGTTATCATTATATTTTTCTGTAATTTCTCAAAGTCTAGCACATGGGGATTCTTAATTATTAATCATTGAAAGACAACAAATCATGTCAAGATCGTGTGTATTGTGTGTATCTTAGGTAAGAAGGTAACGAGAAACAAAAGATTGATGGTACATACGTTTATTTTTATTTCTGCCCCATAAGCTATATAAAAAGAAGAAAGAGTTGAATATGGATGTCTCCTTTACTCAAGTCAAACAATGAAACCCAACAGTAATGTTACATTTCTTTGACATGCTCAAAGGACATGTTTTTTTTTTTTTGACTTTCCCTCATATCTTGCAGGATCTTAGTTCCTGACTAGGGATTGAGCCCTGGGCTCATGGCAGTGAAACAACAGGGTCTTAATCGCTGGACAGCCACGGAATTCCCTGGGGTTCTTTCTGAATGCAGACTTTGATGCCTGAGCAGAGCAGATGGAAGAGTGAGAAGAGAAGACCAGAAAAGAGGAGGAAGATCAGGCGAGGACTGACTGTCTCAGAGAAACCACGGAAAGCGGTGGATGGAAGAATGCTCAGCTGTCGGTGATGCAAAGCACTGCGGAGGAGAAACAGCTAGAAGGGGTAGAGAGGCTGCAGACACAAGGGCAGAAGAAGATGACCGAGTCCCTGAGGACATCCAAGTCCTTGCCCTCACAGAAAAGAAGGATAGAGGCTGAACCGAGATGAGGGATGGAGGCTAATAGACTTCCCGTCCAACTGATAGTCTGTTGTCTCAGTCAAGCTGAAGGCAAGGGAGGCCCAGGATTGAAGAACGTGCAGAAAGAGGAGAAAGTGGATCAACTGTAATAGCCATGGAAGAATGAATGTGTGGCAGCCATGTGGTTTCTTTATACGTATATAGTGGTTTTGAAAATGCTCGACTGTACTAAAAGCGGTTTATGCATACACATTTTGAAACAAGGTCCTAGAATTCTCTCTACACTAATCATTTGGGTTTCCCGAGTGTGCATCATCATGATCAACTAATGAGATTAGATTTCTTGAGAATCAACATTCATAGTCAACCAAGATGAACAAAGTATACTGACTGCTATACAGATGTCAAAAAATACATTGTCAGCCTAGGCAAAATATGGACTATCTGTTTAAAAAAATGCTAGCTATAGGAGGATGCAGTTAAGGAACTGGTTCTTATATTTTTAAGGCCTTTGAAAATGTCACTTCTCTATTTTTTATATTGTTTACATTAACACAAATCTACTATGAAAAGATTTCACTTTGAATAGTAAGGACAGAGTTCCAACAAATATTGATTATATGCTAAAAAGTGATTATATACTAGATTATGCTAAATCTCCCTGAGCAAACTCCAGGAGATAGTGAAGGATGGGAAGTCTGGCATGCTGCAGTCCACGGGGTCACAGAGTGTCGGACACGACTTAGTGATGAAACAAAAAACTTAGTCCTTATCTGAAGTAAGTATTATTTCTCCCATTTCCCAGATAAAGCCTCTGTGGGGAAGTTCAGTGACATATTTAAGATCATAAAGCAGGTAAGTTACAAGTGAGGACCCTGACTGTCAGTTAAGTGATGCATGCTTTTTCTGGAATGCTGAAGGAGCATATGAATCTCATCCTTCAAATCTCCATCTAATCTTCTTGTTGCTCTGTGAGTGTCTTGGGGGAACCATTTCTTCTTTTGTTTTAGAAATTAGCATTCAAATGTCAGTACAACCTTAGAGCATATTTCTGGGCTTATAATGAAGAACACTTTATTCCTTTGAAAGACACCTTTCACTTAGATGGTGTCAATGACTTAATTTGATACATAAATAAAAAAGCATGAAATGATAAAAATCCACAGGTTGTAGGAGAAGAAAATCCAATATTTTCTTCTATTTTTCTATTCTTTTTTTTTTCTATTTAATCCAATACATGGATCTAGATACACTTATTTGGCTGGTAATGACAAAACAGAGATCTAGAATTAATGGGAGATGCATAGGTTATAACAGTCAGGTAGACAGTGCAGGATACAAAATTGTACACACACAGTTTGTTCTTGGCTAAATTAAAACAGCTAAGAAAGACTGGGAGAAAAAACTGCCAAAATATTAGCAGTTACAGTGGCTGCTTTTAGGAAGTAAGATTTTCTTTTAGTCTCATTATTCTGTTTGATATTTACTGGTAGATTACAAGAATTATGTCATTTTTATAAATAGAAAAAAATAAAGCCAAAGCCATTACCAGAACCTTTGGGAGGTGGCTTTGAACTCTGGGTCTTTTAAATCCATAAGGAGAACTACGCCAAATCCTCAAACCACAGAATCACTGCTTGTATGGGGCAGGGAGTGACAAAGCAGATGCCAGAAACAGCACAAGGAAAAGTTTCTTGGATTTGTTGTCTTTTTCCAAGGAAAAGACTGAATGCAGGTCTACATGGGATTGCTTCAATTCACCTGTCACAGTGGCGAGGATGTGAGCGGCCACCCAGAAATGCTTGGGAGCAGGCTACTCTGTGGGCACACAGTCATCAGAGAAAATAGGCAGTGATCGTCCAGCCATTCCAGCTGTCTTTAATGTAACTCCAAACTAATATACTTATTTCCTGTATTTTAGCATCTATACTGGGGGGTTTGAAGAAACAGATCTGCCAATAATTTAAGAGAACAAAGGCCCCTCTAGCCCACACGCGTCCCTCCCTAGCACTGCACCCTGCCTCCTCGCAGCAGTGTTCACCTCCAGCAATCAATTCCATTTCTAAGGAGACGGAGAACAATTTATTCAGCTTCAATTTGCTGAGAGGAGAACCTCCTATTCTCTAATATTAATTCTTGAAGCAGATTCAAAAACAATTTTTGTTTCTTGCCAAGGTTTGAGGCTTTGAAAGATATTAATGTAGACAGTCTTTGAAATATTAGGAGTTGGCAGCCATTGTAAGGATCTTGAGTTTAGCAAT
This sequence comes from Capricornis sumatraensis, assembly GCF_032405125.1. Taxonomy (NCBI): domain Eukaryota; kingdom Metazoa; phylum Chordata; class Mammalia; order Artiodactyla; family Bovidae; genus Capricornis; species Capricornis sumatraensis. The sequence continues at coordinate 231,464,482 of NC_091069.1, read as the reverse complement.
AAAGTCTCAGTGCAAAGTATACGTTATCTCACATGTTGAAATATATATCAAGCTTCCTGTGGTGTGAGGGGCTTGGACACTCATGCGGAACTGTGGATATGGATGTAGAAAACTGTTTCATTCATCTTAAAGCAGATCTACCCCATAATAGGGGCTTCCTTCAATGTCTTAGTGGTAAAGAATTCACCTGCAATGCAATAGACGTGGGTTTGCTCCCTGGGGCAGGAAGATCCCCTGTAGAAGGAAATGGCAACCCACGCCAGTATTCTTGCCTGGAGAATCCCATGGACAGAGGAGCCTGGCAGAAGGACTGTCTGACTCTCTGTGTCTATGGGGGTTGCAAAGAGCTGGACACAGTCAATTTAGTGACTGAACAACAATAACAACAACCCCATTATAGGGACCAGGGTGGGGGGAGCCAGATATTGTCTTTTTATTTTTTAAACTTTTTATTTTGTATTGCGGTATGGCTAACAATGTTGTGATAGTTCCAGGTGAACAGGGAAGGGACTCAGCCATACATATACATGTATCCATTGGGGAGCTATTTCCTCAACTTAAAGCAGGTCTTTACATTTCTTTTTCTGAAACTCCTTCCATGCAGTTCTAGGCAAATTACTTAGAATCCACAAATAAACACAGAACAGTGATAACATAGTTTGGCAACATATTTCAGCACTCATTTCCCCTTCACAGTGTTAACATTTTCAGTTTTGTTTTTGGATTTCACCGATTTTCATAGATAGCATGAAATGTGTTCAGTCACTCCTTTCTAAGCCTTGTGGTGGTGGTTTAGATGCTAAGTCGTGTCTGTGTCCGGCTTTTGTGACTCTATGGATTGTAGCCCACCAGGCTACAATCTGCACTGTAGATTGTCTCCTGCACTGGCAGGCAGATTCTTCACCATTGAGTCACCAGGGAAGCAAGCCCTTTTAGGGCTTAACATAAGATTAATAAACTACATTTTAACTAAATATATTAGCGATATTAGAACACAGTAGGATCCAATACAGCTGAAGTGTTTAATCGACACAACAAAACTTGACAACTTGTGTCTTTTTATTGTGAGCATTCTCTATTGGAGAGTGAAAATAGGGAACATTATCACAGGCTGATGTAACTGGATTAGGTTGATGTTTTTCATGTAATTGACTAATTGCCTTGGTTCAACACAGTATACCCTGAGCACCATTGCATCAGAGTTTGTCAGTGCTCATGTAATGAAAGCAGTCTGAGAGACTCCCTGCCCAAGTTGATCTTCTGACTTATCTTTCTAAAACAGTGTGCTCATGCCATTGCTTATCAGCCTTAGCTGGCTCTTTACTGTCGATCAAGTAAAAGCCAAATTGTTTAGCATGACTTTCAAGACTCAGTACTCTCCACAACCTAGCAACCTGCCCACCTGGTGATGCTCAGCCCTCCTCCCCTTTGCTACTCAGTAGTGGGAGCAGAGCCAAGGGGAGGGGGGGTATGGGCCATAGATGAAGCTGTTTGTAGGGAGCAGTGGTCCTAGTGGACAGAGAGTGGCTTCTCATGTTAAGAGCTGGACATGTATAGAAGAAACAGAGACAGGGACATGGAGAACAATTATATGGATATCAAGGGGGAAAGGGGAGGTGGGAAGAATTGGGAGATTGGGATTGACATACATACATCATTGATATTACGTCTAAAACAGATAACTAATGAGAACCAGTGTACTGTGCAAAAGAGCACTGACTTTGGGTTTAGATTCCCTGTGCTCAGCTCCCTGCTCTACAACTTCAGGCTCCATAACCCCCATCAGGTTATTCTTTCTTTGTGCCTCCTTTTACCCACCAGTGACGTGAAGAGGAACTAAAAAGCCTCTTGATGAAAGTGAAAGAGGAGAGTGAAAAAGCTGGCTTGAAGCTCAACATTCAGAAAACGAAGATCATGGCATCTGGTCCCATCACTTCATGGGAAATAGATGGAGAAACAGTGGAAACAGTGTCAGACTTTATTTTGGGGGGCTCCAAAATCACTGCAGATGGTGATTACAGCCATGAAATTAAAAGATGCTTACTCCTTGGAAGGAAAGTTATGACCAACCTAGACAGCATATTGAAAAGCAGAGACATTACTTTGCCAAAAAGGTCTGTCTAGTCAAGGCTACGGTTTTTCCAGTGGTCATGTATGGATGTGAAAGTTAGACTGTGAAGAAAGCTGAGCGCCGAAGAATTGATGCTTTTGAACCGTGGTGTTGGAGAAGACTCTCAAGAGTCCCTTGGACTGCAACCAGTCCATCCTAAAGGAGCTCAGTCCCGGGTGTTCATTGGAAGGACTGATGCTGAAGCTGAAACTCCAATACTTTGGCCACCTCATGAGAAGAGCTGACTCATTGGAAAAGACCCTGATGCTGGGAGGGATTGGGGGCAGGAGGATAAGGGGACAACAGAGGATGAGATGGCTGGATGGCATCACCAACTCAATGGACATGAGTTTGAGTGAACTCCAGGAGTTGGTGATGGACAGGGAGGCCTGGCATGCTGTGATTCACGGGTCGCAAAGAGTTGGACATGACTGAGCAACTGAGCTGAACTGAAAATGGAGATTAGAAGACTTCCTTCCTCATAGAATTATTGGAAAGATTACACAGATTGACTGAGGTGTCTGCACATGGGGGGCTTTTGATAAATCTTATTGATGATTATATTGAGTTGGCCACAGTTTGTTCATTTTCCACCTTATGGAAAAACCCAAATGAACTTTGTGGCCAACCCAATATTATTATGATAAATTTGGACATTTTTTTTTTTCTGTACACATTTAGGAAACAGGAAAGCACAGAAAACAGAATTTTGACTGCAGTGTAATGAGTAGGGTGACCAACTAGTCCCAGTTTGCTGAGGTTTTCCTGGTGGCTCAGGTGGGAAAGAATCTGCCTGAAATACGGTAGACCCAGGTTTGATCCCTGGGTCAGGAAGATCCCCTGGAGAAGGGAAAGGTAACCCGCTCCAGTATTCTTTTTTTATTTTTATTTTTACTTTATTTTACTTTACAATACTGTATTGGTTTTGCCATACATTGACATGAATCCACCACGGGTGTACATGCATTCCCAAACATAAACCCCCCTCCCACCTCCCTCCCCATAACTTCTCTCTGGGTCATCACTGTGCACCAGCCCCAAGCATGCTGTATCCTGCGTCGGACATAGACTGGCGATTCGATTCTTACATGATAGTATACATGTTACAATGCCGTTCTCCCAAATTATCCCACCCTCTCCCTCTCCCTCTGAGTCCACAAGTCCGTTATACACATCTGTGTCTTTTTAATAAATGCTGGAGAGGGTGTGGAGAAAAGGGAACCCTCCTACATTGTTGGTGGGAATGCAAACTAGTACAGCCACTATGGAGAACAGTGTGGAGATTCCTTAAAAAATTGCTCCAGTAATCTTGCCTGGAGAATCCCAGGGACAGAGGAGCCTGGTGAGTTACAGTCTATGGGGACCACGGTTGGACATGACTGAGTGACTAACTCCCTCCTTTCCTGTTACAGAGTTGAAATCTCATATCCTGGGAGACCCTCAGTGCTGGGTTAACCAAGACCATTGGTTGGTTACCTAGTCATGCGTGTGAGAGCTCTTTATAAACTGAATACCCAGCTGCTTAGCAGCATGGTATTAGTTGAATCATATGAAGTTGTCATTTCTGTAGGTCAGAATCATCAAATAGCCACAACTTCATACGGTCCTAACTAGTAAAACTGGCTAGTAACTAGTAACATGGCTAGGAGGGGATGGAGGGAACTTTTAAACTTTAACTTGTCCCTTTAACTGAAAAGAAATAAAATGCTACAGATGTTTCTTGAGTATGCACTCTGTGCCAGAGTTTACACAATTTGACAAACCAGAAATTTATCTTTACTTTGGTTAATCTTCATGATCATGGGGGAAATCAACAGCATGAAAGGATGGAAATATAAAGCCAGCAAGAGCATTAACTCTGAAGGGAAAGAAAAAAGCCTGAAGGAGAACATATGCATCTTAAAGCAGAGGAGGAGGAGAGAGTCAGGGCTGCTGGAGGAGGAGACAGAGCCTCTGAATAGGGTGCAGGGACCCTGGGGGAATCTAACTCTTTCAGAGACCCAGCCAAGCCTCTGGAGCAACAATCACAATATCTCACTTAGGGTGGGAAATGCCTTTCTGGAAGAAAGTCCTCATTTCATGACTTAAACCACAACACTGAGATAGTTAAGAAAAACAAGTTAAACTTAAAAAAATATTTTTTTTTTGTAAAAACAGAGGAGGGAGAAAAAATCCAAGTTCATTGGCTTTTAGAAAAGACCTAGAGGATTTCTTATTCATCTGAAGCATTTTGACCCCATTTCTATGGAAGTTTTAATTGTTTTTGATATGTAATCCTCTCAAGAGATTTGGATAAAACAAGAGCATTATGAAGTTTTGTTTAGGGAATGTCATCCTGTAAAAGGATCTGTGAGTGCATTTTGGAAGGATTTTGTTTTGTTGGATAATTTTATATACTGGATGAACTGAACACACTAGAGAAGCAATTTTTAACTCTTGAGAAAATTTGAAGTACATTTTAACAAAGATGAAAATAGAAGTCATAGATTTCAAGTCCAAGGACTCTGTGACCAATGAGTGGTTACAGGGCTTCAAGAGAGAGACTGGAAAGCCACAGCATTGTATAAAGTACTTGATATTTACATAAAGTTATATAGTGTTTACGGGCTTCCCTGATGGCTCAGTGGTAAAGATTCCGCCTGCAGTGCAGGAGCTGCAGGAGATGCAGATTTGATCCCTGGGTTGGGAAGAATCCCTGGAGGAGGGCATGACGACCCACTCCAGTATCCTTGCCTAGAAAATCCCATGGACAGAAGAGCCTGGTGGGCTACAGTCCAAAGACTCTCAAAGAGTCGGACACAACTGATGCAACTCAGCATGTACACATGCACATATAGTGTTCATGAATTATAAAGTTGTTGATTATATATTAAAAAGTTAAGAACTCAACAAATGAAGGACTAAAAAGAATTGGACCCTATATCTGATGCTGTATTTCTAGTTTATTTCACAAATGAAAAGTCTGTCTTACTTTGGTTTGAATTCATGATGAGAGGAAGGGGTGCTACCCCCATGAGTCCAGGATGAAGAGGTTAGAATGAGAAACCTGGGGTTGTGCTTGCCCAGAGGCTAGCCTGAGTATTATGTGTTCTTAGAGACTGGAAGGCAGCTACAGCCTCATTTCAGCCTTGTGGTTTATTTCAGCCTGCATTTAGTGAGTCTGTGACATTCACTGAGCAAGCAGAAGGGAAGGAAAACCTGCCTTTGAGGAAGGGAGAGGTTTGTGGCTAACAAAAAAGAAGTGGCTAATATGTAAGTAAATTATCATGGTTGGAAGACTATTCAAAGTATTTTATCTGGTCAAGGTTTTTCCTTACTGACCAGGTGGAAGACTGCCCACACATTTTCTCAAGTCTATCAGAAGTCTTCAAAACACTATTCAAATAGTTGCCACAGGTAGAAAACAGAGACAAGAATCTGGCAGCTGCCTAAACGGTACACCTAGGCTCTTGCTGCTCTGTCAAGACGTGCTTTCTTCACTACCTGTTTTCTGGCCTAACCAGCTTCGGATTGGTAGCTACTCTACCTAAATTCATTGAAAAATTGCTTTAACGTGATTCAGGATTTGTCTATGTCAACCTATCTTCTTTTAGCATTTTAAATTTGTCTTCATGGAATAAGATAGTTCCATTACAGATCAGAAGCTTGAACTGCAAAGCTTGTGTGGAAATTCCATTACAGATCAGAAGCTTGATGTATTATGAGTCCTAATTCTAGCACTTAGAAAGCAAACAAAATAAAACAAAACAAAATAACCAAAACAAAACCTAACATGCATGTAAGTGCCACAAACACTGTGAAAACAAAACGTGTGAAAGCTTATTTAATCCTCACAACAATTCTATTCACTTGTCAACAGCTATTTGCTGAGCACTGTTACAGATTCCGGTGCCATCAAGTATTAAAACAGAAGCTATCATTATCTGTATTCACTAATGAGCTGGATTCATCCCCTCGGGCCTGCTCTTGGGTATCCTGGCCTCATTGAGCTCTTCAGAGTTTGAATGCTGTTTTGGCAAGGAAAAGTGTTAGCTGCTCAGTCCTGTCTGACTCTTTGCCACCCCATGGACTGTAGCTGACCAAGCTCCTCTGTCTGTGGGATTTCCCAGGCAAGAATACTGGAGTGAGCTGCCATTTCCTCTTCCAAGGGATCTTCCTGACCCAAGGATCGAACCTGGGTCTCCTGCATTGATAGGTGAGTTCTTTATCATCTGAGCCACCGAAGCAAACTGCAATCCCTGAACTTTCTCTCTCTTGAGAATTCTGCTCTGGACTCTCCAGAACCCCAGTGCATTCAGCTGAGTTTTCCTTATCTGAAGCTCTTAGAAAGAGTAGCAAGGGCAACTTTTCTTGTCCTTGGGAACTGGGAATCAGATGAGGGAAGGAAAGAACTTAAAGTTCAAGTGGTCCACAGTCCATCTTCCTGCTAGAAGAGGCACTAAACCAGAGAAGACATGATGTGTGGGAAGCTTGTCTGAAAAGAGTCAGTCTACACAAACCTTCCTTCACTGAGTTCCTTCTCATCATCTCTTAATAGCTTAACTCACTATAAAATACAAAATGTGGGTGTAGATGATAAGTTGTAAGAAAAACAAGATCAAATGATTTTGTTGTGATGTCCTAATTGGTACTCAGGATAATTCCACAAGCCTCATTTTAATGAAGGATATCTATACTGTGGCCTGGAACATCACCTATGGCACAGTAAGGTTTTAAAAGCTTAAAAAACAGTACAAAAGAAAATAATCTTTTGTGTAGAGGCACACCACCAGTGCATGAGCAGACCCAGACCAAGAGCCCAGGTCTCCTATATTCAGTGTTAGCTATCCCACCTTCCCTGCTTCTCAGATGCCAAGGTTGTGTGGAAATCGACTTGGAGACACACAGGATAATTCAGTGCTCATACTGTCTCATTTCTGGGAGGCATGGTACTGGTGTTAATAATTCAAAAAGTCACAGCTCTAACGCAGCACAAGATGCTTTGAAAAGGACAAACACAATGAAATCTGGAAAAGTGCAGTTAGTGAGTTTAGATAGATAGAAACAGTCAGACATATGAGCATATTACATGCAAAACAGAGCAAAGCTGACCTTTGTTGCATTAACTGATGCGTAACTATGAAAAAAACAACCTGCATCTTTAAGTATCATATATCTTTGAATCATCTGGAGGTAGAGGTATTTTTAAAATGTATCTGAGAGAGAGATAGAAAAAAAGAATTCCAACAGATCATTGTGGCCAACATGCTTCTGTCAATGCAAGGTCTTTGTGGCTAAAGTGAAATGGTATTTCTTTTTTAAAGAGGTGAACATTGGTGAAGAGATATTATGCATATTTTTCAAAAAATAATTGCATAGATCTTCCCCATAATGCAATAAATGTCTGGGTTTAGTCCACCTAACCTACTGTCTAAAATATAATGCAATTTTTAACATAAGCATCTACGAATAAATGGAGTCATATACTGCAAGTTGGAACAATTCACAAAGCTACAGCAAAAAAGCTTTTCTTATTAAAGATTTCATATGATAAAAGCTGAGTGTAATAATTATCTTGACCATATTTCTCTTTAAAAAAAAAAAAAGCAGCTCTGCTTGTAGGAAGACAGCCCATATTTTATGTCTTGAAAATTAAATCAGTTATCAAATGATACTTTGAAACTCAAGACCAGCTCATAATAATTAAAGTATAACAACGTTTCAAGGATCAGGTAAATCTGAATGTCAGTAATACAGAAAAATGATTTCCTGGTGCTTTTAAACATTTGAAAATAAATTCTAAACTTAAATGATGTATAGCTTCTATGCAGCAGAACCACAAATTAAATCATGTCTCTGTTCACCTAGTTCAAAGTTTGAAAGGTAAAGTGTGACTTTATGAAGTTAACTGACCACAAAATGTGATTTTTTTAAAAATGGGCTTCTCAACATGGCCACTGTGAAGTCTAATATTCCTGTGGTCATGGCTTTCTCCCAGAGCCACTGCATTTGGGCATGTCTTCCAGGGCCCTGAAACCATTCCCCCAGGGGCAGGTAATAATGCTTTTTGGATGCAGGTAGTGGGCATATTTTAGCAGGAGGATTGCTGATTCATGTTAAAGATCATGGGTTAATTTAAAGCCCCCACACTCTTTGGGTCCAGAGAGCTTGGGTTTATTCCCAGGACAGAGGGGAGCATCCTGGCATCCACATAAGTCTTGTGTGATGACGAGCTGGGTAGATGTAAATGTTTCTTTATCAACCCTATTGCTTACTTGACTTGACATTTGGAAACTGGTGGAAGAATTGGGAGGCTGGACACTGGGATCAGAAAAACACATTTTGAGTAGGTAAGTTTGGCATGAGAGTTTCTTTGAACTGCAACCTTAAGTTATTTAGAAACTAATGGTACAACTAACATTTTACTAAAAAAATCTTTTAAAAAGCCACTTTGGTGTTCTGTGGCATAAACTGAAGTGTCTCTTGCAATTAAAATGAAACAGCATTTTTTTTTTTCAAAAGGAATTTCTAGGTTGAGGGAGGCCTCTAAAAAATGATAGAAAAAGTAACTTTGATTGCATATATCATTAGGATATTCAGATGAACAACAGAAATAAAATCATTTCTCTTCTAAAAGCAGATTTAAAGTCTAACTTCTACAGATTATCACTTAAATCATCATAATAAATCACAACCAAGGAAAGCATTTAGGAAAGAATCCACCACCCTTATGGTAGAAAGTGAAGAGGAACTAAAAAGCCTCTTGATGAAAGTGAAAGAGGAGAGTGAAAAAGTTGGCTTAAAGCTCAACATTCAGAAAACGAAGATCATTGCATCTGGTCCCATCACTTCATGGGAAATAGATGGGGAAACAGTGGAAATAGTGTCAGACTTTGTCTTTTTGGGCTCCCAAATCACTGCGGATGGTGATTGCAGCCATGAAATTAAAAGACGCTTACTCCTTGGAAGGAAAGTTATGGCCAACCTAGATAGCATATTGAAAAGCAGAGACGTTATTTTGCCAACAAAGGTCCATCTAGTCAAGGCTATTGTTTTTCCAGTCATCATGTATGGATGTGAAATTTGGAATGTGAAGAAAGCTGAGTGCCGAAGAATTGATGCTTTTGAATTGCGGTGTTAGGGAAGACTCTCAAGAGTCCCTTGGACTGCAAGGAGATCCAACTAGTCCATCCTAAAGGAGATTAGTCCTGGGTGTTTTTTGGAAGGACTGATGCTAAAGCTGAAACTCCATTACTTTGGCCACCTCATGCAAAGAGCTGACTCATTGGAAAAGACTCTGATGCTGGGAGAGATTGGTGGCAGGAAGAGAAGGGGATGACAGAGGATGAGATGGCTGGATGGCATCACCGACTCAATGGACATGAATTTGAATGAACTCCGGGAGCTGGTGATGGACAGGGAGGCCTGGCGTGCTGCGATTCATGGGGTCGCAAAGAGTCGGACACGACTGAGGAACTGACTTGAACTGAACTAAAAGTCCGAGAAAGCATAAAATATGTACATTCAAGTCAAAGTAACATTAAGATATTGATGAACACGGAGACTGGAACAAATCTTAAGGCAGCTTAGAACATGGTAGTGTTCAGCCAAAGAAGTTTCCATATCACAGAATCCACTACTACATATTATTTCTGAACAAAAATTCATGTTAGAACAGAAACCTGAAGTCAAGTTCAATGCTATCACCTTCTGCCAATGATACCAGGGTGTTATATTTTCATGTCCAGTTGAACATTGTCAATGAATATTTTGTTTTGCTTAACTCTGAAACTCTGGTTCCAAATAGGAAAAGGAGTATGTCAAGGATGTATATTGTCACCCTGTTTATTTAACTTATATGCAGAGTACATCATGAGAAACACAGGGTTGGAAGAATCACAAGCTGGAATCAAGATTTCCAGGAGAAATATCAATAACCTCAGATATGCAGATGACATCACCCTTATGGCAGAAAGTGAAGAGGAACTAAAAAGCCTCTTGATGAAAGTGAAAGAGGAGAGTGAAAAAGTTGGCTTAAAACTCAACATTCAGAAAACAAAGATCATGGCATCTGGTCCCATCACTTCATGGGAAACATATGGGGAAACAGTGGAAACAGTGTCAGACTTTATTTTTGGGGGCTCCCAAATCACTGCAGATGGTGACTGCAGCCATGAAATTAAAAGACACTTACTCTTTGGAAGGAAAGTTATGACCAACCTAGATAGCATTTTGAAAAGCAGAGACATTACTTTGCCAACAAAGGTCCGTTTAGTCAAGGCTATGGTTTTTCCAGTGGTCATGTATGGATGCGAGAGTTGGACTGTGAAGGAAGCTGAGCGCCGAAGAATTGATGCTTTTGAACTGTGGTGTTGGAGAAGACTCTTGAGAGTCCCCTGGACTGCAAGGAGATCCAACCAGTCTATTCTAAAGGAGATCAGCCCTGGGTGTTCTTTGGAAGGACTGATGCTAAAGCTGAAACTCCAGTACTTTGGCCACGTCATGCGAAGAGTCGACTCATTGGAAAAGACTCTGATGCTGGGAAGGATTGGGGGCTAGAGGATAAGGGGATGACCAAGGATGAGATGGCTGGATGGCATCACTGACTCGATGGACATGAGTTTGAGTGAACTCCGGGAGCTGGTGATGGACAGGGAGGCCTGGTGTGCTGCAATTCATGGGGTCACAAAGAATTGGACATGACTGAGCCACTGAACTGAACTGAAGTCCTAATATACACTTTGGAAACAGCATTTTTTTTCTAAGTAGTTGAGCATTTTCCTTGAGGTTTCCCACGTGGTACTAGTGGTAAAGAACCTGCGTGCCAGTGCAGGAGACACAATAAACTGGGGTTCCATCCCTGGATTGTGAAGATTCCCTGCAGGAGGAAATGGCAACCCACTCAAATATTCCTGCCTGGAGAATCCCATGGACAGAGGATCCTGGTGGGCTACAGTCCATAGAATCACAAAGAGTGGGACACAACTGAAGTGACCTAGCAGGCCACAGACAGGATTATCTTCCTTATGGTGATATGAGCTTTTAGAGTACTTATAATTTATGACACAAATGTATTCTTTGTGGGGCAGGGATTCAGTGAGTAGAATAAGGTGGTCTAAGATGAAAGGTCTTGAGAATGTTAAAGAATCTAAAATTATAGTACATATAATTGCACATAGATTATAACTTTAAACATACATTTGATTCTTCTTTACATGTGTCTACCCCATCCAATAGAAAACATCTCACTTTCTTTTGCACAGTTCTGAAGATTATTAGAGTGTACCTGAGCCATAGCTTTTGAGAAACAGACATGGCAATTTCTCCCAATTTATACATGGTAGAATACAATAATTAGAATCACTGTCATTTAAGAATGCAGCCTCCTCAACTGATGAAATTATAGATTTGATTTCAACACTTTCAAGATTACTGACTCTAAGAAGATATTACTTACTGAGGTTTCAAATAATTTTAGGTGGAAAAAATTCTCTTTCATAAAATTGCAGATACTATTGGACAGAGGAGCCTAGTAGGCTGCAGTCCATAGGGTAACAAAGAGTCAGACATGACTGAGCAACTGACACTTTCATAGGTAATTCTAAATACTGTAGGTCAGCCTAGATTCTGTAGGTAAGACTAGATTCATATGGATCCTCCACTTGGCAACTTTCCAAATGTATTTCATGAAATCCATCACAAGTAAATGATCCTATGGAACTAAAATTGGCAAATGAGAGTTAAACTGTGAGATACTTTAAAGTCAATTAGTAGAGATGGAGAAAGGCAGCTTGGTGAGGTGGGAAAAAAAAAACAAAAATACTTGGGATCTGTTCTAATCCCATCCATGTTTGTTGTGTGATCCCAGGTAAATGAGTGATCTCTGTGTGTGTGTTTCCTCGTAAGTAAAATAGCTGCTACTGAGACCTAAGTCACCATTTGTTGTCAGGAAGATGAAATATACTAATTTTCACTGAACCATCTTAGACTGTGACTGGTACCTATTAGATATTCAGTAAATATTAATCAAATTTGCATTCAACTAAGTTAAAGACTAAAGTAGTGAAAATAGATACCTTTACATAGCTCATTCTAGTTGAAGTCTCATTTTTTATGTAGTGTAACACTTTTGCACGTCATGTTTACTACAGTGAATCTGTGAATCTCAAAGTGAAACCTCCATTTGTCTGCTTAAGACAGGTGAGTAAGTCACCCTGCGAGGGGGTCTGTCAATTGTTCTTTTCGGCTTGTCGGTTTGACTGCCTTCCCAGACCCAAGAACTGTGGAAATACTTATCTGGGTAATGTCCCCGAAACATCCTGACTGCAAATATTGATATAGAGGCATTTGTACGAACATCTAAATCTTGATAGCTCTGAGCCTCTGCCTACTCACATGGAATGTAAAATTCCTTCCAGAGTTTCCTTTTCTCTTGAATATTTGTAGGCATCTCAAAGGGCAGTTTCATAAGTGACTTTACTGTCCCACAAGTCATTGGTTCTCAAGCATCACTGTACATTAAAGCCACCCAAGGAGCTTTAAACAGCTCTGCTACCCGGGCCACCCTACCCCATGCCAATTAAATCAGAATCCCTGGGGCAGCACCTGACACAACTCCTGGGTGATTCCACTCTGCAGCCTGGTTGGAGAGCCAGGGCTTCAAGCCCAAGGGTGTGCAATTTTCACCCCACATGAAGTCACAGGGACTGGCTGTTTTCTGTGTGCTGGATCAAAAACCCACCTGCCAAACGACAGGACCTCAATCCTTCCCTTCCATTGTCTTTCTGGGGTCTCAACTTTGGTCAGTCATTAGAATCACTTACATGAGTGCATGAGTGCTTAGTAACTTCAGTTGTGTTCTACTCTTTGTGACCCTATGGATTGTAGCCCACCAGGGATTCTCCAGGAAAGAATACTGGAGTGGGTTGCCATGCCCTCCTCCAGGGGATCTTCCCCACCTGGGAAAGAACCCACCTCTCCTCTGCCTCCTGCATTGCAAGGTGGATTCTTTTACTGCTGAGCCACCAGGGAAGCCCTAGAATTACTCAGAGTTAAAAAATACTGTAGCCCAGGCCCCACCACAGAGTAAATAAATCAGAGTTCCTGGACATAGGGCTCAGGCATCTGGGACTTGTAAAAGCTCCTCAGTGATTCTAACAGAGTCTCAGTGTTGGGAATGATGCTCTAAGAGCTTCCGGGAAGAAGGAGCAGGGGTGGCAACTATGACCAGAGTCTGGAACTTGCCGTGCTTCAGTTCCAGCAGGCCATGTGCTCACTCTGCTCAGTCACAGCCATGCTAAACCTCTCACTTTACTCCCAGCTGCTGAGCACGCTCTCCATCGGTCTGTAATGCAGCTGCCTGCCTCCTGAAATTCTAGGAAGGCTTCACTCCTGGGGGCACCGGCTATTTTTGCCACTAGCACTTTAAACTCCATTTCTGCTGCCTCCTGGTCTTTTCATTTATCTCTTGCTTCAACCAGTAGGGGAGGACTTCATTTTTTTGTATCCAGTTCTTTTAGAGATGGTCCTTAGTAAAGTTATCTGGTTATTGTTGTTCAGTCACTAACTCGTGTCTGACTCTTTGTGACCCCATGGAGTGCAGCACTCCAGGCTTCTCTGTCCATCACTATTTCCCAGAGTTTGCTCACACTCATGCCCATTGAGTCAGCGATGTTATCTAACCATCTCACCCTCTGCTGCCTCCTTCTCCTTTGGCCTTCAATCTTTCCGAGCATCAGGGTCTTTTCCAACCAGCTGACTCTTCACATCAGGTGGCAAAGTACTGAAACCTCAGCTTCAGCATCAATCCTTCCAATGAACATTCAGGGTTGATTTCCTTTAAGACTGACTGGTTTGATCTCCTTGCTGTCCAAGGGACTCTCAAGGGTCTTCTCCAGGACCACAATTTGAAAGCATCAATACTTCTGCGTTTAGCCCTCTTTATGGTCCAACTCTCACATCCATACATGAGTACTGGAAAAACATGAGCTTTGACTAGAAGAACCTTTGACAGCAAAGTGATGTCTCTGTTTTTTAATATTTGGAGTTATCTGGACATCTGCTTAAATTCTTTCTAGCTTACCACCCAATATTCTTGGAAGAGAGGAGGGTTCCAGCAGGGACACAATGCTAAGCTGTGTTGTGAAGTTGTGTCTTGTGCTCCCCATTTTACCAGTCAGTGCTCTTGTCCTCACAAAATGTAGGCAGGCCAGTAGCTGGTGTGTTGGGAGGACCACCTCCATTCTCACACTGTCCCAAGAAAAGATGCTGATTGTCAGGCTGTAATAGATGCCTTCCCATTTATAGGAATTTTCTTCTTAGCAGTTTGGCTATTTCCCTCTGTATCTGCCATTAAACCCCTCCTCACACATATATTACTGCATATGCATGCATGCTCAGTCACAAGTTGTATCTGAATCTTCACAGCCCCAAGGAAATTAATCCATAAAGTTCCTCTGTCTGTGGTATTCTCCAGGCAAGAGTACTGGAGTGAGTTGCCATTTCTTTCTCCAGGATATCATCCCAACCCAGGGACCAAAGCCATGTTTCCTGCATTGGCAGGTGAATTTTTTACTGCTGAGCCACCTGGGAAGCCCATATCACTACCTGCCTGAAGCCCAGTTAGGGATAAAATTCAGGTTCCTTCCCTTAGGTTGCCTGGACCTTGGACAAATCAGATATTAGGCTAGATGCTTGTATTCATGCCTGGGAACATTCTAGAGCTTCTAAATAGGAATATTTCCCCCCAAGGAAGACCCTTAAGGAAATTTGCTTTATTCCATAGGGTGTGTATCTAAATCCTGGCAAGAGGCCAGCTATTAACATTCACTAGGGCCAAACAAGCCAGAAATGTTCCTTTAAAATCGGACGACTTTTCCCTGGAAGGTTAGACGGTCTCTAACTCTTCTGTCTCTAGTAAACCTGGATGAAGCTAAGGACCGCTGTAGACCACTTGCCTCAACATGGTACCATAAAAGCAAACCAAAAACCAAATAATAAGGCAGCACAAAGGGGAAGAATGGTGGTGCTTTCCCTCAGAAGCTGGTGTAAATCATTACCTTATGCCAGAACTGGGTACAGCTGGTGTTGTAAAATTGAATCATTATGACACCAACCTACACAGCACCTTTGGGAACACCTACAGAAGGACATAAACCATTAAGATATAGTTCTCCTTGTGACCCTAGGAAAGACCCAGGGGCTGCTCATAGAACTTCGTGGTAACAGTCCAGAAACCTGCTGTGTCAGAACTCAGCATACGGAAACTCTAGCCCTAGCCCAGAGCCCCTCTCTGTTTCTAGTTGGTCGAGAGATCTTACACCTTGCTCCTCTGTTGTAGGTTCCAAAGGTATCATTAGAACAGCATCTTTAGAAAAGAAGCAAGTCAGAGGATGACTAGTGCTCAGGTCTGAAGTCATTGTCCTAGAAACCCCAAATAACACTTTTTCCCCAATCTGAATCCCAAACACCACATTTTTACAGATCTCCGGGGAAGAGAAGAGTTGTATAAATTCACTTACTTACAATAACAGAAAAGGTTAGACATTCTTTCCCAACTGAAGAATTCCTTTAATTTTCTATCAGGGAAAAAAGTATGTTTTCAAGAATAATTTTTATTGGAACTGCTAGAAAAATACATCAGGGATTGTTTTTTATTTGTATGTTTATTGGGTCCATTATAAGGGACATTCTCTTCTCTCTCAGGAATGGATTGGTCACTGCTGATGCCAATCAAGTTCTTTCTCAGTGTAACCCAGAACAACTGCATTAAGTAACTTTCCTAAAACCAAACTCTTACTCTCATTTATTAGATTTTCCTTTCAGGTACTCTGGAGTTCTATATCTTTTCTCCACTGATGAGATTCTTTGGATTTTTGAGCTATGCCTCCAGAAGCAATTCCATTTCTCTTCGGAAGGAATTGCACAAAGACTTAACATTTTACTAAATCCATTTGCTTCATCTTTCAAGACCATCACGAAAATGGCAGCTTTAAATTTGGCAGTATTCTTTAACAAACACACACTCTGGTGCATATATTCAGCCTTGATATTTTCTGTGCTGCATCAATAAAATTTAATTAAAATGAGTAGAAAAATTACAGTAATTTCCATTTATCATCCCCAAATGCCATTATGAGACCAAAGCCCTTCATACCTGCACCTATTAAGCTGGGTGATAAAACTATAACGGACTATTCAAGGGGGTTATGCCATTGCCATTCTTAGAAATTTTGAGGTAATAATGAGCAACCATCTGTCTTGAATGTCATCAGAATGGCTAGCTGATCTCTTAAATCTTTTTCAGATAAATTTTTTTCCATTAAGAAGTGAATCAGACTTATATATAGAAGGACATGCATCACATATATTTTTCTGTGTTGATACTCAAGCATTAATTTTTTGTTTTGTTTTCTAAAGGTGAAAGAAATGAGAGAAAAGAGAGAATGAGACAAAAGGCAACAGAGAGAGCAAGAGAAAGGGAGAAGACCATCCCTCTCTGAGACGCTAAAGCTCTACATAGTGGTAAAGAACATGAAACCATTATTTGAGGGGAAATGTAGTAAAATTTAATGCAGCAAATGTAGTAAATTGCTAGAAAATGGTAAATGAGGTAAATACACTTTCTTTCTGTCACCTGATGCAAACAGCTGACTCACTGGAAAAGTTCCTGATGCTGGGAAAGACTGAGGGCAGAAGGAGAAGAGGGCATCAGCAGATGAGGTGCCTGGATGGCATCACCAATGCAATGGACATGAACTTGGGCAAAGTTTGGGAGATGGTGAGGGATAGGGAGGCCTAGCGTGCTGCAGTCCATAGGGTCGCAGAGTCAGATACGACTGGGCAACTGAACAACAACAACAAAACTTTCTTAGAGTTTTGGAAGATAAGACAAAAATGCAGAGAAGACTTGGAAGAGTGTTGGCAAGAAATGTCATGGTGAATTAATATGGATCCCCAAAATGTTGCCTATTGGGGTAGAGACAGACAGGTCTGGCAGGTGACTCAGGTATAGAGCCCTTTATGATCAAGATGAAGAACTAGAAGAAAATAACAACAATATTCAGTTACTCTTAGCTACATGGAACACTGATGAATCCTGAAGAAAGAGGAAACCAACAGTGGTATAACGGAATAAACCATATGTCATAAGATAAAGAGGTGATTAGGATAGAAGATGTGATAGCATCAATACTTGGTGGGGGAAAAAAGTCATTCTTGGTGCTAATATTAAGGCCATCTTGGGTCAGTGGTAAGGCTGAGAAAGGAATTGAAGAGCAAAAGGAGGAGTGTTGGCTGGCAGGGACAAGGCAACTTGGGTTTATTGTCATCTATTAAAGGGGACAGGGAGGAAGAGGAGAAGCCATGGAAAGGAAGAAAATGATAGTGATAAAACAATGAATTAGAGAACATGGTAGTCAAAGAGATAAATAAATCCAAGTGCTGTTTCTTAAAATGATCAGTATAATATGCAGTTTCTAAATTAAAGGGAGAAATACATACACATCATTTTCTACAGGAAATGTCTATAATCAAATATACGAAAAAGACATTAAAAATAATAATGGGTTATGATGCACAACTCTAGCTTTTGGGTGACCTTATTACCTTCTCTAAGGCTGGCAAAATCTAACTAGTGGTATTTTCCTCATGGATTTTTAGTGAATATTAATTGAAATAATTTATATGAAATATATACTTATAATGCCTGGTAAAGGACAGAAATGGTATGGACCTAACAGAAGCAGAAGATATTAAGAAGAGGTGGCAAGAATACACAGAAGAACTGTACAAAAAAGATCTTCACCACAAAGCTAATCAAGATGGTATGATCACTCACCTAGAGCCAGACATACTGGAATGTGAAGTCAAGTGGGCCTTAGAAAGCATCACTACGAACACAGCTAGTGGAGGTGATGACATTCCAGTGGAGCTATTTCAAATCCTGAAAGATGATGCTGTCAAAGTGCTGCATTCAATATGACAACAAATTTGGAAAACTCAGCAGTGGCCACAGGACTGGAAAAGGTCAGTTTTCATTCCAATCCCAAAGAAAGGCAATGCCAAAGAATGCTCAAACTACCGCACAATTGCACTCCTCTCACACACTAGTAAAATAATGCTCAAAATTCTCCAAGCCAGGCGTCAGCAATACGTGAATCGTGAACTTCCTGATGTTCAAGCTGGTTTTAGAAAAGGCAGAGGAACCAGAGATCAAACTGCCAACATCTGCTGGATGATGGAAAAAGCAAGAGAGTTCCAGAAAAACATCTATTCCTGCTTTAGTGACTATGCCAAAGCCTTTGACTGTGTGGATCACAATAAACTGTGGAAAATTCTGAAAGAGATGGGAATACCAGACCACCTGACCTGCCTCTTGAGAAACCTATATGCAGGTCAGGAAGCAACAGTTAGCACTGGACATGGAACAACAGACTGGTTCCAAATAGGAAAAGGAGTACGTCAAAGCTATATATTGTCATCCTGCTTATTTAACATATGTGCAGAGTACATCATGAGAAACACTGGGCTGGAAGAAGCACAAGCTGGAATCAAGATTGCTGGGACAAATCTCAATAATCTCAGATATGCAGATGACACCACCCTTATGGCAGAAAGTGAAGAGGAACTAAAAAGCCTCTTGATGAAAGTGAAAGAGGAGAGTGAAAAAGTTGGCTTAAAGCTCAACATTCAGAAAACAAAGATCATGGCATCCGGTCCCATCACTTCATGGGAAACAGATGGGGAAACAGTGGAAACAGTGTCAGACTTTATTTTGGGGGGCTCCAAAATCACTGCAAATGATGATTGCAGCCATAAAATTAAAAGATGCTTACTCCTTGGAAGAAAAGTTATGACCAACTTAGATAGCATATTCAAAAGCAGAGATATTACTTTGCCGACTAAGGTCCATCTAGTCAAGGCTATGGTTTTTCCAGTAGTCATGTATGGATGTGAGAGTTAGACTATGAAGAAGGCTGAGCACCGAAGAATTGATGCTTTTGAACTGTGGTGTTGGACAAGATGCTTGAGAGTCCCTTGGACTGCAAGGAGATCCAACCAGTCTATTCTAAAGGAGATCAGCCCTGGGTGTTCTTTGGAAGGAATGATGCTAAAGCTGAAACTCCAGTACTTTGGCCACCTCATGTGAAGAGTTGACTCATTGGAAAAGACTCTGATGCTGGGAGGGATTGGGGGCAGGAGGAAAAGGAGACGACAGAGGATGAGATAGTTGGATGGTATCATCGACTTGATGGACGTGAATTTGAGTGAACTCCGGGAGTTGGTGATGGACAGGGAGGCCTGGCGTGCTGCGATCCATGGGTTTGCAAAGAGTCGGACACGACTGAGCAACTGAACTGAGCTGAATGCCTGGTAATAGTATGTGCTCAATAATTGTTGTTAAAATTTTTGAAACTCTGGAGAGAATAGGTGGTTTACTAAGAAAGTAAAGTTGACTGAAGAAGTAGAAAACCTAAATATTCAATCATTTTAGAAATTGAAACCATTATCAAAAAATTACTTCCCAAAATGGCATTAGGTTCCATGGTAGGTTTAAAGTAATTTTTCACAATTTTTGATACTCTTCCTTTCAAGAGTTTATTTATTTATTTAAATAAATAATTTAGATTATTTTAAAATTATTTATTTATTTAAATAAATAATTTAGATTATTTTAAAATTATTTATTTATTTAGGGGTTTATTTCCTCCCATTAGGTGTGGACTGGTCTTAGTGACTTGCTTTTTAAAAACAGAATATGGCAGAAGTGACAGTGAGTGACTTCAGAGACTAGTTAATAAAAGGCATTGCTCCTTTCTTCTTGCTCTCTCTCACTGGTTTCACTTGCTTTGGGGGAAACTTACTTTCACACAATGAAGACTCTCTAGCAGCCCTATGGAAGACACATGGTCAAGTGAAAGTCTCTCAGTCGTGTCTGATTCTTTGTGACTCCAGGAACTGTACAGTCCATGGAATTCTCCAAGCCAGAATACTGGAATAGGTAGCCTTTCCCTTCTCCAGGGGATCTTCCCAATCCAGGGATTGAATCCAGGTCCCCCGCATTGAGGGCAGATTCTTTACCAGCTGAGCCACAAGGAAAGACACATGGTAAAGAACTGACATTTTCTGCCAACAGCTGTATGAGTGAGCCATGTTGAAGTGGATCCTCCACAGCCAGCTGAGTCTTCACACACTGCAGCCATGGCCAAGAGCTTGTCTGCAACCTTATGTGAGACCCTGACTAATGTTCCTAGACTTTGTTCCTCCAAAAACAGTATGAAACAGTACAAGTTTGTTGTTTTAATTGGTAAATTTTGGGGTAATTTGCCACATGGCAATAGATAACTAATACTCCAAAAGTTGCTTTTTGGAGGTGGGTACTGTGTATTTTTAGCATATCCCTTGAGCTTTGATCTACGTTCAGATTGGCCCCTGGGTTGAAGAACTGACTCTACCCCTCAGGTCACTGAACTTCTTTGGGCTTCAGTTTCTTCCAATATCTGGGTTTAAACGTTTATCTTTATTGTCCCACCCTTCTCTGAACTTGTTGGATTTTATGACTTAAAAATTTCTACTGCAATTATATACTATGATAAACAAACACAGATGTGTAGTTAAAAAAGTCAAAAGAACTAAAATTTAATCAAGAAGACATGGTACCATTATATCTTTATCAGAGAAAAAAACTTACATGAAACATTTTCAAGGGAAAGTGCATCTCACATCTAACTTGGCTTTATTTCTCCTTGGGCCCCAGTACCTGGCATATAGGAGACATCTACTACTGAGGGTGCCTAATGGTCATTTTTGGCCTCTACTATTATCCAAGTTGTTTGTGGCATAAGGTTTCTTAACTAGGGGTTCACAGACATTAATTCTTCTGGGCACTGAAAGTACAGTGTGTTCTTGCCATGATGTGGGAGCTCTACTCTCATTAGCATTTAAAAGAACACTTATTAGCTGAACTACTAAATGTCCTTTATTCAATATAATGAGTTTCATTGAAAAGAATCACCAGCTTAGCTAAGGAGAAATTTAAACACTTTGCCATCATTTATGAATTCAACCCTTCTAGGATGGTATTTTTAAATGTACTTTGAATGAAGGGGAGAAGAAAAGTGGTAGAAATCTTGACAAAAGAAATGTAATTAGAGTTTTTTAAAAAATGGCAATTCTATGCTTTATAAAGATATCTTTAATCTTACTTCTCAGAAGCCAGGGAGACGTGGGCATTGTTGCCCACGACTTTCTCTCTGCACTGTGCCTCAAACAGGTAACTGGGATGGGACGTGCCTGCTTTTGTTAGAAGTGATGGAGAAAAATTGCACAAAACCATAATCAAAAACCACTGTAATGCAAATCAATAAGGCAGAAGCACACTGTAGGAAACTCACACAAGCAATGGAATTATACTTGATCTTTCTTTCAATATCTCAAGATTACCTTAGACATTTGCTTTGTACATCCAACTCATGACATTTAAACTAATGCATCATATCAGGATTAAATAAACCATTAATTAACAGATATTATTTTCCCTATTTTTAATCTTGGAATATGAATGGTTATAATTCATTCATTCAGCTATTTATTTAATCAGCAACTCGTAAGTTCATGACAAAACCAAATGGTAAATTTCCACAAACTTTTCACATAGACCACAACTTCCTAAGAGATTAGCAAGACAAAAATATATCTAGAGCCAGAGAAGGTTAAGATAAATTTAGATGTTACATATGTAAGTATTTATCAAAGGGAAATGTGGTGAACAGGGAGACTGATGTCATAGGTTGATGTCATTTCCTCCATGGTGCTATCTTCATTATCTTTGTAATGATTATTATCATCATCTCTATGCCAAAAAAGTCTAAGCAAGTATGAAGACAGTTTTCCTAAATGTAGCAGAGTGAGACATTGAAATGTCCACCTGAACTCACTTTTCATTTTAATCTTGAACTCTCTCCCACACCTTTTCCTTTCCTGTTCCACAACATATACCAGCAGGCCAAACCCAACCCTGTCTACTTCCCCAAGGCAACCTGAGCCAGGGCAGAGTGTGCCATCTCTTTGCCTCTGAGACTTATCAAGCTCATTCTTAGTTTTATGATTTTGCATACTCTTTTTACTTTCATTTCCCATGAAATCTGAATGATAATCTCCTAATTATCCTTACACCCTTCTCTAAAACACCTAACCCACAATCAGCTTTCCATGAACACCTTGCCTCCAGAAAGCAATTCAGTCCTCTGGTTCTCATGACACACTGGTCATCCCTCTATGTTAAAATCTGTGATTCTTGTTTGTGCATTTGTGTGCATGTATGTGCTTCCTGCTATATTAGGAACTCCTAAGGGTGAGAACCAGGACTTCCCTGTAGCTCAGATTGTAAACATTCTGCATTGCAGGCAGAATTGATCCCTGGGTCAGGAAGATCCCCATGGAGAAGGAAATGGCAACCCATTCCAGTATTCTTGCCTGGAAAACCCCATGGACAGAGGAGTCTGTGGGCTACAGTCCATGGGGTCGCAGAGTTGGACACAACTGAGTGACTAACACTACTACTACCGCTACTAAGGGTGAGAACCGTGTCTTGCTGCCCCTGTCTCCCTGGATTCTAGCGCTGTGCCTGTCACTGAAGCATGTGGCGCTTCGTCCACATTCAGTCCATGCTTGAAATGGAAAGCCGAGAAGCCCTTCAGTCAGACTCTGAGACTGAGTGGTAGCAATGTAAACTCTGTCCTTGCCACCCCAAGCATGCAGGCATTCTTTGAAGAACCCATTTCAATCACTCACGTAAGGAACAGAGAATTTTTCCAGGAAGAACTATCTAGGCTTCAGTGAAACATTTTACACCAGGATAAATCAGGGACTTTGGTGTTTGATTGCTTCACCCTTGGATTCGATTTGACAACTTATTAAAATGGTTACCCAGTGACTTGTTGGCCAGAGCAATGACAGACTGATGGATTCTCTCATCTCTATGAAGTACCCTGTAATCAAGTGATCACTGCCCAATCCTAGTCTAGAAGTGGGAATCAGATGCATATTTTATGCTCTATGTCAGGTCAGAGAGTTATTAGGTTTAGAGCATCATCCTTAAAACTCAGTCACAGAGTTCAATCACTCACTTTACAAATGAGAAAACTGAAGCTCATAGGTGTTAAATTAATTACCTAAGACCCCGTCATTAGTTGTAGAGACAAGGGTAAAACTTGTCTTGTGTGTCTTGTCTAGACAAACTCTAGCTTTCTGGACTCTTGGTTAAGTGTTCTTTTTACCATATCATCTTGTTTTCCCCACATTCCTGTTATTTTCCTTGAATTTTCTTACAAAGTCATGCATAGCATGTCTAATTTGGCTCCCCTTGTCATTTTTCTTTTAATTGGAAATTTAAATTTGGATTTGCGTTGCTACTTTTCTATTCAATTGATGATTGAAATATCATCTGGAGGGAGTGGAAATGAAATAAGCATCTGGAAAGAATGTGCTGTAATGAAGATGTCATTGTTTGTCCATAAAGGCTAGGCAAAGAATCTGGCTTTTCAAAAATAAATGAACGAAAATGTCTATGTCCATCTCAATCTGTATTTCAGTAAAAAAAAAAAAGTTGAAATGCACTGAAATTGGTAGACTTTCAAAGATGATAGAATTACATATAAGATAAATGACTAATTAGCTGAAAATATAATAAAATAGCTAAACATTCATTCATTCAGCTATCCATCCACTCAAGGGTTACTGGATAAATGATGCTAAGCCCCACAATTGCTACTAAACCTATCTACTAATCAAGGAATATTTAGTAAGAGACAAAAATAATTTGAATTACAAAGTCACAAAATCTAAGTTTGGGCTTCCCTGGTGGCCCAGTAGTTAAGAATTGCGGGCCAATGCAGGGGACACAGGTTCGATCCCTGATCTGGGAAGATCCCACATGCTACAGAGCAAATAAGCCCACGAGCCCCAACTACTGACCCTACTACGCACCCTAGAGCCCATGCTCCACAACAACAGAAGCCACCTCAAGGAGAAACCAGCACACCTCAATGAAGAGTAGCTCCCAGCCTCTGCAACTTGAGAGAGCCTGTGTGCAGCAATAAAGACCCAGCACAGCCAAATAAATACATCTTTTAAAAAAAATCCAAGTTTAAAATTTGCCTTTGCCACTGAAAAGTCTTGGTGAACCCTCTAACACAGGGTCTTCTACTCTGTATTATTCCCATCAGCATACAAAAATACTGTTATTTCTCCCATCTAAAAATAAAGAGATATATCTTTTGGCCTCACTTCTCCCTTCAGTGATCACTTCTCTGTTCCCCATTTTTTGAAAAACTTGTCTATATACACAGTTTCCAATTTGTTTCTTTCCTTGCTCTCTTGAACCCATTGTTCAGGCTTTTACCTTGACACTCTACCAATATGGTTCTTATCAATAATATTAATGATGTTCATGCTCTTCATCTCACTTGCCCTTTCAGCAGTATCTGGCATCATTCATTACGCTCTTTCTTGAGCCACTCTTTTCATTTGACGCCCAGGACACCATACTTTCTTGGTTTTCCTTCTCCCCACTGGCTACTCCCTCACAGTGTCCTCTTGTTGGTTTCTGATTTCTTACCACCACTGGAGCACCTCAAGGCTTGGTTCTTGGATTTCTCCTCTGTCTTTCCCTTAGAGATCTCATCCAACCTCATGTTTTCAATATCATCTCTATCCTGGTGATTTCTACATTTCTAGCCTAGACTTCTCTCCTGAACTCCAGAATTCTATTTCCAACTATCAACATCTCTGCTTTTTGGCCTAATATTACAAAGGCCCGTCTAGTCAAGGCTATGGTTTTTCCTGTGGTCATGTATGGATGTGAAATTTGGACTGTGAAGAAATCTGAACGCCGAAGAATTGATGCTTTTGAACTGTGGTGTTGGAGAAGACTCTTGAGAGTTCCTTGGACTGCAAGCAGATCCAACCAGTCCATTCTAAAGGAGATCAGTCCTGGGTGTTCTTTGGAAGGAATGATTCTGAAGCTGAAACTCCAATACTGTGGCCACCTCAGGCAAAGAGCTGACTCACTGGAAAAGAGTCTGATGCTGGGAGGGGTTGGGGGCAGGAGGAAAAGGGTACGACAGAGGATGAGATGGCTGGATGGCATCACCAACTTGATGGACATGAGTTTGGGTGGCCTTTGGGAGTTGGTGATGGACAGGGAGGTCTGGCGTGCTGCAATTCATGGGGTTGCAAAGAGTTGGACATGACTGGGCGACTAAACTGAACTGATACATCTCAAATATAACAAACCTATCCTTAATTCTCAGTTGCCCTCAAATGTTGCCACTTTGCAGCCTTCCTAGCTAACACATGGCACCTTCCTTTTTAAAAATTTTAAGTCATATCACGCCATGCTTGAACTTAAAAACCTCTGATGTTTTCTCACCTCGTTGATGCTCCCTAAGACTTGCTCTGATGTTGTCTTACATACCTGGTACACTCCACCTCTGGGTTGCCAAGTATAAAAGAGCTGAAGTCCCTTAGTTTTCCATGTTCTATTTCCTTTTGGGAATAATGAGGAACCAGTCTTTTAATCTGGAAAAGGGCATGGCAACCGACTCCAGTATTCTTGCCTGGAGAATCCCATGGACAGAGGAGCCTGGCGGGCTACAGTCCCTGGGGTCACAAAGAGTTGGACATGACTGACGTGACTAACACAACAACAACACTCCACCTCAGCCACAGTGGTCACTCTGTCCCAGGGTGCCATTGTGTATGTGGTCCCCAGTTTTATCCACATAGTTCCCTCTTTTCTTTCTTTCAAGCATCATCTTCTTTTTGAGGCCTTCCTTGGCCACAGTGTCTAAAATAGCAACACTGCTTTCCCAGACACACAGTCCTTCCTCCCTTTCTTGCATTATTATTGCCTTGTAACTGACCATGAATGCATTGTAAACTTTGGTTATTTATTTCGATTATTCTAAAGCTCCTCTACTAGCAGTTCTTTTTTATCCACTCTTGTATCCCAGCATCTTGAAGAGTGGCTGGCACAAAATAGGCTCTTAAAAAATATTAGATGAATGAATGAAGGTATTCAGTGATAATAAGAAGAGCCACTTCTTAGGTAAAGAAGTAAGTAAAAATTAAATACGTACTTTTTTTTTACCTGTTGGGCTTCCCAGATGGCTCAGATGGTAAAGAATCTGCTTGCAATGCAGGAGACTTAAGTTTTGATCCTTGGGTCAGGAAGATCTTCTGGAGAAGGGAATGGCTATCCACTCCAGTATTCTTGCCTGGAGAATTCCATGGACAGAGGAATCTGGCAGGCTTCAGCTCATGGGGTTGCAAAGTGTCTGACAGGACTGAGCACCTAACACTTTCACTTTGTATCTGTTAATGCATCATGTTTCTCAGTTGTGTCCAACTCTTTGAGACCACATGGACTGTAGCCAGCCAGGCTCCTCTGTCCATGGGATTCTCCAGGCAAGAATATCTTGGAGTGGGCTGCCATTTCCTCCTCCAAGGGATCTTCCTGACCCATGGATCAAAACTGAGTCTCCTGCATCTGCTGCATTGGCAGACAAATTCTTTACCACTGTGCCATCTGGGAAGCCCATTGATGCACCATAGATGTTAATTATTTAACTTAATATTATATGCTCATGTGTATCTGTTGGGAGTAATTTTTAGGTGAAAACTGCAGGAAGGGAAGGAGAATTTCTAGTTAAAAGGGATGGTAGACTTGTGATAAACCAGAGTGGAAAAGAATATGAAAAAGAATGTATATGTATGTATAACTGAATTACTTTGAGCAGAAATTAACACAACGCTGTAAATCAATTATACTTGAAAAACAAATTTTGAAAAAATCCAAAACCTTATAGGAAGTTGGAGGGAAAATTAAAGGATACCCTTTAATCTGAAAAAAAAAAAAAAAGAAGTACATGGTTTTGCAAGTAAGCCTCAAGCAAGGAAGAGACAGCTGATGGAAACACCCTGGGGTCTGGCCCAGATTACCAGCCCCCAGGCCTGGCTAGTGGGTTGAGGGTATGAGGGAGGAAGAGGTTGAGAGGTAGGCTGAGACTTGTGTGAGTGGGGTCAGGGGATGTGTTGGTAGTTTTCTGGATGGTTCAGGGTGAAATCTCTCAGCTTACAGAGTGCCATGTGCTGATATCTATATCAAATATCTCTGAAGGTTCTCAGTTTCTAGGTCAAGAGTCAGTGTGTGTCTGTCTTTAGGGCTAGATGTGCACACCCTGAAATAAGCAAACCAATCTGAGTCCAGGAAAATTGCCACCAGTGTTCATATACTCTTTCCCCAAATGCTTTGCTATGAAAAATCCTCATGGTGAGCAGCAGCACCAGAGTATCTCTATTAAGCTGCTTTATGCCTTAACATACAGGGATGTTACATGTTCATGGACTGGAGTGAAAAGCAATTCACTGGAATCTAGATGGTCATTATCAAGTACAAAACATATTTTAATGTAAAACTGCATTTTAAAAAAGGCACTCTAATTCTTGAAGCTATAAAGGATATATTAATTCTCAAAAGTCTTTGTCTCCAGTTGTAGCTGTTTGATTAGCTGGTATAGGCACAGTCCATGAATAAAATTCCTTTGTAAATTATATTACCTAAGGATTTTATAACACAAAGCTGATTTTCAGAGGTTTCCCCTAGACTCATTAATTGATTTCC
Source organism: Capricornis sumatraensis (assembly GCF_032405125.1). Taxonomy (NCBI): domain Eukaryota; kingdom Metazoa; phylum Chordata; class Mammalia; order Artiodactyla; family Bovidae; genus Capricornis; species Capricornis sumatraensis. The sequence goes on along the minus strand of NC_091069.1, from coordinate 231,436,709 downwards.
TTCACTCCCATTAACCAGTCCTGGGGATGGAGGCAAAGGGGCCACTTTACCCACTGATAATAAACACAACTCAGGGAGATGCAGAGGAAGATAATGTATTCTGTAACCATGTCATTTAATACCTTCTAAACCTTTGCCCCTTTCAGAAAGGAAACAGTGGCTACCTCTATAATATCTGCTTCAGCTTTTCTTTACAATTTGTAATTGGTTTCCCACATGGAGTTTAAACTTTGCTTGCTACGTTGGTGCATATGTGGCCAAGAACTTCTGATCTGTGAAGTTAATTAAAGGGCTCAATCTCATTTTTAAAAAAAATGGTGACCCCAGACTCTATGTACTTGATTGGGGAATATGCGTGTAGATGCATGCATATATATTCATGTACGAATATGCATACATGCTACATATGCATATATTGAGAGAAAAAATAAATACAAAGTGAGAGTTCCTGGAATAAAAGAAGTGAGAAAGGTACGAGAAGGGAGGGGAAGGGAATTAGCATTCATCAAGCTCCTACAATGAACCAGGCACCTAGGAAAGAAGGTGATGGGGGGAACAAAGATGGAGGGATGGAACTATCTGGATGTTGAAGAATGAACTTTCAAAAATCTCCTTCCCTAAAGGAAACTGCTATAAAAAAGGATGCTGGCAGCCCATCAGGGAGTGCTTGTCAAGCCACTCAGAAGAGAACAGAAGGCTGTGGGGCACTGATTTTGGCTTTGTCTCCCCTAGGTGCTGGGCTGCTGACTCGCCATGAGATGAGTTATCTTTGAAGTTCCGCTGAGCAGTGTGACTTGAAAGTGCAAGCGCCTAAACAGAGTTCAGTTGCCCAGAATACAAATGTTCAGAGAACCATATGAGGTCAGGAAAAACCAGCTCAAGAGATTGCCCTTTAAACTCTAGAGAATGCTAGTTGTCTCCATAATTAAAAGGATCCTAGATGGAAGGCTATATATTAGACATTTCTAGGTATTGGTATAATTTTTGTGTTCAATTTTAAAAATTGGGGGTCCTTAAAATTTCTGCAATTGTATCTTCTGAGTCTTCTGATGAGCAGAGAGGTAAGGGTGACCTTGTAGAGTCCCTGGGTGGGTGGGAGCTGGGTTCAGGTCCAGCTGAGCTTGGGACATGACAAAGAGAATGAAAACAATAGCCATTTTACAGAACTTGAAGGTAAGTCTTTGAAAACTGGTTTGGAATTCCCAGCCAATTATACATTTGCTGAGATGTCTTTTTGGCCTTTTCCACTCCCACTGCCCCAATATCATCTCAGATGTTCTCAGCATCATTAGACTTAGTATGGGAACCTCTTTACCTCCATTTGTATTTGGGGACAGATTGCAATCATTTGGTCCAATTCTATACATTTTCTATATCTATGATCCTTGTCATGTAACTTTACAGTGCTCTCCACTGTGGGCCTTTTGACCCTGGGCTCAGCTATATGATTTCCTTTGTCTATAGGATATTTAGGAAATGTGATGCAAGTAAAGGCTTGAAATGGTCTTGTACACTGGGGTTTGTTCTTCCGCCAGGAGAAGAATGATAGACATGTATGACTGGCTATGGTGCACCAGCCAAGCCCACTCTAGAATAGAGCCCCACCAAACTCAATGAATCTGCCCAGTTAAGGCAAGTAGAGCCAACCAGATTAACCCAGTGAAAAGAGCTGAACCCTGTAAATGCAAGATAAATAAATGTGTATTGTTGAATGTCACTGGGATGCTTGTTACACAGCAAAAGCTAGCTGATACAAGTGTCACTTGATCCACACTCTCCCTGCCTGTCACAGTGATATTTCTAAAATGAAACTTCAATTATCCTAAAACTACTCTACCTAAGATATGTCAATGACTTCTGTTAGTGATGTTTTCCCAAATTCACATGTTGAATTCCTAACACCCAGTACCTCCAAATCTGACGATTTTGGAAATAGGGTCATTAAAAAATGTAATTGGTTAAGCCAAGATGAGGTAATACTGGAGTAGGATGGGTCCCTATTCTAATATGACTGGTATCCTTATAAAAAAACGGGGAATTTAGAGACAGACAGGCTCATAGGGAGAGTATCATGTGAACATGAAGGCAGAGATTAGGATGACGTCTCTACAGGCCAAAGAACACTAAAGTTTGTCAGAAAATCACCAGAAGGTCAAAACTGAGAACTAGAACAGGTTCTTCCTCACAAACTTTAGAAGGAACTAATCCTGCCTATGCTTTCATCTCAGACTTCTAGCCTCCAGAGCCATGTGCTGTGTGCTAAGTCACTTCAGTCATGTCTGACTCTTTGTGATGCTATGGACCATAGATCGCCTGGCTCCTCTGTCCATGGGATTCTCCAGGCAAGAATACTGGAGTGGGTTGCCATGCCCTCCTCCAAGGGAGCTTCCCAACCCAGGGATGGAACCCATGTCTCTTATGTCTCCTGTATTGGAAGGTGGGTTCTTTACCACCAGTGCCACCTGGGATGTAAGAATAAATTTCTGTTGTTTAAGCCACTCCTCATTACCTTTAGGATAAAATCTAAACTTCTTCATAAGGTATGAAAGTCCCTCCATAAGCTGGTCTCTGGCTCTGTCTGTGGTCTCTATCATACTATGTTCCACTATAACTTCAGCCCTTCCCCATTCACCAGGCACTTGGAACTATTTAAAGTGCTCAATCAACTGTTTCAAAACTTTTGTCCATGATATTAATACAACCTTGGCCTCAAATGTCCTTCTTACTACCTTCTCATCCCTCACCATTGCAAGCTCCAGATCAGGCTTATCATCTCTGGAAACTTTCTCTTCACTGTCCCAATCCTAACCGTGGGAGGAGGTCCTACTGAATTTTCCTCAAACAACCTTTACAGATATTTCTATCACAGTACTTACCACACTGTGGATCATTAATTGCTCATTGCACATCTTGATCAGCCTCAACAGACTTGAAAATGAACCACTTTAGGCAGGGTCATGTATTATCTGCCCTTTTATTCCTAGTACTTAGCACGGTGCTTGGCACAGAGTGGTTATGCAGCAAATGTTGGTGGAAGGAATCTTTGAGTGTTTATGTGCAAATATTGAAACAGATGTGTTCCTGGCATATGGGAGATACATTCTGCTTGTGCGACAACTGGCAGTTGAGTTTACTTGGAAGCAAAAGCACCCAATTAAAGACCAAACATTCCTGTCTTTCTTCTTCTTCATTTCCTTCTCTCTATATAACTACCCAATCTCACATGCTTTACAATGCTTTTAGATGTAAGTGACTGTGAATTATTACTGACTGTGGGCCTTTCATCTTCAAGACTGACAGTCTATGTTCCACATTTCTCAGGAGGGAAAGAGTATTATAACTATATTTTTGCTTACCAAGAGAATTGTTAATAGTTATCCTGAAGGAAGAAAAAAAATCTATAAATATCCAACCTATAATGAAGCCTTAAGCTTACTTTCTTCCCTTGCTAATGAAATTCTTTCTGAGTGCACTGCCAGAATTGCTCCATAATCATTACACTGAGAAGAGAGACAAAGCCTGTAGTGAGTTTCTTCTTTTACCTGTTTAGTCCTCATTTTGGAATCCAATGACAGGTTGTTGTAGGTATAATGTGCCTGCGTGACTCCACAGAAGAGAACAGCAACTATCCCTGAAATTTAAAAACATACCAGTCAAAACCAATTTTCTTTCCCATCTAAGTCAAAGGGCAGGGCTACCCCAGTTAGAAAATGGACTTGGTGTCAGAAGAGTTAAAACTGCTAATAATTACAATGATGAAACCTGGGTAAACCTTGCTCCTGCTTTAAACATGGGACTTACAGGATTAAAGCTTACCAAAAAAATAAATAAATAAATAAGTGTTAATAAGTAGATTCTTCCTGGGGATAAATTATTTTCTGGTCATGAGTTAGGAAAGTTATACTTGGAAACCCACGAACAAAAGACTGTGTAGTCAGTTCCAGGCCTCTCACAGCCAGTGCCAACTACTTTGCTGCATTTTAAATGCTGGCATATTTGTTGAGAACTTTGCTTTCCACTGTGTACCTTGAGAAGCCTGAGAAGTTCCTATCATACCACAATTCAGTATTAACAACCATGAGTCATAAACCTAAGATGTCTACAAGGGTTCAGTTGCCTCTGCCAATGCTCCTCCTTGCCAAGCACAGAAAGAGGTCCTTGTTTGCCTCTGTGTCTCCTTGGCAAAGCTGGGGGCTTTGTCCTTCCACTGCTGGGTAATTTCATGAACACATTCAAGGCACACAATCCTTGAGGCAAGCTGGTCTGTTCTTGTGTGCTCCCTGTCCACAGTGGGCCCTCAGCTGCTTTTTGGCTGGTTGCAGGGTTTATTTCAAAAGCCATCGTTATACCCAGCTTCGAATGCTACATGAAGCCACACATAGTCAGAAGCCATACATACACTGTTCCTGGGGAACAGAGGAGCAGCAACCACGGGACAAATGTGTTATTTGTCCCTGGGCTCTGCTATTCTCTGTTATTGCCTCTAAGCTGGCGTGGGGAAGGTGGGTGGCGGCTGCATCCTACCTTGGATTAAAGATTTGATTAATTATGGGAAATTGGGAGGGCTCTATAGGAGGGCTTTGGGAAAAACACAAGATGTAAGTATTCCTCAATTCAAACTAAGGGGATTGAACTGAATTTTAAACAGCAGAATCTTTCCCACCTAAAAACACTCATAAATTAAATGCTGATGATTCTTAAGAGTATAGAGATATGTGAACTGAATACTGACATTTCAAATGAATCTGCAGTAAAGAATTTTAAAGAACCAAGCATATTTTTTGTATGTTGACTGTATGCTTCTATTTATATGTTTGTTATTTGAGGGGTTGGCTTTTGATAAAATATAGCTGAGACATATTTGTCTAATACATTTGCATCACTTATTTCCTTTTAATATTATGCTTCAAAATTTTAGACAAAAACAACTAGGAAATTTTGCCAAGAGATTTATATGCAGTAAGCATTTATATAGTTTTTTTTTTGGGGTAACTTCAGTTTTCTAGTCTCTCTTCAGAAATTCAAAGAAAAATGCCTATGAAATATTACATTTCACTCTTCACAGAATTTCTATTAAAAAACAAGCAGTGCCAGAGAAACTTTTAGGTACTGAAGTATTTCAAGGACTTTGAGGAACTAGGAGGATTGCCATGCATGTTGTTTTGGCATCAGATATTTTTCTTTCTTTATTTGAAAATGAAATGTATCTATCTCTGCTGATTCTGCAGTCTGTCGGAGGTTTTTCTGGGTGAGGTTTAGCTGACCTCTGCCTGTCATGGAAATGTTTTGACTGTATATTGATCTACAGAGAAGTAGTGAGTAAAAAGGGAGAGGTGTGTGGATAGTTCACAAATGCATTCTGAAAACATAAATAGGTAACAAAGAATAAAAGATAAGGGGGCTAAGATTGGCCAAACCTTATTGTAAGCAAGGAACACACTAGTTTTATCATCTTATTTATTTCATTGATTTATTATTTCATAACAGACTTCTCATGATTTACCACCTCTTCCATCTCTCTTTCCCTTCTCAGTAACCTCTTCATGCTTCCTGCTGCCCAGACTCTGAGAACAACCTTTACTTCTCCTCTCTCTGTATATCAGCAATGTTGTTGACTTGTCCTTCCAAAGTTACCCATAATGCAATCACTTCTCAACATCTCCACCTAACACCCACTACCAAGCCACCATCATTTTCTGCCTAGATGACAGCAACAGCTTTCTACATGGCCCCCTGTCTCCCTTGCTGCCTCTGCCACAGTCTGTCTTCAACCCGCTGAATTTGCTAAGCAGGCTCCATTGCAGGACCCTGGCACGTCTAGTTCCTGCTCTTTGAAAAGCTCTTCTCCAGACCTTGACATGCCTCCCTCCTTTCCTGAAGATGTTACATCATTGGACAGGTCTTCGCTGTGCACTCTGTAAATATATCCCTCTTGTCATTCTCTACTTGCCTACTTTTATCTATTTTTTAAATATTATTTACTGCCACCTAACATTTCATATATTTATTGGTTTATTTCCTGCCTTCCTGAATGGCAATGGAAAGCTCATTGAGTGCAGAGTGATTCACTGGTCCCCAACCATTAGAGCAATGGCAGGCACATGGTAGGTACTCCATGTATTTGTTGAATAACTAAATGAACATTGTTATCACCAGGTAACAAGAAAACAAAGTGATTTACTCAAGATCACCTTGAAAGTGGCAGAGCGGAGATTCAATATTTCACAGAGCCCCTGTACTTTTCTGCCTGTATTTAGACCATCTGTGAATATTTTAAGGTAATCTTAAGCAATCTAAAAATATAATTTCTGATGCCCCAGGGAAATAGAGATCTGATGATGAAGATTATATATCTGAGCTGGCTGGATATTCTCATTTTTTTGTTCCCTTCACTTCCAGACCAGCCTCCTGGGACTCGCCCCTAGCCGAGGGGAAGGGGGGCAGCAGCCAGGCAGTATCCTCCGAGGGCTGGGTCCCAGCTCCATGACACTTTCTTAGGAGTTTCTAGATTCCCTTCCCTTTGCTCGTCCTGTCTGAGACGTTATACTTGCTTCCTGCAGTGACTGCCCGTGCGTTGCTTCAGTGGCCCTCTTTTCACTTTTGCAGCTCTCTATCTTCTGTGTATCCAATTTCCTGCATTAAACCCTGTGAATAGCCAGCTGATTCCTCTTTTCCTGACTGAACCCCGACCAGGACTCTCTTATGGGTTCCTTCTATTCTAAACTTTGATGGTTCTCTGAAGGTGTGTCATCTGGAAATAAGATTCAGCCTCTATTCTCTTATTATAACTGGGACCATGGGAGATGCCAGCAGCATATGAGATCCTGTGCCAAGTCCCTGGGGACTGGGCTCAGGCCTATTTCAATCTGACCTGTGATTGGAATTTTTTTTCTAGTTTGAGCCCCTAGATTGGAGCAAGTGGTTTGGGGATAGGAGTAAGTTAACTTGGACTAATATGTTTTCTGATTCTCCATCACATGATTTTTCAAAATATGAGAACTGTCCTACAATGGAGTGACTGCCTTGAAGTGTGACAAGTTCCCTATCATTTGAAATGTGTGAGATGAATGATCATCTGCCAGAGCTGTTATAGAAAGAATTTTTTACATAAAGTGTTGTAGAAATTTGGATATCCTACATTTCTGTGTATCTGTCATTTTCTTATAAACTATTTTATTAATTCAGTAGGATTAATACCTCAATTAATTTTTTTGTTTGTTTTTAAGTTCAGGTCAAGACAATAATACTGGTTCTAAAGGAAATATTTAGATACTTTGAATACAGGCAGCCTGACTTTCTCAAAAAGTAAAGACAAGATAAACTTAGAGACTTTCAAATATTCTTCCAAATTTAGACAGACAGCTACTCTAAAATAAAATTTTAAAGCATATCACTAGCATACTTTCAAATCATAAAAACCTAAATTTTTTCAAGTAAGCTATGAAGTTTAAAGATGAACTCAGGATGTCTCCTCTGTGTAGAAAATGTTTCTAAATCTCTAGAACACAAACTTTCAGGTCAGAGAGCTCTGAAAAGGGTGAACCCCAGTGGCTGTGTCTAAGTGACATACACAGCTCACTTCAGAGGAACCCGCTTCCTTTCTTTCCTCTTACCTCTGCTCCTCAGCCCTCTGTGTTGCTTGTCACTCTCAGATAAGCTTAATTCACAGCTTATCCTGCTCGCCACCCAGCACATCAGAAGCCACTTGACCCCACCTGGCTGTGGGGTCAACTGTGGTCCAAGAGTCCGCATTAGGCAAGAGAAGTTTCAGAACTTTACCCTAATGCCACTGGACTATTAATGAACATTCAGATTATCTGGGAACCTTGTTAAATACAGATTCTGCTTCCCTAGGTTTGGAGTAAAGATTCAGAATCTCAAAGCCCAGGATTCTGCATTTATATGACCATTCCTTGTATAAATCGGCTGTCCATGCTACTGGTCTTTTATCATCCCACTTTGAGACAAATCTCTGCTGACCAACACTTTGGTATTAGCATCAACTCTCCTTTGCTGCGCTTTGGCTTGGAATGTGTATGGTCCTTAAAAGAGAGACTTGCGCCTAATATTGCCCTTTTAACACCTTGGAATAATTAGAAGGTCGCTCCAAAGAAGAAATACGTTTTTTAATTGCCTTTTTGTTTTTCATTTTTCATTTACAAAGTTTGTAAATGACTTTCGCTAGCTATAAAAACATGTTTTTAAATTATATTTTTATATCTTATTCCCCATTTTTCTTTCTGTGACTTTATATTAATAGTATTAACAGGATTCTATGAAGTAATTTTAGCTTCATGGAACAACTGTCCATTAAGAACATTTAAGAGATCATAATTTCTCAGCAACACTGGGATGTAAAATAAATTACTCACATGGAATAAAACTGATGATATATTTTACTATCAAATAGCTCAATAAATTCTTTACCACTCCAAAACAAACAAACAAACAAACAAACAAAGCATATCCATTGACCATAATGCTATAAAACTGGAAATTAACAAAAAGCATAGTTGCATATATGTATCCATTAGGGATTTTTAATTGTATTCTTAAACAAAATTGGATTTGAGGATGAAGTCAAAGTTGAATTTTTAGCTTATGTAAAAATAAGTGTTATTCAGAGGAAACATTATAGTCTTATATGCATCCTATTTAGAAAAAAAAAATTTGAAAAAAATGGACTCTTTACCTCAAGAATCTAGACAAAAGACATAAAATGGACCCAAAGATAGAGAATTGAAAACTTAATAAAGAAAAATGAAAAAATATAGCCAAAGAGAACATTCTAAAAATAATAGATTTGGTTAGTAAATGAAGAGTTATAAAGTGACAGTGTGGCCCATGCCTCTCAGACCCTCACGTGTCCATCCGCTCCAGAATGCTGTTCTCTGACCAACCCATGTACAGTGGGTGATGTTGGCCAAGGGTTCAGCCACCCAAGACAATTTTCACATTTGGATAGTACCTGCCCACCTGTCTCACAGGTCTCTTCTGAGTATAAAGTGATATGATGGATTTTAAAATGATTTGTAGCCTAAATACCAATACCTAATCATTAAGTTTTGCTCCAATTACTATAAGTAGGTGAAAGGAGGATGACACGAAAAGGAGAAATAACTCAGAAAAACACATGCCACAATATTTCCTATTCAGCCAGTGGCTAGGGGAAGAAACAGAAGGCATCTAGTTCATCTCACACGTTTTATGTCCTTAATCATTGTCTGTTGCCTTCTCTTCCACATTATCTCCTGCATCAAGAAGCAGGTGGAAATGTACTCCTCACTCCTAGTAACCCAGTCAGTTCAGTTCAGTCGCTCACTCATGTCCGACTCTGCAACCCCATGGACTGCAGCACGCCGGGCCTGACTGTCCATCACCAACTCGCGGAGTTTACTCAAACTCATGTCCATTGAGTCGGTGATGCCATCCAACCATCTCATCCTCTCTTCCATCTCATCCCCTTCTCTTCTCACCTTCAATCTTTCCCAGCATCAGGGTCTTTTCAAATGAGTCAGTTTTTCGCATTAGGTGGCCAAAGTATTGGAGTTTCAGCTTCAGCATCAGTCCTTCCAATGAATATTCAGGACTGATTTCCTTTAGGATGAACTGGTTGGATTTCCTCGCAGTTCAAGGGACTCTCAAAAGTCTTCTCCAACACCACAGTTGGAGAAGAGCATCAATTCTTCAGCACTCAGCTTTCTTTATAGTCCAACACACACATCCATACATGATTACTGGAAAAACCACAGCTTTGACTAGACAGACCTTGGTTGGCAAAGTAATTTCTCTGCTCTTTAATATGCTGTCTAGGTTGGCCATAACTTTTCTTCCAAGGAGTAAGTGTCTTTTAATTTCATGGTTGCAGTCACCATCTGCAGTGATTTTGGAGCCCAAAATAATAAAGTCCGTCACTGTTTGCACTGTTTCCCCATCTATCTGCCATGAAGTCATGGGACCAGAAGCCATGATCTTAGTTTTCTGAATATTGAGCTTTAACTTTTTCACTCTCCTCTTTCACTTTCATCAAAAGGCTCTATAGTTCTTCTTGGCTTTCTGCTATAAGGTTGGTGTCATCTGCATATCTGAGGTTATAGATATTTCTCCCAGCAACCTTTATTTAAGCTTGTGCTTCATCCACCCCACTGTTTCTCATGATGTACTCTGCATATAAGTTAAATAAGCAGGATGACAATATATAGCCTCATGTACTCCTTTCCCTAGTTGGAACCAGTCTGTTGTTCCATGTCCAGTATTAACTGTTGCTTCTTGATCTACATACATATTTCTCAGGAGACAAGTCATGTGGTCTGGTATTTTCATCTCTTGAAGAATCTTCCAGTTTGTAGTGATCCACACAGTCAGAGACTTTGGCATAGTCACTAAAGCAGAAATAGATGTCTTTCTGGAACCAGTTCATGTACTTCTAAATCCAGCTTGAACATCTGGAAGTTCATGGTTCGTGTATTGTTGAAGCCTGGCTTGGAGAATTTTGACCATTACTTTACTAGTGTGTGAGATGACTGTAATTGTGCAGTAATTTGAGCATTCTTTAGCATTACCTTTCTTTGGGATTGGAATGAAAACTGACCTTTTCCAGTCCTGTGGCCACTGCTGAGTTTTCCAAATTTGCTGGCATATTGAGTGCAGCACCTTCACAGCATCATCTTTTAGGATTTGAAATAGCTCAACTGGAATTCCATCACCTCCACTAGCTTTGTTCGTAATGATGCTTCCTAAGACCCACTTGACTTTGCATTCCAGGATGTCTGGCTCTAGGTGAGTGATCATACCATCGTGATTATCTGGGTTGTGAAGATCTTTTTGTGTAGTTCTCCTGTGTATTCTTGCCACCTCTTCTTAATATCTTCTGCTTCTATTAGGCCCATACCATTTCTGTCATTTATTGAGCCCATCTTTCATGAAATGTTCCCTTGGTATCTCTAATTTTCTTGAAGAGATCTCTAGTCTAGTAATTCAAATTTAGACAATTCTCAGTAGCACTACAGTTAAGGTACTGGATTTTTGCAAGTTAACTTGTCATTGTTTACTCGCTAAGTTGTATCTGACTCTTTTGTAATCCCATGTCCATGGCATTTCCCAGGCAAGAATACTGGAGTGGGCAGCCATTTCCTTCTCCAGGGATCTTCCTGACCAGGGATGGAACCTGCATCATGTACACTGGAGGGCAGATTCTATACCACTGAGATACCAGGGAAGCCCACAAGTTGGCTTGGGTACTTGCTTTCCATCCATTCAAATGCTATCCATCTGTTGGGAAATGCCAGAATGAATTAACCCACTCCTAGATCTCAAGTAGCTTTATGTCTCCTAGCAGAGACATCATGTACACAGAAACATCTAATGGCAGGTAGAATGCAGTAGGTGATAATAAAATAGGAATTCTGGGAGGCAGTGACTTCTTTTGGGCTGGGGAAGGTAGAAGAGAGATGAAGAACGTTTTCCTAAAGGATGGAGAGGCATTTGGGTCTTGAATAAGAAAACCTGGGAGGGTGTAGGATCACAGGTAGGGAATTCAATGTGAGGGCAGAGAGCTAGGAGACTGTGTAGCTTATACATGAACAGGCAGCCTACTTGCACACTTTGGGTTTGACTCTGTTATAGGTTAGGCAATAAATACACATTGAATTAATTCATCATAGTTTCTGATAATACAAAATTTAGAAGAAACAATTAATATGTTCTATGTTTAAAATGGTCAAGGTAGGGACTTCCCTGGTGGTCGGTCCAGTGGTTAAGAATTTGCCTTGCAGTACAGGGAACATGAGTACAGTTCCTGGTCAATGAACTAGGATCCCACATGCTGCGGAAAAGCGAGGCCTGTGCACCGCAACTAGAGTCTGTGCGCCCCAGCAAAGGATCCCCGTGCTAAAACTAAGACCTGACACAGCCAAGTAAATAAATACTTTTTAAAAATGGTCAAGCTAGTTATCATAAGTATGAAAGCATTTCTCTATGTTTTATTAGTGCTAGTATTCACAAAATAGAATTATGAAGCATCAAGTATGACAATCTTCTGTTGGCAAAACATTACTTCATTTTCTTTCCCAGCAGATGTAAAATCTGATCATTCTGTTTCCATCTTTTCTGAAAAACAAGTGGTCCTTAATGCAACTGCTGGGTTGCATGTCCAAAGTCTTGGTTTCGACTTGTATTTATGGGATCCCGTGGCAATGACAAATAGAACTAAGTACATACATCCAGGTCCATGGGGAGTGGATCATGCTCAAAAATATCTGAGAACTAAAATAAGGAGCTCTGAAAGAAATCAAGAAATGACTTAGAGAAAATAATGATAAGAGTTTCTGACTCATGCGTGTGCTCAAAATTGCCTTTCAGTTTGCATAGTGAGTTTTCAGTGGTGGGCAAGATCCCTGAAGAGCTGTCTGCAAGGACTCATTTCTGCAATTTTGAGCAAGGACTAGAACCAATACTTTATGACAGTAACTAAAAGAGCTGTTTGAGAAACCACAAAGAGGTACAGAGTTAAATTCAAATTACTGGCAAGCAAAGAAGTTTAAGAAACAGCAGGAGGAGGTCCATAATTCTTTGGGAAGAATGATGATTCTGCTGGCAAGTAAGTTCTTTCTAGAGAGATCAGTTTTGAGAGGACAATTAATTCCTTTTGGTTAACAGAACACCGTTTACACTGTTTTCTGTGAGTCCCTCTTTTGGACTCTCTCAGGGAGCATTAGTGTTATATACATACACACACATGTATGTACAAACATGTTTACATGAGATGAGGGTTCATTGTGTCGTTGCAAATTATGTCAGAGAAAATGTACTACAATTGGTGCCAGGAGACCTGGGATCTCCTTGGCATAGTCCAGATACCTAACTAGCTGAATGACTAGAGCAATTCCAATTCATTGCCTAGTCCATTGTTTTCGCTTCAGTGAATTAAAAACAGATGGTCTGCATTAGTGTTCTTTAAATTTGGGTATACAAGAAACCCACAGAAAGTTAGAAGAAAATATAACTTCATAACTACTAATTAGAACGTCTGTGTATTGCATTTTTAAAAATTAATTTATTTATTTTAATTAGAGGCTAATTACTTTACAATATTGTAGTGGTTTCTGCCATACATTGACATGAATCAGCCATGGGTGTACATGTGTTCCCCATCCTGAACCCCCCTCCCACGTCTGTGTATTTTAAACTATATAAGTAACCTTGTGGACAAAAATATGCTGTGTGCAGATAAGTGCATGATAAAACTATCTTTTTTTTTTTTTTCCAATAAGGATCAAGAAAGTAAATGAAAGTGAGAGTCGTTCATTTGTGTCCAACTCCTTGTGACCATGGAATTCTCCAGGCCAGAACACTGGAGTGGGTAAGATCAAGAAATTCTGTAAATTCTGCTCTAGATGATCTCTAAGCACTTTCCCATCTTAAATGTCTATGACTTGAGTTGTTTTCACATTTGCTTCAAGGACTGCATACTGAAATTCACAAACACAAATTAGTCCCCTTGTGAGAGCGCATTCATAAGCCCAGTTTGTTCATAAGTCCAACGAAGTTAGCCTAGGTACCCAACTAATACAACTGGCTGTATAATTTTGTACTGTAATAAGTTTCTAATACTTTCCACACAAATAACACATAAGCAGGCACAAAAAATAAAGCAAACATTTTTAATCTTAAAGTACAGTACCCTGAAAAGCCCAGTAGTACCAGCTACATCATTGCTGCTTTTATACTTGCTTCTGGACATCATGGGCTTGAAATAAAGATATGGTACCATTGTACCCTATATAGTACCAGACAGTAAAGTACAGAAAAGCACAAGGATGTGTACATGTGACAATGCATGCCAGGTACCTGAACTAACTTACATGATTGGACCTATGAACACGTTTGCATCTTTGAAAGCTTGAAACTTGAAGGTCTGTATGTAGGGGACTTACTGTATATGGAACTGAAGAATTACATGGGGCCACCACAGCTTCCAATGGACTTCCTGACAACTAAATTACCAGTGTCCCTTCTTGACCTAGACCTCCTCAAAGGCGGGGTCTATCATGTCCCTCTTTGCATTGCCCCAACCCTATAACAGTACCCATCAGACACCAGGCACTCAAAGGCAGGTCTGTCAAAGGAATAAATCTCTATTTCAAGAAATATTTATCTGCTCTAAAAAGAGAAAGCAGGAAAAATTATTTTTGATCCTCACATACAAAAAGACATTTATCTGGATTTATTAGTGGCAGAGTCTATTTTCTTCTAATATTTAAATCTTCTTATTCAAGACTATTGTCACCCATATAGTCTCTGCTGCTGATAACATTATTCAGTAGTTCTTTTCTCATTAAAAGTTGATGAAGCCTTCAGATATAGAAGCTGAAAAATAAACATCTGTCACATGGAGCATGATTTTCTTTGACAGTAAATGAAGACTTGAGGGGTTTCTAAGACTGGAGAATATTGCATTTTTGGACAGGAAATATTGATTATATCATCAGAACACAGAAAGAGAACAAGTGAGAAAGAAAAAACTCTGACTTGCTCTCAGATGGCACTCTGAGGGGTTTTAAGGTTGATGGGCTATTTTTCCATGCCATGCTTTTATTTAGTTTTGATTTAGTAAAAAGAGACATTTCTGACAGTTTTCCTACACCACTGCTGAACATGAACTTGGAACTGAAAAGTCAAAGATTTAACAAGATGGAAATCTCCTTTAGGGAATATGAAGGATTCCAAGTTTGCCAAGAGTACAATTTACGGTCTAATTCACCATATTGGGCAATGCTACAATCGGCAGATGAAACATGAGTCTATGGGATATGAGAATATCAATATAGAAAACAGCACAAATCTACGTTTTTATTTCTAGATCCTCCAATGCATTCAAGATTACTTTCTGTCCATGTTGCAAGGTTTATAAATTTCCATTTAAAATAAACAAAAATTCCTTCAACAATGTAGTAGTGAGTACTTAGGCAAATTAATTTGAGGTCCAGAGTGAAGAAAAACACCCTTTTACTTAGATCCCTGACTTTCCACCTTAAATGCAGTGTTGTCAGGATTACTGCTTTTTAGATTTCATTTCCTTGCGGTCAGCTAATACATGTACATGCCAGTGTCACCTAAGGCTCCAGTAATCAGCCTTGTTCCAGGTGTCCACACTCAATGGCCTTTACGTGCGGAGGTTCCGCACTTGCATAGAGTCCAGATTTTTGAATGAACTAATTTTTGTGTCTCCCTCTACGACATGTATTCATTCACGTATATACCCCATTTTGCTGAAATGAGCCATTGATCCATTTGATATAATTCCCAGTATCCTTGACTCCTCTTTCTCCTTCACCTGTATGTTAATTATTTGTGCCATCTATCTTCAGACAAATTTCTACATGCTTGGGCAGAACATGGGCAACAGAGAAAGAGGTTTCTCTTTTCCCTATGCCTGCTGGCACCACGAGGAGATGTTAAATAATGACGGAAAATATTTACAGTGGAGAAAACAGAGGTAAATTTGTTCACTATTCAAGTTACATGTGCAAGGTCGTTGGCATATTGAAACCAGGAGCTCTTTGGTTCAAGAAAGTGCAGGTGTGAGTTAATGAGTTATTATGCAAGGAGATATACTTCACACCTGTGTTTATTGAGATGGTGCCATTGAGTGTTCACCCTCAGTTCAGCGAGCTGGTTAACAAACCCCCTTGAGAAATTTGGGTGTCTTTTGCTGCAGCTTGAATGCCTAAAAATAAATAGTTTGAGCCTCTGGCTTTATTTTTTGGCTTGGAAAACACTTAATGCACCTCATTTATTGTTGAATTGTTGGCTAATAAGTTGGACTCATATGGTCCTGTCAATATTGAAATTTAAAAGCAAGAATAGTTTGAAGCTGAGGTGTCAGCCAATGACATGTATTTAGAAGCTAAAACTGGCCAGACTTGATTTGAGAAACAAGGCAAACTAAGTTGTCTCCCGGGGATTTATTTACTGAGATCTAGAAATGTATTTCCCATCCAGTCATGCAATGTGTTCAGTGGCAGGACAAATGGAACACATTTACCTCTGAACTAGAAGCCTTTTTAAGAGTTTCAGACAAGCTTTTGCCAAGCTGAGAGATGATGGAGATGAGACGTAATGAGCCAGCTTACTTACTCAGATCAAGTAAAGCTGCAACATGCCCAGTAATAGTCATTTCATTTGGAAATCTTCCCTCCTTGTCTATTATAAAAAAAAAAAAAAAAGACTTTCCCAGGTTCCGCTTTTCCTGACTACTTACTCTACAAAAGCTTTTCAAGAGCTGACCTGACAGATAAGCAGGACCTGAGTGTCAGCTTTTCCTTATCACGACAATGTAATTAGGCCCTTGTCATTTGAAACCAATGGGAGAACAAACCTCGGTGATGGGATTGGAATGAATTAACTTTTTCTGTTGTCTCTGATGCTTGTGTGTGCTGAGTTCTCTCTTGCAGACATCTTGGTCAATTCCTTAGTGAATGGGCCAGGGTGTCACTTGTTTTTACCCTTCTACGTTCAAAAAAAATTTTTAGAGTCTTTTACTCTCTAGAACAAGACTATGAAGCCCAATAGCAATGGTTAGTAATCAGGGCTGTTTTTTCTTTCTTTCAGATTTTTATATGTTTATTTTCTTAGATGGAAACCATCCTAAACTGAGTAAATAATGGGTTATACTGTTTAAATTTCTATACGAGAAAGTGAGGAATGCCAACCGCCTCCCTCCTCCCTCTTCACTTCCAGCAGACATAAAATATGCCCCAGGAACCTAAAAATGGAAGCTGCCTTTATTACAGCAGTGCCTGGAAGCAGAGAAATCATTAGACGCAGTGTCAATGTTGCCATTAGAAATCTTACCCTTCGACTGTTTAATGACAGTCCCTGAAAGTTTGCTTCTGGCAAAAACCTGACCCCCAAAGTCTCAGCTGGGAAACAGATTGTAAAAATGAATTTTCAAACAACCCGTCCAGCTGTGCTTTTTGGTTATCTTTATAAACTGAAAAGTGGCTTCTATGACAGGATTCAATTCCACCGGAGATTATGCTATAAATAATACTGCTGAATTATTTCCAATATTCAATTTAAAATAATGACTCAGTAACCTAACGACTTTTAAAAACTTGGCCAAGAAAAATTCTACTTGATCAGAATTTAGGTATGCATATGTACCAGGTACCTCATAGAGAGGGTACCATGGGTCCTGTATTTATGCAAAAGCCACATTCTGTGTGTGTGTGTGCAATGTCCTTCCACTACAAAATGATAAAATCTTTTTACCTGAGCAATAAAGAAAACTGAGATACCAATTAATAGGGTGACTTCTTCCAATCCTTCAGGAAACTAGCAGAAGAGTTAGAAATCTGAGACCCCTCAGTGGCTGATTTTGTAATCAGGGCAGACACTTGTACATACGTTCTCTTCCTTCTCTGCTGTCCCAGCTTGTGGCTTGTGAGGACTCCTTAAATTCCATTTCTATCTACACACCCTCATTGTCTAGAAAGACTTCTCACTAGCATTTGACATTCTGCCTAGTCTTCCTACATAAAACTTTTCTCAGACTGCGCTTGTATATTTCCAATAGCAGAGTATCAGACCTCTGGGTAATAGAAATGCCAACCTTCATTTGCATGTCTAAAAGCTACTTGTTTCCATAAAACTAAGTTCTTCTATGTGATGACTGAACGTTTGCAGGTGCAATTTCCAAGAGACTGAGATGAGGCGGCTGCAAACGTGGCCCTTGAAGCAAAAGATGATCAAAATAAATCAAATGATCATCATCAAATTAATAACAACTGAAAGTGAAAGCAGAAAATTGTGGTAATGAGCGAGCTCCACCCCCACTGAAGTGTTCATAATGAATCTTACAAGGAGATGAATTCAAAAAGAATAATGGGCACTGTGAAAACTGTCTTTGTGAGCTTGATTTCTTTTGTTTGTATATCAGCATGCACCTGGCATAAGATAGTCCAAGCATCTAAGCCTAGAGGCTGCGCTGTCCTTGAGGCTCTTTCCCCTTCTGAACTGTCACCAAGTTGCACAGCTTTTGTTGAAATACCCTCATGGATTATTCCTTCCCTTGTACTTTTTAGATTTCCCTATTTGCAAGCAGTGAAAACTCATTCTGGCAACTGTGATCAGAGGGAATTTATTGGAGGGGAGAAGCATAAAGGCAGCTCCAGGGATCTGTGGCAGGAATAGAGGTTCCCAACAAGGTTTTGCAGCTGGAAAGTCCAGGTGCCAACAGTTACACATCCTTCTAACTTCCTCCTAAAGGTCTGCACCCCCAGGAAGGAGTGTCTGCGTGACCTTGCTTCAGATGCCCCTTTTCTCTTTGACAGGTGAGAATGGGGTACCTTGGTTAACAAGATGGTATCTGATGGAGAAAGGGTAGTTCCCTCAGTAACATCAGGATGCTACTACCAGTGAAAGTGAGGATGGGTGCTGGGTAGCCAAAGCCAACATATGCCCACCATATTCTTGTAGACTAGGCTCTTGTTTCCCTGGGTCTACATGCCTCCATTTTCAGTTAAGAGTTAGAGAAATGAAATTGCAGCTTAATGTAATTTATGATACGCCCTTTAGTTGATGTATGAAACTGCTCTGAAATACCTTGACCAGTGGTCATAAAGAATCCATAAGAATGTTATTAGGGACTTCCCTGGTTGTAGAGTGGATAAGAATCGGCCTGCCCACGTAGTGGACACGAGTTTGATCCCTGGTCTGGGAAGATTCCAGATGTTGTGAAGCAACTAAGCCCATGTGCTATAACTACTGAGCCCGTGCTCTAGACCTCATGGACCACAACTACTGAAGCTCGTGCACCCAGAGAAACGAGAAACCTGTGCACTGCAACAGAGAGAAGCCCTTGCTCCCCACAACTAGAGAAAGCTGTGTGCAGCAATGCACCCAGTGCAGCCACAAATAAATAATATAGAAAAAGAAAAGACTATTATCAGGGATAAGGCCGTCCCTAACTTAGACACAGCCTGTTATTCATATTTTAGAAATTTTTCCTTTCGTTGGCCTAAAATCATTCATTCCATTGCTCAAAAGATATTGACTGCCTAGAATGCTTCAGCCACACTGCTGGTGCTGATATAGCTCTCATGAACCTGATAGTCTAACATAACTTTGGCCCATCAATCCTAATTCTGCACATCAGCTCTGGTTCTATATTTCAGAACTGCAGATAGTAAATCAAATAGCAGAGTGAGGTCTAGATGCACACGAACAAACGATAGCCGTGCAGAAACTATCACAGAAGAAGTTTCCATTCATCATAGTATGCCAAAATATACAATAGCTTAAAAAGTACTTAACAAGGAATTTGTAGGTCTAATGCGAAGACAACTATAAAAATTTACTAAGGGCCATAAAAGATGACTTGAATAAATGGAGAGACATAACGTATTCCTCTGTGGGAAGACTCAACATTGTAAAAACATCACTCCTCCTCAAATTAAACTAAAAATTTAATACAACCCTAACCATAGTCCTAAAGTTATTTTCTGCTTGAAACATAATGTTATTTTCAAGTGATTCTGGAATATAAACATGTGAGTATAGCAAAGAAGCTCTTAAAAATGGGGGAGGGGAATGAGAAATGGGTCTATTAGCCATTAAAATGAACCATGGAGCTGAAATGATGAAAGCAGTGAAGACTAAAAGCTGAGTGGAATAACAGAAAGCCAGAACATATATACACATATATGTACCTGCATACACGGACATTATGTTAAAAACTCATAGGTTAAGGTTGATAGGTATTAGGATGAGTGAATAACAATCTAGGAAGAAAATCAAATCCTTGCTATATCTCACATCTCATATTCCTCACATCAAAACAAATTCCAGCTTGGATTCTAATGGGAAAAAAACCAAAACACATATTAAAATAAAGTAAAAATTATTATTATTAATAATATTGGGCTTTTTAAGCAGAAATTATATCTCTAGTGGCTCAGTGGTACAGAATTTGCCTGCCAATGAGGGAGATGCAGGTTGAATCCCTGGATCAGGAAGATCCCCTGGAGAAGTAAATGGCAACCCACTCCAGCATTCTTGCCTGGAGAATTTCATGGACAGAGGAGCCTGGAGGGCTACAGTCCATGGGGTTGCAAAAGAGTCAGACACAGCTTAGCGACTAAACAGCAACAAAGAGCAGAAATTAATAAAACTTGGAACTTACTAAGGAAAGAAAAAATTAACCATATGAACCTTCAAAATGTCTAAACCAAACTTTTCCCTTATGTAAACAAACAACATACAATATATTTAAAAGACAAAACCATGAATGGAGAGCATTTGTAGTCTACAAGATAGTCAACAGTTAATATTTTTGAATCAATAAAGAGCATTTTAAAATTTAATGTGACAAAGATAAACACTTCAGTAGAAAAAAAAAGGACAAAGGGCATAAACAGGTAGTCCACCAAGGGAGGAATATAAATTGCCAATGATGACATATAATTAAAATCCTTTCCTCGGTAGAAATATATAAATTTAAATCAGAATGAAACGGAGGTTGATTATCAAATTAGCAGGAGGGAATATGAGTTCAGGGGGTGAAGGTGTGAGTGAATGAGCTCTCTCTTACATTGCTGGCGGAAGTATAAAGGAATGCAAATTTCCTGAAGGATAACTTGGATGTATTTTTCCAAGACATTAAAATTTTAGCATTTTCATTAACCCAGGATTTTTATTTTTAGGTAGTTATATAAATAGAAGTTTATATATCAAGCTGAAAGGATGATCACAGCAATCATATTAATAATGTTGAAAACTATAAATGATCAAGAGGTTAATATAATAAATTATAGCAAGTTAATATATTATAGTGGGGCTTCCATGGTGGGTCAGAAGGTAAAAAATCTGCCTGCAATGCAGGAGATCCAGGTTTAAGTTTGGGAAGATCCCCTGGAAAAAAGAATGGCTACCCACTCCAGTATTTTTGTCTGGAGAATTCCATGAACTGAGGAAACTGATGGGTACAGTGCATGGGGTCCTAAAGAGTCAGACACAACTGAGTGACTAACACTTTCAGTATGATACTAGGCAGCCATAAAAAATAATATAGAAGAATATTTAATATCATGAAAATATTCACTATAAAATTGCCAAGTGAAAAAAATCATTATTTAAAAATAAAAATACAGTTACATACACATATTGTGTGTATGCTCAGCTGTGTCCAAGTCTTTGTGACTCCAGGGACTGTAGCCCACCAGGATCCTCTGTCCATGGGATTTCCCAGGCAAGAATACTGGAGTGGGTTGCTATTTCCTTCACCAGGGGCTCTTCCTGACCCAGGGATGGAACCCATGTCTCCTGCATTGGCAGGTGGATTCTTTATCACTGACCCACCAGGGAAGCCCTTGCATATATTTAATTATGTATATATGCTAATATTTGCATATAATTAGATGAATTCAGACAGATACTAACAATAGTTATTAATAGGCAGTGAGAATACAGGTAACTCTAATTTTATTTCCTTCAGTAAATCTATATTTTCCAAATTTTCTACAAGGGAAATGCCTTATCTTGGTAGTAAGAAAAAAAATTTTTTAAATATTATTCTGTTTAAAGCAACAAAAATCCTTTTTTTCCCCCAAATAAAATCTTAGATGAAAACTCAATCTGTGGAACCAATAAAAGGGGTGATGTGGGGGTGCTCACTTGGTAGGCATCTTCTAGCCCCCACCTAGCAATGTCAGGGCTGGGGGAATTCTGCTGAGAAACTATTGTGTGTAAGCACCGTTTCAAGGACATACATGAGGTATTCTTAGGGAACCCATACACAGCCCCAGGATGGTTGGTTACTACTGCAGAAACTCATACACTCTTTATATCTTATTCCATTTCATTCACTATATTCATCATCATATGTTTATTCATTAAGCACTTTTTGAAAAATTTTCTATATTTTTAGCTTTGTATTATATTAGTTTACTTGTGGATTAGAACTGAAAGGGTTTTCTTATTACATGAAATATCCCCAGGGAATTGTAATTTAATACCACACTGTCAGATTTTATTGAAGGTTGATATGAGAAATGACTACATAAAGAACGGATCTCCATCTTTCCTAAAACAATACATTGTCTGTTATGGTGCTCAAAGGCCCTTATATAAAGACGTGTGTGATAAATTCACCTAAAATTTTAGAAAAAAAAAAAGCATACTCATTTTTATAAATAATTGTGACTTCCTTTTATAATACTGTGTTATTCCTGTACCACTCATGTTTCTCTTTTGGCTTTGGCTGCCAGAAAGCTCAGAGCCATATTTATTGCCAAACCACAGCAGTGAACAGCTGTCTCATTTTGCAGAACGACTCTATCCCAAAACACTTGAGTGTCTAGCCTCAACTAAATGGTCCCATGATATGCATGGCTCATGTTATGAGTTGCCTCTAAGCCAATTTAGAAAGAGGCAGGGATCAAATAATAAACAAACGCATAAGTAATATGGACTAAGCAGGCTTGGTCTTTAGCAGTACAAAATGCTCACACTTAAAAAGTTTGATTTGTATCAAACACCTGTCCAACTTGTTGCTTAACCTGAAGTCCTGTCCTGGTTAAGTGCTCCCCTGGGTACAGCTGTGGGCATTTGGGTCTTTCTGCTACTAAAGCCCATGCATGCATCCACTCAACTCATGACACTGGCTCTTCAGACGAGGTCTGCATGGTATCCAATAAGGATATCAGGTCCAAAGTGTAGCAACAGAGCAAGGCGCAGATAAACCAATAATTTATACATGGACCATAATCTTAAAATGAGTTAAGAAAACATGATCTTGCTGAATTGGATCACGAAATAGTAAGACAATTGTCACACACAAAACGATCTTAGGCATTGGGATATGCGTGTATATGTTTGTGTGTTCTATTACAATGTTAAACTGTAGACTAAAAAATACCAGGTGAGTTAAGATACTTAACCTTTTCAGAAGGTCAAATATGTATTCTTATTGTTAACATTGCTTACATTATTTTACACCATGTTAAGTGCTGAAAAGGGCATAGAATGCGGAGGAAAGGGAACAACTTTTCGAATGACCTATGTAAACTTTTCACTCCATTATTTCATTTAAGAAACACTAAGTATCCATTTTCTTTGCAAT
Organism: Capricornis sumatraensis; assembly: GCF_032405125.1. Lineage (NCBI taxonomy): Eukaryota > Metazoa > Chordata > Mammalia > Artiodactyla > Bovidae > Capricornis > Capricornis sumatraensis. The sequence continues at coordinate 231,413,587 of NC_091069.1, read as the reverse complement.
GCATAAGCTCTTTAGCAACCTTTCTAATAACAAGGCAAAGAAAGCTCCAATACAATGGATGTTGTGTCAGAATGGTTTGGAATGATACATGGTCTGGTTGGGTGGACTCTGGTAATGTAGTCTTGATTATAGTGTCATAAAGGCTGGCAGGTGGCTGTTTGTATCAGCAACAAATACTCTCAAAGCCTGTGGAAACAGCCTGGTTCCCTGTGGCTATGAGGTAAGGTGGGTCAGACGCCTGGAGCAACAGATTATCATTACAAAAAAAGATCTGCCATGGTTTTCACAGGAAAGCCCAAACCAGCCTAGAAGCAAGGGGACTAGGCAGGCCCCTGGGACCCCAAATATCTTCCTCCTCTTGAAGGCCTGCCTCATATTCCAAAGATATAATTTCATTCAAGGTAGCAGTGCTTGGTGCCCATGAGCCCAGGCTCTGGAATTAGATCTAGTCTGAAATCCCAGCGCCTCCACTGGCTCTTGGCCAAGGAAACCGGTCCCTAATGTTGGGTCTTTCTGTAAATTAATGTGAACATCCATGAAAGGCAGTTAGCCAGCACCTGGCTCATTGTAAGCTTTCTCTATATCAACTTTTATTATTATTTACCCTTAAAGTACCACCTATTAAAATGCGAGTACCCCTGGAGGCATACCTTATTCCCAGTTAGCGCTTTCGGGGGTGGGGTCTCACCACCTGATCAATTTAGATGTAGTGAACAGCGAGGGATCCAGGACTCAAACCCGGGAGAAGGAGGGGACTAGGCCAAAGCAAAGAAATAGCTCTGACATTTTGCTCAGAGCCACGGTGATTCTTCTACATGGAAAAGCACCCAATCGTTGCAGCTACCCAAGCGTAAACCCTCGCTATTGCAGAAAGGCCATCTAATTGCAGAATTCAGATACGAGATGCAAGCTGCGGGCCCCCGCCCGCGGGCCTCCCCACTCGCCCGGGGGACCTTAGGGACTGCCTCTTTCTCCATGGACCGTTCCATCTCAGAGGACTCTACATATAGACCTTCTACGATAAGAGACACTGAAGCGAAACCACCGCGTCAGCTCCTGATTTTCTTTGCCCCGAACGTAGGCAGAGATTTTTAAATACCGTTGGGTGTGGCAAGGTGTACACCCAGAGAGACCGCCTACGTGGGCGTCGCTGTTAACAGCCGATGGAAAGCCAGCACTCATTCCCACAAAGCAGCCGTGCGTCCCTTCACACTCTGAGCGGAGACTGCAACGTGTAAAACCAACCATCCGTACATCTGTCATTCGTAGATTTCAACGTCCCCTTCCTGACCAGCAAGGAGAGAAGAGGAATCGGCACTTTGGAGACTTCCGATTGAGCGGTCATAAAACGGATGCATTTTTTTTTTTTCCCTCCCAGGAGAGGCTGATTCTGACACAATCCATTTCACCTCCTGCAGGGTCAGGGAGGGGAGCTTGGTGAGGGGAGGGAAACACAGGTATTCACACATCCGGTGGGCTGCCCAGGACGAAGCACTGACCTGTTAGGCCAGCGGCCTCTGCAGACAGAAAGGCGCTCCAAGACAGGAGGAAAAACAGGCCCGTTTCCAGCATGGGGAACTCGCACAGTTTGGTAAATTTGGTCAAGTGACAAAGAGGCGTTAAGGGAAACAACTGCTTTTATGAATGAATCTCCCTCTTGGCTGAGAAAAACTCTGGTGGTGATAGTTTTAGAGGAGAGCACCAATTCTCAGACCTGACTGTTTCTCTCGCTGTGACTCCCTTTGAAAGCCTGCATGAGTCATGCTTCTTTGGGGGCTGAACACGGCTGTAAAAACGCAAAGTGGTCTTGAGATTAAAAAAGATGTCTTATTAAGAGGATGAAGTCAGCTAAGTGGAGACACAAAACCCCTTAAATTTGGCCTCAACCCTTTGGGTGTGCCCTTCAGGAGACTGGCAGATCTGGGAAAATAAAGTCAAGGAGCATGTCTCGTGGAGATAACTGCCAGCCGGTCCACACTCCCAGGAGTGGCCTCCCAGGCCACTGCTCCCCAGGAATGCTGGTCTATGGACAGATCACCTGAAGAGCCTTTTCTCTTAGGGATGGAAACTGGATCAGGAGGAGCATTTTTGTTTAGTGATGGGGAAGCTGCCCAGGCTCTCTTTGCATAAGTAGGATAGAGGAAAATGTATATTATCTCTAAGTCAAGCAAGATGCCCTTTGGCAGGCAATTGTTCATTTTGGCCAAGATGACACTTGGCCAATCATCTATAAATTGCAAATAGAACAAAGGCACAGTGATTTGAGCCTTGCAGAGAATGGGCTATGGGGAGATGATTAGGAGTATGTGATCGATGGTAAAGGGCTACAACTGCAGTTGTATCCACCATTAGGCAGAAAATGCCCTGACAGACAAGAAAATGTGACATTGCGATTTTGTTTCTGGAAAAAGAATCTAAGGGAGATTCCACCTTAAAAGATGTTTAGCAGCCAGCTGCTGCTGCTATGTCAGTTCAGTCGCGTCCGACTCTGTGCGACCCCATAGACGGCAGCCCACTAGGCTCCTCTGTCCCTGGGACTCTCCAGGCAAGAATACTGGAGTGGGTTGCCATTTCCTTCTCCAATGCATGAAAGTGAAAAGTGAAAATGAAGTCGCTCAGTCGTGTAGGACTCTTAGCGACCCCATGGACTGCAGCCTATCAGGCTCCTCCATCCATGGGCTTTTCCAGGCAAGAGTACTGGAGTGGGTTGCCAGCAAAAAGCATGACCTCTGGAGTGCAACATCTGGGTTTGAGTCCCGGCTTTGCCAGTCACTGGCTGTGTGATTTCTGAGCAGTATGATAACCTCTCGGAGCCTTATTTGTATCCAAGGTGAACTGGAATAAGAATAATACCTATCCCCACAGTGTGAAGAGTAACATGAGATGACAATATTAAAAATGTTTTGTAAAGTCTTAGAAAGCACACAATACCAGGATTATATCATGGTTGGGAGCGTGACCTCTAGAAGGCAACTCTAGCTGGGCTCATATTCATTGTATCGGCTTAGATGTGTACCTTGGCCACACTGTGCTTTGGTTCCCATAACTGAAAATGGGCACAAATAGTACAACCTACCTTCTAGGTATATAGAAGAGTGCCTGGCATGTGACAAGGGATGTGTAAGTTTTTAAATTAGTGTAATTTAAGTGAATTTGTTTTGTGAAACCTCTTTTCTGGAAAGAGATTCAGTAAGGATGTGGAAGCAATTCGTTATCAGGAGGAGCACCCCTTTCCCCAGATCTGATCCAATGTCAGGGTAGACTTCCAGTCTCCAGGAATTTTTTCCTTCTGTTATCAAAATCTGCTCACTTATGTGTTCATACATTTCCTGCACATCAGGCAGAGAAAAGTTCGAATCTCAGCTCTTCTGCTTCATGCCATCCCTGGGGATGAAAGCCTGGGTCTAAGTCCTGGCCCTAAAATGTCCTAGCTATATGGCCTTGGACAAGTTGTCTAAAATTATGCATCAGTTTCTTCAGCTGAAAATTGAGAGAATAATAGTATCTCCTTGCCAGGATTCTTACAAAAACTCTCTGAGATAATCTATGCAAAATATAAAAGATAATGGGTGGCACTTGGTAAGATTCTCAAGATATATAAGATGATATTAATATCATGCCCATTATGACTGACATGTGACTCAGAGTGAGCTATGAATACTTAATTTCCTTATGTATAAAACAGGAATAATAATAATCTGTCTTATAGGGTAAATTCAAATGAGGAGATATATATAAAGACACATGCTAGACATTCACAAAATGTTGTGATCATTACTATTGTTCAGTCGCTAAGTTTTGTCTCACTCCCTGCAACCCCACGGACTTCAGCATGCCAAGCTTCCCTGTCCTTTACTATCTCCCGAAGTTTGCTCAGACTCACGTCCGTTGAGTTGGTGATGCTACCTAACTATCTCACTATTATTCAGTTCAGTTCAGTAGCCCAGTCATGTCCGACCCTTTGCGACCCCATGGACTGCAGCACATCAGGCTTCCCTGTCCATCACCAACTCCCAGAGCTTGCTCAAACTCAAGTGCATCAAGTCAGTGATGCCATCTAACCATCTTATCCTTTCATCCCCTTCTCCTGCCTTCAGTCTTTCCCAGCATCAGGGTCTTTTCCATTGAGTCAGTTCTTTGCATCAGGTGGCCAAAGTACTGGAGCTTAAACTTCAGCATCAGTTCTTCCAATGAATATTCAGGACTGATTTCCTTTAGGATTGACTGGTTTGATCTCCTTGCAGTCCAAGGGACTCTCAAGAGTCTTCTCCAACACCACAGTTCAAAAGCATCAGTTCTTTGACACTCAGCCTACTTTATGGTCCAGCTCTCAAATCCATCATGACTACTGGAAAAACCATAACTTTGACTAGATGGATCTGCGTTGGCAAAGCAATGTCTCCTTTTTTGCTGTTTAGGTTGGTCATAGCTTTTCTTCCAAGGAGCAAGCATCTTTTAATTTCATGGCTGCAGTCACCATCTGCAGTGATTTTGGAGCCCCCAAAATAAAGTCTGTCACTGTTTCCAGTTTTCCCATCTATTTGCCATGATGGGACTGGATGCCATGATCTTTGTTTTCTGAATGCTGAGTTTTAAGCCAGCTTTTTGACTCTCCTCTTTCCCTTTCATCAAGAGGCTCTTTCGTGCCTCATTATCATTACTGTCATCATTAGTATTTCTCTACTCCAAACAACATGTGACCTCCATTGTAATTCCCCTTAATGATTATGAGGGGAAAAAAAGAGGAGTAGTGATCAAGAGTGTGGTCTGGGCATGGTCTGTCTCTTGGTTTCATTCCCTGGGTTTGACCTTGGCTCTGCTTCCTAGTTGCATGACCTTGGGCTTATGCTGTCTAAGCTTTTTTTTTTTTTTCCTCCAGGAAAAATAGCATCTGTGTGATATGACCATTGTGAAGATTAAATGAGGTATTACATGTAAAACAAGTAGGAGGGGGCCTGACGTATCACCAGTACTGGGTAGATTGTTAATCATTGCTTTTTTTTGTTGGAAATCAACCCTACCTATTCTGACTTATTTTTAATGGAGTTGACATTCTCCAGGGTTTCCAGGACAAAACTTTGGGGTCGTCTTTTGATGTTCTCCTCTTGTTTATCTCATAGAACCAACCAATCACTGAGTCCTAGAGGGTCTTCTACGTTGACCTCCTTTCTGACTTTCTCCTACAGGTCATTATTCACAGTTTTCTTTGATTTCACTCTTCCTCTTCTCATTCATTCTTCATACCAGTTCCTTATTTATGTTTTAAACACAAGCCCTTCAGTGTGTCAGGATCCTTGGAGAAAACTTCAGTCGCATACTGTGGACTATAGAGAGTGGCCCTCCAAGGTACTCCACAAGCTGACTCCTCTGCACTTGTGTCTGCTCATTTTGCACTGCACACCAGCCTGAGCTCTAAGGCCCTCTCTGAGACAACTGCTATAGGTCATGTCAGTGCCCCCCACGGCCCCCCACTCCTGACCTTTGTGAATGCTGATCTTCTCGTGAATCACCTATGTGGTCTTTGCCTGCATCTTACCTATCTTTCAGGTCAAGCCTAAGTCCCACCCTGCATGTAAATACTGCTTTTCGGGTTATTTTCCAGAATCATCAGATTGGCCAAGAGTCTGTTGGACTTTTCCAGATACAGTGGCGTCATCCTTATATTTTTATAACCTTAATAAGGTGGCTGCAGCTTTAGCACTCACTTTCTATCCAACTCTTTCTGTAGAGCTTGTCTTTCCAAGCCTGTCATTAGTTGGAGGCAGGGTCCATGTTTTATTCATATTCTGACTTACCTGAGAAAGCTTTAGCAGAACCTGGGCTTTTAGCAGTTGCTCAGTGAACTGTTGGGTCAGTCCTCATGGAAAAAGAGTCCAACATTTTGCTTTCTTTGCCTTGATCCCTGACCCCTCTTCCACCATTCTCCTTTAGTCCTTCCCTTTTCCCCAAGATCTCTAATCCTTTGCCCTGCCTCCTCTCTCTGGACTCTGTTAAGCCCACATACTTGACATTAGCCTTCTGGCTCCTCCTAGAATCTGACATTTTTGTCCCATGTAACTGCTGTGAGTGAGGAGACCACCAGACAAGCTTCTTTCCCTGACTCAAGTTCTCTAGGAACTCTACCCATCCTCCCGCCTCTCTATTGAAAAAGAGGGAGTAGGATGACATCATTGCCTGGATATGGCAAGCATCATTTCTAAGTTGCTTGCTGTTCTTCTTCCATAAAATAGCTATGGATGCTCGTTTAAACCCACAGTGATTCTTGACTCAGCCAACCCTCTGAACTAGTGATTGATACGAGTTTAAAAAGGATGCAGAGAATACTTAGTAAGTCACTCTTGAGTCAATCCTATTTTATTCTTGACATTGGATATTCACTTCTTCCTCTTGATCTTAATGTAGCCAAGCCTGATATCCCCCTGGCCACCTGTATTCTTAGGTGGGAATTTTTAAAGACTGTTGATATCCTGGGATCAGACAGTATGAGCAGTGCTAGAATTGGCAGGAAAAGAGCCTGGGCCACTCTTCCACTGGTATCAGCCTATGCTTCAGAATCAAGATGGCCCCAGTGGTGCTGTACTACGCTTGGATAAGACTGTCTAGCCATTTCCTGGTCTGGAGTTTGTTAGTCCTCAGAAACATCCCAAGGATATTGCCTGCTCTTAACAGTCCCCAGCTTCCCACACACAGACAAAGGATATCAGTGCCGTGACAACAGCATATGCAGACCCCATGGCAAATGAGCCGGCGAAGATCCCCAGGAAATTCCCCACGGACTGGAAAAATGCTGCGGCATCAAATGTGTTTGGATTCTCCTTGGGACTGTAAATGGATATAGAACTGAAAAGAGAAGAGGGTGAAGGTTAGTCAGGGACTCCCATCTCAAGGCCCAAACACCAGAAGTCAGAATTTAGCACCCAATTTTGGGAAAGACACCTTCTCCTTTGAGGTTAGGTGCTGGTTGGAAGCATTCAGTGGCAACAGATGAGGACAAGGAGAGACGGAGAAGGCAGAAAGCTTTCCCCTTCCGTACAGCCCAGTCCCCTGGTATCCATATATTGTTGCCAGTCAGTAAACATTTTTATATTGGAAGGGTCGTAAAGAATATTGTTTCTGAGCAAACTAGGCATTAAAACATGGTAGGTATAGATAGAATCTGCTGAGGAGATAGATAACTGTGAATTATTTAGTGGCCATATGTCTTCGGTGCTGTTATATATTCACAAATGTTCCTGATAAAAAGTGCACTTTTATGGCCTGTGTACAAATGGGCAATACAAATCACAGCATGCACAAAATATTCTGCCGTGATCTTGTCATAAACCACAAAGCATTGCTCCTCTCCAGTGTAACCCTTCAGAAACAGAGCCCAGACGACATTCAGAGCATCACAGGATTAACCTCTGGGGAGAGACAAAACCCTCATTTTCCCACCGAAACAAATGGCAGCAGCTGCCTGAGGTCATCTTTTATGCCCCGATTCTGGGGGCTGACAACAGATTTATATCCACAGAGAAGAATCAATCCACCAATAGGTGGTTTGTTCACTGAAATATTTTTGAAGACGTCATGTTTGCTGTTTTTTTTCAGCCAGGGCCTCACATCCTACAGTGCTGATGTAAAGGACAAGGTGTGACCTACTTTAGGAAACATGAGCTCCATCCTGTAGCATTAACACGACAGATGTGCTAGAACCAGCAGTGTTGGGGAGACTAGTAAAGTCCCTTTTCAGGTTTTTTTATTTTTATTTTAATACAAGTTCTTTAAAACTAATCAGACAAAAGCAAGAGTTTCTCAGCAGCTTCTGGAAGGAACTTTGTAGCCCTGTAGAGAGCAAAGAGGATACCAGACACACTGGCTTGAGATTAGACAGGTATTTACAGAGATGTAACTGAATCTTTTATGGCTTGGACAATTAAAGTATCTTAACTCTCTGACCTGACTTTTTGTGTCTGGAGACTAAGAGAGTTAAGAGAGAGCAGGGAGAGTGGATTCCAGTTCTCCTCCAGGAAAATGTGTGGCATAAAAAAGGTAGTTTTAAATGTTTCTAGTTTTTCCCTGGATGTCTTTAAACCCCCAAAGTAGGCCAAACACTTCTGCTTTGATCACGTAATTGGATAAGGAAGATAAATGTGGATCTCAAATGCAGCCCTGAAATGTATGCGAGAAAGGGATTGCCTTTGAAGTGTTTTTCTTTTTGTAAAGTGTTGTGCTTTGCAGGAAAAAGGAAACACAAACCCACATTTGGGTCCTTTGTGGCTGACAGTCCTGGGAAAGGGTGTAAAACCCATGGGCATTCTGAAATTCAGTGTCCACAGCTGTGTGTGTGTGAGTTGATATGAACATATTTCTTCATTTCAATGAAGAAATGATAGTGACGAGAAAACATTTCAGTTGTAGTCTGCCTTTGAAACACAGGTTTTTGCACAGTCACACTCTTTTGTAAATAATTCTATTAATTCCTAAGGTTGCTCCCAGCAAATCTGATCCTTAGAACAAGCATCTCTCCACCCCCATCTTCACCTTCACACTCCCCAGAAGTGTTTTCTCTGTCCTGATGCTTCCCCAGCTTGAAGTAGCACCATCACATTTTTTGGCCATATTCTGTATGATTATTTATGTAATGTTTGTTTTTAAACCAACTCATTTTTATTCAAATGCAAAACTGAAGTGTTAGTTGCTCAGTCATGTCTGACTTTTGCAACCCCATGGATTACAGCCTGCCATGCTGGTCTGTCCATGGGATTTCCCAGGCAAGAATACTGGAGTGGGTTGCCATTCCCAGTGCCATTCCCACTGGAGTGGTAGCAAAGAAGGAGTCAGAGAATTGAGGGTGTGTAAAGGTAGAATCCCAGGTGGCTCAGATGGCAAAGAATCTGCCCATCAATACAGGAGATGCAGGTTCGATCCCTGGGTCTGGAAGATCTCCTGGAGGAGGAAATGGCAGCCCACTCCAGTATTCTTGCCTGGGAAATCACATGGACAGAGGAGCCTGATGGGCTACACAGTACATGGAGTTGCAAAAGAAGCAAAAAGAGACTAAACAACAAGAAAGGTAGAAGCACAGAGTTATGGCAGGAGACTGGGAGCACGTGTATGCGCCCTGGTGGAGGGTAAAGGCAGGTAGATGGCATCACTCAAAGCTTTAAACGCCACGTTGAGAATATACAAAAAGCCCTCACATTTACATAATGCTTAGTCCTCTGATGCCTGCCTCATAACTGTGCTTGATCTGATAACAGCTCTGCCAGGTAATTAGGGGGCGTATGTTTATCTTTCCTCCCCTTGCCTTTTAAAAAAATAAAATATAGAAACTAAGAGTCAGAGAAATAAAGATCTATAGTCACTAAGTTCCAAATGTAGATTTCTTCTTTCTACCTTGCGAAAGTGATTTGTTAGGAGGAAAACCTAAACCCGCGTCAGCATAGCTGAGCGTGGCTGTGATATAAGAGCAATTGGAGTTCAGGTATCAGAGCCTTACATGTCATGCCTGGATGGGACTCGGGCAGCGCCCTCACAAATACAGGCAGAGTGTAGAACATGCTGTGTGTTGTGTGGGGCAACAGCACCCTCTCTCCCATTCTACGAGCAAGCAAGAGATGGGGCTTCTCCTGGCAACCTGCTTTTGTGTCTGGCTTCTGCTCCAGCACTTAAGCTTTGTGGGGTCTGGCCTGGGTCTTGTTCTTTGTACGCCTAGGACGCAGGCCCATGGCATACTATATAAAGTCTGAGGAAATGAGGGCGGGCTGACTGGAAGTCAGAGGGGAAAAAGGAAGAAATGCAGGAAGAGAGGAGTCTTGCCAAAATGAGTCGTCTTTAAAATAAATCATCATCTACAGATTTTTATTAGGCATTGAATTGACAATATGTAGATATAATGAAAATAGTGAAGGACAGGGGAGCCTGGCATGCTGCAGTCCATGGGGTTGCAAAGAGTCGGACATGACTGAGCGACTGAACAGCAACAATATGTTGTCCTGTTGTGGTTACTTTTAAGATCATCAATTCAAGCCTGAAGGGGACACTTGAGATTCTTGAGCTTCAAAGATCTGATCCTTCTTGGCTGTATGGCCTTGGGTGAGTTACTTCATCACTCAGGTTCTGTTTCAAAGTCTATGAAATGGACATAGTAGTACTTATGCTCCAGAAGTGTGCGAGGATATGAGGTATATTTAAACACACATATATATATAAGGACTTCCCTAGGGTACCCAGTGGGTAGGACTCTGCACTTCCACTGCAGAGGGCACAGGTTCAATCTCTGGTCAGGGAACTAAGATCCCACATGCTACAAGACCAAGAATAAATAAATAAATAAATAAATGAGATGAAAAAAACCCCAAACTCCTATATATTTATCTTATGGGTTGTAGGGCCATTCACTGAGTGCTGATAATGTGCACAAAAAATAAGACTCTCAAAGAATGTTGCCCATCATCATCGTGCTAAGACCTTCTGCAGGCTCACAGTGACAGACAGCAGAGTGCGGAGGCTGAAACAGGCCTCGGTTCCAGGTATGGGCTGATGGGGTGTGGCTCCCCTCCACGCACACAGTGCTGCAGAGGACTAGTCACTTCTGCATGGGAATGGAAGGGTCTCGAGGGCGGAAATGGCCATAGAAGTGATGCTAGTTGGTTTTGTGTGGAGCTCTTGGCTCCATGGATGAAGGAGGAGAGGAGCATCCTCAGCAGCCTGGACAACGATGTGCTCCAGGACAAGGACAGGCCAGTACACCGAGCTTGAGTCACATCTCCCCAGGTTTCACCGAGGACAATCTTCAGGCAAAACTCTTTGGCTTCTGGTGAGAGATGAGGCCAAGAAAGAAGGGGCCTTATAGCCCAGGGATGTTGAATTTCTTCTGACTGCCCGGATTTTAGGAAATTATTCCTCCAGATTCGACGCCCTGGCAAAGGAGGCATCTTTCTGGGCTCCAGTTTTCAGCTGCAACACAAAGCCTCTAGATTATGGAGCAGCAGCTACAGAGGGTGCTTTCAGAAACAACCAAGGGTTTGGGTAGTGTGTGTAGTTTTCCAACCTCAGTCTGACAAAGGAAGGACGATCACGTTCCAGCCAGCCCCACTGCTGGTTTCAGCACTTTAAACTTAAAAAGTAAATCCCTCCTCCCATGCACCAAGGGAGCCAGCTGAACCATTAGTGGATGCAAATACCAGACTGGGAAGAGGTGGGGAAGAAGAACTGGACTTTGTGGTGCTTGCTGTATGGGACGCCACTCTGAAGATGCACTGTTTATAGCATAATCTGGTGAAGGTAGATCTGTGATATGCAGGTTTCTGGAAAAGAATATTTGAGTTGGATACAACCAATATCCTTGAAAATAACATGACCAGAACTACACAGTGGTGTTTAAATATTCATCTTATAAATTGGAAGTAAGGCCAGGTTATTGATTCATTCTGTTCAGGAACAGATTATTCAGCAAAAACTAGTTTGATGATCGTGGATTGCATCCAGTCTCAGAAATAAATGTGCGTATCTTTTATTCAAAATTTTTGAAATGGATGAAATAGCCTACATTCCTTTGAAGAGAGCAACATGAATAAGGATCACAGTGCTCACTGTATCATTTAAGGTTCACAGACATGACTGAAACTCCAGTGTTCTCAACAACCCATCTTTTCATCTTTCCGACGTTCATACAGGGAACCCTCTGGCAGCTTAGGTACTGTTAAGAGCATCGTACCTGAATCTGAGAGCTGGGTGCGAATCTCGACTCTGCCACTTACTGGCTGTGTGACCTTGACCAAATTACTTAGACTATATGCCCTTCAGTTTCTTATGATGATGATTAAAAATGATAATAAAATGATAAAAAATGATAATAAAATAAATATACCTATCACGTAAGGTTGCTATGAGAATTCAATGAATTAATGTTTATAAAGCATTTGAAATGGTACCTGGCACAAAGTCAAAACTAGATAAGCATTTCTTAGGTAGGTCATCCTTCTTCAAATAACCCCTCCTCCTCCTCTTTTTACTTTGTCCTCTTCTTGCCCTGCATCCTCTTCCTCCTTTTGCTTCTTCTTGTCCTTCTTCATCGTCTGTTCTTTCCCTCTGTCTCTTTCTATTGAACGGAGAGATTGGTTTAGTTCTAAAAGAAGTATCCCAAACCACATGTCCAATCAGCACTACCTCAAGCAAATTAGAACTGAGATGCCATTAACTGTCTCACACTGACTAGTCCCTGGTCTAGCATCTCTGGGTATCAGGTATCATTTGATCTTACAAACTGTTTTGTATATAATGGAATGTGGTGCATGTTCTCAATAAATGCCAGTGATGAGGAAGAAAGAGAAAGAGGTAAGGAGGAGAAGAAAGAAGAAGAGGAAGCAGGGGAAAAAGTGTTGCAATCGAGCTGAGAGTGACGATGAGCTCATGTACGGAAAGCAGTCTGTAAATGGAACCACCATCCCTGCTGCCAATGACCCCTTCCAAAACGCGGTGCATCTCCCCACTCTGGATCCTACTGAGTCATCCCTCCTGTTTCTTACAATCTTTTCAAGACCACCCAGTCTCCATCACCACCCTCTCCTGTTACTCGTCATTGCTACTGCTAAATTATTTCCCCCATAATTACAGACACTACTCAACAACCTCAAGCTCCCAGGCAGCCATTCTTTCCTAAAGATGCTATCCCTCTGATTGGTCCTCCCAGCTCCCACAAGCCACTCACGGTCCTGAGTGCCTGATTGCAACAATCTACTTCTGTGTCTCCCAGTTCAGTCTCACTTCTCCTGTTAACATGAATCGATGCCACTTTAAAACTTTAAAAGGAAAGTTTTAAGCAAATAGATTGCATTCCTTTTAGAATTTCTATGAAAGTCATCAAGAAAAAAATGGGAAGATGATTATCATAGCCAAAGATGTACCAAATGCACTTCCGTTTTCTCTGCCAAGTCTTTAATCCCTAACAGAAAATATTTAAACCACTGGCCCAAGTTCATTACAGAGTTCTTGATTAGTTGGGACATATATAGGTTTTTTTTTTTTTTCTAATCACTACTTCCAATTGTACTATATCAAATCCTTCTTTGTGCTGGACATATAGTTCTATTAATGATGTCTTGGTCAAATTCCATTATTCAGTTCCTTTCAGTTATCTAAACTAGTGCTGTCCAGCTTAAAACCGAAATCTTCAAAGCAAGATTCTTCTCCCTGCAGAATATTCTAAAGCAGAGAGCAGGATGATTTGAAAGGGAGGAGAGACGGAGATGTCCCTTTACACCCTCTTGGGCACCAGCGCCCCCTGGTGTCAGAGACATGGAGGAAGGACAGGGAGCCAAGCTGTCCACCTTTTGCTTGGCCACCATGGACAGGGTCCCTGATCCCACTCTTGTTCCTGCTTGGTCCCTTTCTTGGAGGTCCCTGCTCTCATGGTGACACCTCCATTTTATTAAGAATCCCACCCCCCGCCACTCCATAGGGGCCACTCAATTTTCCTTCTGCCCCACCAGCTATACACATTCCCAGCCCTTTTCTACGGCTTGGATTAGGGGCCACTTGGGCAGATCAGTGGCTCTCACCTTTCTCTTGATCTGTAGTCCTCCTATTTGGGGCAGCACCGAACTCCCTCCATGGACCATGGACCACTGCTCTGGGTGGGCTCACCTTGCCCACTCCCCAGACACATCAAACCAGAGAGCCGTGCTGACACAGAGGGTTCCAGCTGATTCCTTCAGCAATCTGTAGGCCAGTCCCTGTGTTCGGCATCCCTACGCCAAGAAGCCACACCCAAGATCTCCCTTCCCTGCTCAGTTTTGAGAGGGCCTCAGGCCCTCTGCAGCTTCCTCCGCTGGGGATAAGCTGGAAGTCTTCTTCTTGCAGGCAGCCCTCATCTGTTTGGGTGATTCTAATGGGGTTCTTTCCACTTGACGTAGGGGAGAGGAAGCTCCCTCATGGGGAGGGCTAACAGCTTCCCACCTCAAACACTGCCCTCTCTCCAAGGAGGCCCCCTTTCATACAGTTATTTGAGACCAAGAAGATCGGGTAGGAATTGGAGGAGACAAGGCCAATTCTCTTGCCAGTGAAGCCTGTTGAGAGGTGTATGTTTCTTACTGCTGGGGAGCCCTGCTACTCCTTTTAGTATGGATGCATTTAGCTACTTTTGTTTTCAGTTCTGCTCCTTACACCCAATTTGGAAAACAGGCAAAAGCCCATAGGCTGACACATTTTGTGACCTTTATTCTGGGTGCTTCTAGTTTCTTTTCTCCCTAGCTATCTAGAGTTGCCTTCTTATTATGCTCTGAAGGATACATGTTAGGGAGAAATACAAGGAAGGGTGATGGAAATTTGTAAAACTGCTCTGTCTGGTTGGCCCTGAGTGTCACAGGTAAGAAACAATGTAGAAGAAAAACTAATTACTGTGCTATTGTGCGTTTAAAATTTTTATCCTCCCCCTAAAAAGAAACAAGTGGATCCTTATCTATTATTTATCTTTTAATAACTGTACCGACCTGCCCTTTCTCAAGAAGTTGCTTAATAATGAATAAGGAATTGATTTTTATGGGGCCAAGAATTGTGTGTACACATCAGAATTCATCCTGGCATCTGCTCGCCCATTATTCTGGCTTATGTTCTGCCAAAGGCTGCTGAAGCTCTGTCAAGAGAACCTGCTGTAAAACATAATGACTTCAGGAATTGGGGGCATTCCAGGCACCCTGGGAGGTTAGAAGAGCTGCCTCTTAATAATAAGAGGTTCTGGCCAGAAGTGTGCTGAGCTTGAGTTAGAACCAGGGTTTTACCTTCCCCAGGGCTAAAGACCCTGTAGGGCAAAGAGCTGTGTTTGGGGAGGCACATTAATTAACTCTTTCAGCTTCTAAGGGATTGTTTGGTTAATGACTGCTGCCTAAGAATCCAAATTCACTCCAAAGAGTGATTTTCCAAATCCTTGCTTGACAAATACCATTTTGATATCTGGCACAACAGAAAAAAAGGCAAAGAGAATTCTGTGGGACGTATGAGTTCGTATATCATGGCTGCCCTCAGAATAATACAATCTCAGACTGAATTAGCAGATTCTTCCCACCAACAAATATTTCTCGAGCACCTACTACGTGCAGACTTTGTTCTAGACGCTAAAGATACAGCAGGAAATACAGCAAAGCTTCTGACCTCATGTTCCTGACATTCAAGGGAAGAAAACAACATAATAAATAGCTCAGCAAATAGATATTTGATTTAAGGACAGAGACAGAAAAGAGAAGGAAGCAGCGTGAGCGCATGGAAGAGGCAGTGATGAGGGTGCTGGTTTAGTTAGGGTGGTCAGGAAAGCCTCTGAAAAGCACTATTGAATGGAGTCCTATATGAAAACGATGGGAGGGCTTTCTAGTCTCTGAAGCAGAGGTGGTGGCTAGAGGGAAATGGGCAGCGGAAGAGTGGTAGGAGACAGGCTGAGATGGGGCTGGGACCAGGTCTTGTGGAAGCTTCCAGGACATTGTTAGGACTTAGATTTTCCTCTAATGGTGAAAGGGCATCTAATGGAGGGTTCAGGGTAAGGGAGTATGTTTTAGAACAGTCCAGGTGAAGATTGCGTCAGTAAGAGAAGAGGAAGCTGGACGGGAGTGGGCATGACCTCGTTGTACTCTCCCACGGCTGCAGCAGACCAGGCCTTTCTTCACTGGAGTGGATACCACCATCTGAATGAAAGCTGAAAAACCACAGCAGCTCACAGGAGGAAGAGCAGGATGGTGGGAGGAAGATGTAAGCGAGGAGGAGAGTTTAAATGATAGATGATGAATTTAGCAGAAACAGGTACAGTGAGCTGGCCTCAATCTTTATGTTTCCAGAAGGATAGATAAAGTCCACAAGTAAAACATCAGAGGGAGAAGGATTTCAGCTTTATATTCTATTTCAGAAATTTCCTAACTCAGATCTGATGGAAAATGAAATGGGATCTTCAAAAGGCAAGTTCTCTGTCACTGGAGATGCTTAAGCACAGAATGAAAGCATTACCTGTCAGGGTGCTATGGAGAATATTCATGCACTAGACTGTGTTGGATAACATGGCCTTGAGGAACCTCCCGCCCCCAGAATCACTGACTCTCTGTTTTCAGCATTTTCCAAAACTCTCAGGTGAGGGATAGGGGACTTGGTTTTCTGTGCTACTCAGATCCTGCCACTGGAAACGGCTGAGCATTCAGCAAGCAAAGGGCAGTACTTCAGTGGAGATGCAAAGAAGACGCCAATGATTTAGGTTGGAGCCAGGTTGATCGTGACATCAAGAACAGTTACAAATCTCAGAAGGGAATAAAGTCTTTGACAGATTCCTAAGTGACTGTGGTCCATTAAGTTCCAACTCTAAAGTGACAAAGAGAGCTCTGAGCTTAAAATTGGTTAAAAGGGAAGAAGAGTTAAAGGAGGTTTGTTATGAATTATATGTGCATTTTCTTTGAAAGGAGATCTTAAATTACTTTGCAATTTAGCCTGAAAAGTCTTGTCAGAATTGAATTAGTCTGCAGGCTTTGAGAAATTTTTTCTTATACCTAATATTGGGAGGAAAGTGAATTTGAGATAGTTTTAAAGATAAAAGTCACTTGCAAATATTCTCCTTATTTCATTTTCTTTCTTCCTTTACTAAAGCAGAAACAAGAATTTGAATCCCACTACTGTGAGCCTATTTAAAAGAGAGAGAGAGAGAGGGACTAATTCTCATGATCTGATGTGAACTTCAACCTGTTTCCAACTTTTAGTTGCTTTAATCCTTACTAATGAAACCTTAGCTCCAAAGAGTACTGTGATGTATGAAACTTTTAGTCATAATAGATAGAAAAAGATGGAAAAGTAGGTTAATAGTCACTAAAGATGGAAAGCTAGCTAAAATTAAATATAATCATTAATATGCACAAGAAAGACCAAATATTAATCCTCAAGGCTGAAATGGAGAAGGGGGTCAGGTGTTCCAACACTGACTGAACACTCAAAATACTTATTATTCCCTGCCTTTTTTTTTTTTTCTTTTCACTATGGAGCATTCACTACGTGTCAAGTGCTGGTTAAACATTTTAATAAACATTGTCTCACTTAACACTCACTGTGACCCCCTGAAGTTGGTGCTATTTTGATTTACATTTTATAGATGAGGAAACTATGGCTTAGAGAAATTGTGGTGGTGGTTTAGTCATTAAGTCATGTCTGACTCTTGCGACCCCATGGACTATAGCCTGCCAGGCTCTTCTGTCCATGGGATTCTCCAGGCAAGAATACTGGAGTGGGTTGCTGTGACCTTCTCCAGGGGATCTTTCCAACCTAGGGATTGAATCCGGGTCTCCTGCACTGTAGGCAGATTCTTTACCAACTGAGCTACAAGGGAAGCCCCTTAGAGAAATTAAGTAACTGTGTATTTCACCTCATTTAATCCTTCTAGCAATCTAATGAAGCATGTATTTTCATTTTGGACATAAACAGACTCAGGGATGGTAAATTACTTGCCCCAAGTAACTCTAACTGGAATGGTAGGCACTCAACTCAGGTCCCACTAGTAGGCACTCAACTCAGGTCTCACTAGTGAAAGCCCATTTACAATACAATAGAAAGTAGGAGCACTTAGATTCATTGCCTGAGTGTGTGCACAGATAAATAACTCAACAAACATTTCACCTTCATAGGATGGAGGCAAGGACTACTCTTCGAAGATTTTAGGACTTTAGTGCTGGAAGGCTGCAGTCCATGGGGTCGCTGAGGGTCAGACACGACTGGGCGACTTCACTTTCACTTTTCACTTTCCTGCATTGGAGGAGGAAATGGCAACCCACTCCAGTGTTCTTGCCTGGAGAATCCCAGGGACGGGGGAGCCTGGTGGGCTGCTGTCTATGGAGTCGCACGGGGTCGGACACGACTGACGCGACTTAGCAGCAGCAGTGCTTCCCTGGTGGCTCAGTGGGTAATGAACCCACCTGCCAATGCAGAAGACGTGAGACACGCGGGTTTGATCCTGGGGTCGGCCAAATCCCCTGGAGAAGGGTATGGCAACCCACTCCAGTATTCTTGCCTGGACAAATCCAGTATTCTTGCCTGGACAATTCATGGACAGAGGAGCCCAGTGGGCGACGGTCCACGGGGTCGCAAAGAGTCGGACAGGACTGAGCACATATGCACACACAGCGTGGTGCTAATTTGTAATAAAAAAATTGCATTAGTGAACATAATCATTTTGATATGAGCGGTTTTGCT
Organism: Capricornis sumatraensis; assembly: GCF_032405125.1. Lineage (NCBI taxonomy): Eukaryota > Metazoa > Chordata > Mammalia > Artiodactyla > Bovidae > Capricornis > Capricornis sumatraensis. The sequence continues at coordinate 231,395,398 of NC_091069.1, read as the reverse complement.
GACTGCCATGCTGCTTACAGGCCAGGACTCCTTCGTGGAGGCCTCTTCTGCATATGGAAATGAGCTTGTTATGAAACTACATACACTTTGTGCCTTTTGGTGGCCATGCCAGCACCAGCTCAAGTTTCACATCATCTCCTACTGTTGTTCACCCTGTGTGACTACTGTCTCTTTATAGTAATTATCTGTGTTACAGTGTCTTCATCTAAAAAGTGGTGATAACAATTGTGCCTCCTTCACAGAGTGGAGATTCATTGGGTTAATATACATATATTGCTTCCACTTGGAACATAGAAAGCACTCCATAAATGATAGCTGTTATTAACCATTGTTACTGTTATTTGTATTAATTATTGTTAGAGTGATTACTGTGTTTTTCACCATTTTCTCAAAAGAAGTCAATAAAAACTGAACTTTATTTCTAAAAATATAGCACATTTAGAATTCCAATTAATGTGTCAGAACATTTCAAGAATCTTTTGAGGTGGAATGAGTAATACATTTAGAGTTAGATCAAATGCTGAATTCATCTTTTTCTTAATGAGGCTTTTAAAGCAGAAGATTTCTGGGATAGTATCAAAGAAGGAGATGCATGTAGATTGCTAACAATAGTTAAGACCAAAAGATCCATGGTTGTCTTGCAAACCCAACAGAGCAGAACTTCTAGTAACCTTGCTGGAGTAGGGGACATCGAGGCAGACATACCACAGAAATCTCATTGCTAAGTCTGTTAGTCACTCGGTTGTGTCCGAATCTTTGTGACCCGTGGACTGTAGCCCATCAGGCTCCTCTGTCCATAGAATTTTCTTGGCAAGAATACCTGAGTGGGTTGCCATTTCCTCTTCCAGGGGATCTTCCCAACCCAGGGATTGAACCTGTGCTTCCTGTATTGAAGGCAGATTTTTTAACTCATCGCTATATCTAAAGCCAAAAAAAAAAAAAAAAAGAAAAAACCATGAATAGAAATTGTCTAATAAAGTTGTGTGGAATTGCTGATCAGCAACAATCAAGAAAAAGTCATGAAACCTATGGCACTTGCTTTCATGGCAATCATCAGTCCACAGCTCACCGCAAGCCACATAGAGATGAAAAGAATTCAAACACAGGCACTTGCTTGCATTGGAGCCTGCAGTGCTTCATAAATGTTGTGTGCTGAGGACAGAGATGAGGGGCTGAATGAAATGCTAGCTGCCTCTGGTTGGGTTAAAGGACTTTTCATGGATAAGGTCCTATGAAAAGCTTTCCTAATCTGGGCACCTTTCATTCCTGTGTTAAACAAACTCACTCAGATTATAAGAGCTTTCTGAGAGGGTCTGATGGAGTTTCACCTGGTGACAAGCCAACTCCTAGAAAATATTTGCACTGATCAACTCATATCCCCAGATCCTTCTCCTGTTCTTCTATTTATTAGCAATTAAGTGAGCATCTGCCTCCCAAATCACAACTTAATTGAGAATCTGCATCCATCTTTTTAGAGTTGCAGATAATTTCACTTGAGCACAAGTTTATCTTTGGGGGCAAAGCACACAGTTATCTTCTTAAACTAATGCATTTTACCAAAGCAGTTGCCTCTCCTCTACAGATTTTGATTTTGTGTTTGAGGCATAGAAGCTGTGGACCAATAAATCTTACCAAAGAGAGTTTTCCTTTCACATAATGCCTTTAAATTACATTTTATGTGTGTAGCAGTTGCTATAAAGTATATATTGCAGAATGCAATGTTCCACAGTAGAGTCATCTCTGATACTGCATCTTCAGGACACAGCTTTGTCTGGGACAAGAATGTATACTTTACAGTATATTTGAATCTCTAAGCCAATACAGCTTGTACAAATTGAGAGATTTCTAACTCAGGTAATTAATAGGTCTATCCCACCCATGTAATAAAGGTAGTTACTAAGACTTGGAGTCAGATGCCAAGCACCAGGATGAACACTTCATTTACCAAGGTCATTGATCAGCTGTGAAGCTCCTAGGGCTAGGACCTTGGGCCCTGAAACAGTCTGAAGACTCAAGAAGATGGTTTTTGCACATGTTGGAAGATAATTGGGGCTTCCCTGGTGGCTCAGACAGTGACGAATCTGCCTGCAGTGTGGGAGACTTGGGTTTGATTGCTGGGTTGGGAAGATTCCCTGGACAAGGAAATGGCAACCCACCCCAATATTGTTGTCTGGAGAATTCCATGGACAGAGGAACCTGGAGGGCTACAGTCCATGGGGTCGCAAAGAGTCAGACACGACTGAGCAACATACACTTTTACTTTCACTTCAAGCAGACAAAAGCTCAGAAGCTGGGGGAAATGTAGGCTGGAAGACCCAGTTGAGGATTGGGGTGGAGACAGGTCAGTGCAATGCTTCAAGTTAGAAACAGGTGAGCAAGCCACAGTGAATATATAAACAACAATCAACACAGCCAGGGGATTAATGATCGAAGGAGTCCAGGGATGGCTGTGAAGCCACATAAATGCACGCTGCACTTCTCTGGAAGGAGAGTCCTTAATGTTCATACATCTTCTCCATTTAGTCCATGACCTCAAAAAAGTTGCACATCGCTGCTGTGAGGATACGCAAATATGAATGGCAGAACAAGGAAGGAGTGGTCAGAAACTGAGGCCAACAATAACTGCAGAAGGTAAGATAAGAGAATCAGCTAACCAGAGCAAGGCACAGGGAACAGGAGTGGGATCATGGGGAAACCCTATGTTTAAGCCATGGCCTTTCACACACTCTCTGCTCTGGTAGGGATCTTACATAGCTGCTGTGGGCTAGCAGGCAAAGGGAGAACATGAGTAAATAATGACATCTAACTATCTCTGCAGAGAGAGGTAAGGTTTGGAGAGTTGTATTTACAGGGGAATAAATGACAGAGGAAGTATAGCAGATAACACTGTGAAGCATAAATTAACCGTGGCTTGAAACAATCCTCTCTGTTCATGGTCTAGCTTATGTCAACTTCATTGATTCAAAACATCCAAAGTCACGTGCCTGAACTTACTATCACCACCACCACCAGGGCTTGACTCTCCACAGGTCTATCAGAATGTGTGAGACACAACAGCTCCCAGGCTTTGTTTACTGCACCCAGGGCAAGATCTCCAAAAGACCCGATGTCTTTATTTATATGTCATGAGAACACATGGGAGAAACAGGGAATTGGGGGAGAAATGTGCCTTGATGGCTTAGCTGTGAAATAAGTAACATGTTGGTAACAAAATGCATTTGGGTTGCAGATGTCTGTTTCTGAGATGGGTTAAAAACTAGTGAATTGTTCATAGTGTTTGTAAGGGAAGAAACTGGTAGCCAGTGTGGGTCAGAAGGAGGAAGCGGGTACAAGGTGCAGGAGGTGGGGCTCCTCCTAATTTGAAGGGCAAGTGACAGGTGGTGAAGGCTGCTTTTGAATAATTCCCACTTGCTCCTTTTATGGTAGGGAGCTCGTTCTTTCTCTGTCTGTCTCTTTCTCCAGTTTTTTGTTGTCGTTGTTGTATTTCTTCGGTCAGGTCCCTTGCATTATCATTCTACCCACCACTTACTGAGTATGCTACCAGCTAGTGTTGAACTTTACTGAAGTGGGACTAAGGGGATATAGAAATCACAAAGTCTTTGAGAAAAAGGGCAGAATTATACCTCAGTGTCTCCTCTGGATTAAATCTATTCACTAGATTTTTATTCAAACCTATCCTCACCTTCTTGGAAAATCCAATTTTTAAAAAAATGCTTCAGGGCCATTATTAGAAAGCATCCAAATGGAAACAGAAATGAGTGAGTGATAGGAGAGGAGAATGCCATTTAGATGAAAACAATAGAGTGTGTAGCAGTCATATTCATCGTGTGTGTGTGTGTGTTACAGAGAGAAAGAGACTTAAAAATTTTATTCTGAGAAATAGCAAAATCCATGCTTTTGTATGTTAAAAACCTGCTTTATCACTTAATGCTAATAAAACATTATCAGGAGGAGGTCATTGCATAATTAGAGATTATAGCACCATGGATGCATACGAGATGTGATAGTGAGGCCCCAGGTAGCCTCATCGCAGGAAAAGTATGATAATCCCCTCCGGCCTAATGCCAGAATTTGGGGACTGTAATGAAATGGAAAGTCTCAGGGAACTGGACAAGTGCCTCTGCCATCTTCTTCCCTGGAATTGCCTGACAGTTTAGGCCTTGGCACTAACCAGTCTGTGTAGGGGACAGTGGACAGGAAAGAGAACATTGCTTCTATTAAACCATTTACTTTTAAAACGTCCTGCCTTCAAACTTCTGGATTTTAAAAAAAGAACTCAATAAATTACCAAAATGATGACAGAGGAAAAAAATAGTAACTTCTTTCTCTTCCAACCATAATAAAATAAACCAGCAAGATACCCAAAGGCAGTTTGTTGGTCAGTTGAGTGATCAGTCCGTGCAGAGCCAACATAATTTTAGAGTCTTAAATACTGAATTTAGAAAGCATAGATGGTCTGCTCCTCCAAAGTGTTCCATGTTAAAATTCTACTGGACTTTGTGCTTTCCGCATTGCAATACTAATAGCTGCCGTTTATTGAAGGCCTCTTGCGAGCCAGAACTGTGATCAGCATTTTGTATACGTTATTTATAATTGTTATAATATCCCCACGAGTTTGAGCAAACTTGGGGAGATAGTGAAGGACAGAGAAGCCTGGCGTGCTGCAGTCCATGAGGTTGCAAAGAGTTGGGCATGACTTAGGACCAGACAACAACAATAGTCCCACAGTAGAGATAATGTTATCTGCATATTACAAGGAGAAATTGAGGACATTGCGGAAAGTTAAGCTATGTGGCCTTACACATGGCTAGTAAGTGGTAGGACCTGCATTAGAACCTGTTTCTAAACCTCCTGGGTTGCCCCCTCTCTCCTCCTAGTAAACTGTAGGCAAATTTGTGCATCACTAAAAGGTTAGTTTTATGTGGTGATCCCAATAGGTAAGTTCTTCCCTTAAGTAATCTTTACAGGTAAAGCGAGATCTTTAAAGCATCTATCTGTATATTTAATTCTTTTTTTGTATCTCTACTTAATAGCAAACCAGCAAAATAAATAAATAAATAAATAAAAGCCCAAAGGGATATTGAAACTGAAGAACTTACACAGTCAACTGTCCTCCAGTCCTTTCCAAAGGCTTAAGAAAATGTTTGTGTTTGAAGGGTAGAATGTTTTGCCTGTTATCTGGCAGGAAGTGGCATATCTGTCCTTGGCTGCTACTAAATTTTCTGGATAGTCAAAACATTATTTTTCTATCAGAATGGAATGTCATACCAAATGGAGACTCTTCTGGGTGCAAAATGAAGGAAGCCAACCTACCAAGGCAAACTTGAAAACAGATATCATCTAGAAACGTGAGCCTTGATGAGTTCTCTTTGAACACATGACTTGTGCTTTAAAACACACAAGAATTGGGGCAGGGGTTTCTTATGACTTAAGCACACAGAAAAAGGTAGACCTGATCCTTTTGCAGACCCAAGGATCTCCCAATAGTATCTTATATTTTTGGCTTCAGAGGTGGTTCAACAAAATTCAATACATTTATTAATGAGAAATTAATTATACTCAGATGCATTTCATGCCAAATGGTGATTCCTTCTCCACTGACAGCTGTTATCAAATTATCTGCCTGAGGCTACCAAATCCAGGAAGAAGTACTGACTTCTTGTGAAGAAAATGATTATCTCCATTCTTTGTTGCTGCATTCTTTTTAAGTTCCCTTTCCTGCATCAGGATTTGAATCAGCATGTCCTTCCTTTTTGCCTAGTTTAATGAAAATTAAGTTGTTAGAGTTACCTTCCTCTTGAGACTCTCAAGTAAGATATAATGCAATGTCATGAATAAACTGATTAGGTTGGTTTAGATGAAGTGTAGAAATGTCAGTCAGTTCAGTCGCTCAGTCGTGTCCGACTCTTTGTGACCCCGTGGACTGCAGCATGCCAGGTTTCCCTGTCCATCACCAACTCCCAGAGCTTACTCAAACTCATGTCAATCGAGGCAGTGATGCCATCCAACCATGTCATCCTCTGTCATCCCCTCCTCCTCCCGCCTTCAATCTTTCCCAGCACCAGGGTCTTTTAAATAAGTCAGTTCTTTGCATCAGGGGGCCAAAGTTTTGGAGCTTCAGCTTCAGCTCCAGTCCTTGATTTCCTTTAGAATTTCCTGGTTTGATCTCCTTGCAGTCCAAGGGACTCTCATGAGTCTTCTCCAACATCACAGTTCAAAAGCATCAATTCTTCAGTGCTCAGCTTTCTTTAGAGTCCAACTCTCACATCCATACATGACTACTGGAGAAACCATAGCTTTGACTAGACTGATATTTGTTGGCAAAGTAACATCTCTGTTTTTTAATGTGCTGTCTAGGTTGGTCATAGGTTTTCTTCTAAGGAGCAAGCATCTTTTAATTTCATGGCTGCAGTTACCATCTGCAGTGATTTGGAAGCCCAAGAAAATAAAGTCTGTCACTGTTTCCATTGTTTCTCCATCTTATTTGCCATGAAGTGATGGGACCAAATGCCATGATCTTCGTTTTCTGAATGTTGAGGTTTAAGCCAACTTTTTCACTCTCCTCTTTCACTTGCATCAAGAGGCTCTTTAGTTCTTCTTCACTTTCTGCCATAAGTTTGGTGTCATCTGCATATCTGAGGTTATTGATATTTCTCCCAGCAACCTTGATTCCAGCTTGTGCTTCATCCAGCCCAGCATTTCACATGATGTAGTCTGCATATAAGTTAAATAAGCAGAGTGACAATATACAGCCTTGACATACTCCTGTCCCAATTTGGAATCAGTCTGTTGTTCCATGTCTAGTTCTAACTCTTGCCTCTTGACCTGCATACAAATTTCTCAAGAGGCAGGTCAGGTGGTCTGGTATTCCCATCTCTTTCAGAATTTTCCACAGTTTATTGTGATCCACACAGTCAGAAGCTTTGGCATAGTCAATAAAGCAGAAGTAGATGTTTTTCTGGAGCTCTCTTGCTTTTTCGATGATCCAGTGGATGTTGGCAATTTGATCTCTGGTTCCTCTGCCGTTCCTAAATCCAGCTTGAACATCTAGAAGTTCATGGTTCACATACTATTGAAGTCTGGCTTGGAGAATTTTGAGCATTACTTTATAGCGTGTGAGATGAGTGCAATTGTATGGTAGTTTGAGCATGCTTTGGAATTGCCATTCTTTGGGATTGGAATGAAAACTGACCTTTTCCAGTCCTGTGGCCACTGCTGAGTTTTCCAAATTTGCTGGTATGTTGAGTGTACCACTTTAACAGCATTGCCTTTTAGGATTTGAAATAGCTCAACTGGAATTCCATCACCTCCACTAGCTTTGTTTCTGATGATGCTTCATAAGGCCCACTTTCCAGGATGTCTGGCTCTAGGTGAGTGATCATACCATCATGATTATCTGGGTCATGAAGATCTTTTTTGTATAGTTCTTCTGTGTATTCTTGCCACCTCTTCTTAATATCTTCTGCTTCTGTTAGGTCCGTACCATTTCTGTTCTTTATTGTGCCCATCTTTGCATGAAATGTCCCCTTGGTATCTCTAATATTCTCGAGGCTATCTCTAGTCTTTCCCATTGTATTGTTTTCCTCTATTTCTTTGCACTGATCACTGAGGAGGGCTTTCTTATCTGTCCTTGCTATTCTTTGGAACTCTGCATTCAAATGGGTATATCTTTTCTTTTCTCCTTTGCTTTTTGCTTCTCTTGTTTTCACAGCTATTTGTAAGGCCTCCTCACACAGCCATTTTGCCTTTCTTTTTCTTGGGGATGGTCTTGATCACTGTCTCCTGTACAATGTCACGAACCTCTGCCCATAGTTCTTCAGGCACTCTGTCTATCAGATCTAATCCCTTGAATCTACTTGTTACTTCCACTGTATAATCATAAGGGATTTGATTTAGGTCATACCTGAATGGTCTAGTGGTTTTCCTTACTCTCTTCAATTCAAGTCTCAATTTGGCAGTAAGAGTTTCATGATCTGAGCCACAGTCAGCTTCCAGTCTTATTTTTGCTGACTGTATAGAGCTTCTTCATCTTTGGTTGCAAAGAATATAATCAATTTGATTTTGGTATTGACCATTTGGTGATGTCCATTTCTCTTGTGTTGTTGGAAGAAGTGTTTGCTATGACCAGCACATTCTCTTGGCAAAACTTTATTAGCCTTTGTCCTGCTTCATTCTATACCCCAAGGCCAAATTTGCCTGCTACTCCAGGTATCTCTTGACTTCCTCCTTTTGCATTCCAGTCCCCTATAATGAAAAGGACATCTGTTTTGGGTGTTAGTTCTATAAGGTCTTATATGCCTTCATAGAACTGTTCAACTTCAGCTTCTTCAGCATTACTGGTCAGGGAATAGACTTGGATTACTGAGATATTGAATGGCTTGTCTTGGAAATGAACAGAGATCATTTTGTCATTTTTGAGATTGCCTCCAAGTACTGCATTTCAGACTCTTTTGTTGACTCTGATGGCTACTCCCTTTCTTCTAAGGGATTCTTGCCCACAGCAGTAGATATAATGGCCATCTGAGTTAAATTCACCCATTCCTGTCCATTTTAGTTTGCTGATTCCTAAAACATCAATGTTCACTCTTGCCACCTCCCATTTGATCACTTCCAATTTGTCTTGATTCGAAGAGTGGTGCTGCAGCTGCGTGGCACTGGAACGGTGGCTGCAGGGTGCTGGAGGTACTATGAGGAGATACCCCCCATCCAAGGGCAGAGAAGGCCCAGCAAGATGGTAGGCACTGGAGTGGTGGCTGTGCGGCGCTGGGATGACTTTGAGAAGATACCCCACATTCAAGGGCAAAGGAGAAGCCCCAGCAAGATGGTAGGAGGGGCGAAATCAGGACCCAGAGACTCCACAGAGGCTGAGACAACTGTGTTTGAGTGTGTCCTGAAGAGGTATGAGTCAGCAGTGGACTGCTGCAGGGGTGGGGCTCTGGGGGCAGTAGACCCTGGTATGGCATAAAGCCCTCTTGGAGGAGGTTGCCATTAACCCCACCACAGAGCTGCCAGAACTTACACAGGACTGGGGAAACAGGCTCTGGAGAGCAGAGACAGAACCTTGTATGCACCAGGACCCTGGAGAAAGGAGCAGTGACCCCACAAGAGACTGACTCAGACTTGCCCGTGAGTGTCCAGGAGTCTCCGGTGGAGGCGTGGGTTGGCGGTGGCCTGCTGCAGGGCTGGGGGCACTGAGTGCAGCAGTGTGTGCATGCGACCTTTTGAAGGAGGTCGCCATTATCTTCATTACCTCCACCATAGTTTGGCCTCAAGTCAAATAACAGGGAGGGAATACAGCCCCGCCCATTGACAGAAAATTGGATTAAAGATTTTCTGAGCATGCCCTGGGCTTCCCTGGTAGCTCAGAAGTTAAAGTGTCCACCTGCAATGCAGGAAACCTGGGTTCGAGAACAGGATCCAGTTTCCCCCAGTCAGTCTCTCCCATCAGGAAGCTTCCATAAGCCTCTCATCCTTCTCCATCAGAGGGCAGACAGACTGAAAACCATAATCACAGGAAACTAACCAATCTGATTACATGGACCACAGCCTTGTCTAACTCAGTGAAACTATGAGCCATGCCATGTAGGGACACCCAAGATGGACAGGTCATGGTGGAGAGTTCTGATAAAACGTGGGCCACTGGAGAAGGGAATGGCAAACCACTTCAGTATTCTTGCCTTGAGAACCCCATGAACAGTATGAGAACCCCAAAAAGATAGGACACTGAAAGATGAATTCCCCAGGTCGATAGGTGCCCAGTATGCTACTGGAGATCAGTGGAGAAATAACACCAGAAAGAATGAAGAGATGGAGCCAAAGCAAAAACAACACCCAGTTGTGGATGTAGAAATGAGGGGGATGTAAATCATAAGCACTAAAGAGTTTTCTGGAGAGACTCTATCCAATCATTTTCTAATCCCAAATTCTGGCTTATTTTGTGTAACAGTTGCTTGGTTGACTTGAATGGGAAACAAAGTTGGCAGCAGAAAGGAGAGAGAGAGACATACTGCTTGCTGCTCAGTGGATTCTAATATGCTTCCTTGCCTTCTAATAAAAATGAAACAATCCTTTGTGTCCTTTGTGATTGGGCTTAAAGGGGGAAAGGTTTATGTTTTGCAGTCATTTCCAGGAATAGGATGAGATGGAGCCTTTTTGCAATATGTTTCTGATAGCCCAGAGCAAAAATCTTTCTCCTTGGGCTTCTCTGCTTCTTCTGAGTGATGGGAGAAAACAAACCATTGCACAACATAGTTTAACTAAGTTTAGATGAAATATACTTTTGGTAGTGAAATATACAACTAAAACTTTAGGGCCCAACAGCCAACAAATATATGGAATAACTTTTCTTTAAGGGATTTGAACACTATGAGAGATGAAGCAAATAATATGTCGTATTTTCTTTTCATCCCACATGCACACTCAGAGACATAAGTAACCACACACTCCTGCCCGCCCATCCTACTTGCACACCTGAAACATCTCATCAGATGTTAGAGCTTTTTGGAGTGAGTGAAGGATTTCGTTTTTGAAGGATGTTTGTGCTGTGCTCAAAGCTCCTTTATCTGTAGTCTTAGAGACCTCAGATTTTGAGGTTTTATTTTCCATAAATTACCCACAGTTTGTATCACTCTTCTCTTTCCTTATAGTTAAATGCTTCCTGTTGAATTATCTGATTGCGTCTATCAAGAACACGGTCTATGTTATTGATCACTAAATAATGTGACATCACGCTTAGGGAATATGAAAAACTCATTCAAAACTCAGCACACAGATGCTCCCCCATAATAAACAGTCTTGAAAATATGTCAAGGCATATCTTCCTTTGTTAGCTTCCTCTTCACTCTCCTTCTTAGTGCTTAGCAAACAGAAATTGCCAGAAAATTAAGCACGAGCCTATGAAAGATGTTATTAATTTCAGAACTGAGTTGAAAGAAAACCAAACTTAAACTAATTTATACTTATTGGCTGAGATGAGAGCACATCAGTTCCTACAGCCCCCAATTTGGAGAAGGCAATGGCAGCCCACTCCAATACTCTTGCCTGCAAAATCCCATGGACGGAGGAGCCAGGTGGGCTGTAGTCCATGGAGTCACGAAGAGTCGGACATGACTGAGCGACTTCACTTTCACTTTTCACTTTCATGCATTGGAGAAGGAAATAGCAACCCACTCCAGTGTTCTTGCCTGGAGAATCCCAGGGATGGCGGAGCCTCGTGGGCTGCCGTCTCTGGGGTCGCACAGAGTCGGACACGACTGAAGTGACTTAGCATCAGCAGCAGCAATGCTTTAAGGAAGGTGTGGTGCTAAAAGCAGCAGAAAACTGCTTCAATTAATTCTAATCATCACCATCATTAAACAATTCTATTTAGAGTGCCATATTAGGTAACAGGGAGTCAAAAACAAATAATAAGCACTGCTCTCCCTAGAACCCCAGTGTTGATAGCTAATAGCAGATGGTTTGCTTTTAACTCAGGGGCCACAGACAAAAGGCTCCATTCTTGCTTACCAAATTCCCTGAACTCTCCAGTTCCCTGGTAAATTTCTTTCACACACACTCTTACACTTTTTTTATTTTTTTAAAAATGGTAATGTTTGCAGGAAAAATCCACTCCATTGTAAGGGGCACATTATTCTGAGAGCATAGATTTCCTCATAAATACCAGCATCACTTCCACTGCTCTGTAATAAGTGACTGCAGCTGTTGCCATGGTGATTTTCATTTTAAAAAATACTGTATCCACACAAAGACAGGCAACACAGCTGTTTCCAGGAGGCATCCTAAAACATGCCCAGATGGAATGATGCTACTGCCTTTTGCCAGAATGAGAGGGACATGTGTATAAGTCCAAGCAGAACTAAAGATGGGGCTGTGGCTGTGCCCCGATAAGGGTTTATTGGAGGGTGACTTAGAGCTGTGAGAGTTCAACTTACCCCCAGTTTCCCCAGGTAGATACTTAGCACCAGGTTGTTGTTATTAAAATAATTCTCTCCAGTTGCTGCCTTAAAAAAGACATTCTCATCCCCCAAATCTCAATGCTACTCCCAGAACATTCCAGAAGCAAGCTCTACTGATAGCACTCGCTCAGGACTTACTTATCTGAAGTTCCATGGATCACACCAATGTGTTATTAAAATGCTGCAAAGGAGTCAATGCAATGTATTTTAAATCATTCCCCAGTTTCCATTTGGGGAGACAGTGCAGCCTGTTGCTGTCCTGGTCTTTCAAAAGGGAAAACAGTTTGGTTTTCTCTGTGTGGGGTGCAGTAGGCATCAATGAAGACAAATATAAAAAAAATTGATACCTGGGGAGTTGCCATTTTCTTTAACAATGACATTATGGTTCTCAAGGAGCAGGACACTTTTGTTTGTTGTTTTGTTGCCTTGATTTGCATGGCAAACCAGATGCTGAGAATGATGGGCTGTGCTTAGTTGCTCAGTCATGTCTGACTCTTTGTGGTGCCATGGACAGAAGCCCATCAGACTCCTTTGTCCATGGGGATTCTCCAGGGAAGAATACTGGAGTGAGTTGCCATTTCCTCCTCTATGGGATCTTCCCAACCCAGAGATTGAATCCAGTTCTCCCACATTGCAGGCGGATTCTTTACTGACTGAGGCACCAGGGAATGATGTGAGTAGCTTCAATATGTTGGTGACCTTGGGACTTCCCTGGTTCCAGTGGTTGAGAATCATCCATGCAATGCAAGGGATTTGGGTGTGATCCCGGGTCAGATTAACTAAGATCCCACATGCCCCTGAACAACTAAGCCTGCGTGCCACAAGTACTGAGCCCATGAGCCACAACTAGAGAGTCCATGCATTGCAACGAAAGATCCTGAAGGATGCAACTAAGATCCAACACAGCCGAATAAGTAAATACATTTTTAAAATGTTGGCAGCCTCAATCCCTTATTCTAAACAAAATTCAAACTAGTTCTCCCTTTGTAAAGCTGAAGGGATAGTTCTTGCTGTCACACAAGACAGGAGTGGGATTGAGCAGCAAAGTGGGAAAAGAAAGTCTACCATATGCCTCATGGGAAAAGGGTCTGAAAAGAAATTATGTTCCCAGCCTCATACTATGACTTATCTTGTAAAAACATAGTTATGTTTCTGGAATTCTCTGTATTTTATCAAACAATCAGTTACAGCTATTTTGTTATTATTAAGATCATTGAATTATAAGTATTATTATATGGTATAAGTAGCCAAATACCCAGAATCTAATAATAAAAGGATTTTACTTGGAAAGCACAAGTGGTCTTTTTATTCTGTGAGGAGAGCCTTTATTTGCAAAGAAATAATGGCTGTGCTTAACGTCTGAGTAATCAGCAATCTTTGAGGTGGTAGCGGTTATTAAACATAAGGTTGAGATGTGACCCACAAATAATCCGCGGGAAGCTCTGGGGCTTTATGAGCTAAACAATTGCCTGTGTTTGGTCCTGACTTGGCACTGACACTCTCTGTGACCTAGCAAAATACCACTTCTTTCCTTTGTGCTACCGCAATGCAAATGATGCTCAGGCTGACCACAGACTAGGCTTGGAGGCAAAAGAATCCAAGTTACTTCGCTGCTGCTGCTAAGTCGTTTCAGTCGAGTTCGACTCTGTGTGACCCCACAGATGGCAGCCCACCAGGCTCCACCATCCCCGGGATTCTTCAGGCAAGAACACTGGAGTGGGTTGCCATTTCCTTCTCCAATGCATGAAAGTGAAAAGTGAAAGTGAAGTTGCTCAGTAAGTGTCCGACTCTTCGTGACCCCATGGACTACAGCCCACCAGGCTCCTCTGTCCATGGGATTTTCCAGGCAAGAGTACTGGAGTGGGGAGCCATTGCCTTCTCCGCAGTGCCCTGAAATATTCAATGTCATCCATAATAAAATACATAATAAAATGGAAATAAAACAAACAAACTCCTATGGTTCCTTGAGACCTGTAAGAAATCAAAATATTTCATTTGTCTTCTCATCATGTTGCAAAGTAGGAAATCAGTGGCTCTCTTCATTCTTTTCTTTAAAAAACAACACAGAAATCAAAGGAAATATGGAGAATGAAGTCACTCATCCAGAGTTAAGCAAGTAATCAAAAACTGTTCCAACTATGGTTTTCTTGGCTTCTTACCTATATGCCTAGCCCTGCTTGCAGATATTTTGCTGCTCTGAAAAGTAACTAAAACAGAGACGTTTCCTCTAGACAGATTAGAATTCTTTAAGCATGCAAAAAATAAAAGAAGAACTCATTAATTTATCAGATTTAAATATTAACATTGGTAAGTCAATCCTTAATGCTAATAAATGTTATTAGCTTTTTAATATCAATGAGGTACAGAGGTTGGTGACATTCTTGTTCCTCAGTGGATTTGAGAGGACTGTCCCAAAACTCAACTCCCAGTAAATCAGAAAAACTGATCAGCAAGAAATCACTCATGTTGACCAGCAACCATGGATAAGGAAAGAATCCGGAAATTATTTCATAGTCATTGCGAGGAGCTAAGGTAATGAAATATGGGTGATACAGAATGTTAAATAGACCAGAAGGGTGAAATATATTTTTTTCTTTTTTTTTTTTTTTTACAAATGGTTTCAAATACTTCAAATCCTCTTTTTTCCTTGTGCCCAGGGCGGAGAGAAGAGACCCACTGGGCTGTCTTTCTAGCTCTTGGCAGGGTTTGCTGAAGATCAGAAAACAATATGGGGAGGAAGCTCTGTGTGATTTATCTTAACTGGGTATAAGAAAGTGACGATTGGAGATGTAAGTGGAAATGATGCAAGTGTATTTAACCACACATTTCATTTCCCTTAGACCTGGGAAGCTAGAGGGAGACAGTCTAAATAATTATAGTAGGAAGGTTATCTTTCAAAATTTCTTCTCTTTAATTAAATTCCAATATGATTATTTCTATTGGTTTTCATGCTTATTCATTCAGCAAATATTTGCTGAGTGCCTACTAAGTGCCTGGCAATATTGTAAATGATGGTGATATGCCAGTAAATATAAGCGAGAGGGGTGGCGTGGGGAAGCAAAGAGACAATAAATATGAAAACCAACAATCAATCTTTTGAGATGGGAAATGATCTGTTACCCTCCCCAAACAGATTTGAAATAATTCAAAATTTAAAATTATAAAGTGACTTCAGAGACAATATCTTATATGAGTTTCTTCGTATTCCAATGAAATGTTTTGTCATGAAAGCTCCATTTTGTAGATTTAGGGGTTGAAATTAAGCAAAGTTAAGTGACTCAGCCGAATTCTTTTAAACAGTGAATATTGCTGGGGAAGGGGATGGGGGTGGGAGGTGAGGGCAAGAATAGGTTGGAAGCCTGGGACTGACATGTACACATTGCTATATTAAAAAGAGATTACCAACAAGGATCTCAGTATTTTGAAGTAACCTAAATGGGAAAATGACAAATCTAAACAGCATATTAAAAAGCAGAGATATCACTTTGCCTGAAAATGTCCGTAGAGTTAAAGCTATGGTTTTTCCAGTAATCATGTACGAATGTGAGAGTCGGACCATAAAGAAGGCTGAGTGCTGAAGAATTGATGCTTTTGAATTGTGGTACTGGAGAAGACTCTTGAGAGTCCCTAGGACTACAAGGAGATCAAACCAGTAAATCCTAAAGGAAATCAAGGACTGATGCTGAAGCTGAAGCTCCAAAACTTTGGCCACCTGATGTGAAAGGCCAACTCTTTGGAAAAGACCCTGATCCTGGGAAAAATTGAAGGCAAAAGGAGAAGAGGGTGACAGAGGATGAGATGGTTTGATGGCATCACTGACTCAATGGACATGAGTTTGAGCGAGCTCAGGGAGATGGTGAAGGAGAGGGAAGGATGGTGTGCTGTAGTCCATGAGGCTGCAAAGAGGCAGACATGACTTAGTGACTAAACAACAACAAACGGGGAAAGAATTGAAAAAGAATAGATACATGTGTGTATAGCTGAATCACTTTGCTGTACACCTTAAACTAACACAACACTGTTAGTCAACTATGCCCCAGTATACCAGAAAATTTTTAAATAAAGAAATAAAATGATCAAACAACTAACAAACAAACAAAAAGAGTGAACAGGGAAGCCAGGGTTTAAATTCAGAACATCTTCTTAACAGCCTAGGTAGCTCAGCTGGTAGAGCATCAGGCTTTTAATCTGAGGGTCCAGGGTTCATGTCCCTATCCAGGCACCAAAAAATAAATAAACAAAATAAATTCAGAACATCTTTCTTTAAAACTTCTGCTCTTTTACTGTATCATAGCACTTCCAGGATTAATTTAACATTTTGTGTACCTATGTACAGCCTGGCATGCTACAGTCCATGGACTGGCAAAGAGTCGGACACGACTGAGTGACTGAACTGAACTGAACTATACAGTTTTCAAAATGAAAGTGAAAGTCACTCAGTTGTTTCTAACTTTGAGACCCCATGGACTGTACAGTCCATGGAATCCTCCAGGCCAGAATACTGGAGTGGGTAGCCTTTCCCTTCTCCAGGGACTCTTCCCAACCCAGGGATCGGACATTGCAGGAGGATTCTTTACCAGCTGAACCACAAGGGAAGCCCAGGAATACTGGAGTGGGTAGTCTATCCCTTCTCCACGGAATTTTCCTGACCCAGAAATCGAACTGGGGTCTCCTGCATTGCAGGTGGATTCTTTACCAACTGAGCTATCAACAATTCTCCAAAGTCATGTATTTAACCCTTCCACTCTGTATTGCTAATTTACAGCATGGTGGATTAACCACTGCTTTCAATTTTCACTGTGAAGGGAGCAGGGTTGTTGCCAGACCCTCTGGGTTTGACAGTAACTTTTGCTACCCTAGAGGCAGTGATTTAATGAAGTACAATAGCTTACAGGACTGGTGTTCTTACAGTGAATTTGCTGGGGATGGCAGGTGGGAGATGTGGGGGTGGGGATAAGAGGCCGTGCGTGGCACACACAACACCATGGTTACAGATGACACCCTGGGGAGTCACTGATGCTTTTCTTTGCCTTTGTCGCCTCATTTGTAAAAAAGGGATGATAATTACATTAGTTTACCTTACTTATCTTAGGGTTGTCATAAGAATCATATTGTACAATAGATGTAGGAAGACTTCGTGAATGGTGAAGTGTAGTTATCACAGAAAGAATCCTCTAAATCAGCTGTCTGATGGATGACATGTAGCTAGACTAGGCTTCTCACTGTTTCCACTCAAGAGGACCTAAGTGTTCTGCTGGAATTTGGAGCCAGTGCCATGGTGTGAGCAAAACTCCAGCTAACAGACCAGGTGTTCTAATTCCAGGTTCTCAAGCCCAGAGGCCTGCAAAGCACACCTTTATTGAGCCTGTTATCTAGCTGTCATTTAAAGTCATCCAGAAGGAAGACCGGTTCTGCATATTTTGAAAAGCGCCTGAACTCGATGGAAGGTGTCCATGTGTTTGCACAAAAGCACTGTTTCCCCTGCAGACTCTTCTGGGGGATCTGCAGATTCTTCTGGCAGAATCCCCATTGGTTTCAAGACCCTCCCCCCACATCCCCACTGCTCCCACATTCATCCCCACCCCCAGCCTCCCAGAACCTCTATTACCATCCCTCTGACCCCTCACCCTGCCCTGACTAAGACTTGAGGCCCTGCTGGGGAAATTTTCTGGAGAACTTCTCCTCTATTACGTTTCCAACCTATAGAAAACAGTTTTCTCATGTTCTCTTTCTTATTTATTTAAAAAATTTGCCACAATACCTTTCTTCAATTTTTAAAAACTTATTACTCCTGCAGGTTTTATTTGTCCTTAATGCTATCATATAAAAAAATTAAATTTGCTGTTGTATTATTTGATGCTTCAAAGTGGCTGAGAGTTGGGGAGGCCTGTTGGACGAGCTTGCTTTGAAAACTCACTGGTTTCCTCATTATGAGACCAGCAGCACGTAGCCGGCCCCGCAGCCACAGGCCTCCTTCCTGTGCCTGCCCCTGACCCTGCTAGAGGCCCTGGCTCAGACCCAAGGGCTCTAGGTCAACACCTCTCAAGATCACAACGGTGAGATCTTAGCTACAGTCTGCCCCTTGAGAAGTTTTTCTTGGTGACGAAAGCACCAGGTCAGTTGTTCCAAACATTCATTAGCTCCCTTTAAAGGGAATTTAAGCAATTTTTTTATCCTTTAGAAATTCTTAATACTTAAGTACATTAACTTTAACTCTATTTAATACTAGCATTTGTGTGCCTTTTGATTAATATTTCATTCATTTTTAATGGCTTAATAAATCCTTTTAAAAGGCTAAAGGAAATATAGGCACAGGTGGGGCAATTCTGCATGTAGTCTAAAGTAAGAGAGCCTAATCTCTTTTTTCCTGGCTGAATATAACCGATGCTTAGCTCTGTAATATTGTGTAAATTACTTAATCTTTCTGTATAATAGGGATGGTAAGAGTACCTGGCTTTCTCCAAAGAAGTCCCTTTCACAGTTTAAGATGGTTCCCTTCTTTAGCTCTCTCCCCAAGGACCATTTAAGATGCAGTCCTACTAAAAATCAAGCATGTGAAATGTGAAATAGCATTTCTAAGACTTGAGGCTGAGAATGCTTGTGACTGCACATGAGCTTAAGGGTTTTAAAGCCAAGAGTTTTCTTCCATATTTTATGAGCAGAAACCTATGCGCAGCTCTTGTAGGTCATTAAACATAATCAGCTATCTTTCATGGAAACTGTTGGTCTTATCACTGCAAGGGTGGGAAAGAATACTCACATTTCTACCCTGTTCAAGGTGCATTTGTCTCCTGGGACTGGAAGTATATACACGTGTGCGTGCTCAGTTGTGTCCTAGTCTTTGTGACCCCAGGGACTGTAGCCCACCAGGCTCCTCTGTCCATGGGATTTCCCAGACAAGAATACTGGAGTGGGCTTCCATTCCCATCTCCAGGGGATCTTCCCAACCCAGGGATAAAACCTGTGTCTCCTGCTTTGGCAGGCAAATTCTTCACCACTGAGCCACCCGAGAAGCCCAAAGAAGTATATATGTCTCTCATTAATCAACAAATAAATATTGACTTGCAACCACAGGAGTCAACTTTGAATGGTCTTCATTCACTACTTACAAGTGATCACATCTGAGATGTGAGAAGGACAATCTAAAGTACACGAGAACCAAACATCCTTGGGTGCCGTGGCAGCCATCCTTTGAGCCATCCTTTGAGCCATCCTTGACCCTTGGTACCGACACCCTTGTGTAGTCCCCTCTCACACCGTACCAACACTGGTCTGTGTGATCAATAGAAGTGATAGTCCCCTCTCACACTGTACCAACGCTGGTCTGTGTGATCAATAGAAGTGATAGTACATCCTGTCTGAGATTAGACTTAAATAGTTACCACAGCCTCCATTTTGGTTGCTTTTTCTTTCTCTCGCATGCATTATGTCATAATCTTTCAGTCTTTCTCTTAGATTGCTCTATGAAGGGGAAGTTAAGTCATGACCAGCCCTATGGAGGAGAACGTGTGGCGTGGAAGTTAAACAGCTATGTGAGTGAGCTTTAAGTGGATCTTTTAGTCCTAGCTGAGTCCTCAGAGACTTCTGTGCTGGCCAACAGCTCAACTGCAAAGTTATAAAACCTTGAACCAGAGGGTCTCAGTGGACCCTCAGGGACAGTGAGATGAATGTTTGCCATATCAAGCAAACAAAGTTGTTGGGTAATTTGCTACCCAGCAATGGATAATTGATAGTTACTTAAGGTCTAACTTGGTTTCACATCAGACCATCAGGAAACAACTTTACAGACCTATTATATAATAGCAGTGGCTTTATGTAGTTAGGGATTACTGCTTTACTTTTAGCTTTTGTAGTTGGCAGATTTTTAAAAGGTCAATTTGAAGGATAATTTTGTGTCTTTCATAAGACTACAATCAAGAACATTGTCTATTATGTCACCCTATGCCCTACTTTTCACATTTTAATAACAATACTGGCAGATAATTTGTGTATTTTCTTTAGCTGGCTTGGAGAACTGTGTAAACTGACATACTTCCCTTTGCACTTTGTTGCCAGGAGGCTCTGAACAAAGTTTAGTGCCAAATTAAGTATCTAATTATGGGCTCCCCAGGTGGTGCAGTGGTAAAGAATCCTCCTGCCAATGCAGGAGATGCAGGTTTGATCCCTGGGTAGGGAAGATACCCTGGAGAAGGGAATGGCAACCCACTCCAGTATTCTTGCCTGGGAAATCCCATAGACAGATAAGCCTGGTGAACTACAGTCCTTGGGGTCACAAAAAGTTGGACATGACTAAGCATGCATGCACTAAGTATCTAATTGGTGCCAGATACTCATCTTCTTGTTTAAGAGATGTCTTATCTTTTACTTATTACCCTTTTTGAAAGTAAATGTTCCTTAGTCCCACAAACTAACTCAAGTCCTTTGTGGATATAATTAAGGCTAATTCAAGATACTATGAGTTTGCTGAGTAATCGTTAGGTGCAAAGCAGGGTAGCAGGCCCTAGAAATACAAAGATGAACAAGACAAGAAGTAAAGCTTCCTTTTAAGGAGCTCAAAATCTAGTATTGAACAATTACACGGAGAGCCAGCCATAAAACCAGCTGACAGTCCTGTTCATCACAGGGTGAATAAAGTAGGATGAAAGTGTTGGGGAGAGAAAAATGATCCCTGACTTGGGACAAAACCCAAACTGGACCCAACGAAGAGGGAGAGGCTGGCATTACTACTCAGGGAAAACAAGAATCATCTAGGATTTCCCTCGTGGTCCAGTCGCCTATGCAGGGGGCATGAATTTGATCCCTGGTCCAGGAGATTCCACACGCTGAGAAGGCAACGAAGGCTCTGAGCTGCAATCACTGAGCCCAGGCCCTTTAGCCTGAGCTCCATCACAAGAGAAACCACTGCTTTGAGGAGCTTGAGCACCGCAACTAGAGAGTAACCCCCATGCCCCACAGCTGGAGAGTCGCGCCCGCTCACCACAACTCGACAAAGCCTGTGCGCAGCAGTGAAGACCCAGGGCGGCCAAAAATAAATAAATAAATAAAAGAATTATTTAAACAAGAGTCATCTTGGTTATGGTGAGAAGCTTAGTGTGGCTCAAGAAGGGGTGAAATAAAAGTGGAGGTGTATGGGGTACAAGTGAAAACAAGTAATATGCTTCTGACTACCTGGGAACACAGTTTACAGGGAAGAGATGGCAACACAATAAAGGCCATTTTTTCCACATGAGTGCTGATCAAATTAATAAATAGCTAACCTACAAGGGAATAATAAAGCTATTTAATAACAGTATACAGCACTCCCACTCAGCTGTAATACTGCTGAATTCTTGCACAACAGAAAGAAAGAATAATTTAAAATTAGAAACATGTCCAATTCTTATTAATTATCCACAGATTCTGTCACATTTCCAAAAAGGGGCCCGCTGGTTGAAACAAGAGTTAGAGAGAATTCTGGAGGCCCTGCTTCCAGTAAAACCACGAAACCTCACAAAGATACAAATGCACCAATACAAAGCAAAAATGAAAGCCTTTTCTGCTCTTTTCTGCTGGTCTAAACCACATTGGAACCCACTGTGTTTACATTTATTACAATCAGTAGTATGTTTTCTTTACAAGACCTCAGATTACTCCCCCAAATAAATATGCTTCCCTTAGACTGAGTCAAAAGAGCAGATTGTCATCCTGACCTTAGTGAGTCAAAGTGCCTAAATGCTAAAGCATTCACCAACTAACCAGATTAATCAGCCCTTTGCATATTTATTAGGAGCTGAATGGTAAGTTATTTGATGGCACTCCACAAATTTTTGTACTTCTTTAGACCAGAAGCTACAAGCTTAGGTCCCAGCAAGGCCACACCTATAACGTAAAGGACCTAGCTGTCTGTGGAAATGAGGGCCAGGGATGAGAACTCCCTGTTTTCAGTTGTGGCACAGGCATGCTTTTCTGGTTATTTTTAATTGTCTGTGAGAGACATTGAAAATCTTAACCATTATGTAAAATTGGCTAATTTTTAAATGTTAGAAATGAAAACAAAATTTTGAACACTGTGTGGACTGAACAAAATGTGTCTGTGGACTGAACAAAACCCATAACACATGGGCTATGACCAGTAGAACATATGTTGTAACTTCAGCTTTAGGAAATCATATTAGCAGATGTTATCTTTGGCACATATTAAGAAATTGTTCAGAAACCACTTTTAAGACGTGCATTTGTTTTCAGTGACTTTATGACATCGCCTAGTGCTGACAGGAGGACACAGCAATGTTAAGGAAGTTAAGTGTCCTCAGAAAGTTGTTAATAGGTGGTTCATGCATCCAGCAGAATGAAACTTATATAGAGTCCCTTCCTGTATTAGTGCATATAAGTTTATACATAAATTATAACAGCTTCTTGAACTCATGGCTGAATGCAAAATAAAAAAATGGAAATTTCCAAGAGTAAGAAACAAAAGGAAAACTGAAAGCAAGAATAAGCCCTACTCGATGCCACTAAAAAAAAAACAACAAAACAAAACCCTCACCAAAGACAAATTTGTGTGCTTCATTTAACTGACCTGAAGGAGAATTCAAACCAATATCCTTCACTTTTCATTCTAACTTTGTTTAATAAAAAGATTTAAAAATATATACATAGTTTAGAAAGAGCAACCACTGTGAAGGAGAAGCAGGAAAAAAAATTTAAAAGGGAGAACTTGAACCAAAAGAAACAGAAACAGCAGCACAGTCTGAATAATATATATAACATAATGAAAATACATAGCCAATTTTAAAAAGAAACAAACCAAAATCTACAAAGTAAATGCTAACTGCTCAGTCATTTCCAACTCTTTGTGACACCACTGACTGTAACCCACCAGACTCCTCTGTCCATGGGATTTTCTAGGCAAGAATAGTGGAGTGGTTTGCCATTTCCTTCTCCAGGGGATCTTCCTGACCCAGGGACTGAACCCAGGTCTTCCCCAATGCAAGCAGATTCTATACTGTCTGAGCCACTATGGCTAAGTCGCTTCAGTCGTGTCTGACTCTGTGCAACCCCATAGACAGCAGCCCACTAGGTTCCTCTGTCCCTGGGATTCTCCAGGCAAGAATACTGGCAAAACTCAGCTGACACAGTTCAAAAGAGAATTAGAGAACAGGATCTGAGTCAATCATTCAAATAATATAAAGGGAAAAAAATAAATAATAAGACACATGCAGAATAAATTGAAAAGATCCAACAGATATCTAATAACAGTTTTAAACGAAAGAAAAGAGACAAGAGAGAGACTACCTTATAGGAGATTTTTTATAAAATTGGATAGTCATATTAAGTTCTGAGTGGAATAAAGTAAAATTAATGCACACATTCAGAAAACTAAGATCATGGCATCTGGTCGCATTACTTCATGGCAAATAAATGGGGAAACACTGGAAACATTGAGAGACCTTATTTTGGGGGGCTCCAAAATCACTGCAGA
The DNA here is from genome assembly GCF_032405125.1 of Capricornis sumatraensis. NCBI lineage: Eukaryota > Metazoa > Chordata > Mammalia > Artiodactyla > Bovidae > Capricornis > Capricornis sumatraensis. The sequence goes on along the minus strand of NC_091069.1, from coordinate 231,371,983 downwards.
TGCTAATTGCAGCCATGAAATTAAAAGATGCTTGCTCCTTGGAAGAAAAGCTATGACCAACCTAGAGAGCATATTACAAAGCAGAGACATTACTTTGCTAACAAAGGTCCATCTAGTCAAAGCTATGATTTTTCCAGTAGTCATGTATGGATGTGAGAATTGGACTATAAAGAAAGCTGAGGGCCGAAGAACTAATGCTTTTGAACTGTGGTGTTGGAGAAGACTCTTGAGAGTCCCTTGGACAGCAAGGAGATCAAATCAGTCAATCTTAAAGGAAATTGATCCTGAATATTCATTGAAAGGACTGATGCTGAAGCTGAAACTCCAATACTTTGGCCACCTGATGGGAAGAACTGACTCATTGGAAAAGCCCCTGATGCTGGGAAAGATTGAAGGCAGGAGGAGAAAGGGACGACAGAGGATGAGAAGGTTGGATGGCATCACTGACTCGATGGACATGAGTTTGAGCAAGCTCTGGGCATTGGTGATGGACAGGGAAGCTTGGCGTGCTGCAGTCCATGGAGTCACAAAGAATCAGACACGACTGAGCGACTGAACTGAACTGAATGCACACTTAGACATGCTGTAGTGAAACGGCACAATTACAATACACAGAAAGAAAACCAAAATCAACCAGAAAGAAAAGACAGGTTAGCTTTAAAAATGATAATGGTTACAGAGTATATTTTTTAATCAATAGCAACAAAGTTCAAAATACAGTTTTCTAATATGTCCAAAGTTCTGAGGGAAAATATTTGTCAACTTTGAATTTTATGGCTAGATAAACTATACTTCAAAAGTGAGAACAAAATAAAGAAAAATTTAAGCCAAAGACTAATAATTTACTGGTAAATTACCACTACTGAGATAATTTACCAAAAATCTCATGCCTTTAGTAAAATAATCATTACATGAAAAGTTTTAGAAAAAAGAAAGCTGGACACAGAAGAAAGAGCAGGTTTGTGAAGCAATGTTAATTAAAGAAACTATTAAATGTAAGATAAACCAAAATAAACATTAATTGTAACAACAATGATTATTTGGTTAAAAATGAGGTGGAATTAAAATAATAAATAATCACATGAATGATGGAAGGAGTAAGAAGAGTTAAAGCATTTTCATTTTTGGGGTGTTATCTAGGATGTTGCTAGAGATATTTATTTGTTTTGGACTTTGTTAATTACAGATGCTATGTGAATTATATGTTTAAAATTTAAGGATAACGACAAAGGCAACAAAAGAAACTGAAATGAGTCACTCACACAGTAGAATAAAAATATAAAAGAGACATAGGTCATTCAATAATCCAAATGAAAGCAGAAAAGGAGAAAATAGGAAGTATTAAAAAGTGTTTACATCAAAAGTACAGAGTAAGGTATATGTGTGCATGCACCTGTGTGTACAAACAGAGATGAAAATGACATGCTCTATTAGCCTATTTCACCATGTAGATATATATATATATTGTATGTAATAATATATAGTAAACTGTATATCATATAATGTGTAATATATGTATTATATATTACATTAATATTATACATATAATTCTCACATGAGTACAAAGATACACACACACACACAAATATTTTAATTTTGTAATGGCAAAAAGACGGCAACAACTTAAAGGCCCTTTGATAGGAAAATACACAAATTTTAATATATTTATATCATGAACTATTACTGAGTAGTTAATATGAGTGGATTATACCTAGAATTATGAATATGGATAAATCATAAAAAAAAGATGATGGCAAGTGGAAAGAGCAAGTTTTAAAAGAATAACATAGCAGACATCATGATTAGCCACTCAAGAGTTAACAGTCCCCCTTTTTCCCAGTGACTTTTTTTAAGGAAGTTGAAAAGCTAAAATATTCGATACTTCGCCTTCTCTTGCAGCAAAAGGTATATCAGTTCTAGCAAATGAGATGAATGAAATTCTCTCTGGGTGTTTTTTCTTTCCTAAAGAAAATGACAAGGGTTAGAAAGAAAAAGGTTTTGAGTGTGCCTTTCCCCTTTGCTCCCCCTGGAATATGAACTGAGGTTTCATAGACAACTAGCCAGCAGGTGAAGAGTTCCCCAGGGACGGTGCAGAGTATGACACATAACGTCACTGTCCTCTCTGACGACGCCTCTGAGCCACTGGATCAGAACAGGACCCCCTTTCCTTAGATTTCTTGTTTTGTGAGACAAATAACACTCAATTCTTTAGTATCCTATAGCGTATTTTTCTGTTACTTGCTGCTGAACACAACCTAATTGAAATAAATAAGTACAGTAAAATACTATTTTTGTAAATTTTTACATAAAATGTACAGAAATGTGTTATACAATGTATACATACATACATACAGACAGACAGACATAGGACATAATTAAGAGATGGTTGAGAAGGACAAGCAATGACTTTAGGGTAGTAGCTACCTTCAGGGAGAAGGGAAATGGGGAAGGAAGAGAATTGGAAGGAAAAGGACTAAACAGTAGTTATATTTTTTATTCCTTAAAAAAGAGTCTTAAGGTAAAATCAATCTTCTGGAAAAAAATCTGAGTAACGGGTACATTTTTTTCTGTATACGTCTATGTAGCTGAATCACTTTAAATATTTTTCTCTAAAACAAATGTGAAATCATGCCAGTTTTCTAGTAATCTATGATGGAACATGTTCTGTTATGTCTGTTGTATGTGGCGTTATATAACTTCCTTATCCAACCTATTTCCACACTCCTGTGAGTTAAAGTAAGGATGAAGATAAGTCTATTTTCAATCAATCTGTTCAGGTTCTGATTTGCTCCAACTGTAGTAAATGACCTAAGAGAACAGATATCTGGGAAACTTTTATGCTGCAACAGACTGAGTAAATAAAAATTGTGGAGAGTGTTCCAAGAAGTAAGAAAGCATGATGACTGGCAGCTGGAGTCAGTGTAAGCAAAACTATAGGATAATGACAAGCCTGAAGAAATCTCAGATCATGGGCCAATTTGCTATAGGGCAAGCCAGCTTAGAATCAATATTTTTTCAATTACATTTAAACACTGTTTCACAATCTAGTATTTGGACAGCAAGTTAGCAGTGTTGTAGTTATTAATTTTTAACAAAATTTTGGCTGTATGAAATATGTATTCTCATAGGGAAAAAATGAAAAAAAAATTCAGAGTGCAGAGGGTATAAAATAAAAAGTGAAAGACTCCCTCTCCAGGCTCTTAACTCACACTCCCAGAAGTACTATTAATATTTCTTCTGCTTCTAGAACTTTTATGCATGGATTAGTAAATATATAACTCTCATTTTTTAGAATAAATATGAAATAATATCATATGTATTATTCAGTAAATTGCTTTTTAACTTAAAGTAATATATTGAATATCTTCCAAATTAGCTCATATATAACTATCTCATTCTTTTGGACAGCGGCAAATATTCTATGAAGTTATCACACCTATTAAAGCAATTCTATATTGGTAGACATTTAGGTTTTTTAATTATTTGTTTTTACAAATAATGTTGTATAAGTATCCTCTTTTCCCCACAGATATGCCACTTTTATCATAACCAAAATTCCTACAAATGTTTCTGTGGATTTTTCTAACTCTAGGCTTCCATAAAGCTGCCAGCTTTTTCCTTCACACCACCAAACGTTGATGGCTAGAGTCTCATAATACATTTAGTATCTGGTAGAACTTATACCTGAGTGTTACCCAGGACTTTCAGAATTTTCCTTGAATGTTTATTTTTCCAGATAAGATTTAGCATCATTCTACTAAGTTTAAAATATCCAGTCTGTTTCTCTGAGCAGTCAGCCATTATCACACACTCCACCTGTAGAGGATTTACTGAGGAAACGGAGGCAGGGAGGTTCTGGACTGGGGACAGTAGGCACAGAGGAGGAAGAGTGGGATACAGAACTGAATAGAGGTGGGGTAAATAGAAGCCATACGATAAACTGTGAGAGCCCTTAGATCCTTTACCATGAGGTACTCCCAGCATGATGGTAATCTACTTATACCTCTGATTAGAGGGACTATTGGAGAAGGTAATGGCAGCCCACTCAGTACTCTTGCCTGGAAAATCCCATGGACAGAGGAGCCTGGCAGGCTGCAGTCCATGGGGTCACTAAGTGTCAGACATGACCGAGCGACTTCACTTTCACTTTCCACTTTCACTTTTCACTTTCATGCATTGGAGAAGGAAATGACAAGCCACTCCAGTGTTCCTGCCTGGAGAATCCCAGGGACGGCGGAGCCTGGTGGGCTGCTGTCAATGGGGTCGCACAGTTGGACACGACTGAAGTGACTTAGCAGCAGCAGAGGGACTATTTGTAGATGCTCACTAATTCACAGGTACTTAGATTTGGAGCTGCCCCCAAATAAAGGCCAGATTCCCAATTACCCTACAATAAGACTCACCAGTTGACAGTCTAGACTTGTTTCTAGCCCACATCCTGGGCCTTAAACTTCCAAAACCTATTATTAGTATTCTGAGACAAGTGAAAATATTGCATTCATGAAACAAGAATAGGACCCTAGAAAAAGAAACAATCAAAAACAAGAAAGGGCTTTTAGATAGAAAAATACAAAAGCCAAAATGAAAATTTCAAAATTGGAACATAAAGTTGAGCAAATCTCCTTAGATAAATGCAAGTGGAGAGAGTCCTAAAAGAGTAGGTGCTTAAACAGGTTTTGATGCTTCAGAGAAGAAGGCCAAATTCTTGTAAAGTACAGCTTGGATAGAACCAAAAGGAAAGGTGAGGCAGGCTTGTTGAGTCAGTGGGGTGGAAGCCAGTTTACAGGGGTTAAGGAGGGCTTTGAGAAAGTAGAGTAGTACAAATCATGTGCTCGTGTTGGTGTCGCAAGGGAGAAGAAAAATACATTCACAGTAAAAGTACATAGAGACAAGCAAAAGTACTGTTTAAGGAAGGGGAAATAAGGGCACGGCTTAAAGAAAATAATGAAGGAGATGATACAGAACAAGTGATAAACAAAATAGAGGAAGATATGAGCTTAGAGATAAAGTCTTAAAATGGACACAAAGGGATAAGAATCCAAGTGAAGACAGTTACTCTAGCAAGAAGGGTGGTTTATCTGATACTAACGAAAAGATTAAGAAGACTTTGGGATTGACATGGGGTCGCAAAGAGTTGGACACGACTGAGCGACTGAACTGAACTGAACTGAACACTATTGATACTATGTATAAAATAACTAATGGGAACCTACTGTATAGCACAGCAAACTCTACTCAGTGCTTTGTGGTGACCTAAATGGGAAGACATTCCAAAAAAGAGGGGATGTATGTATATATACAAAGCTTCCCAGGCGGTGCAGTGGTAAAGAATCTGTCTGCCAACGAAGAAGACAGGAGAGACGCTGGTTAGGTCCCTGGGTCGGGAAGATCCCCTAGAGGAGACATGGCAACCCTCTCCAGTATCCTTCTCTGGAAAATCCCAAGGACAGAGGAGCCTGGCAGACTACAGTCCATGGGGTTGCAAAGAGTTGAACATAACTGAGAACACACATACGTATATGTATAGCTGATTCACTTTGCTGTACAGCAGAAACAAACACAACATTATAAAGCAACTATACTTCAAATTTTTTTTTAAAAGGTATTGCCAATTTCAAAGAGCAGGAAAAAATAATTTTAAAAAAAGATAAAGTTAGGAAAGATGGTATGTTAAAGTCTGGTTGATTGTGTAAAAGTCAATTTATAAGCAATGACTTGGGTATTACTATAAGTTAATTCCTGAAGAAATTCAGAAGGAGGGGGAAGGAATCAGAGGCTTAAGGAGCATAGAATAGATCTGAAACATGTTAAATGGAAGAACACTTGGGGCTCAGGATGAATCACTCTCTGAATCCTCATGAGAGACAGACACTTGCAGCGAAACTTTAATGGGACCCAATAAAGGTGACTGGACATAGTTCACAAGAAATTTGTTAAATAAGATAGTTCAGTCAAAGGAATGAATTGCTGAAAATAATAATCAAAAACACATGTTTTTACCCACAAATAGGTAACCTGGGTGCTCCTTCAGCTTATTGTATCATGTTTTGTTTTTAAATATTTTTGTCAATTTCCAGAATATTTTTTCTTTTTCCTTAAGTTTTCAATATCTATTTTTATCGTTATTATTGTACCTATTTGTAATAGAAAAATTTAGCAAAACACACACACAGTCACAAATAAAGCTAATATCCAACAATAGACGACTGGTTAAGCATTCTCAAACACTAAGTATGGTATAATATCATTTCTGAATAAGGTATATATGTATATGTTTTGCATCTGTATGAGCAAAGAAATGGTATATTTACAATAGTGGTTGTCTCTAAGTAGGTTGGATCATGGTGGGGGTTCTGATGCATATCTTTTTGTTTCTCTGCAATTTATGATCTGTATCTACGGTACATAAACTATTTTTATCTATAGATGAAAAGAAATAAAAACGCAAAAAAGGAAAAGTACTAAAGTCTTTTAGACTGCCTTTTAGGTACTTTCCTTTAATTTATAAAATTGGAGTTAATTCTTAGTCAAGTGTATCTACTCAGCGTGAGGCCTGTTCTGTGGTTTCCTTATATACTGCCTCACGCCTTTTATACAAAAAGCTATAAAGTCATGATAGACTGAAGGGAAATATTCTTTTTCCTTTTTTTACCCTCAATCCATTAAAAACTTTTTCAAACAATTATGGCAGGCATAACCCCCAACTATTGAATTTTTAGGTTCTTTTTCAATGTAATATATATATTTTAACATTTAGTTCCTCCGTATTCTGGGAGATGGGGTGGTGTGGGAGTGAAGAAAGGTGGAAGAAACAGCAAAAAATAAAAAGAAATAATCAGAGGAGAACAAAGGACTGTAAAACTGATCTAGGGCACTTCAAAAATCTAGCTGCTACAATAAAAAAAAAAAAGGAATATTCATTTACAGAAAAATATTATTGTATTCAAAAGATCAGCTTATTTCTAGCCAGTTGGTCTTTAAAGTAGTTTTAAATTGGATCCTGTCTTGCAAGATGACAAGGAAGTGTCCTAGGGCTGGGAGCATAAGTAAAAAAATACTGACTGGGTTGATTCAGAGTGGATCTGGGTTGGAAAAGCAAGAGGTTAAGGACAACAATATTACAGAGGTCGACATGAACCAATTGGAGATAAGCAGGGAATACTTTTAAGTCAAAGCTTCCAGTTGATCATCAGTGTTGCATGCCAGCTAAGTTGCTAGTCGTGTTCTACTCTTTGCAATCCTAAGGACTGTAGCCCACCAGGCTCCTCTGTCTATGGGATTCTCCAGGCAAAAATACTGGAGTGGTTGCCGTGCCCTCCTCCAGGGGATCTTTTTGACCCAGGGATTGAACCTTAGTCTGTCTCCTGTATTGGCAGTCCGGTTCTCTACCACTAGCACCACCTGGGAAGCCCATCAATGTTAGAAGTATTTAAAAGACAGGTAATGAGTGCTGGACTCCACCCCAAACAGCATCCCAGCCTGCCCCACGTGGGGTGCATCGCTGCAGAGTTACACTGGCATTCTCTCTAGGCACAGATAGTGATGGCCACTGGTAGCGCAAGCTTGAAGAGAGGTGGGTAGCACTGTGTATAGCCGCATAGCTATTAAACTTTGCATTTTCAGCCTGTTTCAAGGTCTCAAACCCTGAACCCTCGTGAATATGCATGAGTGCAGTGCAGTTAGACAGAATATTGGCTGCAAGGTAGAAGCAAATCCTATGCAATCCTATTGCCTTCAGACAGTCTCTCTCACTCATGGGCTAATCTTATATAAATGAGCAAGGATCTGGCCTGGCTTGCAATCACACTGACCTTCAGGGTGGAGCCCTTGTACTCTGACAGGTTTGCAAGAGAAACCCCGGGGTTAGGATGCCAGATTGCCAGAACAGAAGCAGAATTGAAAACAGAGGTAAATAATTGTTTCTTTGAGGCGATTTCAAGGTTCTCCAACAGAACTGTCTGTTTATCAAACCTCCATTTCATAGTATCCTTTTGTTTATAGAAAAGCAGACCAAAATGCCTACAACTAGTCTGAGCAAATTTTAAATGACATGCACAGGAACCCCCAGCTAATTTGCACCTAGTTATAGTTTCATACATGCCTGAGGGCAAACTCCATGGCACTTCTCGCTGAAATATTCCAGCCTGCCACTTAGAGAGAAACACTGTGATTTCAATTTGAATATTATATGTAAACAAAAGGAGTTTCTTTAACAGAAACTTACTTAAAGAACTGCCTTAGAAACCTAAAGCACTTTAAGAAAGCTAAATCAGACCAATATGGACTTTTTTTCCCCCTTATGTAGGGAAAAAAAGAAAGAAAAAAACTCAGCAGGGGCTGAAATATGTGACAAACAATTTGGAAGCCGCTGTGCTGATTGCGATAGTCTCCCAATAACATACTGCTTGTATTTTCTTCTCAGTTTGATTCCTTGACTCCAGGAAGTATTGAAAAGATACAAAACATTTTCTTATGGCAAGGTGCTTTTACTGTGATCAATTACCTTTCCTTCTGTAAGCTCTGCTGTGGTTAGTCACAGGATTGATGTCTAAGAAGGAAGAGGGGCCAGGGCCCTGAGATGCCTGTCTTTTTCTTTTTTTCTCTTCTTTTCAAAATGCACCTTCAAACTGAAAAGTGTGTAAAAGGAATTCCAAATATCAATAGCAATGATTAATTTTCTGGCAGTTATGGATAACAAGTTACTAACAAGAAAATTAAATATAGAACCGTAAAGAATTTACGAAAGTTACTGTAATTTTAATATTTTTGAAGCCTTGGCAACCAGTCTTCAGAGTATATTAAAACCTCTCAAATTTTGCAATTAAATCTTATGACCACAAGATCTACCACAAATATTTATTAAGTGCTACTAGGTGGTATTAAGTTGTAGTAAACTCAGTATTTCTGGTGATTTTATGTACGTTTTTTTACAGTGTCATCTGGAATTTGTTTTTGTGTAAGGTGTGATAGTAGAGTTGTAATATTTTCTTCCTGTCTTTTTATAATTAGCCAGCAAATGTCCCAACTTCATCTTCTTCATTTTTCACTGAATCGTTACTTTAAACACATGACACGTGTGTATGCATGTCCACAGATACATCCGTTTATTTCTGGGTGTTCTATTTTGTATATTTGACCTATCTATTCCTGTACTAGGCTTCCCTGGTGGCTCAGAGGTTAAAGCATCTGGCTCCAATGCGGGAGACTCGGGTTCGATCCCTGGGTCGGGAAGATCCCCTGGAGAAGGAAATGGTAACCCACTCCAGTATTCTTGCCTGGAGAATCTGGTGAAGTGAAGTCGCTCAGTCGTGTCCGACTCTTTGCGACCCCATGGACTGGAGAATCTGGTACTGTATTGCAATAATTATAATTGTATCATCTCATTATGCTTTATCTTTCAGGATTACTTTAGATATTATTGAAACTCATTTATTCTCTTATATAACTCATTTATTCTCCAGTTTTAGAAAAAGATTACTTTTGAGAACTGCATTACATTTTAAACTTAATTCGGGGAGAATTAACATTTTTAATAATGAATTTTCCTATGTAATAGTGTTTCTCTCCCCTCTTCAGATTTTATAATTCTCCTCCTATAGTTTCTGAGCACTACCTCTGCTTATGTTTTCCATTGCCCATTGGCTCTAGGGCAGCATCCAATAGTTCGAATGAGTCTGGGTTATTCCTTTGTTGCCTTTGAGGGAGTCTTCAACGAGCCATGTGATGAGTACACCATCTCTGAGGGTTAAGCCTATGTTTCCAAGGCTCAGTTTCTGTCTAAACAAGTCTTTTTACTTGTGGTAAGCTTGTATCAATTTCTGATCCCCTTCTACCCAACCACCACTCTTGCTGCGCATCATTTGGTAAGCTATATATTTAGTTCTTTGATCAGTCTTTCTGGCTCTCAATCATTTCTTACTCTCTTTTCTAATGAGCCACAAAGCGTATTCAGAGATCCTCTAGCTTAGGAGAAAACAGACTATGCAGAGCTCTCTTCTGATTCCAGGCACTTAATTCATAGACCTCCAACAGACAATAGGAGGACAGTCTTACTGACTGCCTAATAAAATCAGGAGAAACTGCTCTCTGGATGTGTTATGACTGGATCATGTCTTTGCTCACATGGCATGGAATAGAGATCCAGGACGATTTAAGGTGGTTTCCTCTTTTTTGGGTCTCTTTATTAGTATAGGAAAAATAAAAACCATAGTTAGGACATTGAAGACGTTTCACTCTCATAATGGGTGGTAGAACTATCAATTCAGATTCCACATTTATGGGATCCTTTTATGTGTCAGGTGGGGTACTTGTTGTGCTCTCAGATACTACCTAATTTTATGATAGTCTCAGGTTTTCAAAAGGCAGCTGTGAACCCAGATATCTGAAATTTTTAAAAAAAATGGCTATGAAAGCTTAAGTTCATGTATCAGTATTAAAACAACCACAGGAAGTAAGTCAGAGCCAATAATAATGGTGAAATAAATGCAGCAGGCAGTATTTGTTGAGTTTTTATTATATATTGGATGCTATAAATAATTTATCATCGTCATTACAACAATTTGTATGGCATATGTAAAACTATACAAAAAAAGATCTTAATTAACCTGATTACCACAATGGTGTGATCACTCACCTAGGGCCAGACATCCTGGAGTGTGAAGTCAAGTGGGCCTTAGGAAGGATCGCTATGAACAAAGCTAGTGGAGGTGATGGAATTCCAGCTGAGCTATTTCAAATCCCAAAAGATGATGCTGTTAAAGTGCTGCACTCAGTATGCCAGCAAATTTCGGAAACTCAGCAGTGGCCACAAGATTGGAAAAGGAATCTTGTATGTGCATACACCCCACTTGCATTTATTCAATCATTCCAGTCCCAAAGAAAGGCAATGCCAAAGAGTGTTCAAACTATTGCATTATTGCACTTATCTTACATGCTAACAAAGTAATGCTCAAAATTCTCCAAGCTGGGCTTCCACAGTACATGAACCAAGAATCTCCAGATGTTTAAGCTGGAATTAGAAAAGGCAGAGGAACCAGAGATCAAATTGCGAACATTTGTTGGAGCATAGAGAAAGCAAGAGAATTCCAGAGAAACATCTACTTCTGCTTCATAGACTACGCTAAAGCTTTTGACTATGTGATCACAACAAACTATGGAAAATTCTTAAAGAGATAGGAATACCAGAACTCCTTGCCTGCCTACTGAGAAATCTGTATGCAGGTCAAGAAACAACAGTTATAACCGGACATGGAACAGTGGACTGGTTCCAAATTGGGAAAGGAGTACGTCAAGGCTATATATTGTCACCCTGCTTATTTAACTTATATGCAGAGCACATCATGTGAAATGTCAGGCTGGATGAAGTACAAGCTGGAATCAAGATTGCTGGGAGAAATATCAATAACCTCAGATATGCAGATGGCACCACGCTTATGGCAGAAAGTGAAGAGGAACTAACGAGCCTCTTGATGAAAGTAAAAGAGGAGAGTGAAAAAGCTGGCTTAAAACTTAACATTCAAAAAATATGGTGTCTGCAGCCATGAAATTAAAAAAGACACTTGATCTTTGGAAGAAAAGCTATGACTAACCTAGATAGCATATTGAAAAGCAGAGACATTACTTTGCTGACAAAGATCCATCTAGTCAAAGCTATGGTTTTTCCAGTAGTCACGTATGCATGTGAGAGTTGGACCGTAAAGAAAGCTGAGTGCCAAACAATCGATGCTTTTGAACTATGGCATTGGAGAAGACTCTTGAAAGTCCCTTGGACTGCAAGGAGATCTAACCAGTCAGTCCTAAAGGAAATCAATCCTGAATATTCATTGGAAGGATTGACGCTGAAGCTCCAATACTTTGACTACCTGATGCGAGGAACTGACTCACTGGAAAAGATCCTGATGCTGTGAAAGGTTGAAGGCAGGAGGAGAAGGGGATGACAGAGGGTGAGATGGTTGGATGGTATCACCAACTTGATGGACATGAGTTTGAGCAAGCTCCAGGAGTTGGTGATGGACAGGAAAGCCTAGCAGTCCACAGGGTCGCAAATAGCTGGACACGGCTGAGCAACTGAACTGACTGATGTAAAATTAGCCTCATTCCATAGAGGAGGAAAACATCTCAGAGAGATTAGGTACTGGACTGACAAAAGCTAACCACTAGAATGGTTTGGGGAAGAGTGTTAAAACTGACCATTTTTTTGAAATCCCACTTGGGGATTCTCAAGATTCCTAAAATCAATAAAGCATAGAGCTTGCTTTCTGTGGTTGATTGACCAGCCTTGGGTCAAGACAGCTAATGCATCAGGAGTGCTGGGGATGTCAGGTGCGGTGGTGGGGCAGAGAAGCCCTTTGGAAGAGACTATAAAAATTATCTGGGGCCAGTGGCTTTCCATTACAGGTAGGGGGTAGAACACGAATGTAGTCAAAGGGACAAATGGAGTTGCTGGAGTCTCAGGGTCCAATGTACAATCCCAGATTTGGAAAGTCTGGTAGATATAGATAGATATAGAGACCTTACAAGGGCTCAGAGATAGTACTGAATCCATGTGCCTGTTTCCTAATTCTGTCATCAGAAACCAAAGGTGGTTTCTGATGGTAAGAGAGTACCTGCCTCAGGACCAAGCTAGGACAATAAACGGAGCTCACCATTCTTTTCTACTCGGGCTTCCATAGTGGCTCAGATGGTAAAGAATCTGCCTGTAATTCAGGAGACCTGGGTTCCATCCCTGGGTTAGGAAGATCCCCTGGAGAAGGGAATGGCAACCCTCTCCAGTATAATGGCCTGGATAATCCATGGACAGAAGGGCCTGGCAGGCTATAGTACATAGGGTTGCAAAGAGTTGAAAACAACTCAGTGACTAACACACCATTCCTCTCAGCCGCCTTAGATGCATAGCAAACAAGTCACTTTTTGCTTGCTCGTGGAAAGACCCTCATGAGCTTTTGAATAAAGGTTTACTCCTACCTAATATTTAGGTTGGTGAAAAAGTAATTGTGGTTTTGGACTCTTACTCTTAAATTATTATAACTAGACTCAAATGCATCTTTATTAATCAAATCGGAACCATTACAATCAACATATTTTTGCCGATGAGAAATAAGTTTGTTTATTCCTGTAGTGTAAAAATCCATGCTTTGGGATTTGATGAACTCTTGGAAAGCATTTTCTGTCTCCTGTTAGTTGTGAAAGCATCTTCCTTGCAAAAAGTTGTCGAAATGCTTGAAGAAGTGCAAGTCAGTTGGCAAGAGTCAGGTGAATATGGCAGATGAGGCAAAACTTCGTAGCCAAATTCATTCATCTTCTGAAGCATTGCTTGTGCAACGTGCAGTCAGGCATTGTCATGGAGAAGAACTGGGCCCTTTCTGTTGACTAATGCTCGCTGCAGGAGCTGCACTTTTTGGTGCATCTCATTGATTTGCTGAACAGACTTCTCATATGTAATGATTTTGCTGGAATTCAGAAAGCTGTAGTGGGTCAGACCAGCAGCAAACCTCCAAACAGTGACCATGTCCTTTTTTTTTGTTTTTGGTGCAAGTTTGGCTTTGGGAAGTGCTTTGGAGCTTCTTCTCCATCCAACCACTGAGCTGGTCTTCACAGCTTGTCCTGTAAAATCCACTTCTCATCACACGTAATGATCTGATTGAAAAATGGTTCACTGTTTTTACACAGAAGAGAAGATGACACTTCAAAACTGTGACCTTTTTGATTTGTCGTTGGCTCATGAGGCACCTACTTGTTGACCTTTTTCACCTTTCCAATTTGTTCTAAATGCCGAATGACCACAGAGTGGTCCACATTGAGTTCTTCAGCAACTTCTTGTGTAGCTGTAAGAGGATCAGTTTTGATGATCCTCTCTGTTGATCTTTGTTAACTTTTAATGGCCAGCCATTGCACTCCTCATCTTCTAGGCTCTCATCTCCTTTGCAAAACTTCTTGAACCACCACTGCCCTGTATGTTCATTAGCAGTCCCTGAGCCAAAGGCATTGCTGATGTTGTAAGTTGTCTCCACTGCTTTATGATCCATTTTGAACTTGAGTAAGAAAATTGCTCAAATTTGCTTTTTGTCTAACATCATTTCCATAGTCTAAAATAAATATAAAATAAATAGCAAGCAAAAAGTCATCAGCAAAATAAAAGTGAGAAATGCACATTAAAATGAAACATAGCATAACCATTTTTATTTAAGAATGCATTCCAATATCAAACAGCAAAGTTCAACAATGCAAAACCACAATTATTTTGCACCAACCCATGAACTTCCAGATGTTCAAGTTGGTTTTAGAAAAGGCAGAGGAACCAGAGATCAAATTGCCAACATCCACTGGATCATCGAAAAAGCAAGAGAGCTCCAGAAAAACATGTATTTCTGCTTTATTGACTATGCCAAAGCCTTTGACTGTGTGGATCACAACAAACTGTGGAAAATTCTGAGAGAGATGGGAATACCAGACCACCTGACCTGCCTCTTGAGAAACCTATATGCAGGTCAGGAAGCAACAGTTAGAACTGGACATGGAACAACAGACTGGTTCCAAATAGGAAAAGGAGTATGTTAAGGCTGTATATTGTCACCCTGCTTATTTAACTTATATGCAGAGTACATCATGAGAAATGCAGGGCTGGAATCAAGCACAAGCTGGAATCAAGATTGCCAGGAGAAATATCAATAACCTCAGATATGCAGATGACACCACCCTTATGGCAGAAAGCAAAGAGGAACTCAAAAGCCTCTTGATGAAAGTGAAAGAAGAGAGTGAAAAAGTTGGCTTAAATCTCAACATTCAGAAAATTAAGATCATGGCATCTGGTCCCATCACTTCATGGGAAATAGATGGGGAAACAGTAGAAACAGTGTCAGACTTTATTTTGGGGGGCTCCAAAATCACTTCAGATGGTGATTGCAGCCATGAAATTAAAAGACGCTTACTCCTTGGAAGGAAAATTATGACCAACCTACATAGCATATTCAAAAACAGAGACATTACTTTGCCAACAAAGGTCCATCTAATCAAGGCTATGGTTTTTCCTGTGGTCATGTATGGATGTGAGAGTTGGACTGTGAAGAAAGCTGAGCACCGAAGAATTGATGGTTTTGAACTGTGGTGTTGGAGAAGACTCTTGAGAGTCCCTTGGACTGCAAGGAGATCCAACCAATCCATTCTAAAGGAGATCAGTCCTGGGTGTTCTTTGGAAGGACTGATGCTAAAGCTGAAACTCCAATACTTTGGCCACCTCATGTGAAGAGTTGACTCATTGGAAAAGACTGATGCTGGGAGGGATTGGGGGCAGGAGGAGAAGGGGACGACACAGGATGAGATGGCTGGATGGCATCACTGACTCGATGGACATGAGTTTGGGTGAACTCTGAGAGTTGGTGATGGACAGGGAGGCCTGGCGTGCTGCGATTCACGGGGTCGCAGAGTCGGACGCAACTTGAGCGACTGAACTGAACTGAACGAAATAGTAAGGAGGATTGAAATTCTACTTTCACTTGTAGCATGGAGAGATAATCTCAAAATAGGATTCATTTGAAGAAAACAACAACAACAACAACAATCAAACAAGTAATCAGTAAGATTTTATAAAGATTTTGACCAAATGGAGAATGAAAGACACAGAGCGTTTAGGTAATTTCTCTGAGGAAAGAAGAAATGGCAGTTTCCGTGAAGCATCACATCGAAAGAAGTCAAGCCATAGCATCCTGAATTTTGAAAGTTGTGGTATCTTCCCCAATTAAGTTCATCATGACAGTGAACTGAATCTTACCGAGGAGAAAGCTTTTTTCCTCAACAAGCCACACATCTGTATCAAATTTATTTAGAAGAGTAGCTGAGGCAATTTTCTAAGCCCTATACTTTATCAATATTATAGAGATATGTGGAAGAAAGTCCACAGGAGTAACTGGAAGACAGGGGGGAAAGCAAAGAGGTTAAAAAGGAAGCCTAGAAAATGTTGCCACTGTAAAGATTACAGTTTCTGAAGCAAAATCTCACACAATGCTTGCTGTTTGAGAGAACTTGTGATAACTGCTCTAAGCAGAGTAATTTTGTTTGTGTATGGAGGAAAAAGAAAGAAAACATTTCCAAACAGTAACTAATATTTAGAAAGGAAGCTTACTTGAAGCAAACCAGAACCATTATGCTTGTCTAATAAAAATGGGATTTTCAAATTTGCAAACATTTGCATTTTATACATAATGTACTCATATTTTCCATGCATAGAATTCAAATATTAAAATCTTTACAGAACGTTTTATTTAGGGGAATGCATGTGTGCAACATTTTGCATTGCCCCAGATAAAAATTCATCTCCTACTGTCATGCTGTGTCAATCCTGAGGAAAGGCATACAAATCCTCATTTTACCAGGACAATAGCTTTGAGTAAGAGGATAAACTAGTCCTCCTTAATCTCCACTATCCCCCAGCTGACTCTGGAGGGCCACCCACATGGCCAGAGATTTGGGGAAGAACTGAGGAGAAGTACTCCGAAGGATGGCCTTTTCTTTCCCAGTATCTCAACAACTTCTGGACCCATTCAAAGAAGCCAAATAATAAATACCATTTTCATGGTGTTTTATACTTAACAAGTTTTCATAAAAGTTGCAGGTATATTTTGTTGACAGTGATTCAGGTCAAATAGGTTGCATAACATTTTTAGGATCATTAGGAAATAGTAGAGGTGGGGATTCAACCCAGGCAATCTTCGGGGTGTCCAGCTGTGCCTTGGCCAAGGAACAGAAGCAAGACTAGGAGAACTTTTTCTCTCAGTGGTTCTGAAGCAGGAGGTAGACGCCTCCCTCATCACCGCAGCCCCTCCCCCACCCCCCGCCAACCCAACCCCCAGAATAAGCAACTGGAGATTCATTCCCTGTGGACCAATACTTTAAGATAAGAATAGCAGGACAACCAAAAGAGGAGGCTGCCCAGATAAGACATACGAGACCACATATTTTTCCTTCCCACAGTCAAGGAAATTCTCCTGACTAGAAAGCTTCTTGTAGGTCAAAAGTGGGCTGATGCTAAGTCTACCTACCCTTGGCTTCTCTGGTGGAATCCATCTTGGCTGAGAGATATGTGTGTACACACGGGAGGATTCTGAGTTATACCAAATATGGACTCAGAACTAGGCAAATCAAAATGACTGGCCAAAGGTAAACTGGAGCAAATGCCCCATAAAAGTGACTTAAACTACCACCAGGGTGTGACTCTCTCTGAGTTCACCTGTGTCTGTATACATATTGTACTCTTTTCCTCCTGGTAAACACTTTGTTTCACTCAATTCCATCTTCATGGGAATTCTTTTTTTGCAAAACCAAAGGGCCAGGGCCTTATCACTGACCACTGGTCTCAGTTCAGTTCAGTTCAGTCGCTCAGTCGTGTCCGACTCTTCGCAACCCCATGAATCACAGCACGCCAGGACCCTGTTCATCACCAACTCCCGGAGTTCACTCAGACTCACATCCATCGAGTCAGTGATGCCATCCAACCATCTCATCCTCTGTCATCCCCTTCTCCTCTTGCCCCCAATCCCTCCCAGCATCAAAGTCTTTTCCAATGAGTCAACACTTCGCATGAGGTGGCCAAAGTACTGGAGTTTCAGCTTTAGCATCGTTCCTTCCAAAGAACACCCAGGACTGTTGTCCTTCAGAATGGGCTGGTTGGATCTCCTTGCAGTCCAAGGGACTCTCAAGAGTCTTCTCCAACACCACAGTTCAAAAGCATCAATTCTTCAGTGCTCAGCCTTCTTCACAGTCTAACTCTCACATCCATACATGACTACTGGAAAAACCATAGCCTTGACTAGACGGACCTTAGTCGGCAAAGTAATGTCTCTGCTTTTGAATATGCTATCTAGGTTGGTCATAACTTTTCTTCCAAGGAGTAAGCGTCATTTAATTTCATGGCTGCAGTCACCATCTGCAGTGATTTTGGAGCCCAAAAAATAAAGTCTGACACTGTTTCCACTGTTTCCCCATCTATTTCCCATGAAGTGATGGGACCAGATACCATGATCTTCGTTTTCTGAATGTTGAGGTTTAAGCCAACTTTTTCACTCTCCTCTTTCACTTTCATCAAGAGGCTTTTGAGTTCCTCTTTGCTTTCTGCCGTAAGGGTGGTGTCATCTGCATATCTGAGGTTACTGATATTTCTCCCGGCAATCTTGATTCCAGCTTGTGTTTCTTCCAGTCCAGCATTTCTCATGATGTACTCTGCGTAGAAGTTAAATAAGCAGGGTGACAATATACAGCCTTGATGTACTCTGTTTCCTATTTGGAACCAGTCTGTTGTTCCATGTCCAGTTCTAACTGTTGCTTCCTAACCTGCATACAGGTCTAGTGGCTATGAATTATGCTTTCACTTCTGCAATCCAACCTCAATCTCTGGCCAGGAGCCAAAGCCTTCAAACCACCACAGGCCAAGGCCACCCGAGATCAGTTCCTGTGTTCCCTTTGGTTCATTTGCAGGAAGGGTCTTCTTGCAGAGCCCTGTTCTTTTGATATTTATCCTGTTTAGGTCACTCCAAATTATACCAACTATCTGTGTAGTGGGTCTGTTACCTAAGGTCTGCCACTTTCTAACCAAGGAGTTTTCAGTTCAGTTCAGTTCAGTTCAGTCACTCAGCTGTGTCCGACTCTTTGAGACCCCATGAATCGCAGCACGCCAGGCCTCCCTGTCCATCACCAACTCCTGGAGTTCACCCAAACTCATGTGCATCGAGTCGGTGATGCCATCCAGCCATCTCATCCTCTGTCATCCCCTTTTCCTCCTGCCCCCAATCCCTCCCAGCATCAGGGTCTTTTCCAGTGAGTCCACTCTTCGCATGAGGTGGCCAAAGTATTGGAGTTTTAGGCAAGTAATTTAACATCCCTACATGTAGGTTTATTTCATTTATTAAACGAGGATAGAAGCATCTATCATATAGTATTGGGAGGATTAAATGTGATGGCATATGCAAATCAGTTATCAATACAAAATACATACTAAACACTAAATAGATAAGAAAAAAGTTTTTTAAAATTAGCAGGGAGCTGGTAATATATAAGTTCAGAGGTGAACATTTCCATCTCCAGTTAAACTGTGAGGTGTCAGGAGGACAGGCCATCACTGATTTAATGTATCTGTATTTAATGTGTTTTATTTATTTAATTTAATGTAGTCTGCATTCTACCCTGGGGCTCTCCCTAAGGATATGTTAACCCCTTCTGCTCACTCTTAGGAAAACAATACTTTCTCACTTCTTAGAAGGAACATGGTCTTGTTAAGAATGTGAGAGCTTAGGGAGCTGAAGCTAATTGTCTGAGGGATAAATCGATTAGGATGGAGGGATGGAAGGGTGAGTGGAGAGAGTGAGTAACATAACAGCTCACCCTTTAATATTCCTGATTAGTAAAATGGAATATAGAGACCTATTTGAGTCATTCAAATTGAATATTTTTGTTAGAACAATCATTTTCTGAACTATGAAGTTATCTTCTAAACTATACTTTGGGATATCAGAGTTTCACTACATAAAATAAGAGGCATTTAATCAACACTCATTTTATAGATGATGTAAATCAGGCCCAAAGAGTATGTTCAAATGTATCTCTGAAATGTCGTCAGTAAACCATCCTATTTTCTCCAAGATAATACATTTGAAATTTCTTGTGCAAAATAATTAAAAATAAAATAGAAAATTTAAATGTAGCTTAGTTAAGTATTTTTCTTTTGCTAAAAAGATTAAAACAGACATAAATACCATCATTAGTGGAGCTGCAATGTCAATGGTATACTAATCAAAATTTCTCTGGGGTAAATCCATGACAATTTCTGTTTCCTCTGGGTCATCTGCACTTAGAGAGGTCACCTTTTTGGTGATGTCATCAAAGGAAAAAGGTAATATTCTTTAAATGTAACTGACTGCAATCAGTCACCTGTGCTGGGGGGAAGCACTAAGCAATAAATTCTTTTTCTGCTCAACACATCAATCAGAAAAATCATTTATTAATCTTGATAGCTCACCTGATCTCCAGTCTACTCACTCAACAAATATGTTTTGAACATCTACCAGTGCAAAGAACCATGTTGAGTGATAATGACATGTTGGTAAGGAAAATAGACATGGTCTCTGCTCTCGTGGAATTTACAACATAGTAGGAAATAATAGATAATAGCCAATAAATGAGTAAATGAATATATAATTGCAAATCATGAAAAGTGTTATGATCAGGGTACCATGTTTAGGATTGTCAGTATTAAACTTACATATATTAAAAGCAGTCATTATCTGAAGTTCAAATTTCACTGGGGTCTTACACGTTTATTTGTTAAATCTGGCAATTCTACCGTGTAAAAAATGTGTGTGTGTGTGTGTGTGAGTCAGAGGAGAGATATACTAGATTGGATAGTCAAGCAAAGCTCACTCTAGACACTGTATTTAATTTGAGATGGACAGAAAAAAGGAGCAATCCAGAAAAGGAAGAGGATTGCATGATGGGATGTTGTTGTAGGTGTGGGAGGGGTAAAGTATTTATTCCTCCCCAAAAAAGAATAGCATGTTCAAAGACCCTAAGATGTTCATCTTAAGGAAAAGACACACTGGATTAAACAATTGGTTGTTTCGTGTTTGTGTCTTTGGAACTTTTTCCTCCATTGGTATTAATTGGTTTAGGGAGTTATTTAAATGCATCTGAATTTTCTCTAGAGAATTCATTTTACTTCCCATTGATTTTGAGGCATTTTATTGATGAGTAACACAAAGACAGTTATTGTAAAGGATAACAGAAGGTTGTCTGTCAATTTTGTTTCTCTTTTTTTTCCCCCAGACAAGATAAGGATAAATGGTTGTTGAATTCAACAAAAATACATATATATATATATTTTTTTTTTCAAGAATACACGGAAGAACTGTACAAAAAAGATCTTCATGACCAAGATAATCATGATGATGTGATCACTAATCTAGAGCCAGACATCTTGGAATGTGAAGTCAAGTGGGCCTTAGAAAGCATCACTATGAACAAAGCTAGTGGAGGTGATGGAATTCCAGTTGAGCTGTTTCAAATCCTGAAAGATGATGCTGTGAAAGTGCTGCACTCAATATGCCTGCAAGTTTGGAAAACTCAGCAGTGGCCACAGGACTGGAAAAGGTCAGTTTTCATTCCAATTCCAAAGAAAGGCAATGCCAAAGAATGCTCAAACTACCGCACAATTGCACTCATCTCACATGCTAGTAAAGTAATGCTCAAAATTCTCCAAGCCAGGCTTCAGCAATACATGAACTGTGAATTTCCTGATGTTCAAGCTGGTTTTAGAAAAGGCAGAGGAACCAGAGACCAAATTGCCAACATCCGCTGGATCATCGAAAAAGCAAGAGAGTTCCAGAAAAACATCTATTTCTGCTTTAGTGACTATGCCAAAGCCTTTGACTGTGTGGATCACAATAAACTGTGGAAAATTCTTCAAGAGATGGGAATACCAGACCACCTAACCTGCCTCTTGAGAAATCTGTATGCAGGTCAGGAAGCAACAGTTAGCACTGGATATGGAATAACAGACTGGTTCCAAATAGGAAAAGGAGTACGTCAAGGCTGTATATTGTCACCCTGCTTATTTAACTTATATGCAGAGTACATCATGAGAAATGCTGGACTGGAAGAATCACAAGCTGGAATCAAGATTGCCAGGAGAAATATCAATAACCTCAGATATGCAGATGACACCACCCTTATGGCAGAAAGTGAAGAGGAACTCAAAAGCCTCTTGATGAAAGTGAAAGTGGAGAGTGAAAAAGTTGGCTTAAAGCTCAACATTCAGAAAACGAAGATCATGGCATCTGGTCCCATCACTTCATGGGAAATAGATGGGGAAACAGTGGAAACAGTGTCAGAGTTTATTTTTTTGGGCTCCAAGATCACTGCAGATGATGACTGCAGCCATGAAATTAAAAGACGCTTACTCCTTGGAAAAAAAGTTATGACCAACCTAGATAGTATATTCAAAAGCAGAGACGTTACTTTGCCGACTAAGGTCCATCTAGTCAAGGCTATGGTTTTTCCTATGGTCATGTATGGATGTGAGAGTTGGACTGTGAAGAAGGCTGAGCACTGAAGAATTGATGCTTTTGAACTGTGGTGTTGGAGAAGACTCTTGAGGGTCCCTTAGACTGCAAGGAAATCCAACCAGTCCATTCTGAAGGAGATCCGTCCTGGGTGTTCTTTGGGAGGAATGATGCTAAAGCTGAAACTCCAGTACTTTGGACACCTCATGTGAAGAGTTGACTCATTGGAATAGACCCTGATGCTGGGAGGGATTGGGGGCAGGAGAAGAAGGGAACGACAGAGGATGAGATGGCTGGATGGCATCACTGACTCGGTGGACGTGAGTCTGAGTGAACTCCAGGAGATGGTGATGGACAGGGAGGCCTGGCGTGCTGCGTTTCATGGGGTCACAAAGAGTCAGACATGACTGAGCAACTGAACTGAACTGAACTGAACTGAACTCTAGATGAGAGGAAGGACCCCCCTAAAAAGGGTAAATTTTAGAAATGTAGTCATCTGGGAACTTCCAGGATAACCACAAATACCTTATACTCAAGTGAACCATCCTTTTGCTCTGAAGATCAGTTCATTTGGGGGAAAGAAGTGACTCTTGTGATAAGAGCACAGAATCATTCTTCTCATCATAGAAGCCAAGGCAAATTCTTTCTACTTTGACAATTATCTGAGACTTTAAAAATAATATCTACTGTATTAATGGTAATGCAGTTCATGGGGAAAATGATCAGAGATTAGTTTTCAGGCCAAGAGTTGAGTTCATTATGTGAAAATCTAAGGGGAAGAAATGGAATTCTGATTTAAAGCTCAATTTTCAACTTGCTTATTTGAACAAATAAAAAATAAATTCATACCCATGTGTGTTTTCTGAATATTATGGACTTTGCTTAAAGTATGTTTCTTTAGAAATGCTCTTACCTAGGTTTTTCACCAATTAATAGCCAAAAACAAAGCAATCTGATAGGATGATTCAGTTCAGTTCAGTTGCTCAGTCATGTCCAACTCTTTGCGACCCCATGGACTGCAGCATGGCTTCCCTGTCCATCACCAAATTCTGGAGTTTATTCAAACTCATGTCCATTGAGTCGGTGATGCCATCTAACCATGTTATCCTCCAAGAAGATCCAACCAGTCAATCCTAAAAGAAATCAGTCCTGAATATTCACTGGAAGGACTGATGCTGAAGCTGAAACTCCAATACTTTGGCCACCTGATGCGAAGAACTGACTCATTGGAAAAGACCCTGATGCTGGGGAAGATTGAAGGTGGGAGGAGAAGCAGACAACAGAGGATGAGATGGATGAGATAGGATGATTATGGTGTGATAATTAATCATCCAGAGACTAATTATGTCAAGCTATGAATAATCTTAAGTACATGTGGTAGTCTGTTTCTCCAGCCTGTTATCTCCTGTAATCTCAACATAGTACTCTGTATATTTGCTATACCTCTTAGATTAATATCAATTGCAAATCTGACAAGCCTGCAATCTGTTCCTCCTCTCAATCACTGAGAAAAATATTGAACAGAAAAAGTCCCTAAAACTCTGCCAAGCTACTAGAAATATTGACTTTTATTGCTACTTAAATCAATACCCAATTACTTAATTTTCCTTCTTACTAACTCTAACTTCTCCATATTATTCCATGAGATTCTGATGAGAGGACAAGCACCTTGCCTAAATCTAAACAAAATTCAGTAGGGATTAAAAATAAACCCTTGAATTTGGGTCAACAATTCTAATGCACGGTTGAAAACAGCAGCAAACTGGTTCACAGTACAGCAACTAGGATGATGAATGAAATCAGAATTATGTTTTTTGTTGAACAGAAATAGGGATCTGCAGAGGAGAAAACAATGAATTCTTTCCGATAGTCTTACTTTTTCTTCTACATTAATGTGGACTTCCTTATAACTCAGATGGACAAGAATCTGTCTGTGATG
Source organism: Capricornis sumatraensis (assembly GCF_032405125.1). Taxonomy (NCBI): domain Eukaryota; kingdom Metazoa; phylum Chordata; class Mammalia; order Artiodactyla; family Bovidae; genus Capricornis; species Capricornis sumatraensis. The sequence continues at coordinate 231,348,004 of NC_091069.1, read as the reverse complement.
CAGGAGATCTGAGTTGGATCCCTGGGTCAGGAAGATCCCCTGGAGAAGGAAATGGCAATCCACTCCAGTATTCTTTCCCGGAGAATCCTATGGAAAGAGGAGCCTGGTGGCTACAGTCCAGGGGGACACAAAGAGTCAGACTCAACTAACTGACTAACACACACAATATATAAATAGCTTTCATACGAAAGAGAAGGTGTTCAATACTAAGGTGGCAAATTCGAAGTTCCACCATTTGGGCAGGTAATATGAATGAGGGAGGAGAGACTTATCTTCCTTTTCCTTCTTTGATAAAGACAGAAACACAAGAAATAATGCCTTTTCTCTTATCTCTCCTGTACAAAGCTACTGTGCCTACTCACTAGCCAATGGCGGCAGATGATTCCTGGGCTCAATTTAGAGGCCACATGGGGTGGTGGGAACTGTTACTAACTGAAGTGTTGTGCTAGGTTAAAGGGAAAGTTTCCTCATGTCAGCTAATTTTTGTCAGGGGAAATGTTAGCTATGCTGTCTCAGTCTTAGTGCAGCTAACAGCTTTTTAAAAAGTAGTCAGAAATCTGGGTTTTTATGCTAATTCTCTTGATTTTTAAACCTGGGCAATAAATTCACATCAACACACACATACACACTTTGGCAATCAACACTGGGAAAATCCGACAAAACCAGGCTGCTGGTTACCATAGGATTTCCAGGGGTGAGACCAGGACCCCAGGAAAGAATTTGAAGGTACAGGGAATCAGGCAGGAGATGAGTTGTTCCTCAGAGTTGCCCTGCTTTCCCTCCATCACCAGCTCTGGGTGGCATGACCTCCTGCTGGTCACTTTGGAAGGCAGTCTTACCTGAGACTGGATTGATTGACCTTTAATGCCCCGTTTCACTCTGAGAGGCTATGGTTCCAAATAAAGCTTTCCCTGGGGGTTCAGAGAAAGGAATCTAGGGCTGATGGTTCTTGATAATGTTTGTTGGAGCTGGAAGGTGTGATCTAAGCTTTGCAAAACAATAACAATTTGGAGACAGAACATTGGGAGGAAATTCCTAACTGATAAAAGGACAGGTGCAAAAGAATTAAGGTAGAAATGAGGATGGACCGAATGGAGGTGACAATGAGAAGATTCTAATGAAAGTGAATGCTTTTCATCAATTAAACCCAGGATCTCAAACTGGTCACCTCCAGTTATGCTTGGTTATAACCAAGTTTAGAATTAAAATTGAATCTCAAGTAATTTTGGAAGCATGTACCTTCCACTGAATCATTGGCCCCACCACCACTTTTTGTTGTCTTGTGCCCTGCTGCTGCTGCTAAGTCACTTCAGTCGTGTCCGACTCTGTGCAACCCCACAGACGGCAGCCCACCAGGCTCCACTGTCCCTGGGATTCTCCAGGCAAGAACACTGGAGTGGGTTGCCATTTCCTTCTCCAAGGCATGAAAGTGAAAAGTGAAAGTGAAGTCGCTCAGTCGTGTCCTACTCTTCACGACCCCATGGACTGCAGCCCACCAGGCTCCTCCATCCATGGGATTTTCCAGGCAAGAATACTGGAGTGGGGTGCCATTGCCTTCTCCGTGTCTTGTACCCTAGACCATCACAAATTCATATTATCTGCTTTGCTCACAAACTACTTAGAAATGCATTGTCACTAATATGAAGGGGAAAAAATTGATTTTATGTAAATATATACTCATAGGTCAAGTTCATGATGGATACATCCAATACACCTTAAACATTTTTATGTGGTTAGGGATTTGGAACTTCAAAACTGATCTAAATGGATTGGCCAAAGATTTCAATTTTCAATCAATTGTTCTGGAATCATAGTCACACATTTCTAGGGTTTCACTCTTTTAACGTACAATCAATTTTTCTGTCACACAAATACCTGTGCTTATACAAGCCTTTTACAACCACCCTCCCATTGATTGACATCAAATCCCTGTTCACTCATTCATTAAACAGAGGCCTACTAACAACAGATGGTCAACTATTATGCCATTTGTAGGTGCTTGGAATGTAGCAGTAAACACAACTGAAAACCTCTACTAGGCAACAGGTGCGGAGAAGGCGATGGCACCCCACTCCAGTATTCTTGCCTGGAAAATCCCGTGGATGGAGGAGCCTGGTGGGCTGCAGTCCATGGAGTTGCGAAGAATAGGACACGACTGAGTGACTTCACTTTCACTTTTCACTTTCATGCATTGGAGAAGGAAATGGCAACCCACTCCACTGTTCTTGCCTGGAGAATCCCAGGGACGGGGGAGCCTGGTGGGCTGCCATCTATGGGGTCGCACAGAGTTGGACATGACTGAAGTGACTTAGCAGCAGCAGGCAATAGGCAAGAATGAAACAGAAATATACTCTCTGTATTAAAGATTAAGGCAATGCAAAAGTATATAGAGTAAAATGTGAAAGTCTTTCTCTTACATTTCTCTCATATGCACTTGCACACAAATGTCAGGCTTCCCAGGCAGTGCTAGTGGTAAAGAGCCCGCCTGCAAACGCAGGAGGCATAAGAGATATGGATTTGATCCCTGGGTCAGGAAGATCCCCTGGAGGAGGGTATGGCAACCCACTCCACTATTCTTGCCTGGAGAATCCTATGGACAGAGGAGCCTGGCAGGCTAGAGTCCATAGGGTCACCAAGAGTTGGAAACAACTGAAGAGACTTTGCATACATGCACATACAAATATCACTTTTGCATAAATGCTATCATAAATATGTATTTTCCAGAAATGTTATTTTGTAACTAAAAATGCCTTAGAGATTTTTCCGTCATCTATTTTTTAGAGGTTCCGACTTGTTCCCTAGTTTGTATGTAGCACAAAATACTTAATTTCTTCCTTATGAAAAGCCATTATTGACTGTTTACATCTTTGTTGTCATTACACTGATGACTATAACGGTATCTTTGTCTGCATAAGAAAACACTTCTTGAGTTATGTTACTGGAGGTAGTTTTACTGGGTGCATTTAAAATGTTGGGTGGTACTGGCAAAAGTATATAATAACACCTGATTCTCTTCATTCTTGACAACACTGAAGTAAACACAAAAAACACTTTTTAATTCTTGCCAGATTGATGGATGTAAAATGTCTCATTTGAATTTGTATTTTCTCCATTTTTAAATACACATCATTTTACTTGACTATAAGTATGTATATGTATTAATACATGTATATACACATATATATAGAGATTTGCACATTATTTGTTTATGTTTTTTATTCAACTTTCTATTGTATTACCTTTTCCACATTATTTTGTAGCTGTTCTTTGGGCATTTAAAATATTAAGACTGTCAAGATGTTGCAAATATTTCCTTCTAGTCTGTCAACTGTCTCCTATCTATGCTGTTATTTACTTTTAAAAATTTGTGTATAAAGTCAGCTGATTTTTTATTTTACTGTTTTTAAGTTTTGAGTCTAATTTATAAAGACTCAAATGTTTATCAACATTTCAAAATTATAGAATTAATTTTTGAATTTTCTCCTAGTATTTTCATACTTTTTTCTTAACATTTTGCTCGGTTCAGTTCAATTCAGTCGCTCAGTTGTGTCCGACTCTTTGCGACCCCATGAATCACAGCACGCCAGGCTCCCTGTCCATCACCAACTCCCGGAGTTCACTCAGACTCACATCCATCGAGTCAGTGATGCCATCTAGCCATCTCATCCTCTGTCGTCCCCTTCTCCTCCTGCCCCCAATCCCTCCCAGCATCATAGTCTTTTCCAATGAGTCAACTCTTCGCTTGAGGTGGCCAAAGTACTGGAGCTTCAGCTTCAGCATCATTCCTTCCAAAGAAATCCTAGGGCCAGTCTCTTTCAGAATGGACTGGTTGGATTTCCTTGCAGCCCAAGGGACTCTCAAGAGTCTTCTCCAACACCACAGTTCAAAAGCATCAATTCTTGGGCACTCAACCTTCTTCACAGTCCAACTCTCACATCCATACATGACCACAGGAAAAACCATAGCCTTGACTAGACGGACCTTAGTCGGCAAAGTAACGTCTCTGCTTTTGAATATTCTATCTAGGTTGGTCATAACTTTTCTTCCAAGGACTAAGTGTCTTTTAATTTCATGGCTGCAATCACCATCTGCAGTGATTTTGGAGCCCAAAAATAAAGTCTGACACTGTTTCCACTGTTTCCCCATCTATTTCCCATGAAGTGATGGGACCGGATGCCATGATCTTCGTTTTCTGAATGTTGAGCTTTAAGCCAACTTTTTCACTCTCCTCTTTCACTTTCATCAAGAGGCTTTTTAGTTCCTCTTCACTTTCTGCCATAAGGGTGGTGTCATCTGCATATCTGAGGTTACTGAGATTTCTCCTGGCAATCTTGATTCCAGCTTGTGATTCTTCCAGTCCAGCGTTTCTCATGATGTACTCTGCATAGAAGTTACATAAGCAGGGTGACAGTATACAGCCTTGAAGTACTCCTTTTCCTATCTGGAACCAGTCTGTTGTTCCATATCCAGTGCTAACTGTTGCTTCCTGACCTGCATACAGATTTCTCAAGAGGCAGGTCAGGTGATCTGGCATTCCCATCTCTTTCAGAATTTTCCACAGTTTATTGTGATCCACACAGTCAAAGGCTTTGGCATAGTCAATAAAGCAGAAGTAGATGTTTTTCTGGAACTCTTGCTTTTTCGATGATCCAGTGGATGTTGGCAATTTGATCTCTGGTTCCTCTGCCTTCTGTAAAACCAGCTTGAACATCAGGAAGTTCACAGTACTCCTCTAGAATTACTTTTTAGGAATGATGTGAATTAGGTATTTAACTTTTTCTCCCAAAGGAACAGCTCAATGGCCCACACTATTTATTAAAACACCTAATCTGTTGCATTTATATTGGAAGAACAATTTGGCTTGAGTTTCACATTCTGTCCCTCAGAAGTGAAAATGTGCGGCCTTTCCATCTTCTGAAATTGAATGTCACTGTAGTCAAGTCCAAGGCCATCCTCATTATTTCTGTTTTTGTAGGTGACTTGAATTGTCTGCCTAGATGTCCCCATAATTCTTTCTTTAAACTTGAAATTCAATAACTTTGCCAGATTATCTCATCATCATGATGATTCCAAATGAAATTTTCCTGGCATTCAGTGGGTCCTTCAAGTCTTTCGATCCACTTACTACATCATTGCATTGTAGAATATTGTAGAATATTGTTTATTGTGTTTTTAACTAATTTCCATGTGTTTTCTTCTTCAAAATCACTCAACTACCTACCATCCATTTCTACTATATTTCCTATATTTATTGTCATACCTAGGTTCTTTTCTGCTTTGCTTTTTATTATTTCCTCAGACCCATCTTCTATGTCCCTGACAGTGTTTTCAGAGAAGTTCATTGTCTTTTTGTTGCTTCCAAAGTTTAATCTTTTAAGTAATCGTATTTATCACTCTAGGTTCCTCCTGAGTCCTGCCAGTCCACTTTTAATCTCCTCTGGTTATTCTATGTCTCTTCTAGGAAACCTTGAATCATACATGTATACCTACATCTAGAGAGGAAAAGTTGATGTTGTCTTTCATAATAGTGGAGAATGCTTTGTCTAAAATTTTCTAGGATATATTGGTAAATTTGACTGTGGGGGATGGCGGTTGTGGGTTCTTTTGGGCTTCCCAAGTGGCACTAGCATGAAGAACCTCCGTGCCAGTGCAGGAGACATGAGAAATGCAGGTCTGATCCCTGGGTCAGAAAGATCCCGTGGAGGATGCCATGGCAACCTACTCTAGGATTCTTGCCTGGAGAATCCCATAGACAGATGAGCCTGGCAGGCTATAGTCCATAGAGTTGCAAAGAGTCTGAAATGACATCATGCATGCAAGGGTTTTTCTTTGTCTTAAAGTTTTAAAACTTTTGCAGTTTTGATGAACATGTCCCACTTCCTCCTTTTTGATTATTACTAATTTTAAGAGACTGGCCATTTATTAAAGAAAATTGTAGTTCAGTGTTATGGGAGGATGCGTAGAATAGAGTTGAGTAAGAAGAAGCCAATTACAGTGTTAATTGGGGTTTGTTCTGCTATCTATTGTTGCACAAAAAACCACCCCAGAACTTAGTGGTTTAAAACAACAGTCAGTTGCTGGGTTTACAGATCTGCAGACTGGGCAGAGCTCAGCAGATTCGGGGACTTTCCAGGTGGCACTAGTGGTAAAGAATTTGACTGCCAGTCCAGGAGATGTAACAGATGTGGGTTGGATACTTAGGTCAGGAAAATCCCCTGGAGAAATGAACGACAACCTACTCCAGTATTCTTGCCTGTAAAATCCCATGGACAGAGGAGCCTTGTGGACTACAGTCTATGTAGTCACAAAGAGCTGGACACTACTCAGCGACTGAGTGTGCATACATAGCAGGTTCAGTGGTATCAGTTGGGGAAGCTCTAAAGAAGTTGGAGGATCGATCCAATACAAGGGTAGCAGAAAAACTATGTTTTGGTTTGAAAATTGTTGCCTCCCTCCCTCCATGCAAATAGCCTCCTGCAAAGCCCTAGCTGAGAAACTAGAATGTAGGTCAGCATGATTTCTACTCATCTTGCATTTTGAAGGGTCAGATTATTCCCCCCCCACCCCCATTTCTCCCTTGGCCCATCCAACCTGATTTAATCTGTGTTCTCAACAAAGGAATATTAGCTGGTTTTTTCAGTGATGTGATATGCTGTCAGTTCTAGAGGAACTGACTTGGCTCAGTAACTTTCCATCTCTTGTTCAAGTTTTTATATTATTTGGCAGCAATACTTCATATGTAAATATTTCATAGCTTGTGGTTTAGAGTTGTGACTATTTCTCTGTTTCATGTGTTATGAAAATTCCCTCTCTATTTTTCAATGTTTTTCATAGTGTTTGTTTTGAGAGAGCTTAGTAGAATAAAATATTTTATTCTGCTGTCTTCAGCAGAAGCTCCACATGAACTCTAGAATTACCTTAAAAAAAACTGTTGGTATTTGAGGAGGGAGATTATTCTGAAGGTACAGTTTACTTGGGGGGAGAGTTGACTATTTTACAATATTGAATCTTCCCAACCTATTTCATAGAAAAGTTCCCGATTTATTAAGGTTGTCTTCTTTTGTCCTTCACTAAAGTTAAGAGTTTTATTCTTATATATCTTGTAGGTTTATTATTTAGAGCTATTCTAATTATTTTAGATTTTAAAATGCTATGGTGAACAAAATAATTTTCCCATGGCATTTTATCATCAGTTGTTACTGAAGTCTGAAAAATCTATTGATTTTTGTGTGTCAGTCTTCTCTCCAGCCAGATTTTTGAGCTCTCTAAATTTTTCCATTTGAGTCTCTTGTATTCTTACCTAGACAGTCATATCAGCTTATAACTTATTTTGCCATTTATATTTCAAATTTCTTTAATTTTACTTTAAAATCTCAAATTACCTTTATTTTGGGGATATATATATAGTCTTTTCTCCTATCTTAGTAAATAGTTATGTTTTGGGCTTTTGTTTTCTCTAATTTTGTTTTCCCATGGTGTTGATCCTATTTGCTTTTATAATCTATGTCCTCAATTTTACTTCTAAAATCCTGATAGATTTTTATATTTTAAATTGGAATAGATGTGTAAACTGATGTGTACACCTTGATGACATTAATAAGCAGACTTGAAGAGGCTGACTGTCTTGCTTAGTGGAATAAAGCTAGTAAATGATAGAGTCATCATTCAGACTCTCAGATCAGCCTTCACTTTTCCATGGAGAAACCAAAACACATGATCCACACATGAAGTATATTTGAAGGTTAAAATTCTTCCACCAAAACTTTTATCAGAACTCCAAATAAATTTGAGTGCCTACTTGTATATATATTTTACTTTTTATAACTTGTCCTTATAAACCTGCTAATGAAAAGGCTAAAAGCAGATTCTGCTATTAGAATAATAAGCAATGTCTGAAAATCTGCATGTTCAACAGTCACATATTATAAATTGATTCCACTTAGAAGATATTCTGATGTCCATAAAAACAAAGTAGGCAGATGAGGGTGGGCATGTGGTAAAAGATAAAAAAAGGATAAACTCCCAATGTATTAGGGTTAGGATTTAATTTAATGGGGCTTTCCTGGTGGCTCAGATGGTAAAGAGTCTGCCTGCAATATAGGAAACCTGGATTCTATCCCTGAGTGGGGAAGATCCCCTGGAGAAGGGAATGGCTACCCACTTCAACATTCTTGCCTGGAGAATTTCATGGACAGAGGACCCTGGTGGGCTGCAGTCCATGGAGTTGCGAAGAGTCCAACATGACCGAGAGACTAACACTTTCACTTTCATTTTAATTTAGTGGCATCCGGTATAGCATGCTCACATCAATGGCATTAGATCAGATTTAACCATTTAACAGCCATTCTGAAAATAAGCAACATGGCACAGGCTTCAAGGTGGATCACAACAAACTGTGGAAAATTCCTAAAGAGATGGGAATACCAGACCACCTTACCTGCCTCTGAGAAATCTGTATGCAGGTCAGCAAGCAAAAGTTAGAAGCATATGTGGAACAATGAACTGGTTCAAAATTGGGAAAGCAGTACATCAAGGCCATATATTGTCACCCTGCTTATTGAACTTATATGTAGAGTATGTCATACGAACTGCCGGGTTGGATGAAGCTCAAGCCGGAATCAAGATTGCCGGGAGAAATATCAATAACCTCAGATATGCAGATGATACTACCTTAATGGCAGAAAGCTAAGAGGAACTAAAGAGCCTCTTGATGAAACTGAAAGAGGAGAGTGAAAAAGTTGGCTTAAAACTCAATATTCAAAAAATGAAGAATATGGCATCTGGTCTTATCAATTCATGGCAAATAGATGAGGAAACAATGCAAACAGTGACAGACTTTATATTCTCAGCTCCAAAAGCACTGTGGACAATAACTGCAGCCATAAAATTAAAAGGCACTTGCTCCTTAGAAGAAAAGCTGTGACAAACCTAGACAGCATATTAAAAATCAGAGACATCACTTTGCTGACAAATGTGCATATAGTCAATGCTACAGCTTTTCCAGTAGTCATGTACTGATATGAGAGTTGGACCATAAAGAAGGCTGAGCACCAAAGAATTGATGCTTTCAAGCTGTGGTGTTGGAGAAGACTCTTGAGAGTCCCTTGGACAGTGAGGAGATCCAATCAGTCAATCCTAAAGGAATGCATATTCACTGGAAGGACTGATACTGAAGCTGAAGTGCCAATATCTTGGCCACCTGAGGAGCTGACTCAATGGAAACAACCCTGATGCTGGGAAAGACTGAGGAGGAAAAGAGGATGACACAGGATGAGATGGCTGGATGGCATCATCGACTCGATGGAGATGATGAGTTTAAGCAAATGCGGGGAGATAGTGAAGGACAGGGAAGTCTGGTGTGCTGCAGTCCACAGGGCCGTAAAGAGTCGGACACAACTGAGCAACTGAACAATAACAACACAGGCTTCAGAATTTGACTTTCACATGTTCAGTTGAATTAAGTAGCTTCAGAAAAATCAGATGAAATTACATCATGATTCTGGTCCTATAGGATAATACCAGCAATCACACGGTCTGAGTTTTATGTGTTTTGTTTTATGTAAGAATTCACTGGGCACTCACTCCACTATCTTTTGAAATGAGAAACTTCTTGCCATTAACCAATGAAGAGTAAACTAAATGCTGGGAAGAATTTTTTCCTTTTCCCTTAAACACTGCCTGTCATTCTAGCAATGAAAAAAATGATGTATTTGAGGACCCCTGGGACAGGAAAATTGGTAAGAGCTCTCAACTTCTTTCCCATAAACAACTGATCTTTTAAAGCTGTTAACACAGGAGCTCGGCATTAAATACAGTTAATTTATCATCCAATAGCTGGCAAGGGTGTCAGGCGTTAGAGTCATGCTCTGAAAAACGGGCCCTGAGTTCACCCTCTATGGTTGAAAAGCTGCTCCTTCCCCAAATTTTAATCAGACTCCCTGAGCATCACATGCCCCAGCAAGGCAGAGCCCACATAAACCCTGCAATAAGCCTGCCATGTAAATTCATTATAGAGCCCAAGTAGCATGAACAGATTATATTCTCTGGGCTGAAAGAGAGCTTTTAATTTAGACCAAAATTTCAACTGCATACTGATTTGACCCCTTGTTCTCTGGAAATGTTTCTCTTGGAAAAAAATATTCAGAATCGATCACTTAAAATAAAAGGCATTTTCTTGGTTGTTCAAAATGAGAATTCAAGCTTAAAATGCACCAGAAATAAATATGCCTTAGGACAAAAACATCTTAACCACGAGTTCCTGAAGTTCAGATACATGCCCCCTTCTCTGAGATGACAACCATAGCTTTCTTCAGACTCTAAAAGACTTTGCAACCTCTTCCCCAAAAGTTGAACGGGCAGTGTTTCAGATCATGTTATGAACAGAAGCCAGTTTGACAGTGCTGGAAATTTTATTTCACGTCATGGTTGGTTCTTCTCATAGATGTCCTAGATACCTAGTGATGAACTGTCCCCCATCATTAGTCCACTGTCTTGTGAACGTATGTCACAAGTTACAACACAGAGGAGGGAGAATCTCTATCAATTCCCCTCTCAGGTATTCAAGGACATTAAATAGAGATAAGGCATTCATATGTAGTGACAAATATGCAACCTATCAATCTGAAGAGGGACTGATTAGTCACAGAGGAATCACATAAGCTCTGTGAGTGACAGTCCCAGCTTTATATAGTGGGGAGAGAGTAAGGTTTAGTTATGCTAACGTACTTTGAATTGTTTTAAATTATCCTAAAAGTTGGTAATGGGTTTGGGGAGTGGTTGCCTACTACTTCCGGTTGGGGGAAAAAGTACTTATTGTCTGAAAGATGCAGATGAACTAATGATTCATCAATCTACTCTTCTTCATCTGTCCTCATGCTGATCATACAACCCTCTAGATATTTATCTTTTTATGCAGGTCAGCCTACAGGAAGACTGCTTTTGTCATATGATCTCTGGGGTACTTGAAATCCTAGTGACAGTAATTTCCTGTGGTAAATAATAAGCTGGATGCTGATTATGATTCAGCTTCCTACATAACTTGACTATAGAAAGAAAATGAACCGATCAAGCGAATGTGAATAGGCTAGGCCATGGATCAGTAATTTCTTGGTGCCTATTTTATATCAATGCCCTGCCGTCTGCCTCTGCCTCATACATACTTTGCTTAGCACAAATCATTATCTTAGTACATGGCTGGTCATCCCAGGCCTGGACTAGAGATCACCATGTTCTTTTATGTAGACAGAACCAAACTTTCAAACAGAGGCAAAAATGAATAAGGAGCTACATACATTGTTCATTGTGATTTAGTGAACAATGTACATCAGAAGACAAAACTGTCCCTTCCAGTGTTCTCTCAAAACTGGTTTGTTGCTTAGAACGTTAGCTCAAAGTTACTTGAGTATATAAATGACAATATTTTAAAGAATCTCCATCACACAGCATATCAAGAACGGATGTGGCAGAAAACATCCCTGCTTTCCACCCAGGGAGGTAACCGCTTTCCACCCAGGGAGGTAACCTCTTCCCAGGACTTGGTAAGAACTGAATAGATGAATTCCTAGTGTGCATCATAAAATCTGACAATAAGGAACGTGAGGCAATCAGAACCAAGAATGAAGAAAACTAGGAAGACAATGAGAAAGATGAAGGACAGCATCCAGAGAAAGCCTGATAAGTCCCACACTTGAGACAGCAGAGGTACAAAGGAGAGAGTTTATAATCTTGAACAGAAAAATGAAAGGATCCCAAGAAAGACACTTTACCAGCTTTCTAACTTGAAGAAATACTTTGTATAGTTTGAAATTATTAAAGACTATCTAACATTTCATCGCACTTTTTAACTGATTTCAGCATTTCTAAACCAAACTGAAAAGGATTATCTGTTGTCATACTCTTCGGCCATTTTGAGAAATATTTTGATGAACACGGCTGCTTGAGTGAAAACTGGATTGCTTTAAAACAGCTCTTTTGCTGTGTTTCTACTTTCTGAACTCAGCATCCTCTCTCAGTCCAATCATATTCAATGTGCACCATCTCTGAATATTGTAGTGAATAATAGAGTGCTAGTTCTCACATAATTTACTCCACTAATCATCATGATTATTGCCATGGTCATTCCTTATTAGATTTATGATTATTTCACCAACTTCTTTGCTCACCACTCCTGTCTCTAACTCCTATTTAGTTCAGTTTCTTATTTCTATCACTGATTATCCATGAGTGGTAAACTCTTTTAATCTGTAAATGTCTTTATTTCATTCTTTCCCTAGAATGGTAACCTTGTTTGCAGGCTATTTAGAACCTTGTTTATAGATTATTTTCCCTCAGTACTTTGTACGTATTATTCTACTGTCCTCAGGCAACTACTAATGCTAATAAGAAAACTGCTGCCTTCTAAATTGTTTTCCACTGTCAGCAATTCATCTGTCCTCTCTGGTTGCTTTTCAGATTTCCACTTTGTCTTTGATGATCTCACACTTCACTATAATATATTTGGATGTGAGATAATTTTAATTTATCCAGTTCTGGACATAATGTGATGTCTTAATTTTTCTCTTCAATTCTGGAAAATTACCATCCATTATTTCTTCAAATAGTGCCACAAATTAACTCTGTTCTGCATCCTGGTTCATTTGCAAATTTTATCTTTTGATTAACCATCTGCATTTAATAGGACATTTATCTCATCTGTTTAGTTTTTAATGTCAATATATGCATTTTTCATTTTGGAACAGTCTTTTGCTTCTTCTTTTATTATTCTTTCCTAACTTGTTTTCTGCTCCTCCACTTATCTCTTTAGTCAGTTTAATATGCTCATTTTTTATAATATATCTCAATATTTTATATTTTTTGTTTAGTTCCTTAGAGTGCTTGTTCTGATCTACTTTTGGTTATCTCCTGGCTTTTCTTCATAGTGGAGTCATTTCCTTCCGTGGCTTGTAAATTTTTACTGTGAATTTATTTTCAGGAAGTGTTGTTTTTTTACTGTGGGATTTCCATGTTTCTGAGTTGAGATAGTATCACTTCAGAGAAATTTAGCATATTTAGAAATAAGGGAAGGAAAATAAGGCAGGGGCAGGAGTTTCAATAGTCCTGAAGACTTTTAATCTTAATTCATTGGCTTGTATTTCTTGTATACAACTTCCTGGACCAGGGATTTTGATGCAAAATCCAAAAGGCAAGTGTCCTCACCATTTCTTAAGGCTGATGGACAGAGTCTGTGATGGAGAGAGCACGTTGAGACTTCAGGCTTTATTCAAAGAGCTTTTGCACAAGTATATTATCATGAATGAGCTTGTAAGACAGGGCTCTGATTTCCACAGGGAGATGGTACTCCAGCTCCCAAACCTCTGGGTCTGTATCCCACACACAATCATGTGGCTGCTGACAGTGGCAGCTTCCCACTCACTGTTGCCTTGCTTTCTCTCTTGTTTCTTACACTTAGGGAATTTCCTTTCCTCTTCTTCAAATCAATTCTACATTTAGAAGATATCTTTTTGCCTTTTTAGATAAAGCATTTTCTTTTAAAGTTTGTAAAGGCATGGGGCCTGTCTGCTTCATTTCAGTTCATTATGTCCTGAACATTCCATTATTGTGAAATTGGTAGTTGTTATTCTGAGATTAAACTTGTCTTTTCAATCACTTTCTTCTAATAGCAGATTCCATGCCATGGGCCACAAGGATGAGGATATCATTCATATCTGGCCAGTCACCATGTTTAATTTCCATGGAGTGCTATGTGATTGGTCTAGAGGTGATCTTCTGATGCAAGCAGAGCCAACAGGAGCCCTTCTCTGTGGCTGATATGCAAATATTGGGAGAATTAAGTGTTATTTTGAGATAGAACAATACAAGCCTGGAGATAGCATTAGTTACCCTTTCCTGCAGATAGATAGTCTGTATATATACATATAAATTTTTATTGTGCATAGATATATACATATATATCTGTGCAGTCTATCTGCAGTAGGAAAGAATGATGTTAGCACTCACAGGGAATCAGAGCCAAGAAAGAAGACAATCATATTTGAACCCCTAAATCCTGGTATGTCCAGAGCCAGCTCAACTCCCGTTAAATAGGCCAGTGAATTCCTTTGCTTAAGCTAATTTGAATTGGGTTTCTGTCACTTACATCTGACTTACGTGCCAATAAATTAACGTATAGTGGGATTAAAACAAGACACCATCAACATGGATTTCTTTTATTTATTTATTCTTGGTAGGTCAGTTTGCAGTGCATGGTTTGACATGAAGCAAAGCCAGTTTTGGAGAAATAGTGAGTAAATGTCAGATCTAATCTGAGAGACAAGGAATGGAGTCCCAGGATGAAGCCAAGGTCAATTCCTGTCATCTGAACAGGGACATTAAGAGGCAGGGTAAGGGGAGGTTCCAGAGTCATAGCCAGGAAACAGGAACCAGGGATCAGGAATGAGAAAAAACAAACAAGCCTGCAGCAGCAGGCACGGGTGTGGCAGCAAACACTGGGCTTTCTGACTGAAGCTGGAGGTCAGCTGAGCTCTGCCTCCCAGTTGCTTCTTAAAGATACCAGGACCCCTTTCCATTCCTACCAGGTGCCGCCACCTGGTGTCCAAAAGATGAAGTTGGCATGGAAATGACTGCCAGGACAAGGAGCCTTAAGCCAAGAGGGCCATAACTTTTTTTTTCTTTTTTTCAATTATGTATACCAGCAGTATCCAGACAGGCATCAAAATAAATGCATTTCATGCTGATTATTAGTTTCCAAGGCAAATATCAAAGTGATTTATCCTCAGAAAGATATGTCAAGATATAAGAAATTTGTTTTTAAGTTAAGCAGATTTATGAGAAATATTGTACTTTTTGGCTGGAATAACAGTTTTGGTTCAAGCTCATCAAAAGGAGACATCTTCTTATCACCTCTTTGTTTACAGCTATGGGTCAAATGGGAGAAGTAGAGCTAATGAGGATAACAAATAAGGCTTTCATATATTTAGAAGAAGCAATATGAAGAATATTAAACATCCATCCTCTGGAATGAATTTTAATTTTAATAATTAGTAAAATGTCCCCATCTTCCAGATAATTAGCTTCATGTTGTGGGTGATGGAGAACCACCTATTTGCCTTCGAGGAGCTTGTAATCTACATAGAGATGCTGGGACCAAGAAGAAGAATAGATTTCCTTAGCACTGTATGTTCAGAACACATCTCTACAGAGCTATTTTCTGGGATAATTTTTAGAGCAAGTTTCGTTACACATATAAAATCCTGTGTTAGCTGTCATTTGCCTGTTTCACTGAGGAGTTAAGTTGAGAGCACGCATAGGTGGCTGTGCCCATCCTTCCACATCACCAGGGCTCAGCACAATGTCTGGCGCTTATAGGTCCTCAGTACATTTTTGCTGAAAGACTGGATGACATCTCAAGGTTCCTGTTAGTTGCATGGTACTTGGAGTCTCACAGCCATCCCATTAATTTCCATTTTAAATTTCTCTTAAGATGCATGCGCTATAAGAAATGTGCTCTTTCAAAATGTCACTCACGCTAAGTGCTAAGCATTCACCAGTATCACACTTTAAATGACATTTTCTAGTAAGAACCTCTAAGCAGCGTAACACTCTTATTTAAAAAAAGAAAATGGTGCTCCATTTCCCACACTCTTTTAATAATCTACATTGAATATCCTTGTAAGCATTTGCTTACTGGAAAATGAAGGAGCCTAGCATGTATTTATTATCATCCAACAGCCAGCTGTTTAATGAGGTTCTGATTTTATCTCTAAGAAAATCTGGAAGCATTTGTACACTGTGTAATTATTTCACAAGAAGATATTTCAGTACAATACTGGCAGTACTTCAGTTTTGCAGATAAATGACTGAAAACACTCATCGTCCTCTTTCTTCTCTTTCATGGGTAGAAAAATGTCAGATTTAAAGCTCTCTAGAATCTACATTTAAATGAAGATTCCCAATTATCAAGTATGTTAATGGGGAATTCATTGGACCAAAGCTGATCATTGTATATATTTATATCCAAGCAAAAAAGAATATAAAAATCACCTGTGATCCCACCTAACACTTTGATTTTGTATATAAATTATAATGTATTATAATTATACACACATAAATTTGGCTGTGGTTTTTTTAACCAAAAAATATTAATAGATCTTATAGTATACACCATTTAAATTTTTTTTCAGGACTTCCCTGGTGGTCCAGCTATTGAGACTTCATTCTCCCAATGCAGGGAACCTGGGTTCAATCCCTGGTCAGGGAACTAGATTCCACATGCCTCAAGCAAGAGCCCATATGTGGCAACTAAAACCCAGTGCAACCAAATAAATGAATAAAAATAAATATTTGAAAATATGTAAAAGTAATATTTTCCTATTTTACCTAAAAATATATTCTGAATATCTTTCAATATCAATACTTTTTGTATCATTTTTTAAATGTCTGCATAGAATTTCATGATTTTAATATAATTTACTCAACCAACTAGTAATTTAAGTACAACTTTTTTGTTCAAAGCAATGCACTCATCCTCATGAAGAAATTTTTACACATACCCTTAATTGCTTCAGACAAATTTCTAGAAATGAAGTAAATGGGTGAAAGCATTCACAAATTCTAATGACTATAAATATTGCCAAACTGCCTTTATAAAAGTTCTATTCCTTTTTTCTTTTTTTCTCAGTAATGTGGGAGGGTTCCCGTTTCCCCAAACTCTGATTTACCCCAAGTACAACTGTTCTCTCTTGAGTTCTGAAAATTTGAAGATTTGCCAGGCAAAAAATGATATTTAATTTGTTTCATTACTAATGAAGCTGATCTTATTTAGTAGAATATTGGCCATTTATGTTTCTTCTCTTGTTCATTATCTACTTACATCTTTTGTCCATTTTTCTATCATGTTTACTTTTTCTTTATTGGTCTTTTATAACAGGAGTTATATTAGAAGCTAATATCTAGTGTTTACTGAGTGTTATAAGTCAGGCCCTATTCCAGGTGTTTTTTGTTTAATCCTACCCAATGAGGTAAGTGCTATTAATATCACCATCTCTGTTTTATAAAGGACACATCTGGTGCAAAGAGAGGTTAAGTAATTTAACTCAGGTAACATAACTAGTACACTTGGTATACTAAAAAGACTGACAATCATAATACATATTTGAAAGACTATCAATATGTCTGTTGAAACTACTTTCCCTGGTCTATCTTTCATCACTTAATTTTGTTTGTACTTTTTGCCTGCTAGGACTGACTGACTCTATTCTCATCAAATAAATTGGCTTTTCTTTTATTTTGATCACCAGAAGAATAGTTTAAATACATTAATTCAAATGCATACAAACATTCAGATAATATGAAAGGATACAAAATAGTTAAATTATCTTTTCACTTTTATCATTGTCATACATAGCAAAAGTATCTCTTTTTAACCATTTATGTCTTTATTTCTTCGGATAGCTGCCCTGTGACTCTGCATGCATGTCTGACTCTTTGTGATCCCATAGACTGTAGCCCACCAACCTCCTCTGTCCATTGGATTCTCCAGGCAAGAATACTGGAGTAGATTGTCATTCCCTTCTCCAGGGGATCTTCCCAACCCAGGGAACCCACGTCTCCTGCAGTTCCTGCGTTGGAAGGATTCTTTACCACTGAGCCACCTGGGAAGCCCAATATTTATTTATTTGACTGTGTCAGGTCTTAGTTGCTCCACAGCATGTAGGATCTTTGTTCCCCAACCAGGGATCGAACCTGTGGCCCTTGCATTGCAACTCAGATTTTTAAATAATATGTGTGTATATATATATACACACACATATATATTCTGCTGCTGCTGCTAAGTCACTTCAGTCGTGTCCAACTCTGTGTGACCCCAGAGAAGGCAGCCCACCAGTATATATATATATATATATATATATATATATATATATATATATATGCACTTTCATTTCTTGATTTATCAACTCCATATGTAAAAATTGATTTCTTACTGTGAGAGACATGGTATTTCAGGTAACATAGCCTGCTTTTCTCTCTCCTCCTCCAATTAGCTTTCACAAGTAATATCAACTTTGGTTGCGAGAACCTGCTGCTGCTGCTAAGTCGCTTCAGTCATATCCGACTCTGCGACCCGTAGACGGCAGCCCATCAGGCTCTTCCGTCCCTGGGATTCTCCAGGCAAGAATACTGGAGTGTGAGAACCTATATAATGTTAAATAATATACTTCAACTTCTAGTTCTTGATTTTAGACTGTGTGCTTTAACTAAGTCATTCATTCCTAATGGGGGAAATCACATGTAAAAATGGTTATTCTCTCTATTCCTTGGTTCATAAAATGTCATATTTATAAAGGAATGCTTCACTAGAAGCTGGTCTTTCTTTAGTCATTTCACTGAAACCAGAGATATGTATAAGTAGAATGAAAGATATTGATATCAGTGACTATATAAATTATAATAAGTATATATATACTTATAAGCATGGATTATGTAGATTATATAGATTATAGAGCCTTTCCAACTATATTGCTTTATTTATTACCCAGAATAATTTTGTAATGTATACAGGACAAGTATTCTTACATAATATAGGTAAGGAAACAAGTGTGAAAAGCTTATGGTCATATAAAGTCACCATCATGTTTTTTTCAGTTTTATTTTGTTTCTGACCAGCCTCCGTTCTTCTTTTTTAATTTTATTTTTTGAAAAATTTTGGCTGTATGGGGTCTTAGTTGCCACACATAGCAACAAACATCCACTTGCCTTTTTTAATTTAATTTTTTAAATTAAATTAAAAAAAAAAATCGGCTGCATGGTATCTTTGTTGTAGTGCACAGACTCTCTAGCTTTAGCACCGTGAGCTCAGTTATCCTTCGGTATGAGGGATCTCAGCTCTTCAACCAGGGTTAGAACCCATGTCCTCTGCATTGCAATGCGAATTCTTAACCACTGGAAAACCAGGGAAGTCCCCACTCTTCCTTTTTCGTGGCAGTATTACTCTGAGCAATAATCCCACCTTGCCCCAGTCTCAGTTCATGCGCTTTCAATTAAAACCAATTACAGCCTTAAGTTCATGAACAGTGTGACTTAGACCCGAGACAGTAAATTCAGCGCATCTCCCTGGCCTCGAATGAGTCTGGAATGGCATCAGAGTCTGCAAGATGTACCAAGATTATTTCTGGGAATAATGGGACAAAGATTCTGGCCCCACTCTCCTGATTTAAGATACAGCCCTGGGAGATGCTGGCAGCCATCTTGTGACCAGGCGTGTGAGGTAACCCTGAAGAAGCTGAGTGAGGAGAGAGCTGTGTTTGTGTCACTGGGCCCTTTCCTGAGCCATGTCTACTGCTGCTGTCCAGCTACCTCAGTTCACACAGATTCCCCTTGTGTTTACTCCAGTTTGGGTTGATTCCATGTCGACTGTCATAACTGCACAGTTAATTCGTGACAATCCTGACACCAGCTTTTTGACTTAAATCTAAGGCTCTTTCTACCCTACCATGTTGCCTTTTTGTTCAGGATTCAAAACACACACCTTTTAAGATGTCTTCATTATATCTTTTGTCTTCCTTCATAGTCGCATTCTTAGAAATGCCAATCCATCACGCGGAACTCATTCATGAGTCATTATGCATACATGTTTGGGCATGACATTCCCTATATACTTGGAACAATCGTATGGAGCAGAGAAAAGCTAATTCCAAAACTTTTTGTTAAATAAAATTACTTTTATCTTAAGGTAACTCTGGATCATTTTAAGCCTTAGGGACACCACCCACCATGCACTGCTATGTTCAGGAGCTGTAGTCATCAAATTCAATTATACATTACAGTAGTTGTTTGAAATTCAGAGCACATTTAGCCTAAGAAAAAGTATTATAACTGGTTACTTAGATTAGCACAGAAAAGCTAATTTAAACTATGGCGTTAACTGGACGGAGAAGGCAGTGGCAACCCACTCCAGTACTCTTGCTGGGAAGGTCCCATGGATGGAGGAGCCTGGTAGGCTGCAGTCCACGGGATCACTAGGAGTCGGACACGACTTCACTTTCACTTTCATGCATTGGAGAAGGAAATGGCAACCCACTCCAGTATTCTTGCCTGGAGAATCCCAGGGATGGGAGAGCCAGGTAGGCTGCCGTCTATGGGGTTGCACAGAGTCGGACATGACTGAAGACTTAGCAGCAGTAGCAGCATGGTGTGCACGCATGCTCAGTTGTGTCCAACTCTTTGCAACCCTATGCAGCCCACCAGAGGAGAAGGCAATGGCAGCCCACTCCAGCACTCTTGCCTGGAGAATCCCATGGGAGGAGGAGCCTGGTAGGCTGCAGCCCATGGGGTCGCAAAGAGTGGGACATGACTGAGGACTTCCCTTTCACTTTTCACTTTCTTGCATTGGAGAAGGAAATGGCAACCCACTCCAGTGTTCTTGCCTGGAGAAACCCAGGGACGGGGGAGTCTGATGGGCTGCCATCTATGGGGTCACACAGAGTCAGACACGACTGAAGCGACTTAGCAGCAGCAGCAGCCCACCAGGCTCCTCTGTCGATCAGATTTTTCATGAAAGAACACTGGAATGGGTTGTCATTTCCTTTTCCAGGAGATCTTCCCGACTCAGGGATTGAACCCATCTCCTGTGTCTCCTGCAATGCAGGCAGATTCTTTAACACTGAGTCACCAGGCAAGCCCAATTTAAATTAAAATATGGCTAAATTACTCTGTATTTGAATGAGAAATGCTAGAACAGAATATTGTGACAAAACTAACAATGAAACTTTTTTAAATATTAAGAGGATGATACTTAAACAAGGAGATTTGCTGTTGGAAGATGAAAAGGTAAATGAAAGTGTATGACCATTCCAAACAGGCTCCAGAGTCACTGCAAAGGCCATCGTGGTCGATGATTTAGGTCCTTTACAATACTTGATTTCACATCAAAATGTGTCTTTTCTTTTCCATGATACAATAAAAAACTCTCTCTCTCTTCTTAAACTTCAAAACCACACAAAGATGGAACTCAGAAAGGGAAAATACAAAAGAGATTTTCATTTTCTCTTTTAATGTATGTTTCAAGTGCAAAGACTCCATCCTCAGACGTTACTATCTAGAGAAGCAAATATACATGTAAACCTGAGTGCACTGCTGAGCTGGCAGAGAATTAGAGGCACGTAGAAAGGAAGGGTAGGGTCTTAGCGTGTGGGCTAGTGGTTCCCAGAGGAGGAGTCTGAGGTATGTGGTCAAAGACCTGATGAGCCAAAAATAGGAGCTGTGTGCCGGTAAAGAAAAGCATAGGTTACAAGTCAGAGACTTGACTGGGCACTATATGAAGTTTAGAGTGAAGGAAGAGAAAAATGGAGAGACAAATGTTGAATTTCTGGTCTGAAGGTCATGGAAAACTTTTTAGTAGTGCTCTGCAAGGTAAAAAGAAGATAGTTGGAAGAGAGAGGGTGGGGATGCAGCATTAAAAGGAGAGGGAATGTGTGGGTAAGTAGATGTATAAAATGAGATTGTCATATGGGCTGTAAACTAAGTTTAAGACGCATGTGAGAAAAGTGAAGACTGAAACACATGGAGAATTGTGCAAGGTGAGAGAAGAAGTAATTAATAGACAGCAGAGGTGGACAGAGTCCAGACCCAGCGTAACCTAAGTACAAGTGGCCCGCTGAATTTGCAGGTTCCTCATCGAACAATCTGAGGTTAGTTAGCTGACTCTGCAGACAGGGAGCTGGCGGGTGGAAAGGGTTGGCTGTACTATGCCATTTCATATAAGGGACTTGAGCACCCGTGGATTTTGGTATCCACAGGCGGCCTGGAACCAGTCCCTTGTCGATGCAGGGGAACAGCTGTGCATTAATGCTCAGAAGAGCTCCCGCGAGGGGCCGATGGAATCCGCACGCACTGGGTGGAAGAGCGAGCCTGCAGATTTCAATGTGTGGCAGTGTCCATGTCAAGAACTCCTAATTTAGAATTAGCTTTATTTAAAAGTTAAAACTCACTGGGGTCACTCTGTACAATACCTGAAATGTCAAAGCTGGGAAGCACAAGATTTTGGTTAGAATGGCAAGTGTGTGGTGCCTAGAAAGGAAGGGATCCTGATATGGTGAGAAACACATTTTATTATGACATGCAATGGACAGGTAGGGGAGTAGAAAATGCGCTGCCAGTTAATAACCACCTATTGACCCAAGGCAATATTAAATGGATTGTTCCGAATGTCCTCCAGGCTTGTGCTCAGCAGCATCAACATTCATCCTTGGAGTCTGCATTTTTAATGGAAAACTACTGTGAATGGTCGTGCTGAAAGCAGAAAGGCCAAACCTTTCCTTGGTTGTAGCTGCACAATTCTTTCCCAAGCTCATTTGTGCTTTAGTGATTTCGCTTTGCTTGGCCTTTTACAACTTGGCAGTTCAGGAAGTGAAGATGAGAGACTCAGCAGATTTTAAACAAGTTTTACTCCAAATGTTCCCTTAATACTAGTATTTCTTGGACAGAGATTCCTGATGTTTTAATGAACTGTTCTTGGTGTTTCTTTAAAAGCATCCTTTGGCATTTGTGAATGTGCCATGGCTTTTGCTCTTAATTTGGACTCACTGATAGTTTCCTTAAAAGCAGGAAAAGCACTTCTTGGGAGCCAGGTGAAATATAAGGGTTTTTTTGACTCTTTTCTGAGCGTTGCTGAATGCAGTGGTAACTTTGGGGTGGCAGCCTTGAGAAATGTCAGCTGGCAGAAAAAAAGAGAGGTGCAGCTCTGCTGTTTCCTAGACTTCTCTGTGAGGTCTGACTTTGAAAAATTCTTTTAGTTTGCAATATATATTCAAATGCATTCGAAGTAATTAGCACCCTGGATTGAATCTTGTTGTCACAGTTAATTATTAGATGGCTACTTTCCTTTAGAGTATTTGACAGTTGCCCAAAATGTTAGTCTTAATCTAAAACCAAGAAGAGACCTTTGACATAGTGAAAGCCACCAAAATGGCATTTATTAAATATAAATGGTGAGTGCCTGAAGGGGAGGTGAGGAGAGCACTAATTCTCATCCTGAAATGAAAATTCCTCCAGTATGAAAGGAAAATTAGATTACCTCTTAGCAGAAGCTTCATCAGTTTTACTTATCACGTGGATGATTTTAGAATGTGTGTATTCCTATAATGCGTGACATTTGCATTGATAAATAGAGATTTATGACTCTCAACTTCTATCTCTGATTTGCCAAAATTCTTATAAATACAATGGTTTCTATTAGTCTATTATCTGGAAAATGACTGGAAAAAATTAAATGATACTGATTTAAAATGAAGAAAGCTTATTTATGTGCATTTTAGGAACCCTAAGTGAATCAGGTAAACATATACACTAAGAAACAAAAGTGTTACCCTCTGAGTAGTATTTTATCATAGACTGGAAACATGAAACTTATTAATAGTGTTAGAAATTAAATGTACAATGAAATGTACACATTATTGGAGCTCTTCATTGGTAATTATTCCTTAAAAGCTAGAAATTGCCTTTGTCTCTATGATATAAGAGAAAAGATACTATTAAAGCCCTTAGGAATTATCACCATATTTGAAGCAACTTTCACTTGGTCAAAGAAACACAGGCCAAGTTCTGGTACTTACTATGTAAGGACTATGGCGACTGCATCGTTCAACACACTCTCCCCAAACAAGAGTGTGTACAGGTCAGGGTCGACGTGCAGTTCATGGAAAATGGCCAGCACCGTCACTAGGGGAGACACACACAAATATGCAACGTTAGCTGGGATGCGGCCATAGACTTGTCTTTGGCTGTGGTCACCTGTACAAAGCACTCATTAAATGTTCATCTTCTCAAATCCATTGATATGTACATACTGAACCTTTAACCAAAATCAACCTCATCTGTCACTCCCCTGCTTAAGATTTCTCTGGGCTCCCCACTGCTTAAAGAGAAAGCTTGAGCTCGTTGGTACGAGCCTTCTATAATCTGTGCACTGTTTGCCTTCCAGCATCTCTGTCTGCACTCCCTGCCCCTGCTCTCTAGCCACACTGATGGAGAAGGCGATGGCACCCCACTCCAGTACCCTAGCCTGGAAAATCCCATGGGCGGAGGAGCCTGGTGGGCTGCAGTCCATGGGGTTGCCAAGAGTCGGACACGACTGAGCGACTTCCCTTTCACTTTTCACTTTCATGCACTGGAGAAGGAAATGGCAACCCACTCCAGTGTTCTTGCCTGGAGAATCCCAGGGACCGGGGAGCCTGGTGGGCTGCCGTCTATGGGGTCGCACAGAGTCGGACACGACTGAAGTGACTCAGCAGCAGCAGCCACACTGAACTTGTCAGAATTTCCTGAACACAGTGTGTCATTTTCTAACTACCTTGGCATGTGGGTTCACTTTAGCAGGGCAGCTATCTGTTTCTCATCCAGATGCTACCATTCTCCTTCCTTAAGTACATACACACACCCACCCACCCACCCACCCACACACACACACACACACACACACACACACACTTTTTGCTACAAAAAACCCCAAACCTTTATTCAGTCTTTAAAAGCTTCTCAAGTTTTCCCCCAGCCCTCTGATCCCTCAGTAAAGACCTGGGTAACTCCTTTTTGATCCCAGAATTTGGGATCACAGAACATATCATGGAAAAGACTGTGAGCTCTTGGCACATGCTCAAGAAGTGTTTGATGTGTGAACGACTGAGAGAGTGAATGAATGAAGGTTGTTGCAGTGGCTTATTCCTGTGAAGGGAGAGGTGGTTGGCACCTGGCTCTCATTCTCTCAAGATCACACTCAGCTATACAGATGGACCCAATGTTCCTAAGAGTGGGGCCTAAGGGTTCATTTTCAGCAGTCTGCTTCATGGCTCCTATATACCGTATAGTTGTACAGAGCCTCTGGGCATATACCTGGGCAGTGAATAATCACACACTGATTAACTGCGTTCATCAAAACTATTCAGTATTTTGATATTTGAAACAGTCATGCAAAGTGTGAACAGCTATCATTAGGAGAATGATCCCCTGAGTGGACTGCCAAAGGGTAAAAGAGGGTGGTTGAAAATGATACTGATGGTAAATTTTTAAGGCAGAATGGGCATTTTCACTTCTGTTCTTTCCTTTCCTATTTCATGCACTGTAAGGTCAATAACTGTGTTGTCTAAAAGAGTGCTAGGGAGAAAAAAAAAAAAAAGCTCAGTTGGACTGTTTTGTAAGTAGGGTCAAAAAGTTTGGCACTTGTCCTGCCATAATGGGAGGGTTTTAGTGACAGAGTGACACAGCTTGATTTAAAGTTTAGGCAGCAGGGTAGAGGACAGAATGGACATGCGGCTGGAAGCTTTCCTGAATGTTCTGGCAAGAGATGAGTTGTATCAAGACTGGAAGAGTTCTAGATTCAGGCTCAACTCTTGTACATCCTGCTTTTCCCTGAACATCCACCACCGTGGGCTCTCATAGGTCAGTGACCACAGGGCTTTGTATTTTACTTACTCACTGGTTCTCACCTTCCCTCTGGGTCACTAACCCCTAGCATGTTGCTAGACTACGGTAAGCTTTAGTGAGTGAAAAGATAATGTCAGGGAGGATAGAGCAGAGGCGATAATACCCATGATATATTTGGGATGAAGAACTGGTAGGTCTCAGTGCTTGAGAGACAGCAAGACTTGGGTCTCAGCCCTGGGCAGGCAGTAAATGGGCTGCATAAGAGAAATTTGTAGACAGGGAATTTTGCAAGTTTGGTTTTTGATATGTTGACTTAAGTAGGCAGATGGAATTTCAAATGGAAATTTCAATAAGAAAGCTAGAAGTAAAAGGCTATCGCTAGAGGCTTCCCTGGTGGCTCAGCGGTAAAGAATCCACCTGCCAATGGATGGGACATGGGTTTCATCCCTGGTCTGGGAAATTCCCACATGCCGCTAAGCAACTTTGCCCCTGTGCCACAGTTAACGGAGCTTGCACTCCAGAGTCTGGGAGTCACAGCTCCTAAAGTTCAAGTGCCTTAGAGCCTGTGCTCCCCAAGAGAAGTCACCATGGTGAGAAGCCTTCACACCACAACTAGAGAGTAACCTGCATAGCAATGAAGACCCAGCACAGCAAAAGATAAATTAAAAAAAATTTTTTTTAAGGTTGTAACCATACAGAGTTAAAGCAGAAGAAAGAATTTAAGGGTAATAAGCATGTAGGTAGAACATAAAGCCACAGGAGTGGCTGAGATTGCCTGGGTGAAGTATATAGTAACAGAAGAGAGTTCATGAGAGATCCTTGGGAGATACTCACAGAAGGGATACCTGGAGAAAAAGAAACATGAAATATACATGTAGGATATTTGCAAAACCTGATCCTAAGCATGAGCAAGTTGGCTGAAAACCACATCCATCATGAATAGATTTTTATTTACTAAAGATTATCCTAGGGGAAGGAGTATTGAACTCAACAACTAGCTTTAGGGTAAAGAGACAACAGATACAAATGAAATACAAACAAATACAAATTGTCATGAATCAGCATGACAATTAGCCAGATTCCATTTTACTAGGCATAGAGTCGATTTCATTATTCTAGATGAAAAGATCCTTAATCATGATAGAACAGCAGAGAAGTACCGTCTACTAGTGTGTAGCTGTTCACATTTGTACCACCTCTGAGCCTTTGCAGGTGGTGGTGGGAGGGGACAGACGATTATCTCTGCTAAGTAACCTCTTTCTCCTGATAGGATAGAGTCAAGATCCTGAACTGAGTCAAAACCAAAAGGCTTCAGTTGGGAGTTTTATTTTTCTCTTTTTTCGGCACACCATAGGCATGTGGGGTCTTAGTTTCCTGACAAGGGATTGAACTGTGCCCCCTGCCTTGGAAGTAAAGGGTTGTAGCAACTGGACCACCAGGGAAGTCCACAACTGGGAGCTTGAATTACCAACATTTTCCTTTCACCAGAATTTTGTGCGGAATAAAAGTAAAACTATAATTTTTATTGGAATATAATTGCTTTATAATGTTGGGTTAGTTTCTGCTGAACAGCAACGTGAATCAGCCATATGTATACATATATCCCCCCCCTTTAGCTTCCCTCCCACCCCCACCCCCACCCTACCCCTCAAGTCATCACAGAGCACTGAGCTGAGCTCCCTGTACCACAGAGCACCCCCCACTGTCTATTTTATGCATGGTAGTGCATATATGGTAATCTACTGTCTCAATTCATCCCACCCTCTCCTTCCCGTTGTGTCTACAAGTCTGTTCTCTATGTCTGTATCTCTATTTCTGACCTGAAAATCGATTCATCGGTACCATTTTACTAGATTCCATATATATGTGTTAATATATGAAATTTGTTTTTCTCTTTCTAACTTACTTCACTCTGTATCGCAGGCTCTAGGTTCATCCACACACTAAAATTGACTCAATTTCATTCCTTTTTATGGCTGAGCAATATCTATTTCTGCTTTATTGACTATGCCAAAGCCTTTGACTGTGTGGATCACAATAAACTGTGGGAAATTCTGAAAGAGAAGGGAATACCAGACCACCTGACCTGCCTCTTGAGAAATCTGTATGCAGGTCAGGAAGCAACAGTCAGAACTGGACATGGAACAACAGACTGGTTCCAAATAGGAAAAGGAGTACGTCAAGGCTGTATATGGTCACTCTGCTTATTTAACTTCTATGCAGAGTACATCATGAGAAACGCTGGACTAGAAGAAACACAAGCTGGAATAAAGATTGCCGGGAGAAATATCAATAACCTCAGATATGCAGATGACACCACCCTTATGGCAGAAAGTGAAGAGGAACTAAAAAGCCTCTTGATGAAAGTGAAAGAGGAGAGTGAAAAGTTGGCTTAAAGCTCAACATTCAAAAAACGAAGATCATGGCATCTGGTCCCATCACTTCATGGGAAATAGATGTGGAAACAGTAGAAACAGTGTCAGACTTTATTTTTTTGGGCTCCAAAATCACTGCAGATGGTGACTGCAGCCATGAAATTAAAACATGCTTACTCCTTGGAAGAAAAGTTATGACCAACCTAAATAGTATATTCAAAAGCAGAGACATTACTTTGCCAACAAAGGTCCGTCTAATCAAGGCTATGGTTTTTCCTGTGGTCATGTATGGATGTGAGAGTTGGACTGTGAAGAAAGCTGAGCGCCGAAAAATTGATGCTTTTGAACTGTGGTGTTGGAGAAGACTCTTGAGAATCCCTTGGACTGCAAGGAGATCCAACCAGTCCATTCTGAAGGAGATCAGCCCTGGGATTTATTTGGAGGGAATGATGCTGAAGGTGAAACTCCAGTACTTTGGCCACCTCATGGGAAGAGTTAACTCATTGGAAAAGACTCTGATGCTGGGAGGGATTGGGGGCAGGAGGAGAAGGGGACCACAGAGGATGAGATGGCTGGATGGCATCACAGACTCGATGGACGTGAGTCTGAGTGAACTCCGGGAGTTGGTGATGGACAGGGAGGCCTGGCGTGCTGCAATTCATCGGGTCGCAAAGAGTCAGACACGACTGAGTGACTGAACTGAACTGAATATTCCATTGTATACAGTTACCACATCTTCTTTATCCATTCATCTGTCGATGGGCATCTAAGTTGCTTCCATGTCCTGACTATTGTAAATAATGCTGCAACGAACATTGGAGTATGTGTGTCTTTTGAGTTGTGGTTCTCTCAGGGTATATGCCCAGTAGTATGATTGCTGGGGCACATGGTAGTTCTATGTCTAGTTTTTTGTCGTTGTTGTTACCTGTTTAGTTTTTTAAGGAACCTTCATACTGATCTCCACAGTGGCTGCATCAATTAATCTCCAAAATATACAAATAGCACATGGAGCTCAGTATCAAAAAACCCCAACAACCCAATAAAAAGAATGAGCAAAAGACCTACATAAACATTTCTCCAGAAAAGACAGATGGCCAACAGGTACATGAAAAGATGCTCAACATAACTAATTATTAGAGAAATGCCAATCAAAACTACAATGGGGTATCACCTCATTCTGGTCAGAGTGGCCATCATCGAAAAATCTAACAGTAAGTGCAGGTGAGAGTGTAAAGAAAAGGGAAACTTCTTACACTGTTGGTGGAAAGTTATTCTTAAGTTAAAAAATTCTATCATGGAAGTTCTACTAATATGGACTTTAGTCTCTGTAGCTCCTTATTTGTATTTCCAAGTTTTGAAGATGACTTGCAGCTTGTCTGCACTCCCAGGCACATGAGTTTCCTGGGCTCACAAATAGGGAGGTAAAGCCCTGGGTTTCTTTCCCCACCTCCCCACTTATGAAGTCTACCCTATGCTAGGATGGACTCTAAATCTCTCCAGTGAGAGCTTTGGGCCTTTGGAGGGACAGGCTTTTAACTAAATATCCAGTTTTGTACAAAACTGTTCTGACATTCCCACAATTCCTTTTGCACAAAGAACTGAATTCCACTGCATAAATGCTGTCCCACACAAAGAGCAAGCTATTACTTTGGGCATTCCTATCTACCCTGTGAAGAAATGGAACAGCTTTGAAATAAAACAAGGTGGTGTGTCTTACAAGAGGGAGTATTTGCTGGGACCACAAATGAGTTGAATAGGTGAGTCAGGAAATTAGCCACCCACTCTCACTGCTGAGATGAGAGCTTTGAAAAATGCATGTAATTAGCTCGCTGGCAGGGCTGTCTCACACACAATGTCCAAGACTCTCATGGCGCCTCTTCCCAAGAGAGAACCTCTTGGAACAGCTGTAGACATGCTCACACTGACTCCGTTCGCACCTTGCTGGGTTTTAAAGAAAACCCAGGTCCGAGGCTCGGCTGAAGAGCCATGTATAGTTTGATCAGACTGCTTGGGATAGTCTGAGGAGAACATTCCAGACACCATGTGGAGAGGAAGAGCAGAAGATACAATCTGATTTCTTTAACCTCTGATTTTACCAAGGAATTGTGCCATGCTTGCCTTTGTCATACTTTAGTTCTCATCACTTAGTGGTGAGTTTCAACGCTCAGCTTGGGGTTTGGGGTTCCTTCCCCATACTTGACTTTTTAGCTAGAGAAAAATCTGTTTTGTCTCCTGAACTGGTAGTAAGGCATGCAAGCATATATAATCTTATGCTCAAATATGCACACACACACACACAGACACACACACACACCTACTCCCATGTAAGAGCAGTGGATGGTTGAGACATGCCATTGAATTATTAGAGATAATAGTGGTTCAGTGAATGACAATAATGATTCAACTATTTTCTGAGAATATGTTATAGTTTCAGTAGTCAAACAGGGAGGGGTCTTGGGAGAACGAATGAGGCAGTGGTGTGGATGGTGCTTCTGGGAAGCTGGTGATAAAGGGGAGCCTGTGGAGTAGAAAGCCAATGAAGGCTTTCTCTTCAATTTCTAATTTAATACAGATTGAACAGAATAAGCAGAAAGAAAAGTTGAAAATAAAGGAAAAAGAAGAGAACCCTATTACAGCATCAGAACTCATATTTTCTCATCTCAAAAGCAATAACCATAACTAGAGATAAAAATTCAGATAATGACTACCTTACCCCATTTGGTACTTCAGTGTATTGACTTAAATAATGTCTTACTTTTTTTTTATTACTATCTTTTGAACTAACCTCTTTCCTAATGCTCTTTCAGTCACTTCTAAGTCTTCAGGGTGATTTAGTGACAGTTCCTTCACTAGAGCTCCATTAACAGCTCTCTGACCCATATTTTCTTGGTGTTTTACAAGGAATTTAAATTTCAAATGCTATTTTAATACAGGGACTCTCAGCAACCTGCACAAGCTCTGCCTGGGTCTGTGGACAGCATCACACAATAGTTCCTACCCCGTTGCTCTAAGTCATCACTCAGCCATGTCAAAATGCTGGCTCTCCCTGGAGAGAGCTCTCCATGGTTTTCTGTGCAAATCAGTATGTATGACACTTGTCCCTGACACATGGAGAATCAAAAAGTCTCTGGCTTGTGCAGTGGAACCTTGTCAGGCTGACAGGTGGAGAACCCTGGTAGCCTCATAAACAAGGCAGAAATTTCTATTTACAAAAGTGATTACTGGGAAAATGTGGGATTATTTTCCCCCTCCTATAATTCGTATATAAGAAATTCTCCTATAACTCTTGCCACTTTTCTGAAATATTGTACATAGTGAGATTACAAGGAGAGGCTCCAAAATAGCTGAGATATTCTAGTATGCTGGAATACTGAAATTAGTTTGAGCTTCAATCTTCTCAGTGAAGGCTTGGCAGAGAATCAGTGTACTAGTTTTGCTGATCAAGCTTTGCCAGTCATATCCTAGAAATACAACTAGAAATCCTAACCCTTCTGAAATAGGTCAGAGAAACAATGCCAGATCTAGAAAGTTAACCACTAGATGTTATTTCATTGAGGTAATTTGGCTCTGCGGTAAAAGAATCTTCCTGAAGTGCAGGAGTGAAGGTTCAATCCCTGGATGGGGAAGATCCCTTCGAGAAGGAAATAGCAACCCAATCCAGTATTCTTGCCTGGGAAATCCCATGGACAGAGGAGCCTGGTGGGCTATAGGCCCATGGTGTCACAAAAGAGTTGGACACGTCTTAGCAACTAAACAATATTGTAAATTAGAAGTTACACAGACCATCATGAATGATTTAGCCCTAAAACATTTCAATTTTATTTTGGCCATCAATATATGTTATTTTGGTACTGAGTTCGTGGTAGAGAAAATACCACATGTTAGCACATCATTACAGCCCTTTCCCCTAGAGATACTTGGGAGAAATAAGCTCCAGTGCCCCAGGGCAATAGTTTCAAAGTCTGGTCCAGGGACACCTGCAAGTTCCTGAGACTTATTCAAGACGATTCCCCAGGTCAAAACTATCTCAGAATACTATGACAGAGTTACTTGCATTTTTCATTCTTGTTATTTTATCTGTGTAGAGTGGAACTTAGAGGTTATATGATGTGTTAGTGCAGCTGAATTCAGAAACCAGTGTGAGAATCCAGCTGTCTTCTGTCACACCACACAGGAAGGGGACTTGCAAAGATGTGCCATTCTCCCCAGTAAATTTTTTGTTTTGAAAATAAATTCAGTTTTTATAAAAATGTCATTTAGCATATAAATTGTTCATGATTATTATTTTAAATAGACCAATGAAATTACAAATTTAAATTTAAAAAATTTAAATTCTAACATGGTAAATGATGATAGATATAACACCCACAAACAAAAGATTCCTTGAGGTCCTTCCTAATTCTGAAGAATTTTAAAACGGTTGTGACACCAAAAAGCTTGAGAACCTTTGTCCAAAGACATTTGTTGTGTGTAATGAATCCATTTACATCCTGTGCAGCCAGAATGATACTTGTGAAGCATCGTCTCTGAGAGAAATGAGAAAATAGTTCCTCAAATCATTTTCAGTGGAATTTAATTCTCTTGTTGGATTCCTGTTGAGAAAGGCTCCCTAGCTCTAAATAACTTTTGCCACACAATAACCAACTGATTCTTTTGGAATGTATGCAGAGGATTTCTAATAACTATTACATGAGGGAAAATTATTCTTTTCAGATTAATTAAAACAGCACATTCTGGAATCACATTTCTGTCATAAGTATTTGCAGTGGAAACAGTGTCAGACTTTATTTTTTGGGCTCCAAAATCACTGCAGATGGTGACTGCAGCCATGAAATTAAAAGATGCTTACTCCTTGGAAGAAACGTTATGACCAACCTAGATAGTATATTCAAAAGCAGAGACATTACTTTGCCAACTAAGGTCCATCTAGTCAAGGCTATGGTTTTTCCTGTAGTCATGTATGGATGTGAGAGTTGGACTGTGAAGAAGGCTGAGTGCTGAAGAATTGATGCTTTTGAACTGTGGTGTTGGAGAAGACTCTTGAGAGTCCCTTGGACTACGAGGAGATCCAACCAGTCCATTCTGAAGAAGATCAGCCCTGGGATTTCTTTGGAAGGAATGATGCTAAAGCTGAAATTCCAGTACTTTGGCCACCTCATGTGAGGAGTTAACCATTGGAAAAGACTCTGATGCTGGGAGGGATTGGGGGCAGGAGGAGAAGGGGACGACAGAGGATGAGATGGCTGGATGGCATCATGCACTCGATGGACGTAAGTCTGAGTGAATGAACTCCGGGAGATGGTGATGGACAGGGAGGCCTGGCGTGCTGCGATTCATGGGATCGCAAAGAGTCGGACACGACTGAGCGACTGAACTGAACTGAACTGAAGTCCTTTTTTGGAATGTAAGTGCTTTGTGGACAGAGGTTATTTCTTCAACATACAGATGCATATTAAAAACACTGACAATCACGTCCTTTCCTTAATTTCAAACATGGTCAAACATAGTTCCAGATAATCTACTCCCTCTTTTGCTTTAAAACCTGAAGTACAGTCCTTATCAGTTACTGAGAATATAGAAAAGTAATCAGAATATCACAAGGTTTGATATTAAGGAAAGAAAAACAAATAAGAAATATAAAGATTAGCAAGATAGAAACCTGAGAACAAACACTGGGGTGGGGAGATATTTTCTAGATCCTCTATTTGGGAACTATGGGGTGATATCTTTCAGCACTTTAGCTGGTGCTTTAGAATTTTTCCCAAAGGTACCTACAACAGAAATATTCTAAATTTAACATTAGCACAGAACATAAACATTTAACAAAGACCCAATTTTCTCACCAATGGGGTTTAATGAGCCATGGTGCAGTTTAATGGGGAATCTTTGCAGTCTGTTCAATATCTGAGTGAAGATGACTTACCCTGTCATACAAGCATTCTCCAATCAGGATTATGACTTAACCATTTTGCCATTTTAAAAGTGAACGTGGTAAGCAAGGGTTTGCCTACAAATCATGAAATAAATTCAGAGAATAGCTCAGTGGAGCCATAAAGCAGACAAAGCCTGAATGGGTCAAAAATGGGAGGTAAAAATATCAGTGTGACCCATTACACATAACAAAAATTGTAGGAAAAATATGATAATGTGAGTCATGATCATGGTACACATTATAAGTGGGTTTCACAACTAAATTTTTATCTCGCTACAAAAAGACATGAAACAAGCAGGTATTCCATCATTGCCCAATCTGTGGATAATGACCCCAAGAGACATTACAGAAAGATTTCAAACTAGAGGGTACCTATTTCTAATTTCTGATTAGAAAAGCTGCTAAGGGTGAACAAGAGTAATATTAAGAGGCTACACTGGGTCTGTGTGACACAACAGGGTGGGGAAGATAGGAGGAGAGGGATCATATCATGAGTCCAATCATTTCTGCCATCACTCTGTGAGGTAGGCTGAATAATGCCCCTCCCACCCGTGCAGAGACATTACTTTGTCCACAAAGGTCCATATAGTCAAAGCCATGATTTTTCCAGTAGTCATGCATGAATGTAAGAGTTGGACCATAAAGGAGAATTGATGCTTTTGAACTGAGTTGTTGGAGAAGACTTTTTAGAGTCCCTTGGAATGCAAAGAGATCAAACCAATCAATCCTATGGGAAAAGCAATCCTGAGTATTCACTGGAAGGACTGATGCTGAAGCTGAAGCTCTAATACTTTGGCTACCTGATGCAAAGAGCCGACTCATCAGAAAAGATCCTGATGCTGGGAAAGATTGCAGAAGGGAGGAGAAGGGGATGACAGAGGACGAGATGGTTTGATGGCATCACTGACTCGATTGACATGAGTTTGAGCAAGCTCTGGGACATGATGGACACGGGAGCCTGGCGTGCTGCAGTCCATGGGGTCGCAAAGTCAGACATGACTGAGCAACTGAACAACAACCCCTCCCCCACCTCCCCCTGAAAGGCGTCCATGCACAAATCTCCAGAGGCTGTGCATGTATAACTTCACATGGCAAAAGGGACTTTGTGGATGTAATTAAAGTTTGCTTAAAATGGGCAAATTATGTTGGATCCACCCATATGGCAGAAAGTGAAGAAGAACTAAAGAGCCTCCTGATGAAAGTGAAAGAGGAGAGTTAAAAAATTGACTTAAAGCTCAACATTCAGAAAACTAAGATCATGGCATCCATTCCCATCACCTCATAGCAAATAGATGAGGAAACAGTGGAAACAGTGGCTGACTTTATTTTTCTGGGCTCCAAAATCACTGCAGATGGTGATAGCAGCCATGAAATTAAAAGACGCTTACTCCTTGAGAGAAAAGTTATGACCAATCTACTTCAAGTTCAGTCACTCAGTCGTGTCTGACTCTTTTCGACACCATGAATTGCAGCATGCCAGGCCTCCCTGTCCATCACCAACTCCCGGAGTTCACTCAGACTCACGTCCATCGAGTCCGTGATGTCATCCAGCCATCTCATCCTCTGTCGTCCCCTTCTCCTCCTGCCCCCAATCCCTCCCAGCATCAGAGTCTATTTCAATGAGTCAACTCTTCGCATGAGGTGGCCAAAGTACTGAAGTTTCAGCTTCAGCATCATTCCCTCCAAAGAAATCCCAGGGCTGATCTCCTTCAGAATGGACTGGTTCGATCTCCTTGCAGTTCAAGGGACTCTCAAGAGTCTTCTCCAACACCACAGTTCAAAAGCATCAATTCTTCGGCGTTCAGCTTTCTTCACAGTCCAACTCTCACATCCATACATGACCACAGGAAAAACCATAGCCTTAACTAGATGGACCTTTGTTGGCAAAGTAATGTCTCTGCTTTTCAATATGCTATGTAGGTTGGTCATAACTTTTCTTCCAAGGAGTAAGCATGTTTTAATTTCATGGCTGCAGTCACCATCTGCAGTGATTTTGGAGCCCCCCCAAAAAAGTCTGACACTGTTTCCACTGTTTCCCCATCTATTTCCCATGAAGTGATGGGACTGGATGCCATGATCTTTGTTTTCTGAATGTTGAGCTTTAAGCCAACTTTTTCACTCTCCACTTTCACTTTCATCAAGAGGCTTTTTAGTTCCTCTTCACTTTCTGCCATAAGGGTGGTGTCATCTGCATATCTGAGGTTATTGATATTTCTCCTGGCAATCTTGATTCCAGCCTGTGCTTCTTCCAGTCCATAGTTTCTCATGATGTACTCTGCACAGAAGTTAATAAGCTGCTGCTGCTGCTGCTGAGTCGTTTCAGGCGTGTCCGACTCTATGCGACCCCACAGACGGCAGCCCACCAGGCACCCCCGTCCCTGGGATTCTCCAGGCAAGAGTACTGGAGTGGGTTGCCATTTCATTCTCCAGTGCATGGAAGTGAAAAGTGAAAGTGAAGTCACTCAGTCGTGTCCGACTCTTAGCAACCCCATGGACTGTAGCCCACCAGGCTCCTCAATCCATGGGGTTTTCCAGGCAAGAGAACTGGAGTGGGGTGCCATTGCCTTCTCCGAGTTAATAAGCAGGGTGACAATATACAGCCTTGACGTACTCCTTTTCTTATTTGGAACCAGTCTGTTGTTCCATGTCCAGTGCTAACTGTTGCTTCCTGACCTGCATACAGATTTCTCAAGAGGTAGGTTAGGTGGTCTGGTATTCCCATCTCTTTCAGAATTTTCCACAATTTATTGTGATCTACACAGTCAAAGGCTTTGGCATAGTCAATAAAGCAGAAATAGATGTTTTTCTGGAACTCTCTTGCTTTTTCCATGATCCAGCAGATGTTTGCAATTTGATCTCTGGTTCCTCTGCCTTTTCTAAAACCAGCTTGAACATCTGGAAGTTCATGGTTCACGTGTTGCTGAAGCCTGGCTTGGAGAATTTTGAGCATTACTTTACTAGAATGTGAGATGAGTGCAATTGTGTGGTAGTTTGAGCATTCTTTGTTATTTCCTTTCTTTGGTATTGGAGTGAAAACTGATCTTTTCCAGTCCTGTGGCCACTGCTGAGTTTTCCAAACTTGCTGGCATATTGAGTGCAGCACTTTCACAGCATCATCTTTCAGGATTTGAAGTAGCTCAACTGGAATTCCATCACCTCCACTAGCTTTGTTCATAGTGATGCTTTCTAAGGCCCACTTGACTTCACATTCCAGGATGTCTGGCTCTAGGTGAGTGATCACACCATCGTGATTATCTTGGTCATGAAGATCTTTTTTGTACACTTCTTCTGTGTATTCTTGCCACCTCTTCTTAATATCTTCTGCTTCTGTTAGGTCCATACCATTTCTTTCCTTTATTGAGCCCATCTTTGGATGAAATGCTCCCTTGGTATCTCTAATTTTCTTGAAGAGATCTCATCTTTCCCATTCTGTTGTTTTCCTCTATTTCTTTGCATTGATTGCTGAAGAAGGCTTTCTTATCTCTTCTTGCTATTCTTTGGAACTCTGCATTTAGACGCTTATATCTTTCCTTTTCTCCTTTGCTTTTTGCTTCTCTTCTTTTCACGGCTATTTGTAAGGCCTCCTCAGACAGCCATTTTGCTTTTTTGTATTTCTTTTCCATGGGGATGGTCTTGATCCCTGTCTCCTGTACAATGTCATGAACCTTTGCCCATAGTTCATCTGGCACTCTATCTATCAGATCTAGTCCCTTAATCTATTTCTCACTTCTACTGTATAATCATAAGGGATTTGATTTAGGTCATACCTGAATGGTCTAGCGGTTTTCCCTACTTTCTTCAGTTTAAGTCTGAATTTGGCAATAAGGAGTTCACGATCTGAGCCACAGTCATCCCCTGGTCTTGTTTTTGTTGACTGTATACAGCTTCTTCATCTTTGGCTGCAACGAATATAATCAATCTGATTTCGGTGTTGACCATCTGGTGATGTCCATGTGTAGAGTCTTCTCTTGTGTTGTTGGAAGAGGGTGTTTGCTATGACCAGTGCATTTTCTTGGCAAAACTCTATTAGTCTTTGCCCTGCTTCATTCCGCATTCCAAGGCCAAATTTGCCTGTTACTCCAGGTATTTCTTGACTTCCTACGTTTGCATTCCAGTCCCCTATAATGAAAAGGGCATCTTTTTTGGGAGTTACTTCTAACTCCCAAAAAAGTTACTTCTAAGATCTTGTAGGTTTTCATAGAACCGTTCGATGTCAGCTTCTTCAGCGTTACTGGTTGGGACATAGACTTGGATTACTGTGATATTGAATGGTTTGCCTTGGAGACAAACAAAGATCATTCTGTCATTTTCGAGATTGCATCCAAGTACTGCATTTCGGAGTCTTTTGTTGACCATGATGGCTACTCCATTTCTTCTGAGGGATTCCTGCCCGCAGTAGTAGATATAATGGTCTCTGAGTTAAATTCACCCATTCCAGTCCATTTTAGTTTGCTGATTCCTAGAATGTTGACGTCCACTCTTGCCATCTCCTGTTTGATCACTTCTAATTTGCCTTGATTCATGGACCTGACTTTCCAGGTTTGTATGCAATACTGCTCTTTACAGCTTTGGACCTTGCTTCTATCACCAGTCACATCCACAGCTGGGTATTGTTTTTGCTTTGGCTCCATCCCTTCATTCTTTCTCGAGTTATTTCTCTACTGATCTCCAGTAGCATATTGGGTACCTACTGACCTGGGGAATTCCTCTTTCAGTATCCTATCATTTTGCCTTTTCATACTGTTCATGGGGTTCTCAAGGCAAGAATACTGAAGTGGTTTGCCATTCCCTTCTCTAGTGGACCACATTGCGTCAGACGTTTCCACCATGCCCACCCATCTTGGGTAGCCCCACAGGGCATAACTCAGTTTCATTGAGTTAGCCAAGGCTGTGGTCCCAGTGTGATTAGATTGACTAGACAGCATATTAAAAAGCAGCACTATTACTTTGCCAACAAAGGTCCATCTAGTCAAGGCTATGGTTTTTCCAGTGGTCATGTATGGATGTGAGAGTTGTACTATAAAGAAAGCTGAGTGCTGAAGAATTGATGCTTTTGAACTGTGGTGTTGGAGAAGACTCTTGAGAGTCCCTTGGACTGCGAGGAGATCCAACCAGTCCATCCTAAAGGAGATAAGTCCTGGGCGTTCATTGGAAGGACTGATGCTCAAGCTGAAACTCCAATACTTTGGCCACCTGATGCGAAGAGCTGACTCATTGGAAAAGACCCTGAGGCTGGGAAAGATTGAGGGCAGGAGGAGAAGGGGACGACAGATGATGAGATGGTTGGATGGCATCACCGACTCGATGGACATGGGTTTAGGTGGACTCCGGGAGTTGGTGATGGACAGGGAGGCCTGACATGCTGTGATTCATAGGGTCGCAGAGTCAGATACTACTGAGCGACTGAACTGAACTGAACCTATTCGGGTGGGTCCAACCTAATTACTCAAGCTCTTAAAAGCAGAGACATTTCTTTCCTTGGAATCAGAGATGTAGCTGAAAAGAAGGCAGAAGAGAGACTAAAAAAGGGTGGTGGGGGGTAGGGGGACAGCAGTCATGAAGATTCCAAGTGTGAGAAGTAGTCCACATGCCATTATTAACTCTGAGCTGCAGGGGCTCACTTGCAAGGGTCAGGGAGAGATCTCTTTGAGCCAAGATAAGAAAGCAGGAAAATCAGTCCTACAACTACAAAGGAATGGATTCGGTCAACAAATGGAATGAACCTAGAGCTTCGCCATGAGAGCCCCACTAGTCAGTACCTTGATTTTGGCCTTGCGAGAGTATAGTAGAGATCCTAGTTGAGTCAACGTAGGGCAACCAGCCAACCTACAGAACTGTACAATAATAAATTTGTGGTGCTTTAAGCTGCAACATTTCTGGTAATTTGCTACAGCAGTCCTAATAAATGAATGCACTCTGATCCCCTCTCACCAGAGGAACTATAAAGGATGGGCAGCCTAAACTCCCAGGCATTTGACTTTTCAATATATGAGTTACTGAGTAGAAGGGCTCTTCAGTCCTCTCTTCTCCTACCTCCCTGCCCAGTAGACAAGAAGTCACATAGACAAATCCATCTTTTAGCTCATACTTTAGCAAGGACAAAACCTGAACCGATGAGAAGGCTGTGGATTTGCAAATGTTTCTGCCATGAGCCCCTCTGTGCTGATTAATTATCTATGTGTGTCTCCCTTGGTGTGATCAGCAGATCGATCATTTACTCAGAATGTATTATTTTATAGCTCATCAAATCACTTTATTTTCCGGTGTTTATTTTAACTGAGCTACACTGTGAAGAACTAGTGCTGAGGTGGGAATGATGAAGCCCAAACCAGGGTGGAAAGTTAGCACAGTCAGGCCAGCCAAGACTGAGAAGAACAAGCCAAAAGTCCTAAAGCCACTCTCATGAGAAAAGCAAGCAGTGGCCATTTTTTTTCTTCTTCTCTGAACTTTTATTTCTTTTTTGTATTTTATAATTTTTCTACAATAAGCATGAATAAGAAAGGATAAAAAGCCATCTTGAAAGTTGGCCAAACTTAATAAAGAGATAAACCATGCAACTCGGAGTCTCTTCCCACGGCCCAGGATGCCATATGTGAGCACTCCTCTCCCCTCCCTTTCTCCCAGAACGTCCCCCCCGCCCCGCAGGCTTCCAGACTGTTGAGCCCTCTATGTGACATGCCACTGTGGACCCTTCTTATCTCTCTGAGAGCTCTCTTTTGTGTTGGGGAGACTAACTTCTAGTTTCTCTTTGACCCCTCCAGCCCCTCTCTCTCTCCTTGGCAAACCCATCCCTTTGACACAAATGCTGCCCAAGAATTCCTCAGTTCCCTCCTCATTCTACCAAGTCTCTGTGGG
Source organism: Capricornis sumatraensis (assembly GCF_032405125.1). Lineage (NCBI taxonomy): Eukaryota > Metazoa > Chordata > Mammalia > Artiodactyla > Bovidae > Capricornis > Capricornis sumatraensis. The sequence continues at coordinate 231,307,429 of NC_091069.1, read as the reverse complement.
CAATCTCATCCATATTCACTTGCCTCAGTCTCCAGCCCATCCCTTCTTCTCCTCACCTGCAGACTCCCATATCTAGCCACTGGCAAGACAACTCCACCTGGAGTTCTTCTACTGGAACAAATACTTATTAAGCATCACTGTGTGCCCGACACTGGGTATGGAGGTGCTGTAGATTCCCTGTCATCTAACCAGCCTTCATCAATCTGTTGCTTTTGCTCTTGAATTACCAAATTCAAGAAATGGCATCATCACCTAGCCAGAAACTTATGTTTGTATTGAAAAGAAAAAGTAACTTATCTTAGCATCAACTTATAGACACTCTCAGGTGTAAAATGAATAGCTTTTTAGAAGTTGCTGTGTAGCACAAGGAGCCCAGACTGGTGCTCTGTGATGACTTGGAGGAACGGGGTCGGGGGGAGGGAGGGAGGGAGTGTATGTATGATTATGGCTGATTTGTGTTGTGATATGGTAGAAACCAACACAACATTGTAAAAATTAAAAAATATAAATTTAAATAAAGTGTATCCTAAAAAATGTAACTTATTTACAATGGAAAACTCTCTGGCATTATAGGGTATAATTTGAAGAGACAAGCCACACTTTGGAATTAAGTGGTTTACTTTGTAAGGAAAGAAAAGAAAAAGAAAAGTCAAGGAAAGAAAAGGAAACCAGTTTCAGTGGTGATCTATTACATCAGATACTGCATTATGAACTAGCTTTGTCATGTCTGAAATTTTAGCCCTCTACAGAAATCCATTCTGGATTGGAAAATAAAAATGCAGAAGTTCAATTGCACATAAATGCTTTTCCTTATGTGAAAGCAGCATTAAAAAAAAAAAAAGAAAACACCAAAACTCCCCAAAAAGTAGACTGCAAGCATTTTAGCTTTTCTTTGAATTGGTCTTCTTGGATAAAAAGTTGTTCATCACTGATATTGGTTGTTCATCTATATATTTGTTGATATCTTCAATAGTTTCTGGCAAGCAGCAGGCAATTCTGTTGATTAAATAAGCAAATGAATGAAACTTGAAGGTCATGTTCCACGTGTCTGACTCCTTGAGGATCAGACCAGCTCCCGCCTCTCTTGTGTTCTCCCACTGTGATCAGGGACTTCTTCGACCATTCACTGACCTGATAGCACTTGTTATGAAAAGCTGTGTCCATTTCAGCCCAAAATAATACATTGACCACTACAATGTTTCTTATCTATAAAACCCAGGTAAAAGGCCAGTCCCTATCATTTCTTGGGTGTGTTGTAGGAGGAAAATCACTTTTCAAGGAATCCTAACCCCTGGGGCCCCTGAGAAATTTTGTAGAGCAAGGGATCTCAGCCCTGTTTATGGTGCCCTCCTGGCTTCCTGGGCATCTTACCCTCAGGAGGTGCCCACTTTTAGTTTGTGGAGGTGGTGACTGTGCTCTTATCTGACTCTGAGAGTGAGTGACGCCTTCAATATGACTCACCAGTTGCCTCACTGCCCCATGAGTTTGACCTCATTCAGCCAAGCCGAGCCCTAAAGGGAGCCAGACAGCCTACTGTCCAAGGAAACAGTCTTAAAACTTTCTAAATCCTATTCACCACAATATGCAATGTCTTCTTTAACACATAAATGGAAAGTTTGGGCTGGACACTGACTTTCCAAACTTCTGTTCTGCAGGTCTGTCTTTGAGCACTGCTGAGAATGAGCTGCTTTCATTTAAACAGAGCAATTCTGTCCCCTAAAGCAGTGAGCCAGAGAGGTCTGTCAGCCACAGCTGTTTCCCAGCTGTCCACGGAGCTGCTGAATTGCTTCAAATGGTTTTTCAGTGTGTTCTTGAAATTCCACCCTCAGAACACCTGGAGTCCACTTTCAATATTCCGAGGCATGTATATAGTTGGTTGTCACCCATTATATTCTCTAATTCTGTTCTGGAAATAACTAGGCTTCCAATTTCTGAAGCAAGACCTTTGTGCCAAGACCTTGCTATTCACAACTCTGTCCCAAAGTAGAAGTAGAGATAATGGTTGGGAACTTGACTCTGATGTCAAACTAACCTATGTTCAGGTCCCAAATGTAATGCAAATGAACTTGGTGATCTTGAGTCGGTCACTAAGCTTTCAGGAAGCATCACTGGCAAAAAGAAGATAAAAATATTCTCTCCCTCATAGGCTTTTGGAGAATGATTAAGTGAGCTAATTTATGTAAAGTGTCTGGCATATTGTAGCTCAATTAATGGTGGTTACTATTAATGCTATTACTCATGTCATCAAAACCATCAAGAGGGTTTGTCCATTATAAAATGGAATGACACCTTCTACTTGTGTATTTCACCTTTGATACTCAAAAATGCCTTTAAGAGAGATAAATAGATATTATCAAGTAGAGAAGTCATGAAGACTCTTCTCTGCCTCCCTCCCTTTCTCCCAAATTACTGCTTGAATCTCTGCATTTGGAAAGAACACCTACTCCTACATTTACTTTCTGTTTCTTTTCAAAAATATTTTTTTCTATTTTGATGCTGACCTTTTTTAAAGTCTTTATTGAAGCTGTTACAGTGTTGCTGCTACAATGTTGCTTTTGTTTTACCTTTTGGTTCTTTGGCCATAAGGCATGTGGGATCTTAGCTCTCTGACCAGGGATCGATCCTGCACCCTGTGCATTGGAAGGTGAAGACTTAACCACTGGACTGCCACAGAAGTCCCTGTTTTACCTTTCTGAGTCTCAAGATCCCTGTCCAAAAATGAGACTGAGCAAGGTTTTCTTTAAGGTCCTTCCAAAGCTAAAATTCTGTGGCTCTCAGACCTAAATTCCAAACTGTAGATCCCAGTTGTGGAGAGTGTCTATTTTGCTAATGATGCTGGAACCTGGGTGCAGCACTGCAGAGCAACAGGTGCAGAATAGTGTCAAGGACAGATGACCATGTGCTTGACTCTTCTGCATAAGGGAGGAGAGAGCTGATATAATAGCAATTGTGTGTGCTCTCTATTTGACCCTGACCCCCAGGATTGTGAAGGCAGGACACCCCCAAAGGGAGTCTGAGCCTAGGAAGATCTTGCTAACATTCAGCAAGTTATGTCATCTGTGGCCTGAATGGCAATTTAAAGAACCCTACTCATAGAGCCATCTCTTATAGGAGGGAAACATGTTTTGTGGTTCCTCTGACTAACATGTCATCTTTTTCAATCAAGCAAAAGATTATTTTGAAATGAAGGAGACCCTCAGGTCTTCCCAGAACTCTCTCCCTGCCCCTGCAGACTGATGCAGGAGTTCATGGAGTCCTTCCTTCGAGCTTAAAAAGCTGCCTGACTGCCTCTGTTGTATCTTTTAAACTCACTGCCAGTTATTGCATTTATATCTGCCTTTAGACAAGAGTTTCTCGAATGTAGGATCTGTGTTTTGCTTCTCCCTTCCCCAGTCACTCCTACAGTATCTAGTGCATCAGTTCAGTTCAGTCGCTCAGTCGTGTCTGACTCTTTGCGACCCCATGAATCGCAGCACGCCAGGCCTTCCTGTCCATCACCAACTCCCGGAGCTCACTCAAACTCATGTCCATCCAGTCGGTGATGCCATTCAGCCATCTTATCCTCTGTCGTCCCCTTCTCCTCCTGCCCTCAATCTCTCCCAGCATCAGAGTCTTTTCCAATGAGTCAACTCTTCGCATGAGGTGGCCAAAGTATTGGAGTTTCAGCTTTAGCATCATTCCTTCCAAAGAAATCCCAGGGCTGATCTCCTTCAGAATGGACTGGTTGGATCCCCTTGAAGTCCAAGGGACTCTCAAGAGTCTTCTCCAACACCACAGTTCAAAAGCATCAATTCTTCGGCGTTCAGCCTTTGTCACAGTCCAACTCTCACATCTATACATGACTATAGGAAAAACCATAGCCTTGACTAGATGAACCTTTGTTGGCAAAGTAATGTCTCTGCTTTTTAATATGCTATATAGGTTGGTCATAACTTTCCTTCCAAGGAGTAAGTGTTTTTTAATTTCATGGCTGCAGTCACCATCTGCAGTGATTTTGGAGCCCCCAAAACTAAAGTCTGACACTATGTGATATAGCGCATAGTAGGTGCTGAATAAATGTTTGTTAAATGAAATCAATAAGAAGTGAGATCTTGACTATAGGGTTTCATTTTGTGCTAAGTTTGACTGTCACTTTACTTTTTTATTTTGAGAAATAACAGTGGTATAGGACAAAGAAAGGGCTTCCCAAGTGATACTAGTGGTAAAGAACACACCTGCCAATGCAGGAGATAATAAGAGATGTGGGTTGGATCCCTGGGTGGGGAAGATCCCCTGGAGGAGGGCATGGCAACCCACTCCAGTATTCTTGCCTGGAGAAACCCATGGACAGAGAAGCCTGGCGGGCTACAGTTCACAGGGTTGCAAAGTGTTGAACACAACTGAAGAGACTTGGCATGCATGCATGGACATGCATATTTGGTAGAGACAATACTTCTCTACCAAATATTAAATATTAAAGAATATTGAATATACTTTATCTCCCATCTCTGCCACTTATGGGCTTAGTACTTAGAATCTTAAGTTTCTTAAAATGTAGATAATAGACTGGCTGTGGTAATAATCAAATTAGATGATATATGTGTACACTGTTAATGGTTATCACTAACTGACAAACTCTCCAGGTAGAAACATTCAGATAGAGTTTTTCATTTGTTACCACTTGGTAGCTTTGGATTCTAAATATTGACTCAAGTGCACAGATGCTTTAATGGTTAAAATAAGGACATTTTAGAGCTGGCTGCATGTTAGCTGAAGTCAATAATTTATTTTGATCACCCAGATGTTAGTGTCTTACAAAAAACATAGTGTAGTCATCTAAGAAAATAGAAGTCCTCGCTTTTGTGTCAATCTTTCATTGACTTACTATAAAATCTTAAGAAAAACCCAACATTTATCTGTGCCTCAATTATTTCACCTAAGAAATGGATCCTCTCTACCCAAGAAAGCATGTGACAATAATTGAAATACTGCATGTGAAAGCTATTTGAGTTTGTTGAAAGAGATACATAATATAAGTTCAAGCTGCTCTTTTTATTTCTGGGTAAATTTGCTCAAGAATAGAATCTAGGTTTATATGATGGCATTTTATAGACCTAGGTTTATATAGAGACTTTTTATACTGATGCTTTCATAACATGGAATTGGACAGATACATTAAATGCAGCCAAATACTACTAAATGACACTGTATGCAGGTTTGAAGCAAAGATTGCCTGGTAAAAATGGCTGGTCTGTCTGCAGTCTCTGGAAGACTGCAGCCTTCAATGGGAAGAATGCTGATCTAATAAACTCAGATATCCTCAGAGGTGTAATTTTTTCCCCTTGGAATATAATGAAAGCATATGAAAAGACCTCAAATGATCTCTCACTGCTAGCCTTCTTCCACAGAATTATGGATACAATACTTCTCTACCAAATATTAAATAATAAAAGTAGACTCATACAAGTTTCTCTACCAATAACTAAGCAAATGATTTAGGGACATGAACCGTATACTCTATGTGAGTATTTTTTTTTAATAATATAAGCATAAAACCACCTCAATCTCTTTCTATGCTGCTTAGCAGATATTAAATGAATGTTGTCTTTGTTCTCAAAGCCATCCCTGGTGCTGAAGGGATTGCTTTGTAAATTACATCTTTTTTTTTTTTTTTTGTCTGAGGAGAGAAAGTTATTCAGCTTTCTCTTGAATTTCTGTGCAGAATGCTGATAACGCCAGTGATGAGAAACCACAAACTTGGTGTATCCTGAAACTGAAATGGAGAGACAGACAGGGCCGGAGAAGAAAAAGAACAATATATGATTGTAAAAAAATATATATAATATAACAAAAGAAATAAGTGAAGACCACAATTAAATATTGAGAAACAACAGTGAAGGGAGTGTGTGGTCAAAGGGATCTAAGAAAAACAAAACTAAACAATGAAAAGACTTCTGATTATGACAATGTTAATAGTCGTTCCTCCTATATATAAAAAAAAAAAAATCAAAATTTTAACCAGAGAGTTCAATGACAAATGAAAAATGTGAGAGATAGCCCAATTAAGTCACCCTTATTGGAGAGGCTTTTCTCTAAAAATAACAGTTCTGTTTTTAATTATAGGTTCTTGGGTCTATTAATCAGCCATCTTCCTCAAGGCTAAGCTTGGTGCAAATAACAGAGACGGATTCAGCAAAATGCCCTGTTTAATTAAAAAGAATTTAATTAAAAATATTTTTATACACATGACCAATCACCATTATTTACGCAGAGTTTCCTTCATGCTTCTCTGGTCAGGCTTTTTTTCTTTCTTCTCCTCCCCCCACCCTCTTTTTAATATGCTGTTCTTCTGCAAGAACTACTGTGAAATGAAAAGCACTATGACTGGTAGTTAATACCTATTTTTATCAAAACAGCAGTGTAGCTCACACATCACCCATGCAGCCGTAACCATAGTAACCCCAAATGGAAAGGGTCTTCGGATTATCAACACGATCAAAGGTAAGATCGTTCACGTGCCTCTAGAATAGTTACACTGTAGCAAACTTTAAAGAATAAAGGTGGCTTTTCTCCTCCTGCAACTTAAATGTTAAATGAAAATAGTGACTCGCAAGTATGGTGTACAAAAATGCCTTTCATTTTGGAAGACTCTTATTTTGCCAAAGTGTTAATAATAGAAAAGATGAAAACTTGATGCTGCTCATTTGTCCAGTGCTTCTGATTATGCTGAGGAGACAACAATAATCATTTTGCCAACTTTGAAAATCTGTTAAAGGGAAAAACCCTACCCTTGGGGACCCTGTAGGATGAGAAGTAATATTTTGTGCCTATGAACTCAGAGGGTAGCTATGGTCAATGGTAACTGTAGATACACATTATGTGGGATGAGCTATAGTCGGTAACTTAAGGTGTGGCCCTGAGTAAAATTACAAAGAAAAGAAGCCTTTAATTAGAGAAGCAGAACTGGCTTGAAAAAGCAGGTAAGCACCAATCCAAACACAGATCTGAATTTGCTTTATAATTCATGATAGGCTTAGAATGGGTTGAAGAGGGGTGGGTAAGCAGGTAATAAAAGGCTAGAGCACTCATACTCAATTATTCCATGATCTATATACTCCAAAACAGAAGCTAGTATTCAACCCTTTATACTACATTTTGAAATGCCTGATATGACTCCAGGGGCAGCATTTGGAAGCATAGGGAAACTACTCTGAATTTTAAATATTTAAATAATGTACACTAGGAAACCATCAACAGAATAAAAACACAATCTACAGAATAGGAGAAAATATTTGCAAGTGATGTGACCAACACAAGGGCTTAATTTACAAAATATACAAACATCTCATAACTCAACAACAAGAAAACAAACAACCTAATCCAAAATGTATAGAAGACCTAAATAGACATTCCTCCAAAGACAAAATATAGGAAAAGAAATGCGAAAAAGCAAAATGGCTGTCTGGGGAGGCCTTACAAATAGCTGTGAAAAGAAGAGAAGCGAAAAGCAAAGGAGAAAAGGAAAGATATAAGCATCTGAATGCAGAGTTTCAGAGAATAGCAAGAAGAGATAAGAAAGCCTTCTTCAGTGATCAATGCAAAGAAACAGAGGAAAACAACAGAATGGGAAAGACTAGAGATCTCTTCAAGAAAATTAGAGATACCACGGGAAAATTTCATGCAAAGATGGGCTCGATAAAGGACAGAAATGGCATGGACCTAACAGAAGCAGAAAATATTAAGAAGAGGTGGCAAGAATACACAGAAGAACTGTACAAAAAAGATCTTCACGACCCGGATAATCACGATGTTGTGATCACTCATCTAGAGCCAGACATCCTGGAATGCGAAGTCAAGTGGGCCTTAGAAAACATCACTATGAACAAAGCTAGTGGAGGTGATGGAATTCCAGTTGAGCTCTTTCAAATCCTGAAAGATGATGCTGTGAAAGTGCTGCACTCAATAGGCCAGCAATTTTGGAAAACTCAGCAGTGGCCACAGGACTGGAAAAGCTCAGTTTTCACTCCAATCTCAAAGAAAGGCAATGCCAAAGAATGCTCAAACTACTGCACAATTGCACTCATCTCACATGCTAGTAAAGTAATGCTCAAAATTCTCCAAGCCAGGCTTCAGCAATACGTGAACCGTGAACTTCCTTATGTTCAAGCTGGTTTTAGAAAAGGCGGAGGAACCAGAGATCAAATTGCCAACATCCGCTGGATGATGGAAAAAGCAAGAGAGTTCCAGAAAAACATCTATTTCTGCTTTATTGACTATGCCAAAGCCTTTGACTGTGTGGATCACAACAAACTGTGGAAAATTTTGAGAGAGATTGGAATACCAGACCACCTGACCTGCCTCTTGAGAAATCTGTTTGCAGATCAGGAAGCAACAGTTAGAACTGGACATGGAAAAACAGACTGGTTCCAAATAGGAAAAGGAGTACGTCAAGGCTGTATATTGTCACCCTGCTTATTTAACTTCTATGCAGAGTACATCATGAGAAATGCTGGACTGGGAGAAACACAAGCTGGAGTCAAGATTGCCGGGAGAAATATCAATAATCTCAGATATGCAGATGACACCACCCTTATGGCAGAAAGTGAAGAGGAACTAAAAAGCCTCTTGATGAAAGTGAAAGAGGAGAGTGAAAAACTTGGCTTAAAGGTCAACATTCAGAAAACGAAGATCACGGCATCTGGTCCCATCACTTCACGGCAAATAGATGGGGAAACAGTGGAAACAGTGTCAGACTTTATTTTTTGGGCTCCAAAATCACTGCAGATGGTGACTGCAGCCATGAAATTAAAAGACGCTTACTCCTTGGAAGGAAAGCTATGACCAACCTAGATAGCATATTCAAAAGCAGAGACATTACTTTGCCGACTAAGGTCCGTCTAGTCAAGGCTATGGTTTTTCCTGTAGTCATGTATGGATGTGAGAGTTGGACTGTGAAGAAGGCTGAGCACCAAAGAATTGATGCTTTTGAACTGTGGTGTTGGAGAAGACTCTTGAGAGTCCCCTGGACTGCAAGGAGATCCAACCAGTCCACTCTGAAGGGGATCAGCCCTGGGATTTCTTTGGAAGGAATGATGCTGAAGGTGAAACTCCAGTACTTTGGCTACCTCATGTGAAGAGTTGACTCATTGGAAAAGACTCTAATGCTGGGAGGGATTGGGGGCAGGAGGAGAAGGGGACGACAGAGGATGAGATGGCTGGATGGCATCACGGACTCGATGGACGTGAGTCTGAGTGAACTCCGGGAGTTGGTGATGGACAGGGAGGCCTGGCATACTGCGATTCATGGGGTCGCAAAGAGTCAGACGTGACTGAGCAACTGAACTGAACTGAACTGAATAGGCACATGGAGAAGATATTCAACATCTCTAACCACTAGAGAAATGCAAACCAAAACTTGGGCTTCTCAGTTGGCTCAGTGATAAAGAATCTGCCTGCCAATGTAGCAGACATGGATTTGATCCCTGAGTTGGCAAGATCCCCTGGAGAAGGAAATGGTAACCCACTCCAGTATTCTTGCCTGGAGAATCCCATGGACAGAGGAGCCTGGTGGGCTATAGTTCACAGGATTGCAAAGAGTCAGACATAACTTGGCAACTAAACAACAAACAAACCAAAACTACGAGGTACCACCTCACACCAGTCAAAATGGCAATCGTCAAAGAATCTACAAATAACAAATGCTGGAACCAGTGTGGAAAAAAGGTAACCCTCCTAGATGTTGATGGGAATATAAGTTGGTGCAGCCACTATGGGAAGCTGTATGGAGGTGTCTCAGAAAACGAAAAATATGATTCAGCAATTCCACTGCTGGGCATCTATAGGACAAAACCATAATTCAAAGAGATACATGCATGGTTATGTTCATATCAATACTATTTACCATAGCCAAGACATGGAAACAACCTAACTATCCTTTGACAGATGACTGGATAAAGAGGATGTGGTACGCACATACAGTGCAGTACTACTCAGCCGTAAAAAGACAGAATCATGCCATTTGCAGCAACATGGGTGCAACTAGAGATTATCACACTGAGTGAAGGAATTCAGAAAGAGAAAGACAAATACCATATGACATTATTCATATATGGAATCTGAAATGTGACCCAAATGAACTCATCTATGAAACAGAATCATGAACAGAGAGAACAGACTGATGTTTGCCAAGGGGGAAGGGTTTGAGGAAGGGATGTACTGGGAGGTTGCGGTGAGCAGACGTAAGATTCTACAAATAGAATGGGTGAGCAACAAGGTCCTACTCTAGCACAGAGAACTATCTTCAATATTCTTTGATAAACCATAATGGAAAAGAACATTTAGAAAGGATTATATATATATATATATAATATATATATAACTGAATCAGTTTGTTGTACAGCAGTAATTAACACAACATTGTAAATCTATTATTCTTCAATAAACATAAATAAATAAGGTACACTAGACACTATTAGGGCTTCCCTCCGCCCGCAATGCAGGAGACCCCAGTTCAATTCCTGGGTCAGGAAGATCTGCTGGAGACGGGATAGGCTATCCACTCTAGAAGTTACACAAAGATATGTATAATTTGATTGTTTCTTTTTAAACTTTTTATATCTAGCATTTACCATGACAGTGGGTGGAGAAGTAATGGAATATCACAAGAAAACAATTGCTTCATCTTGGTTATTTAGGAAAAGAATGGATATCTGGTGATTTCATGTTAAATTGTAAACAAGTAAGAATGCTATGACAGTGTCATCTAAATGGTCAGTAAAGTGACTCAGAAGAACTCATTGTCAGTAAAAATTTGTTTAATAATACCTATCAATTTACAGATAGCATTTCATTTGATCTCACAAGAATTATATGAAGAAATTGAAGGCACTTGATGTTTTGTTGTTGCAGTATCTATGTTAAGGACATGGAAAATGAAGTTCAAAGAAGCCAAATCACTAAAGTATGGTGCTCCATTCATCCATCACACTGATCCTACCTTAATGAACAGATGCTTGCACTATCCACGATAATCTAGCCACTGGAAGGCCCTCTACTGACCTCATTTTTAGATAACTCTCCTATACCATCTGGGTTTAGAAAAGGCAGAGGAACCAGAGATCAACGTGCCGACATCCACTGGATCAAAAAAAGCAAGAGAATTAAAAAAAAAAAAATCTCCTTCTATTTCATTGACTATGCTAAAGACTTTGACTGTGTGGCTCACAACAAACTGGAAAATTCTTAAAGAGATGGGAATACCAGACCACCTCACTCACCTCCTGAGAAATCTGTATGCAGGTCAGGAAGCAACAGTTAGAACTAGACGTAGCACAACGGACTGGTTCCAAATTGGGAAAGGAGTACACCAGGGCTGTATATTGTCACCCTGCTTATGTAACTTCTTTGCAGAGTATATCATGCGAAATGCCAGGATGAATGAAGCACAAGCTGGAATCAAGATTGCCAGGAGAAATATCAATAACCTCAGAAGTACAGATGGCACCACCCTTATGGTAGAAAGCAAAGAGGAACGAAAGGGTCTCCTGATAAAGGTGAAAGAGGAGAGTGAAAAAAAAAAAACTTGCTTAAACCTCAACATTTAAAAACTAACATCATGGCATCTGGGACTGTCACTTCATGGCAAATAGATGGGGAAACAATGGAAACAGTAACAGACTTTATTTTTGTGGGCTGCAAAATCACTGTGGATGGTGACTATAGCCATGAAATTAAAAGATGCTTGCTCCTTGGAAGAAAAGTTATGATAAACCAAGACAGCATATTAAAAAACAGAGATATTACTTTGCCAACAAAGGTCCGTCTAGTCAAAGCTATGGTTTTTCCAGTAGTCACGTATGGAGCGTTGGACCATAAGAAGGCTGAACACCGAAGAATTGATGCTTTTGAACTGTGGTGTTGGAGAAGACTCTTGAGAGTCCCTTGGACTGCAAGGAGATCAAACCAGTCAATCCTAAAGGAAATCAATCCTGAATGTTCATTAGAAGGACTGATGCTGAAGCTGAAGTTCCAATACTCTGGCCACCTGATATGAAGAGCTGACTCATTGGAAAAGACCCTGATGCTGGGAAAGATTGAAGGCAGGAGGAGAAGGGGATGACAGAGGATGAGATGGCTGGATGGCAGCGCTGGCTCAATGGACATGAGTTGAGCAAACTCCAGGAGATGGTGAAGGACAGGGAAGCCTGGCGCGCTGCAGTCCATGGGGTCACATAGAGTTGGGCACACCTGAGAAATTGAACAACAACCTACACCATCATGTACCTGTTTTATTTTTAGTGACAGTTCCTTTTGGAATTGAAAGTCTATGATCCATCCCAAGCTGTGATCCTTTTATGTGGAGAATTTCCAAGGTGCTCTGTTAAATGCTTTAACCCACAAACATAGGAGCTGGTAATATATTCCCCAGTACCCTGGCTCACACCTCTAACCCTTAGACCAACACTCCCCAGAGTTAGAGTGACACCTAGCGGCAACTTTAGGTAGCACATGCAGGGAAAGCTGGGTAATGGAAACTGCCAGGAGAAAGGAAGGTCAACAGAGGTGGAAGCTTCAGAGGTTTTCTAGCAGCGATGTAGTGTAGTGTAGTGTAGAGGCTTTCTACACTTCTGTGATCTCCTGGGAGCTAGGACTGCTACAGTTCACATTCTCTGAGGAGGGAACATATATTGCAGTGCATTTTGTCTTTACTACAATTACACTATAAAGTAAGTTTTGCCACCCTTGGAATTACACAAATGTCCTACAACTGTGTGTACTGATATCTACCTCAGCCTAAAACCATCAGATGGTGCCTGAACCAGCGAAATTAAAAGATGCTTGCTCCTTGGAAGAAAAGCTATGACCAACCTAGACAGCATATTAAAAAGCAGAGACATTACTTTACCAACAAATATCCTTCTAGTCAAAGGTATGGTTTTTCCAGTGGTCATGTATGGATCTGAGAGTTGGAGTATAAAGAAAGCTGAGAGCTGAAGAATTGATGCTTTTGAACTGTGGTGTTGGAGAAGACTCTTGAGAGTCCCTTGGACTGCAAGGAGATACAACCAGCCCATCCTAAAGGAAGTCAGTCCTGAATATTCATTGGAAGGACTGATGCTGAAGCTGAAACTCCAGTACTTTGGCCACCTGATGCAAAGAGCTGACTCCTTGGAAAAGACCCTGATGCTGGGAAAGATTGAGGGCAGGAGGAGAAAGGGACGGCAGAGGATGAGATGGTTGAATGGCATCACTGACACGATTGGACATGAATTTGGGTTGGCTCCAGGAGTTGGTGATGGACAGGGAAGCCTGGTGTGCTGCAGTCCATAGGGCTGCAAAGAGTCGGACACGACTGAGCAACTGAACAGAACTGAAAAACATCAGTACCGAGCCTACTTCACTCTCTCTGATTCACCAGGTATACTCAGAAATGCAAATGTTTCATTCATCAATTCTGATACTCATAGGCTTCTGGATTAGGATCATCAGTATCACTGGACATTTGTTAGAATTGTAGTTCTGGATCCCAGCTGGACCTACTGAATCAGAATCTCTGGAAGCAGAGCCCGGCAACATGCATTTTACATAGGAGTTTTATCTATGCTCAAGTTGGAAGATCACTAATGGAAAACAGAAAGTGAGTGACCTCAGCAATCTTCTAATTCCTCTCAGCAAATATATATGAAGAAACTAAGCCCAGAAAGGTTAAGTGGGCACCTGAATTTGCCCTGTAAGTTAGTAGCAGGATCTGAACTAGACCTTAGATCTGCTGCTGCTGTTGCTGCTAAGTTGCTTCAGTTGTGTCTGACTCTGTGCGACTCCACAGACGGCAGCCCACCAGGCTCCCCTGTCCCTGGATTCTCCAGGCAAGAACACTGGAGTGGGTTGCCATTTCCTTATCCTAGTGCCCCACAATATAAATAACATGGTGCTCCAACACTTATCAAGTAGGAGCTAGTTGGGCTTGATATTAGTAAAGCAGAGACTTTGTATCTACATTCCTCCTGGCTTCTAATTTCAATAAATGAATTATCATCCATGCATTTAATTTGGGCTTCAGACAGGATAATGCCAGAATGAATATTGTAAATTCAATTAACATGAGCCAGCAGTCTCCTTGTGAAAACGAAAACCCAGTGCTAAGGGCTTCATCAGGCACCTGGGATTCTTAGCACACTTTAGTTGTTGGAGCAAGTCAAGATATGTGGCTTACATAATATGTACGCAGTCACTGCATTTTTTTAAATTCATGGTATACATAATATATTGAGTTTGAAGATATGCCTTTAAAATCTTCTCAGTACACATCATAGTAATTTACTAACAATATATTAAAAATCCTTATTATCCCATTTCTATGAAAATTTGAAATTTTCTTGTTTACATACATAGATGTGCTTCCATATGGGTGCATCCATATAGAAATGTCACGTTGTAAATATTCTTGTTTATTTGTTTGCTTTGAGTTTTAAAAATTTTCTTTCTTCATTTTATTTTTGACTGCTCTGGATCTTCGTCGCTGCGCAGGCTCTTTTCCAGTGGTGGCTACTTTCTTTGAGTGGGGGCTTCTCTCTGCCTGAGTTGCTCCAGCCGCTCACTGCAGTGGCCCCTCTTGCTGTGACTCCTGGGGTCTAGAGAACAGGCTCAGTAGTTGTGGTACATGGGCTTGGTTGCTCTGAGGCATGTGGGATTTTCCCAGCCCAGATAGCAAACTCTTGTCTCCTGCATGAGCAGGGGAATTCTTCACCCCACCAGGGAAGCCCTGTTTGCTTTGTTTTAATAGCTTTATTATTTTTTTTCTGTTTTGGCATGACTCACTTTCCCCATCTCTTCCTTTCCTTTCCAAATAATCCAACTCTACAATCTAGTATATGTCCCAAAAATATCTCTTCATAAGAGAAGTCTGTTTATAATAATCACATACACATGCATTTATAACAGATTAAATCAGAAGTTTAAACTGAAAGCAAAGAAACCATATTTTCACATTTTCCACAGTGAGATGCACAATTTTAAAGTACTTATCCAAAAACCAGTTACATGACTCCTTTAAACTTCTCACCTACCTTCAGAAGGTGAAAGGGTCTCTAGACTTTTGAATGGTGTTCTACCACTTGTGAATTGTGAATCTCACACTTCAGTAAGAGGAGAGCTGGGGGTGCTTGACCTTATTGTGATCCAATGAAAAGTGTCTTTGTCTCGACAATCAGACAGCTTAAGGTGTGACCCCGGGAGCTTGCGAATACAGCGGAATACTGGTTGACTCTCACCTGAGAAGTCTAATGGGCTGTGGCTGTCCAGCTGCTCTAATGGTGGCTTGCACGTGCTACGTGTGTACGTGCTGTCGTTTCAGTCGTGTCTGACTCTTTGGGACCCCGTGGATAGCAGCCCACCAGGCTTCTCTGTCAATGAGATTCCCCAGGCAAGAATACTGGAGTGGGCTACTATGCCCTCCTCCAGGAGATCTTCCCAACCTAGGGATTAAACCTGTGCCTCTTATATCTCCTGCAGTGACAGGCGGGTTTTTTGCCACTAAGTGCCACCTGGGAAGCCCAGTGGTGGCTTATCATTAATCAAATAAAAGATTTCCTTATCTCATCTCTACTCCCATCTTGTAGAAGTCAGGACAGCATCTAGCAAGGGGTAGATGAGGTATGTGAGAAAGAAGACCCCAACCATATCTGCTTTCAATTGGCTAGGAAAGGTAGGGCGAAGTCTTAAACTGAAAATTTGTAATATTACATGATATTGGACATGTTCACGGGTAAATTGACATTCTGATTGCAATTTAAAAGCCAAAAGTTTTTGAGCAGGTAAGAAACGAGTAGCCCTTTAAAAGAATACTTTTAAAGGAGCAATGGGCAAAGAAAAGCAGTTTCTATGGTTATACCTCCTGAGTCCTGCTGTATGTATATATATATACATATATGTAAATATGTATTTACATATTTGTAAATGTAAGTAAATGAATTTATAAGTATACATAAATATATATATATGTAAATACTAATACAGGCATGGGGGTTAGTTATCTATACATAAATATATGGGATGATTGTTTAAAAAATTTGAATCATAAATAATATATACTTTTCCATATTTTGCTTTACATAGTCAACAATGTCTCCTGGAAAACTCTCAAGTTAGCTTGAAGGGCGCTAATTTATCTTTTTAATGGCTACACAACATTGGGTAGATCACCTTATTGACAGGATTCATTACGCTTCTTTTTTAAACCCACTCCCCACTTAAAAAAATGTTGCAAGAAACATCCCTGTCCATATATCCTTAAGAACTAGTCTTTTGACTTGTGTGGGGCAGGCTCCCAGGAGTCAGATCACTGGGAGAAGAGGCTATGTATTTTAAATTCTAATAGCTGTTGCCAAATTGCTTTCCAAAAGTCTGTTCATGATTTAAATTTCCACTGGAAATGTGTAAGAGTGCACTTTTTTCTGCCTCCCTGCCAGCAATGACTATTTCTTGGCCTTATAATTGTTGCCAAACTGCTAGGGGTAAAGTGATATGCTGTTACTTTATTTTACATTTCCATGATTTCTGATGATTTTGAATAACTTTTCACATTTGTGGCCCAAGAGGATTTCCACTTCTAGGAATCGCTTCTTTATTGTCTTTGCCCATTTTTCTTTTACTTATTGCCAGACTGTCACTTTTTAAGTGCTTTAATATAATAGACATAGGAATACACTGTCCTCTATATTTAAATGCTTTCTTCCCCAAGCTATTGCCTGTCTATTGTCTTTGTTTATGGTATCTTTTCTCATTTAAAACAATTTTATGAAGTCAAATATGTCTATTCTTTATTTATAGATTCTGGATTTTCATTATTTTTTAAGTAGAAATTCCTTATCAATATTTGCAAATATAAATGTACAAATTTATTTCAGGAGTTCATTTACTTTATTTTTTCATTTACATTTTAATTCTGCTGGGTATATTTTTGCAAATGGTTAGATAAGGATCCAATTTTAAAATCTTCTAAATGGATATTTTTCTGAAAAGGATACCAAATTGCTATGACTTATTCAGTAATCCTGGATAAATACTTTGGTATTATGTAGGAACTTGGATGATCCTTTCAGTTTTATTCAGTACTGTTATTTTTTAGAGATCATATACATTTCAGATCATCAGCAGTAATGTAGCAGATAGGTGAATTTCTGTTTTAGAGAGGATTGCCAGATATTATACTCTCACAGGTTCTTAGGAAATTTTGTGGAATGTTGAAGAGTTACTGAAATTCATTCATGGAATATTTTCATGGAGAAGGAAATGGCAACCCACTCCAGTGTTCTTGCCTGGAGAATCCCAGGGAGAGGGGAGCCTGGTGGGCTGCTGTCTATGGGGTCGCACAGAGTTGGACACGACTGAAGTGACTTAGCTTAAATGGATAGTCAGCCATTTGTGCAAGTACCATTTGTTAAATATACAATCCTTCCCCCACTGAACTAAAACACGATTCCTCAAATTCTCATTTATACCAAGACTTGTTTCTAGATCCTCTATTTTTTTCCAACTGATCTCCCTATTCCTAGGCCAGCACCATATTAATTTTATTATAATAGCTTTGTCATATATTCTTACATCTGGTTAGGCAGTTGCCCTCATGCTTTTATTCTAATTTATAAACTTTAAGATAATTTTATCCCGTTCCAATGTTTAAAATGTTAGATTTTCATGAGAATTGCATTAAATTTTGATATTATTTTAGGCAAAAGTGGCATATTTATCGTACATCCTTCCTATCACCAAGACGATAAGCTAGTATAAACTACTGGTTTCTTCCCCTAAATCACTGATAGAGAAATTATACAAAGAAAATGGAATTGTAACAAACAGATAATAATAATAATACCAACAAAAACCATGAGAAGTGCTCAGGAAGAAATAAGGTGGTTTTGAACTGTAGCTTGTGGAAGGGAGGTGAGGGAGGTGGGAGGGGTCCATCAGATTCCGGAAAAGGCAGCTGGACACAACAGTGAAAAGACAAATTAGGAAATATATATATATATATAAGCCCCACCCTTTTGGCTCATTTGTTTTTCGTGGAGTAATTATTGCCCAGGTCCTTGCCACACAAAGCATACACAGTTAGCTAAGCACTAGGACAGGTGTTCATGACAGTAATATCAGACCAGTACAAAAGATCTGGGGTAATGAGTTAAGGCGTTCTCTTTCCATACAAATCCTGAAGCTGGAAGATTACCAATGCTATCTCTCCCCAAGGGTCTAAACCCTGACCCAAGAAATTAGCTAATGTGGGTTTCTCAATTTTCGAACTATTGACATTTGGGGCCAGATAATTGTCTGTTGTGAAGGGAAAGTCTTAACTGTATCATCCTTTAATTTATCTATCCAGTTGTTTACTCTGAAAAATCATGAATTTTATCTGCCTCTCCCCACTCCCCAATCCTCTTAACTTTTCTCATAAGAATGTTATTCAAATTGTCTTCTGGCTGCTTCGGAAGTTTAGAGTGCTCTGTTTGTTTCGACTGATCTTCCTCCCTCAGGCTGCTAAAAAGCCCTGTTGTGTTTTTATTTTTCTTTCTTGGGTTATTGGAGTTTAAGACTGTTGGACTACCCTACAAATAGCAGTCCTGTAAGTGGTAGAAAGTGGGCTTCCCTGGTGGCTCAGATGGTAAAGAATCTGCCTGCAATTCAGGAGACCTGCGTTCGATCCCTGAGTTGGGAAGAGCCCGTGGGGGAGGGCATGGTAACCCACTCCAGTATTCTTGCCTGGAAAATCCTCATGGACAGAGGAGCCTGGCGGGCCATAGTCCATGGGATTGCAGAGTCGGACATGACTGAGCAACTAAGCACAGCACAGCACAAGTGGCAGAAAGTCGGCCAGTGGTGTCGAAGCAGGTAGGCTACCCTCAGGCACTTGTGAGGGGGCTACCCCCTTGCCCAGCAATTGAGGAGACTAAGTTCACTCACACAGGAGCGAGCTGTTCAACCTCTTCCTCCTTTTTCATCACCAAGACCCACAGAGTTCTGCAAACCCAAACCTTTGGTGAATATTCATAGCTTTCCGTTGGCCAACTGAAGCATCTGTGAAGATGGCACCTAGATGCTCATTCTCCTCATGGTGGAGAAAGTTCAGTGCTTGTTACCTCACCTGTGCTGAGCTCACGGCTTGACCAGCCCTCGGTTGCATATAGGCATCTATTTGATTTTAGCAAAATCAAGTATCTTGGTGTGTGTAACTAAAACAAAGAAGTCAAGTTAAGGCCATCACTTTCCCAGAACTCACTGCAGACCTTCATAAATTTTTTGGAGTGATTATAATGTTGTTTTGACATGACTGTCTTAGGATCAAGTCATTCACCTCTAAACCTTAGTTTGGTCTTTTGTAAAGTTAAGAGTGTTATATTAAATGATTTCTAAAGCCTCTTTCTGCAAAAATATCCTACACTTTTATTATTTCAAATTATTCATTATGTCATCTAAAAGGAATTCCTTATATCATCTAAAAGGAATGTGGAGATATTGTCTTGATATTTGGTCCAAGAGAGAAGCTATAAAAAGTTTCATGAGATAATTCAAGATATTTAAATCTAGGTATATATTTCATAACACTTAAAAATTAGTTTTCTATTGTTGCTATAACAAACTATCACAAACTCAGTGGCTTTAAACAACATAAATGGATTCTCTCATGGTTCTGGATGTCAGAAGTCTAACATGAGTCTCCATGGGATAAAGTCAAGGTGTCAGCAGGACTTTCTGGAGGTTCTGAAGAAGAACTGGTTTCCTTGTCCTTTTTGGCTTCTAGAGACCACTCTCCATGTTCCTTGGTCAATAACCCCTTTTCTTTATCTTCAAAACCAGAAAGTTGTTCACTCTGTGTGTCTTCCATAGTCACATCTATCCCTGATCATAGCCAGGAAAGGTTCTCTAGCTTTTAGAGACCATGTGATGGGGCTTCCCAGGTGGCTCAGTGGCAGAAGAATCCTCCTGCCAATGCAGGAGATGCAGAAGACAAGGGTTCAATCTCTGGGTCAGGAAGATCCCTTGGATGAGGAAATAGCAACCCACTCCATATTGTTGCCTGGAAAATTCTATGGACAGAGGGGCCTGGCAGCCTACTGTCCACAGAGCTGCAAAGAGTCAGACAAGCCTGAGCATGCCTGCAGGTGAGAAGCTTGAGGCAACCCAGATAATTCAGGGTAATAGCCACACTGTAAGTCTTTAATCACATGGAATCGGGTTATGACCACTTGAACCCAACTGGTCACTAAAAGTCAACACCAGAGAATGTATAACTTTTGATGTGGTGCAACACAAGCTATATAGAACCCCCTATGTAGTATTTTTGGAAAAACTGGTGAACCTGAATCTAATGAAGATTTTTTTTGAACTAACTCTCAAAATAGAAATATGGGAAAAATAAAATGACACTTGTGGTAAGGTAATATACAAATCTAGATTGTAGGACATCCTATACAGCTGACCAACATCCTCAATAACTCAATAGCACAAAAAGTGGTGGCATGAAAGAGGGAAACACAGATATACAATACCTAGAAGTCAAATGTGAAGCTCTGATTGAAGTAAAAGGAAAAAATTAGAGAAAGTGAATGTGGACTGGGTATTAGATAATGTCACTGTATTATGGGAAATTTTGCAGGTTTCATAATCACTTCATGGTCATGTGAAAATAATGTCCGTAACTACAGATACGCATACTAATATACATGCGGATACATGACAAGGTCTGGCATTTGCTTTCACAGATTGCTATCTTCTACCTGTGAAATATAAATCTATAAATATATTTGTGTTTTCAGTTCAGGTCAGTTCAGTTGCTCAGTCTTGTCCAACTCTTTGTGACCCCATACACTGCAGCATGGCAGGCTTCCCTGTCCATCACCAACTCCTGGAACTTGCTCAAACTCATGTCCATCAAAATGGTGATGCCATCCAACCATCTCATCCTCCGTTATCCCCTTCTCCTCCTGCCTTCTATCTTTCCCAGCATCAGGGTCTTTTCCAGTGAGTCAGCTCTTTGCATCAGGTGGCCAAAATATTGGAGTCTCACCCTCAGCATCAGTCCTTCCAATGAATATTCAGGACTGATTTCCTTTAAGATGGACTGGTTGGATCTCCTTGCAGTCCAAGAGACTCTCAAGAGTCTTTTCCAACACCACAGTTCAAAAGCATCAATTCTTCAGTGCTTAGCTTTCTTTATAGTCCAGTTCTCAGATCCATACATGACTACTGGAAAAACCATAGCTGTGACTATATGGACCTTTGTCAGCAAAGTAATGTCTGATTTTTAATATGCTGTCTAGTTTGGTCATAGCTTTTCTTCCAAGGAACAAGAATCTTTTAATTTCATGGTTACAATCACCATCTGCAGTGATTTTGGAGCCCAAGAAAATAAAGTCTCTCACTGTTTCCATTGTTTTCCCAACTATTTGCCATGAAGTGATGGGACCAGATGCTATGATCTTTGTTTTCTAAATGTTGAGTTTTAAGACAGCTTTTTCACTCTCCTCTTTCACTTTCATTAAGAGGCTCTTTAGTTCTTCTTTGCTTTCTGCTATAAGGGTAGTGTCACTTGCATATCTGAGGTTATTGATATTTCTCCTAGCAATCTTGATTCCAGCTTGTGGTTCATCCAGCCTGGCATTTCACATGATGTACTCTGCACATAAGTTAAATAAGCAGGGTGACAATATATATCCCTGACGTGCTCCTGTCCCTATTTGGAACCGGTCTGTTGTTCCATTTCCAGTTCTAACTGTTGCCTTTTGACCTGCCTACAGATTTCTCAGGAGGCAGGTCAGGTGGTCTGTTATTCCTGTCTCTCTGAGAATTTTCCAGTTTGTTGTGATACACACAATCAAAGGCTTTGGTGTAGTCAATAAAGCAGAGTAGATGTTTTTCTGAAATTCTCTTGCTTTCTTGATGATCCAACGGATGTTGGCAATTTGATCTCTAGTTCCTCTGCCTTTTCTAAATCCTACTTGAACATCTGGAAGTTCATAGTTAACATACTGTTGAAGCCTCATTTGGAGAATTTTGGACATTACTTTGCTGGCATGTGAGATGAATGCTATGTGGTAGTTTGAACATTCTTTGGCATTGCCTTTCTTTGGGTGTGGAATGAAAACTGACCTTTTCTAGTCCTGTGGCCACTGCTAAGTTGTCCAAATTTGCTGGCATTTTGAGTGCAGCACTTTCACATTGTCATCTTTTAGGATTTGAAATAGCTCAACTGGAATTCCATCAACTCCACTAGCTTTGTTCATAATGATGCTTGCTAAGGCCCACTTGACTTCATATTCCAGGATGTCTGGCTCTAGTCCAGTGATGACATCATTGTGGTTATCTGGATCATGAAGATCTTTTTTGCATAGTTCTTCTGTGTATTCTTGCCACCTCTTCTTAATGTCTTCTACTTCTGTTAGGTCCATACCATTTTTATCCTTTATTGTGCCCATATTTGTGTTTTATCCAAAGCAAAATAGCCATATTATATATATTACATTCCCAACTCGTGAACAAATGAGTCAGTCAAGGGAAGTAACTAAATAAGTATGTAGATTTATGGAAAGCCATTACTATTACTAGGTACATAAGCAAAAATATGCATGCTTTGCTTGCTGATGGTAAAATAGCAGCCTTAGCTTAGAATGGCATAAAAATGACAACAGTTTTAAAATTGTCATCTCATTTAATTCTTATAAAGAACCTTTAAAATAAGTTTTATTATTATCATTAACTGGGGCTCAAATGGGTCAGACAGATGGGGATTTAAACATGCCAGGGACAGTGTTTCTAACCAATATTCAATGACCATCACATTTATTCAATAAATATTTATTGTACACTGTGCAAAACTCACTAGACCTTCTGTACTTTGATACATCTGTAGATGCTTTCTTAGTTCTAGTCATTAAAAATTATTTAACAAGAAATGAAAGTGAAAGTCACTCAGTATTGTCTGACTCTATATGACCCTATGGATGCTGGCCTGTCAGATTCTCTGTCCATGGAATTCTCTAGCAAGAATACTGGAGTGGGTTGCCATTCCCTTCTCCAGGGGATCTTCCTGGCCCAGGGATTAAACCTGAGTTTCCTGTATTGCAGGTAGACTCTTTGCCATCCGAGCCACTGCTGCTGCTAAGTCGCTTCAGTCGTGTCCGACTCTGTGCAACCCCATAGACGACAGCCCACCAGACTCCCCCATCCCTGGGATTCTCCAGGCAAGAACACTGGAGTGGTTTCCCATTTCCTCCTCCAATGCATGAAAGTGAAAAGTGAAAGTGAAGTCGCTCAGTCGTGCCCGACTCTTAGCGACCCCATGGACTGCAGCCTACCAGGCTCCTCCGTCCATGGGATTTTCCAGGCAAGAGTACTGGAGTGGGGTGCCATTGCCTTCTCCAATCCGAGCCACTAGGAAAGTCAATGAAGAAATGGATTCTCAGGTACTCCCTGATAGTCCAGTAGTTAGGACTCTGTGCTTCTACTGCAGGGGGCCCAGGTTTCATCCTTGGTTAGGGAAACTACGATCCCACAAGCCACATGGCATGGGCAAAACAAAACAAAAAAAGAAAAACCAATGGATTCTATTAAGCACTATGTTTATTTTGACCTTAATTGGAGCACTGAACTAATAATTTACATCAACCTGATTTTTAAATTTAATAAAAAGAATAACAACTGTATTTTACCAACTGGCTACACAGGTAGCCTCTTCATTACTTTGGGATAAATATTTATTCCTGATATTGAGTCCCGCCAATTTAGGGACATTAAATGCATCAAATTACTTTGAAACAGAGCTAACAAAATAAATGTCAAGTTTCCTGAGTTTCTGACAAGCTACATAAAGCAAAACAGTAATGGGCATTAAAAAAACAACTCAGATTGTCAGACTTTGAGAACTTATTATTTATGCCTACTAAGGGAAAGGAACACAACTGAGACATTTGGACAGGAATTTATTTAATCTGCTTCTCTCAAGTCAGAGGTTGTTGTGTGATATTTGAAATCAGACAGATATTTACTTCTATTTCTTTTTGCTTTGCTTCTGAAACATGGGTGTGAACTAGTTTATGGGTTATTATGTGTTGGAGAAGAAAAATAAGACCAAGAAAAGAGACTTTGCAAAGAAAATTTCAGACATATTAGTTCAATCTTGTAAAAATAAAGTGCCTGTATTTCACCAAAAGTCATAATTTGTGCAATGTGTTTACATGTGCTTAATTTTTCTGCTCAATTTTAAATTGTGGAATTTCTGTTAAGGAACATGTTTTGTATGAAATGGAAAAAAGCTGAACTCATAGAAACAGAGGGTAGAATGATGGTTGCCAGGGTCTGGAAAAGGGGAGATGAGGCATAAATATTCAATGATAAGATGAATAAGTTCTGGGAGTCTAAGATACAACACAGTGAATATAGTTAACAATACTATATTATAATCTTGAGTACTGTTAAGAAAGTAGATCTTGAATGATACCCTGCCCCCCACACATACACATAAGGTAATTATGTGAGGGGATAGAGGTGTTAACTAAATATATTGTGGTAATCATTTCATGATACATATGAATATCAAATCATCAACCTGTGCACTTTAAATGAACATATGCTATATGTCAATAATATCTCAACAAACCTGGGAAAAATCATACTTTAGTCTTAAAACAGTTCCCTATCTATATTGCTCTATAGCAATGCTGTTTGATAAAAATATAATGTAAGCCACATGTGTAATTCAGAATTATATAGTGACCACCTTAAAAAGTAAAAAGAAATGGGCAAAATTATTTCTAATAGCACAACCTAGAATCAAGAGTGCTGGGAGAAATATCAATAACCTCAGATATGCAGATAACACTACCCTTATGGCAGAAAGCAAAAGAGAACTAAAGAGCCTCTTGATGAAAGTGAAAGAGGAGAGTGGAAAAGCTGTCTTAAAACTCAACATTCAGAAAACGAAGATCATGGCATCTAGTCCCATCACTTCATTGCAAATAGATGGGGAAACAATGGAAACAGTGAGAGACTATTTTGGGGGGGTTCCAAAATCACTGCAGATGGTGTCTGCAACCATGAAATTAAAAGATGCTTGTTCCTTGTAAGAGAGGGCCCCCCTGGTGGCTCAGATGGTAAAACATCTGCCTGCAACGTGGGAGACCTGGGTTCAGTCCCTGGGTTGGGAATATCCCCTGGAGAAGGAAACGACAACCCACTGCAATACTCTTGCCTGGAAAATACCATGGACTGAGGAGCCTGGTAGGCTATAGTCCATGGGATCACAAAGAGTCAGACACGACTGAGCGACTTCACTTTCTTTCTTTCCACTTTCCTCGGAAGAAAAGCTATGACCAACCTAGACAGCATATTAAAAAGCAGAGACATTACTTTGTCAACAAAGGTCCATATAGTCAGAGGTATGGTTCTTCCAGTGGCCATGTATGGATGTGAGAGTTGGACTATTAAGAAAGCTGAGCACCAAAGAATTGATGCTTCTGAGGAGATCAACCAGTCCATCTTAAAGGAAATCAGTCCTGAATATTCATTGGAAGGACTGATGCTAAAGCTGAAACTCCAATACTTTGGCCACCTGATGAGAAGAACTGACTCACTGGAAAAGACCCTTTTTCTGGGAAAGATAGAAGGCAGGAGGAGAAGGGGACAACAGAGGATGAGATGGTTGGATGGAATCACCGACTCTATGGACATGAGTTTGAACAACCTCTGGGAGTTGATGATGGACAGGGAAGCCTGGAGTGCTGCAGTCCTTGGGGTCGCAAAGAGTCGGACACCACTGAGCAACCAGTATATGTTATTTAACTCAATATTCAATTAATGTTATAATTTCAAAATATAATCACTATAAAAATTATCAGTGACATATTTTACTTTTTTCACATTACGTTTTTGAGATCTAGGGTGTATTTTATATATACAGCCTGTCAGTTTTGACCAGTGTCATTTCAAGTAGCCCCGTGTGGCTTCTGGCCACCCTGTTAGACACAGGAACACTCGAGTAGGCCCTGTCTGAGGTTACCTAAATCAGGACAACCTGGATTAACTTTATTAAGACAAAATAGGACTACTCTACAAAGTAAGAATTCTTTTCTAGTTTTAAATACTGGACTAACACTTGTAGAATTCAGAACAGCACAGCTGTATTTGAATCTCAATGCAGCTGCATCAGCATCATATAAAATGAAGACATTTTAGTTCAAATAGGAAACAGGAAAATTGATGAAGTGAAATAATGCACAGTCCACGTGTGCCTGAACGAATGGCTTCCTGCAGACCTTGGAAGAAATGTTAGTCCTGTAAATACCAGGATGAGTTTCTGGCATCTTCTGGGTGATTAATATTTAAGGTATTGTGCTGAGTTCTTCCTTTTCCTAAAGGAAGCTCCTATTTTGGACCTCTTCTGACTGAAAAAAAAAAAAAATCCACACTATTATAACTGCTTCTGCAAGTCTACAACCTATGGCTTGGTGCTTTCTGGAAAGTGTTAAACCACTGACCAACAATGAAAAAGGGGAAATAAATACTGGCTGTATGGTTGAACAAGAATAAAGACACATATTTTTGTTTTAGTTGAATCTCTCTCTCTCTCTCTTTTTTTTTTTTGAGGACAAAAATTAATATTTCCATGCAGCTTGTACTTGAAGTTCAGCTATGTGCTAGGAATTTGACCTTCATTTTGAGTCACTGTCCCTCCTGGGGCCATGAGACTCCTTATCTCCAACAGTGAGCTGGGATATTCAACTGCTTCACATTTCATATTTGAGAAGAGATACCCTTTCAAGCTCCACACTTTAGCAGTTTCTTCCAGAAATTTATTGTCATCAATTTAATGAACATTTATTGGAAACCTACTATTCTAAATACTAGAAATAGAAGAGTGAAAATAACAGAAAAAAATAGAAAAAAAGCTTCTCTTTCAAAGGGGACACACAATAAGGAAAAATAAGGAAATAAAATAAATAGTGGATCAATAGTGATTAGTGCTGTATAAGAATATAAGTCAAGGAAAACGTGGGGAAACAATGATTTGGGGTCAACTGTGTTGGGGGGAATGAAGGGTGTGATTTTTGATAGGATGTTTAGGGAAGATCTCATTGAGGTGATATTTGAGCAAAGACCTGAAGAAATTGAGGAGAAAGAGACAACAAATGTAAATGCCCAGAGGCAGCAGCCAGACTGTGCCTCTGGCGTGTCCCAGATACCATCATACTCAAAGGTGAAAAGCTTAAAGTCTTTCCTTTAACATCAGGAAAAAGACAGGATGTCCACGCTCACCACTTCTATTTAACCCAGTATTGAAAGTCCTAGCCGTAGTAACCAGATGAGAAAAATAATTAAAGTCATCCAGATTGGAAAGGAAAGAGTATAATCGTCACTATTTGCAGATGACATGTTACTCTATCATGAGAAATCTTACTCTATCAGAAAATCCTAAAGCCTCCAAATTATTAGAACTAATATATGAATTGAATAGAGTTACAAGATTAATATACAGAAATGTATTATTTTTCTATACATCAATAATGAATTATCAAAAAGAGAAGGCAAGAAAATAATACTGTTTAAAATCACATCAAAAAGAATAAAATATCTAGGAATAAACTAAATCAAGGTGGTAAAATATCTATACCCTGTAAACTATAAAACACTTGATGAAAGAATTTGAAAATGATACAAGTAAATGGAAAGATATCTCATACTCTTGGATTAGAAGAAGTAATATTGTTAAAATAGCCATACTATCTGAAGCAGTGATTTAATGCAATCCCTATTAACAAAACCATGGCATTTTTACTAGAACAAATAATTGTAAATTTTATATGGAGCCACAAAGATCCAGAATTGTCAAAGCAATCTTGAGAAAAAAGAACAAAACTAGAGGTATCACACTCTCTGACTTCAGACTACAAAAAACTATAGTAATCAAAATAGCATAGTACCGGCACATAAACAGACTCATAGATCAATGGAAAAGAATAGAGAGTTCAGAAATAAACCCATACATTTAGAGCCAATCAATTTATGATAAAGGAGGCACCCTGGTGGCTCAGATGGTAAAGTGTCTGCCTGCAATGCAGGAGACCCAGGTTCGATCTCTGGGCTGGGAAGATTCCCTGGAGGAGGAAATGGCAACCCACTCCAGTACTGTTGCCTGGAAAACCCAATGGACAGAAGAGCCCTGTAGGCTACAGTCCATGGGTTCAAAGAGAGTCGGACACTTCGAAATTGAGTCAGTGACTTCAATTCAAAGGAGGAAAGAGTATACAATTGGTCAAAGATAGCATCTTCAGTAAGTGGTGCTGGAAAAACTGGACAGTTACAAGGAAGGCAATGAGTTTAGAACACTTCCTCAGACCATATTCAAAAACAGACTCAAAGTGAATTAAAGATTTAAATATAAGGATGTAAACTGTGAAAATTCTAGAAAAGAATATAGGTAGAACACTCTTTGACATAAATCTTAGCAAAATTTTCTTGGATTATTTTCTAAGGCAAAACAAATAAAAGCAAAAATAAACAAGTGGGACCTAATTAAACTTAACAGCTTTCAACAGTTATCACTGACAAAAAGAAAATAATCTACTGAATGGGAGAAATATTTGCAAATGATATGACCAATAAGGGGTTAATATCTAAAATAAATAAATAGTTTATATAATTCAATATCAAAAAGCAAACAAACTGATTAAAAAATGAGCAGAAGACCTGAATAGACATTTTTTTCCAAGAAGATATACAGATGGCCAATAGGTACACGAAAAAATGCTCAACAATGCTAATCATCAGAGAAATGCAAATCAAAATTACAATGAGATATCATCTCACACCTGCCAAAATGGCTATCATCAAAAATTCTGCAAATAACAAATGTTGGCAAGGATGTGGTGAAAAGGGAACTCGAGTATCCTGCTGGTGGAATTGTAAATTGTTGCAGCCACTATGGAAAACGGTATAGAAGATTATTCCAAAACTGAAAGTAGAACTATATATGATCCAGCAATCCCACTGCTGGGTATATATCCAAAGAAAATGAAAACACTAGTTCCAAAGATACATGTACCTCAATATCTATAACACAATTATTCACAATAGCCAAGTTATGGAAGCAACCTAAGTGTCCAGCTATGGACAAATGGTTAAAGAAGATGTGGTTTATATACACAACAGATTATTACTTGGCCATCAGAAATTTTCTGCCACTTCAGCAATGTGGATGGACCTACAGGGTATCCTGCTTAGAGAAATTAGCCAGAGAAAGACAAATACACTATGTTATCCCTTATGTGATCAGTCGTTCAGTCATGTCTGACTCTTTCTGACACCATGGACTGTAGCCGGTCAGGCTCCTCTGTCCATGGGGATTCTCCAGGTCATATTACTGGAGTGGGTTGCCATGCCCTCCTCCAGAGGATTGTCCCAACCCAGGGATCATACCCAGGTCTCCTGCATTGCAGGCAGATTCTTTACTGTCTGAGCCACCGGGGAAGCCCATATTATCACTTATATGTACAGTCTAAAAAATAAAACAGGTGAATATATATAACAAAATAGATAAAAACTTGCGGATATAGAGAACAAACTAGTATTTACCAGTGAGGAAAAAGGGAGGAAGGGCGAGATGTAAGTATGGTATTAAGAAATACAAACTAATATGTATAAAATAACAGCAAGGATATATTATACAGCACAGGGAAATATAACTGCTATTTTGCAATAACTTGAAATGGAGTATAATATATAAAATACTGAATCACTTTGTTGTACATCTGAAACTAATATAACATTGTAAATTGACTAGTCATTAATAAAAATTAAGACTGACATGTTCAAAGAATAGCACACAGGTACATTGTGATTCCCAAGTGTCTTTACATACACTGATGACCTCTCTGTCTCACCCACTCCATATAAAGGGATTTTTCAAACTTAATAATAAAAACCATTATCTTGGATAATCTAAATTTACCAAACTGGAACCCAAGTCAATGAGGAAAGAGACAGGACGATGATATTAGGCCAGAGGGTTTCCTGATAGGCTTTGACCATTTGTCAAGTAAAGGATATTAACTATGGAATCTATTTCCAGCTGCTGAGAATTTCACCCTACAATATTGCCATGTTATGAGCTGTTTTTCTTCCCTTCCCCATCCTCCTGTTATTATTGTTTAAATAAACCTGGGGCTTTCCAGGTGGGCTCAGTGGTAAAGAATTCACCAGCTAATGTAAGAGACACAGGAGATGCAGCTTTGATCCCTGGATGGGGAAAATCTCCTATACGAGGAACGAGTAACCTACTCCAGTATTCTTGCCTGGGAAATTCCATGGACAGAGAAGCCTGGGGGACTATAGTCCATGGGGTGACAAAGAGTCAGACATGACCTAGTAACTGAGCGCACACATATGGGACACAACTGAAGATGAGCTAGTTCAGTGACCAAGCCCTCTAAGTATTTCTCTCTTCCCCCACCCTGCAATTTCTTATACACAGTCTCTTTGGGGCCTCTGCCTTTACTTATCCACTCTTTCTGTTAAGGGATGCTGATGACCCTTACATCAGTAGTAAGACCTTCATCAGAGAGGAAAGGAGGAAGTGAAATCAATCAAATAACAGCCAAATCATCCTAACTGGAGGTAAACCGAAAATTGGCTGAAGAGAGTCGGAAACATGGAGGAAGAATTAGATTTAAGTCTAAATATGTATCTATAAAAGAAAAATATGGATAGTTAATAACACCTAGCTAAGATTTAGCTAAGGCTAAATGGGAAAGAATTAATTTAAAGAAGGCCAAGAAAAATCAGACCTGGAGAGCAAGCATAGGTTCTCATTAGTGAGTCACAATAATTTAGGCAATAAATGTGTAATTGTGGGATAAGATTAACTAGGTGTTTAAAGGTTGTTGAAGATCTTAAATTGTACCAATTTAGCAGAGAGTATACTCAGTATGTTTTAATATAACAATTAATTCCCAGAATAGAAGGGAGCTTAAGTATTTCTGTTCATCTGTGGGTCTCTGCTATGTGAAAGTAAAGTGAAAGTGAAGTCGCTCAGTCGTGTCTGACTCTTTGCGACCCCATGGACTGTAGCCTACCAGGATCCTTCATCCATGGGATTTTCCAGGCAAGAGTACTAGAGTGGGTTGCCATTTCCTTCTCCAGGGGATCTTCCTGACCCAGGGATTGAACCTGGGTCTTCTGCTTTGTAGGCAGACACTTTACCATCTGAGCCAAGATCTTCTCTAACATTTGCTGAGTTGGGGTTAGAACCCCAAAATGTCTGGGTGAAGGGCTTGAGCTTCACTTTGAACTACTACTAAAAACAAAAACAAAAGCAAAAAAACTTGTTTTAAAATTAAAAAAAAAAATCTCACAGAAATTCTTAAGAATCACAAAATGTTAGAGCTGCAAAAGGCTCTAGTCAAAACTTTTCATTTTACAGATGAAAAGTCAGTTTTTTCATCTGTAAAATGAAGTGGTTGGAAAAGATGAGATCGAATATCTTCCACTTCCAGGAACCCATAAAATCTAGAGAGGTAAAGTGGTGCCCAAAGTTGCACAGCTGGTCTGTGCCAGGTTTGAAAAGTGGACTTGGTTTCCAAGATTCTCTTTATGGCTGTGAGTCAATTTTGTATTTTAAAAGAGTCAGTCTGCTCAGCTGTTTGATATGATACAGATTAATAGCCATCTTACTGAGCCAGATATTTTTTTCTATTTCAATCACTTCTCCTGTGTCATGTAAACATAACCTCAGGAATGATCACTAGTCACAGGAGGAACAAAGCTTGTGCTTGGAGCTGGCTGAGTCATTCCATAGACTGCAACAACTTGGCCATGAGCACTGGAACTAAGAAACAACGGATACAATGCTTTTTCAACATGCAGATTTGTTCAAAGGTGACCTAAAGTGAGACTTGACCATGAAAAACAAAGTATCCAACAACCCTAACAAACTAGAAGTCGCTGATGGGTTCAAAACACTTTATCTGCAGGCCTTGCTTCCACGGATGCCAAAGGACTTCTACATTTCCCTGACACTGGGAGACAGTAGCCGGAAATGGTCCAGCAATGACTTCATGGCCAGTCGTGTCCAGGCCTGGAGACGAAGTGGTCTATCCCCATACTCCACTCTGCAGCTATGATCCTCTAATCAATACCTCAGGTTCCAAATCTGAGACATACTTTCATTTCACCTTCTTCCAGAAAACAGAAATCAGGCATTAAGTGCTTTTTACTCCCACATCCCATAAGCAAAATAATACATTAAAAAAAACTGCAAAAAGTATTTGTAACTTAAATTATAGACAATATATTAAGGGCTTCTGAAATATGAAAAATAAATATATCAACAACCCTACCAGGAAAAGGGCAACTTAAAGGCATTTGGTTTGCGGCAAGAAAAATGCATATGTACCCTAAACATATGAGCAAATGTTCAATCTTACTCATAATAAGAAAAGCAATAAGTCGAACCACAGAGAAATAAAAACCCTCACCTATTGTGTGGGTAAAAATTAAAAATTGTAGCAGAATTCTGCATTGGCAAGGCTATGCAGAACACATAATGTCATACATTGCTAGTTTAAATGCAAAATGGTACAAACTTTATGGGGAGGAATTTGGCATCCAGGAAAATTACAAATACTTTTTAACCTATTTCTAGAAATCTGTCCCAAAGAAACAGTGGCAAAATGTGAAAAGCTATTAAAGTTATTAATTGTTACACCATTAATAATTACAAAAGACAAAAAAATCCCTCAAATGTCCATCAACAGACAACTGGTTGAATAAACTACAGAGTGCTCTGCAGCTATAAAAGAAAATGAAAAAGCTCTTTATATGTTGCTATGGATTACTCTTCAAAATACTGCTAATTAAGAATCGCTAGTCTAGGTTCGATACAGGATACAAAATGCTTGGGGCTGGTGCACTGGGATGACCCAGAGAGATGATATGGCGAGGGTGATGGGAGGGAGGTTCAGGGTTGGGAACTCATGTACACCTGTGGTGGATTTATGTCAATGTGTGGCAAAACCAATACAGTATTGTAAAGTAAAAATAAATAAATAAAGACTGTGAAAATTCTTTAAAAAAAAATACTGCTAATTAAAGAACAGCAAGGTGATGAACCATGTGTGCCTGGTTGAATGTATTCATGCTTATTTGCTTAGATTTAAAGCAGAAGAGTAAACTAAAAACCAGCCAAAATGGTTGAAAAATCAGAGTAGAGAGGACAGGGATAAAAGTTAGATTTCTCTTCTTTTCTATTGTTTTCATTTTGGAATTCTGTAGATATTTAATCTAATTTTAAAACAGAAATTAAAAGCAAAGTGAAGCACATGAACATTATTGTATATTTGACTTGTGGCATAACTACATAGAGGATTATTTTAAGAACTCTTAAAACAGTAATTTTTAGCTATTCATCCTAGTGGCATATATGTAAAGTTTAAAAAGAAACCAAAGCAGTTTTCAATAATCATATTTTTAGTGATAATGGGTATTGTAACCTTGAAAAAATATATTTAAAGCACATAAGAAATTATATTAATGTAACAGAAAGAAGAAAAGTAGCAGAAGAAAAATGTAAATACAAAGTAAATTCAAGGCAGTTAAGTAAACGTAAATGGAAACTAACAATATTCATATGAACTTGTGATATTACTTCTCCTTCAAAACAAATAAAAATATCTAAGAAACAATGACCAATACAATAGCAATGAAAACATGTAGTGCCCACATTTTAAGCTCTAAATAAATTTCCCTCTTATAAAAAACCAAGATTTCTTAGAGAAATGTTTGTTTCCATCTCAGGGTACAGGAAACATGCAAGATAAGGTTGGAATGTCTGGTCCTGCACCAAAGTAAGGAATCTCTGAAAGACTTTGGTTTATGGCAAAAGGATGCAGAAGAAATCTAAAGAGTCCCCTGGTTGTCAAAAGTGGAACATTTTGATCATCAAAAAGTGTAATTACTGTAGTAGCTGGGAACATATCAGCTATGTTTAAATCCATATATTGATATGACACTTTAACACTGAAACATGTATATTACCATATGTGAAATAGATCGCCAGTCTAGGTTCAAAGCATGAGACAGGCGCTCAGGGCCAGTGCACTGGGAGAGATGAGATGGGGAAGGAGGTGGGAGGGGGGCTTCAGAATGGGGGACACATGTACACCCATGGCTGATTCATGTCAAAGTATGGCAAAAACCACTACAATATTGTAAAGTTATTAGCCTCCAATTAAAATAAATAATTTTTTAAAAAGCAAAAAAAAAAAAAAGTAAGAAAAGAAAAAATATACCTCCTTGATCATATGTGGGAGATGCTAGAGAAACAATTCATTATTTCAAAAATTAGTAAATACAAAGATCAATAAGTTATCCTGATTTTTTTGTTTAAATAATATCACAGGCACTCAAATGGTTGATCTGAAAAACAACTTCTTTTGGGAGAGTACCGGCTAATACATGCAAAAATGTAGGACAGAATTAACACAGCACTAGTTTGTAACTCCTAATACATACTAGACCAAGCATAACCACTGATGGGTACTAAGGTCATTAGCTAAAATTTGTTGTTGTTCACTCACTCAGTGGTGTCTGACTCTGCAACCCCATGGACTGCAGCACACCAGGCTTCCCTGTCCATCACCAACTCCCAGAGCTTATTCAAACTTGTGTCCATAGAAACCAGTGATGTCATCCAACAATCTCATCCTCTGTCATCCCCTTCTTCTCCTGCCTTCAATCTTTCCCAACATCAGGGTCTTTTTCAATGAGTCAACTGTTTGCATTAGTGGCCAAAGTATTGGAGCTTCAGGTTCAGCATCAGTCCTTCCAATGAATATTCAGAGTTGATTTCCTTTAGGATTGACTGGTTTGATCTCCTTGCTGTCCAAGGCACTCTCAAGAGGCTTCTCCAGCACCACAGTTCGAAAGCATCAATTCTTGGACACTCAGTCTTCTTTATGATCCAACTCTCACATCTGTACATGACTACTGGAAAAACAACAGCTTTGACAACATGGGTCTTTGTCGGCAAAGTGATATCTCTGCTTTTTAATAAGATGTCTAGATTTGTCACAGCTTTTCTTTCAAAGAGCAAGCGTCTTTTAATTTCATGGCTGCAGTCACCATCTACAGTGATTTTGGAGCCCAAGAAAATAAAGTCTCTCACTGTTCCCATTATTTCCCCATCTATTTGCCATGAAGTGATGGGACTAGATGCCATGACCTTAGTTTTCTGAATGTTGAGTTTTAAGCCAACTTTTTAACTCTCTTCTTTCACTTTCATCAAGAGGCTCTTCAGTTCCTCTTAGCTTTCTGCCATAAGGGTGGTATCATCTACCTATCTGAGGTTATTGATATTTCTCCTGGCAACCTTGATTCCAGCTTGAGCCTCTCACATGATGTATTCTGCATATGGGTTAAATAAGTCAGGTGACAATATACAACCTTCATGTACTCCTTTCCTGATTTTGAACCAGTCCTTTGTTCCATGTCCAGTTCTAACTGTTACTTCTTGACAAGCATATGGATTTCTCAGGAGGCAGGTAAATTGGTCTGGTTGAAGGTCATTGGGATTTGATTATAGAACTTCCCCATGACTGGGATTTGATTTGACTAGCTAAATTTCAAAATTTAGTGTGCCTATAAACCACTTGGGGTTTCCCAGGTGGCTCAGTGGGTAAAGAATCCACCTGCAATGCAGGTGACACAAGAGATGTGGGTTCAAACCCTGGGCTGGGAAAATCCCCTGGAGGAGGGCATGGCAACCCACTCCAGTGTTCTTGCCTGGAGAATCCATGGACAGAGGAGCCTGGTAGGCAGCAGTCCACAGGGTCACAAAGAGTTGGATACAACTGAAGTGACTGAGCAGGAAAGCCTGCATGCATTCATAAACCACTTGAGGATGCTGTTAAATTTTAGAAGCTGATTCATCGGCTCTGGTGCTGTATTTAAAACAAGGTGCCACATGGTGCCAGTGCTGCTGGGCTGTTCTAAGAAAGAGAAGAGCAGGCCCTGGTATGCGGGAGCTGGCCTGTTCCCATCAGCTGGAACAGGTTTTCTCTTGTTGAGTGTAAACAATTTCACATGAAACATCAGAAAAGTTCACTCTGTGACCATAAAGAATCAAGACAAAAACAAGACTATTGGGTAATCACATTTAAACACAAATAATGAACACTGTCCAAACCACAGCATCCCTATCCTGGCTGTTATGAGTGATGCTGTTTCTTTACCAATTATAGGCTTAGGCTCTATTCAGTCTTTCCTCCTGCTAGAGAAGATTTACTAAAATGTCCAATCATTCGTGCTTTCTGACAGCATCTAATCCCGAGCAAAACCCCGATTCCTTAAGCTCTCCCTAAAATCACCAACCATTAGCCCACATCCTATAACAACTTATTTCTAACACCCTCTGAGAGGTCCCAGTGTTCCTCTGGTGAGCAGTTTCTTCCTTATAACATGTAATAAACATGTCTTATTCAACTACAGGTGTGTTCTGGTGGTCTTTGCTGGAGGAGAAATTCAGCAGTGTGATGGATCAGACTGACAGCTGGGTCACCAAACACTCTGTGCTTCCTGATGTGACTCTGTAGAGACTCAGAGCAAGCAAGCAATCTTGCCAAAACAATGAACCCTGATCTGATTCAATTTCTAGATTTAACCATCAGTTTACAAGAGATCCTGAGGCTAGGGGAACATTTTAAGCAATCATATTTAATTCAAACACAAGACAATTTGCCTTTCTTTTTGCAATAAATAAGTGACAAGAAAAATAGAAGAGGGAAAGGTAACATATAGATTAAAAAAATACTAGATGCCATGTCCATCAATTGTAATGTGTAGCCTTTAATTGGGTTCTAATTTGTACAAACTACTACATGAACTAATAATGATAATGACAAAAAGAAAATTCTGCCTTTTTGAACAGAGGATAGCACTTTGATAATATTAAGATTGTTCATATTTTTAGGTTTCATAATGACAACTGTCATTTTTCAAAACATTTGCAAATAAAATGATACGATGTCTGAGACTTGTTTTTAATATAATTCAGTCATAGTGAGAAGGAATGTAGGAGGATACTGATAAAACACTTTGGCCAAATTTGATTATTATCATAATTTGATAATATTAAGGGTATATGACAATTCTTTTTACTATTTTCCCTATTCTTAATATGCTTGAAACATTATATAGTAATCAATTTTCAGAATTATCTTTTACCATTTAATTCAATAGAGCAAGGGTCCCCAACCCCTGGGCCATAGACCAGTACCAGCCCATGGCGTGTTAGGCACTGGCCCGCACAGGAGGAGGCGAGCAGTGGTTGAATGAATGAAGCTTCATCTGTATTTGCAGCCTCTCCCCATTGCTTGGATTATGACCTGAGCTCTACTCCTGTCAGATCAGTGGTGGCATTAATAGATGTAATATGCTTGAATCAACCCCAAACTATTCACCCCCCACCCCCACCCCGCAATCTGCTGGTACATGGATAAATTGTCTTCTTCAAAACTGGTCCCTGGTGCCAAAAAGGTTGGGGACCACTGCAATGGAGCATTTTTGAAAGAAGACAAGTTGAATAGAGAAGAATTAAGAGCCACAAGTCAAGATGGCTACATGTTCTAGGGAAACAAACAGTGGAGAATTTTAAAGAGTCTTCCCCATTACTTTAAATTGCTTTGAGAACCATTTTTTGAGAGCTGTTAGAATATTCACCTGCTTTTTAAAATCACTAACAGATATGTCAACTGCAAGTGAAAAGGAATAAGGAATTATTATGTTGACTTGGGTGATGCTCTTTAGAGAAAAATTCAATTTAAACGTTTGACTCTCAGAAAGAAGAAAACATATTATTTGGACAATTACCTGGATCTGTAGCAGACATCAGTGAACCAAAAAACAAGCAGTCAGTGAAATGAAAGTCTCCATTTTTCAGCTGGTCAGCATATACCATAGCCTTCACAAAGCCATACATAATTAACCTGTTGAAGAGGAAAATAGGATCTTCAAACATCAAGTTGAATTCTGTGTAAACCCATGCCATCAGAGTTAACACTCTAATGGGCTTCCTAAATAAGCACGATGCACAAATTACCACTATTCTGCTCATTTGTAGCCATGCTAGTTCTCAGGACACCGCCTACCAAATATCACAATTCATTCCCCTGGCAAAAGACAGCAAAATGTTTTACAGTGTGCTTCAATGAAAACAAGTATCTCAGGGTATAAAAAATTATCCATGAAACATGGCATAGCAAATCATGCCCATAAATACAGAGGTGCACAGACATTTTAAATGGATTACTTATCAGTTTTATTGTTTTATCTGCTAGGATATCTGAAAAGGGTTCAAATTTCAAGTCTGTTACTGTGATGAGAAGGCACTGGTTGACCAACCAGTTACTTTACCAACCAGGTAACTGGTTGACCAACCAGTTACTTTACAATGGATGAGTCTCTACAACTGCTGATGTCAGGGCACTTCTACACCCACAGAATCACTGTTGGGTTAGAGTGCCTGTAACTTCAACACACTGCTGAAAATGAATCCTGAAATCATTACATTTTGATCTTCAAGGATAGCTGTTCTTTTTGTGAGATTATAATATGTTTACCAAACCAGCACCATGGAATGCAAATTATCTGTTTTGGTCATCTTTTGTCACCTTACAGTTTTTAAATTGTATTTAACTATTTAATTGACTGAATTTTTCTAAGTCTTAGTAAAGGAAATACAGAGACATGTAAACTGGACCACAGTTGAATCACTAAAAGTGACTGTGAGAGTCTTTAAAAATTATAGACCCTCAGACCCCTAGATGGTTGCTTAGATATTCACATTCATTTAAAGCTAGTTTCTTGAAAAATGTTCTAGGATTGTAAGCATGACTAAAAATACTAGAAATCAGATATTAGAAACTGTAATGTCAGTGAGAATGTAGATATTTTAATTCTCTTAAAAATTTCTCCATGAGAGAATATTTCATACATATCTACATTTAAATCCAGTTTCTATCACTCACTAGCTATGTGATTTTAGAACATTACTAAAACCTTCTGAACCTCAATATCCTTATTCATGAGTTATGAATAACAATAATGGTCAGTCTACAGAGTTGTTTTAAAGACTATCTGAAGTAATATAAATTTGGGTTTTGACACATAGTAAATTCTTAATGCAAGTATTACAGATATAGTAATAATATTCACTTACTATTTCTACTTCTTCATATGTTTTAACTTATTTCACCCACACATTGATTCTATAATGTAGGTACTAGCTGCATTTTACAGATGAGAAAACTGAACACTGTGTGATCAAGTAACTTGCTGAAGTTGATAGAACTATTATTAAATTGTGGAATCCAGGTTTGAACTGAGGAAATTTGACTCTGGGTCTTGGGTTTTTAACCACCACAGCATATTGCTTAGATGAACAGTTCTATATTTCTTACTATGTGTTATATCATATAATATTCTCTCAACTAGTCCATAAAGTGGCAGTTCTACATAGTACTAAGGGGCAGCAATGAAAGTATCCCTAAGAACTTGGAAATAATACTCCTCTTGAGTCAAACTATTAACACAACCAACATGAGTTACAGTAGAAAGACCCAATATTTCTGCGAAGTATGTGGATTCTAGAAGGGGAGGCTGGATCTCAACCAGTCTGCCGGTATTAACATATCTGAGAAAGACTGTGTAATGGGACACAGCAATGGTTTCTGGAAAGAGGTCCCAGTCATGGCAGCTCATCTACAGTTATCCTGGGGAGGGCATTCTGCTGGTTACCAGAGGGTGAAGCCTCTGGAAAGGTATAGGGTAGCTTCATTCAGTTTATTTGCTTATTCAATAGATACTTATTACTGAAACTTTACTACACATCAGGCTCTGTGTTGGGTGTTTAAAATACATCAATAAATAAGACAAAGATCTCTGTCCTTATGGAGCATGCATTTTAAAGCAAAGCAGATGGCAATAAATAAAACAGATTTTAATTATATATGTTATGCCCATCACCCTCTGAATTAGAATATGCATGTCTGATGAACACTGATAAACACTGAGACATTCTGAGCAGTCATGACAGCACTAGGGAAATGCTCGCTGACAATCATCCCCTCAGCCTCATCTGGTGTTAACTCGACTTCACTACAGTCTTTCCTCATTTGAGCTACACTTCCAATATGGAGCATGGAGAAGCTCTGGAATCAATATCAACTTTAAAACCTGTGACTGTATTTCTGAATTCTATTCTCATTAGTTAATTTTACAGGTTAGGAATCTGAGGCTCAGAATTAAAACAACTTGCCCCATATTGCCCAATAGAAGTCATTAGATTGGGTGAGATAAGATATATGCATGCATATATATTATACTGGCTTGGCAGGGTTACATGGAAACTAGAAACGTCATATACTATTGAAAATACAATTAAAATTTTTATAAAAGCCAATTTGCCAACTTATTTGAAAGTATTAAATGTTTTATATCTATAGCTTATTAAATGATTTTCTATAAATTGCCAAGAAATTAATCTGAATACAACCTAAAAGGTAATTAGATTATTTCACATTACTGGTATTCATGAGTGAAAAATTCAAAGCAATCTAAATGTCCAATGAATAAATTACAGAACACACATATAATGAACTAATATGAAACTCAATACAACATACAAGAGTGTATATTAGGCAAAGAAAAGTAAACTTATAAAGTGGTGATATATAATAATTTCTAATTTTACAAAAACTGAACATAGGCATATCTATAAACAGAAAAAGACCTGAAGCATATAGTCTGGGATGTTACTAATGGTTATAAAAATGGAACTGTATGTGACTATTTTCTTTTTACCTTTTCTGTATTTTCCAGTTCTTTTAAAATAACAGTAATAGGTTTCTCCTGTGGTCATGTATGGATGTGAGAGTTGTACTGTGAAGAAGGCTGAGCACAGAAGAATTGATGCTTGTGAACTGTGGTGTTGGAGAAGACTCTTGAGAGTCCCTTGGACTGCAAGGAGATCCAACCAGTCCATTCTGAAGGAGATCAGCCCTGGGATTTCTTTGGAAGGAATGATGCTGAAGCTGAAACTCCAGTACTTTGGCCACCTCATGCGAAGAGTTGACTCATTGGAAAAGACTCTGATGCTGGGAGGGATTGGGGGCAGGAGGAAGAGGGGACGACAGAGGATAAGATGGCTGGATAGCATCACTGACTCGATGGACGTGAGTCTGAGTGACCTCCAGGAGTTGGTGATGGACAGGGAGGCCTGGCGTGCTGCAATTCATGGGGTTGCAAAGAGCTGGACACGACTGAGCGACTGAACTGAATAATAAAAAGAAAAGCAATGTACACTAGTGAGTGCTATTGTATGACCCAGTAGACACTCATTATGTCATTTAATCTTCACAAGACTATGAGCTAGATACTATAATTATTCCTTTTTACAAAGCTGAAAGTGTTATTCTTAAAAAAGAGAGGTTAAGTAAATTGCCAAACAGAAGTTAGCTTGTGACAAAGCTGGATTTGAACCCAGGCCCTGGAGGAGAGCATGGCAACCTCCTCCAGTATTCTTGATTGGAGAATCCCCATGGATATGGGAGCCTGGTGGAGGCTCCAGTCCATGGGGTCACAAAGAGTCAGACATGATTGAGTGACTAAGCACAAGCGCAGCTAGATGCCAAAACCTGCACACATAGCTGCCATTCTACAAAGCTCTGGAATTGCTTTGAAATGAAGAGAAACACATGTGCATGTACACACACACACACACACCCCTGTATACACAGTTTGTATGCTTTTAAAAAGAAATTAAGTGACTTGTAACTCCAAATCAACTCCCGGACCCAAAATAACTATAATTCCAATATCTTCTTTGAGATAGGCAAGAGAACAAAGGCCCAGTGCAGTATGAGCTCCATGTGATCATTTTGCTATTATTAATAACAATGGACATTGTCACTGGTGATTACAATGTCAATAATTAGTGTGTTATGTGCCAGACACTTTTTAAATAAATGGCAACTATTGCTATTGTTGCTACATTATTGTAACCAACTAGTTATAACTATATTAACTGGGAGAATTAAAAAGTGAACCCATTAGAACCACCCACATTCTCATAGAGTAGCACGTGCTATCAACACTTCACTGAAAGCATCTCAGATGGCTCAGGATACAGGAAAGATGTGGACGGATGGGGAGAGGGGAGCCAGTTAAGTCCAGTGCATGCAAAGCTGTGAAGATGGTAAATGAAACCAGGTGAGATATCCTTCTGGGGTCAGTCTGTATGGGACATCCCAGGTCACAGAGAAGGCTTCCCTGGTGGCTCAGCTGGTAAAGAATCTGCCTGCAATGAGGGCGACCTGGGTTCAACCCCTGGGTTAGGAAGATCCCCTGGAGAAGGAAATGGCTACCCATTCCAGTATTCAGGTCTGGAGAATTCCATGGATTATACAGTCCATGGTGTCACAAAGAGTCAACCATGACTGAGTGACTGTCACAGGCCACAGAGAAGGGCAGAAGTAGAACTTCCATATACGCAAAATTGCTGATAACACTGATTTCAACAAATAGTCACTTAGAGTTATTTTTTAAAAAGCAGAGTGCTTATGCTATGGAGGATACAAAGGTGAAAATCCATGACCTGCCTTCAAAGAGCAGAGTATGACAGGATGGCAGTCATATCACTTATGCCAACAGAAGGCATTGGATAAAAAAGAATTTGGGGAAATGCTCTACACAAAGCTCCAGATACTTGAGTGTTTGTGACACACGTACTGTTTTTAAATTCCATGAGCTTGTTTCACACTATTAAAACTCCACACCTAAAGACATGCTGCAAATATGTTTCAAAACAAAAAGTTCCAGAAGGCTCAATTGCTTGGATGATCTTTAAGTGTGCCATCTCAGTCTCTCTCAGGAATTTTTTTTTTTTTTGAGAATACATCTTCTTTTTAAAAAACAGTCTTGATCAAGCTATGAATAGATCCACTGGAAAAGACAGTTTTTTGAATTGCTAGAGATAAGCAAGGGGACTTGCTGTTAGTTTGGAGACAGCTGTATGGACCAGGCCTGTTAACTGTCAGAAGAGACACATCCTTGCCTGTGAAGGCACGTGAAACAGACCATTACATGGACCTCACTCCGCAGTGGGAAAGCACAGCACCGACAGGATCTGAAGGCAATACAAAGATTATAATCTGCACCTAGATTTCTTATTTCTACACTCAAAACATTTCCTCTGGATAAGTTCTTTCTCCATTTATTTGTTCACATTTTAGAGAGTTTCAATCTCACAGTTTATTTTTTTCTGCCACACATTCAAGGGCAATATCCCACTGGAAAAATCAGAAATTCTTTTTCTTTATAGGTTTATTGAGATATAATTCACATATAACATTATGTCAGTTTAAGGTGTACAGTATGACGATT
The DNA here is from genome assembly GCF_032405125.1 of Capricornis sumatraensis. Taxonomy (NCBI): domain Eukaryota; kingdom Metazoa; phylum Chordata; class Mammalia; order Artiodactyla; family Bovidae; genus Capricornis; species Capricornis sumatraensis. The sequence goes on along the minus strand of NC_091069.1, from coordinate 231,263,974 downwards.
TGATATATATATATAGCAAAATGATTACAATAGGGTTGATTAACATATCCATCACCTCACAGTTATAGTCTGTTTTTTTAGGTGGTGAGAACTTCAAAGAATTTTTATGATTTACTCTCTTAGCAACTTTCAAATGCACAAGAAAGTGTTACTAACTATAGTAGCCATGTATATATTACATCCCCAGATCTTATTCATTTTACAACTGGAAGTTTGCATCTTATACCATCTTCATTCACTTTTCCCACCTCCCCCTTGCCCTCTGCTCCTGCAACAATCAATCTGTTCTGTTTCTATGAGAGAATTCATAATTAATCAATACTGGGATGGGTGGGATTGCCAAGGTCTTCTAGCTTGTAGGGCATTCGGAGTTGGACTGCATGATTTGCCTAAAAGCAAATTTGAGAGAACTGTGTGGTATGTGTTATTGCAGCCTAGGGTGTGGATGAAAGTGTGAAGAGAACATAAAGTGGACGAGGACCCATGACTTGAGGCCTGGGAACTCCAGCATTTGAAGATGAAGTAGAGATGATGAGGAGCAGAGGATATCAAGAATCAGTCAACAGAGGCGTGAGTGGAAATCTGGTAGAGTGTCATAGGAGTCAGAAGAAGAGTGCTTCAGGGAGGAATGATGCATAGAGCTGAGTGCTGAAAAGAGGGCCCTTTTACTTAGGGTCATTTGGAATGCGGGAACTAAAGTGAGATTAGAAAATCAGGTAATTGAGACAGGCAACACATCCATCCATTGGGGAGTTTGGTTTTGAGGGGAGTCAGGTCTTTCTCTATTTGGAAGATTGGGATGAGACTTGAGTTGATATAAAAGATATGAGGAAGAAGTCGTGAAGAGGTTCACATCTCACAGATGCTCACAAACATCTGTGACACACAAAAAAAGAGTTACAAAATAAGAATTCTGCATTCTCAAGATTAGTGGCACAAAGTGGCGAATTGAACTGTGGTGTTGGAGAAGACTCTTGAGAGTCCCTTGGACTACAAGGAAATCCAACCAGTCCATTCTGAAGGAGATCAGCCCTGGGATTTCTTTGGAAGGAATGATGCTAAAGCTGAAACTCCAGTACTTTGGCTACCTCATGCGAAGAGTTGACTCATTGGAAAAGACTCTGATGCTGGGAGGGATTGGGGGCAGGAGGAGAAGGGGACGACCGAGGATGAGATGGCTGGATGGCATCACTGACTCGATGGACGTGAATCTGAGTGAACTCCAGGAGTTGGTGATGGACGGGGAGGCCTGGCATGCTGCGATTCACGGGGTCGCAAAGAGTCAGACACAACTGAGCGACTGAACTGATATGGACCTTAGAGGGTCTATAGGACCATGGGCGACTCCCACAAGTGTCATAGAGATGATTCTCCTCTTTGTCATTGTTCCTCACTGTGTATGTATGCATGTGTGTGTGTATATATATATGATAGTGAATGCTCGCTCTCTCTATATATATATGTGTGTGTGTGTGTATACATACATATGTACATATACAATATTTCCTGTTATAAAAGTCTTTACTAAAGCCTATGAGAAATGCAAAAATAAGCCAGCCATGACTTCCATCCTCAGGAGGGAGGGACAAGTCACCTACAAAGCAGAGTGAAAGTGAAAGTGAAGTCGCTCAGTCGTGTCCGACTCTTTGCGACCCCGTGGACTGTAGCCCACCAGGCTCTTCCGTCCATGGGGTTCTCCAGGCAAGAATACTGGAGTGGGTTGCTATTTCCTTCTCCAGGGGATCTTCCCGGCCCAGGGATAGAACCCAGGTCTCCCGCATTGCAGGCAGACGCTTTAACCTCTGAGCCACAGAAAGTGCTAAGTGTTGCAGGAGAGGTGCACATCAAGGGCATTCAATCCTCAGAAGAGAAGCAGGTCCCTTGGGGACACAGGAAAGACTTTGAGAAGAAGGTAGCATATTTGCTGAATGTGAAATACACATTCAAGTAAGGAGACTGCCTGTAATGCCACACCTATATAAGATATGCCCAAACTACTTATTTTTTTCCCCTTAGAATGCAAAACCTTTCCTATTAAGAAAAGTGAAAGTGAAGTTGCTCGATCATATCTGACTCTTTGTGAACCTATGGACTATACCAACCAGTCTCCTCTGTCCATGGGATTTTTCAGGCAAGAATACTGGAGTGGGTTGCAATTTTCTTATCCAGGTGATCTTCCTGATCCAGGGATCAAACTTGGGTCTCTCGCATTGCAGGCAGACTCTTTACCCTCTGAACCACCAGGGAATCCCTTTCCTACTAAAGGTAGTTTCTTTTTGGAACAGTACACAATCCAACGGACAAAGAAATGAAACCTCTGCTTTAGCAATCTGGAGAACCATCTGCCATCTATTGCCCACAGCAGAGGTGATGGGGAAAGGCTTGTCCTGTCTCCTTTGTGGTTCTATTTATGGCCTTTACCTCAGTAACCAGTATGGGTCGCTCTACCCCAAGAAACCCATGAAGTCTGTGGGCCCTACTGTAGCTCAATCAAGTACTAAGATCTCACAAACTAGATGACCTCTTTGGCCCGTTCTACTTTTCCCACCAGTCCCAAGATTTTGCTTCTCCTTCTGTTTTATTGAAAAGTGGGGAGAATAAGAGGGTGAAGGAATAAGAGGGTGGGTGGCTTGTGGGCAACTTAAAAGAAAATCGGGGATCAAGTAGGCTCACTCAGCTTTGCCATGGTGACAAGCGAGCTCCTGTCCAGTTCTTGGACAAGGAACTAGGAAGACTGCAGACTGCCTGCCCTTGATCCGCTTTCCTCTGAAAGGGGTAGAGGGAGACAGGTATGAGATGAAGGGAACGGTTGCATCCAACTTTTCTGACCTTGTGTGGAAAGAGGAGTCTGATAAGGGAATGGGACGGGGGTAGGCGGAAGAGGAGGGACGAGGGGAAGGTTCATTGTCAACAGCAGAAGTGTGTACTGAGGTTGGGAAATTCTATGCCAGGACACTTGACCAATCAAAAATGTTTGCAACAGTCATCATAAAGACAACTGTAGAATCACAGTCTTGTCCATGGCTTCTCCTCCCCTACTCTCTTGCCTTTCCTGGCAGCTCAGAGGGTAAAGAAACTGCCTGCCAATGTGAGAGAACTGGGTTCAAACCCTGGGTCAGGAAGATCCCCTGGAGAAGGGAATAGCAACCCACTCCAGTATTCTTGCCTAGAGAATTCCATGGACAGAGGAACCTGGAAGGCTACAGTTCATGGGATTACAAACTTTAGTTCTTCTTAAGGCACTTATCTGTCATTGGGAAGGTGGTTCTCTGGCCCTGAGATTTTAAGAAGGAATGAAAATAATAGAAATAAAAATGGGTGAAGGAAGAAGAGAGTGAACGTATGAGCATATGTTGAGTTCTTACTCTGTAGAGCTACCATGTTAGTGCATTTTCTATTTTTTATATCCTCTCTCTCTCTCACGCACACATACCAGTTAAGCAGCCATCATGACTCTTATATTACAAATATTACAGACAAGAAATCCAGCAAAGGATAGAAATGAGACTTAAACATATGTTCCTTTCTGCTGCTAAGTTGCTTCAGTCGTGTCCGACTCTGTGTGACCACATAGACGGCAGCCCACCAGGCTCCCCCGTCCCTGGGATTCTCCAGGCAAGAACACTGGAGTGGGTTGCCATTTCCTTCTCCAATGCATGAAAGTGAAAAGTGAAAGTGAAGCCGCTCAGTTGTGTCCGACTCTTAGCAACCTCATGGACTGCAGCCTACCAGGCTCCTTTGTCCATGGGATTTGCCAGGCAAGAGTACTGGAGTGGGGTGCCATCGCCTTCTCTGATGTTCCTTTCTACTCTTTAGTATTTAGTACTACTATTTAGCATTTAGTATTATGTAGAAAATTTAAGATATCTTTGCCTTGACTTCTTAAATTCAAAAAGTCAATTACTACATTCTTTGTTTCTGGTAGAATTTTTTTTTTAAATGATGAAAATATTTGTTATCTTTATTGTGCAAAAAGTGAAAGTGTTAGTTGCTCAGTCATGTCCAATTCTTTACAAACCCATGGACTGTAGCCCACCAGGCTCCTCTGACCATGGAATTCTCCAGGCAAGAATACTGGAGTAGGTAGTCAGTTCTCTTCTCCAAGGCATTTTCCCAACCCAGGGATCCAACCCGGGTCTTCTGCACTGTAGGAGGATTGTTTACCATCTGAGCCACCAGGGAAGCCCATTAACACCTATAATTCCAATCCAATACTACAGATTTTTCCTCTCTTTTTCCCATTCTTTCTTTGTATTGCATTCCTCCACAATGATTTTCTCCAACAAGTTTTCAACCTCCCTGGTTCTCAACAATACCAATATATTTACTCCTTTGCTCTTTGCTGTAATACATGCAAATAATTTTGAAATTATTATATTCATGTCAATACCAAAAAAATACTGTTAGAAAGTTTCAAAATTCCTTCACGGTTATTTTTAGAATATGTCTCATTGAGAAGTATAGTCCAATGACCATCACCAAAAATTATTTATATTAGATTTTTTCCTTCTGTATAGTTCAGGAGGGGCAGTAGTGAGGAGATACCCCTCGTCCAAGGTAAGGAGCAATGACTACATTTTGCTGGAGCATCCGTGAAGTGATACCGCATGTCCAAGGTAAGAGAAACCCAAGTAAGACGGTAGGTGTTGCAAGAGGGCATCAGAGGGCAGACACACTGAAATCACACTCACAGAAAACTAGTCAATCTAATCACACTAGGACCAGAGCCTTGTCTAACTCAATGAGACAAAGCCATGCCCTGTGGGGCCACCCAAGACTGGCGAATCATGGTGGAGAGGTCTGACAGAATGTGGTCCACTGGAGAAGGGAATGGCAAACCACTTCAGTATTCTTGCCTTGAGAACTCCATGAACAGTATGAAAAGGCAAAATGATAGGACACTGAAAGAGGAACTCCCCAGGTCAGTAGGTGCCCAATATGCTACTGGAGATCAGTGGAGAAATAACTCCAGAAAGAATGAAGGGATGGAGACAAAGCAAAAACAATACCCAGCTGTGGATGTGACTGGTGATAGAAGCAAGGTCCGATGCTGTAAAGAGCAATATTGCATAGGAACCAGGAATGTTAGGTCCATGAATCAAGGCAAATTGGAAGTGGTCACACAGGAGATGGCAAGAGTGAATGTCAACATTCTAGGAATCAGCAAACTAAAATGGACTGGAATGGGTGAATTTAATTCAATGACCATTATATCTACTACTGTGGGCAGGAATCCCTTAGAACAAATGGGATAGCCATCATGGTCAACAAAAGAGTCTGAAATGCAGTATTTGGATGCAATCTCAAAATTACAGAATGATACCAAGGGAACATTTCATGCAAAGATGGGCTTGATAGAGGACAGAATTGGTATGGACCTAACAGAAGCAGAAGATATTAAGAAGAGGTGGCAAGAATATACAGGAGAAATGTACAAAAAAGATCTTCACAACCAAGATAATCATGATAGTGTGATCACTCACCTAGAGCCAGACATCCTGGAATGTGAAGTCAAGTGGGTCTTAGAAAGCATCACTACGAACAAAGCTAGTAGAAGTGATGGAATTCCAGTTGAGCTATTTCAAATCCTGAAAGATGATGCTGTCAAAGTGCTGCACTCAATATGCCAGCAAATTTGGAAAACTCAGCAGGACTGGAAAAGGTGAGTTTTCATTCCAATCCCAAAGAAAGGCAATGCCAAAGAATGCTCAAATTACCACACAATTGCACTCATCTCACATGCTAGTAAAGTAATGCTCAAAATTCTCCAAGCCAGGCTTCAGCAATACGTGAACCGTGAAATTCCAGATGTTCAAGCTGGTTTTAGAAAAGGCAGAGGAACCAGAGATCAAATTGCCAATATCCGCTGGATCATCAAAAAAGCAAGAGAGTTCCAGAAAAACATCTATTTCTGCTTTGTTGACTACGCCAAAGCCCTTGACTGTGTGGATCACAATAAACTGTGGAAAATTCTTCAAGAGATGGGAATACCAGACCATCTGACCTGCCTCCTGAGAAACCTATATGTAGGTCAGGAAGCAACAGTTAGCACTGGACATGGAACAACAGACTGGTTCCAAATAGGAAAAAGATTTAACTTATATGCAGAGTACATCATGAGAAACGCTGGACTGGAAGAAGCACAAGCTGGAATCAAGATTTCCGGGAGAAATATCAATAACCTCAATAACCTCAGACATGCAGATGATACCACCCTTATGGCAGAAAGTGAAGAGGAACTAAAAAGCCTCTTGATGAAAGTGAAAGAGGAGAGTGAAAAAGTTGGCTTACAGGTCAACATTCAGAAAGCAAAGATCATGGCATCTGGTCCCATCACTTCATGGCAAATAGATTAGAGAGGGAAACAGTGGAAACAGTGTCAGACTTTATTTTTTTGGGCTCCAAAATCACTGCAGATGGTGACTGAAGCCATGAAATTAAAAGATGCTTACTCCTTGGAAGAAAAGTTATGACCAACCTAGATAGCACATTGAAAAGCAGAGACATTACTTTGAAAACAAAGGTCCATCTATTCAAGGCTATGGTTTTTCCTGTGGTCATGTACGGATGTAGAGTTGGACTGTGAAGAAAGCTGAGTGCCAAAGAATTGACGCTTTTGAACTGTGGTGTTGGAGAAGACTCTTGAGAGTCCCTTGGACTGCAAGGAGATCCAACCAGTCCATTCTGAAGGAGATCAGCCCTGGGATTTCTTTGGAGGGAATGATGCTAAAGCTGAAACTCCAGTACTTTGGCCACCTCATGCAAAGAGTTGACTCATTGGAAAAGACTCTGATGCTGGGAGGGATTGGAGGCAGGAGGAAAAGGGGACGACAGAGGATAAGATGGCTGGATGGCATCACCGACTTGATGGACGTGAGTTTAAGTGAACTCCAGGAGTTGGTGATGGAGAGGGAGGCCTGGTGTGCTGCAATTCATGGGGTCACAAAGAGTCAGACATGACTGAATGACTGAACTGAACTGATAGTTATCTTACCAATTTAATATGTGGATTTGTTTATTTCTTTCTGTTTACATTCAGTTTTAGGATCTTTCCACATATTTGATGATTTAATTTTATTTTTTGTATGGTGAAATATTTACATGGGTCAAAAAACCAAAACTATGAAAACAGTATATTTAGAGACATCTCTGTCTCTTTGTTGCAATTTCTTCTTTATTTCAACTCATCCCCTTCAGATGTTCAGTTTCACTCACTTCTGATTTATCTTTCCTATGATTCTTTTGCAAAAATGGTTATATATTCTTATTTCATATACTTTCTTACAAAAATATAGCATATTACCTGTATCTTCTACTTAAAATACTCTGTAAATCACTTCATATTGATTTATAGAGATATTTTTCATTTTTATAGCTGCATATTATGCCATTGCATGGACATATAGTGGCTTATTCTATCAATCTGCTCTGCATATATGCATGTAGATTGCTCTCAATATTTTGCTATTATAAATAATACTACAATGAATAAACTTGTGCATATTTTGTTTCATATTTTTGAAGATGAATCTTCAAAGTAAATTGACAGAAATAGGATTATTGAGTGAAAAGTTATATTTATATTCAGTCATGTGAGATACTACCAATCCTTATTGTACGATTGTACTATTTTGGTGAATGTTTTTGACATGATACACAATGGGACCAGCTTTTTAAGAGTTAGGAATGGCCTAGAAGACCTTGCATTTCAGCATCAAATCTGACTGTAAGAGGATATGGAAAGCACCAGGCCTTTCATGATTTTCCTTTAAGTCCATTTTATATCAGGCTTCCTATGGGCCTAGAAAAAAATGGTCACTATGATTTGCAAGAATGGAAAGACTGCAGAGAGGCAGTTGTGATGAAATACATTTGTCTTTATCCATAGTTGGGGTATAAGGCTTTGGGATCTTGAGACCCTTGAAACAGAGTTAAGTGAGTCCATTTTTCTACACTCTACTGCCCACTTGCCTGTCAACTTGTCACTTTTTTGGGTCTTCCCTGGAGGCCCAACAGCAATCTACATAGTTGCCTGCAGGGAAACAAGCTTCCTTCCTATTAAGTGTTTCACAGTTCTTGGAGGAAATATGATACAAATGTCAAGCATGCATATAGATTGGATGTAAGCTGCAATGCTGAAATGCATAAGAAGCTGAGATCTACTGAAAGGTGAACTACACACAGCTGAGAACTTGACCAGGCATCCTGACTGCATGTCTACTCAAATCCACTTTCTGGGAGCATGCTGGCTCATTCGGGCCTGAAAGAAGATTGCTTCTGAGAAGACTGAGGGGAATGATGAAGGCAGTGTGGGACACAGTCACAGTAAAGGCATCATGGACCCTAAATGACAACCTCCCTTGCAGAGCTGGTCAGCCTGTGTGAGGACCTGGGGTGGCCTGGCCCTTAAAGTGCTCTGAGGAACCTCAGCTCTTCATCTCTCTACAACCTGGGCCTCCTACCTTGTCCTTTCAGAGAACCACACCTAATGCTTACTGGATGCCATCATTCTCTCTTGCTGCCATCCTTCTTTCAACTTGTGTCTGCCTTATCTGTCCCTTTATGTGGTTAACAAATCTCCCTTCTTTCATTCAGATTCTAAATTCCACTCTTGTGTCCTTTGTGTACCTATCTTACTTGACTAATTTGAAGAGAATCAGCGCATCTCTTCTGTTCTGCCTTCTGCTTTCTCTTTTCCCGTCTCCATTCTATTCACACATTACCCAGCTTTCTAGACATTAAGGGTTACAAAGATGACTCTGATACAGCTTCTGCCCTCTGGGAGCTGACAGCTTAGGAAAAGGGACAAACTATGTGTGTAAATAGTTGGACTATTAAATGAAAAATAACAAGTTTGGTAAGAAAGCTAAAGTCATACAGGGTTCAGGGGAGGAAAGGAGAACCATGGTCTGGGGGAAGAAAGCATTGGAGATGAAAATTTCTTGAAGGACTGATAGAGTCAGACATGAATTGTGGTCATGGAAAGGGGTGGTCACTATGGAAAAGTTAACATGGCCCCCAAAGCAGTGGATGTCAACACATGAAGTGTGGACAATGAAAGTTGGGTAATTCAGGGTGAGTACCCAATAGATTCTTCCACTATGAATTACTATATAGTCTAATTCAATGGCTCTTAAAAATTTTGGTGCATACATAGGATATTAGAATCATATAGGGAGTTTTGAAAAATCATGATGCCCAGGCTACACCCCAGACCAAGCATGTTAGAATCTCTGTAGGTGGGACCCAGTCATCAATATTTTTTTAAGTTCTTACATTGCTTGACTATGCAGCCAGATCTAGAACAAATCTTCTAAATCAGTGGTCTCCAACCTCCAGGCCACAGATCAGTACCTCCTGTCAGATCAGCGGCAGTGTTAGATTAGAAAATAAAGTGCACAATGAATGCAATGCACTCGAATCATCCCCAAACCATCCCCTTACCCATGGTCCGTGGAAAAATTGTCTTCTGTGAAATTAGTCCTTGATGCCAAAACGTTTGGGAACTACTGTTTTAAATCAACACATCATGTCTCCAGTATCCAGACCAACGAGCTAAGCGATGAGCTGGTGGAGTGGGGCCTGAGATTCTGCCCTTCTAATATCTTGCAGGTGCTGATGCTGTTTGTCTCATGCCACACTCTGAGTCGGAGACTATAAATGAGGAAGCCGCTAACTAAGCAAAATCACTCAGACACTTGTGTACATTCTGGATCTAACTGTGTACTCTTTAAGGAGGATGCACTTTGTAGTCACAAATGGACCCTGCCTGACATGCAGTTAATACAGGCTCACATACAGTTAAGCACCTAATACCCACTGCATGGTGACTTGGTCTCCATGCTCATTTGTGGATGAGTGATGAGAATTATTGAATAGTGTTTTAGGAATCAAGGTACTGTGACATCTCAGTTTCAATTTAGAGTTCTTTGTAGAAGAAAATGAAAAGGAGTGGGGAAGAGGGAGTGAAAGAATTTCTTCCCAGTAAAATGTAAAAGTTAACAGACTTCTGCTATGCCTTTGATCTGTAGGTCCACGGACACTTCTGTCCTAGGTACAAAGACCTGCCCTTCACTGACACAGGATGACTGCTTTGGTCTCATCATATCTGAGGCTGGTCACTGCAATGTTCTACCATTTTCAAAAGTGGTAAAAGGAATCTTCAAATTTTTCTTTAAAATTTTTAAAAAATTCTAGCAGAAATTTGCATGTTGTTCATGGAATTCTGCAGGCAAGAATACTGGAGTGGGTAGACATTTCCTTCTAGGGGATCTTCCTGACCCAGGGATCAAACCCAGATCTTCTGCATTGTAAGCAGATTCTCTATCATCTGAGCCACCAAGGAAGCCCATTAAAGGAATACTGTGCTTGTTTTTTTAAAAAGCAACTGGTTTCTTTGTTTTCAGCTGAACTACTTCAATTTAGAAGCTCTGATGGCAGTACAAATATGTGTATGTATACCAGTCCATTCTGAAGGAGGTCAACCCTGGGATTTCTTTGGAAGGAATGATGCTAAAGCTGAAACTCCAGTACTTTGGTCACCTCATGCGAAGAGTTGACTCATTGGAAAAGACTTTGATGTTGGGAGGGATTGGGGGCAGGAGGAGAAAGGGATGACAGAGGATGAGATGGCTGGATGGCATCACTGACTTGATGGACGTGAGTCTGAGTGAACTCCGGGAGTTGGTGATGGATAGGGAGGCCTGGCGTGCTGCGATTCATGGGGTCGCAGAGTCGGACACGACTCAGTGACTGAACTGAACTGAACTAATACATATATATACATAGAATTTTTGATTACCAACAAGTAAACTTGTAAAAAGCAGAGACATTACTTTGCCAATAAAGGTCCATCTAGTTAAGGCTATGGTTTTTCCAGTAGTCATGTACAGATATGAGAGTTGGACTATAAAGAAAGCTGAGCGCCAAAGAATTGATGGTTTTGAACTGTAGTGTTAGAGAAGACTTCTGAGAGTCCCTTGGACTGCAAGGAAATCAAATCAGTTAATCCTAAAGGAAATGAGTTTTGAATATTCATTGGAAGGACTGATGCTGAAGCTGAAGCTCGAATACTTTGGCCATCTGATGGGAAGAGTTGACTCACTGGAAAAGACCCTGTTGCTGGGAAAGATTGAAGGCAGGAGGAGAAAGGGACAACAGAAGATAAGATGGCTCAATGGCATCACCGACTCGATGGATATGAGTTTGAGCAAGCTCCAGGAGCTGGTGATGAACAGGGAGGCCTGGCATGCTGCAGTCCACGGGGTCGCAAAGAGTCAGACATGACTGAGCAGCTGAACTGAACTGAACTGAAACTTGTAAGACGTATCTACAACTATGAAATTCATCCAGCCTAAAGCAGCAAGAGAGAAGCCTGCTACCCTGTACAGCTGGTCCCTTGACCATTACTCTTCATCATCAAAAACACATGCACAGGGACTTTCTTGGTGGTCCAGTGACTAAGCCTGCACCATCCCAGTACAGGGGGCCCAGGTCTGACCCCTGCTTGGGGAACTAGATCCCATTCCCATATGCAGCAACTAAGACCCAGAACAGCTAAATAAATAAATAAAGCTATCAAAAGGAAAAACACATGCATAACTGCTGCCTCACTTGCTCTTGCCCTTGCCCTTCTTGCTCTCCCTGGGAGGTGGGTAAAGTCAAGCTCCATTGTCTTACTTTCAGAGGAAGTAACTGTCACAAGGACCTGAGCAACCTATTCACCACTTCACAGTCTTTATTCTACCACTTTCTTCAGGTTTGAAAGTGAAACACTTTGGAACAGTTATTTAGATCCAGAAAAAAAAAAAAATTCAATACAGAATCCTTATTAAAGATATAAAACCATGGCCCACCTAGGCTAAGGTCTTGGTCAAAGTCACACTTAACTCAGTTGATAGAGGAGCCAAAACTGGATGCCCAGTTTTTTCCTAAAAAGATTTTACCAGAACTGGCAGTTTACATAAATGCTCTGTTGCTTAGGAGAGCATCTCTAATCCCTTTCAGCAAAGGGATTAGAATCTGTGATCTGAATATAACTTGCCTTATCTAGTATTCCTAGAAAACTTTCCATCCTTTTTCATATTCCCTAAAGCATATTTATGTTTTTCAGCTGTACCATTTGGAACCCTAAAGCCAACTGCTTGTGGCAACAGAAGGTAAATAACAAGAAAATGCAACTCTCCGGATTTTCTCCAATCAGATCAATTTTCTAGCAAGTTCATAAATAATGTAGATTTTTAAAAACATATTTAGCTCAAAGTAAGATGTTACACTATTTACTGTTTGATTGATGGCTTTAAAATATATTATCATTATTGGTAATAAGATAGACTGAACAATTTATCTTGTGAGTGATGAAAATCAAACATTCATTTCTTGCCCTGATTCTTCTTTTTCAACCACCTCAATATATTTTTAAAAACTTTTTGATCTAGAATGGAGAATTTCAGATAGCCTGTTTTGCTTATGATGCATGTAATACAAGCTTTTACTTGAAATCCCTTCATAGTTGTAAAGTGTATTTCTTTGCAATATTTCAAATCACTTTTTAGAGCCTAGAGACAGGTTGTCCTCATGGGCTTCTCTGCTAATAACAGAGTTTACCAACTAATCAAACATAGAAGAAATCACCAAAATGATTTAGAAAACATTTAGAAAATGATAAAATATTTAGATCCATAAGGAAATTATGTATTCCCTTATCGATCCTGAGCTTGGATCACTGCCGCTGCTTCCCATCACCCCAGCAACACACACATTTTCTAAAGAAGACCATTTGGTTTGCTGAATCCTGTTATTCCCAAGTTTCTCTGCTACAATATTAAATGACCAGACCCCATGGCTAGATCTACACGGGGCCAGCCTGACCAATCTATGGGAACATTTCTGACAATTATCCACCACTACATAGCACCAGATAATTGATATAACTCACTTTTTTAAAAAACAATTTTTAAAAATTTAATATTGCTGACAAAGGTCCATACAGTCAAAGCTACAGTTTCTTCAGTAGTCACGTACAGATGTGAGAGCTGGACTATACAGAAGGTTGAGAGTTGAAGAATTGATGCTTCTAGTCTACTACAGAAGACTCTCGAGAGTCCCTTGGGCAACAAAGGAGAGCAAACCAGTCAATCCTAAAGGAAATCAACCCTGACTATTCATTGGAAGGACTGATGCTGAAGCTGAAGCTTCAATACGTTGGCCACCTGGTGTGAAGAGCCAACTTATTGGAAAAGACCAGATACTGGGAAATATTGAGATCAAGAGGAAAAGGGGACAACAGAGGATAAGATGGTTGGATGGCATCAGTGACTCAATGGACATAAGTCTGAGCAAACTCTGAAAGATAGTGAAGGACAGGGAAACCTGGCTTGCTGCAGTCCGTGGGGTTGCAGAGTCAGAACAAGTAAATGAACAACATAATGTGATAGTTTCAGGTGGACAGAAAAGGGACTCATACATACATATAATGTACCCATTCTCCTCCAAACTCCTCTCCCATCCAGACTGCCACAAAACATTGAGCAGAGTTCCCTGTGTTATGTAAGGGGTCCTTGTTGGTTGTCCATTTTAAATATAACAGTGTGTACATGTTCATCCCCAACTCCCTAACTATCCCTTCTACCCATCCTTCTCCCTGGTAACCATGACTTTGGATATAACTTACTCTTCACGTATGCCCCTACCCATTGTTTACTAAACCCCATCCACATGATATATGGACTGGCTTTACTCTGCTGCTGCTGCTGCTAAGTCGCTTCAGTCGTGTCCGACTCTGTGCGACCCCATAGATGGCTTTACCAGGCATTAAGCTGAGATGTAGACAGCTGGGCATGCTCCCATGTGACTGGAGTTGAATGGGCATTTAATTCTGCTGTAAGACAGACGTGGTATGATCCATATGGAGATGACTCACCCAAGTTAATGGCCAATAGCTCATGATTTGATTTCTTAATAACTCATTCCTCTGGAGAGGAATTGCACCTGATATTATTAAGCATAAAATATAATGTAGATGGAATAAGCATCTTCTTTATACAAATGAGGCTCAGAGGGAGAGGTAAGAATCAGATTTAAATATCAAGCCATACAATACATTTTTAATTGAGTGCCAACTGTATACCCACATACATTTGAACTGTGGTGTTGGAGAAGACTCTTGAGAGCCCTTTGGACTGCAAGGAGATCAAGCCAGTCAATTCTAAAGGAAATCAACTCTAATATTCATTGCAAGGTATGATGCTGAAGCTGAAGCTTCAGTACTTTGGCCACCTGATGCAAAGAACCAGCTCATCGGAAAAGACCCTGATGTTGGGAAAGATTGAAGGCAGGAGGAGAAGGGGACGACAGAGGATGAAATGGATGTATGGCATCACCGACTTGATAGACGTGAGTTTGAGCCAGCTCTAGGAGCTGGTGATGGACAGGGAAGCCTGGCGTGCTGCAGTCCATGGGGTTGCAAAGAGTCAAACATGACAGAGCAACTGAAAAACAACAACTATATACCCAGAACCCTGCTAGGTGCTGAGCATAAAATGGAAAGAAAAATAAAAGATAATGAGCAATCTACTTGGGTCTGTAGAGAAATAAACAGATTGTTAATATCTATTAAGTAAATGTTTCTGCCACTTTCAGGCTCTTTGACACTAGGCAATTTACTTATCTCAACTTTTCCTCAATTTCCTTATCCATAAAATAGGTATAAAAATTCATCCTTTCGTATTATTACCAGAGAACCACTGCTGAATGACCCAAGGGTATATTTAGTTCTGTCAGCTATTTTGTCTAGAAACACAAAAGGCCATTTAGCATTAACATCTCCCTCTGAGAATCAGCAAATTGAGAAAGACTTAGATTTGGAGCTATCAAAAGAAGCCTTTAATAGATTGTTTTCAACATAATAGCAACATACGTTCTCATCTAATTTCACTATAGGAATTTGCCAAGACCTCACTGGCAAAGATACTACTTCTTTAAATGATTCTTAAACTGGATCTAGAGTCATTGCCACAGCATGCATCAGAAAGACCACCCCTCCTGACCCCATCACATCCAATTTTGGGTCTCCCTGAAGAAAGTAAGCAAGTCGCCAAGCTTCAGACGGTGAAGAGCAGCTTGCCAGGAGGTCACAAATAGATTAATAGGGTTTAGTCATCCACATAATGAAGATATTCAAACAAATATCACAAAAATCCCAAAGCCTAGTGATATGATAAGAGAAAAGAAGGCAGCTCTATGGCAAAAGTAGTTGAGGGAAAAGATGCCTATATCAGTGGAGGTATATTTGTGCAGACCTTGATACATACTAATTCCACTGTATTAAACATTGGTTAAATCTTAGCTAAAATATTTTATTATTCAAAATACCCTATTAAAAAATGCCACTTAAGCTACTGAAGGGTTAGAAGCATGTTAGATGGTCAAGAAATGCAGAGGTGGATTTGCTACCTAGAGAAGACCAAGAAGCAATATGCGGTCCAGAGTTCGCAATGGGAGGGTGGTGGTAAGAAGAGAGAAAGAGAATCTAACCTGTGTTCCTCCAGAAAACTAGAGGGAAAGCAGCGAGGGAGAGAGGTGGATATTACAGAGTCAGATCAACCTATTGAAAAACTGTCCAAAGTGTGGTAGGAATGCAGTACTGCGGGAGGGAAGGAGTTTCCTTCCCTGGAGGAACTTTACCATCCCTTAAGTATTCTATGCATAAATGATATCAGTCTATTATATAAAAAGGACACAGGTGTACTTGAGGGAGGGAATTTAGGAGGTGAAACTAAACGAATTTAAAGATAATTTCTAACTCTAGAACTTAATGATTTTATAAAAATCTCAAGCAGAAAAATGAAAGCAAAGACCAAGAGAGGAAGATTGGGAAACTTTGCAATTGACAATATTTTCTAGCGTTTAGTCAGTTATCAAAGTACAGATAAAGACAAGTTTGATGGGACCTAAAATCTGACACCAGGGACTGATTTGATTAACCAGTACTCTCTTCCTAACCTGACAGTAGCTTTTCCACAGATGTTTAGTTTGGGATTAGAATGAAAATAGATGAAGTTATCCTTGTCTGTGTCAAATGCCTCAGCCCTCCCAGCAGATGGGAGGAGACATCCACAAAAGTCATTTAATTCCTTAGGTCTGGGGAACCACTCATTTTTGTTTCCTAGATGACTCTGAACAGGATGTCTAGCAGTTTCTCTACCTTATCTAATACCAGGCTCCTGTTCTGGCTTCTGGGAGGACCTGTGGGCATCTCAGTCACTAACTCTGAGTCTAAACTAGGATTTTATCCAGAACACTGGGGTTATTACAGTGTCTCCTTTTTTTTTCCCAGCAAAGGCAGCAACTTCTACCCAGAAGACTGGAGGTCATCTTAGACACATCTCTAGCTTTCTCTTCCCCTTGCCCTTCCCCACAGGCAATCCATTGCTAAACTGTTGTTTATCTCTTGAATTGGTTTCAGATACATCCATTGTCTAGCCTAGACCACATCTCCTCCAGCTATCTCTATGCCTGCTGAAATTGTCTTCCTTTATCCCCTCACTTCCCACCAATGTATAGCCAGAATCATTATAAAACACAAATCTGACCATGTATTTCTATGTTCAAATCATTTTCATGACTTCCCATTGCTCGCAGATTAAAGGCCAAAATACTTGTGGTGGTTGTTACTTTCCAGGTCCATTCTTCATCCTTTCCACCCTGTTCTGTATCCCAAGAGGCTGATATGTATGGGTTCCATCAATGGGCTCCTCTTAATCTCTGGATTTTGTTTAGATTTGACCAACAGGTCAAAGGGGTAGAGGGACACAGGCAGGAGACCAGGGAGGGAGACGAGTAAGATTGGGATATTTATTCTTTACCTTTTCAGTTCTCTCCCTTCAGGGTCTGCATGCGCTCTTTGTCCTTCAAAAAAGGTCACATCTCCTTTCAGTTGGTCCTGTCTACACAGATCTCTTCAGGTTCTAGCATGGTTTCATCACTTTCCTCCTCAGATAATGGTGCCCCCCTATTACTAGCCCTGGGAAACTGGTCTACCCTTTACGTTTTTTTGTTGCCCTCCACACATCTTTTAAATAGTCCTCAAACATCACTCTTTCATGGAAACTCTTCTGGACCCTTCTGCAAGAGTCAGATCTGCCTAATAGAAGCTTCTGTAATGCGATACTTCTTCAAAGCACTCACCATAGAATTAAATGGTTAATTGGGTAACAGACTGTCTAATATCTGTCTTTCCTGCTAGGATGAGGATAGGAACCATCCCTGTATTGGCCACTTTCCCAATCCCTGGAACACTTACACATATGTGTTAGTCACTCAGTTGTGTCCAACTCTTTGTGATCACATTGATTGTAGCCTGCCAGGTTCCTTTGTCCATGGGACTTTCCAGGCAAGAAGACTGGAGTGGATTGCCATTTCCTTCTCCAGGGGATCTTCCCAACCCATGAACTGTACCCAGGTCTCCCCCATTGCAGGCAGATTCTTTACTGTCTGTAGCACCAGGGCTTACACACAGGTGCTCAGTAATTATTTATCAAATAAGAGGGTTGGTGAGAGCGGGGTAGAAGGGGAGGTAGAGAGAAAGGCCAAGGCGGGAGTGAAAGATCCCCAGCCAGAGTGATCAGAACCATCACAAGCCACAGATTATCCTCTCACTGTCATAGATAAGTTGGAGGAGGTATGACATTAAAACAACAACAATCTTTGGTAAGATACTTTTCACAATAGATTATTTGTCAATTGAAGAGAATATCTTCAATTAGATGGATTTAAAAAATATGAGGTTTATATCCCCAAAGAGTAAGTCATTTTCTGCTACTGCACACCAAGCCACCACAAGAAACTTGTCTGGATTTGACATAGGTATTACTTTGAGTTATTTTCAAAAGAGAAATGGAGTTTTTTTTTTCTTCAAATTTCATATTTCTCAGAGAAAAACACATACTTAGTTTCTTATTAAGCATTACCAGTTAATTATCAGTTCACATCAAAGAATAAATTAATCAAAGCACTTCATTCCAGACTCCTGACAAATAGAGAAGCGTGGTCACCATTAACCCTGTGCTGAACTCAGGCATGTCTCTCCTGCTCTGTGGCTGTGAAAGGAGGAAGGACGCACAGGGAAATATGCCAAGGGAATAGAAGGTCAAGTTTAGAAAATCAGTCCAGCATGGGGTTGTCATTTCAAATGCTGATGAACAAAGGCTGACACAAAACAAAATAAAATCAAACAACCAAACAAAAAATAAGCCAGATGATGGACCAAGGGGAAGTTGGTAAGTAAGGGGATGTACAGCAGGCAAAGGGAAAAGGGAGAGATAATTACAGAGTGAAAGTAGAGGAGGTTGCTAAAGCCTTTTGTGTGGCTCTTTTCCTGTTGACTTGGATGTCTGGGACATCTATGCATGTTAAGTTGCTTCAGTCGTCTCCGATTCTTTGTGACCCTATCGACTGTAGCCTGTCAGGCTCCTCTGTCCCTGGGATTCTCCAGGCAAGAATACGGGAGTAGGTTGCCATGCTCTTCTCCAAGGGATCTTCCCAACCCAGGGATCAAACCAGTGTCTCTTATGTCTCCTGCACTGGCAATCAGGTTCTTTACCACTAGCACCACTTGGGAAGCCCTGTGGGACATCTATGGGGAGCAACAAAAATGTTTTCTCCAACCACAACTGGTGAGTCCAGGGATGGGGCAAAGGAGGATGGGCAAGAGGTGAGGGAGAGAGAACTGCAAATGAATCACAGCCTTCAGCTGCTTTACAGTCTGTAGCTCCTAGAACTTAACCAAGCTTCCTTGATGCCTTCCAGGATGGGAGAACAAGGTGAAGACCACTTCCAGAACATCAAAGTTGTCATTACACTAATCATCATCTTAACACAGATATCAATGCTTCTCAAACTCTAACGTGCAGACCGAACACTTAGACCTTGTTAAAATGTAGACTGTGATTCAGTAGAGATGGGGTCTGAGATTCTGAATTCTGATACATTCAGATTTGAATACAGGTGATATGAATACTGCTGGTCAATGGACCACAATGCAAGGAGCAAGAACCCAAACTATACACAAGGTCAGTATTTTTCAGTGAATGGCACTATCCCAGCGTGGCATGTCTATTTCATGTCTCACCTACCACGGTGACTTTAAGCTGGCTGTTGAGTGGCCGTTGAATGCCTTGAAAATTGCTAGGATTAGTGGCTAACAGTAAAAGACCACACATAAAAATTCAGATTACAAGGACATGGCTGAGGGTGGTGGGGGAGGAGAGGGTGGGATGTATGGAGAGTAACCTGGAAATATACATTACCATATGTAAAATAGATAGCCAAAGGGAAATTGTTGTATGACTCGGGGAACTCAAATCGGAGCTCAGTAACAACCTAGAGGGGTGGGATGGGAAAGGAGGTGGGAGGGATGTTCAAGTGGGAGGGTACATGGGTGAACCTATGACTAATTTATGTTGATGTTTGGTAGAAACCAACACAATACTATAAAAGAATTATCCTTTAATTAAAAATAAATAAATTTAAAAAATTCAGACTACAAGCTTCTCTTGGAAAATAAGATCCAGCAATGTTAGACCGTTGTTCCCTCATGGAAGCAGGCCATTGGAACTGAATGGTGGCTTCCTGCTTCCCTATTTTGCCACAGTCTGAATTACTTTTACATCTAGGCAGCTTCCATCGTTACATCCCCTGCTTAATCCCCCTCTGCATTTGCGTCTAAATTCAGATATGCTAGTTGGAACTGAGATCCATTCTCTTTTTGAAAGACAATTTTGCTTCCAGAAAGTCTTTTTCATTCTCAACACAATTTTCCATTTTAGAAAGCTATGTCACTGTTAAAAAGGATGCAAGCAAGTCCAGAAAGAACACATTTTCTCTGGCAAGGTGGCTTTATCCTTTTGCAGAAAAAGAGAGAAAAAATGATTAGTTGAATAAACAGTGGCGCGGTTAGTAGGTTCACACATCACGATGTGGATGTAACATTCTCAAGGGGTAAGAATCAAGCAGCTAATCAAGTTCAATGACAACTGAAAGATCCTGTTGGTGAAGGAAATTCAAGCCACAGAAGCTGAAGATTAAATAGGTTATGGGGAGTTAAACAGGGGAGAAAGGAAGACTGAAGCCAAGAAGAGGGAAAAAGACAGCGTACCCCACCGAAGCCATTTCTTAGAAATTGGCAAGTTTACAAGCCTCTGACTTGAAAACATCAAAAACAAAAAAGAAACATTCAGAGAGAACAACATAAGGCTGAAATCAGTCCTTTCTCCTCTTTTAATCTTGGGATGTTCTAGCTGTGCTAGCTCGCCTACTGGTTTGATTTGCACTGTTTACTTACATTTTTCTGTTCCTCTTACATATTTCTCTCCCCCACACATACAATTTTGAGAAGAAACTCAGGGAAAATGTTTTCCTTTCATAATTCTTTCTTGTTTTTGTTGAAGCGGTATCCAGCAGAGTCCCTGCAGAATGAACATTTCTGCCCTTGCTATGGAATTAAGAGCTTTCAGGCAGCAAAGTGTGAGTGAGACTGGAGCAGGCTGTCATGCCCCTGCTGTCCAGCACATCTCACCTGGAGCTGAACGCCTCCCAGGGTGAAATGCCTGGGCTCCAGGCCTTCTCGGCTCATTCCCACCTACTGCCTGGACAGGCAGGTTCTGCTATTGCCCTGACCCTTCATGAGCTTCCCTGGTGACTCAGACAATGAAGACTCTGCCTGCAATGCAGGAGACCCAGGTTCAGTCCCTGGGTGGGGAAGATCTCCTGGAGAAAGGAATGGCTACCCACTCGAGTACTCCTGCCTGGAGGATCCCATGGACAGAGGAGCCTAGCAGGCTACATTCCATGGGGTTGCAAAGAGTCGGACATGACTGAGCGACTGCCACAAGTGGCCCAGCCCTGTAGCAGCTCACCTGGGTCAGCCCACCCAGGTGGTATCTCACGCATTGAAAGTTTCCTTATTGTTTCTCCTATAAAAATTATTTAATCATGAATTCCATTCCTGAGGACCTTGCTTTCTGAGTTTCAAGGTGAGAACTGAGTATTGAGGAAGAATAGTTGACCTATAGTCAGAAACTCTGGGTTCAACTCCAAACACTGCTATTTAGTAGCTGCTTGAATGAGGACAGTTTGGCCTCTCAGAAAGTCAGTCTCCTTCTCTGTAAGATGAGGATAACAAAACCGACCTGGGAGGTTGTTACACAGCAGGTAGCCAAACAAATGGCTGTTGAATCTTAAACAGATTTTTAAAAATCCACGCTAATGTGCTCTGGACATTAATTTCTTAATGTGTTCTTTCCATTCATGTTTGCTTCCTTATAGAACATAATGCACACTACTGAGAGGTTGTAACTGTGGGAATTTGTATTCCATGAATACAAATCTGAGCAGATAAAGGGCTCAGATTTTCCTCCTGCAGACAGGTGACTTGCCATCTTCTATTTTAGAAGATCTCTGGGCAGGACTCACAGCTCCCTCAAGGCACCTCCATTCCTATGGGGAGGCATGTGGGCTGCTGCAGCCCAGGGGCCCCAAATGCACAGGCATGATGCTAGATGATGATAAAGTCAGTTGTGAATTTACAATCTGTTTTTACTTGGGAAAAAAGTCTCTTTTTTGTGTCTTTAATAAAAACACGAGCAACCAAAATATATTCTTTAGATTTCAAATAAGCCCTTTTGGGAACGGAAGAAATTCATTTAAAAGACAGGGTTTTTGGATCTTCAGCTTTTAATTATCTTGGCCTTAATTAATCTAGTTACTATTTTATTTGAGTATTTGCTTATTTTTCCTAATAGGGAGATGGTAAGAGTCTTAACGATGTGGAAGGTGGTGATACTAGAGAAATACAAGGGTCCGTATTTTACTTGAAAATAAAGTCTTTTCAAATATGTATGTGATGTTCTTTGCTGAACAACATGTAGGGCTGATAAAATAGTACCTTGGTACTTGCTGTTTCCTTCACATGGAATACCTTCCACCTCCACCACTCCCACCCTTGAACAGCCCTTGAAATAATCTTTGTTGTTATTGTTCAGTCAGTAAGTCATGTCTGACTCTTTGCGACCCTATGGACAGCAGCATGCCAGGCTTTCTCATCCTTCACTATTTCCAGGAGTTCACTCAAATTCATTTCCATTGAGTCAGTGATGCTATCAAGCTATCTCATCCTCTGCCATCCTCTTCTCCTTTTTGCTTTCAATCTTTCCCAGCATCGGGGTCTTTTCCAAAGACTCGGCTCTTTGCATCAGGTGGCTAAAGTATAGGAGCTTCAGCAATCAGTCCTTCCAATGAATATTCCTTTAGGATTGACGGGTGTGATCTCTTTGCTGTCCAAGGGACTTTGAAGAGTCTGCTCTAGCACTACAGTTTGAAAGCATCAGTTCTTTGGTGCTCATTCTCTAAGTTTCAATTCAGTGGCCACTATCTTTGGGAAGCCATCTGGACTTATCCACCATTCACACTGGGTCTTCCAAAGTAGTGTTTTCTCCTTCCATTTCCCCTCCATGATTCCCTGGTGTGTGCTTACTCAGTCCTGTCAAAATCTTTGGGACCCCTGGTAGATGTAGCTTATCTCATTGTTTTGTAACATTTGTTTACTTGCTGTAACTAGGCTGTGGATACCCTTGGCGGGCACCATATTTAATTCTCTTGTTTTCGTACCTAGCACAGTTCCTGGCACTTAAGAGGTGCTGAATAATTGCTTGTTGAAAACATTTATGATAAGGGAGTCAGGAGCAAAAGTAGGGTACTGCAGATGCCCCCTGCAAGCAACACTACCTAAGGGGTGGGCAAAATACCTAGGCCACCCCTCCAGCCTGACCCCTGGCCACAACCCTACCCTCACCACATAGAAGGAACCAGTTCACCATCCCCCTTAGAGAACAGGTAAATAATGCTTGTTTTTGCTCCCTACTGTTGTAGAAGGGGCCCCAGTAAAGCACTGCTTGAAAAAAAATTATGAAATTAAAAAAAGCCATACCCTGGTAGCAATATTGAACTCTCTCCAATCCTAGTTCTGTGTATGCCCTCTTGTCATTCTGGGATATCACTCTCCATTTTTCACTCATCCACTCATGCGTATGCAGGTAAACAATGGTAACACTTTCAATCAGAGAATCAGAAACCCTCTTACATGGAGACTCCTTGAAGTTTCATCTTGAAAAACTGCTGGACTATTGTTCCTACTACTGGGGAGATACCCAATAATTATACGATTAAACAATTAATCTATTTTTTTTCATGCTTGCCTGTAATTCCTAACCCTAAATATCTGGCAGTCTTTTTAAAAGGTTTCCAAATAAGTGTCCTAAATTAAACTCAACTGATATCTGTAAACATTCTGATATGCAGGTATACACACACAAAAACATGCCACACTTGGGTTCTCTACTGCAAGGGTCCACAACCTTTGGGATCTAATACCTGATGATCTGAGGTGCAGCTGATGTCATAATATTAGAAATAAAGTGCACAATACATGTGATGAGCTTGAAACATCTCGAAACCACCCCCACTCCAATCTGTGAAAAAAACCGTCTTCCATAAAATCGATTCCCTTGTGTCAAAAAGGTAGGGTATGGCTGCTCTACTGGAAGTATAAGGCAGATATTCCAAAGGCTCTATCCATATAGCTATACACTTAATTAATAGTTTGAAAAAAGCAAGAGAGATTTCTATTCAGACCTACAGTTTTTCTTAGCTGCTCTTTGCCTGGCAATTGAAGTCAGGACTTACTGTGAGACTGGAGGCCACCCGAGGAGAATGGCTTTGGCTGCCAATGCCTTGGGCCTCACTTGCTGAGGAAAGAGCAATTGAGCAGATGCAGAGTTTTCCTTTTTTTTTTTTTTTAAATTCAAACCATACACACAGAGATGTCAGGAAGCCTCCTCAAAATGCCTCCTGGGCCCACGGGTGTCCTGTCACACCCTTCATAACTACAACGTATCCTGTTCCACCTCCACCTTCTGTTGCTTCCAGCAGTCTCATCTCCTCCCTCCTTTCCACCCCACCCACCTGTCCCTGAGCCTTCAACAGGAAAATGGGCAAAGTGTTGCAAAGTGCCTCCTTAGGTTCATCTCTTTTCTAGGTTCAGTCTAGGCAGGCAGAAGAATGGGGAAATGAACATGTTAGCTGTTTAGGTACAGGGAGGGCTGACTTAATATTCTGCCACTATAACCCATGTATATTTCAGTCCTTAAGTATTTTCCTTAAGCTTTATCTTTGTTATAATTTTTGTCCCTAAAAGGTACAATCAGATCATCAGGTATAATTTTTGTACCTTCAAAAGTCCCAACAATACCTGTTAAAAATTCTCCCTTATGTCTCCCATCTGCCACCACATATTACACCCTCAGAGCTTGTGGGAGGGAGCTACAGGAGAGGACCAAGTCAGAACCTCCTCGTGTGGGCAGATATAGGGAGGAGAAATGCTAGCAACTTCCACTGATGTATCTTTTTAATGTAATGGTATAAAGAAACACTTAGAAGTGGTGAGTTTCCACTCTCTGAATCTGAGGATGCCTGTGAAGGTGTAGGAAGGGAGTCTCTGGAGAAGGAGGTGGTTAATAAAGAGAGTCGAACGGGAGCACTGCCTCAGTGATCCATCCTAGGTCCTGGGGAGAGGCTTTGTTACAGTGGCTCTGAGGTGGGTAGCTCCCCTCTAACCCCATCCCCTTAACTTTTCCCCAGTAACTTTATAGAGTCCCTCACACCAGCCTTGGGAAGAAGTGAGGCACTGAATCACTGGTGGTTGTGGCTGTAAGGCTCAGCAGTGGTGGAGACGGAGGAGAGGGGAGGAAGGAGAGAAATCCCCACACAGTAGCAGCCCAGTACAAGGAGAGAAAGTGGGGAGCCATTTCTGAGGTGACCTTAACGCCGAGGTTGGATGGAAGTCAGACAAAGACATATGAAGAAGAGCCTAGGAAAAACAAATCAATTTTTCAACAGAAGATTTGCTTTTCATCTCAGCATTCTGACTAGTCAGTGTCCAAAACAAAAGCATTACTGAAAACATGGCCTTTTCAAAAATTTTTGTAAGCCAAAACTATTTTTTTAAGTGAATGAAGAAAGGCAGTATCGTGTTAAGTTTTAAAGAATTTAATGGGTTAATATGGGGAAATAAAGTGAAGTTGTGTCAGATGTAAATCTGGTAACACTCTCCTTTCTCCTAAATTCATCAGTTTTCTGCAGGTTAAAATGAGTCATAGTCATCAATAAAATTGATGGCAAACCCCAGGGCGAAGCCAGTGTCCCAAAGGTCTGGCTTCCTGAAGTCCCATACAAACTGTAGAATCACATAAAATGTAGGCTTCCTTCTCTCTCTGCCTGATCCAAAGTTCTCTGGCCTTAATTTTCTTTTCCTTTTGTTGGCTTCCTTGGGAAAAGGACATTTTCTTTTCATTCCCCAACTCCTTCCCAATGTCCTTTTCATTTTGGTCAATTTTGTCTTCAGTGGGCAGTAATTTGTATTATGTTTTCCAAGACTATTTTCTATTTATTTACTCATTCTCTTAGGAATACCTTAGAAATAAGTTAGAAATACCCAAGGACCAATTATTTTTGAAAATTTGTATTTTAATATTTGCTGAGTACAAGCAGGGCTCAGGACACCAGTAACATGACTGTCTCCTAACTTTTTCCCTGGCCTCCTAACGATAGTTTGATGATTACTGTCCACTTCACTCCTCACTAGTCACAGGCTGATTGAGTTCTGGTACACCTACAGATAAATAAATCCAACAACATATAAATCTGCTCTGAGTTGCAGTATCTGCCTTCTTTAGGTGATAAAAATAATATGTCTCCCTGGTAAGTGATTGATGGAACAAAGATTGCTTTTAGAAATCAACAAACCAATAAACAGAAGGGAAAAAAAACAAACAAAAACTTGTGTTCCTGAAAACCACAGTCAGGACAAAAATTTGATCAGACTCCTGCACACAGAGAGTTAGAAGCTAAACGCTAAAAACAAGTATCCTGGGTAGAGGGATCCAAACATGCCATTGCCTCAGGTTTAAGTCCATCAGAAAGCCAGGATGGTAATGGATGAGGCCTCTATTTCCTGAATACAAGTTTCAGGGCAGGAGAGAATTTTCCTATTTTTCATGTTAATCCAAAGGATGAAACACTTTCTGACCAAAAGGTTAAACTAGTGGGTTGGTTGCCCAATGGAAAAATGTATATTTCAATGACATTTTCAGAGGGCTGACTCTATAGTAGACTGAACTTCTAGGAAGCATGTTTCCTGAATAATTTGACATTTCCAAACTATGCACCTTGAATAACATATGTAACTTGGATTTATAACTTGGACTCAGTTGGTCAGTTATCCAGAAAAGGTAACCCATCTGACATCTCACCACTCCAGTCACCTGTCCAAGTCCTTGATCCAGGAGCATCCACACCACCCAGGAGTGTGTTAAGAAATGCAGCATCTCAGACCCCTCCCCAGACTTGCTGACTTGGAACCTGCATTTTAACAAGATTCCCAGGTGATCAGAATTTGAGAAGTTTAACTCATGGAAGTCTAAGAAGCCTATTGAAGAAAAATAAAACACCCCTATCAGTCAGAGAAGCTATAACAATGTTTAAATAATTGCCCAATTATTTATTCACTTTTCGGGATGGAAGTTTTACCCTTGCTAGAATTGAAGACCACTGTGGAGATCTCTTTTCCTCTTCCTTCACTCCCTATCTCATTTCCTGTCTGAGTTGTAACTTCTGGAGATTTAACTTTGTGGAGAGCCACCTCTGAGTAAAGGAGACCGGCCAGCAGGGGAGATGATGGGGAATTAAGGCCATCTCTAGCAGCTATATCCTGGCTGAAAATGAAAGTGAAAGTCACTCAGTCATGTCCGACTCTTTGCAACCCCATGGACTATAGAGTCCATGGAATTCTCCAGGACAGAATACTGGAGTTGGTAGCCTTTCCCTTCTCCAGGGGAGCTTTTCAACTCAGGGATCAAACCTAGGTCTCTTGCACTGCAGGCAGATTCTTTACCAGCTGAGCCATAAGGGAAGCCCAAGAATACCAGAGTGGTAGCCTATCCCTTCACCAGCAGATATTCCAGACCCAAGAATCGAACCAGGGTCTCCTCCATTGCAGGTGGATTCTTTACCAACTGAGCTATGAGGGAAGCCAGTATCCTGGCTAGGAAACATCAATTAACATATTTCTCAACCTGAACCAAAAAGTTGCTCCTTCAGTTATTTCAAATTATGTAAATAGATCAAATAAAACTCCATTGATTGCTCCTGATGAGAAGAGCCTAATATACTAAACATTAACAAAATTAACTTTTATGAAAATGTATTTGGCAAGTGAAGTCAGACTTTTTTACCTGTCACAAAGTAATTACAGACTTCCACACCCATGGCAGTCCCAGGGACTAGAGCATTCCCTCCTCGTAAGTGAAATATAAAGGTGGGACGCTAGAAGGGCCTCTAGAGGTCAGGTAGTTCATGTTTCTCAGCTTATAAGTAGAAAACTAAGACAGTGGGTTAGAAATAGTTTGTACAAGAAAGAACCCAAGCCTTGCATTGCTTAGTCTAGGCCTCCCCTCAGCCCAGCTCTGCCTGCTCCCTGCCCCCATGAATTCTTGAGTATATTACTATCTTGCTATTGAATTTCTTTGGTGTCCATTATTTCCATTGTTCTATAAGACTTATAAGGCAGGAGGTAGTTCTTTTCTCTCTCTCTCTTTTTCAGTTGGAGTATAGTTGCTTTTCAGGCTTCCCTGATAGCTCAGTTGTTAAAGAATCTGCCTGCAATGCACTAGACTCCGGTTCAGTTCCTGGGTTGGGAAGATGCCCTGGAGAAGGGATAGGCTACCCAGTCCAGTATTCCTGGGCTTCCCTTGTGGCTCAGCTGGTAAAGAATCTGCCTGCAATGCGGGAGACCTGGGTTTGATCCCTGGGTGGGGAAGAGCCCTTGGAGGAGGGAAAGGCTACCCACTCCAGTATTCTGGCCTGAAGATTCCATAGACTGTATCGTCCATGGGCTTGCAAAATGTCGGACACGACTGAGCAACTTTCACTTTCATAGTTTCTTTACAATGTTGAGTTAGTTTCTGCTATAAAATGAAGTGAATCAGCTGCATGTATACATATATCCCCTCCCTCTTGGACCTCTCTTTCCATACCATTCCATCCATGTAGGCCATCACAGAGCTTCAAGCTGTAGATGGACCTAGAGTCTGTCACGTAGAATGAAGTCAGGAAAAGAAAAACAAATATCGAATATTAACACATGGGAATCTAGAAAAATGGTATGAATGAACATATTTCCGGAGCAGGAATAGAGACACAGATGTAGAGAGGATGTGTCTTGTCCTTTATTCTGCCCAGTGATTAGAATAATAGAAATACAGCTCTAATCAATCAATGTTGCCTATGGTGAGTTTGAGGGTGGCTGACCACAGAGGGACACCAAGAAAACTTTTGGGATGATGGAAACATCCTTCATACTGATTGAGATGGTGTTTAAATGGACACGCATTTGTTAAAACTCATCTGACTCTACACATAAAATGAGTGCCTTTTATTGTATGAAGATTATACATGATAAAGTTCATTTTAAAAGGTGAAAGAAAAGATAATCACATATATTGTTAATTTCTGTCTCATCATTATGATATTTGTGTTTGCCCCTAACTGAATACAGCCTTTGACGTGTCTCTTCAGTGGATAAGCTACTTGCTCATGAATAAGCTATAAGTATGTTGAGAAAGAGGCAGAGAGAAGTGAATGTATACTTTTGTAGTCAGTGTTTTAAAAAAGTATCGGGCCAGATTAAATAATGCCTTCAAAGGCTGAGAAAAAAAAAAGGACCTCCTTTCTGAAATGCTTGAGGGAAATTCTCTGGGAGAATGTGGTTGACTGGAAATACAATAGTGAAGATAGTAGTTATCTTTACTTAATTCTCAAGGAATCCATCATTCCAGCAGAAATAAAGGTCTTATCCCAGTGCTTGAAGACTGGACTTCCTCCATCTGTGGGACTCTTTAGTAATCACTTGAGTTTTGAGATAAATTCTAGAAGATTTTAGACATGAGGCCCCATACCCCTACAAAAAGTCCTGAGTAATCGTAAAAACAAAACCATGAATAGCAAGAAAAGAAATCACCTTCCTAATTACAGGGCAAACAATGACAAAAGCCTAGATTTTTAACATGACAAAGGAGAAACAAATTTTAATTAACACTGTCTGGCACATGGCAGATATTCAATAAATACTTATTGTCTGATAAGCAGGGATAAAAATTTTTTTCTGAGTACTGTGAGAAGAGGATACAACTGTCTAAAATCTTATCTTTGTTTCTAACCAAGGCAGCTCAAACATAGACTGTACACCCAAATATCAAAGGTGAAGAGTAAAGAAAATCTGCATTATTAAACACTCTCTCTGTAAATCCTACTTGGGGCATCAAGGGAACTGTCGCTACATTTTCAAATCCAACTCCAATGACCTGGTGTGTTATGCTGTTTGAAATATAAAATTTAGAATTAAAATATACCCCCATCCATGCATTAGCCTACAAGAACCAAAGACTCTCTGGGCACTCTTTAGGCTTGACACTTGTTTCTCTCACTGTATTAGATTACTTTTAGTGAACTGTATTCTATTTACAACCAAGGGAAAAGAGTTATTCCTCTCTCCTGCCAAAATGATATGGCCAGCAGGGCTCATCTTCCATAACAAATTATATCTTGGCTTCAGATTTGTATATTGAAAAAAAAAAAAGACGGCTGAAAAAATAAAACATTAATTCACCGAGTACTTTCCCGTCACAGATGAAGAAAATGCTTTTGACAGTGACTCACCTTAGGCTAGAGGAGGACACGCAACCCACGCCTGTATTCTTACCTGGAAAATCCCATGGACAGAGGAGCCTGGTGGGCTCTAGTACACAGGGTTACAGAGTCAGATATGACTGAAGTGACTGATCATGCATGTATGCACAACTCGGGCTGTTACTTTTCCTTGTCACTGTGAGGTCTGTTAGAACTGGCTTATTCATCTATGTCAATAGAGTCAATCATTTAACTAACGTTAATTGATTTAACCAATATTTATTGATGGCTGTTTTGTGCCAGGCACTGTCCAGAGCAGTCACTCTCCCCATGCATTCTAAATTGAATTTATCATCATGCTTCCCTATATTTCCTACACAAATTTTATTTCTTCTCCATATTCTTCTATATCTCATACTGTTCTTTAAACTTGTTTTAAGTCTCCAGTTGTTAGTTGGCGGAGCTGTGATTAAACAATGGAAGACAGCCATATGTCTAAGGACTGTGACTATTCTGGGCTAGGCATTCAGGGTAGAATGAACAAAATAACAAACTTCTGTCATTTTGCAAGTTTAGAGAGCAACAGAAGAGACACATTTAATAAGAAAAATATATGGTGACTGCATGTGGCAAGAATGCTAAGAGAATCACAATATTCAATAATGGAGAAGAAATCAAAGTGGGATGGAGTAAAAAGGAAGGATGCATCAACCAAAGCATTGTTTAAGCTGGAATCGGAAGGATGGCAAGGAGGAAGTCATGTAAAGATCTGGAAGGTGATCCTTGCAGGCAGGAATCCAGCATGGACAAAGGCCTCAAGACAAGGGGTAGAGAGTATTCTAAAGTCTTTAAGGAAGAAGAGAAAAATGGATGAAAGAGACAGAGGGGTGAGGTAAGCTTGGAAAGGAAAGCAGAGCTTTGCCAGTCATAGTAAGGTATTTGGGTTTCATGTGAAATATAAGAGAAGCCACAGTAGGATTTCAAGCAGGGATGAGGAGGTAGGTGGTCTGAGTTGTATTTTTAGAAAATTGCTGTGGTTGCTGAGCAGAAGTGCAAGGTCACAAAGAAGGCTCTCACTGTATCCAGGTGAAGACTGATTTGCTCGGACTTAGGAAGTGGCAGTGAGGATGGAGTGGGGAGATTAGAAATATATTTAGAAGGGAGAAATGATCTCACTTAACTCTTGATTCATTAGATAAGGGGATTGGGGTATGGAAAAATCAAGGATGACTATAAAAGTCTAGTTTTAACAACCAGGTACATAATGGTTTCAATAACTAGTATAGTGGAGATATCTTGCAGGAAGCCAATGATGGTGAAATGGTTGAAAAAGAAATGTTTTTTGCTCATGTTCGAATAGACAACATCCTCTCCTTATAATATACAGGTCATCCATAATCTGGCTGCTGCTTACATATTTAGACTCATCTCCTTTCCCTCTTGCCTCATAATATGTGTGATACCAACACCTAATTCGCTCTAACACCAGATAGTTCCCTACATTCATACCTTCACATCCCTGCCTATGCTCTTCCCTCTGCCTGGAATGTCCTCCCTTCATCACCTAGCCAAGTGCTTCTAATTGTTAAAACTTAGCTTACACATCATCTCCTTAAGGAAGCCTCCCTTTGATCCTCAGCCTGAGTTAAGTACCACTCTATTGAGCTTCCAAAAGTGAAAGTGAAAGTTGCTTAATCGTGTCTGACTCTTTGCGACCCCCTGGACTTCATTGTGTTGACCTTGGAATCCAACAGACCTGAGTCTGAATCTAGACTGTCTGTGGTTTTAGCTGTGAGGTCTTGGAAAATTTATTTGACCATGCTTTACCTCAGTTCCTTGTCTGTAAAACCAGAATAATACTATCTATTTCATGGTACATTGTGAGGCAAACATCATATAGTGTGTGGCACAAGAGTGTTGGGACAAGGTCAAGGCTCTTCAAACATTGACTCACCTTACTGCTATCTATATGTCTCACTCCTCCATTGGTCCAGGTCTCCTTGAGAGTACGGACTAAGACTTGTCTTTGTATCTGTGGATCCTAAAATTCCCAGGAACGTGGGAGACACCTGACATATATAAAAATCAATGAAATGAAGACTCCTCAAAAATATATACAGTATCTTCACTGGTCTGTAAGCTCTTTCTCATCTTGTCACCTCTCATCCACTCAATTCAATCAATCAGTCAATTCAGTTGCTCAGTCGTGTCCGACTCTTTGCGATCCCATGAACTGCATGCCAGGCCTCTGTGTCCATCACCAACTCCTGGAGTCCACCCAAATCCATGTCCATTGAGTTGGTGATGCCATCCAACCATCTCATCCTCTGTTGTCCCCTTCTCTTCCTGCCCTCAACCTTTCTCAGCATCAGGGTCTTTTCAAATGAGTCAGCCCTTTGCATCAGGTGGCCAAAGGATTGGAGTTTCAGCTTCAACATCAGTCCTTCCAATGAACACCCAGAACTGATCTCCTTGCAGTCCAAGGGACTCTCAAGAGTCTTCTCCAACACCACAGTTCAAAAGCATCAATTCTTTGGCACTCAGCTTTCTTTATAGTCCAACTCTCACATCCATACATGACCACTGGAAAAACCATAGCCTTGACTAGATGGAACTTTGTTGGCAAAGTAATGCCTCTGCTTTTTAATATGCTGTCTAGGTTGGTCATAACTTTCCTTCCAAGGAGTAAGCGTCTTTTAATTTCATGGCTACAATCACCATCTGCAGTGATTTTGGAGCCCAGAAAAATAAAGTCTGACACTGTTTCCACTGTTTCCCCATCTATTTGCCATGAGGTGATGGGACTGGATGCCATGATCTTCGTTTTCTGAATGTTGAGCTTTAAGCCAACTTTTTCACTCTTCTTTTTCACTTTCATCAAGAGGCTTTTTCATTCTTCTTCACTTTCTGCCATAAAGGTGGTGTCACCTGCATATCTGAGGTTATTGATATTTCTCCCAGCAATCTTGATTCCAGCTTGTGCTTCTTCCAGCCCAGCATTTCTCATGATGTAATCTGCCCATCCACTCCTCTGTGCTAACTCCATCCAGTTCACCTCACTGTAACTTCTTGTCCCCTAGAAGATTATCTTCTCACTTTAAATGTCCTCTTCTTATGGGCTTCATTTTTTTGTTGTTGTTGGTCTTTTTATCTGAAAGTCCCTTCCCAACTTAGAAACTCCTACCATTACTTATCATTCAGGACCAACAGAAATATAATCTATTCTCTGTACCTGGTCAATCTCTCTCCATTGTATCCCTCAAGGATCTCACCTATGCACATACTTTTATTTTAATTGCTTTCTATTTTATGATAGGTGTGTGTTATATATGTGTTTTCTTTTCAATCCTGTGAGTTCCTTGGGTACAAATCCTGGTATTTGTATCTTGTTCTTCAAATTATATCACATATAGCAAGCAGTTGACTACATAAATGCTTTTGGAACTGAAGTGCACATGTTAAGGGCAAGGGAAGTGGCCTTATATAATTCTGACAATTAGAAGCAGAAAGGAGATCACAAAGGCTTCATGAAGCATATTCACTTGTTGGACCACCTTTGAAAGGGGGGTATTTGGGAGACTTTGGTGTGACTGTGTAACTCAAGAGCGAGGATTAGTCTTATAAAACATCCCTCATACTTTCTTAAACCTACCTTCTTCCTCTTGCACCATCTAAATAAGTAAACTGACTATTTCGTTCACCATTTCTGGGCCTCCCTTAAGATGCAGACAGTCCACTTCTATATGGCCTGCCTTTCTGCATGGATTTACATCTTGGAGTGAAGTGATTGGGCTTTCCTTATTACCTCTATTCACTTTCTTCAGTTTCTACTCCCTGAAACATACTTTCTGCTGGGCAAGTTTTAATCAATCTCTGTCCTACTCTACATCTAATCTGGAGATTAGAGCTCATCACTCCCCACTCTGGACTACCAAGACATTTTGTACATTCCTATCTTACAAGACACATCATACCATCTGATGATAAAGGACTATGCGTACTGCAAGGGCAGGGCTATTTCCAATTTATCTTCATATCTTCAATAATCATCTAAATGTCTGGCATATTGTAAGCACATAATAAATGACAGATGGATGGATGGATGGATGAGCAGAGCAGAAGATAGAGCCTTTCAAACAAAGCCAGCTTCCCTCCTCTAGACTTCTACTAAACTTTCAGAAAAGTTAACCTGACTTGAAAAAAAAAATCTAGAAATTAAGATGCTATAGGTACAGTGACCAAAAAACCCTTGACTCATATTGGTAATTTTCCAGCTCAGCCATTTTCAACCGATCAACATATGCTGGTTCTTTTGTGGTCACAAGATGGTTGAAACAAGGTGTTTCAACCCTCACATGCACATGCGTGCTAAGTTGCTTCAGTTGCGTCCAACTCTTTGCAACCCTATGGATCGTAGTCTGCCAGGGTCCTCTGCCCATGGGATTTTTCAGGCAATAATACTGGAGTGGGTTGCCATGCCCTCAAGAAGGGGATCTTCCCATCACAAGGATCGAACCAACATCTCTTATGCCTCCTGCATTAGCAGGCAGGTTCTTTATCACTAGCACCACTTGGGAAGCCCCTCCAACCCTTAAATATAGAGGAAAGGGCTATCTCCCCGTAGGAGAGAGGAAACCTTTCCAAAGAAGCCTCTCAGAGATTTCCCCCATAAGTTTCAGCAGCTAGAACTAGTTCACAATCCCAGTCTCTGGCAAGGGGTCTAGTCACGTCTACAGAGATTCACTCTTGAACTAGGGAGGAGATCACCATCCTCAGAGCCATGTGGGTAATGGGTAGCTGCCTAAACAGAATAGAGGTTCTGGTAGCAGGGGGGAGGAAGAGAGGATGCTGGGCAGCCACAATTCCCAACTGACTCCCGTATACAATACGCATCCCCAGTTCTACTGCTCCTACCGGGGCCTACGCAGTGTCCATCACAGGATGAGGACAGTGCTCCTGTTTCACTGCCTTCCCTCTGTCTTGGTTCTCCTGCTCCACAATTTGTCCTCACTCATCCTCCCACCTGCAGGCTCAACCTCATAACATGCTCTCAACCATACTTCTGAGCCAGGAAGTGCTTGACTATACCTGTCCTCTGATAATATCAAATATTCTTACAGTTAAGATGATTTGGGATGCAGTGCCCCACAGCAAACATGAGACTCTTGAGATGTGAAAAAGTCACCCTTGCTATACTTCTGACCTTGGATTGGTCCTTGGTGTCCAAGTTGCAGTCACCTCTCCATACCCATTGCCCTTTTCTGAGGAGATCTATTGTGTCTTTTGGCCGGGTCATCTTTGAATGAAATCATTCCTTTCCAAGTGATAATATATCCCCATGATCTGCTTGCTTCTATCACTCTCCAGCCATCAGAGGATGTGAGACATCACTTGAAATTGTGCTCCAGTGGCTCCTTTAAGCACTCCTCTTGCCTGCCATCTGCTCAGCTATAGCAATCTGTCCAGGAATTTCCTTGATGTCTTAGTCTCGTTCGCTCTCAGTGCATGACCTGCCCAACAGAGTTTATTTACATGGCTTCTGTTCTTGAGGATTGGATTCGCTCCAGGAACCCTGTGTTGGTTAGTGACTAGGAGCTGTCACTTGATGTTTATTGGAGCATGTGTCACTGATTCAGAGGATGAACTTGACGACAACAGAAGGCCCAGATCTCACACTTCAAAAGATAAGCATGCTGCGCTATGAATTTAAAATGTTTCACTTTGTCTGAAACTTGGTGGCAGTTTATGCCTCTCTGTGAAAATCCATAAGCCTCTTACTTTGGCCTTCTAAATTCTATTCTGTATTTTGTCTGTAAATGTCTTAATTTGTATCTAATCTGTGATCTAATCATGGACAATGTAGAGAGTTTACAAAGAAGAGTGGGGCAGCTCTTCATCCTTCTCTCTTTATGTGACTGATACCCCACACGTACCATTAATAACCCTTTTCTTACAAATGAAAGCATGAGTTTATCATGTTAGAGCCTGAAAGAAAGAGCTTTATGCGACACTGCCTTCAGCTGTGTATGTGAATGTCTCAGAGAGAGCCATGGGAATTGTGAATGGGGATTTGAGGACAGCCTCTGACCACTTTGACTTTAATTTCTCATTAACAAAGCCATCCTTAAATGTTTAATGTCCAGTTTTACAACAGATAAATCCATGCTTCAATGGAATCCATCTAAATACTTCATTAACCTCCTCCCTGGCCACACCTCCTGGGAATTCAAGGCACTGCTGAGCTATCTTCTCTAAAGGAGCTTTTCTTACTCATGGAAAATAACAATGACCAGTTTGTGAACTTCAGAGAAATGAAATTTGGATCAGAGATAAGAGAAGTAGTCAAATATGGCATGACTATCCCTGGAACAAATTCAGTCAGAACACATGGCTGTCTTAGACTGAATAAACTGAGTGGTAACCAGTACCTGGAATGGTGACACAAGGATTAAAAAGTTGTCACAACCATCAGTTGACCCGTGAGTAAGTAAAGACTACATTTTGTCTTATTTTCTATATCAACTGGATATTTGATTTTTTTTCCCCCAAATAGTCTGTCCCATGAACTATTATTAATTATTTTTGGTCTCACTTTGGCTCAGCTTTTGGTTTTCTAATTCTCAGATTTTGAACTTTAAAATAGACAAAGGCTGGGGAGAAAATGGCTTTTGAGTTTTTCTCAGAAGCTGAGGTTTTGAATGACCAAAGCAAGTCCTTGAAGGATTCAGTCATAATGCATAGTTGTGGGAGGATGCCATCTCGGCCACAGGCAGGTTTCTTCCAGTCTCTACATCCCAGCACCAAACCCAGATCAGAGACAGGGACTGGAAGGAGAGAAGAGATGGGGATGGGAGGAGGGTGAAGAAAAGATTTTATACCTGGGTTTGTCCCTGGCTGCAGGGTAGGAGTAGGGATGGGAAGAGAGATGCCACTCTTCAGATAGACTTGGGGCAATCTGAGAGCACAGGCTGTATGGACTGTTTTCCAGCTAGGCCCTAGTGAGGCATCCACATCTCTGTGGTCGCTGGTGGAACCTGCCTTGAGAGGCGTCAGGTAGAAATAGGGGCATGAGGTACCTATCTAACTTAGCACCTTTTGCTAGGTACTCTGGTGTGACTCTTGGTAAACAAACAGGAAGATCACCAACAGACCTAAGAGGTCTTAGTGTACAAACAATGAAGACATAGTGCTCATCTACTTGAACCAAAGATGAGAAACTACCCAATGTTCAGACCTAGTCATGGGCTGTGGACAGAAAACAATGAAATACCCGTGACTTGACTTTCCATTTCTCTCCTAAATTCCAGGAGTCCAACACCATGACTCCTGGAATTTAGAGAATCCTCAAGAAAATAGAGAGAGAATATCTTGAACTGACTGAGGATAACTTGGAATGGCTAATTGAAACCTTGAATTAGTTGAGATTAATGTAACTAGTCAAGATTTTGTTTTTGACCCCAGGTTTAATGTTGATTTAAATTATTGAAAATAAAGTTACATAGCTTTTATACATGGGTTTTTGGACAGATTATATGTATATATAATACATGTATATGTATACATGGGAATGTATGTATGTATAGAAATACTAGACTACCTTATCTGCCTTCTAAGAAACATGTATTCAGGACAAGAAGCAACAGTGAGACCTTGACATGGAAAAATGGACTGGTTCAAAATTGGGAAAGGAGTGTGTCAAAGCTGTATATTGTCACCCTGCTTATTTAACTTATATGCAAAGTACATCATATGAAATACTTGGATGGATGACTCACAAGCTGGAATCAAGATTGCTGGAAAAAATATTAACAACCTCAAATATGCAGATGATATCACTTTTATCCTTGGAGAAGGAAATGGCAATCCACTCCAGTATTCTTGCCTGGACAATTTCATGAACAGAGGAGCCTTGTAGGCTACAGTCTTGGGGTCACAGAGAGTTGGACATGACTGAGCAACTGAGCACACCACTTTAATGGCAGAAAGTGAAGAGGAACTAAAGAACCTTTTGATGAAGGTGAAAGAAAAGAATGAAAAAGCTGGCTTTAAACTCAACATTCAAAAAAAGGCTAAGATCATGGCATCCAGTCCTATCATTTAATGATAAATAGATGGGGAAAAATTGGAAATGGTTTTGTAAGATTTCATTTTCTTGGGCTCCCAAATCAATGTGGATGGTGACTGCAGCCATGAAATTAAAAGACACATGTTCCTTGGAAGAAAAGCTATCACAAATCTAGATAGTGTATTATAAAGCAGAGACATCACTTTGCCAACAGAGGTCTGTATAGTCAAAGCTATGGTTTTTCCAGTAGGCTATGGATGTTAGAGTTGGACCATACAGAAGGCTGAGCTCTGAAGAATTGATGCTTTTGAAATGTGGTGCTGGAGAAGACTCTTGAGAGTAACTTTGACAGCAAGGAGATCAAACTAGTCAATCCTAAAGGGAATCAACCCTGAATATTCATTGGAAGGACTGATGCTAAAGATGAAGTTCTAATACTTTGGCCACTTTGGCCACCTGATGCAAAGAGCTGACTCATTGGAAAAGACCCCAATGCTGGGAAAGGGATGACAGAGGATGAGATGGTTGGATGGCATCACTAACTCAATGGACATGAGTTTGGGCAAGTTCCAGGAGATAGTGAATGACAGGGAAGCCCGGGGTGCTGCAGTCCATGGGGTGGCAAAGAGTTGGACACGACTTAGTGAGTGAACCATGAACAGCAACATGTATATACACATATACATGATGCAAAGAGAAAAGAAATATACAACATAAACCCTGGGATAGCATAATTGTGTCTTATTTTTATTTCTACTTTATGTTTTATTTTAAACATTTTTCAAGAGGCATGTGGACTTTAATATTGGAAATAAAACCATTAATTACAAAAGAAAGAGGAATTTGGTATAAGTAACCCATTTGTGAGCTTCAGAGAAATGAAACATCACTAAGAGAAGGTTTTATCTAAGCCTTTCCCACTCTGCAGGCTGTTTAGAGACCCCATGAGCACTCTGTCCCAGGATGTAGCAGGATGTGGTTACTCCCTTAGGCTCTTTCCTTTTCATTTTCTTGCCAGCAGAACCCTGAGTTTGTTCAAGTCACCTTTCTCAGTACACTCAGGATGAGAGATGCCATGCCATGCCCAGGGGTGAAGCCATACAATCTAAGCCAATGAAGCATGAGGGGAAATCTCCTGGGGGTGGGTGAGTGCTGTGGAAAATTTCTCTTAGCTCCTAAAAGGAGACTCATGATGGGGCACTCCCTCTTTCAGCTTCTGGATATCTGTGAGTGGCAAGTAACTGCATGGACTGTTTCAGCTGTTGTCCAACCTCACAGCTATTGTGAGGTGAAGGGAGTTAGCTTGGTGGGAAGAGACTGGAGATGGTGGAGCAAAAAGATGGGAGGAAGCTGGCCTGGATTTAAGTTGCTCAGTTAACCAACTGTGAGAACTCTAGATGTCTGGTTATTTGAGAGAGTAAATCCACTTACTGTTAAAGCATTTTGAACTTTTTTTAAAAATGGGAGTATACTTGAATTTCCCCCTCCAAATCACAGCCTTGTCATGGCAAAGGGGCTTGCATAATTCAATGAAGCTATAAGCCATGTTGTGTAGGGTCACCCAAGATGGACAGGTCATAGCGAAGAGTTCTGATAAAATGTGGCCCAATGGAGGAGGAAATGGCAACCCAGTTCAGTATTCTTGCCTGGAGAACCCCATGAACAGTATGAGAAGGCGAAAAGATATGGTACCAGATGATCCCTTCAGGCTGGAAGGTGTCTAATATGCTACTGGGGAACAGTGGAAAACAATTACTAAC
The DNA here is from genome assembly GCF_032405125.1 of Capricornis sumatraensis. Taxonomy (NCBI): domain Eukaryota; kingdom Metazoa; phylum Chordata; class Mammalia; order Artiodactyla; family Bovidae; genus Capricornis; species Capricornis sumatraensis. The sequence goes on along the minus strand of NC_091069.1, from coordinate 231,224,353 downwards.
TCCAGAAAGAATAAAATGGCTGAGCCAACAGGGAAATGATGCTCAGTTGAGGATATGACTAGTGGTGAAATTAAAGTCCAATGCTGTAAAGCTGAGAGATAGTAGGGGAGAGTAGAGCCTAGCAGGCTTCAGTCCATGGGGTTGCAAAGAGTTGGAAATGACTTAGTGGCTGAACAGCAAAATAGTTGATTTATAATACTGTGTTAGTTTCTGCTATATAACAAACTGAATCAGCTATATGTATACATATATCTCCTCCCTCTTGAGCCGCCCTCCTACTCCCCACTCTATCCCTCTCAGTCATCACAGAGCACCAAGCTGAACTCCTGGTGCTATACAGCAGCTTCCCACTAGTAATCAATTTTACATATGGTAGTGTATGTATGGGGGGCTTCCTTAGTGGCTCAGATGGTAAAGAATCTGCCTGCAGTGCAGGAGACCTGGGTTCAATCCCAGGGTCAGGAAGATCCGCTGGAGAAACAAATGGCTACCCACTCCAGTATCCTTGCCTGGAGAATCTCATGGATGGAGGAGCCTGGCATGTCAGTCCCAGTCTCCCCACTCGTTCCCCCTTTCCTCCCCACTGCCATGTCCACATGCCCATTCTCTGCCTCGGTGTCTTTATTCCTGCTCTGCATTCTTGTTCGTGAGGTTTTACTTGTAGCACTGCTACGTGGTGTACATACTTAGTACATGGTACAATCAATAACGACTGTTTCACTTGTCCACTTTGCATGAATCCTTCCCTTATCATACATTGCCTCATGACCATCTTGAGAGCAGAGACTATGTGTTGTTTATTGTCTTTGTATGGCTGATTCAGGGCTATAAAACTGTTGGTGCTTAATGGATTTATTAAAAAAAAAATTATTCAGTCATAAAAAGGAGTGAAGTTCTAACATGTGCCAGTTGGTGGTTTAGTCACTAAGTTGTGTCCTACTGTTTGCAAACCTATGGACTCTAGTCCACCAGGCTCCTTTGTCCATGGGGTTTCCCAGACAAGAATACTGGAGTGAGTTGCCATCTTCTTCTCCATTTAACATGCACTACCATATATCCATATGGTAGCCCTGACAGCATTACACTAAATGAAATAAGCCAGGCACCAAAGAACAAATATTGTGTGATTCCACTTACATGAAATATCTCTCATAGAACAGGTAAATTCATAGAGGCCCTGATGCTGGAAAGATTGAAGGCAGGTGGAGAAGGGGATGACAGAGGATGAGATGGTTGGGTGACATCACTGACTCAATGGACATGAGCTTGAGTAGGCTCCAGGAGTTGGTGATGGACAGGGAAGCCTGCCATGCTGCAGTCCATGGGGTCACTGAGTGCAGGATGCTACTGAGCCACTGAACTGAAGTTCATAGAGACAGAAAATAGATTAGAGGTTATCAGGTGCTCGGAGATGGGGAGAATGGAGAGTTATTACTTCATGATTAAGAAGCTTCTATTTGGTATTTTGGAAAGTTTTGAAAATAAATAGTGATCATGGTTGTACAACATTGGACATGCAATTAATGCCACTGAATTGTATACTCACAGTGTTTAAAATGACAGGTTTTATGTTACATATATGTTTTTTTACAATTAAAAAAAAATGAAGGAACACTGTCCCTACTGCCTACCACTTATGGGTCTTATACTCAAGATAGCCACAAAGAGGATGTTGACAGGCATCAGGGGAGAAAGACAAGCAAGCTAATGGTCACAAGTTAGGGGTTCACAACTCAGAGGAAGGAAGAACAGGGATAACTGGTCTCCTTTTGGTCCTCCATTTGTAAGGGTCCAGGATACACAACAACTGCTTGTAACTTGCAGGCATTTTGATCACTGATCAGACTATTCCAAAAGGTACTCTGGGAGAAAGACCAAATTGGAGCCAAAGCTGTAAGCAACTGCCCAGTGTAAACAAAAGGAGGAAAGTCTGTCTACTTGAGCCAATAATACTCATAACTGTTAATTGATTATATTTCTCTATAATTTTATTTTTAGCATTTGGAAAGATGCCCTATTTTCATTCAGTTGACACTTAACTACCTCTGAGCACTAGTTTAAATTTTTCCTAACTTGATAGAAAAACACATAGAATCCTGATGATAGTTGTCACCACTGCAGACCAATGAGATGCCAAGAGGAGAGCATGAGGTCACATCCCCTCATGTTCTGTGCTCAGAGCTAGCCTGGCTTCTCCTGGGAAACACCTCAGGAGTGGTGAGCTGTCTCCAGCAGAATGCTTTCGCTTCCTGCTTTACAGCAGTCTCCATCCTGGGGCAGAGACCACAGGAACAGCGGAACAATGTGTATCTGTGGCCCAGGCCATGCATGCTGAATCCTGGACAGCTGGATCAGAATATTCCACAGGTGCTGCCAAAAGGAGCACTTTGGTATCCTTTTCTCCCATTATTCCTTCTCATCACTAAGCTTCATTGCCAAAAGACTATCCTGTGTTGTTGTTCCATCACTCAGTCGTGTCCAACTCTTTGCGACCCCATGAACTACATACAGCACACCAGGCTTCCCTGTCATTCACTATCTCCCAGAGCTTGCTCAAACTCATGTCCATTGAGTCAGTGATGCCATCCAACGATCTTACCCTCTCCTTCTCACCCTCTCCCCTTCTCCTCCTGCCCTCAATCTTTCCTAGCATCAGGGTCTTTTCCAAAGAGAAAAAGCTCTTTGCATCAGGTGGCCAAAGTACTAGAGAGTGAGACACCTGAATCTATAATAATATTTTATTTCTAAATTTATTATGCAACATTTAACATATTAAAAAATAATGAATAAATCAATATACAACTATAGTGAATACATATGCACACAGCTCAAATAATGTTCTCAAGACAATTGATGGCCTCTATTTAATCACATCTCCGATCTCTTTATTTCACCAGATAGAAGAGTTCCTTAACCCCTCTCAGTAATAATCTATGTTCAAGAAACATTAGTGCTAGAAAATTATTCTAAATTTGCTTATTAGTTCATGTAAGTTTTCATTCAACTAGTGTATCAAGTGGAGAAGGCAATGGCAGCCCACTCCAGTACTCTTGCCTGGAGAATCCCATGGATGGAGGAGCCTGGTGGGCTGCAGTCCATGGGGTCGCTAAGAGTCGGACATGACTGAGCGACTTCACTTTGACTTTTCACTCTCATGCATTGGAGAAGGAAATGGCAACCCACTCCAGTATTCTTGCCTGGAGAATCCCAGGGATGGGGGAGCCTGGTGGGCTGCTGTCTACGGGGTCACACAGAGTCGGGCACGACTGAAGTGACTTAGCAGCAGTGTATCAAGAGTCTAGTGTGCAAACATTGTGGGAACAGTTCACCTGACCTCTAGTCCCCATTCTATACTGTAGACTCCAAATTTCCTACTTTTTATTCATTTAAATAGCAAACAGCTGATAGCTGTCTTTAGGATAATAACACTTCATACTGCTCAACACCTCAAAGACAATGAATTATCTTTCTCCTTCTTGTCTATAACATCACAAGCCTCAGTCTCCCTAGTCTTCCATTCCAAAGCTCATTCTTCAACCTTCAAATTAATCTTGTGGTTCTTCTCTAACACTTTTTCAATGTTCTCATGTTTTCCCACGTATATGTGCTACCACCCTAATGAGTTCCCAGATAATAATATCAGCACTTAGCACTCACTAACTACTGATTATGTTCTGGTTACTTTACATGCAGGCACTGTCTCTAATCTTCATAAATACTCTGCTGGGAGGTTTGTGAGTGAGCAGACTCTATCATGGAGAGATTCAATAACATTTCAAGGACACAGAGGTGACAGAGTTAGGAGATAAACAAAGGTGGAATAACATGACCATACTCTGCTCTACTTTCCCTCTCTAAATGGCTAAAGAAAATCCCAGGTAAAATATCTGTGGCTAAATCATAATAAAGATGATCATTGTAAATTGCGTTGTCATCTGCACTTTGGTAAAGATGCATCGATTTAATCTGGCTATAGCTCAATCAGATCCATTTAACAAATGACAATAATTAGTGTACTCAGAGTCACACACTTGTTTTGTGTAGAAGGAAGGGCCTGTTTGCTAGGATACAGAATGCAATTCCTGACAAAATTAACATTAACGCATTTGAGAGCCATATCTCTTGCCCTGCTGGTAATACAAGAATGAAAATAAGCTCTCTTCTTTCTCCCCATTCCTCAGTGAGAAAGCAATCACCGGAATGACTTTTGAGGACCAACTACCTAAATGAAAATCTTAATAATGATTAAAGCTTCTGCAATCAATACTGTGAAGCAGCAAAGTAGACATTAGACCCCAAAGGCCTCAAATAAAAGAACTCCTGCCCTTTGGGGAACTCCAAGAATTACTCAATTTATATTTCGTTCAACCTTGGAATTGTAGATTTAAAAGATATGCTATCTGCCAAATTAGATTTGCATTAACACTCCAGTGAGCCCGATAAAGTAAAGTTGGAAATTAAGACTCTTATTGTCTGCTGCATAAAGGCCAGGACAAGGAATGTTATGAGTCAGTGTTCAACGGCAGCTGGCATACATGAGCTAGGGACTGCTGACTGAAAGAATGAAGCAATGAACCTGTGGAAAGCTAATATGAAAGTAGGATTCTAGAAAACATTCAAACAGTAGGCTTCCTTTAGGAAAAAAAACACACACATTTCATACTCAGGAAATAAGGCTTTGGATAACTAATTTGATTTCTCAGGCATATAGTAATTCAAGGAAAAAATGAACTAAGCGGATGCCTCACAGATGCTGTCAAGCGTTAGTAAGATCATGGGTTGGAGAGTAACTGTCGTTCAGTCACTAAGTCATGTCCAACTCTCGTGACCCCGTGGACTGGAGCATGCCAAACTTCCCTGTAATTCACTATCCCTCAGAGTTAGCTCAAACTCATGTCTACTGAGTTGGTGATGCCATCCAACCATCTCATTCTCTATGCCCCCTTCTCCTCCTGCCCTCAATCTTTCTGAGCATCAAGGTCTTTTCCAATGAGTCAGCTCATCTTATCAGGTGGCCAAAGTACTAGAGCTTCAGCTTCAGCATCAGTCCTTCCAATGAATATTAAGGGTTGATTTCCTTTAGAATTGACTGGTTTGATTTGCTTGCAGTCCAAGTCACTCTTAAGAATCTTCTCTAGCACCACAATTTGAAAACATCAATTCTTTGGCATTTAGCCTTCTTTATGGTCCAACTCTCACATCAGTACATGGCTACTGGAAAAACCATAACTTTGACTATAGGGACCTTTGTCAGCAAAGGTCAGAGTTAGAGAGATGAGTTTAAATTCCTGATCTCCCATTTGCTATCTGTCTAACACTGAGCAAGTTACTCAGTCTCTCTAAACTTTAGCTTCTTCAAAAATGATTTTAATGTGCCATTTTCAGATTCTCCTTACAACTTATTTGTTCTTTCTCCAGATCTTATCATTTCTCTTTTTGAAAATCATAACCATGAAACCTCAAAACAGTGTGGGTTATACTGATAATTTCCCTTGAGATATTTCTAATAGATGATTTTCGCCAGGAAACCATATCTTTATATATGTTGTCTTCTTTCCCTGGAACCTTCCATTTGGCTTGTGGACTTCCTAACAATTATTTAAAATCTATGCATCCTCATCCCTGGAAAGTTTGCTCTGCCTCTACCCCAAGCACCTCCTCCTGACACCAAATTTAGTCTCTCCCTGACTCACAGGACTAGGAGTAGCCCTCATAGTCAACAAAAGAGTCTGAAATGCAGTACTTGGATGCAATCTCAAAAACGACAGAATAATCTCTGTTCATTTCCAAAGCAAACCATTCAGTATCACAGTAATCCAAGTCTACACTCCAAACAATAATGTTGAAAAAGCTGAAGTTGAATGGTTCTATGAAGACCTACAAGACCTTCTAGAACCAACACCCAAAAAAGATGTCCTTTTCATCATAAGGGACTGGAATGCAAAAGTAGGAAGTTAAGAGATACCTGGAGTAATAGGCAAGTTGGGCCTTGGAGTACAAAATGAAGCAGGGCAAAGGATAACAGAGTTTTACTAAGAGAACACACTGGTCATAGCAAACACCCTCTTCCAACAACACAAAAGAAGACTCTACACATGGACATCACCAGAGAGTCAATACCAAAATCAGATTGATCATATCCTTTGCAACCAAAGATGAAGAAGCTCTATACAGTCAGCAAAAACAAGGCTGGGAGCTGACTGCAGCTCAGATCATGAACTCCTTATTGCCAAATTCAGACTTAAATTGAAGAAAGTAGGGAAAACCACTAGACCATTCAGGTATGACCTAAATCAAATCCCTTACAATTATACAGTGGAAGTGACAAACAGATTCAAGGGATTAGATCTGATAGAGTACCTGAAGAACTATGGACAGAGGCTCATGACATTGTACAGGAGGCAGTGATCAAGGCCATCTCTAAGAAAAGAAAGGCAAAATGGGTGTCTGAGGAGGTCTTATAAATAGCTGAGAAAAGAAGAGAAGTGAAAGGGAAAGGAGAAAAGGAAAGATATACCCATTTGAATGCAGAGTTCCAAAGAATAGCAAGGAGAGATAAGAAAGCCTTTCTCAGCGATCAATGCAAAGAAATAGAGGAAAAACATAGACTGGAAAAGACTAGAGATCTCTTCAAGAAAATTAGAGATACCAAGGGAATATTTCATGCAAAGATGGGCACAATAAAGGACAGAAATGGTATGGACCTTACAGAAGCAGAAAATATTAAGAAGAGATGGCAAAGAATACACAGAAGAACTATACAAAAAAGATCTTCATGAAACAGATAATCATGATGGTGTGATCAGTCACCTTGAACTAGACATCCTGGAATGCGAAGTCAAGTGGGCCTTAGGAAGCATCACTATGAACAAGGCTAGTAGAGGTGATGGAATTCCAGTTGCGCTATTTCAAACCCTAAAAGATGATGCTGTGAAAGTGCTGCACTCGGTATGGCAGCAAATTTGGAAAACTCAGCAGTGGTCACAGGACTGGAAAATGTCAGTTTTCATTCCAATCCTATTGAAAGGCAATGCCAAAGCAAGTTCAAATTACCACACAGCTGTACTCATCTCATATGCTAGCAAAGTAATGCTCAAAATTTTCCAAGCCAGGTTTCAACAGTTTGTGAACTGTGAACTTCCAGATGTTCAAGCTGGATTTAGAAAAGGCAGAGGAACCAGAGATCAAATTGCCAACATCCACTGGATCATCAAGAAAGCAAGAGAGTGCCAAAAAAAAAATCTACTTCTGCTTTAGACTATGCCAAAGCCTTTGAATGTGTGAATCACAACAAACTGTGGAAAATTCTTCAATAGATGGGAATACCAGACCACCTGACCTGCCTCCTGAGAAATCTGTATGCAGATCAAGGAGCGACAGTTAGAACTGGACATGGAACAGACTGGTTCCAAATAGGGAAAGGAGTATGACAAGGTTGCATATTGTCACCCTGCTTATTTAACTTATATGTAGAGTACATCCTGTGAAATGCCAGGCTGGATGAAACACAAGCTGGAATCAAGATTGTCAGGAGAAATATCAATAATCTCAGATATTCAGATGGCACCACCCTTATGGCAGACAGCAAAGAAGAACTAAAGAGCCTCTTGATGAAAGTGAAAGAGGAGAGTGAAAAAGTTGGCTTAAAACTCAACATTTGGAAAACTAAGATCATGACATCTGGTCCTATCACTTCATGGCAAATAGATGGGGAAACAATGGAAACAGTTAGAGACTTTATTTTGGGGGGCTCCAAAATCACTGTAGATGGTGATTGTAGCCATGAAATTAAAAGACACTTGCTCCTTGGAAGAAAAGCTATGATCAACTTAGACAGCATATTAAAAAGCAAATACATAACTATGCTGACAAAGATCCATCTAGTCAAAGCCAAGGTTTTTCCAGTGGTCATGTATGGATGTGAGAATTGGACCATAAAGAAAGCTGAGTGCCAAAGAACTGATGCTTTTGAACTGTGGTGTTAGAGAAGACTCTTGAGAGTCCCTTGGACTACAAGGAGATCCAACCGCTGAATCCTAAAGGAAATCAGTCCTGAATATTCTTTGGAAGGACTGATGCTGAAGCTGAAACTCCAATACTTTGGCCACCTGATGGGAAGAACTGACTCACTGGAAAAGACCCTGATGCTGGGAAAGACTGAAGGCAGGAGGAGAAGGGGACGACAGAGGATAAGACGTTTGGATGGTTTCACCGATTTGATGGACATAAATTTGAGCAAGCTTCAGGAGTTGGTGATGGACAGGGAAGCCTGGCGTGCTACAATTCATGGGGTCGCAAAAAGTCAGACACTGAGCAATTGAACTGAACTGAACTGACTCACAGTCTTCCTTGCTCCTGTCTTATTATAATTTGTCACCTACTACCTTATATTTAAATAAATGCATGTGTTTCTCTTCTAATTATTTTTGCCATTTACACTAGCATCATGTCAAGTGTTAACTTACTCATTCAACAGATGTTTATTGAGCATCTATTATACGGCAGGCAAAATTCTCAACATGTGGATTCCAAGGTAATCAGGATAAACCCTACCGTCTTAGAAGCAATATTTTAGTGGAAGTGAATATTCAATAGATGTTGAACAGACATGAGCATACTCTAAACAGGGGGCTCTGTGGAAGTAACTATTTACTCCCTGTTTCGAGTTTTATCTGAATTTCTGGGGTTTTGTTTTAACTGATAGCAAGAAGGTCTAAGACTGAGATACCTCTCTCCTTTTTGTTCTTAGTTCTCATGACATGCAAAATAAATGATGATGGTAGGTGACATCTGTAAAAGATGAACACACCACAATGCTATGCTCCTGTACACTAAGGAGACGATAGTTAATTGGCTCACTAATCAGTTTTTGAGCAAAGGGCTAACAGGATAATGGGCCAGTAATGAGATGACTCTTCTGAGCCAGGCTGCCAGCTAATCACATCTGGTTTGTAAAGTATTAATCAGCTCTGAGTCAGTGGATAGGGAACATTAGAATGCGGTTACTTCCTAAATAAATTATTTTCCACTTACTCTGACAATCATAATTGGTGTATTTGAAAGAATTATCTTAATGCACTAAGTAGAGCAAAGCTCAGATATTGAGTCATTCTAATAATACTCTTTGATTAAAATGCCAGGTTATAATATTTTATATTATTAAAGATTTATGATAATAATAACTCAGTAGACTTCACACCACATTATAAATGTCAAGGCAGAATGTCGTATTTTAAGATTTGCCCTGGAAGCACCATTCTTTCTAAGTCTTGACATCATTTCATCATGAAAACAACATTTTCTGTCCCAGTATTTTAATTAGTCCTTTAACTGGAATTGTCTCCCTGGGTTCACTGAAAAATTAGCTTTTTTCAGGTTCCTATTACTCTTTATGTTCCACGTACATTTGATGTTCTTCCTGTTAGTCATTTGCCTTTTCCAATTTTTACCAAGATGTTCTCACAAGAATTGGATGCACTTTTATTTTTGGAAGACAGCAGGTAGAGTAATTAAGTTTGAATCACAGAAATAAAGGCCTGATTCAGAGTTCACTCAATACCTAAAATAAGATCCCTACTAAAGAGAGTTTTAAAACTCCCATGCATGACAAAGCCAGTAAAGATTGTGCTGATGGCATGTTTCAATCTCAAGTTTCAAATACGCTCAGGAGTGAAGGTCAGTGTATTTGCTTTGTGTAGAAAATATACTTTGCTTATGAATTTATATATACTTCTTCTAATATGGTACTCTATACTAATATTTTATATATACCTACAGAAAATATAATTTCCTAGCATTTATGCTGGTTTTATTTAGCTTTCTTCTAAATATATAGTAAGTTTTTACTCTAGAAAATGTGAAAGTATGGGAAAAATATAGAGCAAGAGAGTATCCATCATCTCCCTCACCTCCTAATCATTATCATTATCAAGAATGTTTACACTAACTTAATACTTAAAATGTGCTCACATGCTCTTCATGCTAATACTTTTCATGAATTGCCAAATTTAGTCCCCCCAAAACCCTCTGAGGTAATATGCTGGATTTTTACTATTTTAAGTGATTAGCCTATAATATGCCCATGGATCTCTGTGCTTATCCCTTTATCTGAGGGGCTGGAAGACCAAGAACTACGTGTCCTAGACTCCATTATCACTTGGGTTCTACATGTAACTCACATTTTGCAATTTAGTGAAATACTCTAGCACTAGATTTCGGAGATAAGAGGGAGTCAGAATTCATTCTTCTTCCTCCTTCAGTGGCAGATATGTGAGCCTTGGGAGAAATTGATCTTTCAATGGCTTCTGAATTCCCTTCCAGTCACATCCCATAGGACATATGCATAACTGGATAATAGCAAGATTTCCACCCAGTCCCTCACCACTGGGTGGGATCTCTGGGACACAGTTGTAAAATCTAGTGGCCACCCTCTCGACTTCCCTCTATGGCACTTCGAACAGTTTCGTAAACCCCAAATATTATTCCATCTTTTCTGCTTGAAATATCTAGAGTGGATCTGTTTTCTTAAATGAACTGCTAGTGTTATAGCTAAATAATATGACTCCTGGGGTATTTTACAAGGTCAATAACCAGTTCTCCAATTATCTGGCCACAAATTAGATGATCAACAACTCAATTCAATTCTAACACTATCAACCTGGAGTTAGCATCATATTCCACAAGTTAAAGGGCTCAGTTCCACAAGACACTCCTCAATTCAAATACCAGTCACAAGTCCTGAGTCACTTTTAGTTTGGACCCACCAGCTATACGTCACGAGTTTCCACAGCCCCCTCTCAGTTTAATAACATGCTAGAATAGCTCAGAGAACACATTAAAAACTTTTTACTTACTAATACTGATTTATTATAAAAGACACAACTTGGGAACTGCCAAATGGAGGAGATGTACAAGGCAAGGAATAGTGGCAGTGGGGTATAGTGGCAATGAGGTGGCCGAGGATAGGGGTTGGGGTGAGAAGATATGGAGTTTCCAAGCCGTCTCCAGGCACAGCACCCTGCAGTACCTTGATGTGTTCACCAACCTGGAACACATATTTGAAACCCATCATTTAAGGCTTGTAAGGAGGTTCTATTACAAAGACTTTGTTGATTAAATTATTGGCCTTTGGTGGCTGACTTTATCTCTAGCCCTTCTCGCTTCCCTGGAGGTTGTGCGGCAGAGCTGAAAGTCCAGGCTTCTGATCATGCCTTGATCTTTCTGTCAATCAACCCTCATCCTGAAACTATCTAGAGGACTGCAAGAGTTACCTCATAAGCACAAACACAGGTACAGTTGAAATGAGCTTGTTATAAATAATGAAAGACACGCCTATCACTCTAAACTTTCTAAAGGTTTCAGAAGCTGTGTGCCAGAAACCCAGGACAAAGATCAAATATATATTTCCCATTGTGCCATTTCATGGTGGAGAACAAAAAGACTAGCAACCTCATTCAAGTCCACGTGGCTAGCAAGTGTTGGAGCTGAGGTTTATGCTCATACAGTCTGCACCCAGAGGCATCACTTTAAGCCCTATGAAAATTGTATATAACTTTAATACGTTTTATACCAATATAATTTTTATGTGTTTTAACCCATTTGTGACCCATGTGTCATCATACTGTGCTAAACGGATTCAGTCATGTTTGACTCTTTGTCACCCCATTTATTGTAGACCACCAGGCTCCTCTGTCTATGGGATTCTCCAGGCAGGAATATTGGAGTGGGTTGCCGTTTTCTTCTCCAGGGGATCCCACCCAGGGATGGAACCAGAGGCTCTTCCATCTCCTGCACTGGCAGGTGAGTTCTTTACCACTATTGGCACCCTACTCCAGTACTCTTGCCTGGAAAATCCCATGCACGGAGGAGCCTGGTAGGCTGCAGTCCATGGGGTCACGAAGAGTCAGACACGACTGAGCAACTTCACTTTCACTTTTCACTTTCATGCATTGGAGAAGGAAATGGCAACCCACTCCAGTGTTCTTGCCTGGAGAATCCCAGGGCTGCCGTCTATGGGGTTGCACAGAGTCGGACATGACTGAAGTGACTTAGCAGCAGCAGCGCCACCTGGATCACCCCTTTGTGACTCATACTATTTACAAAATGTTGCAAATTACTATTTTTCATATGGTATATGATTTTCTTTATTTACACCTTAACTTATAAGAGTCACAGGGCATTTCATTTCACTTAACATATTTAAACATTCCTTTAATATTGGACATTGAGACAAATTCCAGTTTTTACTCTTAAATAATGCTCCCAAACTTTACCTGCATTTTGTATTGTACCATAAGAAGAGATTCCTAAAAATTAGGTTACTATATCTCAGGCAACAAATTTCTTTGATATTTAACTTATATTTAAAAAGTCTTCAAATGAGAAAATGAAGCAAATTTGAAGTATGTTTTCAAACTAAACAAAATTTTAAAAAATGAAAAAAAATTTCTTATTGCCTAAACCACTTGCTCTTATTAATCAACCCGCTTGAAAAATACAACAAAATATCCCTAATTTTAAAAAGGTCAAACCCAAATATAATAACTATCCAATACTTACTTAAAATCCGTCATGAAAGGAAGCAAAGATGATGATGCTGATAACTGTCACATTTATTAAATGTATAGGTTAATTTTTTCTTACTAACCTTACCTGGTCTTGAGATCAATGGCCACAATAAAATTAAGGAAATTCCAAATTCAAGTTTAATTTCATTTAGATACTTAAAATTGTATTTGCCTTCAAGCAGTTATATTTTCTATAATAACACAGAAGAGAAGGAAATAGCAACCCATTCCAATATTCATGCCTGGAGAATCCCATGGACAGAGGAACCTGGCAGACTACAGTCCTGGGGTTGCAAGGAGTCAGATATGACTGAAGCAACTTAGCAGATAATAACATATAAAAGGCTAATCTGTTCTTTTGCTTCCATTAATCCACTGCTTGAACACCTGAACCAATGGTTCTCACAGTGTGGTTCCTGTAACCCAGACTTCAGTATCTTCTGGAAATTTGTTAAAAATGCAAATTCTTGGGGCCCACTTATACCTACTGAATTAGAAAGTTTGGAGTGGGACCTGCTGCTGCTGCTGCTAAGTCGCTTCAGTCGTGTCTGACTCTGTGCGACCCCATAGACGGCAGCCCACCAGGCTCCCCCCGTCCCTGGGATTCTCCAGGCAAGAACACTGGAGTGGGTTGCCATTTCCTTCTCTGATGCATGAAAGTGAAAAGTGAAAGTGAAGTCGCTCAGCCGTGTCCGACTCTTTGTGACCCCATGGACTGCAGCCTACCAGGCTCCTCCATCCATGGGATTTTCCAGGCAAGAGTACTGGAGTGGGTTGCCATTGCCTTCTCTGGGAGTGGGACCTAGAAATCTGTGTTTAATAAATCCTCTAAGACTTTTTTGCTTAGTTTTCACATCTCTACCCCTATTCATGTCAAGGTATCTTGTTCCTATTGATGCTCCAATGAGATGCTATTTCTCTCAATTGGGTTTCCATAAGGTAAGTTAGAGAGCTAGTGTTGTCAATCAGGACTGTCTTCTTTAAGAGGTAGATGAAATCCAGCTTCTTCCACCTCAATATCCTGGAGTTCTATAGGTTATACCATTTGAAGAAGTTGTGAACTTAGTGAGAAGTTGGCCAGATTTATGAGTTGAGAGCTGCCTCATGTGTCATAAGATTATATGAGACTAGATCAGAGAGCGGAGAAGGCAATGGCACCCTACTCCAGTACTCTTGCCAGGAAAATCCCATGGATGGAGGAGCCTCGTAGGCTGCAGTCCCTGCGGTCTCAAAGAGTCAGACACGACTTCCCTTTCACTTTTCACTTTCATACATTGGAGAAGGAGATGGCATCCCATTCCAGTACCCCATGGATGGAGGAGCCTGGTAGGCTGCAGTCCATGGGGTCACAAAGAGTCAGACATGGCTGAGCGACTTCCCTTTCACTTTTCACTTTCATGCATTGGAGAAGGAAATGGCAACCCACTCCAGTGTTCTTGCCTGGAGAATCCCAGGGACCGGGGAGCCTGGTGGGATGCCATCTATGGGGTCACACAGAGTCGGACATGACTGAAGTGACTTAGCAGCAGCAGCAGCAAATCAGAGAGAGCAACATCACTACTTGAGATAAAAGAGAAAGATATAGAATGTGTAACAGATCATTATTATCTGTACACCAGATTATTGTTTTGAACTGTCGAGAATATTATAGGTTGTTATAGGTTGAGAAGCTGAAGCTGAAGTAGGATTCTTAATTGGCTGTGGTATGCTAGAGATGGGCCTGGTGAATAAATTACTTCAGTTTTTCCCCAATTTAGGCCTTTCCCTGTCACTGCTATTTTTCATTAATATGACCCAGTCTGAAAATTAAATACCTTTACCTTTGTTGTAATCAATAATAGTCATGAAATCATAGCTTTGATAGGCTAAATACTTTTTTCTAGTACAAATTAAAATAAATGCATAGCTACTAAAATAAAAAGGTCTGTTTAAAAATCATCTTGCATACCACCAGTGATATGCTTGGTAAACATGAGATTAATTAATTTGTTAAATTCTCACATCTCTTCATTAAAGAATCTCAGGAAAAAAATGCAGACTGAGACAAGAGTATCTAGCTGTATCACAAACATATGAAACAAGTCACTCAAAAAGAAGGGGGAAAAGGCTGACCTAAAACTAAAGGCAAAAGGAACTGTGCATAAATACTTTACTCTGGCTGACAAAATTGTTTTCATGGACATATGAATTAAAAACTCTGATACTGCTGTACATATTTTGGAATTAATTAAGCAAATGGTTCTCCCTTTTGGAGAGAAAATTAGTTAATAGTAATATATCGATATTGTTGTGTTGGTTCATTGGTGTTGTTCAGTTGCTAAGTCATGTCCAACTCTCTGCGACCCCATGAACTGGAGCCCACCAAGCTCCTCTGTCCATGGAATTTTCCAGGCAAGAATACTGGAGTGGGTTGCCATTTCCTACTCCAGAGGATCTTCATGATGCAGAGATAAAACCCATGTCTCTTGTGTCTCCTGAACTGACAGGTGGATTCTTTACCACTGTGCCACCTGGAAAGCCTGTAACAAATGTACCAAACTGTTAAAAAGGAAACAACTGGCCCAAAATGGAGTCACTTGTGGCAAGCCTCACATAGGTGAATAAAGACAAAATACCTACCCTAATTGCAGCTACAACCTTTCCCAGGAATGTAGTCTCAACCAATCAGTCTGGAATTTTCTAGTGAGAACCAATGAAGTGATGTGCCACGTGTCCCCTTCCACCCCCCACAGGTAGGTACCTAAGCCTGAAACCTCCTCCTCTTCACCCTCTGCCTAGAAAAGCCTTCCATTTTGCACAGCTCCTCAGAGTCCTTTCTATTTGCTAGAGGGGTTGCTGCCTGACTCATAACTCAATCAATAAAGTCAATCAGATCTTTAAAATTTACTCAGTTGAATTGTTTTTTAACAAAACTAATGCTAAGACGTTAATTATAAGGGAAACTGCGAAGTGGGGAGGATAACAGGAGATATAATGGGAATACTCTGTACTGTCTCTCATTTTTTCTGTTAACTCTGCAACTATTCTAAAATATAGCCTATTATTTAAAAAATGAAAATAAGTATATCACAGCTCTCTAAGAGAGCCTGCTGCCTGTTCCCAGGAGGTTCTCTTCATCTCATTCCAATTTATACCAGTTTAGGAGGGTGAGTCAAGGCTGAAACCCAACTCCCACTCTGCCTACACAGTCCATGGCCAAGGTAAGAGGCTGCACCCCTTCACAGGGGTCAGCTCTGTTTAATTTGTAGAAAGGCGTTCGTACCTGCTGGTTCCTGTGTCCGTTTCCTGTGGCATTCCTAACTGTTTCGAGACAGAAAGCATGAGGGTGAGGAAAATATATTTTTTCAGCTGTATAATTCTTTAGACATGAATGCAAGTGAGAAGTTTAACTTTAATATATTCTGACACTTTTAAGCCCCTAAAGGCAGAGGTTTGATGGACCAGATGACCATCTAGGCTTTCTGATTCTGTGGATGCAGGTGGTGAGTAGCTAATATGATTAATAGTAATAATAATAGCAACATCAATTAAATACTTAACCAAGTCCCAGGCACCAGCAATATAGAATTCAAGGTAATTTTTGACAAGTTCAGAGTCTTTCATGCCTCCAAGTTAATGCCAGTTCTCAATTTTGCTTCAGAGCATCCCAGAGTCCCAGCTGCGCTCTAGGCTCTGGTGCTCCCAGACCCCTACTCAGCTGGTAGAAAGCTGCTGCTGCCCCATCCTCTTTAGGAACGTTGGCAATGGCTACTTCACACCTGTCAAAGACATCCCTCGTGGCACCTATTGCCTGGGGAGACCAACTCTTCCAGGCCCTGAATGTGTCTCCCTCATCGCAGGACTCCAGGCTGAGCTAATCAAAAATGACAGTTACCTGCACATAGTCATTCCCACACAGGGGTCCCAACTCAAAACCCCTGCAGAGCTCAGCCACAAGAATAGAAAATGGCTCCTCTCTCCCCAGGACCCCACTCACGCCCCAGCTTGCCCAGGCCCCGCATGTGTTCCTCTGCCATTAAAAAGAACTTCCTGTTTCTTTTTTCCCTCTGTTTTATTAGATAATAATTAGAATTCACCATTTTATGCTCTAAAGGTTTTAACAGGCTTAAAAAAAAACCTCCACTGGTCTTGTAGCTTTTTTAGTCAAAATGATTAAGAGAAAAACAGCTTTAAATGTTTCCTGAATTAGGCAAATGAATAATGATTAAGTCTGATTAAGTGGAGAAGCAGAAGCAGGGGGATGAACCAGGGGTAGCTTTTTATGCCAGGTATTTACTGTGCCAATATCCAGAGGAAGTTTTTAATGAGAAAGGAATTAGATGATATTTATCTGAAGTGAGCCTGCTAAGGGGAACTACCTTAGAGTTGGATACCCAGAATGCAGAGTTAGGCATTCATTTTTTAAAAATCGGTCCAAGTCTAACAGCCAATTAAGCCCCATTTGTTCAACTTTGCCATCCTCTTTTGTTGTTTACTGCTTTAGCTTTGAATGCCAGAGCTTTTTAAAGAGAGCTTGACCTTTACACAAAGGAGCTTTTTCAGTTTAACCTCCAATTTAATGTAACTGGCATACAAAATATACTAGTTTGATGCTCAGGCAATAACTCAGAGGAGAGAGAGATGGAGCTTTCAGACAAAGCATGGCATAGAGACTGATAAATGAAAACTACTGACCAGTGAGCATTTTCAAGTAACCGAGATATGTTTTTATAATAAGCTTCTCTGATTGCAAAGCATTTACAGATATTTTTATTGTTGCAGATAAAAGCCTCCAGAGAAAGAAAACAAGGAGATTTTCAAATAATGAGTTCAAATTGTCACAATTTTATCTCCTGGACTATTCTCATTTTAAAGTGATCCTGTATTTTTTTAAGTCCATTTTTACTTTTGTGTCATAATTCTAGCCCAATGACTAGCCTAGAAGTCTGGAAAGAAACCGAAAATCATCTTTCATGAAAACTTTACAGCTGTGCCATGCAGCCTTTATGGAATTAACTCTTAAGCCTACTTAAAGGATCAGAATAATAATGTCACCAATACCTAGAACACTGGAGTTTGCTGTATATTTTTCTGGCAATTCTTGTCAAGGCCTGGATTTTGGGCAGTATAGATTTACAGTTTCCATATCATATGTGAATGTTATGTGAAGTTGCTCAGTCGTGTCCGACTCTTTGTGACCGCATGGACTATAGCCTACCAGGCTCCTCAGTCCATGGGATTTTCCAGGCAAAAATACTGGAGTGGGTTTCCATTTCCTTCTCCATTTCATATCATGGCAGGGGTCAAAGTTTACATCTATCTTGTGACAAACAATGGGGGAAAATATGTTGTATAAGATTAACAAGGTCCTGCCTCATGGAAATTGCATTTCAATTGAAAAGAAAAGAGAGAAAATAAATAAACACAGGAAATCACTTTGGAAACTGATACTATGGGTGATCAGACAAATTCCTCTATCAGGGAATAGAGAATACCTGAGCAGAGACTGGTTAAACAGAAGCCAAGATAGAACAAAGGAAACCTCAAGAAGCAAAGGCTCTGAGGCAGGAATAAGTTAAGAGTTTCCAGCAAGAGAAAGAAGGCTGGTGTGGCTGGAGAAAGGGGAACAGAAGCAACAATCAGAAGGTAGGCAGGGCTAAACTATGTTGCTCAGACCACGAGAAATAGATGGAATCTTATTCTCAGTTTGGTGAGAAAAAATTAGAGGGTTTAAGCAAAGAAGCCACGGATTTCTGGCATGGAGAATAGATCTGGTGGACTAATTTGGAAGGCATTAGAGTGGTTCAGGCAAGAGATGATGGTAACTTAAACTCAGAGCTGGTAGAGGAGGTGTTAGGAAGGACATAGCAGTGGCCCAATCATTCAGATATTATTGAGTGCTCCTTGTATATGCGATAGTTTCCTGCGTTCTCTTGTTTCTCCTCTTGAACCTTTAGCCTCAGCACTTCAATCATCCCTCTCATAGCACATAACACATTGTATTTTCATTTTCTTAATTGTTTCTGTGCCTCTCACACATACTAAATTGTGAGCTCTTGGAGGACATGTATGGGATATAATTTATCTTTCTCTTTCCAAAGCCCAGTGCCTGGCATCTAGTGGTGTCTCAAATGTTTTTGGTTTAATTAAAATGTTGAATGGAATTCAAGACTCCTATCTCAAATTCTCAGGGAAAAAGCTTGCCATCAAGCCCTGCCTATTTGAGTACATTCACCATTTTTTAAAGTGTTAGAATAATTTCTTTCCAGTGTGGTGGAAATAGACAGGTTTGTCACCTGCCTATCCTAAATAAAAATAGTGCTGATTAATACGAAAGAAACTGGAAAACAATTGGCTAGAAATCTTTGTTTTCTTGGTCATCTGCTATCAGTTACCATCCCTAACCATGGAAAAAGATGACCAAATAGAAAACTTTTGTCTTCCCTGGTGATGGTCTTGACAATATTCAAAATGAAAATATTTATCTCTTTATATTAAATCCCCTGGAGAAGAGAATATCTATCCACTCCAGTATTCTTGCCTGGAGAATTCCATGGACGGAGGACTCTGGTGGGCTATAATCCATGGGATCACAAAGAATTAGACATGGCTGAACAACTAACACAACATTAAATTATGTGACAAATCTAATTGCTTTTTACCTTAATTATTTACCTTTTAATTATTTTTGACCAGTATTATAACTTGAACCATCAGACAAAGACAGTGCTGTGGTAGGCTGAATCATGGGCCTAGATCAGGTCCTAATGACCAGAACCTGGAAACTTTACCTTATATGAACACAGGAACTTTGCAGTTATGATTAAGTTAAAAATCTCAAAGTGGGGAGATTATTCTAGACTATTCATATGGGTCTTAAATGCAATTACATATATCCTTATAAGACAAAGGAAGAGAGAGATGTTAACACAGATAGAAGGAGATGTGAAAATGGAGAAGAGAGATTTGAAGATGTTGGCCTTGACTATCAGAGTGATGCAGCCACAGGAAGCTGGAATGCCAGCCACTACCACAACCAGAAACTGGAGGAAGGAAAGGATTGATTCCCCATTACAACTCCTAGCAGAAAAGCAGGCCTGCTGAGACCTTGATTTTAGCTCAGGGAAACTGATTTCCAGATTTGATCTCTAGAACTGTGAGAGAATACATTTCTGTTATTTTATGCTTCCAAGTTTGTAGAAATTCATACAGCAGTCATCAGAAAATAATATAGAAATGTGCTTTGAGTCCTAACTCAAAGCTTCCCAGGTGATGCTTGTGATAAAGAACCCACCAGGAAATGTAGGAGACACAAGAGACCTGGGTTCTATCCCTGGGTTGGGAAGATCCCCTGGAGGAGGGCATGGCAACCCACTGTGGTATTCTTGCCTGGAGAATCCCATGGACAGGGGAGCCTGGTGGGCTATAGTCCATAGGGTTGCAAAGAGTTGGACATGAATGAGATGACTTAGCAGCAGAAGCATGCTTTGAGTTACATTTTTAAAGAATTATTTTGGGGGGTTTAGTCTGCTTTCTGTCTTCCATAGCTTCCCTCTTCACCTCTAGGCTCACTGGGCAGGTAGCACTGCTCTCAGATCTGGTAAAATGATCCTCTGGCCAAGGAAGGTCTTGTGATCTAGAGCCCCCGCTATTGACCTTGTCTCTTCTCCTTTCACACAGTGAAAGGCTCACAGGCCAAGGAGATGTGACCACCCTGAACACATACCCCCATGTCTAGGGTGCACACTGGCTCTGACTCCCAGGATCCCCTGCCAGTAATGGTGTCAAGCCAGCTCCTGGGATTCTGTGGGTCCTTTTCCTGAGTCTGAGGTGAACCTAAAGTAGGCTGGGAGTCAGAGGTCAGAGACTCACACTCTCACTGCCCCTATATTCTGGCACTGAAATTGGCATCTTGAGAACTGCAAATTGGAACAGATCTTCTAGGTCATTATAAAGGTATATTTGTCAAGGTTTAAGTGTGAACGTGTATTTAGCAGTTTTCTAGCCTGCCTTCTAACTTTACTAATTTTATTTTTAACCACCATTCCTTTTTTTTTTTTTTTCTCTTTTTTTTACTACACTGCACAGCTTGCAGGATCTTAGTTCTTTGACTAGGGATTGAATCTACACCCTTGGCAGTGAAAGCATGGAGTCCTAATCATTGGACCCCAGGGAATTTCCTCACCTTTTAACTTTAAATATTTAAGCACATGATATGTGAGTGTCTCTTCATGCTCTTGTCCTGGGCCCCACAAATGTTAGAGACCCAGGAATAGGTCTGGGACTTCCTCTGGCTTGCACAAGTCCTAGTGTTGGACAGCCAGTTTAAAGAGCATTCTATGTTCTTGAACTCTCTGATCAGAGTTCTTGTACAAGTTCCTGGCACATCATTACTACAACCAACAGGGGAGAGGATCCAATAAGAGAGAACTGGGGCTTTGGAGTCAGACTTGGCATCAAATCTGTGCTCCACCATTGGTAGCACATCCTGTACGTTCATGAAGCCTCACCTGCCTGTCACCTCCCCACTGTAGTGACCTCAGTGTCTCTACTCTAGACCCACCTTCCTTCCTTTGTTCCTTGAAGACTCTCTGTTCATTTCCATTTTGGGGGCCTTTGTATTTGCATAGAATGTTCTTCCCTCACATTGCCTCAGGCCTAGACCCCTTCTTCCAAGCACTTCCCAGCTCAACTACCATTTCCTAAGTGTCCCTCCCAGGTTCATCCTATCACATGCTCACTAGTTGGTTTCCTTATTGACTGTTTCTCCTAATGAAGTGGAAGCCCTATGCGGACAGAGATTTGCTGTTTCCCAGCTGTATTCTCAGTGCCTAGCATAGCGTTGTGCTCATAACTATATCCTGAATGAACACTTATCATAGGCTTGCTCTGAGGGCGCAATGAGCCTGTCAGTCATCTCACGTGAGATTTTTAATAAATGCCCATCTTCTTCACCCTCATCCCTTTGACAAGATATGTGATTGATGACTCTCTGGGCTCACTACCTCTTCCTTGCTTTGGGAATGTTCATGCCTTAACTGGTACCCTGGTGTTTCTCTTTCCCATCATAAACAGAAAAAATCTATTCCTCCAATGGACCTCTGAGACTTGACTATTATACTTTTGCTGCTTTGGATTTTGCTGCCTTGATAACAGAGAGGACCTTTCTAATGGGGAGTTCCTATTCTTCCTTCAGGCCTGCTGCTGCTGCTAAGTTGCTTCAGTCATGTCCGACTCTGTGTGACCCCATAAATGGCAGCCCACCAGGCTTTGCCATCCCTGGGATTCTCCAGAACACTGGAGTGGGTTGCCATTTCCTTCTCCAATTCCTTCAGGCCTAAGCACAAGTATTTCCAGAACTTATCTCATTGAAGGGCTTCCCTTGTAGCTCAGCTGATAAAAGAATCCGCCTGCAATGCAGGAGACCTGGGTTTGATCCCTGGGTAGGGAAGATCCCCTGGAGAAGGGAAAGGCTACCCACTCGAGCATTCTGGCCTGGAGAATTCCAGGGACTATACAGCCCATGGGGTCACAAAGAGTTGGACATGACTGAGTGACTTTCACTGTCTCATGGAACAGTGAGTGTATAGCTTGTATACTATTCTGTCTTTTCCTATGACTATGAGCTGCCTGAAAGCAAGTGTCACACCTTATCAATCATTTTTCTCCTGTTAGTGAGAAGCACATCCAATAAACCCAAGAATATATATGTTAATTACATACATGTAATACATATGAAATCTAAGAACAGCCTTTCTTCTTGATTGCATTAATTTATTTACCAAAGTATAGCTGTGTAAGAGATGCAGGGCCATGTATACATATATATATACACACATATGTATGTATATACATATACACATATATGAACATAGAAAAAAAAATATATGTGTGTGTGTGTGTTTAGGGAAAGATCCTGATGCTGGGAAAGATTGAGGGCAAGAGAAGAAGTGGGCAACAAGAGGAAAAGATGGTTAGATGGCATCAGTGAATCAATGGACATGAGTTCATGCAAACTCTGGGAGATAGTGAAGGACAAGGAAGCCTGGTGTGCTGAAGTCCAGGGCATTGCAAAGAGTCAGACATGCCTTAGCAACTAAACAACAAAAATAGTTTAAGGTGTCTTTGCTTATTTACTTGCTTGCTTGGTGCCACTATCCTCCTTCCCAAATATACCCACATGCACACAAACATATACACACTTTCTTCATAAAAAAGTTTTCAGAAGTCTTAAAGGGGTAATGTAAAATATGAGAGATTTATTTCAACTATATAAAATAGTTGAAAGAGCAGTAAAAGAAGATATTTTTAAAAAGGAAGGTACTAACTTAAGACAGGAATAACACTAAAATTGTAGAGCAAAAAAACCCAAACATAAAGATAAAGACGTACCTAGTAGCATTACACAAGCACGTAAATAATAGAAGTGTCATTTTTATAAAAAAGTTAAATATGGTATATATATTTTCTAACTGAACTTAATTTTGGTTTCCTTCTAGACTTTCATGTGGTTCTCAAAGACAAGTACAGACTATTTAAAAATCTAAAGCATTTTATTACTGTAAATATTGTGCACATATGGTTTCATGTATTTGCTTGTTATTTTAAATTGATATTCATAAATGCCACATAAATCTCTTTGCCCTGTTTTAGAAGAACTGAAACTTTTTAGATGTTAAAAACAGATAGCTATGGTGTCATTCTTTATCAAACACAATCAAGATGTTTTCTTCCTCTATTCTTTGTTTCTTCCTTTTAGAAAAATGTATCCACAGTTAGAGTTAAGAAGAAAATTAACTGCAAAATCACATTTCAGAAATACTACAGTACTTTCAAAGACAACCCACAGCATTAAAGAACTAGGCTAAGAATTCTACTTCTGGAGACTTAGCTGGAATTCCTTTTCTCCCACTCAGGGAAACATTCCTAGATGCCAGAGATTAAGCATGCTCCTTTATGGGTCTAACATTTAATGTTCTCCACTTCATTCAAAAGCGAAAAGCAAATCATTCATAAGGCTCAATACTTTATCAGAAGCCTACTATTTGTGTTACATTTGAAAGCTAGAGTTGAGGAGAATAGCTAGTTAGTTGGGACAACATTTTTGATCTTTAGTTCATGTTAAGGCCCAAGTGGCTAAATTGTTGATGTGCTTCTTATTATAATTCTCAACCAAAATTGCCCTTGAACGCCCGTTAATTGGTCCATGAGGTACAACTATCCTAGTTTCAAGAACATACTTCTGTAATCTTTGAGCATACCATTAATGTTTCAGAAATACTGGTCAGACTAAATAAGGAACAAAGGGAAACCTACGCAGATGGTTAGGCATCAAAATTACTCTGCCCTTCAGATATGATTAAATCCTAGCAGTGAGAACTGGGAGAAATCTAAACTACACAGACTCCTCTGCAGGGCTTACTCCATTTTTTGGTAAGACTACGCCTCTGCGATCTTGATATTTGTTAGTAGATTTATCGTTGTAAGGATAAAAGTTCCTAGCCAACAGAAAGAGGGAGAGAGAGACTCAAGTCAGCTTTTTGGTTAAGCGCATAATACTGTATTGTCTTGATACTGTAGTCAAAAGTGGCCCTAAATTCAAATAGAAGACAATTGATGTATCTAAGAGGTCTTGCTTATAATCCTATCTTCAGTTAAATCTGTTTATTTTGAACTTTGTTCTAAGCCTTTGATGGCTTAGCAAATGACAATGTGTTTGAATTTTCACTGACATTTTCTATTTTCACAAGCTTTACATTTCTTCAAAGTGCCCCAAACTCAGTGCCATATTTTTTGTGATACCTGTAATCAAGGCCTTCACCCAGGTCCTAAGCAAACCTAACAAGTAATTATCCTTCACAATAGAGCTAAAAACAGGAATCTAATTAATTAAAGCACTAATTGAACTTCCCCATTCCTGATACATTAGTTCCTGCTCTGACATAAACATTAATCAAAGTCATTGAATAATTCAGCTCTCCACTTTCCCCACCTGTGTAGACAAATCTACCTGCTACCCTGTAATGACAGCAGAGAAGAAAATGTTTCATAATACTGTTTGGTAACGTCTTTGTTAAGTGCCAATAACTGATAACCATTCTATAGTAAAGTGGGAAGAAGGTACAGAGTAAAAGCAAAGCATAATCATATACATATGGCACGCAAAATATATACTTAAATAAATAATGTATTCTTTTAAATATATTGGTTTGTTTCCTCTTTTAAAAAAATAAGTCCATGAAGGGAAGAGCATTTTCAGGAAATATTTTAAAGTAATTCACAAAACTTTTGCATTTTAATGAAGTGGGCTATTTAGATAGCAACTGTACAGGAACAGTGGATTTTCTTTAATTATGTGATTAGATAAATATTTATATTTTTTTCTCTTTGTTGAAATCCAAGCTTCCTGTTGAGTCTAGCTGTTGGCTCTCTCCTCTGCAGCTGGCAGAACCGGTTTCCAGGGCTGCTGGAGGAGATGCACAGCAGATGCTACTTCAATAAAATAGGAAGTCATCATTATGGACAATTCTGTGTTTGAAGCCAGGCTAGCTGGGACCTCAGTGTGACACTGTAGGGTGTATCGAGGTTGCCCTTCTTGGCAGTGCTCAATCAGGTTCCCGCTATATGAACAGGAGGATGCATGCTATTGGAGGGCATCCTTCTTTCTAAGTACCTGTCACCTTTAAATCACTAGTAGGATGCTTCTGGCAGGCCCACTTAATGGTTTAATGTGGAGACCTTAGTAGATGTGAGGCATGGCCTCATATCCCTTCAAGAACGCAGGACTTATTTTCCTGCTGCTGTCAGGCCCCTAAGGGGATCGCCTTGGTTGAAGAGACTCACCTTTTGCAAGGGCATACTTCCTTCCAGGGGCAGCTTGCATTTAATGATATAAAGAGGATAAAGGCCTGGCTTCCTTGTGTCAGTTTGGGACAACTCTGAAGGGCTATCCTGGCTCCAGGGCCTCCCATCCCCTAAGGTAAGGTGAGACCTTTCTTGGAACTGTGTTGTAGCTCAGCTTTTCCCTCCACCTCATCCTTTCTCCTTCCACAGGCCTGCATCACAAGAACACTATAACCTCTTCTGCAGAGTTGGCTTCCTGAGAAACTGGCCTGTGACAGAGATGACAGAAAGTTCCTTTCCAGAAGAAGTAAATGGCATGACACTGATCAAAGGCAGATTAACAAAGTGGGTACGGCATCAATAAGCACATGTTGATGGATATGAGAGAAAGTAGTTGGAAGTATGGGGGGGAAAGGAGGCCACACTGAAGACCAAAATGAGGTAGGCAATGTTTTCCTCTCCCCTCAGACTGAGTTGAGTCAAGTGGATTCTGGACTAGAGCCAGGGGCATCCTCAATGAGTCTGACTATTGAAAAATCTATTCTCACCAACGTGGCCTGCTGTTGAGAGGAAAGGACAACTCAGGTTGGGAGGAAAGGCTATTCCTCCATCCACAGTCTTTTTAATCACCTCTCAGACACTCATCAAACTCTTCAGAAACAACTTTAGAGTGACTTCAAAGAAGCCTTACTTCAAAGAGAAGTTCAGAGATTTTAAAATAAACTCCGGCATTCTCAGAAATCTCCTCATCAGCAGCAGCAGTAGAAAGGGCGCCTCTCCTGCCCTTACCTGAGCAGGGAAATGGCACTCCAGCCGTCTGTCTCATTAGCAGAGAGAACAGAAATCCAGGTTCAACAAGGCTGGTATGGAAACGAACTGTTCACAGAACTCTAGCAGAATCTGGCCACCACCCTGCCTGTTATGAATTCTTTTTATCACCTTCCCCACAGGTGGTCTAGTGGGTCTCCAGATGACACTGTGGGTTTTAGACACCATTACTTGATGAATCCCATGGACTGAGGAGCCTGGCAGGTTATAGTCCATGGGGTCACAAGGAGTCAGACATGACTGAGCGACTCACTTTCACTTCAACTTGAAGGTGAGACATGATTTAAAACAGGAGATCCTCACCTCACCAGGCTTGACTGACCAGTGTGCAAAGAAAAAGCATCATCAAATCTGCCAGCATGGGCCTACCCACTTACGGGGAGTGAGGGTGGGCACTGGAGGAAAAGCAGAAGGTAGAGACAAGAAGGTGGTGACAACTTTAAAGAAGAGTAAACGTAGACTTCGGAGAAGGCACTGGCACCCCACTCCAGTACTCTTGCCTGGAAAATCCCATGGATAGAGGAGCCTGGTAGGCTGCAGTTCATGGGGTCGTGAAGAGTCGGACACGACTAAGCGACTTCACTTTCACTTTTTACTTTCATGCTTTGGAGAAGGAAATGGCAACCCACTCCAGTGTTCTTGCCCAGAGAATCCCAGGGACGGGGGAGCCTGGTGGGCTGCTGTCTATGGGGTCGCACAGAGTCGGACACAACTGAAGCGACTTAGCAGCAGCAAACGTAGACTTAATTCTTGGTGTTGCCTTTGTCCCCAAAAGCCACCTCAGGCCTGCTGTCTGCACACAGCCATATCTCTTGAAAGGGCACCAGGAAGGCTATGTGAAAAGATTCCTTTTTTTTTTTTTCCAAGTTATCTGTTAGATGCTCTGAAAAGAGCTTTTTGTACTGAGCTTAAGGCAGCTCAGTTTAACTAGCAGTAGGCAGAGCATTGTTAAAATGGATAAAAATGGGAGATAAGCTTTGCTCCCACAACCTGCTTCCAATGGATACGGAAAAGAAAAGAAGTGGCTCCTTGGAGGCACATTGTTGCTGCACTTCGTAGGCTCAAAGGCCTTCCTCTGAAATTAATATTTACCACCTATTACAGTTGCCTGGGGTAAGGAGTCCCCACTGATGATCCTGTTCTGAAAAGCTTTGATTTGTTGAAGGGGGTAGGCAAATCCAGTCACTTAGGCACCCCCTCACAGAAAGCGGCCAACAAAGAGATTAAAATCAGAGCAGGAGGAATGTTTTATTTACATTTCTTTGAAGTTTGGGCCTTCATTCCTTCTCTTTCCCCACTCCCTTGAGCAGAATGGCTCCAAGAAGGTTTGTTCTGCTTTTAGAAAGCTCACATCCGTCCCTTGGTTGTAGTTTCGCTTTGTATTTTGCCATATTTGGAAGGTTTTTCTGTCTCCTTGAAATTAGGATTTGGTCTATGTGGGGAAAAAAAAAGCGTGGATCTTTTACTTCACTGACTGCACACGCATGCAAGTTAGGAAGTACCAGACGGTGGAACTGTGCAGAGACACCAAATAGCGATTGAAAAGTTTACTTT
The DNA here is from genome assembly GCF_032405125.1 of Capricornis sumatraensis. NCBI lineage: Eukaryota > Metazoa > Chordata > Mammalia > Artiodactyla > Bovidae > Capricornis > Capricornis sumatraensis. Next base: position 231,196,583 of record NC_091069.1, on the reverse strand, counting down.
CCCCACACCCCCAACATGCACACCATTTTCTGTTCATTGTAACCATACAGAGCTCCAGCCCCTTCTTTGGATGGGTGGGAAAATAAGGTGGAATTTTTCCTCCAAGAGAGGAAGAGAGAGGAAGTTGATGGAGGCTCTCCCCTGGGCCTGGTGCAGCACTGGTCTTGGTTCTTTCCTGGTTCCGTTTAGGACCCTAAGAGGTTATTACAGTTGAGTTTCAGAAGAGTGAGCACCCACAGCAACATTAGAGGATTTCCAGGAATGGCGCTCCACTGTGGCGGTCCCTAGAGCTCTTCAAACCCCGGTGGCCGCTCACTGCACAGGGGCACTGCTGACAGGGGAGGGGACTCAGTCTCTCAGGCCTTCAGGCTTGTTGATCCTCAGGCTTGCTGGCATTGCCTGCACACCAGTGCTTCCCAGAAAGGTGTGCAATAATAACAGATACAAGAAAAGATCATGAAACAATTTTTTTTCTTTTAGGAGTTGATCTTTTTTAAAATTTCTTTGAAGTATAGTTGATTTACAATACTGTGTTAATTTCTTCTGTAAAGTGACTCACTCATATGTATAGATTCTTTCTCATATTATTTTCCATTATGGTTTATCACAGGATATTGAATATAGTACCCTGCGTCATTACAGTAGAACCTTGTTTATTCATCCTATATGTAATCTTTTGCCTCTGCTCTCCCAAACTCCCACTCTTTCCCTCCCTTAAACCACCCCGCCCTTGGCAACCACGTCTGTTCTCTATATTGGTGAGTCTGTTTTTGTTTCACAAGTATGTCGATCTGTATGGTATTTTAGATTTCACATATTAGTAAATTCATATGGTATTTGTATTTCTCTTTCTGACTTATTTCACTTAGTATGAGCATCTCTAGGTCCATGCATGTTGCTGCCAATGACCTTCTTTCTTTCTTATGGCTGAGTAGTGTTCCACTGTGTATATGTACAACATTCATTGTTCTGTCAGTAGATATTTAGGCCGTTTCCATGTCTTGGCTATTGTGAATAGTGCTGCTATGAACATAGGGGTGCATGTATCTTCCTGAACTACAGTTTTGTCTAAGTATATGCTCTAATTCTTTATAGAGAGTGAGGAAGGAAAAGGGGTTACTGATTTTTTATAAAGAGAAAAAGCAAATAACTCACAAGACCTTGCCTGCCAACAGGGAACAGACCAACACAAGTGCTGAATATTCCCCTATAATCAAGCATGTCTGGATATCTCAGGATCTCTCTTTCTCTTCCTAGGAGCCATGGGAAGGGCTTGAAGCCCAACCATCCTCCACAGTTTTGGATAGACCTTTCAGAAATCATCTCTGCAAAACTCAAGATAAAAGTATGGAAAAGAGATGACCAGCTGTCAGGATTAGTCACCTGAATCCACAATAGTGGAAAAGTGAGATCAAGGAAATAGAAAATACAGAAAAACATAGCCACTGAGCTGATGAAATTAAGTGTTCTTGCAGCCACCCTCTCTCATTAAAAGCTAATTCCAATATGGCAACCCCAGTGTCAGGCTGTGATGCTTTGGGGTGTTTTCCTGCTCTTATCCCTCTGAACAGGAGTAAGGTCTATTGCCAGGAAACTCCTGCCAATGAATATTTTCTATTCTTCCTTTGTCAGGGTTTTCCTTTTCAAGCTCCCAACAAGATCATTTTGCCAGGGGAGTGTTTTCTTGTGTGTGAAGGGTTTTGGGGATTGTTTGTTCTGAAAAGCATCTGCAGACAATAATTGGGAAATGTGTTAAACCTGCCATCAATTTGCCTTATTGATGTGGAAGCTTCAGTGGGTCCCTGAGCAGAATAGACTTTTCCCCATGTGGTCGAGTGACTGAAAAGGCTAAGCCACTGAAAAGGACGAGTCAGACAGAGGCAGGCACCGGAGAGCAAAGTGACAAGGGGAAAACAGAGGGGTGGAAACTGAGCCAGAAATCCCAAGACAAAGCTTGTGGTGAACGCAAAAGCTTCTTGAGATGTTCAAAAGAGAGCTGGTTATCACAGAAGCGCCTCCAAAAAAAGGAATTTTCAGGGATTAAGACAAGGGTGGAAAGAGGAAAGGTGAGGGACTATGTCTAGCATAAGAACCTCATCTGGGCGGCACACTTCTTGTCTTGTTAGGCTGTTTAGTTTTTAGAAAAGCTTTCTCCCCCACTACACATTATCATTACAACATAGGATAATATTTAGTTCTGCCATGGAGAAACCAGGGTCTTTTGACGTTTATGGCACCTAGACAAATGGTAATTATCAGCCTGTATTTCCCTTGAGGGGAATTGATGTTTCTATAAATTACAAGAGCTGAGCTTGAGTGGTTTACAACACCATCAAAACCTTGCTGTGGACATAGAATCTTATAACCACATCTTGCCAGTGAATAGGTGTTTGTACAATGGGTGATTTAGGAGCTTCCAGCCTTTCTCAGGGAGCCCTGGGAGCCTGTGGGCTCTTTCCAGCTGCCCCCAGGCCACTCTTGAATGAATTGAAGACACATCCCCTCTCGTAGATTGCCAAGGCTCACTGCATTCGCTTCTCAAGGTGAACACATTTATATCCACACTAGTATACACATCTATGAGATTTGTTGATTCTTCCAAAAGAGTACTCCTTGAAATGACTACAAGTGTATTCTCAAGCATTTAATATATTCACAGGCATCTCTGAGCAAAGAGGAGCTTTACAGATTAGTCAAGGACACAGGGAAAGAGGGACTGCCTAAATTAGTATGCAACCTAGGTCATGGTAATTTAATAGTAAAATTTTGGAGAAGGAAATGGCAACCCACTCCAGTATTCTTGCCTGGAAAAGTCCATGGACAGAGGAGCCTGGTGGGCTGCAGTCCACAGGGTTACATGGCTGAGCATGCAGGCATGAGGGTGGAGGGAGATGGGTTGGTAACAATAAACTGGTAGAACTAAAAAAAAAAAAGTAAAATTTATAAGACCTGTTTTGAAACTGTGTTAGAGTCCTATTAGAAGCAATAGGGTTCAAGAAATCTAAGACATATTTATTGTGAGCCTCCTAGGTGGCCACATGTTAAACAGTCCCGTTAAACAGTCAGGTGGGAGACAGAAATATGGCAGGATCTCTAAAATGTACTAAAAAATCATAATTTATTATCTAATGTATTTATTGATTTTCAAAAGTAGCTTGAGGTCACTTAGAATATAATGTCAAATCTTTATTATGCCAAATATATCTATTATATATGTGCAAATATGCATGAATGCATGTATGTGTATGTAATTTTTAAAATGTATTAAAGAATGAGCAAGAGAGAATTGCGTTGGCTATTAAGATGTAAGTTAAAGTAATTTGGCTGTAAATTTCTCTTTGCAAGAAAAAGACAAAGGCGGGGGGTGGAGACAAAAGGAAACTTTTGGGGGCACTGAGAAACCTGCTCAGTGGCATGTCTTTGGTGATGCAGTGGTGACTCCAGGGACCATGTTTCCAAATCACCATTTGTTACCAATCAGGGCCTCTTCCTAATCTCTGCACCCAAAGTCAAACAAATCACTTTTCATCCATCACGCTGTCTCATAAAGAGAAAATATATGCAGGCCTTTCTGTACCTATGGATACAAAACATGAAGGCCACAATCCCATAATTAGACCTGAGTATTCAGGAAAGGAAAGCTCTTCTTCACAGAACAGTGGCAGTATCCAAGTTTTATAAATCCCTGGAATAAACCAATTAAAGCCATTGACTCACCAGGCAAGGGCTTTACAAGAAAAGAGATTTACAGCTATCATTCTCATACACTATCTCATTCTAGTACCGTGTATTTAGTGTCCTTTCTTAAAAATATCTATGCTTCAGTTGCCTAACAAATTTTAGAACAAACATCCATTTACCTTATAATCATTACCCTATGTATGTTAAGCAGGATAAGATTTTTAAAAGTACTTACTTTCAAAACCATTCATTGGTCCCCCACAGTTTCGAACATAAGAAACCAAGGCACTCTGGGGAGAGTGTTGGTTTATTGAATGGACAATCTGTTTTTGTAATAATAAATAGAGACAGGCTGAAAATATTCATAGGAATTATCACATTATAAGAATGTGTGCAATAACATATTTGCAGACTTCAATATCAGCTCAAGAGGTCTGTCTCTCCAAACAAAGGTGCTTGCTTCCCTTAACTGGGCAAGAGAATTCTATAATCTATTCTTGATTAATCCAAAGCACAGAGTTAAATTAAATGTCTGACTCAAGTAACAAATTAATCCTAATAGTTCTCCTTTTAATTGATCTCTTAAATGGTCCTATTTCGGTTTTTATCTTGTTACTGTAAGCTGACCCAAAGTCATTTTTGAAAGATATAAATAATGTATAAGTGAATGTAATAAAACACAAATGCTTTCTACAGGGATTTAGGTAAGATGCAGAATGAACCAGGAGACCCGTATCAGGGCACAGGACAAGCGAGAGAATAAAGGCTCCTGTGATATTCCAAAAATTGTCCCAGGAACAATGTCAGGTCCACAGGGCCAAACAGTTTATGACGCTGGAGAAGGAAAATCAAAATAGTAACTGGGAGAACTTGGGGTTCTCTCTTCTTTTCAAAAATACAGATTTGTGACACCTAAGCCAAAATCGCCAAGCAAATTCAAGTTGTAAGTGGGTGCTATTAATGAAGTGGTGAAAAACCACAGCGGGTGGGGGTAGAGGGTGGGTCTTATGGGGAAATGAAAAATATGCATTCCCACCATTCACATTTAATTTTTTTATAAAACAAGTCTCAAGGCAGACAAAATATACCTGTTGACCACGGTTGTTGGCTCAATGGCTATATTGTGACCACTGCTCTAAATAATCAACCTATTTCACTCCACTAAAGATGCTCAGCAGTGGAACTGCTGGCACTTGCAGTGGAATAAGTTTTTACTGTGCAGGATTTTGCTGTGTGTTGCAAGTCTACAGACATCCAGGTCTCCCAGGAATCAAAAGCTATAGCAGCATTTAGGCAAATGAAAGTGTTCCCCTCAACACCCCAAATTTCAAACATGCATTTCCCACCCCACCCCAAAAGTGAGAACCAGCGTCTGGTTCCATGGCTAAACTATTCTGCCTCTCTCTATTTTTATATCTCACCTCATATTTTTCCTTATTCACAAGATGATTTCCAGGATTTAAGGAGGACAGTACAATAGCAGATCATTTGCTTTGTCTTACATTAGATTAGAAAGGGTACTCTAAAGGGGTTGGCAGGAAATATGAAGATAATGAGGGGAGGAGGAGGAGAAACTGATCAAAGGACAAGTCAATGCAGTCACTAGGCAAAGGAAACAGCAGGGAAAGTATGTGGGGAGGGAGGCTGGACTAGTGATTTTTATTATTTCTACCACCGCACAGTGTTTCAAAGCTGCTCCCTTTCATCCTCTTCCATCACCTTGGAACTTTCCCAGAATGCCCAATTTGAGAAACTTTGCATTCATATCTTTGGTCCTTAAACTAAGTTAGAATCCTGTCTTAATGACTGCCATTTATAACATCCAGTTTTACATAATGAGGCCATTGCCAACTCATGGTCAACAACCCTCAGTAACCCAAGGTTGCTGTTATGGATATAATTAGCTTCCTTAAATGAAAAACTCATGTAAGACAGAGTTTTGTATTCCCAAATCATTGTTCATTTACCAGTCAACCTAGTTAACACATCTGTTGATATAGTGTTTCATTCAGAAATAGAAACTACTTTTGAATGATCGCATGTTATAATATCCTGTGTGAATCTGGCATCAATTCTCAAAGTACAGTTTTTTGTTTTCTGAGTGGAGAATGTTGTAGCCTGTAAGGACTTAATGACTGTTGAGAGTCTCCCTGTTGGAGTAATGACCCTCACATCTTTGAAGTGAAGTGAAGTGAAGTGAAAGTTGCTCAGTCGTGTCTGACTCTTTGCAACCCCATGGACTTCAGCGTGCCAGGCTCCTCTGCCCATGGAATTCTCCAAGCCATAATACTGGAGTGGGTAGCCATTGCCTTCTCCAGGGGATCTTCCCAACCCAGGGACTGAACCCAGGTCTCCCTTATTGCAGGTGGATTCTTTACCATCTGAGCCACCAGAGAAACTCATATCTTTAAAAAAAGATTAAAAAAAAAAAGTTCTCAGGGATATGCAGATTTGAAGATGTTTGGAATAAAATTGTTAACAGAAAATAGGAAATGAACCAAGGCAGGGGTGGGAATATAGGTGTCAGACAATTTTAAAAGTTCAAAGTAGAAGAGTGTCAGATATTGGTAAAGCCAGGTGGAAGAACCAGGACAGTGAAAGGTCAGGAGGTATAATGATACTAAGCTTGGTTCTAGCAGAGAAGCAAAGACTAGTAGACTGGATATGCATTGCAAGGGAGAGAGGGGACATAGAGAGGGTGGGAGAGGGGGAAGGAAGGAACCCTCTAAGCCTTGTTATAAAGATGGGCTTTTAAAAGTAATATCCTTGCTTACTGACAAAGAAGGGAGGATTGCAAACTAAGAGGTCACTAACAGCTTCAGAACTGATTCAAAATAACTCTGGATGTGTTTTTAAGACATCTGTACCTTTTAATAATTATGATACTATCAACAACTAATATTTATTAGTTATGTTGTAGGCAATGTTATATCATGAATAGATGAATTAACTTTTTTCATCTCAACACTACAGGCATCCTCATTTGACAGCTGAAGAAACTAAGGCGGAGAAGGTTAAATAGCTTGTTCAGCTCGGACATGGGTATGAATGGGAATCTGAAGGCGGGGAATCTGGTTCCAAATTCCCGCTTTTAACCGTCAAGTGACCCTGCCTCATTTCACATCTCACATTGTTACTCCCAGGATGACAGACTCCTTGAGAATTATCCCTACCCCCTGCCAAGAGTGGACACCCCAGAAGCCTTGTGTACAACTAGCCCCTCCCCAGGACAGAATTGTTCACCTGGTCCCAAGTTATCCATTCAGATTCTTCCCCTGCCCCAATCATTTGGAATTCAGATGGAAATAACCAGTCAGTTTGGATCAGTCTTAAGGGCAGGGACTACCAGGTGTCTGCCTTCTTCCCTTCAGGTCTACTTAGAGGCAGAAGATGGGGAATGACTGGAAGGACACAGAAAAAAGATAGAAAGGGAGCATTTCCTAGGTCCTTAGTATGCGTCCATTCCCCTTTTCCAGACCAGCTCCTTTCTGCCATCAGATATGATGAGATACCTTCCGTTCTCGTAAGAAGCACCGACTTTTTGCCAAACCTGCCCTGAATTGGTTTCTGTCACTTACAACCAAAGAGATATAACTAAAACAACAAAGAGATCTCCAGTCTGTAGTTTCGATCTCTTCTTATGTATTTTACTGCCTTAAGCATTTATCCCTTTCATCAACATTTTCTGTCTTCTTTCAGATGAGGAACACTTTGCTAAATCCCTCTGAGATTTAGTCTTAGGACAATAATAATATCACAGACACTAGCAGACTTCCACCTCCTACTAGAAATACTGGGAACAGGATGTACAGTACACTTTTGCTTTATAGAAATGGCTTTTAAAATGATAACAATAGTCATCACCACTATCACATCTGATACCATAAACATCCTTTTTATTTGTAGAGTGGACTTTAATTTTAGTGGTATTTGGGCTATTTTGATAGTCTACCAATTTCATTAAAATGGAATTCTACTGTAATCCTTGATAAATAATTAAAACAGCCAGATAGAAGCTTGACTTTTATACCCCCAAATAAAACTGCAATGGTTTGCTTAAATAGTGTGATGATCTCCAAGGCAACTTTCCCACATGAACCTAGTTGCTATGAGGGAGATGGAAGCAAGGATACTGACTATGGGTTATTTTCTCAAATTGACCTGAACTTGCCTGAGCAATTAATATATCTGTGAATAAACACAGATAGAACAAAGAGACTTTCTCCCCATCGTCCTCATTTTACAGATGAGGATGCTGAGGCCTAAAGAGCAAGGTCACACAATTTAGGGGCATGGTTAGCACTGGATCCTGAGTTAGCTGATATTCCTGATTTAAAGGTCTTTACATTTCACTTCTTTGAAGAGGCTTTGTGGCTTTTACAAGTTTCAAAACATTAAGAGGTAACCTACGGTTGAGAAACTCAAATCAATTCACATGAGAAGCAGCCAGTAGAATGGCCGTTTACAGAGCTCTGTTCTGGGGTTCCATTTGAAAAAAAGGACAGGAGATTAAACTAGTCCTAAAGGTTTCTTGATATTTTGGAGAGTCCTCAGATGGCTCTGCACTTCCCAGGTGGCGCTAGTGGTAAAGAACCCACCTGCCAATGCAGGACACGTAAGAGACGCAGGTTTGATCCCTGGGTCAGGAAGATCCCCTGGAGGAGGGCATGGCTATCCAGCCCACAGTATTCTTGCCTGGAGAATCCCATGGAAGGAGGAGCCTCACAGGCTATAGTCCATAGGGTCACAAAGAGTTGGACACTACTGAAGAGATTTAGAATAGCACAGCACAGATGCTTCTAGAAGACCTAGCTAGCCTTTCCCTGGGGCTCTCGGTGGCAGCATCTCTACTGGCTTCCTATACAGTGGGCAGAAATGGAAATTCATTTTTTCTTCTTGTGAGCCATGGGAGTTCCCCACCCTCTTCCTTCAGAACCTGGATAATATGATGGGATACAACCCACAATGACATTCAGATAGCTGTGTCAGTTACCAAAGTGAGCCTTTAGTTCACAAGCTTTGGAAATTTACACCCATCTGCTTTTTTTTTTCATTTTGCCTTCATCTTACTAGACTCTGCACAGAGAAATTTTGGGTAAAAAAAAAACAAAAACCAAAACCTTAATCTGATTTAAGGTGAATGTCTTTATAAACAGATAAGTTCAAATAGTCGGTGTGTGATTTGGTCACTGCGGTTCCAAAACAAAGAACAAACACCCGTCTTCTTTTTCACAAAAAAATACCATCATGGTATTTTCATACTTCTAGTTTCTGGTATCAATTCAACCTCGTGTGATAGGTGTTACTAAAAATCTTTGGAGAGCTTCTTTGTACATGTCAGATGTTCTTTAATATAGCAACCAATAAATAGTTGTATTCTGCAATCTTTCAAAAGGAAAAAAGCCATGAAAAATGAAGTAAAAAGCAAAATAAAATATTTTTCATGTTTCTTCATTTTTGCCATAAAGCATGGAATATGGCTCAGGATCTCCACCTAGTGGGATGTTTAAGAAGATAACTCTGTTGTAAAACCTCTAAAACAGAAGAAACTTGAGAAAATGGGGCCATCCAATCAGATGAGTGATTTTTTTTTTTCTACATAGAATATACTTATTGAGAGTCTGATATGATAAGTCAATATTTCTTCTTTTTAACTCGGAGAGTTCGCATTTCCCAAGTTACTATTAAGAGATCTTTTTCTACTAAGATCTCTAACCTCTGAAAACCATTCTTTGTCACAGACTAAGCAAGATAGTTGGGCTCTTTCTTCCCTTTGCCAAGTTTATATTGGAAGACATTGCTTTAAAAAAAATCCACTTTGAATGGTTAGGGAAAGAGAAGGGGACTGTTGCCCAGGAAAGGTCATTTTTCTCCCAGTCATTAATTCTCATCAAAAGTTTGATGGAGAAAGTTGCTAATATGGTATCTAAGAGGTGATGTGAATATTCTAGATAGATTAAGGAAACATAATAAGTCATGGGCTCTCATCTACTTCTCAGGATGAAGACAAGACTGTTTCTGTGCAGCCGACTGAAGAAATTTCAATGATAGCATGTCATTTTCCAGATAGACCACTTATGATCTTTTTTCCCTTTAAAGGTAAAACATATGCAATGCAAATTAAACTTCTACAAGCAGAGCTAAATGCTGCCTTCGGAGTAACTTCCAGAAAACCTTTAGGAGTACAGTCTACTGCCTCATGTGGCCACCCCAGTGTTATGGAAAGACTAAGACTTCTTTGCTGAATTTCCTATTTTCTCTTCATGTCTGGTATTTCATTTCTGGCACTTGGGTTCATTACCAATGATCCCTGAGAGTTCATTGAACCAAGAGGGCTCCCGCTTTTTAATGCCTTGAGTTTAGATCCTATGAGTCTGTCACACTATCCATCTGGGGTTCAGTAGGGATCTTGTTTCGGAGAAGGCAATGGCACCCCACTCCAGTACTCTTGCCTGGAAAATCCCATGGACGGAGGAGCCTGGTAGGCTGCAGTCCATGGGGTCGCTAAGAGTCGGGCACGACTGAGCGACTTCACTTTCGCTTTTCACTTTGATGCATTGGAGAAGGAAATGGCAACCCACTCCAGTATTCTTGCCTGGAGAATCCCAGAGACAGAGGAGCCTGGTGCGCTGCTGTCTATGGGGTCGCACAGAGTCAGACATGACTGAAGCGACTTAGCAGCAGTAGGGATCTTGTTTTAAGTATGTTGTTCAACAGATTAGCTGTTTATTCAAGACCAACATATCATATTTGGTAAATAAATGCTTATTAAATAAATTGGCATTCAATTCATATAATAATAGTTTTTTTTTTTACTCCAAAACCAAAAAGCATTAGTTGGCAGTTGGTAAAAAGACTGCTATCTATGAAAGATATAACTCTGTGATTGCTCATATAAATCATTGACAAAAATTTGTGCTTCACAGTCACCCTGAGCTCTGTGTAGCCAAATTCAATATTACTTTCTTGTCATATTATGGTGTAATGATTACATTACTGGCCTTACTTCCTCACCCTCCCATCTGTTTGCCACGTCACTTTGTAGTGCCCTCCAGTCTTCCTGTAGCCTCAGCCCTGTGACTTGTTTGCCAATAGAATGTTAGTAGATTTGGCTCACACAGAAGCCTGACAAGGTACTTGCACAATTCTGCTCTCTCACATCATGGCCATCATCATGAAAAGATATTTCAGGCAAGTCTGCTAAAAGATGAGAGGTAAGTGGCCCAGTCACTCTTGTCACCGTGGCTGAATATCAGATGTATGTTTGAGACCAAGAAGAACCAGCCAACCGAGCAAAGCCTGAAGCACTGACCTATAGATTCTTGAGCTACTAGTACCTAAAGCCACTGGTTTTTGTAGTAATTCATTACGCAGCATTAATGAGGCAATGGGTAACTGATAGAGGATACACACTAAGTTTTGAGATGGTTTAGGGGTTAACCAGAGGAAGTTCTTATTGAAAAATGGTCTCCCGAGGGCAAAGAAGAACTGTAGCATGGGAGTCTGAAAACTGAGAACTAGAGGGAACGAAAGTGAGGAAATCCTCCATACTGAAGCTAAGCTGACATTTAGGAAAGTTGAAAAGGATATAGTATCAGGCCACAAGACCAGAATCAATAAAGCCATTATCAGCTAACATAAAACCATTATTAGCTAACATGTACGGAAGGGAGGGATTCTGCCGGAAGAGAATGGCTACCAAACAGGATTTCCCTCTCATCACATTTAAAAATAGTGGGATGATTGCTAATATTAAGGAATTGTAAATTGTATTTCTACAAGCAAGTATTGGGATTTTTTGGCTGTAAGTGGAGGGATAGGCTAGAGGAGTCTATCCACGTGTCCCATAACTGTCATTTCAGTATACCAATTGCTTTGAGAAACTATGCATGGCAGTCATGCCCACAGCTGCTATGTGCAATTAGAAAGTCATATCTGTAGCATTTAACACTACCATGATCTGAGTGTGTCTGAGCTGAAGCACACTTCATGAAAATTATGCTAATAACATGGCTAGGGTGTTGAAAGCGTATGTCCCATTTAGGAGGTATGCCCCTTGATCAGATCTCTCAGTGTTTTTGCAGGGGACAGAAGGAAAGAATTGATGTTTAACCAGAATAACTTGATCAAACCTCATGCATGTTATTCATGCCAGGATATCTTCAGACAAGACTGGGCAATGAGACCTCTGACGATGTGGATGATCCTCCAGCTAGCTGTAATTTCTGATGCTGAGTAAAACTATTTACTGCTTCCCCACTGTATACACACATGAGCTGGCACTGCCCTTCATATGATTCTACTACTGAAACAGAAAGAGAGCGAGAATGTGCAAAAACAAATTGACTTCAAGGGCTACCTTAACTGACTATCAAGTTTTTGGGGGGAAGGATAGTTACATAAACAAATGTCTCATTAACCTCAGTTAGAAAGCTCCCTATGGCCAGGAACTCATCTTAACTCTTAAATACCTGCAGCATTTGAGCCCATTGGAATGAACATCATGGATGTTCATGGATGTTCTCAACAAATATGTTCCATGGTTTCTATTCTTTCATAGCAGGGGACTTTTAGTGCAGCCTTGTTTTCATATCCATGAAACGTTTAGAATTTTTTCAACAGTAAGTATGAATCTTCCTTCATCCTTCACAGCATGATTTTAAAAAAATTTTCATTGACTGTTTAAAAATAACAGCCTAGTTCCTTAATGAAATGGCCATTTAGATGGCTGGTTTCCCAATCATCTTTATCACTTCATGCATTTCTGTGACACCTCTCTATCTTATAACTAAATGATTATAAACGGGAAGCTTAATGATTTAGAATTAACTACACAGACAGTAATTATATCTTTCAAGCCTCTCACTCCCTCAGAATTTTTTAATGACCAATATATATGCTCTTGAAGAGAGCTGGTATAAATTCTCATGCTTGCTCTGTTGCAAAGTTTCTGGCAGGCAATTAAAGGTAAATAGATGGCAGCTGTACAGATCCTCTCTATACCCATCCTGCTTGCTACCCCGCCTCCAGCTAGACTTTCCCACATTTCTTACCATTTCCTTCCCCTTCTTATTCTTCAAACTATGCCCTCTTCTTGCATTCATACAACATTCACCCATTAACTGTCTAACCTGGCTAGACACTAAGGTTACACACCTGAAGGGCTGCTCTCTCTCAATGACTCTTAGTCAAGAGGAAAAAAAACAGATAAACATTTCTACGTATAAATAACAGTGATGGCCATGTTAATAAGCAATCAGAACACTACTCTCTGAGGGGACAAAATGAGTCTCACATAATGCTAAGAACTACATATATACTAATTCGTTTAATCTTGACAACAAACTGCTCTGTATTTTGTCCCCAAATTAGAGATGTTGAAGAAAATTTGTTCCTTTTTTTTTTTTTAAGAGAATGAAGAATTGTTCTCTTGGAATCAGATGCAACACGTTCCTCTGAGCATATGAACCTAGTAACAGAACACTACTTAATGAGGTATTGAAAGTGGATGGAGTGTATCTCATCTAACAAAACACAGGAGGAACTGTGTTTCAGATACCAAAGGGCAGTTTCAAGGGAAATAACTCCTACCGTACATACGAATAGAGAAGGAAATGACAACCCACTCCAGTATTCTTGCTGGGAAAATTTCATGGCCAGAGGAACTGGGCAGGCTACAGTGCATCGGGTTGCAAAGAACCGGACACGACTGAGCACACAAATACACGTGCATACACATAGACACAGATTCATTACAGTGAGGCTACTGAGATACCCAGTGCTATATACATGATGAAAAAAAGTGAAAATGTAAGTCACTCAGTGGTGTCCGACTCTTTGAGACCCCAAGCACTGTAGTCCATCAGGCTTCTCTGTCCATAGAGTTTTCCAGGCAAGAATACTGGAGTGGGTAGCCAGTCCCTTCTCTAGAGGATCCTTCCCAACCAGGGATCAAACCCAGGTCTCCAGCACTGCAGGCAGATTCTTTACTGTCTGAAACACCAGGGAGAACCTATATAAATGCTTTAAAAGTCACTGCTGAATAAATGGCATGGCATATTGATACTCCATGAATGTCTTCAGTTCAGTTCAGTTCAGTTCAGCCGCTCAGTTGTGTCCGACTCTTTGCAATCCCATGAATCGCAGCACGCCAGGCCTCCCTGTCCATCACCATCTCCCGGAGTTCACTCAGACTCACGTCCATCGAGTCAGTGATGCCATGCAGCCATCCCATCCTCGGTCGTCCCCTTCTCCTACTGCCCCCAATCCCTCCCAGCATCAGAGTCTTTTCCAATGAGTCAACTCTTCGCATGAGGTGGCCAAAGTACTGGAGCTTCAGCTTCAGCATCATTCCCTCCAAAGAAATCCCAGGGTTGATCTCCTTAAGAATGGACTGGTTGGATCTCCTTGCAGTCCAAGGGACTCTCAAGAGTCTTCTCCAACACCACAGTTCAAAAGCATCAATTCTTTGGCGCTCATCCTTCTTCACAGTCCAACTCTCACATCCATACATGACCACTGGAAAAACCACAGCCTTGACTAGACGGACCTTAGTCGGCAAAGTAATGTCTCTGCTTTTGAATATACTATCTAGGTTGGTCATAACTTTTCTTCCAAGGAGTAAGCATCTTTTAATTTCATGGCTGCAGTCACCATCTGCAGTGATTTTGGAGCCCCCAAAAATAAAGTCTGACACTGTTTCCACTGTTTCCCCCTCTATTTACCATGAAGTGATAGGACCGGATGCCATGATCTTCATTTTCTGAATGTTGAGCTTTAAGCCAACTTTTTCACTCTCCTCTTTCACTTTCATCAAGAGGCTTTTTAGTTCCTCTTCACTTTCTGCCATAAGGGTACTGTCATCTACATATCTGAGGTTATTGATATTTCTCCCGGCAATCTTGATTCCAGCTTGTGGTTCTTCCAGTCCAGCATTTCTCATGATGTACTCTGCATAGAAGTTAAATAAGCAGGGTGACAATATACAGCCTTGACATACTCCTTTTCCTATTTGGAATCAGTCTGTTGTTCCATGTCCAGTTCTAACTGTTGCTTCCTGACCTGCATACAGATTTCTCAAGAGGCAGGTTCAGTAAAATAAGGGAAATAAAGGGAAATGGGATGTCTTGGTAAAGTTCCCAATTCCAAAGTACTAATGCTATTTAAAATGAGATTATATACCTCTATGCAACATTTAGTACAAATGTTTATTTTTTGGCACTTTGTGTAAATATTTCAAATTAAAATACAAATAGTTTAAAATAATAAGGTGTTTTACTCTGTTATAAAAGGTCAAGCATGGATTAGTGGTTAAGAGTTCAAGTATTCACTCAAGTTTTCCCATTTACTGTCTGTGTGACTTTGACTATATTACTTAACTTTTTTAAGCCCAGATTTCCTCATCTTCAGAGTGGGAAGAAACAACGTGATAGAGTTATCAGATTAAAGGAGAAAATAGATAAGAAATATTGTTACTAGTAGTAATTAAAGGTGAACCACGGAGCTGTAAAAGTTAATGAAAATAAAATTGTATTTATAATCTTAAAAATAGAGAGTAGCTCTTCAGCTGTTACTATTACGTGAATCAGTGCATTTATACCATCCTTATCCATGTTAATGTTAGTGAAAACAAGCCCATACCGAATTCAGTTGCTGATACTAGCCTAGTCTATTTGATGTTTCATTCTTCATTCCCTAAGTTCAGTTCAGTTCAGTCGCTCAGTCGTGTCAGACTCTTTACTCCTCTAAAACAAAAGCAAAACTGGGCAAAAACATTAGAAGCTATGAGAACCATTTCTTTTCCACACCATTAAAAATGTTGTCTTTTGCTATTTTCTAAAAGTAGACTTGTAGCTGCCAAATTTCCAAGAAGCTATGCTAACTTGAAATTCCATGTGAGTTAATAAATAAAAAGTACAAACATGCAAAAACATAAAAATATAGCAGCTAGTTAGGACAATGCTGATCTGAAAAAGGTAGTACTCAAGGAAAAGGTCAAGAAAAAGTTCAAGAAAGCACAGCAACCTGTGTTAGATAAGTCAGAGCATACGCTCCGGCTAAAATTCAGAACCTTTTTCTCCCCACTGTGACAGAAGGATGGATGATGCTTACATGCAGAATACACACTCTTGTGTACAGAGATAAGAGATGTCAAGAGGTGTGTGGAACTCCTAGGGAGCTAGCTGAGATGGTGGTCTCTTTTTCCCCAACTCAAGAAAAGAGGTGTCTGCATGCAAGTAAGCATGAGTGCTTATGGGTAGCCTGAAATTCATTCTAACTACATAAAGATAGAAATTATTTCCTCTTATTTATACTTTACTATTCATAATAAATTATTGATACTTGCAATATATCATTTCTCGAAGATGAGGACTAGACCTCATATGTAAATTTTCCACAAGTTAATTTATCAATTTAATGCAATCCGAGTAAGAACAGGTGGGATTCTAGATGAATTTGATTCAAGATCATACAGGTGATTCATAAGTTAATATTGAAAATAAGCAAACAAGAATAGTCAAAAAAATTTGGGGAAAAATAGGAAAAAACATTAACCTTAACATATATTAAAACATATTTTACAGCCATAATAATTAAGATAGTGAGGTACTGGTTCTTAGAGAAAAAACAACAAATAAAACAGGGTATACTATTCAGGATTAAACCCAAATAAATGAGCAAATTTGGTATCTAATAAAAAGAATACTTAAAATGAGTGGGCAAAAGGTGAGTTGTTCAACAAATGCCATAGAAATAAATGAGTAACTATATTGTGTGTGTGTTTGGCAGGGAGTTGGATAGAGGGTGGATAAAGTTAGAGCCTTACATCACAACTTTTATTCCAGAAATTGAAGATAGGCCAAATAATTACTACAAATACAAATAAACAGACATGAAAACACTTAAAGAAAACAAAGAAAGAAATGAAATAAAATGTAGACCAGGAAAGGCCTTTGTAAGAATGACCTAAACCCACAAAATAAAGTATTGATAACATTAGTCACAGAAAGAAAAAAAAAAAAGATTTTCCTGGAAAAGAAAGCCCTATTACAAACAAATGATAAGCTGGAAAAATTATTTGCTGCTCACATCACTGAAGATTGTCTTGTTGATGTATAAAGAGCTCCTGAAAATGTCAGGCCCTCAGTTGTGTCCAACTCTTTGCCACCCCATGGATTGCAGCCACCTCAGGCTCCTCCATGCATGGAATTCTCCAGGCAAGAATACTGGAGTGGGTAGCCATTCCCTTCTCCATGAGATCTCCCTGACCCAGGGATCAAACTCAGATCTCCTGCATTGCAAGTAGACTCTATGCCATCTGAGCCACCAGGGAAGCTCATAAAAAGCTCCTACAACTTAATAAAAGACAAACTCTATTTTTTTTTACAACTTAAAAAAATAGATAAAGATTATGAAGATGGTTCACTAAAAGGAAATATAAACAATTCTTAAACAAATGTAAAAATACTCAGCCTTACTCACAGTAAGAGATATAAATGAAAACTAAAAGTTATTATTTTTCACCTATCAAAATGTCAACGATCAGATCAAAAAGTTTATAGAGGGAAAATGCTTCCCCTATTATGTTTCACTTGCAGACCTGATTCCAAGCACACATTATATAATCTTCTAGCTTGGCTGCTATAACAGAATACCATACACTGGGTGGCTTAGGCAATAGACATTTATTTCTCATAGTTCTGGAGGTTGGGAAGTCCACAATCAAGGTCTTAGCAGATTCCATTCCCGGTGAAAGACCTCTTCCAGGCTTGCAGACAGTTGCCTTCTCACTCTCCTCACATTGGCAGAGAGCCAGAGAAAGCTCTAATCTCTCTTCTTCTTATAAAAACATGAATTGCATCATTGGATCCTACCTTTATGCCCTCATCTAAATTTAATTACCTCCCAAAGACCCCACCTCCAAATTCCATCACTTTGGGGCATTAGGATTTCAACACATCAATTTTAGGAGGGGGCATAAATACTCTGTTCATACAACACAACAATGCAAAGAAGCAAAGAGATCTCAGAACAGGCCTGAACTATAATGGCTGATGAGAGCATCTCTAGGGAACTGGAAAAGGAATATTTTCTATATAAAACCAATGCTTATTCAATGTCAGTCAGGTTAAGGAGGAGATATTTTTTATGATATATATTTTCTTCTTATGACATGTTGGGTGGGATTCTGATTCAACTGCATGTAGTATGTGGTGTGTACCAAAGAAGCGAAGTGATGGAGTGACTAGACTGAATAAAGCTTGTTTTTTTTTTTTTTAAAGACAAATACAGTTGTGGCTCAGAGGTTAAAGCGTCTGCCTGCAATGCAGGAAAACTGGGTTCAATCCCTGGGTCAGGAAGATCCCCTGGAGAAGAAAATGGCAACCCACTCCAGTATCCTTGCCTGGAGAATCCCATGGAAAGAGGAGTCTGGTGGGCTACAGTCCACGGGGTCGCAAAGAGTCGGACACGACTGAGCGACTTCACTACTACACTACTGCTACTACTATGGTTGTTATTAGTCACATACACATACATATAGACAGACACGCTGACCTTGCAGACAGTGGGTGCCATGGGGGAAAGGCTGAGATCTCAAGCTCAAGAATTATGACACTGAATGGAAATTTATCCTCTACATTGAGCTGTCCCATTTCAGGCTAACGTATCATTGAAAACCCAGGAAACTCCTCAGATATAATTGAGGAATTTTACTGACATTGGAGTGGACACAGTTAATAAGACATTATGATTTCCTCTCTATTTTTGTTGTCATTCCTTATCATGTTTTGGCTGTGAAAGTAGTGGAAACTACTCAGACTCTTTTTGCTTCTTATCATCACTTGGAGAACTGACTACATTTTTTCCTGAATTGATAGAGAGGAAGAACCAGCTTCCTTTCCAGACTAGCCTCCATCCTGAGCAGCAGAAATAGAAGAGGAAGTGCTAGTGGATGGCCAGATGGTCTGCAAAACCACAGCTAGGCTTCCAACCTGGTCATATGGGTTCAAGGGAGCCTCAGAAGAGCCCTAGAATGTGTATGTGTGTCTGTGTGTGTCTGTGTGTTGGGGATGGGGGCAGCAGAATGTTTTTCATGGGTTCCAGGGTGGCACACACATGACTCAGATTGCAGGCTTCTTGGTGAGACTTTGCTGCTAGGATAGGGAGAGTATACAAGTGAAATGTGTAGACCAATGCCTGAAGTCCAGCCTATGGTGTCTCTGTGAAAGCTAGTATGCCTAGAGAATGCTCTCCCACCCACGATAACTTAGGGCTCCAAAGTCTCCTGGTATTGGACATGATCATAGGGAAGAGATTTAGTTTCAGCCATCCAGACAGGATAGTAAAACCTCAAAATAGAAACTAATTTTAGTTATAGAGAAAAAGTAAAGAAAATTTCTTGGAGGTGAGTCAAAGAGGATCTTGCTGTGATTTATGTCAAAGAGTGCACTGCCTATATTCTCCAGTAAGAGTTTTATATGTAGTTTCTGCCCTTTCTGGTTTTAGGAAGTGTTATAGTTTCATTCTTTTACTTGCAGCTGCCTGGTTTTCCCAGTAGCACTTATTGAAGAGACTGGCATTTCTCCATTATTATTCTTGTGTCCTTTGTCAAAGATAAGGTACTCATAGGTGGTTTTATCCCCTGGGCTTTCTAAATTGTTCCACTGGTGTATATTTTTGTTTCTGTGTTGGTACCATGCTCTTTTGATGACTGTAGCTTTGTAGTACAGTCTGAAGTCAGAAAGTCAGACTGATTCCTCCAGCTCTGTTTTCCTTTCTCAAGATTGCTTTGGTTATTCAGGGTCCTTTGTGTTTCCACACAAACTGAAATACTTTGTTCCAGTTCTATAAAATATACCATTGGTAGTTTGATAGGGATTGCACTGAATCTGTAGATTGCTTTGGGAAGAATAGTCATTTTCACAATATCGATTCTTCCAATCCAAGAACATGATATATCTCTCCATCTGTTTGTGTCATCCTTGATTTCCTTCATTAGTGTATTATAGTTTTCTGAATACAAGTCTTTTGTCTTTTTGTTGCTGCTTTTAGTTATTGCTGTTGGTCATTGAGTTGTGTCTGACTCTTTGCGAACCCATGGACTTTAACTCACAAGTCTCCTCTATCCATGGAATTCTCCAGGCAAGAATACTGGAGTGGGTAGCCATTCCCTTCTCCAGGGGATCTTCCAGACCCAGGGATCGAACCCAGGTCTCCCACACTGCATGCAGATTCTTTACTGTCCGACTCACCAGGAAAGGTAGGCAGGTTTATTCCTAGGTATTTTATTCTTTTTATTGTGGTGATGAATGGGATTGTTTCCTTAATTTCTCTTTCTGATTTTTCATTGTTAGTGTATAGCAATGCAAGGGATTTCTGTGTGTTAATTTTATATCCTTTGTCTTAACTATATGAAGAGCTCTAGTAATTTTCTGGTAGCATCTTTGGGGTAATGGAAATAAAAACAAAAATAAACAAATGGGACATAATTAAATTTAAAAACATTTACACAGCAAAGGGAACAATAAACAAGATTCAAAGACAGTCCTCTGAATGGGAGAAAATAATTGCAAATGAAGCAACTGACAAAGGATTAATCTCCAAAATATAAAAGCAGCTTATACAGCTTGATATCAGAAAAACAGTCTAATAAAAAAAAAAAACTGGGCAAAAGATCTAAACAGACATTTTTCTAAAGAAGACAAACAGATGGCCAATAACCACATAAAAATATTCAACATCACTCATTATTAGAGAAATACAAATCAAAACTACAATGAGGGAACACCTCACACTAGTCAGAATGGCCATCACCTGTTGATTCTTAATGTAACTCCACAGTGATAAGAGAAAAGACTCCATGTGATTTAGATACCATGAAATTTTTGCACCTAGTTTTACGTCCCTGGATATGTTCCAGTGTCCCCTGGCTTATAGTCTACAGGAACTTGAATAGAATTTGTATTCTGCTGTTGAGTGAAAACTGTATAAATCTTAAGATTTGTGCTGAATTGGTTCATAGAGCTTTTCAGGTATACTATATCCTTCTGCTTTTCTGTCTATTCATTCTAAAATTAATAGAGAGTTTGACATTGAAACTCCAACTAAAAATCTTAATTTATCCACTTAAAAATAATTGTAACATATAGTGGAACTAAATGTAACTTTTTTCAGTATTTTCCAAGTCTCCTGTAATGTGTTATCATACTTTCATAACTTAATTTAAAAAATTTTTAAAGAATTATTAAACAAAAAAGAATGGCCATTATAAAAATATACATATATACACAATAAATGCTTAAGAGGATGTGGAGAAAAGGGAATCCTACTGCACATTGGTGGGAATGTAAATTGGTATAGCCACTATGGAGGATAGTGTGGAGGTTCCTTTACAAACTAGGAATAAAATTACCATATGACCCACTATCCCACCGCTGGGCATATACCCTGAGAAAACTACTTTCAGAAACATACATGCACCCCAATGTTCATTGCAGCACTATTTATAATAGCCAGGACATGGAAGCAACCTAGATGTTCATTGACAGATGAATGGATAAAGAAGTTTTGGTATATATATATATATAATGGAATACTACTCAGCCATACAGGTTGAATTTGAGTCAGTTCTAGTGAGGTGCATGATCCTAGAGCCTGTTACACAGAGTGAAGTAAGTCAGAAAGAGAAAAGCAAATATCATATATTAATGCATATATATGGAACCTATAAAAATAGTACTGATGAATGTATTTACAGAGAAGAGATGGAGACACAGATATAGAGAATGGTCTGGTGGGCACAGCAAGGGAAGGAGAGGGTGAGACAAACTGAGAAAGCAGCATTGACATTCAATCTGCTGTATAACACAGGGAGGCAAGCCTGGTGTTCTATGAGTACCTTAAAGGTGTGGGATGAGGCAGAAGGGAGGCCCAAGAAGGAGGGGATATATTTATAATTATGACTGATTTGTGTTGATGATGGCAGAGATCACCAGAAGACTGTAATACAATTATCCTCCAATGGAAAGAAACACATACACACACACCAGAGAAAAATTGGGGCCAAAAGTAGAGCAACCAAAGTCCATGAAAAAAAAGTTTCCTTTTGGTACATTAAAGCTTGTGGATTAAGGACAGTCAGTATAATTGAATATAGATATTTAAGAAGGAAAGTTCTAGTTAGAAGGGCCTCAAATTCCAGATTGGTCATGAGGAGTTTATCCTGTAAACTCGCACACTGTGTGGATGTTTGCAGGCATTCTCTCTGCCGGGTGTAACCTGAAGGGAAAACAAGTTCTGGAAGGAACCGTAGCACTTAACCCCTATTGTTTTTAGTTAATTCCTTCAGAAAGTCTTTTCACTTCAAAACAAGAGTTGTGACCACTGTAGTGAAGTGCTAATTAGCAAGCTCTTTGATTGCTCCAAAGTCCAGTTTGTGGAAAACTGTGATTGGAGCTGTGACTAGAAATGTTTACAGAGACAACACTGCCCTTCAGAGGTCCTGCCCAACAGATTTCAATTTTGGAAGCATGGCATCAGTTCTGTATTTCCAACTTTAAATTCCAGAGAAATATGGAAATGAAGTTGATTTTAACTATGTTAAAAGGTAACAGTGTAAAATTATCATTGTTGGAGACCATGGTGGATTTTGGTGTTTAATTTGTTCAGCTGTTTTCCTTTCTTTTTTAATATTGAGTGTGTGTAGGTGGCTCAGGTGGTAAAGCTCTGCCTTTGATGCAGGAGACGTGGGTTTGATGCCTGGGTGGGGAAGATCCCCTGGAGAAGGGAATGGCTACTCACTCCAGTATTCTTGCCTGGAGAATCCCCATGGACAGAGGAGCCTGGTGGGTTACAGTCCATGGGGTCGCAAAAAGTCGCAGACAACTGAGTGACTAACACTAACATTGCTCAAATAACTAGTTATATTAGATCTCTACTTTTTTTAGTAGAGATTGTATCTTCACTGTATTTGATGGTGTGCTGCTAAAAGTGGAAAAAGTAGCTCTTTGAGAAGAAAAGCCCTGGTTTACAGCATTTGATGGTTTCTATGATATAAACACACAATGGTGAATTTCAAGCAACTAATGTAACATTTCTGAAGTAGAGTAGGGAAAAAATGCACAATTGCTAGCACACTCTTTCCACCATACAATTCTAAATAACCTCAAGGGCATGCATAATAAACATGTAGCAAAAGATTAGAAACTGACAAGTTTTGCCATTTATTAGCTTTGTTTTATTATAATTTATATATTTGTACATTCATATAATTTAATTTTTCTTTAATTTAATTTTTGATAATGGATATACTTGGCAACTGACTCACAAAAGTCCTGAATCGTTAACAGTTGGCATTTGGGAACTAGCACAAGCCATTAGAGTGCACTACTAATTGTTGCCCTGTCCTTTGCATGATCATTGCCACCTAGCAGGTGTTATACATGGAGAAGGCAATGGCACCCCACTCCAGTACTCTTGCCTGGAAAATCCCATGGATGGAGGAGCCTGGTAGGCTGCAGTCCATGGGGTCGCTGAGTCGGACACGACTGAGCGACTTCACTTTCACTTTTCACTTCCATGCATTGGAGAAGGAAATGGCAGCCCACTCCAGTGTTCTTGCCTGGAGAATCCCAGGGACTGGGGAGCCTGGTGGGCTGCTGTCTATGGGGTTGCACAGAGTCGGACATGACTGAAGTGACAGCAGCAGTAGCAGCAGGTATTATACATATGCTTGGTGAGTTAAATGGTTCATTAGTTAGTGAGTAACTATCTGAGGTTAGAAGTCTTCCAAATGCAAATACAGTAAGATTTAGGTCTGTTTAAAATCATGTAAGCGGTGGATGATGACCCCCACAAATAACGCAGTTCAGTTCAGTTCAGTTCAGTCATTCAATCCTGTTTGACTCTTTGTGACCCCATGGACTGCAGCATGCCAGGCCTCCCTGTCCATCACCAACTCCCAGAGTTTACTCAAATTCATGTCCACTGAGTCGGTGATGCCATCCAACCATCTCATCCTCTATCATCCCCTTCTCCTCCCTCCTTCAATTTTTCCCAGCATGAAGATCTTTTCAAACAAGTCATTTCTTCACATCAGGTGGCTAAAGTATTGGAGCTTCAGCTTCAACATCACTCCTTCCAATGAATATTCAAGACTGATTTTTTAAAGGATGAACTGGTTGGATCTCCTTGCAGTCCAAGGGACTCTCAAGAGTCTTCTCCAACACCACAGTTCAAAAGCATCAGTTCTTCAGCACTCAGCTTTCTTTATACTCCAACTCTCACATCCATACGTTACCATTGGAAAAACCATACCCTTGACTAGATGGACCTCTGTTGACAAAGTAATGTCTCTGCTTTTAATATGCTATCTGGGTTGGTCAAAACTTTTCTTCCAAGGAATATGTGTCTTTTAATTCCATGGCTTTGCAGTCACCTGCAGTGATTTTGGAGCTGAAAAAAAATAATGTCTGACACTGTTTCCCATCTATTTGCCATGAAGTGATGGGACTGGATGCCATGATCTTAGTTTTCTGAATGTTGAGCTTTAAGCCAGCTTTTTCACTCTTCTCTTTCACTTTCATCAAGGGGTCTTTAGTTCTTCTTTACTTTCTGCTATAAGGGTGTCATCTGCATATCTGAGGTTATTGATATTTTTCTCGGCAATCTTAATCCCAGCTTGTGCTTCATCCAGCCCAGCATTCCTCATGATGTACTCTGCATATAAGTTAAATAAGCAAGATGACAATATACAGCCTTGACGTACTCTTTCCTATTTGGAACCAGTCTGTTGTTCCATATTGAGTTCTAACTGTTGCTTCCTGATCTACAGTGGTCTGGTATTCCTGTCTCTTTGAGAAGTTTCCACAGTTTGTGGTGATCTACACAGTCAAAGGCTTTGGCATAGTCAATAAAGCAGAAATAGATGATTTTCTGGAATTCTCTTGCTTTTTTGATGATACAGCGGATGTTGGCAATTTGATCTCTGGTTCCTCTGCCTTTTCTTAATCCAGCTTGAACATCTAGAATTTCACGGTTCACTTATTGTTAAAGCCTGCCTTGGAGAATTTTGAGCATTACTTTACTAGCATGTGAAATGGGTGCAATTGTGTGGTAGTTTGAGCATTCTTTTGCATTGCCTTTCTTTGGGACTGGAATGAAAACTGACCTTTTCCAGTCCTGTGGCCACTGCTGAATTTTCCAAATATGCTGGCATATTGAGTGCAGCACTTTCACAGCATCATCTTTAAGGATTTGAAATAGCTCAACTGGAATTCCATTACCTCCACTAGCTTTGTTTGTAGTGATGCTTCCTAAGGCCCACTTGACTCTGCATTTCAGGATGTCTGGCTCTAGGTGAGTGATCACACCATCATGATTATTTGGGTTCTGAAGATCTTTTTTGTACAGTTCCTCTGTGTATTCTTGCCACCTCTTCTTAATATCTTCTGCTTCTGTTAGGTCCATACCATTTCTGTCCTTTATCGAGCCCATTTTTACATGAAATGTTCCCTTGGTATCTCTGATTTTCTTGAAGAGATCTCTAGTTTTTCCATTCTATTGTTTTTCTCTATTTCTTTGCACTGGTCACTGAGGAAGGCTTTCTTATCTCTCCTTGCTATTCTTTGGAACTCTGCATTTATATGGGTATAGCTTTCCTTTTCTCTTTTGCTTTTTACTTCTCTTCTTTCCACAGCTATTTGTAAGGCCTCTTCAAACAGCCATTTTACTTTTTTGCATTTCTGTTTTTGGGGATGGTCTTGCTCCCTGTCTCCTGTACAATGTAACGATCCTCCATCCATAGTTCATCAGGCACTCTGTCTATCAGATCTAGTCCTTTAAATCTATTTCTCACTTCCACTGTATAACTGTAAGAGATTTGATTTAGATCACAGCTGAATGGTCTAGTGGTTTTTGCTACTTTCTTCAATTTAAGTCTGAATTTGGTAATAAGGATTTCATGATCTGAGCCACAGTCAGCTCCTGGTTTTATTTTTGCTGACTGTATAGAGCCTCTCTATCTTTGGCTGCAAAGAAGATAATCAATATGATTTTGATGTTGGCCATCTATCTGGTGATGTCCATTTGTAGAATCTTCCCTTGTGTTGTTGGAGGAGGGTGTTTGTTACGACCAGTGTGTTCTCTTGGCAAAACTCTGTTAGTCTTTGCCCTGCTTCATTCTGTACTCCAAGGCCAAATTTGCCTATTACTCCAGGTGTTTCTTGACTTTCTACTTTTGCATTCCAGTCCCCTATAATGAAAAGGACATCTTTTTTGGGTGTTACTTCCGTAAGGTCTTGTATGTCTTCATAGAACCATTCAACTTCAGCTTCTTCAGCATTACTGGTCAGGGCATAGACTTGGATTACCATGATATTGAATGGTTTTCCTTGGAAACGGACAGAGATCATCTTGTCGTTTTTGAGACTGCATACAAGTATTGCATTTCGGACTCTTTTTGACTATGAGGGCTACTCCATTTCTTCTAAGGGATTCCTGCCCACAGAGGTAGATATAATGGTTATCTCAGTTAAATTCACCCATTCCAGTCCATTTTAGTTAACTGATTCCTAAAATGTCAATGTTCACCCTTGCCATCTCCTGTTTGACCACTTCCAATTTGCCTTGATTCATGGACCTGACATTCCAGGTTCTTATGCAATATTGCTCTTTACAGCATCAGACCTTGCTTCCATCAGCAGGCTCATCCACAACTGGGTATTGTTTTTGCTTTGGCTCTGTCTCTTCATTCTTTCTGCAGTTATTTCTCCACTGATCTCCAGAAGCATTTTAGGCACCTACCGACCTAAGGAATTCATCTTTCAGTGTCCTATTTTTTGCCTTTTCATTCTGTTCATGGGGTTCTCAAGGCAAGAATACTGAAGTGACTTGCCATTCCCTTCTCCAGGCAGAAAGGCATGTAAGACAAAAATTCTGTTTTATTGGCTTCAGTAAATAATAAATCAACCAGTAAACTTCTACTTTTGCTACTAGGTAGCATCCATATAAACTCAACAGCTGAGTTTTAAACTCAGTAAGATACAATAACCAGTTGTGGGACAGTCACTTAGTCGTTCTGAGAAAAGCATCTTCACTGGTTGGGGCCTTCCCTGCTACCAGTGATGCCATCCATTTTTAAAGTTGAACCAAGGGTTATAGGTGATTTGTTATTATGCTTCATAATTTCATGTAGGCATGGCATATTCATTAGGAGCATAGGTTGAAGCCAGCTGGCCTGAGTTTGAGCCTTAGCTCTTCACAAGTATTGTCCATGCGATGTCCATCATGGGCTGGGCTATGATCTATTCATTGGCAAACTGAGGATGACAATGGCATCCACTCCATGAGATGTATATGAGGACTGAATGGGTTATGATATATGAAAGACTTGGAATAAAATACATGCACAAAAGATGGCCTATAAGGTTAGCTATTATATTATCATTATGTATATATGTATCATATTACACAGAAAAAAAAGACAATTTTTAAAAATCTAAAAGTTGAACTACATATTGTTGCAACATTTTCTAGTTCTAAAAATGTTCATCGTATATACGCATTGGCCAACTCTGAGCCTTCCAAATTGACCTACACATGTGGACAAACCCAGGGATAGGTAAAAATGCCCCATTTTATTCCCGTGACCCCCTCCCTGATCCCTGGACACTATCAGCCTCCTCTCAGCTGCCTGCTCAGCTTTCTCAGCTCACAAGCCTCATTGTCGGTCACTGCCATGGACTTTTGTCCATACATGGCCCAGGATAAGTGATTGGAGTTGGATTTCCCAGTCCCACTGCTAATTTGTGTGAAGGACGCCAGGTCTCAGGCTTCTAGTTTCATTAGCCAAAAAGAGTAGCACCTCCTGGGACCTATTCCTGCTCTGCTGGTCTTGCCCCTCCTTGGTCCCTCTCTGAAAGGGGAAAAGAAAGAAATAACATTTAAAACTTGTATTGGCAAATATGAATAGACTGGAGGTGATGTTTTAGCACAGGAAAGATCTTAAGGTAATAGGGAAATGTATTGGGCTAAGTTCAGCATTAATGAAGTTAAATGAAATGATGCTCATATAGTGTCTGGCACTTAAAGGCTATTCAGTAATTAATACTTTCCTGGGACACAGGAGACCTAAATAATAAACAGTTTTTTTTTTTATTTTTTTTAAGCTTGATTAAATTATTTATTATCTCCAGGTAAAACTGGGAGGTTGGATTAGTTGATACTTAAGGAGATCCAACCCATCCATTCTGAAGGAGATCAGCCCTGGGATTTCTTTGGAAGGAATGATGCTAAAGCTGAAACTCCAATACTTTGGCCATTCATGACTTTTAGTCAACTCATGCGAAGAGTTGACTCATTGGAAAAGACTCTGATGCTGGGAGGGACTGGGGGCAGGAGGAGAAGGGGACGACAGAAGATGAGATGGCTAGATGGCATCACTGACTCGATGGATGTGAATCTGAGTGAGCTCTGGGTGTTGGTGATGGACAGGGAGGCCTGGAGTGCTGCGATTCATGGGGTCACAAAGAGTCAGACACAACTGAGCGACTGAACTGAACTGAACTGAACTGAAGGCAACTCTGCCTCAAAAAAATCATCATGTAATCTCCCTTAAGCTAAAGTTTGATTATACATAAAGCTCAGAAATAAGAAACAATAAACATGTTTTCTCAGTTCATAACTGCTAAATTGTGATTTATATATTTTCCCACCAGAGGGCACAATATAAAAGCAATGACTGTGGAGCTCCAGCTGGTGTATCATTTACCATATATAATTATTTCATTCTGTTGGTTTTGGAATGGAGTTTCAGCTTCCTAGGTGGTGACAGTTGCCCCCTCCTGTTTAACATTCATTCTAATATAATCCACACTCCATTCTTCGCATGTTTAAGGTTTGCCTGAGTCTGAAATCTGCAAATAAATTTACCAAAACGGCTTTTCACATCTGCTTATTGAAACAGACCTTTTTGAAGTTCCAGTTCTTCTTTCCAATAGGCAAAAGATTATAACTTTGAGATGAATTTGAAATTCAAACTTACAATAACACACTGTGTTGCCTTTAAACACTGCTAAAATCTGGCTTCAACTCGGCGTGGGTGTTTGGTTAAAAAGCAAAGGATATATAAAGCTTTATCAATTTGTTTTGTGCTGTGAATCTAGTTTATATGTAAATTCTTAGGACACTGAAAAAATACACATCCTTATCCTATTCTAAATAAAATCTAACCTTCAAAATTCAAATGTATGTTCTTTAAATATAAAACATCACAGTTAAAAAAAACTAATTTTCTGCTTTCTCAAAACATGTGTATATTTAATATAGTTTGAAAGGATTTTTAACATATATAATAATAAGCTATATATTATTCCTATCCTTCAAAACGAACAGGTATAAAGATCATCATTAGATCTTTTATGTATATCTTTGTGCCAATTGTATGATTTTTTCCATCTCTTCAAATCAAATTTTGTTAAAACGTTTTTTCCCCGAGATCAGTCCTTAGTGTTCATTGGTAGGACTGATGTTGAAGCTGAAACTCCAGTACTTTGGCCACCTGATGTGAAGAGCTGACTCATTTGGAAAGACCCTGATGCTGGGCAAGATTGAGGGCAGGAGGAGAAGGGGATGATAGAGGATGAGATAGTTGGATGGCATCACCGACTCGATGGACATGGGTTTGAATGGACTCTGGGAGTTGGTGATAGACAGGGAGGCCTGGTGTGCTGCGGTTCATGGGGTCACAAAGAGTTGGACATGACTGAGTGACTGAACTGAACTCTCGTGTCTGACTCTTTGAGACCTCATGGACTGCAGCATGCCAGGCCTCCCTGTCCATCACCAACTCCTGAAGTTTCACCTAGTATTGAAATGTTTTTCAAAGTGACTTAATGGACTTATCCAGTGAAGTTGTAAACTAATAAGAAAACATCTGAACACCTGAAACAATCTGAACAGCTAGGCTGGTGATGAGAATAAATTATAAAGAATTATAAAATCAACTCTTCCATTCTAAGGAATGCAATTTGTAGTTTTCTCCTCTCTTTCTCAAAAGGACAGAGTAGGGATAATGCCATTTAAAATAAAAGCTATTTCCCATAATTATAACTTCTCCTAGAGACTTTGAAGAAAAAAAGACTGAAATTCATAGTAATAAAACAAAAAGTCTCATAAATATCATTAGATGTTGAAATATAAAAGATTGAGAGGGGATAATTTTCTAGATCAGATTTCTTTTTTAATTATAAGTAATGTTAACCAATCCATTCTGAAGGAGATCAGCCCTGGGTGTTCTTTGGAAGGAATGATGCTAAAGCTGAAACTCCAGTACTTTGGCCACCTCATGCGAAGAGCTGACTCATTGGAAAAGACTCTGATGCTGGGAGGGATTGGGGGCAGGAGGAGAAGGGGACGACAGAAGATGAAATGGCTGGATGGCATCACTGACTCGATGGACGTGAGTCTGAGTGAATTCCGGGAGTTGGTGATGGACAGGGAGGCCTGGAGAGCTGCGATTCATGCGGTCGCAAAGAGCCGGACATGATTGAGGACTGAACTGAACTGAACTGAATGTTCTAAAGCAATATTTTGTTTCCCCTTCAATATGAATGAATTTCACACCTTGGTAGGATTGTTGCTTCTACTGAGAAAAAAACCATCCCTTAGTATGTTTGTCATTTTAGAAAAATTGAAAATTTTGAACACATTTCATCATAAGAATTTTGTAAACTCACTTAAGAGAGAGCTAAGATATATTCACAATATAAAGTTTTTCTTTTGGGGGAAGCAACTCACAACATTCAGGAACTGAGTATCTACCTGGTGAACGGTGCGTTTGTTTAGTTCTTTGGGGTACCAAGGAGGTTACTAAAGAGCATTAAAAAAAATAATTTTATTTTGTTTATTTCCTTATTTAGGTTGCAGTGAGTCTTCCTTGTGGCACATGTGCTTAGTTGCAGCCTGTGGGATCCTAGTTTCCTGACCAGGGATCCAACCCTGGCCCCCTGAATTGGGAGCACAAAATCTTAACCAGTGGACAATCAGATAAATCTCTAAAGGGCATTTTTGTCACCTCTTCCTTGGCCCCATTCTGTCTTTCTTAAAAATCTAGACTGTTGTTGGTGTACCCATCAGAGATCATGCCTAGAGCTCAGTTCTACTGGGCCCTTCCTGGAAAGCATCCATTTTCAGTAAAAACTGGATAGCCAGAATTACATGAAGCAAGCCCAGTTGCTTCAAAGAAACTTACTCAATATGGGAAGCTTGTGTCAGGAGGAAATATACTTAAGTTAGATTTCAGGTATTCAGCAAAACTGACTTTCCTCCCTGACTCTGATAAAAGAAAATTTGAAGCAAAGTTTATCTGAATTATATATATATAATTGAAACTCTCCTATAAAAATAAATGCCATCTCTTAAAAATGGTTAAGTAATTTTCTTTTAAACTTTAATAGAATTAAGATTTGTTCTGAGGAACTAGTTATCCACCTAGTGAACTTTGGTGGTGGCTTAGTCACCAAGTCGTGTCCAACTCTCGCCACCCCATGGACTGTAGCCTATTGGGCTCCTCTGTCCATAGGATTTTCCAGGCAAGAACACTGAGTGGGTTGCTATTTCCTTCTCCAAGGGATCCTCCTGACCCAGGGATTGAACCCAGCTCTCCTGCACTACAGGAAGATTCTTTACTGATTGAGCTACCAGGGAAACCCAGTGAACTTTAACCAAACTTCTTTTTAACCATAACCTAGAAATCATTTTCTAACCTCTTTCTTTTCCTCTAGGAAACACCCCTACCATAAGGACATCTTTGCATTGACCTTCCTGAGCACTACTTCTTAAACTCTCTGTGGTAAATGAGTATTAATTAATTAGCTTATTACTCTTATTTCTAAGTTATTGATACTGATTTTATAAAATACAATAAAAATTAGATGCTCCATAAACTGTATTTTTACATTGCACAAAATGCAAGTCCAGATATTTTATTATTAAATTCAACAGATATCAAAGGCCTGTTAATGTTCCTATATGCTTAGTCTCACTTTTTGCAATTATTACTCCCAATCCCATAGCACTCAGCTCACAGATTACTATGGGTCTGCAGACAACACTTTCAGTAGAACTTTGCTCATGGTCTTTCTTCTTATAGCAAGGTTGTAAAAAAATTGATATGTTCTCATAACTACATTGTTTGAAGAATACTAACACTGCTCAAAATATGTTTCTAAGTATCGAAATAGCTATGAATGATTCAAGGTTTAAGTAAAGTCCCTTTCATCTTGTAAATTTTAAAAGAAAAACCCCATAACTTGCTGAATGCTGAAATTATTCAATATGGGAGGAATGGAGTCAGAGAACGGCTTTTGGAACTGAATATCAATGCCTAACTAAGTATGTTCCTTGTAAACATATCCATCTGGGAGGCAGGGAGGAAGAGAAAAAAGAGGGTTGGAAATCATCTGGCAACTCTTTACTTTTTAAAGAAAATATCTTTAAAAAAGCTGTATTTTCCCTAATCTGATTTATGGAAAGTTAGTTAAATTTAGAAGGAAAAAGAGAAAAACCTTTAGGGAAACTTCTGTATTTTTTTTCCAACAGGAAAATCAATTTGCTTACAAAGAGTTATTCATTAGAAGTAGCCAAACTAAACTGCACATCAGTGGAAGTAATAGAACAGTTGAGTCTAAGTAAAGATTAGAGGCACAGCTCCTGAAAAGTATAATTTGGGCAGCAGTTGGGTGAGTTAATGGTGGTTGACTTGCATGCTCTGTGTATGTAATTTCCTCCAGAGATTAATTAAATACAGTTCTCCAAACCTCTGTGAACACAGGACTATTTCTAATGTAGGACTCTTGCAATGACATGAAATTACATCTCCAATGTTCTAAACAATTTCACTGAATTTATATTCATTTCCAGATCTGGCTTAGGGATGTCTTTGGTGGGAAATCTTACATCCCAGCTAGCTTGATGGGAAGTTAAAAAAAAATTAATTAAAAGTTGAACGTGGTGTGTATACGTGTGTGTCTGTGTGTGTATAAGTATGTATAATATGCCTATATATGTACATATATACATAGAGTATCTGTAATATACTATTATTATTTATCATGTTTGTTCTAAATCTCAAACTTTTCTTGTTGTATTGAATGATCAACAAGAGAGTAGGTTTCAAAACTGGGATAGACCTTAACCAAGGATGAAGAGCATTTGAAGAGATCTAGGAGCCTGGTGGGCTGCCATCTCTGGGGCTGCACAGAGTCGGACACGACTGAAGCAACTTAGCAGCAGCAGCAGCAGGAATTACAAAAAAAAGGTATCATTACCAGTTTTGACAAATACCAATGAAAATGTATTTTAGAAAGTAGTTTTCCACTAAATTTAATTTTCTTATCCATAAAGTTGGATAATTTCTGTCCCTGCCTGTCTGGTGTGGTTGTTATAAAATCCAATGAATACATTTTGTGAGGAGGGAACTATGAAAACAGTAAATTTTGTCCATATTTTTAACATATCAGTCCTATGAAAACAGGTCATTTTAAAGTAAAATGCTTTCCTAAAGTGTGTGCCATCCACAATAACCACTAACATTCTACCAAATGAGTCTCCATTTACTTTCCACTCTTAGAGGATACTGTTTGCCTTTTCCTATACTCTTAGTTTCTCTCTGCTGGAATAAGGCTGTAATTGTATTTAGCCCTGTGAAGCACAGTAGATAAGTTATCAATAATCAGGTTATTGATTCCAGTAGAAGCCTTAAATTCACAACCTAGTATAGATACATTTTTGCTGCAAATTAAAAGCAATGCTTTCACAATCATGTAAGGGATTTATCTATATATGTTAGAAGTCTTAGGTTACCTGAATAGAGGAGAGCCCAATAACAGAAGCCAAGTGGTACAAATCAACAGGAAAAATTAAATACATAAGTAAACTTTGAAACAGAAAGCATGCATTATGCAGAGAGAGAGAGAGAATCAATTAGGAACAGATGATTAAATTATGGTTACTATTTTGGATGGGAGAAAACATTGGCACATTACATGCAACCAAAAAACATAATGAAGATATTATGACATAGCCATGGAGAAAATGATCTTGAGAAATGGGATTAGTGAATCACAGTCAATCAGGGACTGATGATACATTATGATCACTCCCATGAAAAGCTTGTGTTCAGTCATGACTTTGTCAGCAGTGCAGTTTGGACACTTAAAGAGAAGTAAGAAGAGACAGAGTTGTGGACGCAGCGTGGGGAGGAGAGGGTAGGACAAACCGAGAAAGTAGCGCAGACATATACACACGATCACGTGTAAAATGAATAGCTAGTGGGAGGCTGCTGCATATCACAAGAAGCTCAGCTCAGTGCTCTGTGATCACCCAGAGAAGCGGGATGGGAGAGCGATGCTCAAGGGGGAGGGGACATAGGTATATTTATTGCTGATCTACATTGTTGTAGAGCAGAAACCAACACAACATTGTAAATCAATTATCTTCCAATTAAAAAATAATTCAAAAATGTGAAAAATAAGACAAAAATAATAGAAGAAATATGATTTAACTTGGGCAATTAAGAAAGCATCATCCTCATAGTACTATTCTAAGGGATTGGGAAGGTGGCCACCATATAATGGAGACTTACCAGAGGA
Organism: Capricornis sumatraensis; assembly: GCF_032405125.1. Classification (NCBI taxonomy): domain Eukaryota; kingdom Metazoa; phylum Chordata; class Mammalia; order Artiodactyla; family Bovidae; genus Capricornis; species Capricornis sumatraensis. The sequence goes on along the minus strand of NC_091069.1, from coordinate 231,162,252 downwards.
AAAGTTTCCCAGTAGCCATAAAGAACTCAGCTTTTAGTGCTATTCTTAGGACCCCTGATACTGTAATAGAGATGAAGCGTAGTAGGGCCACTGCCAAACTGGTAAACCAAGATGGTACCATTAAAACAGGCTGAGTGGGCTTTTAAAGTCCAGGAGCCAAAAAGAGTTAGAGTCCTAGGTTCAGAGAAGGATAAGAACCTCTAGTTTTCATCCAACATCGAACCACTGGGGCCTTGGGAAATATTTGGTATATTTTATGTGTTATAAAAGAAAGAGATTGTATAAGAGATTAATAATGTGGATGTTTTAAAAATTAATAGGTTTTATTTTTTGAGTGGTTTACAAAAACACTGAGTAGAAAGTATTTTTAAAAAATCTCAAAATATGTGCCCATATACCCCTTAACTCTCCTCCAGTTTCCAGTACTATAAGTCAATATTGATACATTATTATTAAAGTCTAGTCTATAATAGATTTCATTCTTTTCATCCTTGAGGACTTTCTTCCTTAAGAACCCTAAGTTTCTACTGTATATTAGCAAAAGTTCAGCAAAAGTCTATTCTATAAATAAGAATATTTATAAAAGTATTGTGCTAAACTTCTTAACATTCTAAGGAAAAATTAAAATTGTTTTAATAAAGAATATAAAAACAAATATATATTCTTGTGGTGAGAAAAATCTTTAAATGGGGGATTGAAGTAATGAATAAGTTTAATGTGTGTAGAGTGCATTTCAGTAACTGGCACAAAGTACATATTCAGTGAGGTGCTCATGCTCAGTTCTATCTGATTCTCTCTAACCTTATGGACTATAACCCACCAGGCTCCTCTGTCCATGAGGATTCTACAGGCAAAAATACTGGAATGGGTTGCAATGCACTTCTCCAGGGAATCTTCCCAACCCAGGGACAGAACTCGCTTCAATACAAGCAGTTATCATCACTACAATTGATAGTTCTCATAGTTGTAAACCTTATTCAAAGAAGGGGACCAAATGATATGGTATCCTAGAGAAATTAAAAGAAAAGATTGAGTAATCCACTTCACGAAACACTAGAACAGAGGCTTCAAGAAAAATCCAGTCAAAAGCAGGTCAAATTCATATAGATGTTGAAATCACGTGGAGGAAGGAGGTGTAACCACAGGGCAAATAGTCAAGAATTGTGTCAAAATAAATCATAGGTACCCATCATCCAGTAGCAGTGACCTTCAAGTTTAAAATAGCTCACTGAAGCTAAAACAATGATGTCATCATTCATATTCATGATTCTGTTGATAATGTAGCTTGCCTATTGGAAACCTTTATAGCTACCTCTAACACAGTGAGAATTAGTAAGTAAGGATGAGATAGAGCAATAAAGCATCTCAGAACTGTAGTTAAGATTGACTTCTATTCCTTTTATTGGAGCCATTTCATTTTAATGACATCAGAGTGTAATTGCTAAATCAGCTTGAGCACCTCCCACACTGAAACTCTTAAACCAGAACATTCAGCGTTTCTCACTGAGATGGCTCTGTGTGCCCAACTAAGAGTAATCTACCAGTTATACTCTACATACCACACATACAATATTTGCCCTGAACACATGCACTGACATAGGTAGCTATATAAATTTTGAGGACATAAATTATGAAATTAAAATTAATTTGGTTTAGTTTCAATGACACCTGGGTAAGATGGATTAAGCGTAAGTTAAAATAATCTTGATTCCTATAGCCTGTTCTTACTAAATCCCTAAGTAAGATATTAAATCTCACTACTGGTTTGGAAGTGAGGTATAACAAATTTACTCAGGGCTGTCATTAATACTGGGCTTCCCTGGTGGGTCAACTGGTAAAGAATCCACCTGCAGTGTAGGAGACCTGGGTTCGATCCCAGGTTGGGAAGATCCCCTGGAGAAGGGAATGCCACTCCAGTATTCTGGCCTGGAGAATTCCATGGACTGGATAGTCCATGGAGTCACAAAGAGTCGGACACGACTGGGCAACTTTCACATTACTTCATTAATATACATACAGATTGAAAGTGAAAGTGTTAGTTGCTCAGTCATCTTTGACTCTTTCCAAGCCCATGGACTATAGCCCGCCAGGTTCCTCTATCCATGGAATTCTCCAAGCAAGAATACCGGAGTGGGTTGCCATTCCCTTCTCCAGGGGATCTCCCCAACCCAGGGATCGAACTTGTATCTCCAGCATTGCAAGCATATTCTTTACTGTTTGAGCCACCAGGGAAGCTCAATATATAGATTATGATTCAGAAAGTCTGGCATGAGGCCCAAGACTCTGCATTTCTAACAAGCTCCAGGTGCTACTGCAGGTTCAAAGATGAAACTTAAGTTGCAAGGATGAGTTTAGCATACAAGCACTGGAGTCAGTCACTTGGAACAGTTACTTAAGCTATGTGAGCTGTAAGCTTCTCACTTACGAAAAGGGAACAATAGAAATTAACCATCTCTGCTGTTTGCAGTGAAGATTAAATGAGATAATAAATGCAGAATGGTCAGTTCAAGGTCAGAAACAACAACAGAAAATGCACCAAAAGCTATCTTTTGTTGTAACTTCTGTCATTTCTATGACCCCTTTGTCAGCCAAACGATATACATTTTTCAAATCTTTTCATTAATTTACTTGGCAATATAGTTATTGACTTTTACTAAAAGTGAGGGCATAATAACCAAGAGTTTAATTCTACCAGGGAACATAAAATAAGGATGGAAGGGGATAGCACTCATTTGGACACGAGGTACAAATTGTGTTAGGTTTGACAAGTTCAGAGTGAGCTTAAGGTTGAAGCCAGAAAATTGACAGTTACCACGATGGCCTTTATGTCTCTAAATCTGGCAATAGCCATGTACTATCAATTTCATCTCCCAAGCAGCTCTCAAATCCAACCAAGTAGTCTCCAGGTTTAAAGTAGCATCACCTCCTAACTGTTCTCCTGCTTCCCATCTTGACCTTCTCTCACCCATTTTCATATTCCGATTTGAGTGAAAATTTAAAAGGGCATATCTCCTGTAGTTCTCTACAGCCTACAGAGTTATGTCCAACCTCCAGAACAAGGTCTCAATTCCCTGGGATAAATTCTCTGTTTATCTCTTACTGCTTCCTATCCATACTCTGGCCTCCCACATAACATCCTCTCTGCCTGGCATGCCTTCTCCCAGATCTTTTCCTGGTTTCCTCTGGAATAAATATAAGATCTCAGGTTATAGGTCATTTTTCCAAAAGCCTCTCTTGGTCCCCTTAGTGGGCTCCCACAGCCCCCTTACCTCTCACATCACAGTCATATCACTCCTGACCCAACCCTCAAGCAGATCCTCCAAGTCTCTGATCTCTTTGCACCCTTCACTTCTCCTTGCTCACACACATGGCAGTTGTGCTCTTCCACGTGTGTGTGACTCCCTCATGAATGTCTGCCTCCCTTACAGACTGTTAGCTCCAGGCCAGCTGGGACTAGGCCATTTTCTTGCTCATCAAGACTGCTAAATTATAACACTAAGAAAATAAAATGTTGAAAATGAAACTATTTATAATATTCCTAGAAATAAATTTTGTAAAATTTATGCAAGACTCTTATTGGAAGACTTAAAAAAGAAAACCTAAGTAAAAAGAGATATCAAAATTTAAGAATAGAGAAACAATATAATAAATACATCAATTTTCCCTAAACTGATCTATAGGTTTGATATAATTCTAATCAAAATGTTGATACAGTGAGTCAAAGAATTTGATGAGGTGGTTCTAAAATGTTTACAGTAAAAAAGATCCAAATAGCTATCACAACACTGCGGAAGAATATTGCAGGGTGTGTGTGGTGGGGAGTGGGGCAGATTATTCCTATTAAATATCAAGAGTTAATTAGTAGAAGGCAGTGATAATTAAAATCGTGTGATATTGTCACAGGGCTGGACAAATTGATCATGAAGTCTGACAATACTAAGCTTTGGTGAGCGTGTTGTGCAATGGAAACATTTATACCATCTGGTAGGAATCAGGTCAGTTTAATTCAGTCACTCAGTCATGTCCAACCCTTTGTGACCCCATGGACTGCAGCAAGCCAGGTTTCCCTGTCCATGACCAACTCCTGGAGCTTACTCAAACTCATGCCCATCAAGTCGGTGATGCCATCCAACCATCTCATCCTCGGTCATCCCTTCTCCTCCCACCTTCAATCTTTCCCAGTATCAGGGTCTTTTCAAATGAGTCAGTTCTTTGCATCAGGTAGCCAAAGGATTGGAGTTTCAGCTTTAGCATCAGTCCTTCCAATGAATATTCAGAACTGATTTCCTTTAGAATGGACTGGTTGGATCCCCTTGCAGTCTAAGGGACTCTCAAGAGTCTTCTCTAACACCACAGTTCAAAAGCATCAATTCTTCAGCGCTCAGCTTTCTTTATAGTCCAACTCTCATATCCGTACATGACCACTGGGAAAAAACATAACTTTAACTAGATGGGCCTTTATTGGCAAAGTAATGTCTCTGCTTTTTAATATGTTGTCTACGTTGTTCACAGCTTTTCTTCCAAGCGTCTTTTAATTCATGGTTGCAGTCACCATCTGCAGAGATTTTTGAGTGCAAGAAAATAAAGTCTCTCACTGTTTCCATTGTTTCCCCATCTATTTGTCATGAAGTAATGGGACCAGCTGGAGTAGGAATACTACTTTGGAAAAAGAATTTGGTATTGCACATATCACTCTAAGTTCATTGTTTAAAGAGTCTTTTACAAGGGCCCCAGGTGATTTGTATAGGAGAAGGCAATGGCACCCCACTCCAGTACTCTTGCCTGGAAAATCCCATGGATGGAGGAGCCTGGTAGGCTGCAGTCCATGGGGTCGCTAGGAGTCGGACATGACTGAGCAACTTCCCTTTCACTTTTCACTTTCATGCATTGGAGAAGGAAATGGCAACCCACTCCAGTGCTCTTGCCTGGAGAATCCTGGGGTCGGGGGAGCCTGGTGGGCTTCCGTCTATGGGGTCGCACAGAGTCGGACATGACTGAAGTGACTTAGCAGCAGGTGATTTGTATAAGAACCCTCATAGATGAAAGTAACTCCATCAATAAGAGAATAAGTAAAGCATGAAATATTCCCACTTTTGCATATTACCAATGACAGTGAATGAACTACAGCTGAAAACCATAACATGGATGAATCTTAGAAAAATCATGAGTGGGCAAAAAAAGAAGAAATGGCTTGATGACATAAAGTATGATACAGTTCTCATAAATTTTGAAAGCATATAGAAAAACTATAAATAAAAATTCAGTATAAGATTTACCTCTGGGGATGTGGGGAAAGGACCATGGGGAGGAACACATAGGAAAGTTGGACAGTTTTGGCAACAGAGCTTATAGTCAGTAAAGAATTCATGCATTTTCATTTTAAGGTAATTTTCAAGGCCTTGAAAAAGTGCAATGAAGGCCATGTTATAACTCCTTAACCTATTTTTTCTTAAGCTGTGCAAGAAAAATGAATAAGCTGCCAAGATCGAGCTTTAGTCATCCCCAAAGCTCCACCCTTTCCCAAAGCACCATGACCAGCCAGACAAACATGGATACAAACCAGGCTTGACATGACAGCCTTTCACAAGGATGTGCAGTCATGAGAGAAACCGCCTCAGCAGAGACTGTTGCCTTTGCAGATAACACGGCCACATCTTTGCCTCCACATTTTCTGCGTCACTTGTGGGAAAAGGAGAAGCTGAAATTCTCAAGTTAAATAAAAATTTTCCATACTTCCCCACTCTAGCTGAGGAAAGCTCAATTTTCCATGAATGCCATTTTTTTGGTATCATAAAATCTTAGTGAGCCATGTTCTCTGCTTTATTTTCTTTGAACTTTATGTATACTTTCCATAGACATTTTATGCACAAATCAAGAACATTATAAGATGCTTCTTCGTAAGTTACTCAGATCATCAGGGTACATATTCATTGCTACTGGTTTCAGGCTATCAGGAAGCCTAACAGAGGAGGCTGATGAGTTAACCCTTGTAAGGTCAACTCAATTCACCACCATGTTTTCATTTCGTAGCCATAGGTTTCATAACAAATTTTCAGTCCCATTTTTTAAACTTTTTTTATTTTGTATTGTGGTATAGCCGGTTAACAATGTGATAATTTCAGGTAAATAGCAATGGGTTGAGCCCCATTTTTTAATGCAAGCTCTTATCTTGAAGATATTTTAGAGCTCCTTCCTGTGGCAGATTATTCACAAAAATGACCACAATAATTTTCCCATCCTTGTATATAATATCCCTTTGTAATGTGACTTTATCACATATTGCATCAAGAGCCTACTTCCCCTTGCTCTGAGTCTTGGCTGCTCTTATGATAATTTGACCAAGCCAGTGCAGTGAAAATGACACTGAAGGACTTCTGGTCTTGAGCCTTAAGAGTCTTACACTTCAGTTCCCCCCATCTTGGAATACTGCCCTGAGACCACCATGGGAAAAAGCCATGGCTAACCTACTGGGAGGCAGACATTAGACCACCCTTTCCCTGTCAAATCCCAGATGACTGGTCACATGAATGACCTCAGATGAGTATCTGAGAACTGCCCAACCGATTCCAACCTAAATGGCTGAGCCACGTAACTATGAACTAATGGGCTTCCCCAGTGGGTCAGTGGTAAAAGAATCCACCTGCAATGCAGGAGATGCGGGTTCAGTCCCTGGGTTGGGAAGATCCTGTGGAGGAGGAAATGGCAACACTCTCCAGTATTCTTGTCTGGAAAATCCATGGACAGAGGAGCCTGGTGGGATATGGTCCATGGCGTCAGAAAGAACTGGATGCAACTGCAGTGACTGAGCACGCATACAGAGAACAGTTGCTGTCTTAAGCCACTAAGTTTGGAGAGTGGTTTGTTATATAAGCAATAGGTAACTGATACAGTTCCCTTAGCTTTTTTTTTTAACCTTTTTCTGCATGTGATGTGGGGTATGTGTATGTGTGCCACATTTACGGTAGCTCTTCCATCAGATTTTGGTCAAATTGAAAAAAATGTTTGACATTGTACCTGAGGGTCCTGGAGATGAAGATAAACTAGATAATTCAAAGAATTAAATATTTCATTTAAAAGGAATCCCATAGTTAGGATCTTTAGAATGAGTTATTTAATAATGAGACTTATCAGGTAAATTCTTTTTCAGAATAGAGTATGTTTGAATTATTTTTATACTTTCTTATTTTAAGACATTTCTCTTCTTCCATGTCAACAATCTCACATATCTGTCTGTTCCTTCCACATGACTTTCCACATTTCTCTTCCTTTTGGAATCTATTTATTTTCTCTGTCCTGTGCTGTCATCCTTATTGCCCACAACTTCAGGTTTGTGATAGAAGGATTAAATGGACTAATGCATATGGCTATAAGACATCACCTTCTATACCTCCAAACTACATCTCTGATTTCTCCAGAGTCCCCTCTATCCTGCCTTGTGTTTCTTTTCCTAATAAACTTCACTATTCTCTTTGCTCTCAGAAATACAGCCCGTGCCTGCTGTGATATAGATATGAGAAACCACACTGCTAAGCAGCTCAGGCTGTACTTGACAGATTAGAGATTATTTTTTTCTTATTTGGCTGTGTCAGGGCAGCAGCATTATTTATTTTTCTCTCCGACAGCAGTGACAGCTATTACTGTGCCAGTTCCACATTCAGAGAGTAAATGAACGCACTGAAAAGGCATGGGGCCTCCTAGTCACACTCACCACAGCCTCCTGAGCTCTGCTGGGCTGCAGCTTCCTGAAAATGGAGTCTCAGAGAGCAGCAGCCCAGTCTCGGGGGACAGTGAGAAAAACATGGTTGGGAAGGAGGGCAAGAGAGCAGGGAGAAACAAGAGAGAAGGTGGAGATAGATAAGACAGAGGGAAAATAGAGAGCTTTGTAGTTGATAAGAATTAACCAGGGGATACTGGCAAATACACTCTTGGCACCTCTGCATCTCTGCTATTGCCTGCCAACCAGAGTTCTTCTTATTAAAACACACACAAGGAGTAACAATAGAAGAATCAGAGTTTCCCAGAAATGAAGTGAGCAGTGTAATCAAGCTGCTTATATTCATAAACCTATTAGATAGCCCCTTCAACTTGTTTTCCCTTTTATTTCCTTTTCAATACAATTGACACATGCAGGAGAATATATAGAAGATATATGCAAATTACAAATTATAATAGTATACTGACTACTGGGAAACCCACTTCAAGCCATGAGACAGAATATTACCAATAACTTATTTCCTCTGTGTGTTTCTTTCCATCCCATTCTCTTCCCTCTTCCCCAGAAATCACCACTTTGCTGAATTTTGTGATCTTAATTCCCTATCTGCTACAGATACACATATATGCATTCTCACCTATATGCATGTATGCTTATAAAATATTGTTTAATCTTGGTCATTTTGGTCATTTATGAACTTTATAGAAAGGTAACATGGGACCTGATTTATTGATCTTACATTATTTTCAAGGTTCACCTACATGGGCATCATCAGTTTTATTTATTTCATTGTTTTCAGTGCTGTATAATATTATATATATATACATTTATTTTCCTTTTTTCATGAAATATGAGTTGTCTACAAGTGTTTGCTATTATGAATAATGTTGATACAAACATTTTTATACATGGTGAATGTGTGCAAGAGGGTCCCTAAGGAAAACACTCAGAAATATAAGATATACAAATACGTACAAAGTATGTAAGAATGTATTTACAAATTTTAAAATTATTTACTCCTAAATGTAAACATTGGAACACATTTATGTTCTACAGTAAAGAAATAATAATAGACAAGGTACTCATGAAGAAGGGTATCCATTTAAGATATAAAGACTAATTATTAAGCCATCATAATCAGGACAGTGTGGTACTGGTACAGGGATAGATTAGAGATCAATTAGAAAGAATTAATGGCCCCAAACAGAAACCACAACACATAGTACAGGAGGCACTGTAGATCTTGGGGGAAAGTGGGACAGGACAATAAATGAATAATTAGTTAGAATAATTAGTTGTCACTTTGAGAAAGAAAAAAATTAGATGTCTACTGCATATTCCACACAAAAATCTATTTCAGAAAATGGACTTACTACACAAGGTAAAACTTTAATACACTTTAGAAGAAAATATCTTTCTGATTTGGGGGCAAGGAAGGATTTAGTCAATAAAATTTTAAAATGCTAGCCATAAAAGAAAAAATATTATAAGTTTAACTACATTAAAATTTTAAAATTCTGTTCATTAAGAGAATCATGAAAAAAGTAAAAGCAAAAGACACAAACTGGAAGAAAATGTTTGTGGCATCTGTAACTAAGTATAGATTATCATGTAGAATATATAAAGAAATTATGCAAAATAATGAAAACATGATAAAACAACAATAAAAATATGATAAAACAACTCAGAAAAATGGATAAAAAGTTTGGTCAGGTAGCATATGAAAATATAATCTATTTCATTAACAATCAGGAAAATAAAAGTAAAGACTACAGTAGAATTTGATATCGTTCCTATTAAATTGCCAAAAATTATAAGGAACAATTGCTTTGGAGATGATTTTTCATTTGTAAAAACAAATATCATTTTGTAGACCCTACCACCGGCCCTTCTAGTCTTAGGCATGGATACAGAATGGCCACCAAGTCTGGGAACACAGGCAAATACCTAATAGTTGGTTTATTGCTATTACTCTATGCTGCTACTGCTGCTAAGTAAATTCAGTTGTGTCTGACTCTGTGTGACCCCATAGATGGCAGCCCACCAGACTCCCACGTCCCTGGGATTCTCCAGGCAAGAACACTGGAGTGGGTTGCCATTTCCTTCTCCAATGCATGAAAGTGAAAAGTGAAAGTGAAGTCGCTCAGTCATGTCCGACTCTTAGCGACCCCACGGACTGCAGCCTTCCAGGCTCCTCCCCCCATGGGATTTTCCAGGCAAGGTACTGGAGTGGGGTGCCATTGCCTTCTCTTATTACTCTACAGTACAGATAAAATACTCTAAAGTACAGATAAAATAATAGCACGCATATTTTTGGACTTTAGAGCTACCCTGAATGCAGTCTAGAGAATTCTTCAGTTCTAATTAAATATGGAGATGTGTAAAATCCTTCCTTTCCCAGCTCTCTCTTTGCTTAGGTTCTTGAAAAACATGTTTTTGGGGAACTGCAACTCCCTAGCAAAGCTGATGAAACAGTGAAATCTATATAGTCTCTCTCTCATAAAAAATTCATGGATGATTTAAGGGGGTTGACTGCCTTGCTGAAGTCCTTCTATGCACATCTAATGGTCTGTGTTTCCTGGATTAAGAACTGGATTAGTAACTAAGAACCGCTCTAAATCATTCTCTTTATAGTGTTAGAGCTTAAGGCACTGACATATTGGCCTCCATCCATGAACTATACTTCAGGTTTTGATTCTAGACCGTTGTTCCTTCTTCTAGGTTTAGGAGTCAGCCTTTTGAGACTGCTGAACATCAACAAACCTTATCCCTTTCAAGGACAGAGAAACACTGATTCCAGAACTAGCTCCATGGGTGCTCAGGCCTACAGGCCCCAGCTCAGCGGGCACGATCACACAAGAGGCTAATGTCAGGTACGCTTCTGTGGTGTATTAGAGAGTCCAGCAGGTAAAACAACATTCCTGAAGAATGTTGACATGAATAATATAAAAACCTCACACCTGAATCCAGGTTTTCCAGAGTGAGTTACCCCAAATCCAGCAATTCTAAGGAAGTAAAATGAAGTCATCCCATCCCTCCATCTCCAGTAAGAAAGGACAGGTTCAATTTCTACACTGCAGTTATATTCATAGCTCATTATCAAACATTCATATTTTTCATAATTGCTAGGATGGGATGGTTGGATGGCATCACTGCCTCATGGACATGAGTTCGAGCAACTCCGGGAGACAGTGAAGGACAGGGAAGCCTGGTATGCTGCAGTTCATGGGGTTGCAAAGAGTCAGACATGACTGAGTAACTAAAGGGCAACAATGATAGATGTGAAAATATGAAATTACTGAGGGCTTGGTTTGTCTTGCATATATAATTATTAATTGCAAAACACTATAGGAAATATAATGCATCATCTTAGGAGGAGGACAAAGAGACTCTAAGAGTATTGTTCTCAAGTCAGACAGGCTGTGCCATTTATTACCATTTACTTACTGTGTAACCTTGAGTAAGTCTCAACTTCAGCATCCTTGCATGTAAAAGAAAGATGATAATAGTACCTGTCTCATAGGGGCACTATGAGAATAAGATGAGATAATACTTGTAAAAAGCATAGGTCAATGTCTGGCACATGGAATGCAATTTAAACAGCGAGCTTTTCTTAAAATTAACAGCCCATTCTTTATCATTTAGATCCATACCCCCTTTTTCAAAAAAATTTTTTAAACTGTGGTATTTGTTTTAATTTGTCCTTAACAGAGAAGCGGAAAGGATATCATTTTCAGTTCTCTTAAAGAAGTGTTCCACGGACACTGATCAGTTCTTAGGACAAAAATGTACACGATGCCAGTAAACAGTATGTAGGCTGGCATTGTGATGACCCACCTACGGGACCATGAAAGTAGAGACACTGAGTCAATAGCAAAGGAAGAGCTCTCAGAGATGGAGGAAGTGAATAGCAAAATAATTCAAATACGTGGATTGTATTTAAAAGCAGAGACATATTTTAAATATTTCTTAAGTGATAAAATGGGGGAGACAACTAGAAAAGATGAACAAGTTAACCTTAAAAAAATGTTTAAAGATTTCTTCGACTTTATTTCCAGGGGGATATTGTTAAACTTCCCCATGTACATTGAAAGATGACTTACCTCTAATTTTTTAAATGAAATGAAGTTAATAAAACTTAAGAACTTTTTCATTTACTGGACCCAACAATCTCAAATCCTATAGAACACCTGAGTCCAGCTCTAGCGCTAACCCATAGTTTGATTACAGGGTTTACTAGCAGAAGATCATGGCCCACAAGCTGAGTTTTCATGCATATTCCATGATCACTCTTCATGATCTTCACATCCTCATACATTTCTGATCCTGAGATTCATGGGCATCTGTCAGCTGACTCTCCAGCACTCCAGTTCCCACATTCTCTTACATCACTCTGTGAGACTGACTCTCCAACATGGAAAATTGCACAATATTCTTAATACCCACCAGGACTAACACACTTGATAGTATGTAAAATCCAACTTCTTCATCCCTCTTCACAAAATCACTACCCAGGATCTACCCGCTTTTTAAAATTATTCTCAGCCTCCATTCTAACTGATTGTCCTCAGTCCCTCCTCTGGCCTATTTTATCCAAAGATGAATATATCTGCATAAACTCGTGCATTCCTTCTTCCCCGTAAAAGCGTGGATTTCTTTTTAGATGGGATTCCTGATAAAAATCTCTCATGTCTATGAGAACTTTTAAGGGGATAAATAAAGAAACATGTGGCATGTTAGTAAATATTTATTCTACCATTTTATTTTTTAGTTTAATATTTTAAATGTTTTTGTGCTAATAAAAATATAAGTAAAGCAATTTTTTGGCATGAAGAATATGACTCAGAAGCCAAACTATTTGGTTACTAATATCAGCCCTACTACTTATACTGTGTTATTCTCTCTGAACCTCAGCTGTCTCAACTGTTAAATGAGGGTAATAATAGTATCTACTTAATAGGATTATTTTGAGGATTATATGAAATAATCCATGTAAAGCACTTTTAAAAAGGGCATGGTACATACCAAGCTTTCAATAAATGTTTGTTGTATTGTTCTTGTCACTATTAATTTATCAGAAGAATAGAACTGGTTATTTTCCAAGATTTAAGTTTAAATTTGAGTGATTCACAAAATGGGAGTTACCAAATTATGAAAGTATCATTTTGATCTGAATTTAAGTGTGTGCCTTTCCTTCAGTGGACTGTCCTGGTGGCTCAGTTGGTAAAGAATCCGCCTGCAATGCAGGAGACCACCTGTAATACAGTGGACTTGGGTTCAATCCCTGGGTTGGGAAGATGCCCTGAAGAAGGAAATAGGGGATTTCTTTATCTAAGAGACCCATATTGTTTGTCATGGGATTTATTATGCAATTTAGTTGTTTCAAGCATAAATAAAATTTATCTTAGGTGCTGCTTATGGACTGTTTTGAGCATACCTATTAATTAAGCTGGAGCTTGCCAGGTGGCTCAGTTTTAAAGAATGTGCTTGCCAATGCAGGAGATGTGAGTTTGATCCCTGGGTCAGAAAGTTCCCCTGGAGAAGGAAATGGCAACCCACTCCAGTATTCTTGCCTAGATAACTCCATGGACAGAGGAGCCTGGTGGGCTACAGGCCATATTGTCACAAGAGTTGGACATAACTTAGTGACTAAACCACCACTAACTTCACTTCAAAATTTTTGAAATTGTATCTGGAGAGCAGCATAAAACAATGATTGATTTTCATCATACAGTTCCCTAAGCAATTGAACCTGCCAATGTTCTTCCTCTATTTCTGCCCATAGCATAAGTGTGGAGTCACCCATCATTTCCCAGGGATTGAATCCAACGGATATCAACGTCTGTCCGACTTGACCACTCCCGTGTTAGACACTTCCACCCTCCATCTACCTCCTTCTTTGTTTTCCAGACACATTCCCTGCTGGTTTGCTTCCTGTTTATTTGGCCCAGTGCTTCTTAGTCTTTTGTGGGCACCTCTCCCCTTCTCCAGATAGTGCTGTTGCCCAGATACCTACCTTTCTCCCTCCACATACTTGCTCTACATGACCTCATTCTCTCAGGATTTCAACAAATTGATGCCTCGATATCCATCTTGACTGCCACTGCCTGATACTAAGCCCTCATCATTTCCAACCTAGCTTGGAAATTGTCTCAAGAAATAGTCCCCTTGGTGCCTTTTTCCCACTTCACATGGCCACCAGAATGACCTTCCCAAAGTGTAAATCTGATCTTGTCACTCTCGAGCTAAAGCTCTTTAAGGGTTTCCCTTACTTGCATAAGATCCTAAAATCTTTAACTTATCTATCCCTTCCGAACTTTAATCTAATCCACATTAGGAAGGCACCCTGTAAGTTTTTGTTGTTCAAGCAAAGAACATGGTTCTAAAGGTTTTGCCAGGGCTGCACATCTTACTCAAATCACTTTCCATTATAAATGGTTAGCTGCAGCCTCCAAAATCAATTAGAAGAGTTTCTCAGCTCCAATAAAAACATATTACTGGATCTCTTGAACTGGAATTTTTAAGAACAAGTCAATTACATACAATGCATGCATGTTAGTATACACACACACACAATATATATATTGTGCTTTAAAAAATAGATGTATAGAGTTTTAATAATAGCAAAAGCATGTTATGTAAATATACAAACAAGTATACTTGAAGTTAGTTATGCAAGGAAACAGAGTAATAATGAAACTGATTATGCCATAATTTGATAATATTGTCTACAAGTTTAGAATTTAGATCTATTATAAATTTCAGATTTCCATATTATAGAATTGCTAAAAATCAATGTTTGCTATAAACTGATAAGTATCTGTTGAAAGTTCATACACCTCAGAGTCTTGAGTCGATGTATAGGAACAATGATTAGGGATGTGTAGGAATTAAAGATAAATTGTTAAATAAAGAGAGGGTGATAGCAAGGGCTGCTGGATCAAGAGCAGCAGATTTTAATTTTGTCCTGACCAAGGTCCTACTTCTTATAGATGGTGAGACTGAAACAATTAATTAGCCTTTTAAGATGCTACATTTCTCATCTTCAGAAGGAAGAGTTTAATCACACAGATCTCTGAGGCCCTTGCCAGCTTCGAAGTTTGAATATTTAGCTATGGCATACGCACAGAACAGAAAAGCCCTCCCTTGAACAAGCTTCCAGAAGGATCCAATGCACTGTGACTCTCAGTCACAAACAGTTGGTAGACCCCTTAGTTGTCCAGACTTTATGAGGCTCCCCAGGCTACATCTCTGCAAGCCTCCAGCTTCAGTTGTTAAAATCTTCAGCTTCCTCACTAACTTAACCATGCTGGACATTTTCATATAATGTAGCCTGAGTTGTTCTAGGCTTGAACCAATAAAAATTTAAGAGCGATTTCAACATAACCCCCCCCCTACTCCCCATTTTCAGGTCCAAGTAATGATAGCTCCTTAGCCTTCCAGTGACACACACTAAACACTTCATAAGGAAAGGGCTGGCTGAGTGACTAATGTGTGCTTTTAGCCTCAGTTTCTTGTTTTAGGGATATAACAGCTGTATGCAGTAAAATTTCAGGGTAGAACTGGCTGTATTAGACAATCTAAGACATCCACACCATCATAGTCGGAGCAGCTGGATATGTTTTCTACAGTGGAGATTTAATGTACTGGGTAGAATTAGAAGTGAATTGGATTGGCTTTACCATTTTGTACCACATTCTGCTTTATGATGAGCTGCAAGCCAGAGTCTGGGGCTCACAGCATAACCAATAAAATATAATGAGAAAAAAACAAGTCTGCATTCTACAGCGTATCGACCAAAAAGCCATCCCAGCAT
Organism: Capricornis sumatraensis; assembly: GCF_032405125.1. NCBI lineage: Eukaryota > Metazoa > Chordata > Mammalia > Artiodactyla > Bovidae > Capricornis > Capricornis sumatraensis. Next base: position 231,146,722 of record NC_091069.1, on the reverse strand, counting down.
TAAACAACTCTGCTGATATTTAGAAATGTCTGTCTCAGACTGCTCTCTTGTTAACTTTCCCTTAGAAAGAAAACCCCTGACATATATTACTATTGTACTCCTGTCAAATACATGTAAGATCCTGCAAAGAAGATGGAAAAAGAATACAGTGTGTGCTTATCTGCATTATTTAAGCCAAAAAACAGGCAATGTGCTTCACATAATTCAAACCAAATTAGCCACACTGTCTGTCAGAAGTTCAAAACTCATAGAGAAAATCCAACAATCTAATTCTAGTTTGCTTTGATTTGAAGTCTTGTGTTTCTCAGAAGACATGCAAGCCTTGGAACTGAGTTAGAAAAAAGTGTCAAGATGTGATATACTGAAAAAAAAAAAAATTCACCCACATAGTGGGAGGCCAGGAAATATGAGATTGGCCCCACAGCCTTCTGGAACTTAAGCTCCAAATGTCACTTACCCTATGACGATGCAGGAGATGGCCGTTCCCAAGAAGGCATATGTTAAAATAGATCCCAAGTTTTGAAAAAAGTGTCTCTGGGGAGGAAAAGATAGATTTCATATAGTACTTCAGATTTTTTCTTCTAAGCATAACAAGAAATAAAAACAAATGCATGTGTTTTCACAGCGTCACCCTTTCCTCACTGTTAAGGCCGATTTTGTTTTTGGAGCCTCAGTTGCTGGCCTTATTGTACAAAGATAACTGATTTACACTGTAAAGGACAGAGGTTTCCAACAAATAGGGAAAAGATACATCTGGAAAGTGACAGGCCAGAACTGGCTGGCCCTGAGAGAGGAGGAAGGGATTGAGGCAATGGTCGTGCAGGACTCTGAAATGATTAAAGGAAGACAGAGTTTTTAAGAAGTTTTGTTGTCACTGAAACCCCTTTAGCACTTAAAATATACTGTTCTAAAAGATTTAAGTTGCTGTTTGACTTTTATTGGATCTCTGATTTACTGTTTTTCTGAAAGTGATGAAACCGAACCTTAATCACCTACAACAGTTTATTTTAATGAATCACACAAAATGATGCTTAGTCTTGGGGCTGGGATGAAGAAGGATGAGTGGAATAAATCCAGCTTTCTAAATCTTTTCAAATGCTTGCTTGGAAAAACTCCCTTCCAGTTCTGTAAGTGGTAGCTAAGTAGCCAGAACTGACAGCAAGAGGGAGCCCAAAGTACACAAGAAAATCAAGTCTGTACTGAACAAATAAAGGCTGCTAAAGCCCACAGGCCAAAGGGAGGAGAGCCCTAGAAATCTCTGGAGTCAGGGGTGGGCAGCAGGAAAGCAACCATATTAACTCTGCGTCTCAAAACTCATTCAGGCTGGAGCCTCGATCTTTGGCCCTGGGGAGGCAAGCATGTAGACTTTGGTGTGAATTACTAATTTAGGAAATGTACATGTTCAGGCTACACATAAGTCATATTTTGCAAGTGCAAAAAATGCGAGAGTGAACTTTCTCTCTATAAACTCAATGTTAATTAACAGTAAACTCTTTGGTTATAATCATCTAGAATAATATTGCCCATTAGAAATATAATGTAAACCATATATGTCATTTAAAATGATATATATAAAAAAATAAAATGACATATGTACTTTTCTAGTAGTCATATTAAAATAAGTTTTTAAAAAGTAAAATGAACATTGATAATATAATGTATTCAAAAATTATCATTTCTACATGAAATAAATATAAAATATTGTAGAAATATTTTACATTCTTTTTTTATACTGAGCCTGTAAAACCCAGTGCATATTGTACACTTAAAGCACATCTTCATTCAGACTAGTCAAGTTTCAAGGGCTGAATAGCTGCACGTGACTATCAATCAGTATACTGGACAGAGCAAGTTTAGAATTCTAAGCATGTCAGATTTGAAACTGTATCACATAATCTAAGATAATGATATTTTTACCAAATAGGTAAACACGTAAAATGAAATGATGCTCTTTTTATTAGTGCTGGCAAGATTCTCTATTTAATGATAAAAGAAGAAAACAATCACTGTATATTTACCTTCTTTAGACTATATCCAGCATGAAATATAATTGGTGGCAGTAAAACGTTGAAGAAGATTTCTGGATCAAATGTCATCTGCCAAAAAAGACAAATATGTAGTTAGGAAGATGCTCTTTTGGGCTAATAAAAATAAAATTTAAAAAAGTTACAGTTGCCTTTGCTAAAGTTGTATGAGACATGGCAACATGCTATTAAATTAGTAGAGATGAAAAAAAGAGAAAATGCAAACTTAGAAATTTATGATTGAGTGTAACTTATAAAGTAATATTTTAAATGTAAAACTTATGTTCCATTCTGTAGCTAATACGAACAACATAAAATCTGAATGAAACCTTTCTAGGCAAAGAAAATTTTTTGCTTTTATTTTGATTAGCTATTCATTCTTCATATTTTAAATGCTTTTATTCTATTTTTTTTTCTAGTTGAGGGGATTGGTAGTATTCAAACATTTTAGCTTCTGACAGGATTTATTTAAAATTTTCCCAAATCGAACATTTTTAGAAATTTAGTCTTAGTTTTCCCTACTTTATCCTATTCCAAAGTTCAAAATATTTCCCAGACTCTGGAAAACACATTTGAAAGAGAAACAGGATTTTTCTAGTATTTGTTTATTGGCTTTTACTTAAATGCTAAAATAAACTTGGCAAAAATTCCTTAGTGTGAAGAATGATGAAGTGAGATGTAGAAATTCTTGAATCCAATACATGCTCTGAGCTGAGTAGTCTGAAAATGAAAACTAATTTACTCTTTAAAACCTTCCTTAGATTCATCTTCTTCTTCTCTACTTCTCTCACACTCCATCTCTCACTCTCATATGCGCACACATACAGACACACACACGTGCGTGCACACACACATGCACACACATACACTGCCATTCAGTATTTCTCCACTAAGGCCTTCTTACCATTACAACACTCATCAAAACCTTTCAGACGTACAGGTCTCACAACTACACTTTCTATACTTTTTTGCCTGAATTCTTACTCATTCTGAAGCTGATTCTCAAAAACTACTTATCTCTGAAGCATGCTGATTTCCCCAGTCAAAACCGACTGTACTTTCTTCTGTGCTCTTTCAGCATTCTGTACCCTCCCTTGTAGCATATGCTTCCTAACATAGTTTATCAGTTTCTGTTTGACTGCTTTCTCCATTAGACTGGGAAGCCATCAAGGATCACAATGATGCCTTGGTCAATTCTGTGTTGCTTTCATCCCTCCCAGGGCTAGCTTATTGCTCGATATATTTTTCTCAATTGGGAAAAAATTAATTGCCTTTGAAAGTCAAATCTATTAAAATAGAGTGAATTATGAAAAAGTGAAAACGTTAGTCACTCAATTGTGTCTGACTCTTGTGACCCTGTGGACTGTAGCCTACCAGGCTCCTCTACCCATGGAATTCTCCAGGCAAGAACACTGGTTGCCATTCCCTTTTCCAGGGGATTTTCCCCAACTACGGATCAAACCCAGGTCTCCCACGTTGCAAGCAGATTCTTTACCATCTGAGCTACCAGGGAATTAATTATATATATATATATATATATATATATATATATATATATATATATATATATATATATCCCTAAAAACCTTACATATCACAGGTAAGAATTACTTAAGTAAAAATTAAGAAAAGCTTTTCTTAACTCCACGATTTACTTTGGGCCTAACTGAGCATGGCCAGAGTCCCTCTTCTCCCTTCCCCACACTGGCTCCTTGACTCTACTCATCTAATATTTGGGAAGCGGTAGGCTGGGGAAGTAGGAGCCATGTAACTCAGTTGGGTGCCTACTTATAAACCTAGTTATTCTCTAACTGATGCCACAACCTCTTGGACCAGTGAGCATTCAGGTAGATCAGCTTGGACCATCCATAGCTTTCTTGTGCCTCTCATGTTTCTTCATCTTTAAGATGAATACAAAAATTTTATACCTAATTTCTAAGGTGGTCAGAAAAATTAAGTGAATTAATACTTGTAAAGCTCTTGCAGCATTGCCTAACATCTAGTAAGCACTTTTAAGAATTCATTACTAAAGAAAATGAAATATTTGAAATAATATTTAAAGTTATATGATTTGAAGAAACTGCCCCATTGTCGGAGAAGGCAATGGCAACCCACTCCAGTACTCTTGCCTGGAAAATCCCATGGATGGAGGAGCCTGGTGGGCTGAAGTCTATAGGGTCGCTAAGGGTCGGACACGACGGAGTGACTTCACTTTCACTTTTCACTTTCATGCATTGGAGAAGGAAATGGCAACCCACTCCAGTGTTCTTGCCTGGAGAATCCCTGAGACGGGGGAGCCTGATGGGCTGCTGTCTATGGGGTCGCACAGAGTCGGACACGACTGAAGTGACTTAGCAGCAGCAGCAGCAGCCCCATTGTCAGGAACTCTTAAGTGTTACAACTGTGCAATATTTGGGCAAAGAGATTACTTCTCCTTCTAAGTTTATTCTTTTTTCTAAGATTATATAAAACACCATTGTTGATCTATTTTTGAGGCCTCTTCAAGAGTCTATCAATTGCATATTTGAAAGCTTTTGCAAAGAGATGTATTTCTGTGTTCTGGAGGAGTGAAACCATATAGCTGTGATCTGTGATCATCTGGAAGAGAGGATTACAGTGGCACAACATCTTGGGCAGAAAAATCCCTCGCCTCTGCAGTTTTCCTGCAAAAATCAGGTTAATCACTCAACCAGAACATTTCAATAATCAGAGTGCCCCATTCCCTGCATGCAGGTTAACTAATGTGCTATTGAATTATATTTTCTGGAGCAGCCAGATGAAACTGGCAGGCTGAGAATGGCATGCAGAGTACGAGGATTTATTTGTATATACAAAACAGATTTGTGTTCCTTTCAGACTTGCTATAAGCTTAGGAACTGCTAAATCAGAGTTCTGGGAGTAACTCCAAACCCAGATAATTTCTCAGAAATGGCTGGATCTGCCACTGCACCAGCCTCCAGATGGCGATTCCACATGTCATTTTCCTCAAACTTTGTGTTCAAATCATGGCCTTGGAGGTGAGACTGGTTTAAAAGCCCAAACAATTAAAATTTTTCATTATAGTATGAGGGGGAAAAAAAATCTAAGACAGGTGTGAACTGGAAGGACAGAAAGTTAAACATCTTTCAGCTAAATACACTAGTCTTAAAATACAAGTTTTAGAGACCAGCACCGTTCAACAGAACTTTATGTGATGGTGGAAGTATTCTATTACTGTCCTGCCCAGTAGAGTAGTCATGGGTCATATGATCTATTGAGCAACTGAACTGGAGACTACTGGAACAGAGGGACTGAAATTTTTATTTTTCTGTGGCTAGTAACTATGGGACAGTATATTTACAGACAGGTACTAGAATTTAAAACTTCACACCATTCGGTTTTTAGATGGTTTATCGCCCCACATAAGGAATGATTAATTTGGAGCAACAGACCTGCAACTCAAATGGTAGAATTATGAATGCTTCATGAAAACTGTGATTTAAAAATATTGGGATTCAATTCTTAAAACACCAGATAGTATGAGACGGAAAAATACCAATATGTTCAACTACTCCAAGGATGTGGTAGCTTTATCTATTATCTCTGATATGCACGAGTGTTTGGCTAGGAATGGCCCAGACTTACTTTCAGAGAGATAATCAACTTGAAAACTTCCAAGAGTAGAAAGGAAAGCTACCAAGTTCAGCTCTCAAGTTCATCAGAAGGTTATAGATACAAAATTCTGTTTGGGCCTAAGTATTAAGGCATCCAGTGACTCAACATGAATTACCTGGGAAAAAGCATGTGTTCCATGCAACGACTAACTAAAGAAGCACTAAAATAACCACTTTAATGGGGGACTGTGATTTATGTGGCATATTACTTCCAAAGAGGCCTTTTAAAAACATTGTTTCATTAACTCTGACAGCATTCCTGCGTGGTAGCTGGCAGATGCAATTATGCCCTTTTTCCAGAGACAGGAGAAGAAATGAAAGGCATGCCCAGTGTCAATCAATGTGACAGGGATATCACTGGGAACAGGGTGTGTATGCAGGGGCAAACTAAATGTGTATACCTGGGCAAACTAAATGTGTGCTTTTCAGTTGAGAACCAGGCTAATATAATTGCTTAAACCAAGATCTAGGAGTGTTTAAGAGAGGTTGGCACTCTGAAATAGGCTTCATTATTTTGGCAATTCCCAACTCCTTTGGAAAAATAAAAGTAGTTAACACAATAATGTGTTTGCTTATCTGCAATGATTTGTCCATTAGAAATCTAGTGAGCCCCTTCTCTGCTGCAATCCAGAGTTCTTTAGAAGACAGATAGCACTCTGGGCTTGCTGACCCTGCAGGGAGCCTTGATCTTGAAGCAGCACATGAGCTAGGTTTTGAAGGATGAATAGAAGCCTCTCCATGGGGCACCAACATACAAAACCATGCCCTTTTGTCTGCCCTGGGAGCACTGGGCCAGGGTTCACCAAGCCACAGGGGAAACTGGCAGCTTCCCGAAGTTTCAGTTATACTTAAGAGCAAGTAGTTTGAAATATTTTGAATATTTTAAGCATGCAGATATATTTAGAAGTGAAAATCAAAACTTGCATGCATTTTTAATATATATAAAAGACTCCAAAGAAAGCTTGCCCAGGGAAGGCAGCTCTAGACAACATAAGAATGAACATTTCCTTTCCTCTGCCCTAGGTTATGTTTTGGTGTGAGAAGTACCAGAGGGGGTAAAAGATGAATAATTTCAGACTATATAATGAAAATATACCACCTACAAATTAGATGAGCTTAGTCTACTTACTTAATCTCTCTGAGCCTCAGTTTCCTCATTTGTAATTTGCCTACTTCCTAGACTTGCTTTTCATGATTAGATGTAAGAGATGTAAAGGGGTCTACTTGGTACCCAACACTGATTGTTTCTCAAGAAATGGTCACTGTACCTGAACTGAAATGAAAGAAACTGTTGATGCAATGGATTGAGGATTGGAGGCCCAAGGCACAGAAATATTCATTCAAACACGGAGAAAAGTAGAAATGTTTTACCCAGCAGGATTGAACAATAAAATGGCTATTGAGAGTACAAATTTGTGTAACTTTTTAGTATGGTAATTTAGCAACAGCTATCAAAATGTCAAATATCCATACTATTTGATTCAGCAACACCTAATTTGAGAATTTATCCTGCAGATATGCTTGCACATGTGTGGAATGCCATAAGGATGAGAGTATTCATTGCAGATGAATGAATGCGGGGGAAAAAAAAAAAACCATTGAGGATGACTGAGCACAGACTGGTGAAATAAATCACAGTATACAGCTGACCCTTGATCAAAGTAGGGGAGTGCCGACTCCCCGTGCTCGAAAATCTGGGTATAACTCACAGTTGGCCCTCTGTATACGAGATTCTTCTCTTTCTGCAATTCCTACTTATCTATGGTTCTCCCTCTGCAGATTCCCCCACCTGTGAATCATGTAGGACTGTGGTATTTGCTATCGAAAAAAATCTGCACATAAGTGGACCCACACAGTTCAAACCTGTGTTGTTCAAAGGTCAACTACAATCTATAAAACTGAATACCATGCAACTGTTAGAAAGGCTGAGGAAACTGTCTAGGAACTGATATGGCTCCTTTCTAAAATTCGTTGTGAAGCTAAAACAGCAAGGTGTGAAACAGTCCATCTGGCAGGTGTGATAAATCTTGCTGTGTCTTCACCACACTCCTTTTCTTTTCTGTCCTCGCCAGATACCTAGACTACATTTCCTTGTCATCACGTGTGACATATGACAAAGGTCTGACCAGTTGAATATGGATAACAGTAATATAAGTAATTTCCAACCCTGGTCTCTAAAATCCCCTAGATCTCCTATGTTCTCTGTCTTTCTGCCATTGTTAGTTCCCACGGAACATCTGGCAGAGGTCCCAAATACTAGGGAGTGGCAGAGCCACTAGTTTAAAGGAAGCTGGGGATGATTACTGGCCCCTGGAGAAGACTGCAAAGGCCACAGTGGATTTGAACACAAGCCATAAATAAACTTTAGTGTACTAAGTTGTTGAGATCTGGGCTTCCCTAATAGCTCAGCTGGTAAAGAATCTGCCTGCAATGCAGGAGACACTGGGTTTGATTCCTGGGTTGGGAAGATCCACTGGAGAAGGGATAGGCTACCCACTCCAGTATTCTTGGGCTTCCTTGTGTCTCAGCTAGTAAGGAATCTGCCTGCAATGTGGGAGACCTGGATTCGATCCCTGGGTTCAGAAGATCCCCAGGAGAAGGGAAAGGCTACCCAATCCAGCATTCTAGCCTGGAGAATTCCATAGACTGTATAGTCCATGGGGTTGCAAAGAGTCGGACATGACTGAGTGACTTTCACTTCACCTCACATTGAGATCTGGGGGTAGTCTGTTAAAGTATTTGGCCTGTTCCAAGATTTGTGTGGAAAAGGAGGAAGTGTAGAATATTTACTTGCATATTATATATATGTGTGTGTGTGCATACACATACTATTGTAAATTGTATATATTGTAAATTGTATATATACCATCATATATGTTATATATGGGGCTTCCCTGGTGACTCAGATGGTAAAGAATTCATGGGCAATGCAGACCTGGGTTCGATCCCTGGGTCAGAAAGATCCCCCAGGGAAGGAAATGGCAACCCACTCTAGTATTCTTGCCTGGAGAATTCCACAGACACAGGAGCCTATTGGGCTATATATATATAGTCCATGGGGTCACAAGAGTCAAACGTAACTTAGTGACTAAACCACCATTGTTACCATGTTATATATATACAATCTGTTGCCTCTGGGGAGACCAGGGATTAGAACTTGGTGGCAGGAAGGGGGGTGGCTTGGAGAAGGCTTTTTTTGCATTTACTTAGTGAAGGATGACTCTCTTTGCCCTGGCTTTTATCTAGAGATACAGAGATGACTGCTGCTTAGCACAGTGCATCCAGGATTTTTGCCATCAATACATACACACAGAAAGTGATTATATTTGGTCAGTGGAGGAAACTGTGGGGAAATTAGGGTCCTGGTAAGACAATTCAGGGCTAAAAGGATGAGACTGGGACTCTGACCATCCTCAGCCCAAGAATGAAGGAATTTAAAGCCTGTGGAGCAGCTGTAATCCATTAGCACATCAGCTGGGAAGCACCGTGCAGGATTCAATACTCCTGGCCCTCATTTCATCTTTCACTCATCCTCCCCAGGACACAGAGAGTGACCAATCTAAGTTGAAGAAAAGAAATTGAGAGTGTGCATCTCAGCCTCCTCTCTCTCCATGTTGAAATCAGCCTGTTTGCTCAAAGTGGATGTCCCTAGCTCCTCCCGAACATAGGGAAGGTTTTCTTTCCAGCTGGATCTGTGGCTGGTTTGATAAGTCTTTCTAATTCTGGGGCTAAAGATGAGCAAGCCAGCTTACAAACTGAGCCTCATTATTTTAGCTAGCTTTTGATCTCCATCTTTCTTATTGTTGTATCTATGTCTCAACTAGTTATAAAATCAGATGGGCAACTCTACCTCAGCAACAACAAAAATTTTAATAAATACTATCAACTAAAAACTCAGATGAGCAAAAGAGATGATACTGAATAACTTCTTTAAGATTTCAACATACCCTTTTGTACCTTTTGAATGTGAGCCACATGAATGCATTACCTAGTCAAAAAATAAATTGAAGTAATTCACCCCAAAAAAAGATGTCTCAGGTAGACTGGTTTGAAGGGCCCTCAGTATTGGCCTGGATGAAGGGAAACCATTATCAAGCCACAGTTGCCAGAATGAGCACAACATAACAACAATGTGAATGAAGGTGGTTATCACAGAATGGAAAGAAAGAAACAAACACAGGAGACATTCTATTCATTCAAAAATATTTACTGAGAATAAGCCAGGCATAAGGCAAGGAGAAGCAGCAGAGCTTGCAGGTAAAATAGAGAGGCAAAAATAATAATTAAAAAAAAACCCAGAAGGAACCCATATTTTTGCACTTAGGAGTATGGCTGAATAAAAAATGATTGAAGAAGAGCTGACTTGGCAGAGATAAAAGGAGTCAGAAAAGCTCAGGACTACTTGAAGTCTTGGTTCCCTGAGTCTGAGGTGTCTGTGAAACACTTGGAAATACATGCTTGGGGACAGGTGGGCCAAGGAGAAATGACTCAAAATCATCAGCAGAGAGGAAAGGATTTGTCAAGTATAGGCGGGATCTTTGAAGGAGTAAGTACTATAGGAAAGAGAAGAAAATCAAGAACAGACCCGGGGGTGGGAAGAGGTGGTACTATCATGGGAAAGGACAATGAGTGAGCAGTCACGAGACAAGCAGGATGAGGGTCAGGGCCACAGAAAACTAAGGGGAAGTGTGGTATAAGAAGGAGGTGCTGTTCCCTGGACAAGACTGTCAGACTTGGGTAAAAGTACACCCAGTTTAATGGGAGCTTCAGTTTAGTTCAGTTGCTCAGTCGTGTCCGACTCTTTGCAACCCCATGAATCGCAGCACGCCAGGCCTCCCTGTCCATCACCACCTAAGCAATAATTTTTCAAAACAGTTTCTTAGCACTGCATTTGGGATATGCTTTGCTCCATTATTTTTTACTTACCTGAAACTCAATAAACAGAGAAGCAAAAATAGAAAGGGGCTTCCCTGGTGGTTTAGCAGTAAAGAATCTGCCTGCAATGCAGATGTGGGTTCAATCCCTAGGTCAGGAAGATCCCTTGTAGAAGGAAATGGCAACCTGCTTCAGTATTCCTGCCTGGAAAATCTCATGGAGAGGGGAGTCTAGAGGGCTACAGTCCCTGAGGTCACAAAAGAGTCAGACAGAACTGATCAACTGAAAACAACAAAAAATAGAAAATCAAAAGTGAACCTGTGTTTTTGCATCTGGTTGACTGAGGAGATGAATAACCAAGGAGCCACTGACTCCCAATATCAATGACTAAGAAAAGAATTTCAAGGACTGAGGAGAATCCTTTGAATTTCATAATTGGGAAGTGGTTGTCAATCCTTTTCAATTGATTCCAATCAAGAAATGGATACAGGGAGTAAAGGAAAAAGTGAGTGATGGAAAGTAGAAGCAGTGGGTTTAGAACCTCCATTTGGGAGGCTGAGTGCCAAGCACTTTCAGGAGTCCAATAACTGGCTCTAGGATGAGATGAAGGAAAAACAAAAGGATAAAGGCTAAGAAAGAAGGAAGCAGGGGAGCAGATCAGGACAAAGGATGGTGAAGGCTTAAGTTTAGGGAGGTAAGGAAGTGGGGTGTGTGTGTGTGTGTGTGTGTGTGTGTGTGTGTGTGTGCGTGCGCGCAAGCGTGCGTGTCTGCTAGTCACTCAGTTGTATCTAACTCTTTGAGACGCTATAGATTGTAGCCTGAACCAGGCTCCTCTGTCCATGGAATTCTCCAGACAAGAATACTAGTGGGTAGCCATCCCCTTCTTCAGGGGATCTTCCCAACCCAGGGATTGAACTGGGTCTCCTGCACTGCAGAAGTTTGAGCAACCAGGGAAGCCCCAAGGAAGCAAGATAAGCAGCAAAAAGATAATGAATTAATTTAAAAAAAATATGGAAAGAAATCTTTCTCTCAAACTCCAAATTTGTGGAGCAGCCAGGTTCAGTTCAGTTCAGTTGCTCAGTCGTGTCTGACTCTTTGCGACCCCATGAATCGCAGCACGCCAGGCCTCCCTGTCCATCACCAACTCCTGGAGTTCACTCAGACTCGCGTCCATCGAGTCAGTGATGCCATCCAGCCATCTCATCTTCTGTCGTCCCCTTCTTCTCCTGCCCCCAATCCCTCCCAGCATCAGAGTCTTTTCCATTGAGTCAACTCTTCACATGAGGTGGCCAGAGTATTGGAGTTTCAGCTTTAGCATCATTCCTTGCAAAGAAATCCCAGGGTTGATCTCCTTCAGAATGGACTTAGGAGATAGTTATTCACAGTGAAAAGCATTCTTCTGTTCCTCCAGATGGTTTTCTGCTGGGCCCTTTTATGCGGCAGGGACTCCTCAGTGAAACAGGCTCTACCTCATGCAGGCTGTTTATTAAGAAATACATAGTGCCACAGGCAGTCAGAGGGAGACGCTGCCTGAGAGGTCACCTGTCTTCAGTTCAGTTCAGTTCAGTCGCTCAGTCGTGTCCGTCTGCAAACTGATCTCTGTCAATTCCTGGGCCCTGCAGAGGGAGTGGTGGTGATGGGATGTGGGAACAAGAGTGCTGGTCTCCACCTGGCTCTGCCCTCCGGTTCTGCCTGAGCAATTTTGATTTCATTTGTTTTACACATTGAGAAGGGTTTTCAGATTTTCTTTGAATGAAGCATTCCTCTGCTTTATTCAGGGTCTGAAGCAGACCCTGACCTAATATTGTCCCCTAGAAAGTTCAAGGAACATGTGAAATGTCAAGGTTTCACTCAGAGGCACCACTGAACTTAAAAATTCTAGACCAGAGCTCTTCCTCTTTTTATTATAGTATGTTCTTAACTTTGCTTTAAACAAGTTTCAAATGATATGTCAGAGTTAAAGACCCTTCTTTCCCCCTTCCCCAGAAGTGACCAATACCCTGAAGTTTTTCTTCCATGACTGTGTTCTTATACTTCATTTATAGGTATCCACAGCAATGATTACTACTATTTGTGCATCTTTAAGTTTTACAGAAATTTAGCTATAAATAGCCTTTTATATGGTATTCTTTGGTGGTTTAGTGGTAAAGAATCTGCCTGCAATGCAGGAAGCGTAGGTTGTCTCTCTGGGTCAGGAAGATCCCTGGAGAAAGAAATGGGCATCCCACTCCAGTATTCTTGCCTGGGAAATCCCATGGGCAGGGGAGCCTGGTGAGCTACAGTCCAAGGGGTCACAAAAGAGTTGGACATGGCTTAAATTGACTAAACACACAACACCAACCTTTTATATCCTGCTTTTTACATTTAGAATTTTTTTTTAACAACTTACCTATATTAATACAAGTGGATCTTGTCCATGTGCTGAAACTGCAGTATAGCCTTCTGTAGGATGAATATATCATGATTGTTTTTTCCCTTCTCTATCAAGAGAATCAGGGCAATCAGGTTGTTTCCTATTTTTCACTATGTCTAGAAATAATGCAGTAGATATTCCTGCACTTAAGCCTTTGCATATAACGTGTGTGAAGTTCTCTAGAAGTGGAAAATACTAAAGGTAGATTGCTGGATGCCGAATCTTCAACTTTACTAGACTGAAGTTACTTTAAAGTGGTCACACCAATTTACACTCTATGGAAGAGTATAGGAGCATTCTCCCACATTCTAACCAATGCTTAGTATTAATAAATTTCCAATTTTTACCAATCGGGGCTGCTTAATATTACTGTTTTCTTTGCATTTCCCATTACTAATGAAATAAGTATATTTTGTGTGTGTTTTGGTCTTTTGTGATATCTCTTTAATGAGTTTTTGGATCATATCTTTTACCCAGTATGACTTTTTCTTGTTTATTAATTCTTCATACAATACAGTTACTATTCAGTTTTGGTTATTTACATTTCAAACATATTCTGCTATTCTCTTACCTTCTTAACCCTTTTAACATTTTTTTAACTTTGTCACTGGTGTCTTTTTCATGCCATTGTTTTTCATTTTAATGTAGTAAAATTTATTCCATTTTTCACTTCGATTCCGCTTTTGGTAACTTCTTTAAAAAATCTTTCCTTATCCTGATGTCATAAATACATTTTCTCCTAAAGTTTTATAATTGGCTGTCTACCCTGAAATTTTAAAAGCCTGAGGAAAGGTTAGGGTTTGAATATAAATAAAGCAAGTTACAAAGTTTTAGAGACCACCTGATTTAAATCACATAAAGAAAATATGTAAAATGAATGTAAATATTTTTCCTTGTAATGATAATCATGAATTATTAATATCACTGAGAAATTGTGAGACTCTCATACCACAAAACCATGATGACTTTTCAAGTAGTTGAAATTCCAGAAGTTAGAAATACACTATTGTGAAATTTATACATGCGAAAATGACAGATATAAACATTGGTATTTCATTGGAGGTAGGTGATGTCTATGTGTGTGCATGCATGCTAAGTCGCTTTAGTCCTGTCCAGCTCTGTGTGACCCTATGGACTGTAGCCCGCCAGGCTTCCCTGTTCATTGGATTTTCCAGGCAAGAATACTGCAGTGGGTTGCCAGGGGATCTTCCCAACCCAGGGATCAAATCCGTATCTCTTACGGCAGGTGGATTCTTTACTACTAGTGCTACCTGGGAAGCCCAGGTAATGTCTACAAATCCAGGTGAACTTAAGTGGAGAATTTAGAATAGAACATTTATATAATTCTAAATATTTAGGTTGGCAGCATGGAGTTGTGGAAAGTACACTGAACTCAGAATCAGAAGACCTTGTCCTAAGACCAGTTCTGCCACAGATCAATCATGACCAAGTCACATACGTTTTCAGAGCCTCAGTTTCTGAAACATGGAGGTGATACCTGTTCACCTCATGGAAAAATGGTGAGACTAAAATGGAAATAACAACAATCTTTGAAAAGGGAATGCATATTTATTGTAATTTAAGCAGGGCTGAAGTTCAGGGTCTATCTTCCTCACTAATAGACTGCTATTACCACTTGTCAATTAATCATAACAGTAAGTAATAATTTTTTTTTAAAAAAAAAGCACCTTCATACATAGACTCTCATATTTTCTTTGCAACAACTGTTTGAGGTAAGTACTGTGAACATCCCGCTTTTACAGAGGTGAAATCAAGGCTCTGAATTACATGACTTTTACAGTTACAAACTTTGTAAGTATCCAGACTTGTACTCATATCTTAGCTTCTAATTGTGAATCCATTGTTTTGTTGATAACAATAATGATAAAACTAACAGTATACTTTGAACATTTACTATGAGCTAGGCACTATTCTAAGTGCTTTACAAGTTTTTCTCACTTGCAACTCACAATTATCCTACCAAGTAGTTAGGAATATCCTATTTTACAAACAGATAATTGAAGCACAGAGAAACCAGCCATCTTACCCAATATCACTTAGCTGGTAAGGAGCACCCGAACCAAGTAATACAGCTCCAGGGACTAGCTTCTTAACTAAAATAGTCCATCTTCCACCCACCTGTGGGTTCAGGTTACCCACTCCACTACTGGATGTGTACTCATTAGCTGCAAATACATAAAGACCACCTACATTTTCCAAATCATTGCTACAGCATCTAGACACCAATGGACAGAGTCTCCTATGTTTCTGAACAAGATTCTTGACACATGAACTCACCTCTGTTACCTTTGTGACCCTTTACTAAGGTAACTATACCTTCCAGCTTAACCAGAACAGTCCCAGGTAGTAGCTGTTGTCCTGACTTAATTAATACTCACATCCCTCATTCACACACAGAGTTATAGCTGAAAAATCAAATGATATGGTTTTCTATTGCTAACTCTAGACAGACTCTTGGCCTTTATTTCCTTATACATAGCTTGGATTGGCTGCTGGTCCCCTATAGGCCTGCCCTTTGCGGTGAGAATTGGTATAGAATTTAAAGGCTCAAGAGACAGTTTTCTATGACAGTTAACCTGGGGTAACCTCTAATGCACATTAATGAAGTCTCCTTTATGTACAGTTGGGAAGGTCCCCTGGAGGAGGAAATGGCAACCCACTCCAGCATTTTTGCCCAGAGAATCCCATGGACAGAGGAGCCTGGCAGGCTACAGTCCATGGGGTTGCAAAAAGTTGGACACGGCTGAGCGACTAATATTTATAATATTGCTGTGAGTTGCCCACCTCCCATCACCCGCACTAGCAGTGGTATTAACATGACAAGGGGACTTCCTGGCTTCATATCAGCAAGGGAAGAAAAAATAACAGGTGGATATGAGAAGGGCTTGGTTCTTCATCTCACCAAGAGTATTTATTCCTCAATACCTGCGGGAGGCTTGCAAAAGGAAAGACAAACCTATGCATCAAGAATGATTCCCTCTCCATCTGGAATTGATATTCATCTTGGCCAATCTTAATATTACAAAGCAAAAGAAACTGCTTTCTGATCTTCATTATATATAGGAATATCACAGTCGCACAGAGTTTCTTTTTGCCTTACAATTTTCTGAGTTTCCATTATCTTTTTCAGTCCTTAGCTTTGAATTGTGCATGCAGCTTCCCCATCATAAGGCCTCAGCAGGGAGCAACTGGCTTGGGGAAGCTGGACAGGGAAGGGCTGAATCAGCAAGGACCAGTCACAGCAGGCATGCTTGAGGGGATTTGGGGGAAGTAGAGGGGATGAGCTGAAATCAGCAGAAAATAGATGCCAAACAGCTTGATTTAAAATTAAAATGATGTGTTTTTCAAACAGTGCTTTCACCTTAAGAATGATGCATTAAAAAACAATTTCAAACTTCCTTCAACATAACTACTTCAAACTTTGTCCCAAGGGGGAAATCCATGCTTGCCAAGGGCAGATGTTAAGGAAGAAGAGTAATATTTACAGCACTCCTAACAACTTTTTCTCATTCATTTTGTAAACTGGTATGACCGATCCCTGTTTTATAAAGAAAAATATGAGAGGTTAACTTCTCCAAGGTCTCAGTGCTAGAAGTGGCAGAGACAGGATTCAGCCCAAGGTGTAATTGCAGAACTGCAATGGACTGAATATTTGCGTCTCGTCAAAATTCATATGTTGAAATCTAACCCCTAAGATGATGGTCTTAGGAGGTGGGGCCTTTGGGAGGTGATTAGGTCATGAGGATAGAACGCTCATACAGGGGATTAATGTCCTTATAAAAGAAAACTGAGAGGGCTCTTATTCTTTCTGCCACGTAAGGACACAGCAGGAAGACAGCCATCTATGAATCAGGAAGTTAGCTCCCGCCAGACTCCAAATATGCTGATGACTTGATCTTGAACTTTCCAGCTTCTAAAACTGTGAGAAATAAGCGCTTATTGTTTAAGTCACTCAGGATACGGTATTTTTGTTACAGGTGACAAAAAGGACTAAGACAAACCCTTATGCTTTTCTCTGTATCACCCTAGAAGCAGTTAGTTCAAGCTGAAGATAGGAATCTCTAACAGTGGAATTTTAAGACAAGCCTCATGTGAGAAAAAACTTTTTTGTGAGATGAAACAAGAGGTGTGTGGATATTTCCAGTTCTAGAAATGCAAAGAGTAGGCATATATTCAGTGGTATGCTAGTAAACCATCTCTCTGGGGAGAGAAAAAAGCCTAAAAGCCTGGATTTGCAGCAGTTGATGGTTTCTAAATACTCCCACCATGACCCATTTCAAGCTGCCAATGTTTGATCAACTGGCTTATAAGATTCTGGATATTAAATAAATAATCAGCTCTCAGAGAACAGACAAGCCTGTTCTAGTACTCCACTGCGTTCTTTTACTTCAGCTGTGTGTTAACTCATCATTTGGGTACTCTTCTTGAGCACATGACCTACGTAAACATATAAAGCTTCTCGCACTATGGAAGGTATAGGAGACCAGAATCTATTACATAACCTCCCCCCAAAAACTTGCCTTTTAGACACAGAATTATTTTGAACTGATTATTTTGAGAAAGAGTGGACAAAGGAGATGCTCTGAAAACAGACCAGAAATTACCCTTTTGTAAGATGAAGGAGGAAAGTGAAAGAACCGGCTTAAGACTAAATATTAAACTAAGATCATGACATCTAGCCCCATTATTGCATGGCAAATAGAAGGGGAAAAGGTGGAATAGTGACAGATTTCCTTTTCTTGGGCTCCAAAATCACTGTGGACAGTGACTGCAACCATGAAATCAGAAGATGATTGCTTCTTACAAGGAAAGCGATGACAAACCTGGACAGTGTGTTGAAAGCAGAGACATTGCCCTGCTGACAAAGGTTGGTAGAGTCAAGGGTATGGTCTCTCCAGTGGTCACGTACAGTGGTGAGAGCTGGACTGTAAAGAAGCAGAATGCCAAAGAATTGATGCCTTGGAACTGCGGTGCACAAGAAGACTCCTGAAAGTCCCTTGGATTGCAAGGAGATCAAACCAGTCAATCGTAAAGGAGATTAACCCTGAATATTCACTAGAAGGACTTGTTAGGTAGTTAGAATAGGAAACAGGAGTCCAGAATGGCGGTGGCTAAAAGACAAGGTAGAGAAAAGCCTGCAAAAATAGAACAAAGGAAGTCCGAGGACCGGAGTGAGGACCTCAGGTAGAACAAACACTCCTGGCTAGCCCGATTTATATAGGGCAGGCCCAGGGGAGGAAAAAACATATAAGAAGAGGAGCCAAAGGGCCGGGGGTCTCTCCCTCAGGCACGCTGGGGCTCTCTTCTCTTCACGTCTTTGGGTCGATATGCCCTCACGCCTCGAGGATGGATTTCCCTGCTATTTTCTAAATAAAATAGAGCTGTAACACAGAGCTGTAACACTGATTTGTCTGTTCAAGACCTGAGAGCTATAACATGGTCTGTCCAAGACCCGAGAGCTGTGACACACCGAGGGCTTTAATGTCCGTCACTCCAAATCTTTGTTGACATGAGACAGAACTGAGGAGGATACACTCGCCTGACAGACTGATGCTGAAGTTGAAGCTCCAGGATTTTGGTCATCTGATACAAACAGATGGCTCATTGGATGAGACCCTGATGCTGGAGAAGATCGAGGGCAGAAGGAGAAGAGGGTGTCAGAGGATGTGATGGCTGGACAGCATCACCGATGCAATGAACATGAACTTTGGCAAACTCTGGGAGATGGTGGGGGACAGGGAGGCCTGGCATGCTGCAGTCCACGGGGTCGCAAACAGTTGGATACAACTGGACAACAACAACAGTGAGGGAAATTTACATACAGCAAACCTCCATTTATAAGGGTGTCTCCTGCTTGATACCAGGAAGAGAAAAATAAGTCTAAATCATATGAAATTTATCAATAAAAAAGGCACAGACTTAAATCTGCACAACAGTTTTACCCTTGTTCACCAGACATTTCCAGGTCACCTTCCTAAAATTTGCCTCCCCTATACACTTTTCCTTATCTTAGCTGAGGATGGTATTGAAGCCTGAATTCTAAGCCATCTCTTTGAATTGCTCATTCTCTAGATTTCTCTAAGGCCTATATGAAATAAACTTCTGTGTGTCTTTCTCTTGTTAATCTGCCTTTTGTTACAAGGGCCCTAAGGCTAAAACCTAGACAGGTAGAAAGAAAGATTTTCCTCCCCTGTTAGGGTTACAATATGTTAGATCCTGGGCTTTTCCTCCACTGAAGGCCTTGTCACCTCTGCTGCTTAGAATGTCAGTCCCTTCAGACAAGTAAGACTGAAAAGAACCACCCCACACAAAGTCCCTTTCCAGAGAGGCCCACATCCAAAGACAAAATGATTTGGTGTTTTAGAGTCCAGGCCATCTCAGTCCAATGGCAGAGGACTCTGAAGAGCCATTCTAGCTTCAGAACTTGCCAAGCAGTTAGAAAAAATTGTCAAGCCTGCATCATAGCTTAGCTTCTCCCTTGGCCCTCTCTGGTTTCCTTCCTCTTCCATTCATAAGATATTGATCTCAAGCTCACTTAACCATCCTGCTCACTAAACTCTACCTCTGAGTGCTCTAGGAGCTCAATAGTCAGAAAGAATGGTGTAGAGGGGAGTTCCCTGGTGGTCCAGTGATTAGTGGTCCTGCTTCAACTGCAGGGGGCGCAGCTTTGGTCCCTGGTTGGGGAGCTAAGACCCTGTATGCCATGTAACACAAACAAACAGCAACAACAGTAAAAGAAACCGAATTTGTGAGACATCCTCATTCAACACACCTCCACCTGAGGCAGAACTCTGTAAATCAGACCATGTCCAGTTAGCCTTATACAGTAAGTCACCTACATAGAATTGAGTTCTGTTCTGAGAGACTGTTCATAAGTATATAAAGTTACTTAGGTACCCAACTACCTGGAGAAGGAAATGGAAACCCACTCCAGGATTCTTGCCTGGAGAATCCCATGGACAGAGGAGCCTGGTGGGCTACGGTCCATGAGGTCGCAAGGAGTCAGATATGACTGAGCACACAGCACTTACATACCCAACTACCACAGCCAGCTGTATAGTACTGTACCGTAATAGATTTATTATACTATTCACCCAAATAATATAAACAAACAAGCACAAAAGATCAAACATTTTTAATCTTACAATATAGTACCCTAAAAAGCACAGTAGTACCAGATACGTCACTGCTGTTTTTACACTTGCTTACAGACATCCTGGGCTTGACATAAAGATACTGTACTACTACGATACTCTCTACAGTATAATTAAGTATACAAAAGCACAATCTCTGGCAGAGGATGTACACACGTGACCATGTACACCAGACACGTGAACTAACTTACATGATTGGACACACAAACGCACATACACATCTTTGAAAGCTCACAACTTGAAGGTTCGTCTGTAGGAGACTTAGTGTAACTAACAATGGATGTGAGAGGAGCAGCTGGGAGACCCCTAACACAAGACAGGCTTAAATAGCATCAGGAGACAAGCCAGATAAATGCACAGCTTCTTCAAGGTCCTCACTCCTTCTGATTGTTCTCAGCCCTCTGTGCCACTTCTGTTTACCCTGCCTTCGGGCTGTGTAAGCTACTAATGAGGAGCTTCTTAATGATCTTAGAGAAGAACCAGGAAATGCAGTTGGATGGAACCTTATATAATTACTCTTGTGAGACCGGCAAAGATAAATGTGCAGTCTTGCCTAAGTTTAATGGTTTAGAAGGAATAAAGCAAACAGGAAAGGAACTGAAAGATCCATTTTAAGTTGTATGTACTCATACTATAAGTCTTCACGAGGAATCTCTTTTTCTCCCTCCCTTTTTCCCTCCTTCTCTGTCTCTCCTGTGCCCAGCTCCTTGTCTCCCTCTCCCTCTATCCTTGATCAATTATTTGGAGCTAAGGCCACCAACTAAAAGGAATGGAATCAGGTCATTTGTAGAGATATGGATGGACCTAGAGTCTGTCATACAGAGTGATGTAAGTCAGAAAAGAGAAAAATATCATATATTAACACATATATATGGGATCTAGACAAAAATGGTACAGAGGAACCCATTTGCAGGGCAGCAATAGAGACACAGATGCAGAGAACAGATGAGTGGACATTGGAGGGTTGGGACTGGGGTATAAACGCGGAGATGGGGATTGACATACACAATATTGTGCGTAAAGCAGATAGCTAGTGGGATCCTGCTGTGCAGCACTGAGCTCAGCTCAGTGCTCTGCGGTGACCTAGAGGGGTGATATGGGGGAGGAGATAAGGGAGGCTCAAGAGGGAGGTGACTATGTATACATATGGCTGATTCACTTCATTGTACAGCAGAAAGCAACACAACATTGTTAAGCAATCATAACGCAATAATGAATAAACAACCACCAAAAAAAAAAAAAAAAAAAGACTGCCAACAATTCAACTGTCTGAGTAGCAAAACAACCGTCACAGAGCCCTGGTACTTCACTCTGAGGAGAAATCTGTGACAGATGCTTGGGAATAAAATGGCCAACAGCAAAGACAGGACAGAGCGGCAGGAAGAAGTAGCAACTGACAAGCAGAGACGGATACTTCATTATATCATCCACTCACTTGCCAGGGTCCACAGAGTATATCAGCCAGGTGCCAGGCACGCTGCTGTGAGCTGGGAACACAATGGACCGTGGACAGAGCTGGTCCCTGCCCTCCTGAAGTCTAGTGAGAAGACAGACAGTAACCCAACATCATAGACATAAATATTAATTTACAGCTGAGCTAAGACATAGTGAGAGAACATCAGCTGGAGCCTTAAGATGCTAGAACTAGATACTGAAGTATAGTAATGTGGGGTCTCCTGGGGTGGGACTGAATGTTTCCACAAAGCTAACAACCCCTAAAAGCATCCCTGCCTCAGGCCTAGAGCCCATGTGCATATCGGTGCTGCTGAGACTCAGAATACAGTGAGATTTCAGAAAAGAGCAAAATTTTTCAAGAAAAATATCAAAAATAAAGTAAAAATAAAATTTTAATAAAATATGACCTGTTTATTGCTCTTTAAGTTGAGGTGTACATACGTTATGAAGTGAACCAGATGATCCACTTAAGTGTGCAAAAAACTTTTTATATTTTTTCTCATCCTTTGAAAAATTGTAGTTTGATGCTCTTTTCTCATAGCAATATTACCTGAGCTTCCTAGGTGGCGCTAATGGTAAAGAATCTGACTGTAATGCAGGAGATGGGGTTCAGTCCCTGAGTTGGGAAGATTGCCTGGAGAAGGAAATGGCTACCCACTCCAGTATGCTTGCCTGGAGAATTCCATGGACAGAGGAGCCTGGTGGGCTACAGACCATGTAGTCATAAAGAGTCAGACATGACTGAGTGACTAACACTTTCACTTTATAATATACACAATACATTGTACAATAGCACTCGCATGTCATTTACAAATAAATGGGCAAATATAAGGTACATATCCTCAATAGTTTAACTGATGCACATATCAAAGTTTGGAAATCAGTGTTTTAAATTACTTGGCAAGTACATGATGCTCAATAATAACAAGTAATATTTACTGAGGATTTATTAATGCTAAAGCACATTAGCTGGTTATATGAATTATTTCATTTAGTTCTCATAATAACTTTTTGAGGTTGGTACTAGTACTGCCTCATTTGACAAAACAAAGGCATCAAGGATTAAGTCAGATGCTGAAGATCACCCAGCAGGTTAAAGGTAGACCAGAGGTTTAAACCCAAGTATTTTGATTGCAGAATGGGGCTCTTACCATATTATGCTGTCTCATACATGCCAGTTCCTATCATGTATGTGTTGATATTTATAAGAATAATATTTTGGGGCTTTTTGGAAAGGTCACTTATGAGGAATATTTTGTTCTGAGATAGTGAGTGAGTGAGTGAAATCGATCAGTCATGTCTGACTCTTTGTGACCCCATGGACTGTAGCCTACCAGGCTCCTCTGTCCATGGGATTTTCCAGGCAATAGCCCTGGAATGGATTGCCATTTCCTCTCCAGGGGATCTTCCCAACCCAGGGATCGAACCCGGGTCTCCCGCATTGTAGACAGACGCTTTACTATCTGAGCCACGAGGGAAGTAACACACAATAAATATAAAACATTAGTAAATACAGAAAATATTATCAAATAACAAGTTTTAAGTCAGTTTTTAAAGATTGCCTCTCACGGAACATGTTTCACCATGATCTTGAACTGAGTAGGACAAGGAAATAGAATAGCTTTAGAGCCCCCAGTCACCCACAACCCCCTAAAATAGCTTTGGAAACCTATCCTTTGAATGGGTAGCCATTCCCTTCTTCAGGGGATCCTCCTGACCCAGGGATCGAATCTGGTCTCCTGCACTACAGGCAGATTCTTTACCATCTGAGCTACCAGGGAACTTTGATATCTAAGTGGATGGCTACTCAACATCCCCAAAAGCTAGTCCATGTTGTGGTCTGCCATGCTGGCTCCTGTCGTTCCTAAAAAGTTGTCTGTGATGCCACTAAGACCTTTCTGGAACTAGGCAAATGGATGACCTGAGATGGTCCAAAACCAGGCATCAGTCGGGAGGAAGGAGTGATTGGGAGATGGGTGGGCATATCAGTTGTTTCTCCCCATGGTGGTCAGGGATACCTTCTTGGGCTCAAAGTCCAGAACCTGAGACGCTTTCCCTTTACTCCATAGCCACTCTCCTCTTATCAAGTTTTGTCACATTAGGAAGTGCACCAATGCCAGTGTTCATCCTACCCATAGACTTTCACATGACTCATGGTCTTTGCTAACCAAGAGTGAGTGTGAGAGACATCAGTACAATCTGTGCTCTAATCACATGACATCCAAGAGATCACTGCCACCAGCAGCTTTTACATTACTTGAATAGCTAGGTTTTTTGTTAAGAAATAAAATTGGACATCTGGTTGGAATTCAATCATGCCACAAATAAATGTCCCAGTAGTCAGCTTCCTTAGAACACTGAGTGATGATGTGTGATGATCTGTGAAGAAGAAGAAAGGAAGTCAGGAGGATTTTTGAGTGCCATGTCCATACCACTGTGTGAAAAAGCCAAGCTGCATTCCAGGTGGCAAAGACTTAATCCAAACTCTGTCTCACAGAGCTGTCTAGGGTTATTCTTGGGCTTCCCTGGTGGCTCAATGGTAAAGAACCTGCCTGCTAATGCAGGAGACATGGGTTCAATTACTGGGTCAGGAAGATCCCCTGGAGAAGGAAATGGCAACCCACTCTGGTATTCTTGCTTGGGAAATCCCATGGACAGAGGAGCCTGGTGGGCTACAGTCCACGAGGTCACAAAAGAGTCAGACTTGACTTAGCAACTAAACAACAACAAGGGTAATTACCAGTCTCACATTTGGAGTGCTCCAGGTTACAACTAAACTGTCACAAAACAACTCCTTCATATCTGGACTACGCATTCTGAAGGCAAGACTGCAAAAGTGGCCTGGATGTTAGGTCAAGACTGCCAGCCTTTGGGGCATGACGTTCCTGTTATTTCTGCATTTTCTGTATTTTCACTGCCCATTCCAAGCTGACATCTCTCTACTTCTCCTCCACCTTTCTCAGTCACAAGGACTAGAATTTTTCCGGAACTTCTATTATAGACAAAATGATCTTGGATATTCATGAAAAATACAGCAAAGAACTGGCAAAGGGAAAAATTGACCTCAAGAAAGTAAAGACATCTTCTATTATTTAGTTTGATTCTCTTCTTTCTGATCTCTGTGTGGCTTACTCCCAAATTCATTCAGATCTAGGCTCCAACTTCACCTTTTCAATGAGGGCTTCCCTGCAAAGCATATCTAAATACACTTCTCTTGCCATCTTCTCATGTTGTTAACCTGGCTTCATAGCGCATGTCTTCTCCTGACATTAGATTATAAATACTTATACTGAACTGTACCTTGTCTAGCGCCCCCTTAGGATCTAAGGGCCATGAGAGTGAGGGCTTTGTCTTGTTCACTATTGTATCTGCATCACTTAAAACAAGTACTTAGCATATGAATAGTGTCCAATAAATAGTTGTTGAATGACTAAATGAATAAAGAAAATGTTTGTTCAATGACTAAATCAAGGAAATGCAAGTCAGAAGCACAAAGAAATAGGAGATATCATCTTACAGTTGTTAAAATGCCTGTCATAGAAAAGACAAAAGGTAACAGGTGTTACCTTTCTATTCCACAGGATGTGGAATAGAAAAAGGAACACTTGCACATTGTTTATGGGAAAGCAAATGGGTGCAGCCAGCAAGGAAAACAGTATGGCGGTTTCTCAAAAAAAGTGAGAAGTAGGACTACATTATGATCCGGCAATCTCACTTCTGAGAATAGATCCCCCCAAGTTGAAATTACAATCTTGTAGAGATAACTGCAATCCTATGTTCACTGTCTCATTATTTACAATAACCAAGACATGGAAATAACCGGTGTCCATTGATGGATAATTGGATTAACATGCAATAGAATTATTCAGCCATGCAAAAGCAGGAAACTCTGCCATGTGCAACAACACGGATGGAACTTGAGAACATCATGCTAAGTGAAATAAGATAGAGAAAGGTAAAACTATATCATCTCACTTACGTGGAGTCTAAAAAGAACTATAGAAACAGAGAACAGATTGACTGTTGCCAGAGGTGAGAGAAGAGGGATGGAAAAATGGTTGAAGGTGGTCAAAAGATAGAAATTCCCAGTTATAAAATAAATAAATCCTGAGGATATAATGTACAGCATGGTGACTATAGTTAATAACATTGTATTGTATATTCAAAAGTTGCTAAGAACTTAAAAGTTCTCAAGACAAAAAATCTGTAATTACATGAATTGATGAAGGTTAACTAAACTTATTGTGATAATCATTTTGCATTTGACCATACATAGATATATATGCATGCGTGCGTGCATGCTAAGTCCCTCCAGTTGTGTCCAAATCTTTGTGACCCTGTGGACTGTAACCCCCAGGCTCCTCTGTCCATGGCATTTCCCAGGCAAGAATATTGGAGTGGGTTGCCATTTCCTTCTCCAGGGGATTGAACTCCTGCCTCTTAGATCTCCTGCATTGGCAGATGAGTTCTTTACCACTAGCACCATCCAGGAAGCCCTATAGATATCTATGTAGCTATATAAAATCATTATGTTAAACTAACATAATCTTATATGTTAATTTATCTCAATAGAACTGGAAAAAGTTAAACGGAATACTGAGTCTGCAGGCCAAAATTCTACAAAGAAAGTTGAGCAAAGGTGGAAGAAAATAGATAAAACGAATTAAAAATGTTAGGTTTCTTTGTTAACAATAGATCTCTTAAGGAAGGTTTGCGATAAAAGTATCTAAGTCTATCCAAAGAGACTCATCCCATGCACTGCCAAACTTGAGATTCCCTGAGACCATCTCATGTGTAAGAATCAAAACTGGTCATGATAGAGAAACATAGATCATGAATCCCTGATCTCTACAGAGTGAAGAAATAATTGATAGTATTCTATAAGTGTTTCCCCAAACCCCAGGTGCTGATTTATCGTGACACTTGCTTCTCTCATTGTGGCTAGAACAGTTTTAGACATTCCTTTCCAGTCTTTTCTTTATCCTCCCCCAAAGTACCCCAGCACTAAGTGCACATATTATCTCATGGTCTAATGATTCTTTCTGATCAAGCTGTTCCTGTTAGCAGAAGAGTTTTGCCTTCTGGACTCTGCAGCCAGAATAGTCAAGTAAAAAGAAAGACTGGAAAGAACAGAAATAGTTTACAAATAAATATGTGAAAATTAAGACTCTGAACCACAAACGGTCAAAACGATCTTCAGAAAAAGTTGGACAGTGAGAAAAAAATCAGACAATGATGTTTTAATACTACACATACAAAGTTATTTTTTAAAGTCATATAATTACTGTTATACAGTCATATAATTTTATAAGGTTATATAATTACTGTTATGTTACTGCTATAAGGACTTCCTTAAAATATCTCAAAAATACACAATACTATCAACACCATTGATAATAGCTTCAGTGTGACCTATGTGCCTGACAATTCTCTTTATTGAAACAATAGACAAGACAGATTGCTTGGTAGTTTAACTTGCCCTAAAATAACTTTCTTTACCAAATGATAGTGTCATTTGTCACGCAGGAAGTGAAGGCTTGGCAAACTTTTCACTGGGGTTTCCTTTGACTTTTCACACTACAGTCAACTGATTCATAAATTATAGGAAGTATAAATTTAACTGTGCTGACAACTTTTTGAAAATCTACTAGGTCTGCAAAACTTTTCTAGCCAAATGGTCTGCTGACCTTTCCAACTCAATGTAGAAAAACATAATGTGTTAAATCAATGAAAAATAAATAAATGAGATTGATTGATTCATTCATCATAGTTTTAAACCATATTTGTGATTTTTCACTATAAAACAGCTCCTTCCTTTAACTTCTAAGGTACCCACTTCTGTCCTGCAACTTTCTATGAACCCACAAGACACAGCAGCAGAATTAGCTCTTCATCCTTCCTCCTCATGCCCAACTGATCTAAACTTTACAGTGTCTTCCTTCCTTGTTTCTCTTCTATCTGCCCCTCGGTTACCATTCGATCTTAAAACGTAGCTGTCCCTGTGCTTTCACTCTCTACCTTGTACACAGCAGCCTAACTATCTCTTTGCTTTTGTCAACACTGCACTCTTCCACTGACTACAAATACAGTGGGCATTACTCAGCCGTGATTTAAGTGATTCTGTAGCCAGACTCTGCCCTTGTCCCACCCTATGTTTCATTGATCTTCCATACTTCAACAACTTAGAAATGACTTTCTTTCTCAGAATATTCTCTACTCCTTTCTCTACTCATGCTTGGAATGACTCTCCAACCTCCAAACACTACATATATCACTATCAGAGTCAATCAGCTATCTTTCCTCAAAATCATTCCTATCACCCTTTGTTGTTGTTCGGTCACTCAGTCATGTCCGACTCTTTGTGACACCATGGATTGCAGCACACCAGGCTTCCCTATCCTTCACCATCTCCCAGAGCTTGCTCAAACTCATGTCCATTGCATCAGTAATATCATCCAACCATCTCATCCTCCGTCATCCCCTTCTCTTCCTGCCTTCAATCTTTCCCAGCATCAGGGTCTTTTCTAATGAGTTAGCTCTTCGCATCAGGTGGCCAAAGTATTGGAGCTTCAGCTTCAGCATCAGTCTTTCCAATGAATATTCAGGGTTAATTTCCTTTAGGATTGACTGGGTTGATCTCCTTGCTGTCCAAGGGACTCTCAAGAGTCTTCTTCAACACCACAGTTCAAAAGTATAAATTCTTCGGTGCTTAGCCTATCACCCTAACAAGAAATAATGTCACCCCCTCTGAACGTCTATGGTATTTGACCTACTCCTTTGATAGCTAGCTGTCTTGTGTCTTGTCATATGCTGCATTTCCCCCAGATTTACTAATAAACTCCTTGAGATCATTCCTATTTAGAATCAAAACGGATGGAAATCAGTTCATTTGTGCTGAAGGAATGAATGACAGAGAAAGTTCTTTTTTCAAAAGCAAGTTTTAACTTTCTATTGATATTAAATTCAGAAAACACTTAGTAGACATTTTTGTATTCCTAAATATTCTGTAACAAATTAATGTCTGTAAAGATATTATGTAATAGAATATAGGCCCCACTCAGTTAAAATTACTAAAGGATATAGTGGATCCACAGAACAATTTGACAAATAGTTCTGGAAATGTCAACCGAATAGATATAAATCAACATAATTCTAGTTTTAGTCTCTCAGAAGGTTGTTTTGAGATCATCAGCTGCTCGTAATATATAGAAAAATACTGTTCTCACACATCTTTAAGTGAAAATATTTTTTCTTCTCTACACTTTTATCTGTATTGAGCATGAACAAAAGAAGCTTGGCATATGGTAATTCTTAAAAATTTTATATGTTTACAATGTGGTATGAAAGCACAGTACACTGCTGCGTATATAGATGCCAACAGCTCTCCTATTTTCCAGTTTTATACCATATTATTGGAAGAAACCCAGGGAGCCATCAAGCCCAGTGCTGTTTCCAAGCACGTCAAGGCCTAACCATCCCAGAAATACATGTGCTTTTATTGGTATTCCAAGAGATGATTATATAGCACAGGAATTTATTCCAGCCTCTTCAAATCCTGAAGTCAGAAATTTCATCCAAGCCCCTAAACTGCATTCTGAGAGTAAAACTCATTTCCTCATCCTGTAACTTTTAGAAACAAAGGCCAAGAACTCCTTTTAACCTGTACCACAAAGAAGAAGGACCCAGTGGAGCCACGCCAATGGCTTCTGTGACACCCTGGTGCTGGACCTATTTCTGCAATTCTGTAAATCTTCCCTTTCCAGTACTGGTCCTCATCTCCCCCCACGCATCTCAATGTCAGATTGTTCAGGCCTCAGCCCTTCTCTGTCCACAAGCCCACTCTGGAGCCTGTCCAGTGGTATGCAATTTGATAAACTACTCAGTACTCAGAGTAAAGTCCTATGGACCTCAGTTCTGCCTCTGACCAGTAATATATTTACTGGGACCCTGGGCCCACCATGTAATTTCTCTGTATATGAATTTATATCTATACGAACACAACTAGGATTATATAATATCTTAGTCTCTTCAACCATTAAGTGTCTAGGACATTCTCCTACCAACTCCAAGATGATATCTTCCAAATATTCCAGCTATATATACTCTACCAAGCACTCAGATTCCTCCATCCATTCATTCATTCACAAACTATTTATTTAGCAGCAGTATGCACTGGGCTCTATGGTAGGCTTTGGGGACACATTGGTCAATAAAAAAAGGCATGGACCCTGCTTTGTGAAGTATGCAGTCTAGTGGACATCAAATGATGTAAGAATTATAATTAATAAGCAAGAAAATACATATACAATTTCAGTTGGTACTAAAAGTACTTTGAAACAAAAGAGAGGGCAAGAGAGAGAGAGGGGATGCAATGTGAGAAAATCACAGGACAAGCCCTCTCTGAAGAGATGGCATTTCAAGATTCCAGGAATAGGAAGTAGCCTGACATCCAAAGAGCAGAAGACTAATTTAGACAGCATATGCTAAGAGCAACATGTGTAGAAGTCCTGACGTGAGAAAAGTGCTAGATCTGCAGCAGTGGGAGTGAGAAGAAGCAGAAACGTGGCATTTATTTCCTCTCTATATTCACCCAAACATAACATAGAACCTAAATGAGTGGTTCCAAAACTTGCCTGTGCATTAGACTCATCTGGTGATCTTCCAAAATTTCCAGTGCTCAGGCTACACCCCAAACCAGTAAAATCACCAACTCCAGGGACAGAATACAAGCATCAGAATTTTTTGAAGCTTCCAGTGATTCCAAATTTCAGACAAATTTGAAAATCACCGAGTAAAGCACTAAATCAATTTTAGTGCTCAAGTTCATTTACTTATCTGTTAAATGATGGAGTTCAACATAAGGAAATCAGGTCTTTTTCTTGCTCTGAATTAGATGATCTCTCTCTAATTGCAGATCCACAGGTCATCTTCACCCACCCTCTTCCACAAATCTTTCTCTCCCTTCCCACTATCCTGGGACCCTCATATTCTCCCAGCCGGGCCTGAAACCCTGGAATCTTAGATTCTTCTCTTCACACTCTTCCTATAAATGAAGCAGATTCTATTGACCCAAAGAATCCATGAGGCCCTCTTCCCTTCTCACCTAGTGAACCACTTCCTGCAGCCTCATCCTCCAATCCTGCCCAGATCTTTCTGAACTCTATCCTGTTGCCTATCCAAGCCACCCCCACCTTTGAAAGCCCTCTCAAGTGCCACCTCCTCCAGGAAGCCTCCCTAACAAGCTTAAATATTTATGACAACTAATCTGTAAAGTTTTAAGAAACTCATAGTCTATATAATTTAGAACTGAAACATATACTAACATATATTATATGCTGGTATTATCTCCCCCAAAGATATTAAATAAATGAGGAAGAAACATATATTCCATTAATCACTGGAATACATTAAGCATTCAAATACTATGTAGAAGTAGCAATGGTAGCACTGGTCTTAAGGTCATGCAGTGGTGATGGTATTGGTGGTGGAATTAGAAGTATAACAAGGCAGTGAGAGCCACACAGTATAAAAGGCCTATGGCAGTCAGTCACTTTCTATACATCATCTCACTTAAACATTGAAACAACCTGCAAAATAGTTCTAATCTACCCACCTTACAAATAAGAAAGTTGGAGCTTAGGAAGTTCAAAGAACTTACGAAAGATAGATGACAGGTCTTCCTGGTCCTGAATTTTTTTCCCCATTATTCCATGTTACCTCTGTAACTCCATGTTAAACCTTTCAAAAATTGGACTCATTTTGGAATTCTTTTGCATCTGACATAGACTGAGCAATTGCTTGATTCATAATGAATAACTGCATGCAGTGGAGGATTCTCAGTAAGGAAGACAGACTATGAGCATTTCATTTTCACAGACTATGTAGGGTCCCCCAACATTGGCACATAAGCAACAAATCTGTGCTAAAATATACTCTGGCCATTTATTAAAAACATCGTTTCTACTTAAAGTTGTCTAATAAGGTAAGTGTATCAGTAGACCAGCAAGGGACTTGGGGATCTACCCTGGGTATTGAGCTGCCCATGGCCAGCCTGGAATGTCCAGAGGAACAAATGCTAATTGTGATTCAATAAGTCACATGCTTTAGAAGTTAGTCTATAAAATACTTGCACCATTCAAAGTCAATTCAACATTTCATGTGAGAACTCAAAATCCAACCAACAGGAGAAACCAAGAAGGCTCCATATTTTTCTCCATCTCTTGCCTTAATTTTTTAAAAGCAAACACTGTAATTGGCTGTTGATAAAAATCAATATGTCAGTAACACCATAACAGAATTTCTGAACAGGTGCTCGCAGGCAGTCCTGTTGAAAAACAAATTGCTATAATGACAGAGATAATTATCAGCACCTTTGTGGGGGGTGGAACTCAAACCCCTTTGAAGAAATAGTGCTGCTTAGAAATGCAGATAAAAACAGATAAGAGAGTGAGAAGGGAAATAAGTTAAATTCTGGTACTAAGAAAATTAAACAGACAAGGGTGTTTAAATCCTATGCTGCTAACAAGGTCACTTAAAACAATTATTTATTTCAAGATAGATTCAGTTCAGTTCAGTCGCTCAGTCGTGTCCGACTCTGCGACCCCATGAATCGCAACACCCCAGGCCTCCCTGTCCATCACCAACTCCCAGAGTTCACTCAGAGTTGCGTCCATCGAGTCAGTGATGCCATCCAGCCATCTCATCCTTGGTTGTCCCCTTCTCCTCCTGACCCCAATCACTCCCAGCATCAAAGTCTTCTCCAATGAGTCAACTCTTCGCATGAGGTGGCCAAAGTACTGAAGCCTCAGCTTTAGCATCATTCCTTCCAAAGCAATCCCCGGGTTGATCTCCTTGCAGTCCAAGGGACTCTCAAGAGTCTTCTCCAACACCACAGTTCAAAAGCATCAATTCTTGTGCACTCAGCCTTCTTCACAGTCCAACTCTCACATCCATACATGATCACAGGAAAAACCATAGCCTTGACTAGACAGATTACTTTCCATTATTCACGAGAATAGAAAGAATCTCACAGAAGAGATCACTCAAGAAAGTCAAAGATCTAGAAGTTGCTCCTGTTTACTTCAGAAACATTATTTAATTTTCTTTCTTGTGCTTCGCTTCACTTCCCTAAGCATGATTTAGGCTAGTATTATAATCAGTTTGACTTTCCAGAGCCCTTACCAAGTGCTAGGAGGAAGTTAATCTAGAAATTTGCTAGTTGGGAGATAGTGTGGAAAAAAATACTAAAAATTACTCTTCTTGAATGAGGAAAAATGGCAGGTCGTGTATCTCCCCTCCTGCCCCAGATCTCTCAAAATGGAGGGGGGAAAAGTATATTTTAAAAGAAAACTAAATCTGTATGGAATAAAAGTGATAAAATGCACTTCCATAATTTCAAGGAAGTTCTCAGTTCCGACACAAAAGAAGCTAGAAGAAGTCATGCAAGATCCTGATTCTTAGCATGCATATGTGTTGTTAAACACAAATTCACTTATTACAAAGACTGATCCACACACAAGGCAGCAAAAATGTCACCTCACTTGTTTTCTAACCCAGAGTCTTGAGAGCAAAAGAAATTTTCTCTTCCAATAACCGAAGCAGTTCACACATTTGCAAAAATAAAACCAGTTTTAGAAGGTGAATAACTTCACAATTTTTCTTTTTTCAATCTAAGATTCTCTAACTAAACAGATGGAGTCGAGATCTCTTAAGAACGACTGAGTGTCAGTGCATGTATAAACAGCAAAGAGGCCAGTGTTTTATGCTGGCAGCTAAAAGTCAGCCATTCTAGATCAAGGTTTGCAAGTGCAAATGCCTTCATTCTCCTTCATTTTCCCTTTGGCGTAAGGGAGATTTAAACTTAGTAGCCAGCTGGTAACATATACAACAACCACAATATATATATACAATGACACTTAAAACACACGTGTAAAAACTTGAATCAAGTATCATTAAAGGTAGAGTCAGCTGAATTATTATCTTTTTCCCTAATGTAACCATGGTTTGCAAAACAGTTATAATAAGAAGTACTCTTTCTCAGCTTCTAGAAGAAATATACAGACAACTGAGCTTACAATAAGAGCATATCAAGACATTAACCCCTTAGTAAATGAAATTGCCCTATGAGTACGGTGTTTAAGGGGGCATATGTATGTGTGTGAATGCACTCTCTATGGTGGCTTATATATGACACAGTTATTTACACTGGAAAACAAAAATATGTGACCAGATAGAAAGTGTCCTTACCTTTTCAAGTATAGCATTGCCCTGGTGAGGATTGATGTTGTGTTGGCTTATTTCTCTCTTGTATTTATATTCATAAACTTGATCAGTGATATTAATCAGAAGAGTTGATGGGCTGAAGACCAGTTTTCCACAATCATATACAGTTCCACTTTCAATATCAGTTGGTGCTGTAGCATACCGTAAAATTAATCCCATTACGAGGCCTAAAATAAAGAATAAATAAGTGTACTGGAGGAACATAATCTAAAATATTTATTACTCCATGTTTTCAAATATATGATTTGGAACTTATATAAGTGGCAAGAGAAAGGATCATTACCTGGCTTAGAAAATTGTTTACCTTTCCACTGGCACCAATTCACTAGATTTTTGTTGTTCAGTCACTAAGTCATGTCTGACTCTTTGTGAGTCGATAAGATTGGACTCTTACAATATTTGCAGTGGACACTTCATACCTCTCCTTCTTTTCTTCCTAATGGACCCACAGATTTTGGAGAGAAGAGCTACCCACCTCTTTTTTTCCATCCAATTGCTTCAAGAAAACCTTGGCTCTGTGACAGATACTGAGTAATCTAATCAGTCAGGAGATGGAATTGCCCTAGAGAAAGTTTCTGGTCCACAAATCAGCACATATCTAAGAGAGCCCCATCAGACTAGTAGACAGCACTTATGTACTATGGTTAGAGGACAAGCCTTATTCTCTCTCGCCCTCAGGACATGATCAAGGCGATATATTTCTCCTCATTTTGCTGGCAGGTATCTTGTCTCCTTAAGGGGACACAATCAGAACACTCAGGATGGTGGGACTGAGATATAGACAGAACCTAGGTCCTGAATAACTTCACTGTGCCCTGGATCAACCTATCTCAGAGCCTAATCTGAGTGTGTGTTCAGGTGCTCAGTCATGTCCAACTCTTTGCGACCCCATGGACTGTAGCTCACCAGGCTCCTCTGTTCATGGGATTTCCCAGATAAGAATACTAGTGGGGGTTGCCATTTCCTACTCCAGGGGATCTTTCCCACTCAGGGATTGAACCCATGTATTCTGCATTGGCTGAAGGATTTTTTACCCTTGTGCCACTTGGGAAGCCCTACCCTAATTCTAGACTTCTTATTATGTGACATAACACATTTTCTAATTTTTTTCAAACTATTTAAAATGAAGTTTATCCTTACCTGCAGCCAAACACATTTTAATGACACAATATTCCTTTAGCAAAGAGTTGGACTCAAGTGACAGTCTTTGACTTTCAAGTTTACAAACTGTTCAGATGCTCACGGTAATCTGATAAATGTGAATTCTCTTAATATTATGGATTTATTAACAAAAAAAGCAAAGAAACTTTAGAGGTGTATACATTCCTCAGTTTAAAATTAGAACTGATGTATTTGTTTTAGGACAAATCCACAGTTTACTCTTTAAAAAAATCAAATGCTGGGGGTTTTGCCATTCTTCTGTGAATCAAGTCATCTAATTGCCTTTCATTTATCTAATAACACATAAAATGAATGTGCATATTTAGGTGCATATTTTGTGCCAGACATTTATAGATTTAAAATAAAAATACAGTTTGCAGTCCTACAGGAGCTGAAGTTTGTGAAATGAAGATCCATAAGCAAACAATTATAATACAACATGACATGTGCTATGACAGCTGGTAAGGATTCTGTGCTATACGAGTATAGAGAGGAGACATTCCAAAGCCTTTTGAATGATGCAAAGCTTTAGATGAATCTTAAAAGGTCACATAAGATTTGTCCAGATGAGCTGAATCAGGGAATGAGTTGGGATCCAGGCTGCACATGTGGGGAGCAGCACGTAACAGCAGAGACAACTAAATGTTCTCTAGGATTTTGATTCACCAGTGCGTAGAATAGTCGTCAGGAAGTGGCTGCTCACCCAGAGATTGTGTTTCTGGCTGTCTTGAGTTTGGATGGGTTCTCACCGATGGATTATAAGCAAAATTGATGTGTGCCACAGAAGTGTTGAAGAAGTAGGCAAGCTTTCTCCCTTCTCTTTAGCCATCTATCAGATGGACGTGGAGGGGAGAAAACAGTACTATAGTTAGACAGAGTCACAACACTGAAGAAGCCTGAGTCCCTGAGACAGCAGGTGTGGGAAAGCCATCCACGAGCCAGGAAAACCTGCACCAGACCATTATGTGAGTGAAAAGTGAACTTCTCTTGCGCACTCACTGAAATGTGAGTGCTTCTGTGTTAACAGTCACTAGGATGACCTAACAATATACCATATATATACAAAGGAACTTAAGAAATCTGATGGATTTCGGAAATCAGCAGTGGAGTAAGAAGAGAATAAGTGGAAGAGAGGGAGAGAGAGAGAAAGAGAGAGAAACTAGACTACAGGGGCCAGGTTATAAAGAGGCTCCTCTGTCTTGCTAAGGAGTTCTTATTTCTAACCCAATGGTAATATGAAACTGTTGTAAGATTTTAGGCAGGACAGTAAAACAGTCAGATTTTCATGTAAGAGCCATCACTCTGGCGATAAAGTGAGAATGAAAGCAGATTTCTGTCAAGAATATTTTTATCTTACTTATTCCTGCTTCGCTATTTGGTCCACTCCCCCATAATAGTGAGAAATACTTAATGCTAACTTTTGTTAGAAAGAAAAAAATAAGTGATGGATTTGTAACCACCACGAGCACTTGACCTATCACAGAGCAGTGGGCAGCCTTCCACGTGCAGTGTCAAATGAGTGTAATAAAACTAGTCAGGAAAGAGGAGGGAAGACACACCATATACACTGCACAGGGCTTAGGATGCCTGCATAAGAATATCACTTTTCCAACACTCTAGTGAAATCTTAGGGAGAATTTATTCTCTAAATGTTACTTGGCAAGTATCATGAATGATACTATGACCTCTTCAGCTTTCTGCTTAGTGGGAAATATAGAAGGGAAACAAGATACTATGTGCACCTGAATAGAGAGAAACTATATTGTTGATAATGTCTGAAATTCCCAAAGGGTGAGTCGTTTTACTTTTGCAATGTGCTCTCGGTGCAATAACGGAGTAAACATGAAGTGTCTATCATTCGTTCCTAAGCAGGGAAAACAAGAATTTGTCATAAAAACAAGTGCTCAGGACCTGGGATTCTGTGGCTAAATTCATACAGTGAATCAAAACCTAAATGGCCATGCCTGGCCCTCTGTGCCATCATTGGTTCGAGCCTTTGAGAAGAGGCACACTGGAGGAACTTAAGAAACCAGCCAAATGACTGATCTCATCAGGCGCACTAAGCAGGCCTCTGAAGGGCCACCATGGCTCAAAGACTCTGTACCAGCCTTGTCAAACCTTTTTTAAAACTGCACTGCAGCTTAAATCTTCTCCTCCCCAGCCTCCTGTCCTTCCTTCTCTCCACAGGAGTTGGTTGGGGCTACACCAAGGCCTGACAGCTGGCCCAGCATCCTCAGTCTCCTTCCCCCCTTTTCCTCAGAAGAATTTTCCCTAATAAATCTTTTGCAGAACTAATCTCTTTCTAGCATCTGCCTCTTGGAAGACTCAAATTAACACACTAGACAAAAGACCCTGACCCTTCTTCTCCCCTACCCCAAGGGTTGAGAGGAGTCATCTTAGCCTAGGATAAGGATCAGTGGAGGAGCTGCAGCTTCCCTATGAACTTGGTTAAACACATCCACCCATCTGTGTGCAGGAGCAGCAACTAGAAAATCCTTAATGTTGGAGGCAAGACTACTTACTCACAGAGCTTCACAATTTTAGCTTTAGCTAAATCACTCACAGCTTTAGCTGTATGTTGACACAAATGTGGAGTCTTGAGTGAATATACTCCTACCCAGTATTATGAGAGTAGGTGACAGATAAAGAAGGACTGCTAATAGGAAGAAAATGCTAATGAAAAGGGATCACTTTTACACCCCCACAAAAATACAGGATAGACAGTTATCAGCCACTTGTATGCAGAAGAAGGAAAGAGGAGACTATCTACCATGATTTATAGATACAAACCAGCACTCTCTTTGGTAAGTCATGAAGCTGACCCTACTTGCCCAAGGAGTAAAGAAGGCAGCCTCTCCCAGCAAAGCAATATCACCATCACATGTGCACACAGCCCTGGTCCCAGGTTTATCCTCACAAGTATGACACTTTGCTGAGTTCTGTCACCTGGCCGGCTGGTGGCATTACCTTCTTCAAGCAGAAACTCTAGTCCAAATGTATCCCCTGAGTCTACAAGTCTGAACTTCTCAGTAACTAGTGTGACAGCAGTGGGAACCTGTTCTCAAGTGAGCCCTGGCCTTGCTCCAGCAGCATACAAACCCCCAAGTCAGAGCTGGACAACAGTCCTCATCCCTAAAGTACTCACAGTCCAACAAAGAGCATCCCAAGTCCCAGCAGGGATACCTGGGCTCTGATGCGGCCTGTACTAAGTTCGCTAATCTCTGAATACTTACAGTTTGAACCACACCCTTTGGGGCCCAATTTTATATAAAGACATATATTGTTCAGCATTGCTATGTAGACTTTGGCTTTGTCACCACTAGACAAGGAGACAGTTTAGGGCAGAAGCTGTGCTATTTCTCATCTCTTTTATTTCGTCTTGAAATGCCAAACACTTTAGGCAGTTACAGCCAAACTTTCTCCAAGTTCACAAACGCCCTTGGATTCAAGAAGAAAAGGATCCTCTGAGTTTATGTATTCAGTCAGGGACCAGCATTTTAAAATGTCACATGTGAGGAGCATCACACCAAATGCTATGATGTTCCCATCCTTACAGAGCTTGCTTGTGGCATAATTCTTATAGCAGATGCCTGACATACAGTGGACATGGTGATATTTGTGGGAGAAGAACAGAGGGAAGGAGAAAAAAGAGCCTCACGAGCACTCAAAATGAGAAGCATTTAGAAACATGAGCCTCATCTCTCTGAACTGACTCTCCACTCTTCACATTGAAAATATGGGAAAAAAAAAAAATTCCCTTCTTCCCTCCGTCTGCTTTCATGCTATAGACAAGACAGGCATTGCTCTAGGACTTGTAGGAGTTATAAAAATGAACAAAATATGGCTCTGATCATACAATATTAAAATATTTTAATCCTATCTTTTGCCCAGTCCTGTGATCCTAATTTCTGGTAAGAAGAAGGTACAACAGGTTTTTCCTAAGTGTCTTCTTATATTAAGCCTGCATTTCATAAACAGTTCCCCTGCATCTTACTGACAGTCATTCTACATGATGCTGAAATGTCCTCCTAAAGGGTGTTTTCTAAGAGAAATATGGATGGGGATTTACTTTGACATATAATGGTTATATTTATATATAATGAAATGGATTACAGAATGGTTTTGAAAACATCACATGTTGAAACCTCTTTGGCTATGTTCAGACCAACAGTTGTGTTCACACACTGTCACACACACTGTCACCCACATGGCACACACAGCAGGCTCCCTTCAGAGTCTTGTTCTGTAGGGGTAGTACTTCTCTGGAGTAACATAAAGCAACAAGCTCAACTATACACATGCATCTGATAATCAGATAATTACACAGGTATATTTCTTTTTTTAATTTAAATTTATTTATTTTAATTAGAGGCTAATTACTTTACAATATTGTATTGGTTTTGCCATACCTCAACATGAATCTGCCCCGGGTGTACACGTGTTCCCCATCCTGAACCCCCCTCCCACCTCCCTCCCCGTACCATCCCTCTGGGTCATCCCAGTGCAGCAGCCCCAAGCATCCTGTATCCTGCATCAAACCTGGACTGGCGATTTGTTTCTTATATGATATTATACATATTTCAATGCCATTCTCCCAAATCATCCCACCCTTGCCCTCTCCCACAGAGTCCAAAAGACTGTTCTAGACATCTGTGTCTCTTGCTGTCTCACATACAGCGTTAACATTGCCATCTTTCTAAATTCCATATATATGCATTAGTATACTGTATTGGTGTTTTTCTTTCTGGCTTACTTCACTCTATATGCTCCAGTTTCATCCACCTCATTAGAACTGATTCAAATGTATTCTTTTTAATGGTTGAGTAATACTCCATTGTGTATCTGTACCACAGCTTTCTTATCCATTCATCTGCTGATGGACATCTAGGTTGCTTACATGTCCTGGCTATTATAAACAGTGCTGTGATGAACACTGGGGTACACGTGTCTCTTTCAGTTCTGGTTTCCTTGGTGTGTGTGCCCAGCAGTGGGACTAAGAATCAATATAGTGAAAATGAGTATACTACCTAAAGCAATCTATAGATTCAATGCAATCCCTATCAAGCTACCAATGGTATTTTTCACAGAGCTAGAACAAACAATTTCACAATTTCTATGGAAATACAAAAAACCTCGAATAGCCAAAGCAATCTTGAGAAAGAAGAAGGGAACAGGAGGAATCAACCTGCCTGACTTCAGGCTCCACTACAAAGCCACAGTCACCAAGACAGTATGGTACTGGCACAGAGACAGAAATATAGATCAGTGGAACATAATAGAAAGCCCAGAGATAAATGCACGCACCTATGGACACCTTATCTTTGACAAAGGAGGCAAGAATATACAATGGAGAAAAAACAATCTCTTTAACAAGTGGTGCTGGGAAAACTGGTCAACCACTTGTAAAAGAATGAAACTAGAACACTTTCTAACACCATGCACAAAAATAAACTAAAAATGGATTAAAGATCTAAACGTAAGACCAGAAATTATAAAACTCCTAGAGGAGAACATAGGCAAAAACCATCTCCGACATAAGTCACAGCAGGATCCTCTATGACCCACCTCCCAGAATATTGGAAATAAAAGCAAAAATAAACAAATGGGACCTAATTAAGATTAAAAGCTTCTGCACAACAAAGGAAACTCTAAGCAAGGTGAAAAGACAGCCTTCAGAATGGGAGAAAATAATAGCAAATGAAGCAACTGACAAACAACTAATCTCAAAAATATACAAGCAACTCCTACAGCTCAATTCCAGAAAAATAAATGACCCAATCAAAAAATGGGCAAAAGAACTAAGCAGACATTTCTCCAAAGAAGACATACAGATGGCTAACAAACACATGAAAATATGCTCAACATCACTATCAGAGAAATGCAAATAAAAACCACAATGAAGTACCATTTCACACCAGTCAGAATGGCTGCTATCCAAAAGTCTACAAGCAATAAATGCTGGAGAGGGTGTGGAGAAAAGGGAACCCTCTTAGACTGTTGGTGGGAATGCAAACTAGTACAGCCACTATGGAGAAAAGTGTGGCAATTCCTTAAAAAACTGGAAATAGAACTGCCTTACACAGGTATATTTCAATGCCACAAGATATTGGAGAGAATTTAGGAGCCTAAATAAAATGCAGTTAATACATGAAGGCTAGAGAAGAATCGAGTTTTATATTTCTTTCACTCTATGCACTGAGTGGCTTCTAAGAATAATCTAGATAAAAGAAGTATTGTCCCCTACAAGAAAAGATGAATCTTTAAGGTGTATAATGTATTTCAACTTGATAAGGGTATCAGATATTGTTGACTGACAACTCATATCTATCTCCCCTTTATCCCAATAAAACCCTGATTTGTTCAGCTAACCATTCCTTCCCACACATGCTCAGGATAAGCTGACCTCTCTGTCAGTTCCATGGGTGTTTCCATTCAATATGTGTTCAGTTGCTCAGTTGTGTCCAGCTTTTTGTGACTCTATGGATTGTAGCCTGCCAGATTCCTCTGGCCATGGAATTTACCCAGCACTAATACTGGATTTCCATTTCCTCCTCTGGGGGATCTTTCCATCCCAGGGATCAGACCGACATTTTCTGCACTGCAGGCAGATGCTTTACTGCTGAGCCACCATGAAAACTGTGTTAGTAGCTCAGTCATGTCTGAATCTTTGCAGTCCCATGGACAATCCCCTCAGGATCCTCTGTCCATGGGATTCTCCAGGCAAGAATACTGGAGTGAATGGGTAGCCATTCCCTTCTCTAGAGGAGCTTCCTGACCCAGGGATTGAACCTGGAACCTGGAGATTGCTTGCATTGCAGCGGGATACTTGTCCATCTGAGCCACTGGTACTAGAAGGCATGTGACTCTATTTCAGTCAGTAAGATGTGAAGCGAAGCTTGCTAGGAGGCCTCCTAGAAAAGCTTTGTCATCCTAAGAGAGAGGCAGAAGAGAGATGTGTTGTCTTCTTCCTCAGACTATTATTGGGCCTGGTTAGGACAGTAGAAACTGCCATGTCCACCTCACCCTCACTCTGACATTGAAGTCAGCACTAGGAATAGCAGAGTAAAGGAAAGAACCTGGGTCCTTGAAAACAATAGCAGGCTGCTGAGT
The DNA here is from genome assembly GCF_032405125.1 of Capricornis sumatraensis. Classification (NCBI taxonomy): domain Eukaryota; kingdom Metazoa; phylum Chordata; class Mammalia; order Artiodactyla; family Bovidae; genus Capricornis; species Capricornis sumatraensis. Next base: position 231,104,574 of record NC_091069.1, on the reverse strand, counting down.
CAACCAGCTCTGAAGATTACTCTCCTCTAGACTTCAGCTATGTAAGATAATAAATGACCACACTGCGTAAGTGTGTTTGAGTCAGGATTTCTTTGACTACACAGCTGAATACATGCTAACAGACATAATTTTTAAGTGAATATAAAAGTTCCCAGGAACCCAAACTCTGCCCCATGAAAGCATTAAGGAAGGCCTTACAGAAAAGGTTCTTAAGGATGCATAGGGTTTGCCAGGTAGAGAAGAGGGTGTAGACATTTTTAGGGAGAAATCCATGGAAATCAACGAGCAGGGTCCTAATCAGGACCCTGGAGCAGCTGGGGTGGCCCACTAAGGCACCTGAGACCAAGGGCCCCAGCACAACTGGGAAACAGAGGTTGTTCAAGAAGGAGAGACGGTTGCCAAGAAGATCCTGAGGAAAGGCAGGGTAACCCCCTTTGAGGGAGGCAGATTTGCTCTGTTTTGGAGCAAGGGAGAGAGCATTTGGAGACAATCATCTGCCGAGAGAAAAGAGAAATGAGATACAGTGGGCAACTGCAGAGAAAGTTAACATCAGAAGTAGTGTATATTTATGTGAAAAAGAATTTAGCAAAGGAATTTGAGTAGAGGAATTTCAAGATGACAGGAATAAAATAAAGCCCAAAGAAGAAAGAATGTTCTTTACCAATCTTAAGACTTTTTACAGCAGGAGACTCTTTAAGGCAGAGAATGTAAGATGTTATTTTAATCACTCAGATTAAAACAAATACATATGAACTAGGGATCTAAACGTGGAGATGAAGAAGGAAAGGATGTGATCAATATTTTAAGGCAGTCAAATCAGTGGATACCATTTAACTGTAAGATACTATTCACAAATATTAGACATTACATGGCATCTCCACAAGTTTTAACTGTTTATTTGGTATTTATCCACCTGTACCATCTTATCAGTTTATATGTATAGAAACACTGAATGCTCTGTGGTATGATTTCTAAAGGTAAACAGGCCAAAATGTACACTGATGGGCAGCCCTTCCAGGGCCACTAAATCCCTGACCCAGGAAGGCGGCCTTCCTGGAGCCCAGGTTCTTTGTTTCTGCACCGCACCAATACTGCTCACGTGGGTGACACCAGGCCACTCCTAGGACAGCGATGATATTAGGGAAGTGGTATTACACTTGTCAGGAAGATCTCCTGGAGAAGGAAATGGCAATCCACCCCAGCACTCTTGCCTGGAAAATCCCATGGACAGAGGAGCCTGATAGGCTACAGTCCATGGGGTCGCAAAGAGTCAGACATGACTGAGCGACTTCACTCACTCACTTGCCATCTTATCAAAGTCTTTGTCAGAACACTGATTTAGAGAGATGATGTGGGTTTGAGTTTCAAATGTTAAATGCATTCCCTAACATTTTCCTCTAGCAGTTTAATTTTACACTGCTAGATTAGTCAGGGATAGGACCAAAAGTAAAAATACACAGTGCATTCTGTTATTTAGGGCTTTGTTCTCTCTCTGCCCTCCCACCAACCTCCTAAATTCAAAGGACTAAAAGAAAGTGTGGGTGTTGCTAAAAGGGACATAATTTATTGCTTTGTGCTGGCTCATTATCAACTTGTTTTGTTGAAGAAAAGCATCCCATAGGATTTCAGAACAGGTCTGTCTGGGGCATCTGCCAGCAACAGTATCCCATGATATCCCAAGGTGGGAAAGTGGTCTCCACGAAGCTGTTCCACCTTGGGACCTTGGGATGCCTCATCCATTCAAAGTTCTATCTCCTCACAGGTTAGAGTCATATGGGAAATGACAGAACCCCAACCATGAGATCTTCTACCATGGTAGGCTGTTCAATGCACACTTCCTTCCTTGGTGTATATCAAACACACTCATGCAAGCACACAAACACATAACACACACATTTCACAGCACTCTGGATTCCTAACACAGCGCTATAGGTAACTTTTCTCTAGAAACTATCTCAGACACCAGCTTATACAGAGCTAACATGCTTCCATGAAATCAGCTTTGCAAGGTTACAGAACAAATATGAAAATAGAGATATCAAAGTAGATACATACTGACTAAAACAAATTAATTTCTTACTTTATAATGTTTACACAAAAACAGTCTCTTTTTTCCCCTCAGCCCACAAGTGGAAATTTCACAAAGTATTATAGATAGTGAAAGAGGAAGGGGTTCTCCAATACATAGAGATTGTCTCCCAAAATCCCCTTTTTGTCACAATAGGGTAATGAAGTGAGAAAAACAAAATATAAAAGAAAAAAAAAAAGAAACAAAACTAGGAGCTACATGAAGTAGTTATACTTTGTCATGTCAGACCCCTCTAGAAGGTCTGTTGAAAAACTGCTTTGCTGGATTCTGCCCCAAATTTTTGACCTAATAAGTCTGGGCCGGGGCCCACATATAAGCATTTCTAATGAGTTTTCAGATAATGCTGATGCTGCTGGTCCTGGGACCCTACTGTGACAAACACTGTCCTATAAGACAACAGTTTCTACTGGTATGATTGACATCACAGTCACAGAACTCTATCAATATCCATGTCACCTCAGGTTCATGCACATAGGTTTCACCAAGCTTGGAGAGTCCAGAGGTATAATCAATTTTATCTTCAGTCTCTTCCAAACATTTAACTCAATTAACCTAACATTATGAAAGCCTACTTTGCCCGCTCCACATAAATAAGGCATTTGCAGGACCTTCCCCACCCATTCCAACAACCATTTAAAACCAGAGTAACTGTGGACTTGAAACACCACCTACCCTGATGCTGGGGCAGGTGTTTCTTGGTGAGCCTTATCACTCTCGCTGGGACATTGCAACCCAGCTACTTGGCATAATGCACTTTCCCAATGTTGCTCCCACTGTCTTTCCCATGCTAGGGGTAAAGAACTCAACTCCCAATGCAGGAGAAGAAAGAGACACGGGTTAAATCCCTGGGCTGATCCCCTGAAGGAGAGCATGGCAACCCACTCCAGTATTCTTGCCTGGAGAATCCCACAGACAGAGGAGTCTGGTGGGCTACAGTTCACAGGGTGACAAAGAGTCGGACATGACTGAAGTGATTTATCCCCAGTTTCCCATCCTGGGCTTTTTGCTATGGACAGTATACTGTTTCTGGAGCCTCAAGGTAAAAAAGAAAACTTTAATACCTTCCTTCCCCTACTTCTCCCTACTCCTGACTTCATGGGACAGTTAAATATCAGCAGAAGACTTTGATGAGTAGTCAACTATGGCCAGAATTTGAGAGCACTAGCTTCCAAAAATGGTGTTCTTGCCAATTATTGTGGGAAACCTTGGCCATGGTTGTAAATTTTGAGTATATGTTTCCTAACATACAAACTGAAGGTCTTCAGGCCTATTTTGCATGGATACAGTGATGATTAGCAATGACAGTTAGTATAAAGTTAGATCTCTCATTCTCTGTCTTACTTCTATAAACTTTCTAAGGTACTATCACCTGGCACAGAGTAGACATTTAACTGAATAACAGCAACCTCAGTAGGATTAAATGTGTGATACAGGAAAAAGAACATGGGTTTTATGGTCCTGGGTTTGAAGTTTAGCCCTGGTGGTTACCAGCAAGTCACAGCATGTCTCCAAATATTGGTTTCAGCATCTGTAACTTAAAAAAATGATAATATCTCTCCCTGTAACACACACACACACAAATATACCCATGTTTGTGATACCCTGTGGTCTCATGGAGCCAAACTACCAAGGCTTGAGTCCCAGCTGCGGCATCTAGTAGATGTGTGACATTGGGCAAGTTATTTAATTTGGGGTGCCTCAGTTTCCCCATATAAAATATGGTGATTGTGAGTTAAATGAGTTAATATATGTTTAAGTACTTATGAGAGCATAGTTCCCACTGCAAATGCCATTTGTCATTGCTATTATTGTCATTTGTTGTATTTTTTTTTTTACTATATGTTAAGCAAGAGAGTTCCAGAAAAACATCTATTTCTGCGTTATTGACTATGTCAAAGCCTTTGACTGTGTGGATCACAATAAACTGTGGAAAATTCTGAAAGAGATGGGAATAACAGACCACTTGACCTGCTTCTTGAGAAACCTGTATGCAGGTCAGGAAGAAACAGCTAGAACTGGACATGGAGCAACAGTCTGGTTCCAAATAGGAAAAGGAGTACATCAAGGCTGTATATTGTCACCCTGCTTATTAAACTTCTATGCAGAATACATCATGAGAAATGCTGGGCTTGAAGAAGCACAAGCTGGAATCAAGATTGCCAGGAGAAATATCAATAACCTCAGATATGCAGGTGACACCACCCTTATGGCAGAAAGTGAAGAACTAAAGAGCCTCTTGATGAAAGTGAAAGAGGAGAGTGAAAAAGTTGGCTTAAAGCTCAACATTCAGAAAATGAAGATCATGGCATCTGGTCCCATCACTTCATGGCAAATAGATGGGGAAACAGTGGAAAAAGTGGCAGACTTTATTTTTGGGGGCTCCAAAATCACTGCAGATGGTGACTGCAGCCATGAAATCAAAAGACACTCCTTGGAAGGAAAGTTATGACCAGTCTAGACAGCATATTCAAAAGCAGAGACATTACTTTGTCAACAAAGGTCTATCTAGTAAAGGTTATGGTTTTTCCAGTGGTCATGTGTGACTGTGAATAAAGCTGAGCGCCAAAGAATCGATGCTCCTTGCATTCCAAGGAGATCCAACCAGTCCATCCTAAAGGAGATCAGTCCTGGGTGTTCACTGGAAGGACTGACGCTAAAGCTGAAACTCCAATACTTTGGCCACTTCATGCGAAGAGGTGACTCATTGGAAAAGACTCTGATGCTGGGAGGGATTGGGGGCAGGAGGAAAAGGGGACAACAGAGGATGAGATGGCTGGGTGGCATCACCGACTCAATGGATATGGGTTTGGGTGGACTCTGAGAGTTGGTGATGGACAGGGAGGCCTGGTGTGCTGTAGTTCATGAGGTCACAAAGAGTTGGACACGACTGAGTGACTGAACTGACTGATTTTATAATAAATCCTAACAAATGTTTGTTCTTCATGTCCCTACTTGCTGACCAGATAATTTTAATTCAATTTAGACTACATATAATATCTCCATAAACTGTTTAAATCATAAATTCATTTTCTTGATGTGCTTGTTCATTAGCCTTTAGCACCTGAGACAAGACCATTTGAGGCAACACAATTTGCTCTCAGGGCTTTTTCTGTAGCTCCCTGCTGATTCAGGAGCAAAGCAGAATACATAGGAGGTTATTTTCTTAAAATCAACTTTCAGAAACCTACATAGAGCAATTTGCCTTTGATTTTTTCCACTTTTTCAAACTTTCTCTGGCTAACGCTTTATAGCATGGAAAACCTTGCCCTGATTGATCTCTGGTGTCCTTAAAACCAACCTTTTTTTTTTTAAACCAAAGGGGAAAGCAAGTTTCCTTCCTTAGGCTCTTAACCATAATTTCCTTTCCTGCAGACCCCTTTAGATTAAACCAGAGCCACTCTGACTTTCATAGGACATGCATTCACAGACCCCCAGATCCACAGCCAGCCCTCACTGTTCTGACAGGATAACTTTCTCTCTTTAACTTTCTAACAGGAATTCAACAGGATTTACTGAGCACGAAATACAAAATCAGAGAGGGATTGGAAGAACTAAGAACGGCAATGTAACAGTAACTAAAATTCTGTCTGGGAGAAGGACCTGGATGTCACTATAGGCTGGTTCTGGGAAGAAAGGTGTTGGTTTGAATTGGAGTAACTGAAATGCCTGATGACAAAAGTCAGCCTTGACCTGAATCTTGAAGGACTTTTGCAGCTGGAAGGAAAGTTAGTGATAACCTATTTCACTTCTTCCTCTTTTTATAGATAGGAAAAGTAAGGCTAGAAATTAAGTCACTTGCCCAAGTAATGCATTTAGCTACTGAAAAAAAAGAAAGAAAGAAAGAAGGAAAATCATAAGGATTTAAAAACTCAAATCCACAAGAGAGCATCCAATGCTTTGTTCATAAAGCATGCCACATTTGAATAAGGAAAAAGCCTCAGACAGGGCTTCCAGGCAGGGAGAAGGGTATGAAGTGGCAGTCAACATCTCCTATGGGCCCGGAGGTCAAGGAGGCAGGGCTGGACCGAAGCAGAGTAAAATGGATCAGTAGGGAACAGCCACACCATGTCCAGCAACCCAGTCTTATTCTGAGGAACCTCCAAGCAGTGCCAGGATAAAATGAATGCCTTGTGATTTTTGAAGAAAGATAGGGTTAGTGATTGACTATGAACTATATTCCCTTTAAATCTTGAAAAACAGGATCTTGAGTGAACTCAATGGGACCTATTAAACTGGTAAATATCTTTTTAGAGGAACATGGGTCAGTAGTTTAATATGTTGCTGTTGTTTAGTCGCTCAGTTGTGTCCGATTCTTTGCAACCCCATGAATTGTAGCCTGCCAGGCTCCTCTGCGCATGGGGTTCTCCAGGCAAAAATATGGAGTGGGCTGCCATCTCCCTCTCCAGGGGATCTTCCCAACTCAGGGATGGGCTGCGTCTCTTGTTTCACAGGTGGGTTCTTTACCACTGAGCCACCCGAGAAGCCCAATAGTTTAACATACTTTAATGAATTCAAAATCTAAATTTTGTAGCTTAATTTTTCCCTTCAGCCCACTAAACAAGATTTCCATGTGCATTTAGAAACTGTTTCTTATATTGTAAGGCCATGAAATCAAAGGCAGAATTCTAAGAGGTTTAAACTATTTTGTTCCTAAGTTCAGATCTCACCCCTCAAATGCATAGCATTAGGAATGTCCTACAAAGTAAGGGAGCTGCCAGTGATGTATAATGGAATTGTTAATGCTATCAGAGAACAAGAAGCAATTTTTCTTTTATGAACAATGAGAAGGGGATACAGGGCCCTAAGTGAGCAGCACTAAGTGCACATTCTGCTGCCAATCAATATTTGACCATTAACAGTCTTCTAAGCTTTTAGTCCAATTTAAATGAATACCATCATGGCTTTTATGTTGAACCAATTATGGATTTTAATCCTTCAATTTTGAAATAATGAGAACTGTAGAATGTCATGAGACACAATTACCAACCACTGTTATCAGTGAAGCAAAAATATCGTTAAAATGTTACCACTAATTTTTAAAAGCATCCTAGGACCCTTGAACAGTTAGAACTGGACATGGAACAACAGACTGGTTCCAAATAGGAAAAGGAATACGTCGAGGCTGTATATTGTCACCCTGCTTATTTAACTTATAGGCAGAGTACATCGTGAGAAACTCTGGGCGGGAAGAAGCACAAGGTGGGATGAAGATTGCTGGAAGAAATATCAATAACCTCAGATATGCAGATGACACCACCCTCATGACAGAAAGTGAAGAAGAACTAAACAGCTTATTGATGAAAGTGGAAGAGGAGAGTGAAAAAGTTGGCTTAAAGCTCAACATTCAGAAAATGAAGATCATGGCATCCGGTCCCATCACTTCATGGCAAACAGATGGGGAAACAGTGGAAACAGTGTCAGACTTTATTTTTCTGGGCTCCAAAATCACTGCAGATGGTGACTGCAGCCATGAAGTTAAAAGATGCATGCTCCTTAGACAGAAAGTTATGACCAGTCTAGACAGCATATTAAAAGGCAGAGACATTACTTTGCCAACAAAGGTCCATCTAGTCAAGGCTATGGTTTTTCCAGTAGTCATGTATGGAAGTGAAAGTTGGACTATAAAGAAACTTGAGCACCAAAGAATTGATATCTTTGAACTGTGGTGTTGGAGAAGACGCTTGCGAGTCCCTTGGACTGCAAGGAGATCCAACCAGTCCATCCTAAAGGAAATCAGTCCTGAATATTCATTGAAAGGACTGATGCTGAAGTTGAAACTCCAACACTTTAGCCACCTGATGCGAAGAACTGACTCATTTCCTGATGCTCAGGAAGACTGAGGGCAAGAGGAGAAGGGAAAGACAGAGGATGAGATGGTTGGATGGCATCACCGACTCAATGGACTTGACCTTTAGCAAACTCCAGGAGATAGTGAAAGATAAGCAAGCCTGGCATGCTACAGTCCATGGGGTTACAAAGAGTCAGACACAACTGAGCAACTGAACAACAATATACAGATAAAATGAATCAACATCTATTGTATTTTCTAAAAGATAACAGATACATATCAGTGGAATGTCAGCAGAAAAGTAGCATGCTGGCTGGGCTTAAGTATTACAGGAAATCCAGTGCCTTAGAAAATATTTATGATTCTTGACGCAGAGGAAAATGGCACATTATACAGATAGTTGATGGGAGTAAGAGCACTACTCAGTCCAGTAGGGGACTGGTCAAATTCATTGATAAGCATCAGATACAGGACCAAGCAATCTTAGATGTTTCATTACAAGTATATCTGTCTGAAAGATGGAGATGACTAAAGTACAGTTTACTCTCAAGTGTTCATCTAAGACAAAAAAAAAAACCCTCTAAAAGTTCAATGTGGGGACTTCCCTTGTGGTCCAGTAGTTAAGAGTCTGCCTGCCAATGCAAGGGACACAGATTCAATCCCTGGTCCAGGCAGATCCCATATGCTGTGGGACAACTAACTCTGTGTGCCACAACTTCCGAAACTCATACACTCTAGAGTCTGGGCTCTGCAACAAGAGCAGCCACCACAGTGAGAAGCCCTCATACTAGAGTGGCCCCTGCTTGCTGCAACTAGAGAAAACCCGCATGGAACAGGAGCCTCAAGACCCAGAATAGCCAAAAAAAAAAAAAAAAAAACAGTTCAAAGTTGATTTCAACCATAGTTTTGTTGCTTTTCTCCCACATTGATTATCACCGTTCCTCTGACAGGACTCTAGCAAGAACCATGGTCTCCATACTCTGATGATGAGGGCTTATATGGTCTTACTCTGAAATTTCATTCTCTTGGACTTTCTGGAAAATAGAATCTCTCTGACTAGTGTTGAAAGCATAAAGAATGTGAGGATGCATCTGGATCTCACAGATACATCCTCTCTCTAGGACAATCATTGAAAGAATTTATGTTAAAGCATCTTCAGCATCTCTTAAAAGAGATAGAGGCCTATCAGCTCAGTTACATGAATATGTAACCAAGTCATAGGTTGGTTACAACTACAGGTGTATTGGCTACGTAAGTCTTCATTTCCTCATCTATGAGATGAAGATACTGAACTTACAATCTCTGACTTCTTCCCAGTAAATGAATTTCAAATTCATTTGTAGCTACTGGGAGATTCATTCACTTGGTATCGCCTTTCCCCTTACCATTTAAAAAAGTTTATCAGAATGTCCCATCTTGTTTCTCTGTTGTAGATTCAAAGGATTTTATTACATCATTGAGAGAAACTGCCTATGAATTATTTTACCTATAACATTTATATCATCCCTGAAAAAGAACACTGAGATATCACCAATGCTATCCATATGGACTAATTTGGGGGATTATCAGTGAAAGCTTTTTTGAGTAAGTAAAAGCACAAGGATGCTGTTATGAGGGGCTATTCAGTTTGGGGGAAGTTCACGTCTTTGAAATTTAGCTTCTTCCTCTGCATAATGAGGTGGCTAGAAAAAATAACCTCTAAGATCTCCTTAAATTCCAACAATTATAATTCTATGTCAACAACAAAAAAATTAAGCAACACTAAAATAAAAGTCTTTTCATTGATTTATAGAGTTCAAGATAACTCAAGGATACTAAAATTTCTAGTAATGGGATAGTTATACATATATGTGCATGTCTCCATAATTTTTATAATCCTTATACATTGCACTGTTTCAGAACTTGCTTTCAATAACTTTTGTATAAAAAAATTTATGAAAGAAGGACAGAAATCAGACAGTTCAACTTAATCCCACACAAACCTTAAGCTTAAACTGCCTTAGGAATAGCAATTAAGAGAAATGCTATCTCAGCTAATGTTCAAGTGCTATTTTTCTTTTTATTAAACCATACCTGATTTGAAATATTGGTAGTTTCAGATGTACAGCAAAGTAATTTGTATATATACTCTTTTTTTGTTCAATTCTTTTCCAGGATAGCATATTAAAAGATATTGAATATAGCTCCCTGTGCTATGCAGTAAATGTGCTAATATTTTATGAGTTTAACCATAACTTAAAAGTACTTCATGGAGCTGTTTAAGTATTAAAGTTAACCTGGGAATTTTCATGTTCCAAAGTAAAAGTTACATTTATGTGTTGTGAGTACAAAGTATGTTGAATTTTAATAGGTCACCAAAATTTAATCAAAACTTTTACAAAACAGTATCTCCATCATAGATAAACTTTAATTGGTAAATGAGTCATGGTCACTCAAATTCAGGGCTGTGAAGAAATCCTCCCCTCTAATAAAGGTTTGTTATTTTAAAACCTGTGTTGTTTTTCTAAACTATAAATTGCCCTATAATTTAATGCTAGGAATTACATTGTTTCCAACTTCTCAGATTACATCCCACATCCTCATTGATTATTTATTAGACAAGTCAGGAGAAAGCTTGGTCCAATGATGATGGAGGAGGGCAGTGACTGGCACCCAGGGCTTTACATCTAGTGGTATCACTTTCTTTGACTATTTCTCTTAAACCTGATTGTGAGTTTTTCCTCCTCAAATGAGAGCTTGTGTGTGCTTTAAGACCCTCGATGGAAAGAACCTAACTGTTCTCTGAATAGACCAGCACATCAGTCTCCTGAAAGCAATTACTCTGCTTAGCCTAAAACAACTTAGCTCAAATATCTCACAGTTGGATCCAGTTAAGGCATAGGGTTTCTCATGGTCTCAAATCATGACTGTATATTGTTATTATCAGGACATCACGTTGTTAGCATATAAAATGTGCACTGATCCTGTTCCCTGAAACTCAGGAGTGTAAAAGGCTTCAGAACTTCCAAAATAAGGGAAGTGAAATATAACAGTATATTCTTTTATGAATTATAACAATACCTCAGCCATTTCCATGTGTTCAAATTTCCTATCCGTTATCAGGCAGAGATAAGAGTGGTACAGAAAACTATTTCATAAACCAAATCAGTTTTAAAACTACCAGTGTCTTACACTTTAAAAGATGAGAATACAGACTGGATAATCTCTGTCACGTTTTAATAAACTTTCTGAAAGGAATGATATGGTAAATTGCACAGAAAGAGCAATACCTCGGGAGTTTAAAGGTTAAATGTTTTTCCACATCTTATCTGTACCTCCAAAAAAAAAAGAAGATACTTAGCAAATAATACTAATAATTGTTAATTAGAAAGTATGAAATCAGGCTAAGAAATGAAGAGCACTGCATAAAGAAACTCTTGGTATTTTACGAAAATAAAACACACTCATATAATTTAAGTAGATTTGAACAAAATTGCTTCACTAGGAGGGGAAGGAATACGTACATTTCTTCAAGTTTTCTTCTTGAAACTCGGTGCTGTAAGATTTTCTCAATACATGTTTAAGTGATGTTATTTCTAGAACTTTATAATGCTCATCAGCCCCTCCAGAGAGAGATGACTGCGGAGCCACCGCTTCCAAATATCTATCATTACAAAAACAAACAACTAGCCCGGTTTGACTTCCCACATGACAATGGACCGCATCTGTCAACAGACTCGCATTATGTGCCTCGTGAGAACATGACCGTGGCATTTACTTTTGTGACAAGGCAAATTTCAGCAGCTCATCTGGAAAGAGATGAGCATTCATTATGCTGCAGCACCTTTCATCAAGCTAATGACATTTCAATCAGCACATTTTCTCCAGTTTTGGTACTTTGCCATCTGAGCACGTCTCTAATTACGCCCAAGCAACAAGTTTCACATCAATCCTACAATTTCTGCACTCACCGTACACCATCGCTCCCCCGGTTTCATGCAAGAAGCGAAATCGATGATTTTTAAACAGCCAGATTGTCAAAATGGTAAGGATGAGCAAAAAATTAAAGACAAGCAGCTCCACCGCTCCCTGATGTTGAAACTGATACTCATCCTTCTCTGACATGAATCTTTGCTTTCTCTCCATTCTTCAGTCTTCTCAGGATTCCTTAGATAAAAACCTGGACAAGGACTATTTTATCAAGATTTGCCTAAGACGGTCTGGCTGCCTGAGGATTTCAGGGTAAACACTGCCACTTAAGTTGCTACTTCGTGAGCATTCTGCCTTGGCTTAGTATTCAGATGGCTTCTAGTTACAACTTCCTGTTTCTCTCTTAAAGCAGCCCCGTCTCTTTTCAAACTCCAGAGAGTGGTTTCATCATCGACTCTTACTGTCTTTAAATGATTTATTCCAAGAAATTAACTTTCATATTGGACAAACCTACTAGCAGTTGTTCTGAGATATTGAATCATGATCTTATCATTTAGAACAAGTCTTCTTAAGCTGCATAACTGGTGAATTGTAGATTAATAATAGAACAGATTGTCTTACATCAGCAACATTTTCTAAGTTCAATAAGCCAATTCCTGAATCATAACCTCATTCATATGCAAGATTTTTCCTTTCCAACCAAAGCCTAGCAATGTGATGGGGACTGAAAATGATTTCATAAGGATTTTTTTTTAATTGAGAAGAAAATAATTTTGTATATGACTCTCTCTCTCTCTGTTTGGTTTTATATAACTGGTAGTCACCATAACAGTATTTAAACTCTGAATCAGTTGTTTTTCTTTTAACAGGAATAAATGAAAACATAAGACAAAAAGAATTTTGTCCTCCTCTCTACAGCTGTGATGTTTTTATGTATTGAGTCAAAAAAAGAAGAAAAGAAACATATCTCTGAAGGAAAAAACCATGCAGCCGTTCCTAGTAATGCCACATTAGTGGATTTCTCTTTATAAAATTCCTGATCCAGACATTCAGGACTCACAGAATCTGCCACAGATCACAAACCTCCTCTGTCTTATGGCAAAACAATGTGGCTCACTGAGGAATAGTCTGCCACTAACACTGAAGTTTCCAGGATTCCAGGACACAGACAGTGATGATTCTTCAGATCATCTTGCATTTGGCAGGTTAGTTCTGTTTGAATTAAAACTTTATGCTTTTTGAAAAAGTTCAAGACTCTAAGCTCTGCTGTTTTCTTAATAATTGTGATGATACGTTTGCCTTATTGGCTCTACAGTACAATTAAATGAAGTTAAGTGAAATTTTTCATCATTTCATACAATTATTGTAACTCAGGAGTTTAATAGTCATCTAACATCCCCTGACTCAACAGAATTAGTATTCAGTTTATACCGTGTAAGTGATTCACTGAGTAGGATAAGTCCAAGTAGAGCTTCAGAATATCTTGTCACCAAAAGCCAAAGTTTAAACACAGGATATATTGAAAGTTCACTGGTTCCCCCCACCCCCCAACAATTTTACTCACACAGAAAGTCTATCAACCACTTAGTAGAAAATTCTGCCATTTCAGCTTCTTTGCCTCCTGCAACTTTTGAAGCTAATTTCCTGAGTTTAACTCAGCAGGGGGTATTTATGTGGGCTGCAGATGTTTTACACTACCCTTTTTGGCAGACATATCTGTGATGACTAATATTCAAACTGTTTTGAAATCTGTCAGATAATGCTTGCAAGCATTTTACCAAGCTTTGCTAGCAGGTTCAACCTTTACACTTTTGCACACCCACAGAGTTAGCCTTGAGTTGTTAGATTCACAAGATACCCAAATTTAAAACTTGACAATTTCATAAATTTTTTTTTCTTTTCTGTCATCATTTAATTGCTTTGGCTACTTTTAATGATGATGATTATTCCATCTGGGCAGAATTAACTTTCTTTGGTTGTCTTATTACAACATCCAGTTTTACTCTCTTACTCAATGAAGCAACTCAGTGAGAGGATTAAAGGCTTATGGAATGTTTTGATTGGCTAATACACTGTTTTAGAAAATCCTAAACTTAATGTCAACATATGTAAAAATGTATGTTTCACATAAAAAAAGTCAAACACATAGTTTCTCTAGAAAAAAACTGGTAGGATCTGTCACACTGGACTCTCCTCATGTGGCCACAGTCCGGGCTGAGGGGTGCCTGTTTGCCACAGTCTCATTCATCCTATTTCACTCATTTTTATGTTCCCTGCATGGCCTCCACAGTCACTTGAATATATGGCCCCTGGTTTATTCCAGTAATAGAATGCATTCACTATTCCATTGTCTAATCCTGATACTATTTAATGTTAGGAAAATTTCTTTTCATTAAACTGAAAAGTGGACTTAAGAATCTTTTCCAATTCTTCAATTCAGAAAAGTATTTCAATCCCTCCTATATTGTGTTTTCCTCACAGAATATCACTTGATATTCTTCTTTGCCAAGAAAAATAAGCAAATGAAATAGGAGCACATATTAATTTGGTATCTACTATGAACCTGGCTTCCCTGGTGGCTCAGACTGAAAAGAATCCGCCTGCAATGTGGGAGACCTGGGTTTGAACCCTAGGTTGGGAAGATCTCATGGAGAAGGGAACGGCTACCCACTCCAGTATTCTTGCCTGGAGAATTCCATGGACAGAGGAGCCTGGCAGGCTATAGTCCAAGGGGTCGCAAAGAGTCCACATGGCTGAGCAACTTTAGCACACATATTCGTGAACCAGGAAGAGCTTCCCAGGTGGTGCTAGTGGTAAAGAACCATCCTCCCAAAGCAGGAGATGTTAGAGATGCAGGTTCAATCCCTGGGTTGAGAAGATCCCCTGGAGGAGGGCCTGGCAATGCACTCCAGTATTCTTGCCTGGAGAATCCCATGGACAGAGGAGCCTGGCGGGTTACAGTCCATAGGGTTGCAAAGAATCAGACACATCTGAAACAACTTGGCATGTGGACACACATGAACCAGGAAATACGCTGGGAAATTTAATTTAGTTTGATATAATATTTATAGAAAACCTATATGTGAAGCACTTAAGGCTCAGAGAGGGTTGGTAATATATCCAAGTTCTCACAGCCTGTAAGAATTAAATTTACACGTTGGGTTTAATGGTATTAAAATGGCATTTCACAGCTGTAATCCACAGCCGTGACTCAAGAGAGTGAGGAAAACTTGCTGTAAAATTCGAGGAAATCTTTCTTGAGACCAAAAAGAAAAAAAACAAACAAACAAATGTTGATGTGTTAGAGCTAAACATTTATGTTCAAATTTTTGTGCTTTTTGTTTTTTCATGTTATAACATATATAAAAAAGACTTATATATTAGATAATATAAAATATTTTGTGTTGTTATTATGCATAGCCTCCTAGTTGATAATTGACTATTTGATAAGCACTTTTCCTTCCTTTACATCTTGCTCTCCTGAAGTAAAGGTCTAATGAAGTTTGGGAAAAAAAAGATGGAATTTCAGCTAGAGTGATTAATGCATCTTAGCTAGTCAGAAACTTTCTTGGTTTTAGTACTAGAAGTGCTGCATCCCAGGAAACTCCTCAGACACAGGCAAACCAGGACAATAGGTCAACCTTCAGATTCCCCAAATTTACAAATCTGGTACCATCAAAAATGACTGTTGTTTCTGAGATTCCTGAGGGAGATATTCAACAACAACAACAAAAAATCAGTTAAAAATTAAAGCACTATTTTATTAGCTGGTGACATAAATTTTATTAGCTGGTGACATAAACCTTAGTACTAGATCTCTAATGAAGTTGGGATCGAACTCAAACATAAGGCTCAAAGAGGAATTGTTGATTGTCTCTTACAGATCTTGACAACTGTTGGCCACTAAGTCAAAGGTTCTTGCTGCAAGATGCAACATGCTGGGAACAGGAAGAAAGTAAAGAGAAAAGCAGGATGGTCCAGTTTATGCAGTGAACATGCCCTGCCTCAGCTTGTCCATCCAGTCCCATGGAAGGAAAAACTTGACGAGGCCTCCAAGCCAATAACCTTGTGTAGCAGAGTAACCTCACCTATTAGTGAATCCGACCAGTTAGAACCCAGAGACTGTGTTCCACAATCTAGCCAATCACTTGAGGGTTCCTTTGCTTAGAGAAGACAGTGGAGACTGTGGGCCCAGAGGATCAAGAAGGGATGCTTTCCTAGTGTAAGAGCTGCTGAGAGTTCCTCTTCCCTGCTCCCTAGAGCCCTACCTACCTATTCTTAGTACCCTCTCAACCACTGGGCTTAACAGAAAATACTCAAGTCAACCCAGGCCCCGAGTTTGAGGAAAATTCCATTTCCTCACTCTTCCCTGTCCTCTTCCCTGATACTTAACCCTCTCTGAGACCAGCGAGAGGGGAGTTTCATGTCTTGCCCCCAAAGGTTATAAAATAGACTAGGACAGGACTGAAATTAAGTTTACTTGAAAGCCACACAATGCACCCAACCAAAGTTCTATTTTCAAACTTGCCGTGAATCCCTCTGTTAATGTGATTTTGCAGTGTTAAGTCACTTCAGTCATGTCCAACTCTGTATGACTCTATGGACTGTAGCCCTCCAGGCTCTTCTGTCCATGGGATTCTCCAGAGAAGAATACAGGAGGGGGTTGCCATTTCCTCCTCCAGAGGATGGATCTTCCTGAGCCAGGGATCAAACCTGCGTCTTTTATGTCTCCTGCATTGGCAGACAGATTCTTTACCACTGGCACCACCTGGGAAGACTTAAAGTGACTGAATGAGGCACTATTAGACCGGGGTAACTCTAATGTCTTGGTTACCTATGCATGCAAAACAAACCTAAGCCAGAGTCGAGGAGCTCAAATCTGAGGAATTTAAGAACAACCAATCACAAATGGCCAATGGAGATTTCCCAAACAAGGCAATCAGGTCATCTATAGCAAATCAAATAGCGTCTTTGCTTGTTTCCCCATCTTTTCTATAAAAACTTTCCTCTAAGCTTCCATTGGTGGAATATTCCTAATCATTGTCAGTTTGGTGCTGCCCAAGTTCAAATGCTGACTGTACAGAGCTTCTCATGTTTGGCTGCAAAGAATATAATCAGTCTGATTTCAGTGTTGACCACCTGGTGATGTCCATGTGTAGAGTCTTCCCTTGTGTTGTTGGAAGAGGGTGTTTGCTATGACCAGTGCGTTCTCCTGGCAGAACTCTATTAGCCTTTGCCCTGCTTCATTCTGTACTTCAAGGCCAACTTTGCCTGTTACTCCAGGTGTTTCTTGACTTCCTACTTTTGCATTCCAGTCCCCTATAATGAAAAGGACATCTTTTGGGGGTGTTACTTCTAAAAGTTCTTGTAGGTCTTCATAGAACTGTTCAACTTCAGCTTCTTCAGTGTTACTGGTCGGGGCATAGACTTGGATTACCATGATATTGAATGGTTTGCCTTGGAAACAAACAGAGACCATTCTGTCGTTTTTGAGATTGCATCTAAGTACTGCATTTCAGACTCTTTTGTTGACCATGATGGCTACTCCATTTCTTCTAAGGATTATTGCCTATAGTAGTAGATATAATGGTCGTCTGAGTTAAATTCACCCATTCCAGTCCATCTTAGTTTGCTGATTCCTAGATTGCTGATGTTCACTCTTGCCATCTCCTGTTTGACCACTTCCAATTTGCCTTGATTCATGGACTTGACATTCCAGGTTCCTATGCAATATTGCTCTTCACAGCATTGGACCTTGCCTCTATCACCAGTCCCACCCACAACTGGGTATTGTTTTTGCTTTGGCTCCATCCCTTCATTCTTTCTGGAGTTATTTCTCTACTGATCTCCAGTAGCATATAAGGCACCTACTGAACTGGGGAGTTTCTCTTTCAGTGTCCTATCTTTGCCTTTTCATACTGTTCATGGGGTTCTCAAGGCAAGAATACTGAAGTGGTTTGCCAGTCCCTTCTTCAGTGCACCACATTCTAGCAGACCTCTCCACCATGACCTGTCCATCTTGGGTGGTCCCACAGAGCATGGCTTAGTTTCACTGAGTTATACAAGGCTGTCTAAAACAAGACTGGGAGCTGACTGTGGCTCAGATCATGAACTCCTTATTGCCAAATTCAGAATGAAATTGAAGAAAGTGGAGAAAACCACTAGACCACCTAGGTACGACCTAAATCAAATCCCTTATGAATATACAGTGGAAGTGAGAAATAGATTTAAGGGACTAGAACTGATAGATAGAGTGCCTGATGAACTATGGATGGCGGTTAGTGACATTGTACAGGAAACAGGATTCAAGACCATCCTCAAGAAAAAGAAATGAAAAAAAGCAAAATGGTTCTCTGAGGAGGGAGGCCTTACAAATAGCTTTGAAAAGAAGGGAAGCAAAAAACAAAGGAGAAAAGGAAAGATATACCCATTTGAATTCAGTGTTCCAAAGAATAGCAAGAAGAGATAAGAAAGCCTTCTTCAGTGATCAATGCAAAGAAATAGAAGAAAACAATAGAATGGGAAAGACTAGAGATCTCTTCATGAAAATTAGAGACACGAAGGGAACATTTCATGCAAAGATGGACTCAATAAAGGACAGAAATGGTAGGGACCTAACAGAAGCAGAAGATATTAAAAAGAGGTGGCAAGAATACACAGAACTGTACAAAAAAGATATTCATGACCCAGATAATCACGATGGTGTGATCACTCACCCAGAGCCAGAGATCCTGAAATGTGAAGTCAAATGGGCCTTAGGAAGAATCACTACAAACAAAGCTAATGGAGGTGATGGAATTCCAGTAGAGCTATTTCAAATCCTGAAAGATGATGCTGTTGAAGTGCTGCACTCAATATGCCAGCAAATTTGGAAAACTCAGCAGTGGCCACAGGACTGGAAAAGGTTAGATTTCATTCCAATACCAAAGAAAGGCAATGCAAAGAATGCTAAAACTATTGCACAATTGCACTCATCTCACATGCTAGTAAAGTGATGCTTAAAATTCTTCAAGCCAGGCTTCAGCAATACATGAATCGTGAACTTTCAGATGTTCAAGCTTGTTTTAGGAAAGGCATAGGAACCAGAGATCAAATTGCCAACATCTGCTGGATCATTGAAAAAGCAAGAGTTCCAGAAAAACATCTATTTCTGCTTTATTGACTATGCCAAATCCTTTGACTGTGTGGATCACAATAAACTGTGGAAAATTCTGAAAGAGACGGGAATACCAGACCACTTGACCTGCCTCTTGAGAAGCCTGTATACATGTCAGGAAGAAATAGTTAGAACTGGAACCAGAACAGCAGTCTGGTTCCAAATAAGAAAAGGAGTACATCAAGGCTGTATACTGTCACCTGCTTATTTAACTTATATGCAGAGTACATCATGAGAAACAATGGGCTGGAAGAAGCCCAAGTTGGAATCAAGATTGCCAGGAGAAATATCAATAACCTCAGAAATGCAGATGACACCACCCTTATGGCAGAAAGTGAAGAACTAAAGAGCCTCTTGATGCAAGTGAAAGAGGAGAGTGAAAAAGTTGACTTAAAGATCAAGATTCAGAAAATCAAGATCATGGCACCTGGTCCCATCACTTCATGGCAAATAGATGGGGAAACTCTAAAAACAGTGGCTGACTTTATTTTTCTGGGCTCCAAAATCACTGCAGATGGTGACTGCAGCCATGAAATTAAAAGACACTTGCTCCTTAGAAGAAAGCTATGACCAACCTAGACAGCATATTATAAAGCAGAGGCATTACTTTGTCAACAAAGGTCTGTCTAGTCAAGGGTATGGTTTTTCCAGTGGTCATGTATGGATGTGAATGTTGGACTATAAAAAAGCTGAGCACCAAAGAACTGATGCTTTTGAACTGTGGTTTTGGAGAAGACTCTTGAGAGTCCCTTGGACTGCAAGGAGATCCAACCAGTCCATCCTAAAGGAGATCAGTCCTGGGTGTTCATTGTTCATTGGAGGGACTGATGTTGAAGCTGAAACTCCAATACTTTGGCCACCTGATGTGAAGAGCTGCCTCATTTGACAGGACCCTGATGTTGGGAAAGATTGAGGGCAGGAGGAGAAGCGGACGGCAGAGAATAAGATGGTTGGATGGCATCACCAACTCAATGGACATGGGTTTGGGTGGACTCTGGAGTTGGTGATGTACAGACAGGCCTGGCATGCTGCGGTTCATGGGGTCGCAAAGAGTCGGACACGACTGAGCGACTAAACTGAAGTTGATGTGCATGTGTGCACAGATACATTCTTGAAAATTTTAACATGCCTTAGTTTATCTTGTACCACATCTTAGCTTTCCCTACTCCCCAGAAGTCACATGTTAGCATAAGAATGCCACTAATTTGAACAATATGAACCACTCCCATCAGTAGATTTCTAGAGAGAAATGAAGCTTCAAAAATTTCACAGAAAGTTAAATTCCATGATAAATGCTTGGACAATAGTAAGTCCCAAAGAAATTCACTAATACCTGGTTTTCCTCTTCAGACTCTGAAAAGTCCAAATCTATGGGGCTAAGAACCATGAACCTAGGACATAACTCCCAAGTGGGTGCTCTTTCCACTGTTCTTCATTCTGCTGGCAAGGTGAAATAAAGAACACTGAAAACAAGTGAAACGAGAGGACTTGTATAATTTTATAAAACAACTTATATATAGAAATGTATGTGTAAATGAAGAGCTCTTCCTTTTTCTACCCTATCAGGTTCCAGCTGTTCTCTGGGGTACAGAGCTTACTGCTTTCCCAGGTGAGGCCTTATCTCTGGAGTTTTCGTGCTAGATGTGTGTGAGTACATAACAAGGTCCCCCAGCCAGTGACGACCAGAGAAGAGGGGAATCCCTTTGCACTCGCACTAGATGCACCTGTTGGCTTTGTGCCAGCAAATACACACTGGGTCCCACTTGTTATTTAAGTTGTTTTTTAATATAAGTTTATTTATTTTAATTGTAGGCTAATTACTTTACAATATTGTATTGGTTTTGCCATACATTGACATGAATCCGCCATGGGTGTACATAGATCCTCATCCTGAGCCCCCCACCCACCTCCCTCCCCATCCCATCCCTCTGGGTCTAAGTATTGTTTATCAGAGAGTCTCAAAGCTGTCTAGAGCTGCAGGGAGGCAAGTCTTGCATTTTGCCTGTGATCTCGCTGCATCATCTCTGCGTCATCAAAGGGCCATGGCCTCACAGCTAAAGCCTCAGAGGAGGGTCCCACCTGAATATCCCTTGGTTTCTCATTCTGTCTCTCCTCTTCCTTTGTCCCTAGATGTCTGTCCATGGGATATCATCCCCTTTTCTTTTGTAGAGAGAACCTTTTTTTAAGAAATGATAAAGGTTACATGCTAATTATATCTCAGTTTTTAAAATGTTTTTTAAAAAAGAAAGAAATGTTTCAGTCCATCGGTCCCCACTTCTGTCTTGAACATATTGACAGGTCAGTTGTGCAAAAAATATAGAAAAAAAACAGTCACCCATCGGCTTTTTATTGTGTTCGGTCTCTGTCAGCTGTCCACAAGGCAGAGTAAATGCAGGCCAGCCACAGTGGCTAAAACCGCCCCTACAACTCAGGATGGAGGCTTCAGAGGTGGGAAGAAGAATGAGCTCTGAAGCCAAGGACGCGAGAACAAGATGGAGAACTGACAGTCCAAGCTGCAGCCTGCTTTAATGCAAGCTGCCTGCAATCAAAGACCTTTGATCTCCTAAGCATCCACGTGATAAATTCACAATCTTCTTAGGAAGTAACTTCTATTCTATGTCTTACAAATGAATAACTCTGACCTGATTAGCTAAAAGATAGTTTGCCCTATCATTTCTTTATTAAATTATAAAAGATTTTATATGAACTAACAAAGGAAGGCACCATGCCCCTCACCTTTCCCTGCATCTACTTATTTCTCCAGTGAAATGTACAGAGAAGACAGACTTCCCAACAAGGTGATGTTGTGTAAGCTTGGAAATATTTTTCTGAAATGAAGTACATAAATGCCGAGCAGATTGTGACAGAAAGTTCTTTCAGTCCCTCCTAAATCTAATTTAAAAAGCAGTCTTTAAAACAGCCTTTGTTGGAGGACATCTCAATGTGGGTTCCCTAAAAACAGTAAAGCCTGAGACAAGGACCCGGATACAGAAGATTTAGTCAGGAGATGTCCTCCAAAAATCCCAACTGAGGAAGATTGTACAAAGACTAGGAAATACCATTTTTCAGAAATAAAATTGTAAGCCTCATTGTAACCTAATCCATTCCGCATTTCATCCATATCTTCATAGGGTCTATGCACTTTGAAACTTTAATACCATACTTATGCTGCTGCTGCTGTTTAGTTCCTAAGTTGTGTCCAACTTGCCTGCAGTTCCATGGAGCATAGCCTGCCAGACTCCTGTGCCCATGGAATTTTCCAGGCAAGAATGATGGAGTAGGTTGCCATTCCTTCTCCAAGGGAGCTTCCTAACCCAGGGATCAAAACTGCATCTCCTGCATCGGCAAGTGCATTCTTTACCACTTAGCCACCTGGGAAACCCCACCTTATGCATGTGGTCAAAACATCCCATAAGCAGCACCTAAGTTAAATTTTATTTATGTGTAAAGCAACAAAATTACATGATAAATTCCATGAAAAACAATATGGGTCTCTTAGATAAGAAGGCAAATCATGCCCAGTGGCTGGCAGAATTAAAGTCTCATATCACCTGTGGAGAGGAAATTCAGTTTGCTTTGAAATGTCACTTTGTGGTGGATATGTCATATCTAAAGTTTAAATTTTAAACTAAAAGTTTAAAACTACTCTGGGACTCATTGAAGGCTATGTAATTTGGCATATGCACATACTAAAATGCACTTCACTGAAACTCTATCATGGTCTTCCTCCAAATAAATTTTAAAGGAACAATAGGTGGTTACATATTCATTTTAATCCAGTCTAACAGTTTTAAGAAATGTCATAGGACCATGCGATTTTATTTCTGTAAAAATAACCTGCATTGCTGTGGGAAAAGAATAACAATTCACAAAGAATGATAGAGCTTATAATCGTAATTTTGCTGTTACATCATATGCAGATGCAAGAATGTTCGTTACCTGGGTTAAGTATGGATATATAAATAATTAAATTATTCAGTAAGATCCAAATACCTAAATCATCCATCTTCATTTCTAAGCTCTAGCTGGATGTTTGTATTCTCCCCCCACCAAAATTCATATGTTGAAACCTGTCCTCATTCTGATGACATTTGGAGGTGGGACCTTTGGGAAATGATTGGGTCATGGAGGCAGAACTTTCACAAGTGGGAGGATTAGCGCCCTTACAAAAGAGACCTTCGAGTTCCCTTGCCCCCTCCACCGTGTGAAGACCCAGCTGGAAGACAGCTGCCATCTGTAAACCAGGGAGTGGGGCTTCACCAGACACCGCATCTGCTGGCACCTTGATTGTGCAGTTCCCAACCTCCAGAGCTGTGAAAAATAAATGCTGTGTAAGCCACCTAGTTTATGGTATTTTTGTGATAGAAGCCCAGATAGACTAAGACCCGAGGTGGGGGAAAGAACTGTTCCTCAAAACATTATCAGGGGTTATAAATCTCAATTAAGCTCAACAGAGAACATTGTGTTATATCAGCTCTTTCAGGTTGCCTGGTTCCTCAACAAAATTACTAAAAAAAAAGATAATTTTCAATATTTACTCACTCTTAGTATCCTGCTAAAAGATGCATTTTTCTTCAGCATATTTGAACTTCAAAACTGAGGAACTGTAAACAATTTGTTTTGAAGTGTTAAATGAAGAATCTTTATTTTTTAAAGCGAAAAAGTCTTTCTAACTCTACTTTGAACTTACGTAAACCTTGTCTGTTAAGGCACTATAATTAAGAAATATTGAATTTGGAAAAAGCAGAGTCAATTGCTTATCAGTCTGAAATATTATTGTATTCCACCAAAATCTACTATAATAGCTAGATTCATCTCCATGTGAAAAACGGTACTGTTCTGTTGGCGCTCCTCCCTGCCACCACCTTAACCAAAAGAGAATACAGGCAAAACAAACAGCTGAACAACATCGTCACATACAAAACGCAAGATTTTTGGTGAACTATGTTTGAACAAGTGACTTAGACCTCAGGTCTCTCACCTCATCCCAAATCTACAAAGAGCCTGAGAGAACACTCAAAGACACACCTGCTGATGTAAGATCTTTCCTGCAAAGCAGAATTCACATCCATGTACTCAGCCTGTTTCAAGAAGGGAGGTCTCCTGCAGCAACACAGCCGGAAAAAGAAAGAATGTTGGAGCTTCAATCACCCCTTAACCTCACTTTGACAGTATAAATCAAAGAAAGGAACAGTTCAAACTTCTTTGCTCCTGAGCCCAGGAAACTCCTCTGATAAGATGTGACCCAGCCAATGTGATGTCTGGATCACACACTGATCATTCTCATTCCAAGTGATCAATAGTGAGGCGGAAGCTCCTTCATGGCACTTGCAAAATTTCAGAAGCATAGGTGGACATTTCCTCCTGTGTGAACCAGTGTGGGAATGTGAGGCTAGGAACAGAATATCCCCCATGAACTCTTCCCAGGTGTTTGTTGGGCTTTGCTTCCAGGCTTACGGTCAACCAGAGCAGATGAACCCACTTCAGAATGGAAATCAGCATTTTGTCTGAGCAATGCTGCTCCTGTGTTCATGAGGATGCTTCTTTTGCATCCTCCAGGGACAGCGTGTTGAGTGGTCTAACTATTGCCCCTGAAGCCTAGAGGAAGGATAAGAACTCTTTAAATTTGCCTCAACTCCACCCCACACCAAAGGACAGAAACTCATTCCTATTCAATTCTTTTTTTAGTAAGTTGTTTTGATCCACATTGTGCAAATCACAGCTCAAAAATGTATACAAGCTCCACATGCCAGCATAAAACTACTCAAAAAACACACCATACAAACAACATTCAAATACCCCAAATTTGAATATTAATTATTTGATTGTTAAAGTAAGAGAGTACTAATATTCTAAATCAAATTCCCCTTCCCCTTGTAAACTAAATTCAATATTTTTTCTGTCTTTTTCTGGTTTTAATGGATTTATCAAACTGTGATGGAACCAGATTTCTTTTAGCAGCTGCAGTGTTTTGTGCCATCTTTGAAGCACTAGAATAATTATAGTTTCTTCAGCAGCAACAAAGTTGAATTTACCCAATTCCAAATTACTCATGCATTCTGCAGTGCCTGAGAATTACTGCACCAAACTTATTATAACAAACTTTACAAAATACAAGCAAGCAATTCCTTTGCTGCTAGAGCCTTGTCCCAAGCAAAATTATTTGTTCCCAGTTTTGTAAACTGTACAGTCTAGGTCGATATCTTCATTATCTGCAGGAATATTACTGAGTTGTATCCCAGGGAAAGACAGGCACAAGGAGAAAGCACAATTATAGATAAAATATTTTGTTTTCAGGCTAACCAACACGGACATCAGTCTGGGTATGTGGTCGAGAAATCCTTTCCAACAAATTTAAACCCATATTGGAGAAATTGCCCATTAATGGTCATACTACATTTTCTGTAACAATGGGGAAATTCGTTTGGAAATTCATTTCACCATTAAAGAGAAGCACTGAAAGTGCTATCTCCTTATAGAAAAAGAATTTGATAAAGTCAACATCCATTTATGATAAAAACTTTTACCACAGTGGGTATAGAGAGAATGCTGCTGCTGCTGCTGCAAAGTCGCTTCAGGCTCCCCCATCCCTGGGATTCTCCAGGCAAGAACACTGGAGTGGACTGCCATTTCCTTCTCCAATGCATGAAAGTGAAAAGTGAAAGTGAAGTCATTCAGTCGTGTCCGACTCTTAGTGACCCCATGGACTGCAGCCTACCAGGCTCCTCCGTCCATGGGATTTTCCAGGCGAGAGTACCGGAGTGCGGTGCCAATCTCAATAAAAGCCATTTATGACAAATCCACAGGCAATATAATATCCAATGGCATTCTACAGATTTAATAAAACTGAAAGCCTTCCCACTAAATTCTTGAAAAAGCCAAGGATACCCACTCTTACCATTACTATTCAAATTCAAAGTCCTAGCCATAGCAATCAATCAAGATTAATAAGAAGTATTCAAATTGGAAGAGAAGAATTAAAATTATATACAGATGGCATGATACATTATATAGAAAACTCTAAAGAACTCACTCAAAAACTATTAGAACTAATAAATGAATTCAGCAGGGCACCAGGATACAAGATTAATCTATAGAAATCTGTTGCATTTCTTTACACTAACAATGAAATATCAGAAAGAGAAAGTAAAAGACAACCCTGTTTAAAAAGAAATCTGGGAATAAACTTAACCAAGGAGGTGAAAGACCTATATGATGAGAACTATAAACATGATAAAAGAAACCAAAGATGACTCAGAGAAATGAAAAGATACCCTATGCTCTTAGATTGGAAGGATTAATGTTAGTATTGTTAAAATGGCAATTTTATCCAAAGCATTCTGCAGATTTAATGCAATCCCTATCAATCTACCCAATGACATTTTTTTCTAGAACTAGAACAAATAACCCTAAAACTCATATGAATCTGCAAAAGACCCAGAATTGCCAAAGTAATCCTGAGGAAAAAACAAAGCTGGAGACATAATCCTCCCTGACTTCAGACAATACTTCAAAGCTAAAGTAATCAAAACAGCATGGACACTGGTATAAAAACAGACATATAGATCAGTGGAATAAAATAGAGAACCCAGAAATAAACCTACACACCCATGGTCAATTAATCTTCAACAAAGGAGGCAAGAATATACAATGCAAGAAACACAGTCTCTTCAGCAACTGGTGTTGGGAAAGATGGACAGCCTCATGTACATCAATATAGTTAGAACCCTCCCTCACACATACACAAAAATAAGCTCAAAATGGCTTAAAAACTTATATAAGACATGACACCATAATACTCCTAGAAGAAAACATAGACAAAATGTTTTCTGACATAAATCATAGCAATATTTTCTTAGCTCGGTCTCCCAAGGCAAAAGAAATGAAAGTAAACATAAACAAATGGGACCTAATCAAACTTACAATGTTTTGCACAGCAAAGACAACCATAAACAAACAAAAGAAGAGGACAACCTGGGAGAAAATACTTGCGAACAATGTAATTTGGCTTAATTTCCAAAACACACAAACAGTTCACACAGCTCAATATTAAAAAAAAAAAAAAAAAGGCAACCCAATCAAAAAATGAGCAGAAGGCCTAAATAGTCATTTCTTTAAAGACATATAGGTGGCCAACAGACACATGAAAAGATGCTCAAAATTGCCAAATATTAAAGAAATAGTAAATCAAAACTACAATGAGGTATCACCTCATATTAGTCAGAATGGCCATCTTCAAAAAAGTCTACAAATAATAAATGTTGGAGAGGATGAACAGAAAAAGGAACCCTCCTACACTGTTGGTGGGAATGTAAATGGTACAGCTACTATGGAAAACAGTATCGAGGGTCATTTGAAAAACTAAAGCTAGAGCTTCCATATGACCCAGCAATATCACTCCTGGATATATATCCAGAAAAGATAAAAACTCTAATTCGAAAAGATATATGCACTCCAGTGTTCATAACAGAACTGTTTACAGCACTCAAGACATGGAAGCAACCTGACTGTCCATCAAGAGAAGAATAAATAAAGAAAATGTGATATATATAAAACGCATGTGGACATGTGTGCTCAGTTGTGTACAATACTTGTGACCCCATGGACTGTAACCCGTCAGGTTCCTCTGTCCATGGAATTTTCCAGGCAGGTATTCTGGAGTGAGTTGCCATTTTCTACCCCAGGGAATCTTCCCAACCCAGGGAACAAACCTGGATCTCCTTCACTGACAGGTGAATTCTTTACCACTGGGCCACCTATGATATCCACATCTAGAGCTATATCTATGTACGGGAAGCTTGGCATGCTCCAGTCCACAGGGTTGCAAACAGTCAGACACAACCGAGCAACTGAGCAACAACAATATATGTAATGGAATATGTGTGGCCCATAAAAAGAATGGCATATGGTCACTTATAGCAACATGGAGGGACCTAGAGATTATCATACTAAGTGAAGTAGGTCAGATATCACTTGTATGTGGAATCTAAAAAAACAATACAAATGAACTTCTTTACAAAACAGAAACAGACTCACGGATGTAGAAAACAAACTTACGGTTACTAAAGGGGAAAGAGTAGCGAGGGATAAATTGAGAATTTGGCAATAACAGATATACACTACTATATATATAAATATTAATGGATAATCAATAATGATTTCTTATATACAATAGGGGACTAATATCTGGGAATAACCTATAATGGAAATGTATTTGAAAAATATATATATATACATATGTATGTGTGCATATATATATTATATATATATATATTTCTGAAGCACTTTGCTGTATACCTGAAACTAACACAATATTGTAAATCAACTATAGTTGTATTAAAACATTAAAAAATAAAATACTATCTTGTTCTGTAACTTTGAAATGTGCAAGGGTGACACCCCTAGTCCACTCCTCTGCATTAACCTAAGGCTTCATTGGTCTGCTCTGTATCTGTCCTATATGGTGAAACTCTTCTAATTATTTATAATTAAATGATAAACATGTGGACCTTTAACATACTCCATCATAAAATCATGTGAAGGGATCATCAAAATAAGAATGACAACAATTTTATGACTGTCGGGGCTGCATGATGGGAATGATATATTATTCTATTTTTATGTATAATTCAAAAATTTTAACTCTATTTTTATTTCCTTCTTGATTGCTGCTTTTGGAGTATCCAGTTCCTCTCAGAGCTTGAACTCTGCCTAGTGATGTAGCCTTCATCTCCTTCTAAGTACACTCATGACCTCCATTCTATATAATCTTGATGAATTTCCCTTCTCTATTTCTCCATCCACAGTAGAAACTCAAGAGGGTTTTAGCCTGTACTGGAAAAGATTTGGTGCTGGAATTCCTTTAATCTTAATCTAAGGAGCCATTTATTACAGATGCAGTTCCCTCTTACCACCCTGATGAACTCATTTAAAGAATAATCCTCAAAATAAAAATAATATTAATAAAGAATGAGCCTCAGTAAACCCCTAGCTGTGGATAGTTCTAGGTGAGGATCACTGTGTTCTTTTTCACATGCTTTCCCCCAAAACCTTTCCTTTCCTTGGCTTTTGGACTTTTCGGACCCTGAACATCTCTTTTCCCACATCATTAGTAGTAGAGCTCTTCCTCTAGCTACCTCTTTTCCTACAGCAGTTTGATATCCCTTGTTGTTCCATTTTCTTTTCTTCCATGAATTCTGCAGGCTCAGCAAAGCTTTGAATTTTCTTTCCTCCTAGGTAACACTTATTGCTAGGTCAGAGTTCCTGACCTCATTCCCCCCCGCCTGCCCCAAACCAGACAGTTGTTCTGGGATCCCTTGCATGAAATCAATGAGTTCTGGCTCAGCCAAACGTGTTCACTGTTCAAACATATCCAGTCACCCTCACTGTCCCAAGCTTGATAATTCTACCCCAAGTGCCTTCCATCAGCCCAGCACCTGACTCTGGTTCGGAATTGACCTCTTTTTAATCTCCAGGGCTCCCCTTCACTGTACCTCATCTTCCCTAAATCTTTGCTGAGAATTCTAACACTATGATTTCCCTGAACATCTCCCAAACAATGGCCACAAGAATTATTTCACCACACTGGAAGTTTTACAATATAGTGATTCACAATTTTAAAGGTTATACTCCATTTATGAAGTGAAGTGAAGTGAAGTCACTTAGTCGTGTCTGACTCTTTGCGACCCCGTGGACTGTAGTCCACCAGGCTCCTCTGTCCACGGGATTCTCCAGGCAAGAATACTGGAGTGGGTTGCCATTTCCTTCTCCAGGGGATCTTCCCGACCCAGGGATCGAACCCAGGTCTCCCAGATTGCAGGCAGATGCTTTAACCTCTGAGCCACCAGGGAAGCAAATATTGGCTGTATTCCCCATGTTGTACAATACCAAGCCATCTTGATTAACGTAGCTTTACAGGTAGTGTTGAAGTTGAGTAGTTTCAATTCTCCAACTTTGTTCCCCTCTTTCAATACCATTTTGGCTATTCTGGGTCTTTTGTCCTCTCCACATTAACTTTAGAATGAGTATGTAAACTTAGTCCTTAAATAACTTGCTGGAATTTTGATTAAATCTACAGATCAAGTTGGGAAGAACTATCTTGACAATATTGAATCTTTTCACTCATGAACATGGAATATATCTCCATTTATTTAGTTCTTTGATTAACTTTAGAATGAGTATGTTAACTTATTCCTTAAATAACTTGCTGGAATTTTGATTAAATCTACAGATCAAGTTGGGAAGAACTATCTTGACAATATTGAGTCTTCTCACTCATGAACATGGAATATATCTCCATGTATTTAGTTCTTTGATTTCATTCACCAGATTTTTAAGGTTTTCTTCATAGATCTTGTACATATCTTTTAGATTTACTGCTAAGTAGTTCTTTGAGGTGAGTTTGTCAATGTTAATGATATAATTTTTTTTTCCCCACCACGTCATGCAGCATGCAGGATCTTAGTTCCCCAGCTAAGGATAGAACATGCACCCCTGCAGTGGAAACAGGAAGTCTTAACCACTGGACCCCACCAGGGAATTCCCAATGATACTGCATTTTTTATTTCAGATTCCACTTGCTTATTGTTTGTAAGTAGGATAACAACTGACTTTTGTATGTTTAACATTGTATGCTGGAACTTTGGTATAATAGCTTAATAACTCCTAGAGTCATTATTAATATTTTTAGATGTGAAAAGATCTTGCAGCTGAATTTTGCCTTATTTCAGGACTTACCCAGTGGTCCAGTGGTTAAGACTCTGCCTTCCAATAATAAGGATGTGGGTTAGATGCCTAGTTGAGGAACTAAGGTCCCGCATGCTGTGCAGTACAGCCAAAATTTTTTTTTTAAATCCTTATTTCTTTAAGACAATACCGATGAAATCATATGGTGTCTGAAATTAACTTTAAAATAATCCAGCAGGTAATGAGGGGCTGAGGGAGGAATGGAGAGGTATGGATGAAATGAGAAGGGCCATATGTTGGTAACTGGTAGAGCTGAAAGATGAACATATTGAAGAGAATGGAATACATTCACTCTTTTGTGTATGCTAGAAAATTGCTGTAGTTAAAATACTTTTAAAAACAAGAAAGAGGAGGAGAAAAGAAAGGGAAGGAAAAAGAAAGGAAGAGAAGGGAAGGGATAGGGAGGATAGGAGAGAAGAGAAGAGAGGAGAGGAAAAGGAAGGGAAAGTTTCTCTCTCAAAAATGTCCATTGACAGGTGAATGGATACAGAAGATATGGTACATATACAAAGGAATATTAGTCATAAAAAAGAGCAAAATAATGCCATCTGTAGCAACATGAATGGACCTAGAGATTGTCATACTGAGTGAAGTAAGTCAGATAGAGAGACAGATATATGATATCGCTTATATGTGGAATCTAAAAAAGATGGGTACAAATGAACTTATTTACAAAATAGAAGTAGAATCACAGATGTAGAAAACAAATTTATGGTTACCTGGGGGTGAAGAGTATGTTAATTGGGAGATTGGGTTTGACATGTACACACTACTATATATAAAATAGATAACTAATAAAAACCTGCTATGGCCTGTGGAACTCTACTCAATACTCTGTAATGACCTATATAGGAAAAGAATCTTTAAAAAAAGTGGATATATGCATAGGCATGGGAATTCCCTGCAGTCTCAGAAGGCAAAGAATGCAGGAGACCCAGGTTCGATCCCTGGATGGGGAAAATCTCCTGAAGAAGGAAATGTCACCCCACTGCAGTATTCTTGCCTGGAGAATTCCATGGACAAAGGAGCTTGGTAGGTTATAATCCATGAGGTCATGAAGAGTTAGATGTGACTGAGTGATTAAAATACA
Organism: Capricornis sumatraensis; assembly: GCF_032405125.1. Lineage (NCBI taxonomy): Eukaryota > Metazoa > Chordata > Mammalia > Artiodactyla > Bovidae > Capricornis > Capricornis sumatraensis. The sequence goes on along the minus strand of NC_091069.1, from coordinate 231,072,797 downwards.
CACACACACGTATATGTATAACCAATTCACTTTGCTATACAGAAGAAAACTAACACAACATTTTAAATCAACTATACTCCAATAATAATTTAAGTCAACAGTATTCTCTATCAGGACTCTTACTGGGAGAATTAATCCAGTTAGCTCTCTCAATCTCATTTCCTTTATTTGACTTTGTGAGCTCCCCAAACTCCCTGACTGAAGAATAGCTAAAATATTTCCCTTTTCCCTAGTAATATCTATTTTCAAGAATTCAATCTTTCATCAAAGATGAAAGTTCATTCTCTGTTCTACTGCCTGTCTCAATGCGTATGCCTTCATTTTTGTTTTTACTTTTTCTCATTGATGTTTTGATTGCAAGATCAAACCTCTTTCCAGTTTTCTCTCTTCAGTATGTTACTTGGCAAGCCAAATTCTAAATGACAGAGTGTCCTGGAAAAAAATCTTGAAATTGATCCTCCTCGCCATTGGCTCATAGTGAGGATGGTTTTCTTCTGAACTCTACTCCAGGTTAAAAATGTGACATAGCTCCTTAGGAGAAATTCCACATCCCACTTTCCCTGTTGTACTACCCTTCCATGGCTGACGCTATAGCTGGGATAAATCTACACCCATGAGGAGAATTTCTAACATACCCATTTCAGAGCTAATTTGCAACCCAAAGGTAGAGATTGTGTATTTCCAGAATCCTATAATGGAGCCTCATGAGTCCAAAAAGACTATTTGACTTTTGATGTAATTTAAAATAAGGTAAAGAAGTCAGATTTGGAACTGATTTAGAGCTGTTACTCAGGCCTGATCCTGACAAACTGGAGGTCAGAATGAACACATTAGTGTCCTGTGCCCCCAAGCACTCTATGGAGAAAAAAGACACCATGAAAGTAGCAATCATGTTTTCCACAAATGTCTAAAAAAGCCTTACAAGTGAAGACCACATATTTTGAGGAGGCACTTAATCAGAACACTGCTTTTGAGCATCCCATGCCTGATGTTGCAGCTATGGCTGTAGTATAAACCGCTGTGAGCTGCCCGGCCAAACCTTTCCAGTGAGTCCTACATTGAGATATTTGCTCTCCTTAGGTTGCCTTTTATTGCCCACATGCCCATCTTATGCGTATACTTGTTTCCCAGCCTATAGTTTATAGGCCTTTTGTATCTAAAATTCTATTCTGCTCCCCTTCAGAGAGTTGACTGATAAAGCACTTACAGAACAGTCAATTGTACTAAAGGTTTAGCAGGGCTTCTGGTAAAGTATGTTGGAGCGTGCAGCTTAGACCTGAAGTTATCTTAGATCTAAGATCTGCACATTCACCCTGGGGCTGTGGCCAGGTTGCAGAAGGACCCTACATCCACTTACCCAGTCAACTGCAAGATGAGTCTGCATTTGTGCAGACTGATGCCTACAGAAGAGTGCTGCCTAGGTGGGCTTAGTGCTTGGCTACAGATGTGCAGGTAAGCCTGTTGGCACCTGAGAATTCAGGGAGTCACAGACACAAAGGTGCCCCCCCCCTTTTTGTAGGCACAGTCCTCGCACAGCAACATGGCCCAGTGAGTATCACACTCCGTCCAGCTCAGGTAGATGCGGGAGGGCAAGCTTCCTCACCGGGACTATTCTGGGATGACAGAGTTATTGGTGAATGTGTCCTCTATCTGGGCCAAGATGCAGTCATGTGAAGAAGAGGGGAAATTTTTATTTGCAAATTTTTTTTAATTGAAGTATAGTTGATTTACAATGTTGTGTTAGTTGCAGGTATATTTCCTTCACAACTCTTAAGTTTGAGGTTTAAAATTGAGGAAACTACAGTGGTAAGGCCAGAACCTCAAATAAGTCATGTAATCAGAGAAACTCACAAATTCAGAAGTTTCCTGAAAAAATTCATAAAACTCTTTGATTTTTACTATTGATATAATAGCAAACCGACAATTTGGTGTAGTAATGCTTCTAACGTTTTCTATACTCTAAGAATTCCATCCTTGGAAATACAATCTTGTGTTTTAATATCTCTGCAGTAACAGAAGTTGCATCCAGTAGGAACACTGCTGCTGCTGCTGCTGCTGCTCCCGCTAAGTTGCTTCAGTCGTGTCCGACTCTGTGCGACCCCATAGACGGCAGCCTACCAGGCTCCTCCATCCCTCGGATTCTCCAGGCAAGAATACTGGAGTGGGTTGCCATTTCCTCCTCTAGTAGGAACACTATTATTTGTCAAATATTGTGGTTCTCAAAGCAAGGTCTCTACCAGCAGCATCAGCATGGCCTGGAAACGTGTTAGAAATGAAAACTCTTCCACTCCAGACCACATAATACACAAGAAATGCTGACAGGGTAGAGCCCAGAAATCTGTGTTTAACTAGCCCTCCAGATGGTTCTGATGCTCATTAAAATTTGAGAATGACTGGTCCAAGAGATAACTTGATAAATGTATGGATAGAGCAATAAATGACTTATATCATAAAATAAAAGGAGCACATATACAAAGGAACCAAAGCCTGATTTAAAAAAACAATAAATAACTAGTATGCAACATCACATGTAAATAAAACAACATATGCCAAATACTCAAGGTGGCAACTCAATCTTAGATAAAACAGATGCCAGTACGTTCTTCTTTAAGAAAGAGTTGTGTGTAGCCAGTGCTATAATTATTCGCTTTTCTTAAACTGTGCAGAAAGATAGTAAACATCCTGCTCATTTTCACAGGCATTGCATCACTTTCATTCTCAAGGGTTCAACATCTCCCTGTGGTGCCTCACAGTACTGGCTTCCTATCTCTTCATCATTGATCCAGTTTCTCTTCCCCTTTATACACCGCGCCTCACCAAAAGGCATCATTATTTTGAAACAGTATCAGATGTGGTTCTGCCCACAATGTCACTAAGAGCTTTGACACCATAGATTTAAAGATTATTATTGATGTAGACATCTGGGATAACAAGTAGTGTGCTCTTTCTTCCTCTGGCCTCCTTTTATCCTACCTCTTCTGCTCTCAGGAAGCCCCTCCTGACACAGTGTCTCCTCCCTCCTTCCCTGTATCCAGCGCTAGCTCAACACTCTGGTCCAAGCTTCCTGGTGACATCTTTGTGATTCCATGCTTGTCCCAGTGTCATGCTTTCTTCTCTTTCTTCCCCATATTTTTTCTCAGTTTCTCCTTTCTTTTCCTTTCTTTCCCTTCTTCTTAATGTTCCCTCACTTCTCTGTATCCTTCATTGCTTCCCCCTTTTTCATTGTTGTCTCTTCTTCCTCATCCTTCTTTCATCTTATTTCCTTTCAGTCCACTTACTCGGGAGAGACTGAGCTACACGGGAGGCAGACAGGAAACACTAGAGGTGCTCTTGGGACCTTGCAGACACTTGGTGAAGAGTCTTGTCCTGTGCTGGGTGCTCCTGGAAGTAACAAAACTTAGAAGCCAAGACTGGCCTGACATTTATGGTAGGCGTGTTTGTTTTCCTGGAGTTTACCCAGTTTCATTCTACCAGTTTCAAGCACTTGCCTTCTCTGGCTGCATTTTCCTATCTCTCCCCCAATGCAATTACAATCCATCCTAAACATATCTGCTATATGAAACAGGCAAGATACTTCACTCCTCTATTTTAATTATTATGAGACTGCTGCAGAAGACGTTGTTTACAGGGACTTCCCTGGTGGTCCTGTGGGTAGGACTCTGCACTTCCACAGCGAGATCTACAGTCAGGGAACTACAATCCCACATGCCTCACAGTGTGGCCAATAATAATAATAATAATAATAAAATTTAAAACCTAATTTGTTAAAAAAAAAAGAAGCAGTTAATATAAAATGTGCATATACAGCAGCCTTTAAAACACCAGGCACGAGGATTTAAACATCTTACAGAATTCTCACTCTCCCAGGGTGTGTGCTATTCCCCCATAAATTCATAAGCTTCACCAAGAATCCAGAGGGCTAATCATCGTTCTACTATTCAGGCTTTCTGGAAGCACATTGAGAAGCCATCTGCTCCTTGTTGTGACCAATAATAATCCCTTCATAATTTTTGGTAATTTTCTCCATTTACAGTGGATTTCTGCTCAGGAACATCCCTGTTTCCTGCTGAGCACCACCTTTTTGATTCCTCAAATTCAACTGTGTCCTCTTCAATCCAGTGGCCATTGTTGCCCTTGGAAATAGCAGAGCTGGATCCAAGTGTGCTGTTTGTCATCTCTCAACAATCTACCCTTTAGTATTTTACAAAATGTGTTGGACACAGGTCCTGCAGCTTTGTAGTGCGTGTTGTAGGTATCCCTGACTTCGATGTGCCTATTATTTCCTGGGTTTTACAGACAACAGTAATAGCTAACATTACTGTTACAATACCATTTCATGCAATCCTCTTAACCACCCAGGGAAGTAGGCACTATCATTATGCTTATTTACTACTTGAGGAAATTAAACACGGAGGGAGCCATTTGCCTGAAGTCCCACAGCTAGGAAGTAGTAGAACTGGGACAGGAAACTCCTATATCATCCATTTCTGGATGTGAAAATAAAGATCGTAATAATATAGACTTATTAAGACCTTTTTGCATTTCTTTTTGGACTCTTTTTTGCTTTTCCTCTCTTTGATCTCATGTCATGTAAGTCTCACTAAGTTAGAATTAGGATAAAAGGATTTGAAATGCATAAATTTGTTCTTGAAAATACCACCATGAATTAAAGACCAAGTTTCCTTTCATCGAACAAAACATGATTAAAATTACCAGAACATTTTCTTGGCTTGAAGGTGGAGGGACATTCTCAGCAGCAAAATCCTGAAAGAAGTTTTGATCACTGATGATTTTTCTTTACTTGCTTTTAAAAGTATGAATCCACTTCCTATTTAGGCAGTTAGACATTTCTCCTTATTTTGCCCATTTAAATAGGGGCAAAATAGTGTCAAAGGAATCACCTTCTTACTGCTTATAACAATGTACATTAAGAAAATAAAAAAGTAATATGATCTAATCTCTTATGCCATTGTAGGATGATGCTTTCAGTATGTGCCTTAGTTTGGGCAGCTATAACAAATTGTAGGCTGGGTGATTTATGAACAACAGAAATTTATTTCTCAGAGCTCTGGAGGCTAGAAAGCCTAAGGTCAAGGCACCAGCAGATTCAATATTTAAGGAGACCACTTTCTGTTTCGAAAACTGCCATCTTTCTGTATTCACATGATAGAAGGGATTAAAGAGCCCTCTGGGGTCTCTTTTCTGGGGTATTAATCCCATCCATGAAGGCTTCACCATCATGACCTAATCACCTCCCAAATGCTCCATATCACACTGGGGATTAGGTTCAACATATGAATTGGAGGGGGGAGGGGCACACATAACTATTACATGTATAGAGCAATGTGTAAATAGACTTTAAGTTCAGTACTGGTGGAGGATGCTATTTCCTTGCCCTCTTCTAATGTTGCTCATAAAGACATTTATTCACAAGGATAAAGAGTATAAAGTATGTGGTTAGCTGGACTTTAGCTTGAATATACATATACTTTGAAATTTTAAATGCTTTGGCCTTAGGGCTTCCGTAGGCTGGGTCATTTCCTGCATATCAAACTTATATGAGGAGGCCAATTACACACCGGACTGTTAGATTCTTTGATTTTTAATTCTGAGTCTGCCACAGGCATATGTGTCTCTGAGAAAGTCTTTGAAAAACGTTGTTTCACTTTTACCCTTGTAAAATGAGATTTTGCAATCTGCTAGTGAAATTCTGAGGATTAAATATCAAATGATAGCAAAGCACTTTGAAAGTACTAAATGGGGTTATTAATAATTTAAGAAAGAAGCAAGCCTTCATCTGAGTTGTTGAAAGAAATATGTGGCATATTTATTTCAATCATTTATCATTTCACTGAAACTTCCTCTACCTTGAGCTACTCGGAAAACATTTGATTCCCTTTAAAATAGGACTTTAAAATTAGTTCTCTTTTTATAGATTTTCAAAGTACTCTCATACCAGTTATCTTGCTAGATCCCACAAAATCCCTAAGAGGTATAAATAACAAATATATAGAAATGAGACTACAGGGAATAGAATACCCTACAAATACTTGTTAAACAAATAGAAATTTATTATTCTCACTTAAGGAAAAGCCCAGGGGGTATGAAATTCATGGCGAATGTAGAGACTCTATGGTGTCATGAACGGTCTTAACTCCTGTTTTTCCCCCTCTATCGTCTTTGGTAAATTGGCTTGTCACCTCATGTTCACAAAATGGGTGCTATGACTCCAGATAGTATATTTATGTTTTTAAGTTAGGAGAGAAGGGAGGAAGAAACTTTGACAACCATTCTTTTTTTTTTTTTAAAGGAAAACAAAAGCTTTTCTATTAACTACTCCAGGGAGAGTTTCACTAGAATTGGATCATATGACTCCTGCTAGGGCAAGAGAAGAGAGGGCAGTAGTGTATAAATTTCTATGCTCTGTGGAGACAGGGGCAAGAAAGAAAGCAGCTGAGAACATTTGGGGAACCCAGTACTAGTGTTGATGAGAAAGGACAGGCATTCAAAAGTTGAGTTTTTCAAGGTGGCACAGCTGAGATTAAAACAGATCTGAATCACTCTGCTCGAGTGGAAAGATCTAACAATAACTTGTAGAATCAACTGAAATTCTTTTGGGGGTGATCACACTGGGGACACTCCAGGTGCTTTCACTACATGACCCCATTGTACCGCCATAACAGTGCTGCAGCAGAGAAGTGGCTTTCCCCATTGTGTACGTGATAAACTTGTTTATTTTTTGAGGAATCATCCTTTATCAGCAATCCAGCTCCTCAGCCCACACCCTCCTTTTCCTGTTCATCTCCATTTTATAGAGAAGCTTGGCAAGGTCACATGGAATAAGTTGGAAAAATTAGCCACTTGACAGAGGATAGCCAAGGAGAGACAACCTCTGTGGCTCCCTGTCTGAATCAGTCAGTTTGGTTTTAAGAAAAGGAGCTGAAAGGGTACAGTGTTAGAAATTGGGTGTTTATGTAAGTGTTGTAGGGGCTGGAGAAATCACTCCCAAACAACATCATATATCAGGCTAGCCAAAAGAGCTGTTACTTCTGATATGTTCAGAAATGTGGGGCTTTAGGAGATTGTGTTTGGGTTGCGGTGTGCTGTGCTTAGTCGCTTAGTCATGTCCGACTCTTTGCAACCCCATGGACTGCAGCCCGCCAGGTTCCTCAGTCCCTGGGGATTCTCTAGGCAAGAATACTTGAGTGGGTTGCCATGCCCTCCTCCAGGGGATCTTCCTGACCCAGGGATCCAACTCGGGTCTCCTGCATTGCTGGCAGATTCTGTACCAGCTGAGTAGGCTTGTGTTGGTTGATCTCAAAACCCACTGCCACCTACTGTGACCTGGACTCAGGGAACTGCAGCCACTGGCTTCCCCTCACAGCTGCCTCTCAGTACACACAGAAATAGTGAGGGACACTGGACTTCTCCAGAAAAACTCAAAACTCTCACAATCAAATTTGCCAGTGGAAGGATTCAAAGCAACAGGAAGATGGCACCCATCTAATATCCATTTATTGCATAAATGCATCTGACTAAAGAGTCTAATCAGTACCCAGAACACCAGCTATGTGGAAGTTTAGGAAAGTAGGTTTTAGTACATCAGTATCTGCAAGACTCCAAACATGTGGGAGAGGCTGGAACTGATGCTGAGAGGCAAACTACCATGTCTATAACACCTCTCCACTCCAAAATATGGACAGAGACAGGAAACAAAGGGCAATAGAAAGCAATTTCCCTTTAGCAACTAAGTTTTGGCTAGGACTTGCTCACACTTTATAAATTTATCTGGATTATAAGTTCTAGTGACAAAGACAATTAAGTATAAATTCTACAGGTATCATATCTGATGTCTGGAATGTAAAAGCGAGAGTCATTATTTACTGAGGACTCATTTTTGTGCCAAAGAGTAATATTAAGGCATAGCATATAATTTATTAAAACCCATAATAATACTGTATGGCATGAATGTTATTAGAGCCAATGTTCAGATGAGAAAATTGAGGCACACAGATTCAGTTCAGTTCAGTTCAGTTCAGTCACTCAGTCGTGTCTGACTCTTTGCGACCCCATGAATCGCAGCACGCCAGGCCTCCCTGTTCATCACCAACTCCCGGAGTTCACCCAAACTCTTGTCCATCTAGTCGGTGATGCCATCCAGCCATCTCATCCTCTGTCGTCCCCTTCTGCTCCTGTCCCCAATCTCTCCCAGCATCAGAGTCTTTTCCAATGAGTCAACTCTTCACATGAGGTGGCCAAAGTACTGGAGTTTAAGCTTTAGCATCATTCCCTCCAAAGAACACCCAGGACTGATCTTTAGGATGGACTGGCTGGATCTCCTTGCAGTCCAAGGGACTCTCAAGAGTCTTCTCCAACACCACAGTTCAAAAGCATCAATTCTTCAGCGCTCAGCTTTCTCTACCGTCCAACTCTCACATCCATACATGACCACAGGAAAAACCATAGCCTTGACTAGACGGACCTTTGTTGGCAAAGTAATATCTCTGCTTTTGAATATGCTACCTAGGTTGGTCATAACTTTTCTTCCAAGGAGTAAGCGTCTTTTAATTTCATGGCTGCAGTCACCATCTGCAGTGATTTTGGAGCCCCCCCAAAATAAAGTCTGACACTGTTTCCACATCTATTTCCCGTGAAGTGATGGGACCAGATGCCATGATCTTCGTTTTCTGAATGTTGAGCTGTAGGCCAACTTTTTCACTCTCCTCTTTCACTTCCATCGAGGCTTTTTAGCTCCTCTTCACTTTCTGCAATAAGGGTGGTGTCATCCGCATATCTGAGGTTATTGATATTTCTCCTGGCAATCTTGATTCCAGCTTGTGCTTCTTCCTGCCCAGCGTTTCTCATGATGTACTCTGCATAGAAGTTAAATAAGCAGGGTGACAATATTCAGCCTTGACATACTCCTTTTCCTATTTGGAACCAGTCTGTTGTTCCATGTCCAGTTCTAACTGTTGCTTCCTGACCTGCATACAGATTTCTCAAGAGGCAGGTCAGGTGATCTGGTATTCCCATCTCAGAATTTTCTACAGTTTATTGTGATCCACACAGTCAAAGGCTTTGGCATAGTCAATAAAGCAGAAATAGATGTTTTTCTGGAACTCTCTTGCTTTTTTCATGATGCAGCGGATGTTGGCAATTTGATCTCTGGTTCCTCTGCCTTTTCTAAAACCAGCGTGAACATCTGGAATTTCGCAGTTCACATATTGCTGAAGCCTGGCTTGGAGAATTTTGAGCATTACTTAGCATATAATTTATTAAAACCAATAATAATGCTGTCTGGCAGGAATGCTATTAGAGCCAATGTTCAGATGAGAACATTGAGGCACACAGATTACTTGCTAAATTGTCATAACGACAACCAGTGTTGGAGCCACACTGAGTGGAGCCTTCCGGCTCCAGGGCCCAGGTGTCTAACAACTATAATGTATTGCTGCTGCGTAGAATTAGTTAACACATAAAGCCACACTGGATAAATCTGCCCTTCTCAATCTCCCTTTACATTTCCCATTAACATCCTGAAGGCTGCGTAATTAGTTGATCTTGATGATTTTATAGAAGTATCCAAGATGGTACCATTAGAAGAATTCCTGTTCAGCTAATTTTATGTGCCACTGATTTTTATCATAAAATTAAAGCTTCATTTCGCTTGAGACTCTGGGATTTAAACTCACACAGAAAGCAATTTATTATTTCCCTAAATAATTGCGCAAATTCAAAAGTGAGGGCTACTCATTTTGCAGTTTTCTCTTCTCAAAAAATAACCCCAACTCTCCAGCAACCCCCTAGGCCAAATGTTATAAGACTTTCCCTATAGGTACATTTGATTGGTCCAAAGTTGTTCATAGCATACTAAAACCTGTAACAAGGAAAAGAGGTTTAGTTCTTCTTGAAGGGCCAAGTTGGGAATTGGAGATTGGGAAAGTGTGCTGTGAAATCAAATGACCTAAGAAAATAATATGCAGGAAAAGAGAAGCAGCAGTGACCAGCAGATGGGAGGAAACTGATAGAGGGGAAATTGTGGACGTGACCAGTCTGGTTCTAGCTGTGCCCAACATCAAGCTTCACCATTCCTTTATTTCATGAAAGTGCCCAGAGGTCTACTCAAAGCCTTCCAGCAACTTATCTTCTGTTCTAGTTATTCATTCATTGCTGTGTAACAGTAAACCATCCAAAATTTAGTAGTCTAAAACAATGTATCATCTATTTTGCTTATAAGTCTACAGTTTGGGTAGAGCTGGGAGGGGACAGTTTGGCTCTGCTCTACTCAGCACCAGTTGAAATGGCTTGAAGGTTGGGGACTGGCTCTCTTAACCCCAAGTCTGGCAGTTGATACTGGCTGCCATCTGGACCTCAGTTGGGCTGGGGTGGAAACAACTTCACAGAACTTTTCTAAAGGGCTACTTGACTTCCTCATAATAGTGTAGCTGGATTCCAGGGGCAAACATCCCTAGCAAGGAAGAGTCTGGGGCAGCTATTTCATCTTTTATGACCTTACCTTGAAGGTCAAATAGTCACCTCCACGTGGTTTCAGGCCCACCCAGATTCAAGGGGAGTGTCAGCATCATATTATAAGAAGAGCTTGTGAGGTGTGATACATTGATATAGCTACCTTTGGAAAATATAATCTGCCACATCCTCTGTAAAGTGATATTGTGTTACTGTGATACAACAAATATATGTTTTGTCTTTGTATGTGGTTCCACATACAACTCCTAAAACCCTTAGACTCTCTGGAGCCATAGAGTGTCTCTTGTATGCTAGTGAGATGACTGCTGACTGAGGGGCCCCAGGTAGCTTCAGGATGGGGGCTGGTTGCAAAAAAGACCAAGGCATGACTAGAGGGTTAGAACTTTTGGCACCATTGCCTAACCTACAGGAAAGGAACAGAAGCCCTTGAGTTAATTCCTGAGATAATCCCTTTATAATAAACCAGTGTGTGCATGCATGCTCAGTCATTTCAGTCATGTCCAACTCAAAGATCCTATGAACTGTATGTAGCCTGCCAGGCTCCCCTGTCCATGGGATTCTCCAGGCAAGAATACTGGAGAGCATAGCCATTCTCTCCTCCAGGGGATCTTCCCGACCCAGGCATCGAACCTGAGTCTCTAATGTCTCCTGCATTGGCAGGCACGTTCTTTACCACTAACACCACTGAGAAGCCCATAATAAACCAGTATTCGTAAGTAAAGTGTTTCTTAAGTTTTCTGAGCTATACTAGTAGATTATCAACCCGAGGAGGGAATCATGGGAACACCCGCTTTATAACTGGTTGATCAGAAGTAGGGTGGTCTGGGACCTGCAATCGATGTTTGAGGTAGGGTCAATACTACCTGAGAATGAGCCCTTAGCCAATGGGTTCTATGCTTACTCTCGGTAGTTAGTGTTAGAATTAAATTAAATTACAGAACACCCAGTTGATGGTTGAACAGTTGGAGGATTTGTTGATGCTGGAAAAACCATGCATTTTATGTCAGAAATGTTATGAGTAGAAACAGCTCAGTTCAGTTCAGTTCAGTTGCTCAGTTGTGTCTGACTCTTTGCAACCTCATGGACTGCAACATGCCAGGCCTCCCCGTCCACCACCAATTCCTGGAGTTTAGTCAAACTCATGTCCATTGAGTCGGGGATGCCATCCAACCATCTCATCCTCTGTTGACCCCGTCTCCTCCTGCTTTCAATCTTTCCCAGCATCAGGGTCTTTTCAAATGAGTCAGTTCTTCGCATCAGGGGGCCAAAGTATTGGAATTTCAGCTTCAGCATCAGTTCTTTCAATGAATATTCAGGACTGATATCCTTTAGGATGGACTGGTTGGATCTGCTTGCTGTCCAAGGGATTCTCAAGAGTCTTCTGAAACACCATAGTTCAAAAGCATCAATTCTTCAGTGCTCAGTGTTCTTTATAGTCCAACTCTCACATCCACACATGACTACTGGAAAAACCATAGCCTTGACTAGAAAGATCTTTGTTGGCAAAATAATGTCTCTGCTTTTGAATATGCTAAGTTGGTCATAACTTTCCTTCCAAGGAGTAAGCGTCTTTCAATTTCATGGCTGCAGTCACCATCTGCAGTGATTTTGGAGCCCCCCAAAATAAAGTCTCTCACTGTTTCCACTGTTTCCCCATCTATTTGCTATGAAGTGATGGGACCAGATGCCATGATCTTCGTTTTCTGAATGTTGAGCTTTAAGTCAACTTTTTAACTCTCCTCTTTCACTTTCATCAAGAGGCTCTTTAGTTCTTCTTCGCTTTCTGCCTTAAGGGTGGTGTCATCTGCATATCTGAGGTTGTTGATATCCCTCCTAGCAATCTTGATTCCAGCCTGTGCTTCATCCAGCCCAGCATTTCTCATGATCTACTCTGCATATAAGTTAAATAAGGAGGGTGACAATATACAGGCTTGACAAGAAACAGCTCACAGTTACTTAAAAAGTAAGTGTTTGTTACTTATACAGAAAAGTGTGTGTATGTTTTAGATAGATAATGTATTTGTGTGGCCCAAATTCAAACACAAATAATTTGTGTTTTTGTTTGCATCTATATAGATAGAAATATAGTGGAAATATAGGATAGGTAGAAATATAGGGGAAAATGTCACTCCCTTTCCACTCCTGAGACCTTTGGGTTGCCTCTGAGGGGACACATGGCATCAGTTTCCTGAGCTATTTCTTGCCACTATAAGAAAATGCACATATACAAAGAGCTCCCTTGTAACTATTTTATACAAATGATACCCCCTGTTCAGTACTCTGCTCTTTAACTCATATTTAGATATCATTATGTGTCTATGTCGGAGAAGGCAATGGCACCCCACTCCAGTACTCTTGCCTGGAAAATCCCATGGACGGAGGAGCCTCGTGGGCTGCAGTCCATGGGGTCGCTAAGAGTCGGGCACAACTGAGAGACTTCACTTTCGCTTTTCACTTTCATGCATTGGAGAAGGAAATGGCAACCCACTCCAGTGTTCTTGCCTGGAGAATCCCAGGGATGGGGGAGCCTGGTGGGCTGCCGTCTCTGGGGTTGCACAGAGTCGAACACGACTGACGCGACTTAGCAGCAGTAGCAGCATGTATCTATGTATCTTTCTCAGTCTTTTTAAAGCTGCTTAGTCCAATGTAAGGATGCAGTATCCAACCTGTGACCTATTAATAAACATGTGTCGACTAAAAGAATGTGCAAGGTGAGAGTTGCGAGTTAAGTTTTATGTCAGTCAAAATGAGGACTGCAGCCTAGGAGACAGCCCCTCAGATAGCTCTGAAAGACTGCTCCAAAGAGGCAGTGGAGGGTGGTCAATATATAAACTGTTGGTGAAGGAGGAGATCAATGCAATTAAGCTCTTATTTTACAAAAGGTTTTTCACTAGTCATGAGGATAGCAAGAAGAGATAAGAAAGCCTTCAGCGATCAATGCAAAGAAATAGAGGAAAAGAACAAAATGAGAAAGACTAGAGATCTCTTCAAGAAAATTAGAGATAGCAAGGGAATATTTCATGCAAAGATGGGCTCGATAAAGGACAGAAGTGGTATGGACCTAACAGAAGCAGAATATATTTAGAAGAGATGGCAAGAATACACAGAACTGTATAAAAAAGATCTTCACGACCCAGATAATCACGATGGTGAGATCACTCATCTAGAGCCAGACATCCTGGAAAGTGAAGTCAAGTGGGCCTTAGAAAGCATAACTACGAACAAAGCTAGTGGAGGTGATGGAATACCATTGAGCTGTTTCAAATCCAGAAAAATGATGCTGTGAAAATGCTGCAAATTTGGAAAACTCAGCAGTGGCCACAGGACTGGAAAAGGTCAGTTTTCATTCCAATCCCTAAGAAAGGCAATGCCACAGAATACTCAAACTACCACACAATTGCACTCATTTCATATGCTAGTGAAGTAATGCTCAAAATTCTCCAAGCCAGGCTTCAGCAATATGTGAACCGTGAACTTCCTGATGTTCAAGCTGGTTTTAGAAAAGGCAGAGGAACCAGAGATCAAATTGCCAACATCCGCTGGATCATGGAAAAAGCAAGAGAGTTCCAGAAAAACATCTATTTCTGCTTTATTGACTATGCCAAAGCCTTTGACTGTGTGGATCACAATAAACTGGAAAATTCTGAGAGAGATGGGAATACCAGACCACCTAACCTGCCTCTTGAGAAATCTGTATGCAGGCCTGGAAGCAACAGTTAGAACTGGACATGGAACAACAGACTGGTTCCAAATAGGAAAAGGAGCATGTCAAGGCTGTATATTGTCACCCTGCTTATTTAACTTATATGCAGAGTACATCATGAGAAGTGCTGGACTGGAAGAAACACAAGCTGGAATCAAGATTGCCGGGAGAAATGTCAATAACCTCAGATATGCAGATGACACCACCCTTATGGCAGAAAGTGAAGAGGAACTAAAAAGCCTCTTGATGAAAGTGAAAGAGGAGAGTGAAAAAGTTGGCTTACAGCTCAACATTCAGAAAACGAAGATCATGGCATCTGGTCCCATCACTCCATGGGAAGTAGATGGAGAAACAGTGGAAACAGTGTCAGACTTTATTTTGGGGGGGCTCCAAAATCACTGGAGATGGTGACTGCAGCCATGAAATTAAAAGATGCTTACCTCTTGGAAGAAAGGTTATGACCAACCTAGATAGCATATTCAAAAGCAGAGACATTACTTTGCTGACTAAGGTCCGTCTAGTCAAGGCTATGGTTTTTCCTGTGGTCATGTATGGATGTGAGAGTTGGACTGTGAAGAAGGCTGAGCACCGAAGAATTGATGCTTTTGAACTGTGGTGTTGGAGAAGACTCTTGAGAGTCCCTTGGACTGCAAGGAGATCCAACCAGTCCATTCTGAAGGAGATCAACCCTGGGATTTCTTTGGAAGGAATGATGCTAAAGCTGAAGCTCCAGTACTTTGGCCACGTCATGTGAAGAGTTGACTCATTGGAAAAGACTTTGATGCTGGGAGAGGTTGGGGGCAGGAGGAGAAGGGGACGACAGAGGATGAGATGGCTGGATGGCATCATGGACTCAATGGACGTGAGTCTGAGTGAACTCCGGGCGTTGGTGATGGACAGGAAGGCTTGGTGTGCTGCAATTCATGGGGTCGCAGAGTCGGACACGACTGAGCGACTGAACTGAACTGAACTGAACTGAGGAGCTGATGTCACTATGAAGGGATTTAGTGATTTTTTTAGATAAGAGAGATGCAGATAAGATAAGGATTAGGATCTTAAAATGGATTCTTGAAAATATCTGTCTAAAGACCTATTCCACAAGTTTCCCTGGAGCAGAGTGTCCCACTCTCCAGCCTGAATTCCCCTCAGAGGGTGTTGAAGGTCAGCAGCTGCAGCACTGGGTTCGGTCTCCACAGGCGCAGATGGCAAATGCCCTTATTGTTCTTGTTCAATTGCTGGCAATGCTCGTGGGAAGTGCCAATTTGTAGCTGACACATTTAAGATTGTTTCCAATAAAACAGTTTAAAAACAACTCTGCAGTAAACTTTTATATCTCTTTGCATGTGTGTCAGTATATTTATAGGGTAAATCTACTGGAATGAAGCTTTTGGGTCAACAACTATATACTTTGGCAATTTTGCTAGATCTTGCCAAATCTCAGCACTAATTTTGAGAGTATTGGTTCTGTTTTCCAAAATGTTCTCTAAGCTTGTTATCAGACTTGCTGATCTTTGTCAATCTAGTGGGTGAAAACTGGTATATCTGAGTAATAAGCATTTCTCTCATTATGAATGGTGCTAAGCCTCTGTGCAATCACATTTCCTTTCCTTTGAATTTCTGCTCAGACTCTTGGTCCTCCAAAGAGTGAAGGAAAATCTTCATCATCATCATCATCATCATCATTATTATTATCTTGCTTCTCTGCAATGAAACCGCTCTCACCCACTGGCAACCAGTGCTTTCAAAGCCTCTCCGAGTGCGGAGATCAGAGGTGCAGACAGAGACAGAGACAGTTCCTTCCTATAAGGCAGGAACCTTATAATAATGGACATCAGAGAAGAAATGTCTTCTTGATGTGTTTGCTTTTTTAAAAATTTCATGATTCAAATGTTACAATGCCTCTAAGCTAGCCAATGATAAGAGGAGAGTTTTCTTTATTTCTAGTAACTTGAAAGTGCTGCACTGAATATGCCAGCAAGTTTGGAAAACTCAGCAGTGGCCACAGGACTGGAAAAGGTCAGTTTTCATTCCAATTCCAAAGAAAGGCAATGCCAAAGAATGCTCAAACTACCGAACAATTGCACTCATCTCATATGCTAGTAAAGTAATGCTCAAGATTCTCCAAGCCAGGCTTCAGCAATATGTGAACCGTGAACTCCCAGATGTTCAAGCTGGTTTTAGAAAAGGCAGAGGAACCAGAGATCAAATTGCCAACATCCGCTGGATCATGGAAAAAGCAAGAGAGTTCCAGAAAAACATCTATTTCTGCTTTATTGACTATGCCAAAGCCTTTGACTGTGTGGATCACAATAAACTGTGGAAAATTCTGAAAGAGATGGGAATACCAGACCACCTGACCTGCCTCTTGAGAAACCTATATGCAGGTCAGGAAGCAACAGTTAGACATGGACATGGAACAACAGACTGGTTCCAAATAGGAAAAGGAGCATGTCAAGGCTGTATATTGTCACCCTGCTTATTTAACTTATATGCAGAGTACATCATGAGAAATGCTGGACTGGAAGAAGCACAAGCTGGAATCAAGATTGCCGGGAGAAATGTCAATAACCTCAGATATGCAGATGACACCACCCTTATGGCAGAAAGTGAAGAGGAACTAAAAAGCCTCTTGATGAAAGTGAAAGAGGAGAGTGAAAAAGTTGGCTTACAGCTCAACATTCAGAAAACGAAGATCATGGCATCTGGTCCCATCACTTCATGGGAAATAGATGGGGAAACAGTGGAAACAGTGTCAGACTTTATTTTTTTGGGCTCCAAAATCACTGGAGATGGTGACTGCAGCCATGAAATTAAAAGACACTTAGTCCTTGGAAGAAAAGTTATGACCAACCTAGATAGCATATTCAAAAGCAGAGACATTACTTTGCCGACTAAGGTCCGTCTAGTCAAGGCTATGGTTTTTCCAGTGGTCATGTATGGATGTGAGAGTTGGACTGTGAAGAAGGCTGAGTGCCAAAGAATTGATGCTTTTGAACTGTGGTGTTGGAGAAGGCTCTTGAAGGCCCCTTGGACTGCAAGGAGATCCAACCAGTCCATTCTGAAGGAGATCAACCCTGGGATTTCTTTGGAAAGAATGATGCTAAAGCTGAAGCTCCAGTACTTTGGCCACCT
Source organism: Capricornis sumatraensis (assembly GCF_032405125.1). Lineage (NCBI taxonomy): Eukaryota > Metazoa > Chordata > Mammalia > Artiodactyla > Bovidae > Capricornis > Capricornis sumatraensis. The sequence goes on along the minus strand of NC_091069.1, from coordinate 231,055,474 downwards.
CATGAGAAGAGTTGACTCACTGGAAAAGACTCTGATGCTGGGAGGGATTGGGGGCAGGAGGAGAAGGGGATGACAGAGGATGAGATGGCTGGATGGCATCACGGACTCGATGGACGTGAGTCTGAGTGAACTCCGGGAGATGGTGATGGACAGGGAGGCCTGGCGTGCTGCGATTCATGGGGTCGCAAAGAGTCGGACACTACTGAGCAACTGAACTGAACTGAACTGAACTGAAGGAATCATGTACATGACAATATTTAAAGAATGAAGAAAGAGGAAAACTGTTAAATGCTAACTTAGAACTTCTCTCTAGGGCAGGATGAGATTTCTTGAAGAGTAGTAGTTCCTCTACTTAGTCCAGCCCTTGAAAGCAGGAAAGATTCAAATTTCACAGGAGTACGGACTGTCTGTTGACTCAACTTTGAGGCAAAACTGTTTTGATTAAAATTATTACAGTAAAGGTATTAAAAGCAAGCAGGGCCCTGAGGTCAGTTCCTTCTGCCTATAAAAGCCTTTCTGTGTCCCTATTTCTTGTTGGCGAGAAAAAGCCTTCAGCCTCCTAGACCTTCCCTGAGCGCCAAATGGCAGATACAGTTACTGGTTAGGGAAGTGAGCGAATTCAGAAACAAAGGAAAAGCAGTCAAGGAACAATCGTGCAGCAATAAAGCAGTGTCCTGGTCCTCCTCAAGGGATATACATAACAATCGGATGCCTATCTTAGAGTTCTTCCACAGGAATGAAAGTCCCCACCCAAGTGGAGAATGTTTACTCCAGGCTGAGTACCAGCACTGGACCCAGACTGGTTAGAAACAGAAGGCTGAGGACTGAGGTTCCTGGAGCACCACCTGTTACCTTACCACCAACAGATGAGAAGAAAGTCACATACCCTGCAGCAGCCCTCTCCCCAGATTTTACCTTTAAATATGCTTCCCTGAAAACCACTGAGAAGTTTGGGTCTTTTGAACACGAGCCACATGTGTACTCCTTGAGTGGCACCTGCAATAAACACTGTACTTTCCCTCACCACAAAGAGCTGTCAGTAGACTGGCTTTGCTGGGTGGTGGATAAGAGGACCCAAGTTTGGTTTTGTAACACTATTTAAAAATTGTGAGAAGTGATTCTTCTGGTTATTTTCTTCTACTGTAAACATAGTCTATGGGTTTTACATGCCTGTTTGTTTACTTTTATTCACCTTAGAAAGTTCCCAAGCTGGAGAATATATATCTAAATATAGAATATGTTTGAATAAAGTTTGTAATGTGAGTCTAAATACATTATATGAAAAGAGAATATTGATTATTTCTCCCACATGTAAAACATAACCGGGAACCTGGATACATGGACAAAATGAAAGATAACTAAGATTTGTTAGTATTAATCAGATACATTAAACTGCAACTGTATTTCTGAACTCACTATGCCAGCAAATTTGGAAAAATCAGCAGTGGCTATAGGACTGGAAAAGGTCAGTTTTCATTTCAATCCCAAAGAAAGGCAATGCCAAAGGATGTTCAAACTACCATACAACTGCACTCATTTCACATGCTAGCAAGTGAAAATCACTCAGTCGTGCCCAACTCTTTGCAACCCCCTGGGCTATACAGTCCATAGGATTCTCTAGGCCAGAATGCTGGGGTGGGTAGCTTCCCTTCTCCAGGGGGTCTTCACAACCCAGGGATTGAACCTAGGTCTCCTGCATTGCAGGTGAATTCGTTACCAGCTGAGCCACCAGGGAAGCCCCACATGCTAGCAAAGTAATCCTCAAAATCCTCCAAGCTAGGTTTCAACAGTATGTGAATCAAGAACTCCCAGATGTTCAAACTGGATTTAGAAAAGGCAGAGAAACCAGAGATCAAATTGTCAACACATTTTGGATCATAGAAAAAGCAAGAGAATTCCAGAAAAACATCTATTTCTGCTTCATGGATTACACTAAAGCCTTTGACTGTGTGGATCACAACAAACTGTGGACGATTCCAGACCATGTTACCTTCCTCCTGCGAAACCTGAGTGTAGGTCAAGAAGCAACAGTTAGAACAGGACATGGAACAAGGGATTGGTTCAAAATTGGGAAAGGAGTATGCCAAGGCTGTATACTGTCACCCTGCTTATTCAATTTACATGCAGAGTACATCATTTGAAATTCCAAGGTGGATGAAGCACAAGTTGGAATCAAGGCTGCCAGGAGAAATATCAATAATCTCAGATATGCAGACGACACCACTGTTATGGCAGAAAGTGAAGTGGAACTAAACAGCCTCTTGATGAAGGTGAAAGAGGAGAGTGAAAAAACTGGCTTAAAACTCAACATTCAAAAAATGAAGATCATGGCAAATAGATGGAGAAACAATGGAAACAGTAACAGACTATATTCTTGGGCTCCAAAATCACTGCAGATACTGACTGCAGCCATGAAATTAAAAGATGCATGCTCTTTGGAAGAAAAGCTATGACAAATCTAGACAGTGTATTAAAAAGCAGAGATGTTACTTTGCCAACAAAGATACTTAGAGTCAAAGCTATGGTTTTTCAAGTAGTCATGTATGGATGTGAGAGTTGGACCATTAAGAAGGCTGAGCGCCAAAGTGAGCTAGTGCTGTAGTCCGTGGGATGGTAAAGAGTCAGACAAGACTGAGCAACTGAACAACAACAAATATTTCTGCACAGGTAGCACAGTGGTCCCTCTGTGCAATGAGAGCATTCATACTCGGAAGAAGAGGGTCTTCTGGGCAACATGCTGATGGTCTCACTGGCCCTCTATGGGCTCCCTCTCCGAGATCTTTTTCTCACCTTCGCTCATAACACATAAGTGAGCTGCGGCTAAGATGTCAGCATTTGATGCTTAAGATTTTACTTTCACCAGTGTGGAGTTCAAATAAGGGTCCTTTGAAACCCAAGAGCCTCCCAAATGCTATCATGAGTGGCAGAATGTAGATATTAATAGCTACTGAGTGTGCAATGGCAGGATGGGAAAGGCAGGACCACTGACCAAAACAGGAAAAAGTGCTTCCCGATAGGGACAGACAGGATAGCATGGACCTTCAGGGCTGAAGATAATGTTTTCAAATATCAGCCATGTCCTTCCTTATATAATTCAGATTTTTTTTTTTTCCTCTTCAACTCTTCATCACAAAGACAAAGCCAGAAAAGCAACAAACTGCAGGTAGGAAGACTTGTTTGAACTCTTTTTCTAGTAAGACTTTTTCTCATACTAATAACCTTTTTAATGATTTTATCACATATCCCACACCTGGGTATCACTCATCAAGTTCTAAAGTTTGAAGATCAGACAAGGAAGAAAAAGGAGAAAGCTCACAAAGGAGAAAGCTTGTCCAGAAGCTAGAAAAACAGACTGGGGAGAAAGTGAGTCTCTAGGAAGTTCTTGGGAAGGCAGGCTCTGGAAAACTAAAGACAACAAAACAAATTCCCTACTTTCCCTGAGAGAATCCTGAGAAAACTGCCAGCCTGTCATTATAGACTCCAACACAACCTGGGCCAGGCAAGGTAGTGCAGCAATACTTGGGGAACAGGTATAGACCTGTACCTAAGTATGAGCACAGTCTCATAGCACCCAATTTCTCCTGTGGAGAAGCAGTCAAGGGTTCCTGAAACTTTAAGGAAAGGGTCCCAAGGAGACCCAGGGTCAAATGAGAAGGCCACAGTAAGAGGGGACCTGACAACCGAGGGCAATAACAAAGTCCATGGACATTCTGACTTTGACACGTGATAGACCATGGGCAAAGACCTACCCTTTCTGAGCCACAGTTTCCTTAGCTGTATCTGTCTCACAGAGCTGGCTGCTATGAGAACTGCACAAGCGAGTGCCCCTCAAGTTGTTAGAACACATGATCTTGCACGTGACATACATTCAATAAAACTTCGTTGTTATAAGCATCAGTTGCAAACACTGCCCCGAACACCAGATGAGACCACCCTCCCTCTCACAATTGATGGGATAGGACCCCAATCACTGAGGGGTCAAGAGACACTGAGGTAGAATTGGCAAGTGGTCAGATGAAGTGAAATACTGTAACCAGGTCCAGCAAGGATGAAATGACACATCTCTAGAGCAAACCTATAAACCATGACCCCCAAATTTACATCAACCAGAGAAGGAAGAGATGGAATAGCAAGGAGTAATTACCACTTCAAACTGTATGAGATGGAGACAACCTCACCTGACAAATCGAGTAATTTCTATCATAAGCATGAGAAAATATAGAGTAAAATGGAGGAAGTTCCTTTTTATGCATATCTGAGCCATAGGCATGAGCTGAAATCTTCTTATAAGGTTCTCTGGCCTTGTTTTGCTGGAAATTAATTTAATTTTATGCACATTTGATTCACAATCATCAAGTCACTGGTCCACATCTGTCTGTGGAAATATTAAAGACTGCAAGCATTCATTGATCAGTAGTTTCTCTATCAACTATAATTATTTTAAAAGTAAGTTTTGTAGTCTTTTCTGATTCTAAAGATAACAAAATTTGAAATTTAAACAAAGCATAATGAAGAAAATTTAAATCACTACTTATCCCACCAACAAAATTAATCAGTGGTAACATTAACGATTTGCTCAAATTTTTAATTTACACATATGTATTTTAGTTAGAATCATACAATACATTAAATTTTGTATTTTGTTCTTTTACTAAGCAATGAACCTGAAGCAAAAATTTGTTTGGAAATCATGGCAATACCTATACAACTTTTCATCATGTGAATAAGCACACATGTATTAAACTTTTCTGCTATTGTTGGGCTTTTAGATTGTTCCCAATTTTTTACTATGACTAATAATGTTATAATAAGCTTCTTTTACCAAAATCAATAGGTGTGTATATTCTGAATTTCTAGAATTGAAATTTCTAAATCTTAAAATTATATGAACTTCATACACTTTACATTCTTATTTCCAAATTGTTTTCCCCCCAAATTGTCTAAAAATATATGTCCTCAAGCAGTATGTGTCAGTTCAGTCACTCAGTCGTGTCTGACTCTTTGCGACCCCATGAACCGCAGCATGCCAAGCTTCCCTGTTCATCACTAACTCCTAGAGCTTGCTCAAGCTCATGTCCATCATCTCATCCTCTGATATACCCTTCTCTGTCAGCCTTCTTTTCCAGCATCAGGGTCTTTTCTAAAGAGTCAGTTCTTCACATCAGGTGGCCAAAGTATTGGAGCTTCAGCATCAGTCCTTCCAGTGAATATTCAGGATTGATTTCCTTTAGGATTGATTGGTTTGATCTCCTTGCAGTCCAAGGGACTCTCAAGAGTCTTCTCCAACACCAGTGTTCAAAAGCATCAATTCTTCAGCACTCAGCTTTCTTTATGGCCCAACTCTCACATCCATGCATGACTACTGGAAAAACCATAGCTTTGACTAGATGGACCTTTGTCGGCAAAGTAATGTCTCTGCTTTATAATGTGCAGTCTAGGTTTTTCATAGCTTTTCTTCCAAGGAGCAAGTGTTTTTAATTTTATGGCTTCAGTCACCATCTGCAGTGATTTTGAAGCCCAAGAAAATAAAGTATGTCACTATTTCCATTGTTTTTCCATCTATTTGCGAAGTGATGGGACTGAATATCATGACCTTTGTTTTTTGAACATTGAGTTTTAAGCCTTTTTTCACTCTTCTCTTTCACTTTCATCAAGAGGCTCTTCGCTTTCTGCCATAAGGGTAATGTCATCTGCATATCTGAGATTATTGATATTTCTCCAGGCAATCTTGATTCCAGCTTGTGCTCTTAACCAATGATGTATAGTATTCTTTCTTTTAGAAAACTCCTCATAGTTCATTGATCTTTTTTCTTACAGTCATCCATCCATTCATTTATTCATTCAAAAGATATTTAGTGGTGCTCTGCTCTGTGCTTGGCGCTGTTATCAGTGATAGCATTTTGTGATATTGGACAAAGAGATAACTGATAAAGTTCCTGCTCTCACAGAGGGCTAGGGTGTGAATAAGGTCAGAGATGTAGCCAGCACCAAATAGCATGAGGCCTTCTGTACTATGGCGTGTAAGGACTTTGGATTTCATTTTTAAATGTAAGAAAAGCCATAAAGAAAATTTAGATAGAACTATGACAGGATCTTATTTACAATTTTAAAAGATTATTCGGACTATTGGTACTGAATAGAACATAAGGAGACAAGAGAGATATCCATTATCCTAAATCGCTATGCTTTTAGGGCAGAAAACTGGAGTGATTTGGGAAGGGGAAGTAGGGGTACAGGTGGTGAGCTGTGGACTCTATTACTTGTAAAAGTGTTTTGTTTACATAATTATGTATATTAGCTTCTTATTTGTTACTTTGTTGGAGATACATTCCTGGTTGTCATTTAGCTTTTAAATTTGTATACAATTTTTGATGTACAGATACTTAACAATTCTATGTATCAAGTCAATTATTTTCATACTTCATTATCCTCTCTTGCCCTGAAATTTTCCTTTCCTTTTTTTTTGCTTAAAGGGTTTATGAAACATGATATTAAAACTCTAATCCATCTTGCCACAGTTTTTTTCTGAGGCTTAAAAATCTCGTGACCAAAAATGTGCATGGCAGGTGCTCCCACATGCTAAAGTGGGATGGCTAAACTTTACTGCCTCAACAGCACTGCAAAAGCATGACAAACACCAGTGTGTGGCCCTGAGCCAGCAGTAGAGAAAGCCCCTACAAGGACTGACAGTGAAAAAAGCCAAAGGCGGGGGCAGCTTTCTTTAGAGAGAGGTGTCTGCGCAGGTTCCACACCTACTCTGAAGGCAGGAATTGGTAGCTCTCTTTCCTTTCACCTCAAGCCCTGTTAGAGGCTTCTAGAAGGCCACTCTGAGAGCTTGATGTATAGTTGCCTGGCATTTGGGGACTCAATGGACCAGAGTAAGACAGAAATCTCTTACGAATAGTGATCCATGGACTCAGAAAGCTGCATTTAGGATGTGATAGTGGACCAGAGTGTTCATTGCTCAGGATCGAGAGGTAGACAGGCACGGTTGTGCAGAGGTATTCAAAAGGGAACTTTTGACAGTGACCAATCCTCCTGGTTTGTTCAGGGCTGTTGAAGTTTTGGTGCTGAAAGTCTCATATCCTGGGAAACTCCTTAGTCCCAGCCTAACCAAGGTGGTTGGTCACCTTGCACAAGTGCTCAAGAAGTTATGAAAAAAGAGGCAAAACACCCCTCAGAAGAGGCTAAGGTAGAAGACAAGAACCAAGTCAGGAGACACTCTGCCTCTCCTGGGATCTGCTGTGAAAGCGATCCAGCAGAAGTATTTTAGGGTAAACCCCTCCTCACCTCCGGAAAACTTTTGCATAATAAGGATCCAACTTTAAACATATTCAACAGCCCCGGGGGAGTGAATAGCAGAGGAGCTCTCCCTGTCAAAACTTTCTGCTCCTTTTCACTCTTACTACTATGACTGATGTGACTAGAGAGACTTATTATCTAAATATGGTAGGATCTATCTGCCCAGGGCAGTTCTCAAGTGCATAGAGAAAGAAAAAAAAGGAAACAGGGCTGATGTGCAGGTTTGCCAGGATGGCATGAGAAAGTATGACAGTGATGTTGCCTCCCCTCTTGTGATGTCACAGTCACAGTGAGTCACAGTGAGTCACAGGGAGAGGAGGGTCTCATTGCATTCTTCTCCAGAAGCCAGTTGTTCAAGGGTGCGTTTGTCACGTTCTAGCTCCTGGTGGGCTGCCGTCTGTGGGGTCGCACAGAGTCGGACACGACTGAAGCAACTTCGCAGCAGCAGCAGCAGCTCTTCTTTTCTGGTTTGTATACTAAACTCTGTTTAGAGTTATCTTCGATTCTTTGCTGATTTCCATGGAAATATGCTGTTTCAGCTACTGGAGTTTCACTGTATGTATTCACATACACATGTACTTATCTGTAGGCTTGAAGAAGCTCTTTAGAAAAATTCTTACAAATTCTCAATACCCAGCCCACTGGGATTTTAACAGATTGTATTAAAATACATTAACCTGAGGAGACTTTACATTTTAAGAAGTGCAGTCTTTCCAGACTGTCTGGGTTTGAATGATGACTTTGCCACTTGTAAGTTATGTGGCCACCAGCAGGCTGTTAACCACTCAAGGCTGTTTCCTCATTTACAAAATAGGGCTACTAATCATCCCTACCTCAGAGAGTTGTGGTGAGAGTTAAAATGAGTTAATAAACGTAAAAAACTTAGAAAAGTGTGTACCATGCAGTTAATGTCATATTTGCTATGTCATCATCATCAAGAGACAAAGTATGTATGGTTGCTTTATGCAGCGTCACCATAGCTAAGCTGGAACTGTTCTTTACTTTCCTCCCCTACACGGGCTTTCCAAGTGACTCAGTGGGTAAAGAATCTGCCTGCAATGCAGGAGACACTAGAGACTTGGGTTTGATCCCTAGGTTGCGAAGATCCCCTGGAGGAGGGCATGGCAACCCACTCCAGTATTCTTGCCTGGAGAATCCCATGGACAGAGGAGCCTGGTGGGCTACAGACCATAGGATTGCAAAGAGTTGGACACGACTGAAGTGACTTAGCACAGCACTTTGATTCTCTTAAGAGAAATATCTGAAGGGAAGAAATGAAGCAGCATCCGGACCGAAGTTCCACCAGTTAACGCTAGATCTCCTCCTCCAGCTCTCAGAATCAGCTTCGTGTGCCAGGGTCACCACGGTGAAGGGTCCCAGTTACCCTCCAGATCACCTGTGTCCCTGAGGCTGGAGGTGATAAGAGAAAGAGAAAAACAGCAATTTCCAGTCTTTCCCTGCTCTCCCCACCTTAGACCATCTTTCTTTCCCATTTGCCAACTCTGCTGACATGAGGTCAGAACCAGATGCAGAATTCTACATTGATTTCTCAACTGGTTACCACAGTCGTGTAAGGTCTAGTCTTTGAAAAAAAATCCCTTACTCTCATTACTCGTAATGGTTCTGCCCCACTGCCAGAAAACCAACTGGTAAAATCTCTCTCCATTTATTCAATTTTTTTAATACTTCTCAGTAAAATATTACAGTTTTCATTAGGTACACTTTACACACTTATTGGTAGGCTTATTCTTAGCTATTGTATGTCTTTTGTTGACACTGAGAATGGGATCCTTTGTTTTCCATATCCTGTCTTCCAATAGGTAAACTTAGAGAAAATAATGAATTTTATATATTTTATATGGTATCTAGGCACTTTCACAAACTCTTATCAGTTCTAGAAGTTTATTCAGGTACTCTTTACACCACTTAGGAAAAGAGAAAGTATTGAAAGTATGATAACTATACCCTTCACCCTCAGGCACATTTCAGCCTGTTTCACAATAACCCCTTTTTGTTCCTTTCCCATTCTTCTTTTTCAACCTGGCAGGAAGCATTTCTCTCTCCCTGGTTCTTCACCAAAAATCTCAAGCTTTTCTCAGTTGTTCTTTGGAAATTAGTGTTTATAAAACTCTCCCATGATATCCCCCTGCTGAGAAATAAAAAGCAAGTACCCTCCAGACTTACCAGTTTTTCTGTTTTACCCAGCCCTTGGAATGGGTTATCCAGTTCAGCCCACATTAAAAGGCCCTTGGTGTTTCTTTTCAGTCAGTGATAATCAGATCAAATTGCAGACTTGAAATGTAAATGACCCCAAATCTGAATGAACTTACCCCTGGTGAAATTTCAGACCTACAGAAAATTGAGTCTGCTTCACTCGGAATATCCACTGCTAAGCCAAAAGCCAAGAAAACTGAAAAGGGGACAAAGATTAAATAAGCAAATCATAAACACTTAAGAAAAGGAATAAGTTTCCTCAGTCTATGAGTCTGTTAAAAATTCAGTTCTTAATGACCAGAACACAACAGCACTGCTTACATAAAAAGGGCTATTCTTCATCCACAGCTCTTAGTAGCTGAATCACTGAATCACACAACACAAATCATACATTAAAATGCTGCAAGCAAAAAAAAAAAAAAAAGAAGAAGAATAAATGGTTTTGCTGAATGAAAATACTGTGCTTCCTTTAAAAAAGAAGGAAAAGTCTGTCTATTCACTGGGATCATTGTGTCCAGATCAGGCCCACAACCTCTTGTTGTATGGTTGCAGGCTAGAATTGGTTTTCCATTTATATTTTTTAATTGTTGAAAAAGAAAAAAAGTCAAATGAAGAATCATATTTTATGACATGTGAAAATTATATGAAATTCAGATTTTGATATTATTATAAGATAAGCTGATTCATATTAAAAATTCTAAGAGTTTATTTGGGAGTAAAAATTGATTTAAATGGGGCATTGCCAAACCAGAAGTGGGTAGGACAGCTCTGCTGACAGGAACTCAGGAGAGATTTTTATAGAGCAATGCGGAAGCAAAGAAAGGAAATTATTGATTGGTATAGCTTGAAGGCTAGTTGGCTGCTTGTGGTTGGTTGGCTTTAGGTTTCAATTTCCTATGTTTGTGGCGTTTATAGGCTTAGATTTTGGTTTGCTTATGTAGGCAGTCCCAGCATTAGACCTACCTCAGCCTAATGGCCTCCTTGCTTAATTAATTTAACAGTATCCATAAATACAATTTTATTGGAACACAGCTGCCCATTTATTTACACATTGCCCATGGCTAGTTTCAAATTACAACCAGAGTTGGGTTGTTAAAACAGAGTGTGACCTAAAATGCTTATTATCTGGTCCTTTACAGAAGCAGTTTTCTGACCCCTGATTAGACTAGTTTCAAAACCTCAGCACTATTGATATTTTGAACCACTCCTTAACCACCCCTCCATCCTTTATCAAAAAACATCTCTAGACATCACCAAATGTCCACTGAGGGGCAAAAATCCTTCCTGGTTGAAAACTGTCATGGACGAAGCTCATTGGGGACTGGGGTGAAGGGAATAAGATGGAATCTAGGTGACAAAGTCTTGTACCTACCTCGTGGATTAGAGCTCCCAGCACAGAACCACCACACCCCAACTTGGCAGATTGTGTGCAGAAGTACTGCCCACAGCCCTGCAATTCAAGATGGCAATAGCACCCTGTGTACAGAGAGGCTACGCCCAGCGTTTCAGGTTGAAGCAGTGTGGCCAACACAACTACAAGGACCCATAAGCACTCCATCCATAGTGGAGAATCTGCCTCTGTGGTGGAGGACCCTATGTAGAAGCCCCTCCAAAATCTGGTAAGGGACAGAGTGTACTCCAGAGCCAAGTCCGTACCTCTCCATTCTTTTCTTTAAATTGAAGCCTAATTGCTGTACAGAATTTTGTTATTTTCTGCCAAATATCAACATGAATCAGACATAGCTTTCCTTTGCTTCTGAAAGGAGCTTGGTCTCATTCTATTTTCTCGATTGACACTGGGCCAAAGAACCCTTGTTGGGGTCTAATGCAAACCCAGATAGGTCAGTAACAGAACCACTGCTTTAAATGATGAAAACACCAGCCCAGGAATCGTCACAAGCCTAAAAGGAAGGTTGTGAAATGACAAGAAGGAGGAAGGGAAGGGAAAGAAAAAAGCAGATGTTACTTTATCCCTTGCTGAGCTTTTAAAATACTATTTTACATGCATTCCCAAACATGAACCCCCCTCCCACCTCCCTCTACATGGGAACACATGTACGCCCGTGGTGGATTCATGTCAATGTATGGCAAAACCAATACAGTATTGTAAAGTAAAAATAAAAATTTAAAAATAAATAAATAAATAAATACATTTTGAAAAATACCTAGAAAAAAATACTACTTTAAAAATAATTTTATTTATTTATTCATTCTTGGCTGTGTTGGGTCTTTGTTCTTGTGTTGGCTTTTCTCTGGTTGATTGGAGTTGGGGCAACTCTCTAGTTGTGGTGCCCAGGCTTCTCTTGGCAAGGCTTCTCCTGTTTTGGAACACAGGTTCTACAATGCATGGGCTTCAGCAGTTGTGGAGCATGAGCTCAGTAGTTGTGGGTCCCAAGCTCTAGAGCACAGGCTCAACAGTTGTGGCACACAGTCTTATTTGCTCCTCAGCATGTGGGATCTCCCTGGACCAGGGATCAAACCCACGTCTACTGCATTGGCAGGTAGATTCTTTAGCACTGAGCCACCAGGGAAGCCGTCAATACTATTTTTAATTTTAAAACTTTTCAAGCAAAAAAATGTATAATAGTATTTAAAAATACAACTCATATGGGTTCTAGGTATGCAGGGATTGTCAAGATATCAGCCTTCCTTTAGCAGCCCCATTATACCACATAATGTAGCATTTCCTACTGGAAAAGATTATTTGCATGCTAATCTTCTGATAAACTTTCAGTTGCATACTGAAGATGCTGCACATTTATTTTACTATAGGCCCTGGGCCTTATTTCTTTAGGTTCCAGAAAGTTCTATGATGAAAGAGAATTTCTTTGGTCCCCTCAATGAAAATTCACTCTGTGGAGAGCCTTTTTCCTCAGAATTATTTTTGGTTTAACCTTGTTGAAACTTTCATGACTTTAGCCTCTGGACTTTACCCTTGCTGTGACCTCAAAGACTAGCTTATCACCTTGCCCTGAAAGTCCCAGATTGAATTTAGCCTGGCATTTCTGGAAAGCATCCAGTGGGCTCAGTAGCAACCTGTTTCCCTGATGGCTAAGAGCCTCCTGAGGGGGAACTCATGCTGAGGAAAATAGGTGTCAGACACAGGGGGCTTAGCCAGGTACACCTGAAAGAACAGAAGACTGTGAACCCAGCAAGCTGTCTGCCATGTACATTTGTTTCTGAGTCCAGTCCCCACTTGACTTGGGTCCATAAAATACACCTGGAAGAGCTACTGCCCTAAATCATCATAAAGCACTGGGCATTTGTCTATCTAAATAACAAATTGTGACACCTGAAAATGGTTAAATTTTTTATTTTAATTTTCAAAAAGCTAGATGCATAACTCATGCCAATATAATGAGCATGTGTCAAATTTTTAATTCAGTTATGAAGGAACTAACATCCATTTGCAAAAGCTGTTTCAAAATAGAACATTAGAAACTAGTATAGTAGATCCTCACTACTCACAGATTCCATAGTTGCAAATTTGTCTGCTCACTAAAATTGATTTGTAATCCCCAAATCAATCCTTGCACCACTTTTGTCATCATTTGCTGAGTGTTCAAAGACATACAGAGGTCTTGTTAGGGGAGGCAAAAAATGCCAGCCTCCCAACACATAAGATCCCAGCCAAGGTCAAACAAATACATGCTCTGCCTTCTAGTTTCAGTTCTCATATTGTAAACAAATGTCTTTTTTGAGGTCTATTTATTGCCACATTTTTTGCATTTTTGTATTTTTCTTGGTGACTTTATTTTTCAGATTAAGTCCCGCATATATTGTTAGGATTCTATCTGTTACTTCTAAACTCAAGAAAGCTGTGATACACCTCACAGAGAAATTTTGTTTGTTACATAAGTTTTGATGGGGCATGAGTTGTAGTGCTGTTGAGTGTGAGTTTAATGCTAAAGAATCAAGAGCATACATTAAATAAGTTGCCTTTAAATAGAAACACTTTGATACAAATCAAGATTAAATGTTGATTAATTGATTAAATGTGACCAAGCTTGAAGGAACCTAATCATATATTTCCTCTAGGAGCAATGGTTCAGTATTCACTAACTCAGAATTCACAGTGACTTTATAGAATATAAGTACTACAAACAATGAGCATAAACAGTATATGTATACTCAGAGAAAAAGAATGCTGGAATAAACTGAAAAGTTAGATTTTACAAACTGCTCAATGACTACCAGGGCAATAAAACTTTTCTACTAGACAGAAATCACTGGCAGTTTATCAATCTTCCATATGTTAACATCCAACTTTACATTGTCTAAGACTTAATCAATAGTAAAAAGAAAATAAAGTTATAGTCCCTTGAGCACCAGATGACCCTTAATCAGGCTTGGTAGACAATACTCTAGAGTACAGGGTTTCTCAGTCTCAGCACAGTTGACACGTTGGGCCAGAAAATTTGGATAAGTGTTGTGGGTGTGTATTCTGTAGGCTGTATGATGTTCTGCAGAACTTTTGCCTTTACCTTCTGGATACCAATAGCACCTCCCCTCCCAATCATCAGTTCAGTTCAGTTGCTCAGTCATGCCTGACTCTTTGTGACCCCATGGACTGCAGCATGCTCAAGCTCATGACGATTGAGTCAGTGATGCCATCCAACCATTTCATCCTCTGTCGTCCCCTTCTCCTCCTGCCTTCAATCTTTCCCAGCCTTGGGGTCTTTTCAAATGAGTCAGTTCTTTGCAAAAGATGGCCAAAGTATTGGAGTTCCAGCTTCAGCATCAGTCCTTCCAATGAATATTCAAGGCTGATTTCCTTTAGGATGGACTGGTTGGATCTCCTTGCTGTCCAAGGGACTCTCAAGAGTCTCTTCTCCAACACCACAGTTCAAAAGCATTAATTCTTTGGTGCTCAGTCATCTTTATAATCCAACTCTCACATCCATACTTGACTACTGGAAAAACCATAGCTTTGACTAGACGGACCTTTGTTGGCAAAGTGATGTCTCTGCTTTTTAATATGCTGTTGTCGGACATGACTGAGTGACTTCACTTTCACTTTTTACTTTCATGCATTGGAGAAGGAAATGGCAACCCACTCCAGTGATCTTGCCTGGAGAATCCCAAGGATGGGGGAGTCTGGTGGGCTGCAGTCTATGGGGTCACACAGAGTCGGACATGACTAGAGCAACTTAGCAACAGCAGCAGCAGGTTGGTCATAGCTTTTCTTTCAAGGAACAAGCATCTTTTAATTTACATGGCTGAAGTCACCATCTGCAGTAATTTTGGAGGCCAAAAAAATAAAGTCTCTCACTGTTTCCACATCTATTTGCCATGAAGTGATGGGACCAGGTGCCATGATCTTAGTTTTCTGAATGCTGAGTTTTAAGCCAATTTTTTCACTCTCCTCTTTCATTTTCACCAAGAGGCTCTTTAGTTCTTCTAAAATTAAAAGTGTTTCCAGATATTGCCAAATGACCTTTGGGGACTAAATTTCCATGGTTGAGAATCACTAGTCTAGTATGATTTTAAAAGAGTACACAGTTATGTTTTTGCCTTTATTTCTAAGTTTTAGATTTTTTTTCTTTATACATTCATAAAAAGAGACAGAAAGATATACTTTCCCCTTGAAAAACATGTGTTTGAAACCTTTAAGCATGTATCAAAATTTGTAGTCACATATATAATACTTCACTAGCTATATGCTGTTTCACCCATGGTGGTAAATGAAGCACAGTGTCAAGAACACAGAAGACATTCAATAAACATTTCCAGTGGGAAGTCTGAAATTTGAAGATTCCAGGATCTCAGCCTGAGGTGAAGCATAGTATTTGCAGATGGAGAGGACAGGTACCTGTGGAGAGACAGTCTTACTGAAGCTAATTATTATTGCCCACAGGAGATATCTGACTGTCATTTCCTGAAGAGACAGGAGGGCTGCAATCTGAAAAGGGATGAGCTCCTGAATAAGCTGAAAAGTCCAGTTGGAACTGCAATTTCATTTACAGAAACAAGTTGTTAAGGCCTGGGAGATTAGGTCCCAGGGATGGCTCTATGAAAGTCATATGGTCTTCCAGGGATCAGAATTTGGAGACATAATGGGTATAATTCCTGGCTCCTCCACTGATTGACTGAGCCTCTCAGTGCTTGATTTCTCCATGTATGAAATGGAAATAATAATAGTACTGCTATGAGCTGAATTGTTTCCTCCAAAAGTTATATGTTGACATCATCATGCCCAATGTGACTGTGTTAGAAGATAAGGCCTTTAGGAGATACTTAGGTTTAGATGATGTCATAAGGGTGAGGCCCTTATGACAGGATTAGTGCCCTTAAAGGAGAGATACCAGAGAACTTGCTTGTCTTCCCTATCCAAATGCACCAAAGAAAGGTGAAGTGAGGACAGAGGGAGAAGGTAGCTGTCTGCAACCTAAGGAGAGAGCTCTCATCAGACAACAACCCTGATAGCACCTTGAGTCAGTACTCAGCATCTAGAACTGTGGGAAATATTTTCTTGTTGTTTAAAGCACCCAGTCTATTGTCTTTTGTTATGGCAGTCTGCGTTAAAACAAGTGTCAGCCTCATAGAGTTATTTTAAGGATTAAATGAGAAATATACGCACATTTCCTAGCACAGTATCTAAGAATTCTCTATATCTTATTCAAATGGCAAATATAAGAGCTCTCTACATTTTAACCAAAAAAGAGAGCTTGAAATGACAGTGGATAGAGATTGACTTGGAATTGGCCTCTATACACAATATCTCTTTCCTGTTTTGGATCCAATGATACATTTACAATAGCAGAAGTTGATATTTTTTACTAATTTACTTTGAAATTAGAACTGTGAAGCAATACAGGTCCCAAAGTGCAATTTGTTTATTTTTATAGTTACCAATTTCTGCAACTACCAGAAACATATCAGGCCCAATCTATCAGTTCAGTTCAGTCGCTCAGTCGTGTCCGACTCTTTGTGACCCCATGAATCGGAGCACGCCAGGCTTCCCCGTCCATCACCAACTCCCGGAGTTCACTCAGACATGGAAAGAAAAGAAGCGAAAAGCAAAGGAGAAAAGGAAAGATATAAGCATCTGAATGCAGAGTTCCAAAGAATAGCAAAAAGAGATAAGAAAGCCTTCCTCAGCGATCAATGCAAAGAAATAGAGGAAAACAACAGAATGGGAAAGACTACAGATCTCTTCAAGAAAATTAGAGACACCAAGGGAACTTTCATGCAAAGATGGGCCCAATCTATAACAATATATAAATAATAATCCATTGTTGCCTTTTTGAAGGGGTGCTGCATGTTGTATTCCATTTATGCCACATCCATTAGAGTACTAAATAGAGCCATATATTATACGACTTGACAGAGTTCATCTTTGTGCAGAAAGTGAGGAGTTAGGGCCTCTGTGCAAACAATGGAGAGTTTGAAAGTGAAAAGCGAAAGTGTTAGTCACTCAGTTGTATCTGACTCTTTGCAACCCCATGGATTGTTGCCAGCCAGGTTTCTCTGCCCATGGGGTTCTCCAGGCAAGAATACTGGAGTAGGTTGTCATGCCCTCCTCTAGGGGATCTTCCCGACCCAGGGATTAAACCCCAGTATCCTGTATTACAGGTAGATTCTTTACTGTATGAACCATTGAGCCATACTCAAGTCCCAAAAGTCTGAGACTAAACTTGGCAAGTTTTGTGTCAAATAGTTGTGTGATTTATACATAGCAGGATATGGATTAATGATCCAGTGTAAACATCATGCTTTTACAATAAGGACATTTTCTGCTTTCTTTCATGGTGGTTTATCTCACTGTCAATACCTGATAAATATTTAAGCCTTATTTCTTTCATCTGCTCTTTCTACTCTCAGGTCCTTTAAGTATAATGACAATCTCCTTCCATGTTTCTGTGAAAATGGCCAGAAAATAATTCAGAAAACAAATATTATTCTTGGCTATGATTAGAACTTCGGTCAATAAAGAACAGGCTAAAGTTAAAATGAAGGATAATTTTGAATGGACAGGAAAAAGCATTGTAAGAAATATTCCAGATATCTTGAAGATTTCGCTGATTAGAAGCTCAGAAGAAACTTGGTCCCAGTAAACACTTTGTTTGGGTAAACATATAAAAAAAAAGTTCCTTTGTTTATAATGTCTGGATAGTAAACATCTCTGATTTAGAACACTAAGACAAATGTTTAAACATCTTGGTGTATACAAAATGGCCTTTTGTTTGGGATAATTGGGGAACTGTAATAATTTTTGCAAAACATTTCCAGTGTTACTTTAATGAGAAAGAGTTTATAGCAGTGTAGCAGTAGAGTGTAGCCCTGAGGTCTAGATAAAATGAAGGTCAACTGACCTGGGGTTCCAGGTCTCCTCCCTCTTAACCTCAGAATACTTGTGCTGGCTGTGCTGGATGGACAGAGGATCATGGTCGTGGACATGAGCTTGGGAAGTTTTCTCTCGCCCTTTTCTCTTCCAGAGCTAAGTCACAGAGCTTGTAAGTGACCTTCTGAAGTACTCTCCCTGTGGCCTTGGAAAGATGTACAGGGACAAAGAGAAAAGTTAGTCCCTTAAGCCAATAGCAACTTAGTCAATGAAGCATGTAGGAATTTTACCCTATAGCCCAAGATGTGCAAGAATGGCATTTTATTTATTCAAATTCAATCTCTGTCTTGATGGATCAGAGCTGTTGGGAAATTCAGTGTCAGGATTATTAGGCCCACTCGCCAGGGTCATGGGAAGGTCTTGGGGATCTTGCACAGCGAAGAACATTTCAAAGGATGAGAAGTAGTCAGAAGTTCAGCCCTTCTTCATTATGTGCATTAGTAAAGCCCACATGTCCTTTGAAGTCAGGGGCACTGCTTCTCTTTGGGAGAAGAATCTCCCCAGGACACCTAATAGGCCTCAGGTCCCCGGGACCTCTGAGCCCTTCTCAGCCTGAGGAAATTGCTTTCCTTTCTTATGCTGTTTCTGAAGTACTCGTGGGCCACTCTCTTCCCCACCTTACCTCTCTCCCTGGGTTCTCTGTGATCTTAAGATCAGCAGCAGCAGTACTAAAGGCAGATTGTCAGATATGTAAATTATTAGAGTCTTGATGTAGAGGCCCAGAAAGAAGTGTTTTAACAAATCCTCCATGTGACTCTGATTCTAGGCTACATTTTAAGAATGACTGACCGTAGCACAATGCATTCAATAACTCAAAGTTTTGAAAGCAAGAACTTAGATAATTTCTGTTTTTAGCCTTCAAAAATAGCAATACACCCCAACTTGAGGCCAAGGAAGCAAGAAGCCTGGATGTAATAAAAAAAAAAAATAAACACTTAACACAACACATAAGCCTCTTGCACAGCAAAGGATCTGAACAGACATTTTTCCAAAGAAGGCATACAGATGGCCAACTGCTAAGTCACTTCAGTTGTGTCCGACTCTGTGCGACCCCATAGATGGCAGCCCACCAGGCTCCCCTGTCCCTGGGATTCTCCAGGCAAGAACACTGGAGTGGGTTGCCATTTCCTTCTCCAATGCATGAAAGTGAAAAGTGAAAGTGAAGTCCCTCAGTCGTATCCGACTCTTAGCGACCCCATGGACTGCAGCCTACCAGGCTCCTCCATCCATGGGATTTTCCAGGCAAGAGTACTGGAGTGGGGTGCCATTGCCTTCTCCAACACATGAAACAGACACATGAAAATGACGGTCAACATTACAAATCATCAGGGAACACAAATCAAAGCCACAGTAAGACTTCACCTCACTCTTATTAAAATGACAATTACTAAAAAGACAAAAGGTAACAAGTGTTGGCAAGGATGTGGAAAAGAGGGAATCTTTGTGCACTCTTGGTAGGAATGTAAATTAATGCAGCCACTATGGGAAACAGTATGGAGGTCTCTCAAAAAATTAGAAATAGAACTACCATCAGTTCAGTTCAGTTCAGTTCAGTCACTCAGTCGTGTCCGACTCTTTGTGACCCCGTGAATCACAGCACGCCAGGCCTCCCTGTCCATCACCAACTCCCGGAGTTCACTCAAATTCATGTCCATTGAGTCGGTGACGCCATCCAGCCATCTCATCCTCTGTCGTTCCCTTCTCCTCCTGCCCCCAATTCCTCCCAGCATCAGGGTCTTTTCCAATGAGTTAACTCTTCACATGAGGTAGCCAAAGTACTGGAGTTTCAGCTTTAGCATCATTCCTTCCAAAGAAATCCCAGGGCTGATCTTCTTCAGAATGGACTGGTTGGATCTCCTTGCAGTCCAAGGGACTCTCAAGAGTTCTCCAACACCACAGTTCAAAAGCATCAATTCTTCGGTGCTCAGCTCTCTTCACAGCCCAATTCTCACATCCATACATGACCACTGGAAAAACCATAGCCTTGACTAGACGGACCTTTGTTGGTAAAGTAATGTCTCTGCTTTTGAATATGCTCTCTAGGTTGGTCATAACTTTCCTTCCAAGGAGTAAGCGTCTTTTAATTTCATGGCTACAGTCACCATCTGCAGTGATTACCATACGATCCAGCAATTCCACTTCTGGCTATTTATCTAAAAAAATTGAAAATACTAACTCAGAGAAATATATGCACCCCCCCATTCATTGCAGCATTATTTATACTAGCCAAGATATAAAAGCAAACTGTTCATCCATCAGTGGATGAATGGATAAAAAAAAGTGTGATATATATAAAAAAGAATAGTATTCAAGCATAAAAAAGAATAAAATCTTACACTGAGGGCATTATATTAAGTAAAATAAGTCAGACAAAGACAAATACTGTATGATCTCACTTTTATGTGGAATCTTAAAAAAAAAATGAGCACATACCTACAGGTTTCAAAGTGATGGTTACCAGATGTAGGGGATGGGAAGTGGGCAAAATTGGTGAAGGGAGTTAAAAGGTACAAGCTTCCAATTATAAAATTAGAAAGTCATGGCTATGTAACATCAACTATGGTAACTAAGTTAGATATACCGTTTTACATATTTGAAAGTTGTTAAGAGAGTTAGTCAAAAGTTCTCATCACAAGGTACATAAAACCTTTGTAACAATATATGTATGGTAAAGGAAGTTAACTAGACTAATTATGGTGATCATTTTATAATATCTACCAATATTGAATAGTGCCATACATCTAAAACTAAAATAATATTATATATCAATTATATCTCAATTAAATAAACAGGTGTGCAATAAATATTTAAAGAATAAAAAAACATAAGCATCTCTCTGATTTTTCTGAAAACAGAAAATAAAGACACCAATTAATATCTCAGTAGGTATTTTGATAAATTACCTGGCCACAAGAATTAACTTTAACAATAACAGATTTCTGAGCAAGCAAGTTCCATGAACAATGAGATATGGTAGAGGTGGGGTGATCTGGGGTCAGGAATGAATCTAGGAAAGCGAGATAATGGATGAAGGGCAGGTGCTGCCTCAAAACTGGGAAGAAAAATGTCATTTTCCTGGACCAGCATAAAATTCTAGAGAAGCTGACCATCAAAACCTTTATTTCCAAAAGTGAGGTCTCAGAATGGCTCTGTAATGGTGATTATAAAAAGGGAGTGACTGAAGCTGCTCAAAAAAAAAAATCAGCTGTAAAACATAAGAAGCCCCAAATGTCCTGTGTCTATGACAGACAAATTTCCACTTTCCCTTCCTGAACATGAGCACAGTTGTACCTGCATATGTGGTCACTTAGCTAGGGACTACTATGTGCCAGGCCTCTTTGCATCCAGGTGTGACCATGCCGTGTGAACAGAAGTGATGTGCATCACTCCAGGCCCGAGCCTTTTTATATAGCCTCCTTCCCACTTTTCCCTCCTGTGAAATGGAACAGGTTGGTGCTTAGACCCATCTCTGACCACATGAATAGGGGTGACAACCTCCAGTGGAAGCCAGAGAGGAGGAGCCTGGATCCCTGAATAGCTGTGTGAGCACAGCAACTCACCAACCCACCCTGGACCACTACTAGATGAGAGAAATAATCTTCCTTAATCCCCTGGCTTATTGGGCTCCTTGTTACAGCAATTTAGACTAGAAAAATCAAGGTCCCCCATGAAAAATCAAATTAATGCTTAGAATCCATTTGAGCCAATAGTACCAAAGCCCTCATAGCAGCTGCTTCATAAATAGTCACTAAGTGAACAAATGTGGCACCATCAGGAGCTGTTGGGGCAAGAGATGCCTATCTGTCTCATAAAATATTCTGCCTGAAAGTAAATCTAAGTAGTGGCTTGCAATCGATAAACAGAAGAGCATAGCACACAAATAGCAACAATGGGTTAAAATCAAATGAGACTCTGTGTGTGTACAATGTAGAAATGATTGCTAATTATACAGCAGTCATTTAAGTGATTTGCAGGTAGTAATCACAGTCGCTGTCATTTTCCAAAACAAAAGATTTATACATGCACAGACATCTACAGAGAGGTAAATTTCTTTTAACAAGTTTGATGAGACATCAATTGCTATGCTGATCATGGTCCATAAGAAAATGTAAATCCATTGCTACAATATGGAGAGTGAAAACAAAGTAGCTTTTTATGTACTCTGTAAAGGTAGTTTTTTTCGTATATGGCATATAAGTCCAACTCCATTTGCTGAATGTTTTGAAGGCCTACTATGTTAGAAGTATTGCAAAGAATTCAAAGATATCAGCAAAAACATTAATAAAGATATCCAAGGAGGCGAGTGTTCTATAAAACAGAGGTTTGCATTTCTAAGAAATGGTAATTAAGGACTGCCTGAGCCATTCCATGTTGAAACTTTCTGTGGGATCTTGGTTTATGCCTATCACAAAAGTTGTTCTGACACTTAAACAAAATAACATACATAATGTATATGGTGAATTGAATGAGACCCCAGCAAATGGTAATTCCTTTCTTCATACTCTGTAATATAGTATCTCACAAACTTGAAATAATTTCCAAAATACTTCACTGGTGATTTGTTCTAGAGCCATAAAAACAGTTTTGCCTGTCTCAAGCCCAACATATATGTTAATGTTCACACACACGCTCCATCCAGAGTAGGTAGAGAGTGAAGCATTTAGCAAACCAAAGGGTAAATGGCCATGATGGATATCTGGGGATTCTGATGTAAGCAAGAAAGGTCCACTTTGGTTATTTATGCTGACAGTTGATTTATTGGAATGAAATTTAGTAGCTAAAGCAACCACAGAAAACTAAAAAAATGATTGCTCATTTACATTTTCCCGTAGTCATGGGGACAGTTGTTGCTGCTAAGTCGCTTCAGTCGTGTCCAACTCTGTACGACCCCGTAGACGGCCGCCCACCAGGCTCCCCTGTCCCTGGGATTCTCCAGGCAAGAACACTGGAGTGGGTTGCCATTTCCTTCTCCGGTGCATGAAAGTGAAAAGTGAAAGTGAAGTCGCTCAGTTGTATCCGACTCTTAGCGACCCCATGGACTGCAGCCTACCAGGCTCCTCCATCCAACCATATCACTATTGGCATGGCCACCTTGAGACACTAGATGTGTCCTTAAATAATCTTCACTGGTTTCCTTGACTATCTCCTGGTGCCACCTCAGGGCTACTGAGCCCTACGGCCTGAGCCACTTGCCTGGCTTGCTAGACAGCTCGAAAGAGGGCTCATGCTCTTTCTGTGGTGCTAAACACTTTGTTGCAAATGCCAACACATCTCTACTACCATCTACTTTATCAGTCTCCCTGGAGATGGGGTTAGGTTTTGCATGGCCAAAGCAGGTCCAGGGCTCCTCCAATCTGTCCACAAATACTGAGCTTTTCCCAGAGTTGCTCCTGAGAGCAGGTTAACACAGCCTAAAGTGCAGGAGAGTTAATACCCAAATGAGGAGGACTTTGGTAATTCTTCCTCTTCTCTGCCCCTGCTGGGCTGTTCTGAGACTGACCTCTGCGCACATACCATGGTTGTGTCTCACATAACGAAGCTACCTATGGTGTCTTCTTGGGAAGCGGTGGCCAGATCTATAATGCACCACTTTGTATTTTCTTTCCTCCTGCTCTGCTCCACTTCTTCTTTTCTCCTCACTCTTGTTTCCCTGGCAAATTAAAAACAAAACAACAACAAAAAAAAACTTGGCATCTAAGATTTTCTTCTAGGCCGTTTTGTTTAGGGAACCAGTGCTATGTCAGTGTCATACCCTTAACTTTCACATTTCCAGGCTGGAGCAGTCAGCTGGCTGATATTGGGCTGCACTGCTCATGTCCCGCGTCAGTAAGCTGGAAGAGTGCCACTGCCTCATTAATGATCCTCTGGTGAGAAGGGGAGTCCTGTCTCTCATCTATTTGAAATTAACCTCAGCGAGGAAAAGTGTTTGGATTCTGGGGACTTCCCTGGTGGTCCGATGGTTAAGACTCTTTGCTTCCAGTGCAGGGGCCAGGGTTCAATCCCTGATCAGGGAACTAGAGCCCATGTGCCTCAGTTAGGATGTGGAGCAGCCAAATGAATTTTTTAAAATGCTGTTTGGATTCTGAACAATCACAGAGGTGACAAATTTCCCCTCTGAACCAGCTTAACCTTAGTAGTACTTCCCTCCTCTCCCTTGGGTTTCTCCATGTGGGTTGTCTTCTCTTGCAGCATCAACCCAAGGTATCTTCTCCCCTTTCACCTCCTGACCCTGCCAAATCAGTTTTCATCTGTTCTAGACTCTCTGCTTCTCATATGCTTGTTGTTCCCCACATATTCCCTATCAATCCAATCTTACTAGCTACCCCCATTCGCCAAAGCAGAATTCATTTCTCTTTACATTTCATAGTCCACAGGCCAACCAGCCAGCTCTCACATCTAGCCCTGGCATTGGTCACCTCAGTTAGCATTCCAATTCTTTGCTGCCTGAAAAGTAAGAATAGATGATTTCAGGAATAAACAGAAAATGCTAGACATCTTATATCTTTCAGGACAGAGGAAGATTAAGCCAGAGTCAAGGATCCAGTTCTTTGGATTTGAACAAGGTGACCAGACATCTTGGTCTTTCTTTTTTAAAGAAGTGTCTGGGGAAAAGTCTTAGACTGTCTTCACAGGGAACTTTCTGATGACCGTAGATGCACTGAACTATAGCATCTATGTAGTCATCGATATTAATGCCTAGTTTGGTGAAAATGTACATTCCGTGTGACTGTTTAAAAACATCATTCATGCATGCAAACAAAAGTAGTAATGTTTTCTTTAGCCAGTCCTAACTTACTTTCATTAGCAGTTTCTCACACTCAAATACTTTTGGGGATTTCCAAGGCACGCTAACATACTGCATCTTTTTCTCATGACCATAGATGCTGTATAGCATTATGCAGGTCTGCAGTCCTTAGGGGAACCACATATAAAGGGGCATCATTACCACTGCAGACATCCTAGAGTTATTGCAACACTTTTTTTCTGGCAGATAGAAGAAATGTGTTTTGTTTCAACAAACTAAGGTATTGAGAATCTAGCTAAGCTGCTCTATAGTACTGTTGCTTCCACATCCATTTTGTTCACCCAAGAAGCCTGCAGTAACTTTAAATGGACACTAGATCTGCCATACGAGTATTTGCCTCAGACAGCAGACAATAGAATCAGAAGCAAAAGACAGGCCCTCACATGACTTCCCCAGCAGCCCTTGTGATCAAGTTTCCCCTGCCTCCCAGAGCCTGTTAGCCTTATGTGGCCCTCAGGTAAGACCCTCATCAGTTCAGTTCAGTCGCTCAGTCGTGTCTGACTCTTTGTGACCCCATGAATCGCAGCACGCCAGGCCTTCCTGTCCATCACCAACTCCCGGAGTTCACTCAGACTCACGTCCATCAAGTCAGTGATGCCATCCAGCCATCTCATCCTCTGTCGTTCCCTTCTCCTCCTGCCCCCAATCCCTCCCAGCATCAGAGTCTTTTCCAATGAATCAACTCTTCTCATGAGGTGGCCAAAGTACTGGAGTTTCAGCTTCAGCATCATTCCTTCCAAAGAAATCCCAGGCCTGATCTCCTTCAGAATGGACTGGTTGGATCTCCTTGCAGTCCAAGGGACTCTCAAGAGTCTTCTCCAACACCATAGTTCAAAAGCATCAATTCTTTGGCACTCTGCTTTCTTCACAGTCCAACTCTCACATCTATAACATGACCACTGGAAAAACCATAGCCTTGACTAGACGGAGATTTGTTGGCAAAGTATGTCTCTGCTTTTGAATATGCTATCTAGGTTGGTCATAACTTTTCTTCCAAGGAGTAAGCATCTTTTAGTTTCTTGGCTGCAATCACCATCTGCAGTGATTTTGGAGCCCAAAAAATAAAGTCTGACACTGTTTCCACTGTTTCCCCATCTATTTCCCATTAAGTGATGGGACCAGATACCATGATCTTTGTTTTCTGAATGTTGAGCTTTAAGCCAACTTATTCACTCTCCTCTTTCACTTCCATCAACAGGCTTTTAAGTTCCTCTCCACTTTCTGCCATAAGGGTGGTGTCATCTGCATATCTGAGGTTATTGATATTTCTCCCAGCAATCTTGATTCCAGCTTGTGTTTCTTCCAGCCCAGCATTTCTCATGATGTACTCTGCATATAAGTTAAATAACTTAAATAACTGACACAATGTGGTCCACTGGAGAAGGGAATGGCAAACCACTTCAGTATTCTTGGCTTGAGAACCCCATGAACAGTATGAAAAGGCAAGACCCTCATGGGACCTACCCAAATCCAGTTCTTTTGGTTCAAATTAGTCAATCTAGCCCTTGTTTGGAAATCCCAAAGCACTTCACCAGTCCTTAATCAAGGTATGTGCCAAGATCTTGCTCTTTGACTTGACCCTTGTATGTGGCCTGTCGAGATGTACTGGGCATTTCCTCCAGGATTTGTGAACAATAACTTCTTTATTTCAGTTTCTCTTGGATCTGTTGCTGAACTGTGGCTCACCGTTCAGTACTCTGGGCTGCTCTTAACAAATGTTAATTTGTTAACATAAGTATAGTAAATCAATCTCCTGGCAGAGATAAGTAAGGGTACTAAAAAATGGGCACCTTCTAATTTTTACAAAGGTGCTGTAAGAGCTAGTGGCAACTCTTTTTTTTTCCCCCCACATTATTTCCTTGGGTTGGATCAGACATTTTCTTTAAAAACATTGTTCCAGCAGGGGTCTCTCTCTGCACATGGTACAATAAATTCTTAGAAGATGGAATAGAATATTTTCATTTTGCTTATCCATCTTACAATGTAAATGGATGTGGTTTTAAAATATGTCAAAATTCTTTTCTGACACAATCAGAAAACCACTAGAAAAGCATAATGTTCCATAGCATGATTTGGGTGATTAAACAGGTATGTTCACTATGTGATAATTCATCAAACAATGCATTTATGATTTTTAGGTAATTTGCGCTTATATATTATACTTCACAAAAAATGTTTCTTTTTTTTAAGTTATAATCCATAATTTGACTTCTGTTTGCATGCTATCTCACTTTTGTTTCATTTCTTAAGTATCTGGAATAATAAAAATTGGCTATTTTATTTATGCATTGCATAAAACTTTATACATTTTCTGTAAATGATGCTTGGTGTATGTGTTGTTAGAAAAATAGGGAAAAA
This sequence comes from Capricornis sumatraensis, assembly GCF_032405125.1. Classification (NCBI taxonomy): domain Eukaryota; kingdom Metazoa; phylum Chordata; class Mammalia; order Artiodactyla; family Bovidae; genus Capricornis; species Capricornis sumatraensis. The sequence continues at coordinate 231,028,451 of NC_091069.1, read as the reverse complement.
TTAAAACATAACTGTAATATTCAAAAGAAAAATAAACTTTGTTTAAAGTGTGTATCATCCAGTAAAAATTTTGCATTGGTTTTCTAATCATGAACTTTGACAAAAAGGCATTATCACTGTTGTCATCCCAGCTTTGCGGAAGGATCTGAGAGACCAGATGGGTATCTCTCCTATGATCTGCTCAGGAGCTTGGTCTGTACTTCCAGTGGGAACAGGTCAGTGGGGGCCAATGGCTACTAAAATGTGGGCCTTCCTGATGAGGTTTGCTCCTCTCTAGTGTTAAGCAGCTGACATTTTTCTGAGCAGAAGAGAAATGGCCACAAACCACTTCTTGTCAAGTTGGCAAATGACACATGAAATACAGGTGCTTGAAAGAAATAGTTGTCGTTAAAGTAAAAATCAGAAAAAATTAAAATCCTATTAAAATTCTTAGTTAGAAAGCATCACTGACTCAATGGACATGAATCTGAGCAAACTCTGGGAGATGGTGAAGGAAAGAGAAGCCTGGTGAGCTGTAATCCATGGGTCACAAAGAGTCAGACATGACTCAGCAACTGAACAACAACAACAAAAATTCTTGAGAACAGAGTTCTGCAAAGCACTAAGACTGCTGATTTTTTTTCTATGTTTTAATCTCAAGCTTTTGCTATTTTTCTTTTGGTTTATTTCTTTATGATTACACCATCACATCTTTTCCTGTCTCTATTTTTATTTTCTTTAATCTCTCATTTCTCAAAATCATCTCTTAATTCTAAAAAAAAGAAGTATCAACATTTAGTGACACGTTTTCATAAAATAGATCTTTTTCCCTTTACAAAAATTAATATTGGGCCATGAAAAACTTCAATGTCTGAGCGCTAATAAAATAGAAAATATTAAGTGAAAAATATTTTATTCCCAATGACATTACCACTTACTTTTTAATAGTATTAGAGTAATTATCTTAATTCTCTCTTGGAAAACAACATCCATTTAGATCCTCTAATGAAGGAAATATACATTTGTAATGGACCAAATGGCAATATGCCCTTGTCTGAAGCAATCACATTGTCCAATAAAGAAAGAAGCACATTTAAGTGTGGTGCTTCTGAACATCAAGTATTACAAGAATTCCTAGTCAGCAGGATGCTATGCCAAAAGTACTCCATAAATTGGTTTATCCTTTCTTAACTATCTTGTGGCCTCAGTCTAAGTATTTCTTTAATAGTAATAGTGACATCATGTTGATGTTTGACAGAAAATAACAAAATTCTATAAAACAATTATCCTTCAATTAAAAATAAATACATGAAAAAATAGTAATAGTAACATACTGGATAGTTCCAACAACATAGACCTTACTATCCTATGTTTATTAAATCAATAAATATTACAAATCCTTCACTGGGGAACACTTCACCATTTCATGTGAATATGTTTTTTGCTGCCTTGTTTCTTATGTGAGCCACATCTCTGCCCTCTGTTTTGCTTATTGTTTCCTTTCTCTCTTGTTTGTTCAGCTTCTGTACAATCATTTCTCTTTGCTCTGCCCCTTGCTCCAGCCTCATGTTCATTTCAGGCTCCACCTTTTTTCCTTCACAAACCTCTTTGATTCCAGTTGACAGTTTAAGTTTTTTTTTTTTTTCCTTTTTCTTTCCAGAGACTCCTGTTGCCATAGTGATACTTGATGATGAAGACCATGACTGCCTCCATTGGCACTCCGGTTGCTATAACAATGCCAGTTAACAGAGAATTCTGTGGAAACTTGCTAGAAGGATGCTAGCTTACACCTTTGTGTGGGACAGACTGCCAGGAAATGTTTCTTACAGCTATTGGCTGCTTGTAGCAGTAAAACTTAAGGCCATAAACTTAACGGCAGCTCATTCAGGAGCTGAAAAGACCAAGACACCAACATTTATATCTTCACACCCTGAAAAATTTCTCTCCCTTCCCTGTCTTTTTTTGCCCTCCCTTCCTATTCTATTTATGAAAGTAAAAGTACAAGTCGCTCAGTCATGTCCGACTCTTTGCAACCCCATGGACTATACAGTCCATGGAATTCTCCAGGACAGAATACTGGAGTGGGTTGCCTTTCCCTTCTCCAGGGGATCTTCCCGACCCAGGAGTCGAACTGGGGTCTCCTGTATTGCAGGTGGATTCTTTACCAGCTGAACTACCTGGGAACAAACCAGATATGGATTAAATTGTGTTCCCACAGAATTCATAGAATTGAGCGTTAATCTGCAATGTGACTGTACTTGGAGATAGAGATTTTAGGAGGTAACCAAGATTAAATGAGGTTGTAGGACTGAGGTTCTAATCCAATAGGATTGGTAGTCCTATAAGAAGAGGAAGCTAGATCCTTCTTTGTCTGTCTCTCTACCATGTGAGGGCACAGCAAGAAGGCAGCTGCCTGCAGTCCAGGAAGCCATAACCAGGGGCTGACTGTACCTGTACCTTGTCCTTGGACTTCCCAACCTGCAGAATGTGAGAAGTTAATTTCTGTTGTTTAAGCCATCCAGTCTCTGGTATTTGTTACGGCAGTCAGAACTAGTACAATACTTCAATATTAATGTTTGTAGATCTTGTTAAAAGCTTTTGATTTTAGAGACATCAATTTCTGGAAATACATCCTAATAAGTTATAGAATATCACAATATGCATTATCAGTATTTTATTTTTGAATACTAGATGAACCAGAAGAAAAAGATAACAACATTGACTGCCATTTTTGTGATCTTTTTGTTATTGTTACAGCTTTTTTATTCTCAACAAAATATTTTTAAAATGTGTAATTATCTTTATCTTTATATATACTATAACCCACTCATGAGAACCTGGAGGAAATATTTCTTTTATTTTGGTTTTTGCAGTTGTGTCACCTTCGTTGGCTGTAAAACTAAGCAGCTTACAACCAACCACAGTGATCTTCTCATCTGTGCCAACTTGTGTGGAGTAAGGAAACAACTATAGCATCAAAGCTTCCTCAGGACTGATGTCAAAAGAGCTAAAACTGCTCAAAAAAAATAAGGTCTATTAAAAAAATATATTTCTAGTGACAGGTGTTCTAGTACAAAAAATGCCAGAAAAATATCAAAAAGTGACCATACACAACCCAAAAGGAGAAGAAAATTTTGGCACATTACAAAATGTGTTAAAGTAAAGGACATCAAAACAGAAATTTTGCTAATAAAGAGGTTATGGATCAGCTTATTCACTGGCTCCTACATTTGCTTCTACAGAAGGTGTCAGTCAATATAACATTACTTTATTTGTGCAGAAATGAGGCACTATTATGTTGAAAAAAGCTGTGTCAATATGCTGTATTATCAATACATAATTTTACAGAAAATCTTGGAGTGTAAATACTCAGGAACTGTTTGAGAATTCTTAGGGATTTCGAGGAAAATAGAGGTGGTGCTTGTAGAACGATATGGAAAGTAATTTCTAATTAAAATTGTTCTACTTGTGCTATAAAACCAGTTGATTTTTTTACTATCATGGTTGAGCAAAAGTTTCTGTGTTAGTATCATTAATAACAATAACAATAGCTTTCTCTAATATGCCAGTCACTATACTTAGTGATTCACATCAATGATCTCTATTTCTCATTACAAACTTGAAAGATGAGAAACTAATAGATGGGGAACAGGTCCTGAGAAGTAAGGTAACTTGTCTAACTTGGTCTCACTTGCATTATTTCCCTTTAAGGCTCAAGAATTTAAACTGACAATACAGTCCAAAGCACTATCAATCCAAGGAGCATACCACAAACTGTAAGGTGGGCCTTATATTCAGTTGCATAAATTCTGGAATCACAAAAATTGAATCTAATTAGCTGAACAATTACTACAAATGCATATTACCTTTAATTCAACTTGTTGGTTTATTTCTAGGACCATTTGAAAAGTAATCTCAAGCAATTTCCTTACCACTCCATCTTGATGAGCCAGGTAAGATGTGTCTTGAAAAAAGCAAATGAAATTTATGGAAATTTATGTGATTTCACACTAGTTTTAACTATTCAAGAGAACTTCTAACCTGAAAATGTAGAGACTTTGATCTCCAAGCTCCTGCAGCTTTGAGTGACTGAAATGCTCTGTTTGTGTGTGTAAGTGTGTGTGTAGAGAGAAAAAAAATGAGTAAGTGAACCAGAATGGAAACAGTCAAGAAGAATCATGTTTGTTGTTGTTACATTTTGTAATTTGCAATTTGTCATTGTTATCATATGAGCAACAGATTAGAAGTTATTGCAGTATATCTGTTGTTGCTATTTAGTCTCTAAGTCGTTTCCAACTCTTTTGTGACCCCGTGGACTGTAGCCTGCCAGGTTCCTCTGCCTATGGGATTTCCCAGGCAAGAATACTGGAGTGCGTTGCCATTTCCTTCTCCAGAGGATTTTCCCAACCCATGGATCAAGCTCCTGTCTCCTGTATTGGTGTGCAGATTCTTTACCACTGAGTGGCCAGGGAATTCCCATTGCAGTATATAACTATAACCAATTTGGGGACATCTACATATTGCTAATTGACATATAATATAAATAAATTGACCTGAGTATTGTGATTTTGCACTTTTTTTGGTCCCTGGAAACACTAAAGTATGAATAATTCCATCTAATATCTGGGCTTTTCAAATTTAACCTTTTATTTCTTAGGGGGGAAAATCCCATCAATAAAATGTTCTTCAAAGAACTGTCTTTTCTTTGAAAATGCTTATATCATATGGAGCTTCTCCACAGAAATATGAGGCATCTCATATTTCTCAGAGGTGCTCCCATTGAAAGGTGGAGAGATTGGCATTTTAGGGATAGATTGGAGGAAGGTGAGACTAACCCAGCAGGCAATGAAGCAAAGGCCTGTGAACTTCTGGACTGTTTAACACCTGATGACTCAATGCTCTGTGGTTCCCAACTCCTTTCATGTGCTAATCCCAGGTAATAGAGTCTTCCTAGTTCTAAAGTCTTGGGTAGTCCAGAGTATTTCCCTCTGAGAAGCACTGGCTCTCCTTTATTGATCCCTAAAAATTAGCAGATCAGTAAGTGACATCGATATGGTGTGGTAAGGAAAACACTGAGTGAAGAATCAAGAGATCTGCCACGTTATCCAAGCCTTCTCACTCTCTAAATAACTTTATTTCTGGACTTCAACTTTTTTCTCAAAAACACCTCTGGGGTGTTATAAAGAAGGAACAAGTGATGTACCACAGTAGTTTTCAGCTGGGAAATCCAACAGAAGAAGCCTTTGTAAACATACAGAATTATATGTTAACATATAGAATCGTAATGCTGGTTGCAGTCTCAGGATTATAACTCACTATCTTTGCATCTGTGCATTTGATAAGAGCTTCAGGTGCTTTTGATATCAAGTCTGTGGACTCAATAAAGATGATGCTGAATTTTAAAGATTGTTTTTTCAATGTATTCTTCAATGGAGGCAGATGGCAAAACAACAAAACCCAATTTTAACTAAAATCAATTTATGACGACTAAAGAAAACAATATGAGTACACAGTTCTCTGAGGTTTATGTTTGATCCTACGTTAAAATTTAAAACATCAAGAGGAATTCAAAAGTAAGCAACTGTCTACTGTGAGTTTCCCTTTATAGTAAAAAGAGATGGATCCCAAACAACCACACTGTTAGATAGACAGGCACACAGAGAGAGTCCAGAAGTATGTGCAAAACTGTCTCTTGGGTTAAAGTTGATTATTGCGATCTCTACATGACTCACAGAAGCACTGAGATTCAAGGTTGACTTCTTCACTTTTTCTGTATTTCCTTAAAGACTTGAAGCCCAAAATTTAAAATGCCAAGGCATATCCATGTGGTCATTCCTCTGAAGCTGGACATTGCAGGATGACCAGGAAACTTTGCCCCTTTTGATTTTATCTTTCCTGTCCCTCTCCTTTTTCCCACTCCTTGGTCATTTTAACTCTAGGTTTGCCTTGCCTTCCTTTTTCAAAAACAATTTTATTGGAATATAAATTATAAACCATATAATATACTTCTATGGTTTTTAGAATATTCACAGATTTGTGCAGCCATCACAAAAATCAATTTTAGGACGTATTCATCACTCCCTCCAAAAACCACGCTCCTTAGCTGTGGCCCTTTTCCCACAGACCCTGACTACCATAATCTATTTTCTGTCACTATAGATTTGCCTATTCTGGACATTGCACACAGATGGGATCATGCAATATTTTCTTCACTTTCTTTCAGAGTCCACTCTCTTCTACCTTTGTTTAACCTCTTGAGTTAGATTGTTCCTAGCTAGACAGAGCTAGGGACGGAAAGAGATTCTAATCCTGTATTAGGAGGTAATTGGAAGGTAAACACTACCTGGTAAAGATCTTTTTAGCAGCTCTTTTAGTCAGCTTTACTAAAAGGCCTTCTCCATTATTCTCACCTTGGGAAATGGCTGGATCTGATGAGGCTGTTGGAAACAAAGGGGGGAAAAAAGAAAATCTCTGTACAAATAAATTTCTTAATTAATAAACTCCTTTTTTAGAGCAATTTTAGATTCATAGCAAAATTGAGTGGAAAGTACAGAGAGCTCTCATATACCCCCTGTTCTAACACACGTACAACCACATCCATTATGAACCTCCCACACTAGAGAGGTGCGTTATTTACAAACAATGAACCTACGCTGGCATATGCCTACATACTCAAACACATCCGAATTTTGCAACCCCATGGACTGTAGCCAGCCAGGCTCCTCTATCCATGAGATTTTCCAGACAAGAGTATTGGAGTGGGTACCTATTTCCTTCTCCAGGGGAACCTCCCAACCCACAGATCGAACCAGCGTCTCCCGCAGGTCCTTCATTGTAGGCAAAGTCATTACCATTGAGCCACCAGGGATTGTCACTCAAAGTCTGTAGTTTACATTGTTTCATTTGTGGTGGTGTATAGTCTATGAATTTTGACAAATGTATAACATCTATCCACCATTGTGGTATCACACAGAATCATTGCTCTATCCTAAAAATCCTCTGGGCTCTGCCTATTCATCCCACCCCACTACCGCCAATCCCTGACAATCACTGATTTTTACTGTTTCCATAGTTTTGCCTTACTCAGAGTGTCATACTGTTGGAATCATGTAGCTTTCAGTTTGCCTTCTTTCATTTACTAATATGTATTTAAGGTTTTTCTATGTCTTTCTGTGGCTTAGTATCTTATTTCTTTTTAGCACTGAATAATATTGGGTTGTCTAGATGTACCACAGTTTATTTATCCATTCACTTACTGAAGGATATTCTAGTTCCTTGAAAGTCTTGGCAATTATGAAGAAAGCTGTTTTAAAAACATCTATAAGCAGGTTTTTGTGTGGACATAAGCTACAATCCATAGGGTTGCAGAAAAGTTGGACACAGCTTATCAAGTAAACAACAAAAATGTTTTCAATAAATACCAAGGAGTATGATTATGGTAAGAGTATGTTCAGTTTTGTAAGAAACTACTGAACTGTCTTCCAAAGTGGCTGTACACATTTTGCATTCCCACCAACAATGAGTGAGAGTTTCTCTTACTCCACATCCTCACAGGCAGTTGGTGTTCAGTGTTTTAAATTCTGGCCTTTATAATAGGTCTGTAGGGATATCTCATCGTTGCTTTAATTTCAATTTCCTGGTGACGTATGATGTGGAACATCATTCCATATGTTTATTGTCATCTGTATATTTTCTTTGGTGAAGATACATTTACAATAAGTCCAAATCCACTTTCAAATAACACTGTAGCAATTCACAGGTAGTGTATGACCTTATAATAATAAAATATTTTTAATTTCTCCTTCCAATTCATGTATCATTGCCATAATTCATAAAATCTATATGTAAACTAAGATCATGGCATCTGGTCCCATCACTTCATGGAAAATAGATGGGGAAACAGTGGAAACAGTGTCAGACTTTATTCTTCTGGGCTCCAAAATCACTGCAGATGGTGATTGCAGCCAAGAAATTAAAAGATGCTTACTCCTTGGAAGGAAAGTTATGACCAACCTGCTGCTGCTGCTAAGTCGCTTCAGTCGTGTCCGACTCTGTGCGACCCCATAGACGGCAGGCCACCGGGCTTCCACATCCCTGGGATTCTCCAGGCAAGAACACTGGAGTGGGTTGCCATTTCCTTCTCCAATGCATGAAAGTGAAAAGTGAAAGTGAAGTCGCTCAGTCGTGTCTGACTCTTCACAACCCCATGGACTGCAGCCCATCAGGCTCCTCCATCCATGGGATTTTCCAGGCAAGAATACTGGAGTGGGGGTGCCATTGCCTTCTCTGATGACCAACCTAGACAGCATATTAAAAAGCAGAGATATTACTTTGTCAACAAAGATCCATCTAGTGAAGGCTATGGTTTTTCCAGTGGTCATGTATGGATGTGAAAGTTGGACTATAAAGAAAGCTGAGTGCTAAAGAATTGATGCTTTTAAACTATGGTATTGGTGAAGACTCTTGAGAGTCCCTTGGACTGCAAGAAGATCCAACCAGTCCATCTTAAAGGAGATCAGTCCTGGGTGTTTTCCAGTGTACAGAATTCTGGGTAGTGCTTTCATCTTGTTTTTGTTTCTAGACTTCAAATGTTTTACTCCATGCTCTTCTTCCTTGCATGGTTTCTTTGCTCCTCTAAAGGTAAGGTGTTTTTTGCTTTGGCTTCTCTCAAGATTTTTCTTGCTCTTTCATTTTCTGAAACTTGAGTACGCTAAGTGTAGGTATTTTTGATATTTATTCTGTTTCATGTTCTTTATGCTTATTTAGTCTGGTTTGGTGTTTGCAAATAATTTGGGGAATTCTCGGCCATAACTGCTTCAATATTCTTTTCTGTTTCTTTTTCTCTCCCTAATCTTTCTAGATGTTGCATTTTGTAATTGTCTCACCGTTCTTGGCTATTCAGCTCTGGTTTCTCTTTTTCCTTTTAAATCTCACAACTGTTATTCCAATTTTTATTGGAGTTTAGTTGACTTACAAAGTAACATTCATTTCCGTTATACTAGTAATTCAACACTTTTATAAATTATGAAGTAATCACGATTATGAGTATGGTTTCCACCTGTCACTATAAAAGTTGTCACAATACTATTCTTTGTGCTGTATATTACATCCTCATGACTTTTTTATTCTATAACTAGAAGTTGTACTTCTTAAGCCCTTTCACCTATTTTGCTCATTTATCCCACTTCCCTGCCCTCTGACAACAACTAGTTTTTCTTTATTGGTGTGTATGTTTCTGTTTTTTGTGTGTGTTTGTTCATTTGCTTTGTTAGATTTCATATATAAGTGACATTTCACATAGCATAATACCCTCTAGGTTCATCCAGATTGATGCTAATGGTAAGATTTCATTCTTTTTTTTATGTTGAGTAATATTCCATTATAGATATATACACCATATCTTCTTTATCTAGTCAACAATTTATGAACACTTAGGCCATATCCGTGTCTTAACTTTTGTAAAGAATGCTGCGGTGAACATAGGAGTGCATATATCTTTTCAAGTTAGTGGTTTGTTTTCTTTCAGAAAAATAGCAAGGAGTAGAACTGCTGGATTGTATGGTATTTTTAATATTTTGAAAAATCTATATATTTTTTCCATAGTGATTGTGCCAATTTACATTTCTATCTACTGTGCATGTGGGTTTTCTTTTCTCTATAGCCTCACCAATACTTATTATTGATTATATTTTTGATAATAACTATTCTGACAGGTGTTGTGATATCTCATTGTGGTTTTGATTTGCATTTCTCTGATGATTAGCAATGTTCAGCATCTTTTCGTGTGTCTGTTGGCCATCTGTGTTTTTTTGGAAAGATATCTATTCAGATCTTTTGCCTATTTTTTAATCAGGTTTCGTTTTGGATATTGCATTATATGAGTTATTTGTATATTTTGCATATTATAAATGGATTTTATAATCCCTTATCAGATATGTTATTTGCAAGTATCTTCTTCCATTCAGAAAGCTGCTTTCTTGACAGTTTCTTTTGTTATGCAAAGACTTTTTAGTTTGAGGTAGTCCCATTCTTTTGTTTCCCCTGCCTTTGGGAAAAAACCCTTGAAACTATTGGTAAAACTAATGTCAAAGAGCATACTGCCTGTTTACTTCCAGAAGTTTTATGGTTGTGGGTCTTATGTTTAAGTTGTTAATTGATTTTGAGTTTATTTTTGTGTATAGTGTGAGAAGGTAGTCTGATTTGATTCTTTTGCATGTAATTTTCCCAGCACTATTTATTCAAGAGCCTAATTTTTCCCTCGTTGCATACTCTTGCCTCTTTTGTCATAGATTAATTAGTCATATAAGTGTGGGTTTATTTCTGGCTCTCTATTTTATTCCACTGATTTTTGTGTCTGTTTTTGTGCCAGTACTATTATGCTTTGATTACTATAATTTTGTAGTATAGTTTGAAATCAAGGAGTGTGATACCTCCATCTTTGTTCTTAAGTTTGCTTTGTATATTTGGGGTCTTTTGCGGTTCCATACAAATTTTGGAATTACTTGTTCTAGTTTTGTGAAAGATATTAATTTAATAATTGCATTGAATCTATAGATTGCTTTTGGTAGTATGGACATTTTTAACAATATTAGTTCTTCCAGTCCATGAGCATGATATATTCTTCTATTTATTTGTGTCACTATCAGTTTCTTTCATCGATGTCTTACAGTTTTCAGGGTACAGGTCCTTCACCTTCTCAGTTAAATTTGTTCTTAAGTACTTCACTCTTTTTAGTAAAATTGTAAATGGGATTGTTTTCTTAATTTATTTTTCTGATAGCTTGTTATGAGTGCTTAGAATGCAACAGATTTCTATATATTAACTTTATCTTGCAACTTTACTGAATTCATTTATTAGTTCTAATAGTTTTTTGATATCTTTATGATTGTTTATATAGCATATCATGTTGTCTGCAAATAGTTATATTTCTACAGTGAAACTTCTCCCCTTCCAATCTGGATGCTCTTATTTCTTTTCCTTGCTTATTTCTGTAGCTAAGACTTTGAACATTGATCTTCCTGCCTCAGTGAGATCATATTCTCATCCTATTCCTGATCTTAGAGGAAAAGCTTTCAGCTTTTCATCATTGAGTATAATGTTAGCTGTGTGTTTGTTGTATATAACTGTTGCTATATTGAGATGTTTCCTCTACACACACTTTGTTAAGAGTTTTTGTTGTAAATGGATGTTGGATTTTGTCAAATGCTTTTTAAGCATCTATGGAAGTTACCATGTGAGTTCCATCCTTCATTTCATTAATGTTGTGCATCAGGTTGATTGATTTGTGTGCATTGAAGCATCCTTACATCCTTGAAATATATTCCACATGATCATGGCATATGATTTTTTTTAATGTATTGTTGAATTTGGTTTGCTAATATTTTGGGGGATTTTGCATCTATGCTTATCAGAGACATTGACCTTTAAGTTTTTGTTCTTTGGGGAGTGTTTTGTTGGATTTTGGTATCACGGTAACACTAGCCTCATAGAATAAGCTTGGAAGTGTTCCTTAACTTTGAATTTTCAGAATATTTGAGAAGAATAGGTATCAACTCTTCTTTAAATGTTTGGTGAAGTTTACCTGGGAAGTCATATGTTCCTGCTTCTCCCACATGGAGCTAAATCAGTAGGATTTGGTTATTTCCCTTCCTTCAGGTAGACTAAGCTCTGGCAAAATCCCAGCAAGTTAGGTTCTGGTAAAATAATTTCTCCTGAGGGCAAAATTGATTAGGAACAGAATGCTCTCCAAGGGGAAAAGGTGGGAGGGAGGGGTAAATTGGGAGATTGGGATTAACAGATATACACTACTATATATAAAATGGATAACAAATAAGAACCTACTGTATAGCACAAGGAACTCCACCCAATACTCTCTAATGACCTATATGGGAATAGAATCTTCAAAAGAGTTGATATATGTATAACTGATTCACCTTGCTGTACAACAGAAACTAATTGTAAATCAACTATACTCCAACAAAATTTAAAATAAAAAAAGAACAGAATGCTCTGGTGTATTTCAAAATACAGAAAGATTCATTTCCCCTCCCACTGCTGGAAGCATGAGGAGATTTGTCTCTGATATTCACTATGAGGGCCTTGTAGAAACTCCTGGAGGTAAATCTCACAATACTGTGGGTCTTCCTATGATTGGGTCTCTTTGGAGTTTTTAATTCTCAAATTTGTCCACACTAAGCCTCTAACAATTCATCAGTTATAGCTTAAGTTTTCCAACCTTGGCACAGGCTTCTCATGGGTTGCTGATCTAGCTAGTTTTGATTCTCTGTGTCTATCTGTCTCTCCAATTGAGATAGTTACATTTATGTATCAACTTGTCTAGCCACAGAGTACCTGATGAATGAATAAATATTATTTCTGGGTAAATTTGACAGAGTTTCTGAATGAGATTTGCACTTGAATCCATGGGTTTAGTAAAGCAGATTGCCTTCTCCAGTGTTGGTGGGCATCATCCAATCCAGTGAAGGCCTGGTTAGAATAAAAGGCCTAGGAAGGAGTACAGTTATGTTCTGACATATTAGAGGTTAGGACCTAAATATACATAAATTTTGGAGGGGACAAAATTCAGCACACAGCTGTCATTTATTGACTATGTGACCTTGGGAAAATTATTCAGTTTTTCTAAGTCTGTTTCTACAGCTGTAGAGAAGGTTTTTTTGTGAGAAATGAAGTTATTATGAGAATTAAGCATATACTATATGTAAATAGTAAAAATTATCCTTGGCACAGGGTAGATCAGATACCCTAGGGTACCAACTTGATTACTGTGGGGTGGCTGAATGTGATTAACAGCTCTGCTTGTTACTGAGTCCAAGCTCATGCCGCTCACCCCATGATAGGCTGATAGATCTGAGAGATGAGTTGTTGAGGCAAGGAATGTGATTTTATTTGAAAAGCTGGCTGACCAAGAAGACAGCAGACTAATGTCTCAAAATAACCATCCTGTTGGGGCCTGGATGCCAGGTTCTTTTATGGATCAGAGATGAGGGGAGGTGAAACAAAGTAAAAAGACCATTTAATTCTTGTAAATATCTCCTAAAATGGCAAGGCTCAGGTAGGGGTATGTGCTAGTTTCACTTCCTGATAGCCATTTCACAGGTCGTGTGAAATGGAATATCTCTTGCCATATTAACAAATACGGATGTCACAGCTATCTCTGATTCTGGCCCCCAAAATGTGAATTTCTGAGCCATGCCTGAATGTCACAGTCCTTCACAGGTGGGCAGGGTCAGGTTATCTCCCTGTGAGCTAAACAAAGGCACTTCAGTTTAAGGGTCAGGCAGAGGGGGGCAGAATTCCCTGAGGTAGATCATTATATTTGCTATAATTACAAAAGCGGCAAAACAAGGGTTAAACTTACAGACACAGATCCAATATGGGGTCAAAATTAACCCTTCCCAGCTACATGCTAACTCAAATCACGCATACAGTGGTGTCTGTGTGTATGTGAATGTGGGTAGAAAACACATGACTTCTAGATAACCATTCATGCATAGGCCTTTCTAATGTCTGACACAAGTATTCACAATTTAGTTTGAAGAAATAGCCTTATGCAATTCCAGAAATGAAAGTTATAATCAAAATCAGGTCTTAGAAAATGATGAAGGCCTGTTTTCATTTTGATACAGGTTTTTTTCTTTTTTAAATCTTTCAACACTTTAACTTTGCTATAAAGAAATTCAAATTATGTTCCCTAATGGTCTTTGGTGAGCATTTTACAAATTGAAGAAACAGAATGAAACAGAAGAAAGAATCTACCATTGGTAAAATGGGTTTCATTTTTCTTCTTTTTTAATATATTGGTTTTGAAGTAGATTCCCACAGGAGTAGAATTTCCTCCATGAAAGTTGAAACTGAAGAGTTCTTTCCACAGAGAAAGGCATATAATAAAGCAAAATATGCTTTCCATTCATCTCCATAATGAGGTTGAATTTTCAGTCAGATCACTGAGACATGTGGGCATCATGGCTGGAATTATCAGATAGGGCAAGGTCCATCTCGGGATAAAGCCACAATAACAAAGAGAAAATGATCAACAAGAGAATTTGCTTTTCCTTAGTGCTCTTTGCCATGCACAGCTGGTAATTCCCAGAAGATCTGGTCAGAGGCTTGTCTGGCGGCAAGGCTGAGCCGAGTCCATTCTAATGCAGGTCTTCAGCACAGCTTAGGAGAAGTGGTCTAGGCCCAAAGGGTCCCTGCAGCCTGATTTAGAGGGCTGGGTGTTTGGGTCCAAGGAGGAATGCTTCACTGTATGGGCATAAGCACACAGGTGAGGCAGGGGAAGGAGGCCTATACTGCTACTTTGATATCTTTGTCTAAACAGTCAGGGGGTATTTTCAGACATCTTGAACTCATTTTTTGAAAGTCTTTTCCCATTTTATCCAGCGAGAGTTCTGTTGCCCTGGCAGCTAGTCTGAGATGCGCAGATAACTTTCCAAATGCCCTTATGCTTTCTACTCACTCTTCCCATCTCCCTGACTGTTCCAGGCCCAGGCCTCCTCACCAGTCTCCCCAGCCTTTCCCAAAACCATGTTTCAAGCTGCAATCAAAGTATCCTGTAGATAATGCTCCAAATCCTTTCTAGATTATGTAGCAATGCTAGATAAAATACCGGATGCCTAGTTAAATTTCGGATAAATAATAAGTAGTTTTTCAATACTTGGGACATACTTATACTATAATGTTACTTGGTATTTATCTGAAATTAAAGCTTACCCAAGCATTCTGTAGTTTTACATGCTAAATTGGTAAATTAGGGCCCTGTATACTCTGGCCAAACCTTACTTAAACCTCTTTGGATATTACAAATTTTTTCTGTTGTCCAGCCACTTGCAACTCACTCACTCAATAAGGCTGTATAGTCTGGAATCCCCAGAGCAGACAATGAGACAAGGGCTAGAGGGAAAGCATTTTGAAAAGTAGGGAAAACACTGGTAGGGAGCTGAGAAACAGCACAGGAAAAGGAAGCCAGACCCACAAGGGGGGATTAGAGCTAAATCCCTGGGGAAATTTTGGGAAACTTAAAACACACTCAGAATTATCCCACTTGAAGGAGATAGGAGGAGAAGGAACCAGGGTGTTTTCATATTAACTGCAGCACTCTGTCATTGGTTCAAGGCTGCTATTGGAGATGTCAGTCCTCTCAAGTTTTTTTTACCAGCATTTCCCAAAAGAGGGAAGAATGGCCTTCCGCTGTCCTGAGGGAAAAGTCTCAGGTGGAGATGCAGGTACAGACGGGTGGAAGTGCCCTGGGAACAAGGACATTTTCAAGCCAAGGGACATAGTTAGGGCAATGACAGGCCTGCTCTACAGATAATGTTTTCCTTCTTCTAGTTTTCTTGCCTTTACTACTTAGACTCCTCTTATCTCCCCACTGCTCTTTGTTCTATTCACTGTGCAGTATTTAATTTAGATGCCGCTTCTGGAGAAATTTACCCCACCCCCAACCTCACCCACTCTTACCACCAAAACTCAAATGCTTCCCCTGTGTGCTTTTATTATAATGCTTAGTAATTTTCACTCTATCTTTTTTTAACTCAAGTATAGCTGATTTACAATATTGTGTTAGTTTCAGATATACAGCATAATGATTCAGTATTTTTGTAGATTATACTCCATTATAGGTTATTATAAGAGAATGGCTATAATTTCCTGTGCTATATAGTATATCCTTGTTGCTTACCTATTTCACACATAGTAGTTTGGATCTGTCAGTACCATACCTCTAATTTGTCTCTCTCTCCTTTTGTAACCCTAGGTTTTGGGTTTTTTTTCTTTGAAAGATTTTTTAGTTAATTAATTAATTTCATTTTTGGTTGCAGTCAGTCTTTGTTACTGCACATGGGCTTTCCCTAGCTGCAGCGCATGGGCTTCACAGCATGGTGGCTTCTCTTGTTGTGGAGCACAGGCTCTAAGTTCTGGGGCTTCAGTAGTGTCAGCACACAGGCCCAGTGGTTGTGGCTTGTGGGCTCTAGAGTCCACAAGTGGGCTCAGTAGTTAAACGGTGCATGTTGCTCCCCAGTACGTAGAATCTTTCCAAACCAGTGACCTAACCCTTGCCCCCTGCATTGGCAGGTGGATTCCTATCCACAGCACCACCAGAGAAGTCCACAAGCTTGCTTTCTAAATCTGTGAGTCTGTTTCCATTTTGTACATATGTCTCATTTGTATTATTTTTAGATTCCTCATAAAAGTGATATTATGTAATATTCATTTTTTTCTGTCTAACTCACTTACTAAGCACAGTATTCTCCAGATTCATCCTCATTGCTGCAAAGGGCAATATTTCACTCTTGTTTATGTCTGGGTAATATTTCATTGTGCATATACGCCACATCATCTTCATCCAGTTATCTGTTGAGGGCCACTTGGTGCTGCTTTTCAGCCAGTTTAGTTATGAACATGTGTCAAAGTCTCATTACAATTTCGTTGTGAGGAAAAGGCCTATGAATATGCTAGTTAAAGATTCTTTCTTGGTGAGAGATTTTATAGTCAAAAGAATGATTAGATAAGTCATTGTTGAATCAGAGCAAGAAGGAAAGAATATTTGGTAGAAGTTCATCAGACTTTCAACTGAGAGTCATCTGGATGGTGAGTTACTTGATTCCTCAGGGCAACATTTTAGCTATTAAAATTTGTAGGGAAATTATTTAAAAGTTAATCAGAAGTAATAATTTCTCCCCAAAGGACAATATGACATATATCACTCAAAGGACGTTCTTTTTCAGATCAGGTTTGGAACAATTTTTTTCTTTTTTGAAATGTTATTACATGTTTTTCCTATCTTGCTTGCCTCTAACTTTTTGAGGATGATAATTGTATCTGGTTCCTGTTATAGTCCCAGTAGCTAGTTCAATTTTATAGCCTGAATACACAACTTAGTGGGGACCAAATAAATACATGTTGAATAAATATTTAATATGTGCTTTGGATACTACTAATCTGATACTAACCTGGTAATATAACCTTGAATTTTGCTTCTCAGCCCTAATCAAAAATGTGTTTCTGAAAAATAATTTCAGCAGGAACTTCTGGTATCCAGCCCAGCATGAAAGGATCCTAGAAGTCACCACTCTTTTCTAATAAAAAGTAAGAACTTGAACAAATCAAGGACTCGATCTGTCACAGCAGTGAGGATTATTACTGTGTATTATAGGGTAAAACACTGTCCTGCAAATCAGTGTGACAAAGGTCAATTTTGGCTCCTATACCAAAATTATTATAAACTGTGTGACTTAGACAAACAAACATTTATTTCTAACAATTCTAGAGAAAGACCAAGATCACGGCACCAGCAGATTCATTGTCTGGTGAGAGTCTGCCACCTGGTTCATAGATGACTGTCTTCTTGCTAAGTCCATACACAGTAAGAAAGGGCAGGAGAGCTCTCTGAGTTCTCATTTGTAAATTCAACGATCTTATGAGCCTAATAACCTTCCAAAGCCCCCACCTTGAATACCATCATATTAGGAATTAGGATTCAACATACGAGTTTTGAGAAAACACAAATATTGAGTAGGTAGCTTTCTATTCCTGAGCTCCCCAAATTCACATTCTTCTTGTGTGCAAAATACATGTGTTTCATCCCAACAACTTCAAATGTCTTAATTTGTTGCAGTATCAACACTGAAGTCTAAATCCAAAGTCTTATCTAAATATATATCATCTAAATCAGATATGGATGAGACAGAAGGTAAAATTTATCCTGAAAAGTAAATTCCTCTATAACTTTAAACCTCTCAAATCAAACAAGGTGTGTGCTTCCAAAATATAATGGTAGGGTGAACAAAGGCTATACATTGCCATTCCAAAAGGGAGAAGTAAGAAAAATGGACTTTTTGTTGTTCAGTTGCATCTGACTCTTTGTAACCCCATGGACTGCAGCAAGCCAGGCTTCCCTGTTCTTCACTATCTCCCAGATTTTGTTCAAACTCATGTCCACTGAGTCGGTGACGCCATCCAACTATCTCATTCTCTGACATCCGCTTCTCCTGCCTTCAATCTTTCCCAGAATCAGGGTCTTTTCCAATGAGTCAGCTGTTTGTATCAGGAGGCCAAAGTATTAAAGTTTCAGCTTCAGCATCAGTCCTTCCAATGAATATTCAGGATTGACTTCCTAAGTACGATTGACTGGTTTGATCTCTCTGCTGTCCAAGGGACTCTCAAGAGTCTTCTCCAGCATCACAGTTGAAAACATCAATTATTTGACACTCAGCCTTCTTTATGGTCCAACTTTCACATTTTACATGACTACTGGCAAAACCATAGCTTTGACTACATGGACCTTAAGGACTGCTGCTAAGTCACTTCAGTCATGTTCGACTCTGTGCAACCCCATAGACAGCAGCCCACTAGGCTCCTCTGTCCCTGGGATTCTCCAGGCCAGAATACTGGAGTGGGTTGCCATTTCCTTCTCCAATGCATGAAAGTGAAAAGTGAAAGCAAGGTCGCTCAGTCGTGTCCGACTCTTAGCGACCCCATGGACTGCAGCCTACCAGGCTTCTCCATCCACAGGATTTTCCAGGCAAGAATATTGGAGTGGGTTGCCATAAGGACTAGTGGTTTCAAATCAAAACCTAACCTGGCAATAACATTAAGGCTTGAGGCTCAGGAATAATCCTCTTTGGCTCAAGGTTCTGCCCTCTGGTCCCATGGCGGTAGCCTCTTGATGACTCAGTGGGGTGTTGTTCATGCCATGCTGTCTGCAGTGGCCCTGCCCCTGTGGCAGCTCTGCTGGGGCCCTATCATAGAGGCTCTGGACAAGGACATGCTAGACCATCTGAACTGGAGAGGCAGACTCACCTTTTGAAACCATTCTGCCCCGCAGCCCCTTTCACTCTGGGACTGCGGTGGAAGTGACAGTCCTGATGATATCTGCATCACTTTGGGAAGACAGGGTATCATTCTTCCCCTGTCTTGGACAATAATGTCCGGCTTCTGCTGAGATGGTCCTTTAGGTCTGTGATTCATATCCACATTAATTTGCTTATCAAATTATCGCTTGACTGTGCCCTTAATGTTCTCTTTAGAATACAAGTTCTCATTTTTGCAGCATTGATAGGTTGATAATTTTCCAAGTCTTTAAGTTCCAGTTCTTTTTTGCTTAACAATTCTATTTTTTAAATAAAAGATTTATCTCTTGTCACATCTTACTGTAAGGAGACAGAAAGAACCTTCGACATTTTCCTTAGAGATCTCCTCAGCAAAATATCAAGTTTCACTGTTCACAAGTTCTATCTTCTATAAAACACTACAACATGAATACAAATCAGTCAGGTTCTTTGCCATTTTATAATAAGGATCATCTTTTCTCCAGTTTCTAATAACACGTTCTTCGTGTCCATTTGATATCTCATCAGAATGGTCTTTACCATCCATGTCTCTGCCAATATTTTGTTAAGCATTACTCAGGTATTCTCTAAGAGGACTGAAGCTTTCTTTACAGCTCTATTCTTTCCTTTCTAAGCTCTCACCAAAATCACCTTTAGTGATCCATTCAAAATGTAGCCATAACTAACAAGAACTTCAAAACTCTTTCAGCCTGTACCCACTATGCAGTTCCAAAGCTGCTTCCATGCTTTTGGGTATTTGTAACACTAAAAAGCCTCTTGATGAAAGTGAAAGAGGAGAGTGAAAAAGTTGGCCTAAAGCTCCACATTCAGAAAACTAAGATCATGGCATCTGGACCCATCACTTCATGGGAAATAGATGGGGAAACAGTGGACACAATGTCAGACTTTATTTTGGGGGGCTCCAAAATCACTGCAGATGGTGATTGCAGCCATGAAATTAAAAGATGCTTACTCCTTGGAAGGAAAGTTATGACCAACCTAGATAGCATATTGAAAAGCAGAGACATTACTTTGCCATCAAAGGTCTGTCTAGTTAAGGCTATGGTTTTTCCAGTAGTCATGTATGGATGTGAGAGTTGGACTGTGAAGAAAGCTGAGTGCCGAAGAATTGATGCTTTGGAACTGTGGTATTGGAGAAGACTCTTGAGAGTCCCTTGGACTGCAAGGAGATCCAACCAGTCCATTCTAAAGAAGATCAGTCCTGGGTGTTCTTTGGAAGGAATGATGCTAAAGCTGAAACTCCAGTACTTTGGCCACCTCATGTGAAGAGCTGACTCATTGGAAAAGACTCTGATGCTGGGAGAGATTGGGGGCAGGATAAGGGGACAACAAGAGGATGAGATGGCTGGATGGCATCACCGACTCGATGCACATGAGTTTGGGTGAACTCCGGGAGTTGGTGATGGACAGGGAGGCCTGGCGTGCTGCAATTCATGGGGTCGCAGAGTCAGACACGACTGAGCGACTGAACTGAACTCTGATTTCATAGAATCAATTTTCAATATATATCAATATATATATTTGCTATATATATATACACACACAGAGAGAGATTTATTAAGAGGAATTGGCTCATGTGATTATAGAGGATGAGAAATCCCACAGTCTGCTGTTCGAAAGCTAGAGACCTAAGCTGGCAGTATAGTTTAGTCTGAGTCTGAAGACTTAAGAAGCAGGGAAGTCAATGGTATAAATCTCAATCTGAGGGCAAGAGATGAAATGAGATGTCCCAGCTTAAATAGTGAGGCAGGAAAAAAAAGGATTAATTTAAAGAAGTAATTAAGTGAAAATTAAATCACTAGGGTGGATGTTAATCCAATATGACTCTTGTCTTTGTAGGAGAAGAGGTATGTGTGCCCACAGAGGAAAGACGTTGTGAGAAGACAGTCACCTGCCAGTCAAAGAGAGAGGGCTCAGGCAAAAAGTCAACCCTGCCAATTCCTTTAACTTGAACTTTTAGCCTCCAAAATTGTGAGAAAATAAATTTCTCTTTTTAAAGCTACCCAGTCTGTGGTATTTTGCTATGGCAGCCCTAGAAAATGACCCACAGTGACTAACCCACAGTTTCTGAAATCTTTTTTCACATGGCCTGAAATCTTTTTTTTACTAGGGAATCAGGCCTAGAAGGAAATAGGATTAAGGGAGAATTGATTTTGCTTAATATCCAACATCCCAAGGCAAACTGGGGATTAGCTCAGGCTGTTATCCAAGATAGTTGTGCTGCTGATGTTGAGATAGTTTTCTTGGGAGGAAGGGCATTGCCATAGAAGTCCCTAGGCAGCAACAACTCAAACCCAGAAGACCAGGCAGTGGCATTGTTCTTCCAGGTAGTCAGTTTATTGAGTCAGACTCCAGACCATGACCTGATTCTCAGAAGCAGAATTCAATCCCCATCATGTTACCCAGCACAAGGGCCTGGCAAAAGTGTAGTGTATAGCCCATATTCTTTTCCAAGGCACCTCCTCTCCCACTGGAATCCCAGGTAATGCCTTGAAGCCTTGATGGCTAAAGGATAAAGCCTGTCTCCTGGTCAAGCACAGATTAGCTGGGGTGAGGCAGGGCAGGGCAGAAACTGAGCCTTAGCCCAGTGATACAGAAAAAATCCCCAGAATATTGAAGGGAGTATGTTCTCCCCCAAGTGAACTTTTTCCTTCATAGAATTTTTAGCATTCTCAAAGAAGAAGAAGGGAGTACTGTTATCTTTGGAATCCAGTTTGCATAGGTGTCACTTTGAATAAATAGTGGCCAACTTCAAATAAGAGCAACTACTCCCTCTCCCTGCTCCCCCAGGGCAGAGGCTGTGATCTTATTCTACCCACTCCTTTCCACTCTCACCATCATAGTCACAAATGAGGGTTCTCAGCCCTGCATCTTCTGGGCTGGATGAATGCCCAGTTCAGTTCATAAATTCCTCTCTTATAATTCCCATTTGTTCCATCATCACCAAGCATCCAAAATAACATTCTCATAATCTTTGCAATTTGATATTTCTGATATGCAGGCTATCCAAAGTTCAAGGCTCAGGACGGGGGCCCTTTCTGCTTAGGTTTAAGGGCTGTACTAGAGTAAATAATTCTCTAGAGAATTGGAATGCTGGACAGAAAATTGAGGCAGAAGAAGCAGACTGACCAGAACCTCACTGCAGGGACTGATCAGCATGGAAGACCAGTGCTTTCAATGCATGGAGGCCCAAGACTTGCTGGATACTGAACCAAAAACTACGTCTATTCCCCTCTGCCCACCACAGGCAAGATGAAACTTCCTAATGCCCCTGTTCAGCCCTAAGGTTGTCAGAATCAGCCAGAGTGGGTCTCCCCAGATCCATCAGTGTGGGCCTGATTGCCTCACAGGACTGGGACTTGGGGTGAGCAGGACTTGCCATAGTTAATATAATCACTGGGGATCTTCTCATTTCCAGAAAAGCCTAAGCTTGGAGTGGGGGACTTTCTAGAAAAGAACTCCCAAGTACTGAGAGATTGAAACTACTGCCTAAAAGCTCCTGGTGGGTCAGATAGACAGTGGCAGTATAACATCCATGTCCTTGATGTATTAAGTGGAATATAATTCTCTTACAGTTGTTACAGAATTACAAATGTAGTGCCATTTCCATTAATACATGCAACTTCCTCCCTCACACACACATTCCTGACAGGTGAGGTCTCCAGGTGGATAGCTGCATTGGTCCACTGGTTGCCTTGTAGGTATGTAAGCTTCCTCTCTCCCAGGAAACTGTCTGGGCTGCTGTTAGAGAGAAAATTGCATTGTGAGAGTCAAGTGGGATCCAAATCTCTGGCTAGAGCCTCAACTTTTAAGTGTGGAGAAAAGAGAGCAATGGCTCTCTGCTGTGGGAACAAGGCCATCCAGCCATGGAAGCCTGGGGTTCTGCCCTCTGTAGTGAAGTGCTCCTATTCTATGACTATTTCACCAGAATTTATTGTTCTTCACACTCTTGGTATTATTGGATATATGCAAATTAGACTGACCAAATATGGGCTGGAAAGCTAAGGTGGCTCTTACTGACAGTAGATAGCTTTTGAGTGTTAGTACTGATATATTTCTGTGGCCAGAACTGTCACTAACCTTGGAGTGGGGGACTTTGCATTTAAACCAGTGCAGGTAACATCTGACTATTACTTCACCATTTTTTTCAGTAGACGAATATCAGTAACCTCAGATATTCAGATGACACCACACTTATGGCAGAACTCAAAGAAAGAGACACTAAAGAGCCTCTTGATGAAAGTGAAAGAAGAGAGTGAAAAAGTTGGCATAAAACTCAACATTCAGAAAACTAAGATCATGGCATCTGGTCCCATCACTTCATGGCAAATAGATAGGGAAAGAGTGGAAACAGTGGCAGAATTTATTCTTTTTGGCTCCAGAATCACTGCAGATGGTGACTGCAGCCATGTAATTGAAAGGTGCTTGCTCCTTGGAAGAAAAGTTGTAACCAACCTGGACAGCATATTAAAAAGCAGAGACATTGCTTTAAAAGCAGAGATATTACATAGCTAGTCAAAGCTATGATTTTTCTAGTAGTCATGTATGGATGTTAGAGTTGGACTATAAAGAATGCTGAGCACTGAAGAATTGATGTTTTGAACTGTGGTGTTGGAGAAGACTCTTGAGAGTCCCTTGGACACCAAGGAAATCCAACCAGTCCATCCTAAAGGAAATTAGTCCTGAATATTCATTGGAAGGACTGATGACGAAGCTGAAACTCCAATACTTTGGCCACCTGATTCGAAGAACTGACTTATTTGAAAAGACCTTGATGCTGGGAAAGATTGAAGGCGGGAGGAAAAGGGGATGACAGAGGATGAGATGGTTGGATGGCATCACTGACTCAATGGACACAAGTTTGAGTAAGTTCCAGGAGTTGGTGATGGACAGGGAGGCCTGGCGGGCTGCAGTCCATGGGATCTCAAAGAGTCAGGCATGACCGAGTGACTGAACTGAACTGAAGTTTGTGAAAAAAGGAAAGTTCCATGTTTTTAGTGAGTCAGGCTTATCACTGAGTCAGTCTGAATCCTCCTCACTTCATCTTTACATGAAATGTGACTGCTTTTGCTAGAGTCACATAGTTGCTCAATTTTTCTGTATATAATTGTATAATTTAGTTATTAACTTTATTTTACAAAGAACCATGTTAGAAGTCAATTTTATTATTTATGTTACTAGAGAGGTTTTCTAAGAAACATAAATATTAAAAGAAGCAAACATCTCGCCCATAGCTCAGATGATATCTTTAGAAAAATCACTTTAAAATTGGAAAAAACTTTAGCTTTAAGAATAACTTTTTAAAAGTTAGTAATACTGAATTAAAACATATTCTAATTTTATTCTAAAGTGATCTTTATATGTTTCTTATTTCCATAGCAATAAAAACTTCCATAATTCTTATAAATGCATGTGGCATTTCCTAAGCTTCTATAAGGAAAGCAGTTATATGAAGTTATTTCTGTTAGTAAATATTGCTAAATTGGTCAGTCTCTTTTGAGCTATTTAACTTCTTAAATTATTTTAAGCATGTATCTGTTTTGCAAGCAGGTATCTATTTTATGCTTGAAAAACAATTAAGTTAAAAACTAAATATGCTTTGCTGTTTACTGTCCTGTGTAGTAAGGACTTATTTTTGAGGTTTAAGATGGAGGAGTGGGGAGGGACAGTATGCCACATTCTTAGTCACAAAGGATTTTTACTCTGATCCTTTTGTTTCTTGTTATCTTGGATCTATTTCTGTATAACTTGTAGCTTTACAAAACTCATAGCTATTTTCTAAAAAAAGAATTTGAGGCCTAACTGCTGATATGTAATTATAGCAGTATTATTATGTCTCTTGGTGTAATCCACTATAATCAAAGTTGTATACTCCCTGATTATATATCCAGTTGTTCTACCAACCGTGAAACAGTTGCTAGGAATGTTCTTGAGAACAAATTTTGCTTCTCCTTATCAATCCTTCTGCATTTACGGTAAAATCTTGAAGACCTTATCCTTCAGATACTCATTATCTTCCATATACCTAAAGCTTCATGTGAGGAATATATTTTAGAATTTAGTTATGAGGTTCCAACTTTCCATACTGAACAGAGAATAAGAGGTCAGAGAGAAGCAACCAGAGAGAAGCAACTCAAAGCAGAATTTTAAAAAATGTCTTTGGCTAACCTTGTTTTTATTTTCGTTCTTCCCACTGGAAAACTCTTTTGTTTAACCAAGAGGACCCCATATTGTTCTCAGGGTTGGAGTAGCATTCGTCATCCTGAGTTCACGTGTTGCACACCCCACTTCCTGTGCCTGTAGCTGACATTGTTAATTTTGGTTTTCTTTCCTAATCTGACCTCAGAATCCTTGTCAATACACAGGATTGGCAGCCCCTCCCAAACGATCATAGTTGGCTTGCAAGAAGAAATTCATATGTCATCTTTAGTTTAGAAGCTATGTCTAACAATTGCCCTTTAAATACTTTTATTGATTTTGCATGAAGATATTAAAACCTTCTTATTAGATTTTCAGATGATATCATGCTGTGAAGACTGGCTGTTATGAGAGAAGTTTAGGGTTTTACAAGGAGCAGTGGTCTGGGTTCAAGTTCAAACATCTGAACTTACACATACAGAGAGAGGAGCCACAAGTCAGAACAGTCTGGAATGTCAAGCCCCTACCCTGGGGAGAGGTATCTGTTCTGGAGAGTCCCCCAAGCTATAAGGGACTTTGTAGGAACAAGAAATTAATTTTTTTTATGTTAAACCACACACACACACACACACACACACACACACACACAATCACCTCCTGTGTCACACTGCACAAATCACCTTCCTTCTTCTTTCTGCTTTCCCATTTTGTAAAAATGACTATCATAATGTATCAGTTAAGTCTTCAGTTAGAATCTAATTTTATACTGGTTGTGATGACCTTTGCAAAATGTCTGATGATATGTGCACGGAAGTCAATGTTATTTTTATGTTTTCTTTGGAAAACTGAAACAGGCATATGTTTTGTCCTTTTTTGTCTTAGTTGGGTAGGGCTTCCATTAACTAAGCAAAACAGACCTTATAAAGTAGAGTTGTAGTCAAGCGGGCCACTCATCTCTAACAGGCAACTGAACGAGTTTAGTCCATTAGTCCCAAAGAACTGAAAAATTCCACACACACCCCAATTTTTTATTTCCCACCCTTTCTTTCCTCTGTCCCTTCTTCTTCTTCTTTCTATTCTCTTTCTCCACTTTCCTTCTCTGCCCCAACTTCTTCTCTTTCCTCTAGAATCTCTTAAAGCAATATTTAGCTAAAGATTAGGGAAGAGTCCCTTCTCTGTGCCAAGGCCTCAAATAATAAACTATTTTTAATAGTAATATATAAAAGTCTGAAATACCAAGAGACAGTCATCAATCAAGGTTTTGAATAAAGTTGCTTCATTCAGTTCAGTTCAGTTGCTCAGTCATGTCCAACTCTTTGTGACCCCATGGACTGCAGCACGTCAAGCCTCCCTGTCCATCACCAACTCCTGGAGCTTACTCAAACTTGTGTCCATTGAGTCAGTGATGCCATCCAACCATCTCATCCTCTGTTATCTCCGTCTCCTCCTGCCTTCTACCTTTCCCAGCATCAGAGTCTTTTCAAATGAGTCAGTTCTTCAAATCAGGTGGCCAAAGTATTGGAGTTTCAGCTTCAGCATCAATCCTTCCAATGAATATTAAGGACTGATTTCCTTTAGGATTGATAGGTTGGATTTCCTTGCAGTCCAAGGGACTCATAAGAGTCTTCTCCAATACCACATTTAAGAAGGCATCAATTCTTTGCTCAGCTTTCTTTATGGTCCAACACTCACATCCATACATGACTACTGAAAAAACCATAGCTTTGACTAGATGGACCTTTGTTGGCAAAGTAATGTCTCTGCTTTTTAATATGCTCTCTGTTTGCAATAGCTTTTCTTTCAAGGAGCAAGCATCTTTAAATTTCATGGCTGCAGTCACCATCTGCAGTGATTCTGGAGTCCCCCAAAATAGAGTTTCTCACTGTTTCCATTGTTTCTCCATCTACTTGCCATGAAGTGATGGGACCAGATGCCATGATCTTAGTTTTCAAAATGTTGAGTTTTAAGCCAAGTTTTCCATTCTCCTCTTTCACTTTCATCAAGCGGCTCTTTAGTTCTTTGCTTTCTGCCATATGGGTAGTGTCATCTGCATATCTGAGTTTATTGATATTTCTCCCAGCAAACTTGATTCCACCTTGTGTTTCATCCAGCTGGGCATTTCACATGATATACTCTGCATATAAGTTAAATAAACAGGGTGACAGTAAACAGCCTTAACATACTCCTTTACTGATTTGGAACCAGTCTGTTGTTCCATGTCCAGTTCTAACTGTTACTCCTTGACCTGCATACAGATTTCTCAGGAGGCAGGTCAAGTGGTCTGGTATTCCCATCTCTTGAAGAATTTTCCACTCTTTGTTGTGATCCACACAGTCAAAGGCTTTTGTGTACTCAATAAAGCAGAAACAGATGTTTTTCTGGAACTCTCTTGCTTTTTGATGATCCAACAGATGTTGGCAATTTGATCTCTGGTTCTTCTGCCTTTTCTAAACCCAGCTTGAATATCTGGAAGTTCATGGCTCATGTACTGTTGAAGCCTGGCTTGGAGAATTTTGAGCATTACTTTGCTACCACGTGAGATGAGTGCAGCTTTGTGGTAGTCCGAACATTCTTTGGGATTGGAATGAAAACTGACCTTTTCTAGTCCTGTGGCCACTTCTGAGTTTTCCAAATTTGCTTGCATATTAAGTGTAGCACTTTCACAGCATCATCTTTTAGAATTTGAAATAGCTCAACTAGAATTCCCTTATCTCCACTGGCTTTGTTTGTAATGATGCTCCCTAAGGCCCACTTGACTTTGCATTCCAGAATGTCTGGCTCTAGATAAGCAATCACACCATCATGGTTTTCTGGGTCATGAAGATCTTTTTTGTATAGTTCTTCTGCTTATTTTGCCAACTCTTCTTAATATCTTCTGCTTCTGTTAGGTCCATAATTTATTTCATAAAGTACATATTTCCAAATTAATAATTACTCAAATATTCTTTTAAAAAAATAGGGCTCAAATGAGATAAGATAAAATTAATATGTTATAAAATTACACAAAGCTCTGAAACATTGTTTTTAAGTCAGAGTAGGACATATAACATATTTAACATATTACACTGTATTTTTTTTTAATTGCAGGATAATTGCTTTGCCCTGCTGTGTTGGTTTCTGCTATGCTGCTGCTGCTGCTGCTAAGTCGCTTCAGTCGTGTCCGACTCTGTGCGACCCCGTAGACGTCAGCCCACCAGGCTCCCCCGTCCCTGGGATTCTCCAGGCAAGAATACTGGAGTGGGTTGCCATTTCCTTCTCCAATGCATGAAAGTGAAAAGTGAAAGTGATGTCGCTCAGTCATGTCCGACTCTTCGCGACCCCATGGACTGCAGCCCACCAGGCTCCTCTGTCCATGGGATTTTCCAGGCAAGAGTACTGGAGTGGGGTGCCATTGCCTTCTCCAAAACAATGCAAATAAGCCATATATATATATATATATATATCTCCTCCCTCTAGAGCCTCCCTCCCACCTCCACCCCATCACAGCCCTCTAGCACATCACAGAGCACAGGGCTCCTTCTGTTATATAGCAACTTCCCATTGGCTATCTATTTTATACACGGTGGTGTATATACGTCCGTGCTACTCTCTCGATTCATCCCACCATCTCCTACCCCTGCTGTGTTCACAAGAATTTCTTCCACATCTGTGTCTATTCCTGCCCTACCAATAGGTTCATCAGTACCATTTTTCTAGGTTCCAGATATATGGAACCTGTTAATATTAACAGATTAATAGTCTGTTAATAGTGTTAATATATGATATTTATTTTTCTCGTTCTTACTTCATTCTGTATAATAAGTTCTAGGTTCACCCACTTCATTTCAACTGACTCAAATTTTTCCTTTTTTATGGCTGAGTAATTACAAGTTACTAGGTAGAAGGCAATAGTAATTACATTAGATAATAATATGCTCTTAACTTTACGAAGTGAATTAGTGTTGCCAACTCTCATGCTCATGGCCCACGTATCATCTGGGCCCCCTTCCCATGGAGGCTGGGAGAGACTGACCTGACTTCAGCTTGTGAAATCTCTGAGCCTTCCTCAAGTTTTACACAAGTACAAGGTGAGGACAGAGAACATTCTGTATTCTTAAGGTTAGTTTCCACTGTTTCCCCATCTATTTCCCATGGAGTGATGGGACCGGATGCCATGATTTTTGTTTTTCTGAATGTTGAGCTTTAAGCCAGCTTTTTCACTCTCCTCTTTTACTTTCATCAAGAAGCTTTTTAGTTCCTCTTCACTTTCTGCCATAAGGGTGGTGTCAGCTACATATCTGAGGTTATTGATATTTCTCCCAGCAATCTTGATTCCAGCCTGTGTTTCTTCCAGTCCAGAGTTTCTAATGATGTACTCTGCATAGAAGTTAAATAAGCAGGGTGACAATATACAGCCTTGCTGCTGCTGCTGCTGCTGCTGCTAAGTTGCTTCAGTCGTGTCCGACTCTATGCGACCCCATAGACGGCAGCCCACTAGGTTCCTCTGTCTCTGGGATTCTCCCGGCAAGAATACTGCTCCTTTTCCTATTTGGAACCAGTCTATTGTTCCATGTCCAGTTCTAACTGTTGCTTCCTGACCTGCATACAGATTTCTCAAGAGGCAGGTTAGGTGGTCTGGTATTCCCATCTCTTTCAGAATTTTCCACAGTTTATTGTGATCCACACAGTCAAAGGCTTTGGCATAGTCAATGAAGCAGGAATAGAGTTTTTCTGGAACTCTCTTGCTTTTTCCATGATCCAGTGGATGTTGGAAATTTGATCTCTGGTTCCTCTGCCTTTTCTAAAACCAGCTTGAACATCAGGAAGTTCACAGTTCACGTATTGCTGAAGCCTGGCTTGGAGAATTTTGAGCATGGGAAATAGATGGGGAAACAGTGGAAACAGTGTCAGACTTTATTTTTGGGGGCTCCAAAATCACTGCAGATGGTGACTGCAGCCATGAAATTAAAAGACGCTTACTCCTTGGAAGAAAAGTTATGGCCAACCTAGATAGCATATTGAAAAGCAGAGATTAAGGTCCGTCTAGTCAAGGCTATGGTTTTTCCAGTGGTCATGTATGGATGTGAGAGTTGGACTGTGAAGAAGGCTGAGTGCTGAAGAATTGATGCTTTTGAACTGTGGTGTTGGAGAAGACTCTTGAGAGTCCCTTGGACTGCAAGGAGATCCAACCAGTCCATTCTAAAGGAAATCAACCCTAGGATTTCTTTGGAAGGAATGATGCTAAAGCTGAAACACCAGTACTTTGGCCACCTCATACGAAGAGTTGACTCATTGGAGAAGACTTTGATGCTGGGAGGGATTGGGGGCAGGAGGAGAAGGGGATGACCGAGGATGAGATGGCTGGATGGCATCAGGGACTCGATGGACGTGACTCTGAGTGAACTCCGGGAGTTGGTGATGGACAGGGAGGCCTGGTGTGCTGCGATTCATGGGGTTGCAAAGAGTTGGACACGACTGAGCTACTGAACTGAACTGAACTGAAAGTCAGTTTGGCCACCAGGCTCCTCCTGACCTAGTTCCAGTGTTAACTCAGATGTAAAACATCCCCCTTCTTGAGTTCCCCAGAAAATTCTGCTCTCCCAAAGCTTGTGAAAGTGTACAGAATTTTTTGAAGATTATATCTGATGGAAGATTTGGAAGGGCTTATCTTTCAGCACACAGGTAATTTCAGATGAACATATTCCTCTCTGCTTTTTCCCTCTCCTTCAGTCTCTCCATCATGGGGAATGCGCTCTGGCCCTTCTCTCCATGGAGATTCTTGCCCCATGCTTTCAGAAGGTTCTATCTTCCTGCCTCCCTCTCTCTGCCTGCCTCAGGGGTAAACAAATTGTCTCTCCATCTCTAGAGTCACAAGTTCTCCAACAAGATGCTCATCAATATACTAAATATGCCTGAATATAAGAGACCAAGAATGTATTTTCCAAAAGAGAAGATCCTCTTTAAGAAGTTTTACCCAACTTAAACATGTATATAAATTATTGATATAGAATAAGTAGTCAGATGTCTACTTACAGTATTGAGCTTATCAATTTAATCACACAATCATACTTAAAAGAATCCATTATAGAAGACCTATACTGCTTTTTAAAATTGGAGTATAGTTGATTTACAGTGTTGTGTTAGTTTCAGGTGTACAGCAAAGTGACTCAGTTATATATGTACCTATATTCATCCTTTCTTAGACTATTTTCTAATATAGCTTATCACATAATATTTAGTAGAATGCCCTGTGCTACACAGTTGGTCCTTGCTGGTTATCTATCTTATATACAGTAGCATATATGTTCATTCCAAGCTTCTGATTTATCCCTCCCACCGGTGTTTCCCCTTTCATAACCATGCTTGGTTTTGATATCTGCAAATCTATTTCTGTTCTGTAAATAAACTTGTTTTTTTTAAAAAATTAGATTTTACATATGAGCAATAACATGATATTTGTCTTTCTCTAACTTACTTCACTTAGTATGATCATTTCTAGGTCTATCCATGTTTCTGCAAAGGACATTATTTCACTCTTTTTATGGCTGAGCAATATTCCACAGCGTATAAGTTCCACACCTTCTTCATCCATTCATCTGTCAATGGACATTTACATTGCTTCCATGTCCTGGTTATTGTAAATAATGCTGCAATGAACGTTGGGGTGCATGTAGTTTTTCAAAGTATGGTTCTCTCTGGATATATGCCCAGCTAGATCATATGGTAGTTCTATTTTTTGGTTTTTTTTTTTTTAGGAATCTCCATACTGTTCTCCATTGTGGTTGAAGCAATTAACATTTGCTCCAATCATGTAGGAGGGTTCTCTTTTTTCTCCATATCTTCTCCAGCATTTCTTGTTTGTGGACTTTTTGATGATGGCCATTCTGACCAGTGTGAGTTGATATGTCTTTGCAACTCTGATTTGCATTCTCTGATAATTAGTGCTGGGCATCTTTTAATGTGCTTTATGGCTATCTGTATGTCCTCTTTGGAGAAATATCTATTTAGATCTTCTTCCCATTTTTTGGTTGACCTCTACTTTTTTTTTTTTTTTTTTTTGACGTAGATCTGCATGAGCTGTTTCTATATTTTGGAGATTAATCCCTTGTCATTTGTTTCATTTGCACATATTTTCTCCCATCCTGTGTGCCGTCTTTTCATTTTGTTTATGGCTTCCTTTGCTGTGCAGGAGCTTTTAAGTTTAATTAGGTTCCACTTATTTATTTTTGCTTTTATTTTTATTACTCTAGGAGGTGGATCCAAAAAGATATTGCTAGGATTTATGTTGAAGACTGTTCTGCCTATGTTTTCCTCTAAGGTTTATAGTACCCAGCTTTATATTTAGGTCTTTGATCCATTTCAAGTATATTTTTGTGTATGGTGTTAGGGGGCGTTCTAATTTCATCCTTTTACATGTAACTGTACAGTTTTCTTGGCACCACTTATTGAACAGATTTCAGAGTTTCTCCCACCAAAGTGAGAGTTCTGAGACTGTGAGGTTCCCCAATCTGAAGGTCTGGCATCAGGAGGAGGAATCCCCAAAGCAGTTGGCTTTGAAGGCCCATGGGACTTAAGTACAGGAGCTCCAATGGACTCGGGGAGAAAAATTCTTCATATTTGACATGGTGTCTTTGCCACCAATAGAACCACCTAACACAGCTTTCTAAAACCCATTAAGTTCATTTCTTTCTAACTAATTTGAAGGACACAGGGTGCAAAGAGTTGGACACAACTGAGAGGCCAACACACACACACATATTTAACCCAGTCAGCCTGCTTGCACTGAAATTTTATCCCAAATCATAAGAATCAACCTGTTATTTGTGTTCTCCATAATGCAACCATTTAATTTATTGCTTTTTAAAGTGACCTTTAAGTTTTATTCACAATGACATTCAACACTTGAAATTGAGAGATTGTACTGGAAAATAATGATTACAGCTGGGTGAAATTTCTTTGCTTTCTTTTTGTAACTGAGTCTCTTGAGTGACCTTTATAAACAACTGAAATTAACATTGATTGAAGCAGTTTCAGGCAGGTCTTCCCCAAACAATTGTTAGTTCTCCAGCATGAAACTTCTGAAATAATGTCTCATGAGATTTGAATTTAAGGTTGCTATCTCTATGGGAGGGATGAAGTGAAGTGAAGTGAAGTGAGGTGAAGTCGCTCAGTCGTGTCCGACTCTTTGCGACCCCATGGACTGTAGCCTACCAGGCTCCTCCCTCCATGGGATTCTCCAGGCAAGAGTACTGGAGTGGGTTGCCATTTCCTTCTCCAGGGGATCTTCCTGACCCAGGGATTGAAGCCCGGTCTCCTGCATTCCAGGCAAACGCTTAACCTCTGAGCCACCAGGGAAGCCCAAACAGTCTCAAAGGCAAAAAAACCCAAACTCTCACCTTATGTTCTAGCATATATACAATTGTCCCCTAACTTTCTCCCTAGGAAGGACTATGGTGCCAGTTGTTAAAATTTTCCTCAGTACACAGATATTTATAATATAATTTAATCTTGTAGCAGGGCAAATATTAATTCTACATTACAGACGAAGAAAATTAAGTTCAAAGAAGAGTAACATCACATGGCTTGATATAGGGCCAAGTCTAGCCAAGTGGTTTTCCTTAAAATACAACATACAAGGACCTTTAAAAATCTTCCTGCAAAGCAGGAGACCTGAATTCAGTTCCTGGGTCAGGAAGATCCCCTGGAGAAGAGAATAACTACCCATTCCAAAATTCTTGCCTAGAGAATTTCATGGACAGAGGAGCCTGGTGGGCTACAGTCTGTGGGTTTGCAAAAGGTTGGACACAACTGAGTGATTAACACTTTCAATTTTCTTTCAAGGGAGTAAATCTCAAAATTCTCACCACAAAAAAAGAAGTAGTAATTATGTAATGTGATGGTGTTAGCTAATGCTATGGGACAATAATTTTGCAATATATATACATGTATCAAATCAATATAGATGTCAATCATATCTCAATAAAGCTGGGGAAAAAAGAAATCCGTACAATGCATTTATAGTATGGTTATAATAACAGAAAAATAAAAGACCACCAATTTATTTTTTTTAATACAGTAACTTGGTTAATAGTTTGAGATTATGAGGAAGGTTTTTCTAGCAATTGGCTTATATTAAAAATGAATGCATTTCTTTTATTTCTTCATTAGTAGATACTTTCAAATATTCCTTGGAATTCTTTTCAAAGCCCTTTCTTTTATAGCTGTGATAAAGTCATTTATTACCTAATTCAAAGGTCTGAGTAATCATTTTCTCTCAATATGCTATTTTCATATTTTTAAAGAATTTATGCCTATGCTAAAATAAGAAATCATCCCTTATTTTGGGGGGAGGGCAAACCAGATGTCAAGCAGGATTTTGAAGGGGTCTAGGCAGAGAACTAAGGGCAGGGTATGTGGGTGATAGAGAGAACTACTTGCAAAGAGAAGGTATGGGGAAAGAGACTCATTTTTAAATAGCTGCTCAACAGTGAAAGCCTGGAGAAGAAGAGCTGCTAATAAATGTGTCTTTGTGTTGGGGGGAGGGATGTTGGGGGGTAGGGAGGGTTGTTTGCTGTATGCTAAATAGTGAAAAATTACCATGCAGCCGTTTTAAGAAAATTCATAAAAAATGTCCAAGTTATTCAATAATTCTATTTTTGTAGTGTCTTTTTTCTCTTACACAGAAGTGAAAGGACTCTGTGCTTTGTGTTCAAATTCCTTTTTGGGTACAGGAGAGAGAACACAGAAGTAGCCGCCAAACTAAGTTCTTTAAGCAAAGGCTAATTCATTGGACTGCCAATGATTCAGGCCATTTTGCAATGCCAATTACTTCACTTTTATCCTCATCAAGAATGGTAAGACCTGGGCAAGGTTCATGGTTCCTAAGGTGAATTTGAACTAGAAGAAAACATCAGTTCATTCATGACAAGAACTCTCATAGATTGGAGTGCCAGCCTCTTCAGCATGGTCACCTGCTCAGCTTGGACCCCAAACATCATCAGAAACCACATAATTGGTTCACTTTAAGAAACCACTGTCACAAGAATCAGGAAAAAAACAAATTCATATCATCAGTATATTTTTCTCCTTGTAAGTGAGCCCTTGTGAGCAGCCAAATCAGAAAATGGCCGTTTGTTCAGAAGGCCCTTTGTTGGGATGAAACCAGATCAAGCAGAAACACTAACTTGAACTTCAGAAGGGAGATGGTCTTGCTTTAAAAAACAAAAGCAAGAAAACCCTTTAAAGTACACTGATATCATTCCCTGCATCCATAACTACACCAAGACTCACTGGAGATCAAATACTATAAAGTCCAGCTACTAGGTAAGCAGGTGCTCGTTGACTGAGTATCCCCCACCTTATTGGCAAGTCTTCCTTTGGACATGGTAATTCATGCAGCCAAGACTCTTATCTTTCTAGTTACTTTGCATAATAGTCTGCTTTGATCGCCAAGTTTAACTATACAAAACAATCTTATTTTCTTTCTTTCCTACACCTTGCTGAGGCCCACACTGCAGGTGCCTGAGAAAATACTACCATTCCTTCCTAAACAATAGGGCTATCATTTCTGTATGAGAAGCTAAGCACTCATTCCTTTTTAGAAAGAATCCTCTCCTGAATTTCTGTTTCTCCTTAATACTTAATTATAAAGACTCTAAGAAACCTATATAAACTTAGAGATATAAATACATAACAAATTTAAATCATATTCCTTCTTAAAGTTTAAGCTTTGAACATTAGCAGAAGTTATGGCTTTGTAAGTATCTATGTCAGTACCTCATTTTGCTTCCATTCCATATTTTTAGAGTCGATGGTAAATTCTTCCCTAATCCCCTCTTCATTAAGTTCAAATGGATTTCTAGCCTATCAGTACTCTTGCCTGGAAAATCCCATGGACAGAGGAGCCTGGTGGGCTGCAGTCCATGGGGTCACTGAGGGTCGGACGCAACTGAGTGACTTCTTTCACTTTTCACTTTCATGCATTGGAGAAGGAAATGGCAACCCACTCCAGTGTTCTTGCCTGGAGAATCCCAGGGACGGGGGAGCCTGGTGGGCTGCCATCTAGGGGGTCGCACAGAGTCGGACACAACTGAAGCGACTTAGCAGCAGCAGCAGCTAGCCTATCAACCACTTATGTTTATTTGCTTTTGTTCTAATTCTACAGAAAGTTAAAAAAGATGGGAGAGATGTATTTCAGAAGGCTCTGTACTTTCTGGAACAATCCAGTATCACAGCAACCACTAAGTCTCTGTGTCCTAAAAAAAACGTCTGGAAAACATTTACTCTGCCCATTTATATATTGGACCTGTTTCCATGGCATTCCCAGGTTTAAATAATGCATGGAGCTATTCTCTACCCATTCTGATTAATTATTCATTTACAAATGTTTACTGAGCATCTCTACTCTGTGTCAAGCACTATATGAGGTATGAGCCATACAAAAGAGAACAATAATGTTTATATCTAGAGTCAGCATCTACAAAATGTTTAAGTTGGGCAATACTATTAGGAAAAAAAGAAGTGCTACATCTATTATTTATTTATGCATAACATACATGTGTTCCTGTACAAATATTATATATAATAATTCATAAAAATAGCCATTTTAAATGGATCTGATTTTCAAAAGTTAACAAGAATGTATGTTCTAACATTTTCTTCCTTCACACCACCCGGTCAATTTGCATAGTGATTAAGGTGTGGAGGTGCCCTACTCTGAAGACCACTGAACCTGTTGACCAATGTTTAATGTATCTGTCACTGATACTGCAATAGAGAATTTGTAAAATGCAAGTGTATTTTTGAACTATTTTACAGATGAATAAATCTCAAAATGTAATAAGAATTTAAGAATCACATGTCAATGTAGGAAAACAACTGAAAAAGAAATATATTTTTCTTCAAACCTTTGCAATTTCCCAGACATAAAATAATGTTATGTTATGATTTCAGATTGGAAACTTAAATAATATATGACATGCAATGAATGTCTCAACTTGGAATTCAGACAAAAAATATAAATATTTTATTTTATAGTTCTTCTTCTTTACCTTTATGTTAATCAATATGAATTAAATTTAGTGACATCCCAGTACAATATACAATACAATCATTAAATGGCATGTTTTAAACAAATAAAAGATTAATTGATTTATAATTATGATTCTTTATTAAATTTTTCTTTAATAAATAATATAAGTATTTCTTATTGTCATAATTCATCTTGTTGGTACACTAATAATGCTTTTTAAAGAGAACTTTTCAGAAGATGACTAAAAAAGGTAATAGCCATAGACCTAATTGTTAAAGAGGTATTGGGTAAAAGAAAACATCTTGTCACTTTTAAATATACTAAAATCTTTTTTTTTTTTCATATAGAATGGATTTATCTCTTTATTGTTAAATTTTAAAGTTTTATGTACATTTGCATACTAGTAAGTATGAGTGGTATCTCATTGTGGGTTTTTTTTTTAATTTAATTTAATTTATTTATTTTTTTAATTTTATTTTTTTACTTTACAATACTGTATTGGTTTTGCCATACATTGACATGAATCCACCACAGGTGTACATGAGTTCCCAACCCTGAACCTGCCACCTACCACCCTCCCCATATCACCTCTCTGGGTCATCCCAGTGCACCAGCCCCAAGCATCCTGTATCCTGTATCGAACCTAGACTAGCGATTCGTTTCTTACATGATAATATACATGTTTCAATGCCATTCTCCCAAATCATCCCACCCTCTCCCTCTCCCACAGAGTCCAAAAGTCTACACTAAAATCTTAAAATTTCAAAACATATACATATTTGTAAATAAATATATGTGTATATTTGTATCTACAAACCATAGGATTTGAAAAGGGAAAAGAAGTGATGTTACATGGGAAATCCCCCTAGTAGAAAAGTAAATTTTTGATACTAGTTATGAAAACAAAATATTAGAGGTCAATAGGGTAAAAAC
This sequence comes from Capricornis sumatraensis, assembly GCF_032405125.1. Lineage (NCBI taxonomy): Eukaryota > Metazoa > Chordata > Mammalia > Artiodactyla > Bovidae > Capricornis > Capricornis sumatraensis. Next base: position 230,990,522 of record NC_091069.1, on the reverse strand, counting down.
AGGCTACTTGGGAAACTTCAGTAATCAATAACCAAAGCTTTTAACAGTCTCCCTTTAGATTTAATGTGGAATCAGAATATTTTAAATGGGAAAAAAAAGTTACTTAATATGAAAACTTTTAGCTGGACTATTAAAGAAGAAGGATGCTATCTATGTTTGAGATCTCCTGATCTCAAGGAAACCGAAATTCACGTTACTACGTGAAAGAAGCTCTAAAAGGGCTTACATAGTGTATGATGCCAGTTATATGACATTCTGGAAAAGGCAAAATTATGTAGACAGTAAAAAGATCACTGGCTGCCAGTAGTAGGAGGTTGGTAGAGATGAACAAGAGGAGCTTAAAGGATTTTTAGGGCAGTGGGACTATTCTGTTTGATACTGTAAGAGTAGATACTTGTCATCACACATATGTTGAAACCCACAGAATGTACAACACCAAGAGTAAATCTTAATATAAACTATGGACTTTGGGAACCTATGATGTGCCAAATGCAGATTAATCAACTGTAACAAATATACCACTTTGGTGGGGGATATTGATAAAGACGGAGGCTATGCACTTGTGGGAGAAAGGGGTATATGGGAACTCTGTACTTTCCTCTCAAATTTGCTGTTAATCTACAAGTACTCTAAAAAATATACAATCTTAAAAAATAAAGTCCACTTTAAATCTTTGTAAGCTCTTGGATGCTGCCATTTTTTAAAAGGAAGTAAATGTTTTTCAAGTAAAATTGTAATATTGTTTCCTCAGGTTTTAACTAAAACATTCCACTATTGAAATTTTAAAATGAAGTTATATGACTAAAAGGAGCCCCTTACACACGGATGGCCCAGAGCGTAAAAAATATTGACAAGTTTTGGTTGGTTGATGCACCTTTTTATAAATGCCATTAACTTTTCCTGTACTCTTATTTGAACAAATAAAAGCAATGATTAATGCAAAAAAATTTTAGTGTTGTATGTACTCAGCAAGACAACTCAAAATATTCAATAAAAGACCATTTTGGACTCTGTACTTTGAAATAAAGCAAATGACTGAATGAAAAGCAGATAATGGACCAGGTTAGAGGAAATTGTGAGACAATGGATCAAATAAAAATTATTGGACATCCCCAAGAACCTTCTAATAGCTTAAGTGTGCCCTCAAATAATTTCATAAAATTGTAATTTTTATCCTTAAGGCAAGATCTAAGGGGGGAAAATGCTTTGCCTTTTATGTTTCTATAATATTTACCTCATTACATAAAAATGTTAACATGAATTTTTCATGCTATGATAATGATGTCTCAGAACTTTTCAAAAATTCATTCATTTATTTTCGGCTCCACTGACTCTTTACTGCTGCACATGGACTTTCGTGTGGTAAGCAGGAGCTCTTCACTGCAGGGTGCGAGTTCTCATTGTGGTGGCTTCACTTGTGGAGCACCGGCTCTAGGCACACAGGCTTCAGCAGCTGTGGCTTGTGGGCTCTACTGCAAGGGCTCAGTGGTTGCGGCACACAGGCTTAGTGACCCCATGACATGTGGGATCTTCCCAGATCAGGGATGGAACCCGTGTGCATTGGCAGGTGGATTCCTATCCACTGTACTGCCAGGGAAGTCCATGATCTCTCAGAACTTTTGATGTAATAACAGAAAATTAAAGGTAAATTGTGTGACATACTGCTAGTTGTCTCCTAAATCTATTTCCCCCTTCTTTGTTAGTAATCAAGTTCTAGCTAGGCAGGCAGCTAGAGACTATATTGCCTAGTCTGCTTTGCAGTTTGGTAGGGCCATGTGATTAAATTTAGACCAATAATATGTGAATAGAAATAATGTTTGCCATTTCTAGGCTTTGGCCTTAAAAACACTGGGGATATGTTTCTCCAGCTTCTCCTTCACCTCTTCATATAGGGTGGGGTTTAGACAGGGCAGTGACCCAGCTTCAGCTATCCCCCCCCAAAATAATGTAATGCTAATGATAGCAAAGGAATAGCTGGGGAGTTCTTTCTTGGTCCTTAAATAGCCTCATGGAACAGAACAGCTTCATCAGCCTTAGGTGGTGAAATCAAAATATAACACAAGAAAGAAACTACCATCCTATTTTAGCAACAAATTTTTGTGTTGTGGGTTTTTTATTTTTTTATTTTTTGGTATCTTTATTATAGTGGCTTTGCTCTAAGACAGAACAAATTTAAAAATAAAAGGGATGTATTGATTAATGTAACTAGACAGTCTGGGGTTTCTGCGGGCTTCAAGACTGGTTTGATCAAGGAGTCATTCCTTTCTAGGTCTCCGTCTTCTATGCACTAGCCTAATACTGAGTCTAGCTCTCCCATGGTGATACAATCATCAACCAATCACTGAAATCCAAGCAAGAGAATGTAAAATCTACTTTGAACCTGAACTTCATGCCTCTCCCTAGAGCCAGGGGTGTATGAAGTATTGTAGTTGTCTCTACCAAAATAAAGATTCAGGTAGGTTTTTAAGAAAAGAAAAATGCAGGCTGGAGAGAAAGTCACACAACTGTATTCATTTACATGTGACTCTCAAAATTCTTATTCACTGTGAATTAAAAAAAGAAAAAGAAAAGAAAAATATCTGCCCCTTCTCTGTAATCCCTGCCTCTCTGAGAACCTCTGCCTAATAGATTGTGAACTTCTTATCTGTTGTGACTTCCCTAGGACTTAGGATAGTGCCAGGAACACAGTACAGCTCAAGAAGAATTTGCTTAATCGAATTCTTTTAAATTAAGTTTGAAAAGAATAATTAGGAGAAAAGGGAAATCATATTTAGGCAAAATTTCAGGTTACATTTTTTAGCTTCAATTTTATGTTTTGGATATTGGGGGACTAGGCTAAATCAAATATCTTTGAAAGAAAACAGGAGTCTCTTGGATAGATTAATAATTAAAAGTAATTAGAGGGAAGAAACAGATATCATTATCATTTCTTTCTTTCATGAGGCTTTCGTTAAACTCTACTAGGGGAATGGTTGGGTGGGATGCTGATTGCCAATAGCAATAGGCAGTATGGAATATCTGATGAAGGGATTAAAGTTACAGAGGGTATAGTCCACTTCTGGCCCAGACCCCAGATGACAATTACAGACAAAACTGTGGTTTTCAGAGTTGGAGAGCAGGCCAGGAAAGCAGCTCCATCAGAATGCTGTCTTGAGGAACTTATTCCATTCACATTCTGTCCCTTCTCAAAAGCAACTTGGAAAGCAAGAAAACCCTAGACCATACAAAGTGTAATTATTATCTTTCCAGACTCTGAAGTCCATCTTGCCTGTGCAGATACATTACAGAAAATCACACCCTTCAGGCTTTTCCCAGAAACCATCTGTTCAGGGAATACAATGTTCCACTTGAGCAAGAGCACGTGGCTTGGTGGCTACAGCCCTGTGGCCCACCGTCAAAGGAAACATCATTCATTTTCTTTTGACTAGACTGAGCTAACCATAGGGGAAGTGTTGTGGAGATCCAGATTCAATCCTAGGCTGGCCTTAAACATACTACTTAGGAGAGAAAGCCTGATAAAGCAAACAGTGATGACTGGCGAAAGGTGTGTAAGTTCTACAGACATTAGATTCTAAATATCTTGACGAAAGTATCTGTCTAATTTGGTCTCTTGGTCCTCTAACAATGAGCTCAGAGAATATAAAGTTTCTTTTTATTAAAAAGTTCTTCATGCAGAACAGCTATGCTGTTCAAGTGAACTCTGGGCAAAGAGTAAATATTACCATAATAACTAACTCACAAGTCCTGAGGTGTTCCTAAAGTGTTGGGAGATATTTTTAAAATCACTTTAAGAAATCATTGCTAGATGCCTGAAAGTGATATTTAATCGCTATTATTATTATCAAATATATAATCACTACTACTACTGCTAAGTCACTTCAGTCGTGTCCGACTCTGTGCGACCCCATAGACAGCAGCCCACCAGGCTCCCCCATCCCTGGGATTCTCCAGGCAAGAACACTGGAGTGGGTTGCCATTTCCTTCTCCAATGCATGAAAGTGAAATGTGAAAGTAAAGTCACTCAGTCGTGTCCGACTCTTAGCGACCCCATGGACTGCAGCCCACCGGGCTCCTCCGTCCATGGGATTTTCCAGGCAAGAGCACTGGAGGGGGGTGCCATTGCCTTTACTGTTTTTATCTTCCTTTGCCTCAAACTAGTCCCCAAACGGCAACAACTCCATTTTATTTATTTGTTAACAACAACAAAAATAGACAAAGAAATGTCTTTAACAGGCAAAATTAATATGTGGTGGTAGAAATCAGAATAACATGAGAAGGATGGGTAACAACAGGAAAGGAGCAGAAGAGAAATTTCTGGCAGGGTAGAAATGTCTATACCTTGATCTGGTGATGGTTACAGAGGTTTATATGTTTTTAAAAGTTCATCAAGAATTCCCTTTAAGATTTCTGTATTTTAATGCATGTAAGAGATACCTTAATTTAAAATATTTTAAAAATACATATGTTGCTTAAGTGAAATCCTAGATGTAGATGCTTTTGGTTTCAAAAATTTATTTTATTTGTAACAGCATAAGCATGAGCACTACATGGTACATTTTGGAGGCAGCATTTTCTTCACACATGGTCAAAACTTACATTGAAATTCTCATCACATTCTACACAGTAAATTAATTCATGAGGTTGATTAATATCCCTGGAAAGTAATAGTCTTTTAAGGTAAGTTTTCTTTTTTTAAATGGAAATCTAAGGAAATTCTGCAACTCCAGCTAATTTTGCTGCAGTTTTGTGGCAGTTAAAATATGTTTTTGTCTGCAGTCCAAACACCATAAAATCTTACATCCCTAAGATTATAATCTTGGGGCTATGATTATGCCACTGGTTTTAATATAATGCTTTCAATATATTTAGATTTTGAGAATAAGTCTAAAATTAGAAGAGAAAAATAATATATGCTATACCCAAAATTTTAAACACAAAATTCAGTGTTAGGATCAATTCAAAACAGTATTTCATTTTTTTTTTTCATTCACTCTTGATCCCATCCTCCCCCACGCCAAATTTACTCAAAACACAAAATCTTAGGACATCAACCCCTCCACATACAGTTATTTATTCAGTGCTAGTAAGTTCCTAGGCACTGGGGCAATAAAGGAAAAGAAAGTAATGGCACTTTCCCCAGAGAATTTGCAATCTAAATGAGGAGATAGAACAGCTCATTAAAAAAATATTACTATCAAAAACATTTAAAATTTATTTTATCATTATTAAATTATCATTTAACAAAAAATTATAAAAATATATATAGTGGTGTGCTGGTAAATGTTTAGCAACTGGCTGTCCAGAAAAATAAAAAAAGCCTTCATCTGCAGCTTTTGCCAATTTCTATGCTGTAAATATTCTCACCATGGCCTGATATCAAGGTATTAATGTGAAATCAACTGGCTGGCAAAATTCCTCCAATTTTGACCATCTGCTGTCATGAACTGGTATACACCAATTCTGGTATAAGATTGCTTCAGTATCTAGTGAGAATGCAAATTATTTCTGTAGGAGCTTCAAACCTTGTAGAATTGTCAACTAAACTCAATTAAATATCTACTAAAAAATCAAGATGACTAATTATAGTCTTTGGCCTCAAGGATTTTATAATCCATGGGAGTGGAGTTACATAAGTAAACCACTGGCTATAAATACATACAATGATTAAATATTATGGTAAGGGAAATGTAAAGCAGGGAGCAAGCAACTGGATCATGGGCCAGAAATGCTTCCAAGTGGAGGTAATACTTGAGTCAAATGTTGGTTTTAGGCAGGAAGTACTTATTTTCAAGCACTACTGGTGACCTGATCTCAGCAGGTCCAACAGTTTGAGGTGGGCAAAAGTTATTTACCAGATTATTTGGGGAAAGGCCTTTTTAATTTTTCTTTATAAATCTACCCAAAGGTAAGAATTTTAAATAAATATTCATATCAACAGATAGATGCCAAAAATAATCAAGTTCACTTGATAGTAGCAATTTTCCTAGTGATTGAAACCAAATATTTTAATACTTTTTACCAGCACTTCCTAAAGTAAGTTCCACAGAGTGTTAATAAATCATGTTCAAAATAAAATTTCATGATTAAGTAAACTTGGGAAAAATTTAATGCAGGAAGTTAAGCTGGTTAGTTATTGCAGTACTTCCCAGTGGCTTTAATCTGCTTCTGTACATTGTGATCCTTTAGGAGCAGGTTAAAATATAACTCCTCTCTCCAGGGGATCTTCCCAACCCAGGGGTTTAACTCAGATCTCCTGCATTGCAGGTAGATTCTTTATCACCTGAACCACCAGGGAAGCACCCCCCACACATAGTATGACTCTTTTATTGAGATTCACATGATTAGTGTTCCAAGAACTGGACTTCGGGGTTTATTAAAATACAAATGACACATTAAAAGAGTTTTAAAGGGTTTTTTTTTTTTTCAACAACAGATCCTTTGTAGACACATAGCTATTCAAGCTAGTGATATCTTGAATTGTCATTAAGATGGCATGAAAAAAATCACTGCTTTAGTTCTACTTCACCATCTCACAATTATATATTGGGTAGTATAACACCTGACAGCTGAGAGCAATTTAAAATATTTCTAGAATAGTAGTAAATGTGGTATCAAGCGTGAACAAACACAATACCGCTTGTTAAGCCCTAATGGCATTTGGTGAGGTAATATAACAAACCTGTGGCTTTAAATCTTGGTCCATTGCCAGTATCAAGGCTGAACTTATGAATGATGAATTTTTTCTATGGTAGGAATTTCCATAATGGTTCTTTTACTCTCATTTTCCATGGGGCAGCTTTTGGTATCATCTTTATAAGTTCCTTCCTTATTTACTTTTTAAGGTATTTCTTGAAAGTGAAAGTTAGTCATTTAGTCGTGTCGAACTCTTTGTGACCCCATGGACTGTAGCCCACCAGGCTGTACTGTTCATGGAATTCTCCAGGCAAGAATACTGGAGTGGGTTGCCATTTCCTTCTCCAAGGGATCTTCCTGACCCAGGGATCAAACCCAGGTCTCCCGCATTGCAGGCGGCCTCTTTACTGACCAAGTGTTCAGGAAAGCCACTTGGAGTCCTCTAATAAAAAGTCCACCATCCACCCCATCCCCAGGGTTACTCAACCCATAGCAGACATATCAGCTGTTTTCTCAGTGAGAATCAGCAGGAAGTTGTCTTGAGAGAATATATATAGAAGCAAGACACTTGTGTTTGGAGAAGAGGGGAAAAGATCTGTGCACAGTTTGGATTTCCCTCAGAACAGAGCAGTCCAGGTTTGGTAGGCAGTGACTTATCTGTGTCTGTGTGAGACACTCCAGAGTTGGAAGAATTTCTCCCTCCTCCTAGCTTCTTATCTCCTTACTGGTGTTACCCAAATGTCCAGTGATGATGTAGTCTGTTAAGATCAGCCTCCCAGGGGACACAGAATGGAGAACAAGAAGTGAGGGCACATGAAGAATAATCAGCACACTTTCCAGGCCAACCAAACAGTGACAGATGCTGCCATTTTGAAATTCCTTCTCCCTGATTTATGTTGACAGATATTTATGTATTACCCCAAACAGAATACATCTAGTATCTTCAGAGTGTGTAGACCTAGGCCAAACAAACGCAGCACACTGTTGCTTGCTTTGGCAAATAAAGCTTTACTGGAATCCAACCACGCATACCAACTCTACAAAGGCAGCGTTAAGTGTTTTCAGGAGGGACTTGAGGCTAGGAAAGCCTAAACTATTTACTATCTGGCCTTTGATAGAAAAAGTTTGCCAATCCCTGGTATAGACAGTACTTTTACTTTTCAAATTTTCAAAAATGTTTCCAAAGTGACTTTAAGTTTATATTCTTAAAATCAGATTTTCTCTGTGAAAAGATTCAGGTTATTTTATACTAAAAAGCAAATTATAGTTAAGTCTGTGTAATAGCTAGGCTAGCACATGCAGCTGAAAAGTGGGAAAATAAAATGTTTGTTTTGAAAATATCCCTTTTTAAGATCAAAACATCTGGATATTTCCCAAGACATCTGGAACACCAACTGATTGGCTCATTTATATTTAGCCAGGTGCATTTTGTAAACACTACTAGGAAAAAATAAACATTACAGGTAAAAATAATAATTTTATGTAACATTTTTGTACAAAATACTTCACATCAGCTTTCTTGTTTTCTTAAAATGCACCAAGAAGTATGAAGCCTATAAATCTGCCAGAGACTTTGGAGTATTTAAAGAACATGATATTGTCTTTTTTATTCAATAATGGATTCTCTATAATCTCACTGTCTGAATGACAGAAGATATCATCATGATGTTTTTTAAAAGGCCTCAAAACTTAAACAATGCATTTTTCAGTAACTGTGTAGTAGAATATCAGCAAAAGGTATGAGAAATTTCCCTTCTCTGAACATTTAAACTGAAATAAAACTTGTTCCTTGCTTGCTCAGTGTCAGCTCTTTTGATGTCAGAATTGCTACTGGTTAGAGCCAAATGGATTGTCATTAAAGGGTCTGGGGCTTTGGAGCCAGACTGGGGTTTTATTGCTGGCTCAAATTCCTTTTAGGCTGTTCGGGCCTAAGTTTCTACTTAAAAAAATGAGGATAAAAATTTTATTGATGAAATAGTATATATGGTGCCTGAAAAAGAATAAAAATAACAATAAAACAGTGGCTCCCATTTATCGACTTACTATGTGCAGGTCATTCAACTCAGTATGTCATATACTTTACATCATGTAATCCTTACAAATGCCATAAATGTAAGTACTATTATTGTCTGTCATTTAGAGATGAGTTAACTGAAGTATTAACTTCTAATTTTCAAATTTTACCCTTAGAGGAGTAGTTACCAAACATTTACTGCCCGGAGACGTGACATTTGTCTTCTCTCAAGGTTTGGGGCTTCCCTGGTGGCTCAGACGGTAAAGCATCTGCCCGCAATGCAGGAGACCCAGGTTCGATTCCTGGGTCGGGAAGATCCCCTGGAGAAGGAAATGGCAATCCACTCCAGCACTCTTGCCTGGAAAATCCCTTGGACGGGGGAGCCTGAAAGGACACAGTCCATAGGATCGCAAAGAGTCGGACACGACTGAGCAACTTTACTTTACTTTACTTTAAGGTTCAGAGGGGCTTACCTAGTGGCTCAGAGATAAAGAATCTGCCTGGAGTGCAGGAGAGGTGAATTCGATCGCTGGGTGGGGAAGATCCCCTGGGGGAGGGCATGGCAACCCACTCTAGTAATCTGGCCCATAGAATTCAATGAAGAGAAGCCTGGCAGCCAGGTTAAATGGTGTGTAAAGTGACACACCTGATAAGGGGCAGAACTGGGGTCAGAGACTAGGAATAATCCCCCACTACTACCCAGGGCCATTGACTTTAACCTTTACTATACTACCTCAGCAGGTCAGGAAGCAACTGTTAGAACTGGACATGGAACAACAGACTGGTTCCAAATAGGAAAAGGAGTACGTCAAGGCTGTATATTGTCACCCTGCTTATTTAACTTCTATGCAGAGGACGTCATGAGAAACGCTGGGATGGAAGAAGCACAAGCTGAAATTAAGATTGTCGGGAGAAATTTCAATAACTTCAGATATGCAGGTGACACCACTCTTATGGCAGAAAGTGAAGAGGAACTAAAAAGCCTCTTGATGAAAGTGAAAGAGGAGAGTGAAAAAGTTGGCTTAAAGCTCAACATTCAGAAAATGAAGATCATGGCATCTGGTCCCATCACTTCATGGGAAATAGATGGGGAAACAGTGTCAGACTTTATTTTTTTGGGCTCCAAAATTACTGCAGATGGTGATTGCAGCCATGAAATTAAAAGACGCTTACTCCTTGGAAGAAAAGTTATGGCCAACCCAGAGAGCATGTTCAAAAGCAGAGATATTACTTTGCCATCAAAGGTCCATCTAGTGAAGGCTATGGTTTTTCCTGTGGTCATGTATGGATGTGAAAGTTGGACTCTGAAGAAAGCTGAGCTCAGAAGAATTGAGGCTTTTGAACTGTGGTGCTGGAGAAGACTCATGCAAGTCCCTTGGACTGCAAGGGGATCCAACCAGTCCATCCTAAGGGAGACCAGTCCTGAGTGTTCATTGGAAGGACTGATGCTGAGGCTGAAAGTCCAATACTTTGGCCACCTCATGCGAAGAGCTGACTCATTGGAAAAGACCCTGAAGCTGGGAGGGATTGAGGCAGGAGGAGAAGGGGATGACAGAGGATGAGATGGCTGGATGGCATCACCAACTCGATGCACATGAGTTCGGGTGACTCCAGGAGTTGGTGATGGACAGGGAGGCCTGGTATGCTGCAATTCATGGGGTCGCAAAGAGTCAGACAGGACTGAGCAATTGAACTGAACTGAACTGAAACAATCTCAGACTTAAGGGGTAAATGGATTAAAACTCCTATCTGAACAGACCTTTTGTCCTCCTACTTTTTTTGTTTGTTTTTAATCCATCATCAGATTTAGGGAAGGTTTGAATTTCTGCATATAAACAAAAAAATAACAACAAACAAACAAACTACTGCAAAAGTTTGGTTTTTATTACAACATTTGGACCAGTTTTGAAGAAGATGTCTTCAAACAGTTTAAAAGATAGTGTTCCAATAAAATCAAAATTTTCGACCACCAACTCTCAACAAGCTATTTCCTGCAAATTCTGCATAGAAACCGTTCCATACTCTGCACTTCAGCTGGGGACAGAAAACGTTAGAAACGTGAACAGCTTCTTCAGTTTTGTCTTTTCATCATTCCATTTTTTCCACTTATGTTTAACCTCGAATTCGATCCTTCTTTGGGTTACTCACTCACTGGAGAATTTCTGAACAAATGAGTACGCCACCTGGTGGTGAAAGGTGTTTATCAGCCATTTACAAAGAACTGGAACTTTCCTGGATCCTTTAAGAAAAAGGCAGTGCCTTTGACATTTCTGCTTGCATGACCAATTATTCAACTGATTTGTTTCAATCAGAATTAAAGTCAAGTATTGTTCCTTACTGTTATTTAATCTTAGTTTTAGATTGTCAGTATAATGAGCAGAAAATTGTCGTTCAGTTGTGTCCGACTCTTTGCGACCCCATGGACTGCAAAATGCCAGGCTTCCCTGTCCTTCACTATCTCCAGGAGTTTGCTCAAACTCCGTTCCATTGAGTTGGTACAGCCATTCAACCATCTCATCCTCCGTCTCCCCCTAGCAGAAAATAGCTAGAGAGAAATGAAGGTCTAGAGTCTGAAGGATTCCTGTCTTTCTCCACTTTAGGGACCTGTGGAGAACTCAAGACACAGCACCCTAGTGTAGCCACTTATTCAAAAGTCAAGCTGAGAATGGACTTCATAGGCTTTAAAAACAGTCTGAATCTTGCTTTTCTTACTCTTGGTACAAGATTTGATAGCTTAAAAATAGATACTGCTGCTGCTGCTGCTAAGTCGCATCAGTAGTGTCCAACTCTGTGCGACCCCAGAGACAGCAGCCCACCAGGGTCCCCCGTCCCTGGGATTCTCTGGGGAAGAACACTGGAGTGGGTTGCCATTTCCTTCTCCAATGCATGAAGTGAAAAGTGAAAGTGAAGTCGCTCAGTTGTGTCTGACTCTTCACGACCCCATGGACTGTAGCCTACCAGGCCCCTCTGACCATGGGATTTTCCAGGCAAGAGTATTGGAGTGCGGTGCCATTGCCTTCTCCGAAAAATAGATAGTGAAGAATTTAAATTCTAAGTTCATTTGGAAAATCTATAATGCACAATAACACCTAATTTTTATGATTACTAATAGCTTAAAATGCAAAATTAAATTTATTCTTAAGGATAATAGACTGTTTTATGGTAGCTTTTAATAGCTGATGATAGAAGAGATTAAATTACCACTTTAACAGTGAATTGCTTTAAATATTTTAATAACATGCTGATTTTTACAAGAGAACCTTAACTACTCCCTAATCAGTAGATAGGTTGCAACATAAAATACAGGATGCCAGTTAAACTTCAATTTCAGGCATATAATAAATACATTTTTTAGTATAAGTATGTCCCCTATAATATTTGGGACATGGATTAATGAAAAAAGCTCCTGTTTATTTAAATCTTATAATTAAATGGGAATCCTGTATTTAATTTGCTAAATCTAGCTTTGAATGATTTTCAAGAATTCAGTTGACTATCAACACCCTTTACATTCATCCATTCATTCATTCTGGAGAAGGCAATGCCAACCCACTCCAGTACTCTTGCCTGGAAAATCCCATGGACATGGACAGAGGTGCCTGGTGGGCTACAGTCTGTGGGGTTGCAAAGAATTGGACACGACTGAGCAATTTCACTTTCACTTTTCACTTTCTTGCAGTGGAGAAGGAAATGGTGACCCACTCCGGTATTCTTACCTGGAGAATCCCAGGGACAGAGTGGGCTGTCATCTATAGGGTCGCACAGAGTTGGACATGACTGATGCAACTTAGCAGCAGCAGCATTCATTCATTCACTCACTCATCAATTCATTTAATAAATATTTGAGTACTTCCTATACTATTGTCAACATGAGGAATAGTTTTGCAAACATCCCCTAACTTATACATCAGTGGTTCTCATTCGTAGTTGTCATTGTAACTAGCTGGGGAGCTTTTTCAAATATGTTAAAAGAGACCTGGATACAAACCTCTAAGATTTTGAATTACTTGTTCTGGGGTATGACCTGGATATTAAACTTTTGTCACCTCCTCAGGTGATTCTAATGTATGGCCAAGGTTGAGAATCACTGCTATCAGTTCAGTTCAGTTGCTCAGTCGTGTCCGACTCTTTGCGACCCCATGAATTGCAGCACGCCAGGCCTCCCTGTCCATCACCAACTCCCGGAGTTCACTCAGACTCATGTTCATTGAGTTGGTGATACCATCCAGCCATCTCATCCTCTGTTGTCCCCTTCTCCTCCTGCCCCCAATCCCTCCCAGCATCAGAGTCTTTTCCAATGAGTCAACTCTTCGCATGAGGTGGCCAAAGTACTGGAGTTTCAGCTTTAGCATTATTCCTTCCAAAGAAAACCCAGGACTGATCTCCTTTAGAAGAGACTGGTTGGATCCCCTTGCAGTCCAAGGGACTCTCAGAGTCTTCTCCAACAACACAGTTCAAAAGCATCAATTCTTCAGCACTCAGCTTTCTTCACAGTCCAACTCTCACAACCGTACATGACTACTAGAAAAACCATAGCCTTGACTAGACGAATCACTGTTACAGATGGAGACAAATTGTTTTCTTAGTCTTCATTTTTGCAATGCCTACATCTGCCACCAGGTGTGCCCATTAATGCTTGATTCACTCAGCATATCAACTCTCTTCACAGATGCAAACTGCATTGAATTTTAACTAATTGAGATTTTTCTAAAGCAAGATAACTTTTAAAGAAAGCATTATGTGTTTTTCTATTAAACTATTTGCCTCGATTATAAAACTATGAATATTTAAATAAATACATCTATGCATTCATTCAAAAATAATTATTTCTGTCTAAGCATTGGGCATTGTACAAGGCATGGGGAATGGAGTCATGAAAAAAATAAAGCTTTTCTTGCAGGAGGACAGACAATATGAAAACAAAAAATAAATACTTTCTATGAAGAAAAAGAGACAAAGAATCAAAAAAAATATTAAGTAGTGGAAAAGGATAACATTATAGATAGAGCAGTCATGAAAACCTTCCTTGGGGACATTTGATGAGATGAAGGGCTGAATCTGCAAAGATATCCAGTGATTGGTGAAAGAAATAGCATGTAGGAAGGCCCTGCTGTTGCCAAGTCACTTCAGTCGTATCCAACTCTGTGCAACCCCATAGACGGCAGCCCACCAGCCTCCCCCCTCCCTGGGATTCTCCAGGCAAGAACACTGGAGTGGGTTGCCATTTCCTTCTCCAATAGGAAGGCCCTGAAGCCAGAGCAAACTTGGTGTATTTTTAGGAAGAGTTGGAAGGACAGTGTGGCTGGAGAAAAGGTAGCGGGTTGAGTGATATAAGATGAGACTAGATAAGGGTATGTAGGTCCTTGGGCCAAGGTAAAGATACTGGGCCATATTCTGGGCTGTGGGGCAACATACACAGTCTAATTTACATTGAAACAATATCACCATGGCTTCCATGTAGAGACTGGATGGTAGGATAATGGTTTGGTAGAAGCAGGCAGACATTTAGGAGACTATGATGGTGACTTAGACCAGGGTGGTAGTTGTAGAGATTTCAAGACATAGTTGGATTCAGTATGTATTTTGAAAGTAATCAAACAGCTCTTGCAGATAGGTTAGATGTAAGGAGTAAAGGAAAGAGGAGATAAGAATGTCTGAGATTTTAGCCATCTACTAAGATGGGGCTAAAAGACTGACACAAGAGTTCTGTTAGGACCAGGTTAAGTTTAAGGTTCCTAAAGGTCATCCCAATGGATAGGTAATAATGGCATATATGTGTATTTGGAGCTTGGAAGAACAATCAAGGCTGCAGATATAAGTGAGATCATCACTAGTACATGGAATGTACGTTTTTTCCCCTCAAGTTTAACTGTTTTTAAACAAAGTGGTCTGGTTTTTTCCTTTCCTACTTTCTTTAGGAGTTATACCTTGACCTTCTCAACTACACTGGCACCTGATGACTTGTAATCTTTTACTACAGAAAATGTGTATAAAAGGAAATGTTGCCCCCACAACTTTTAAAATTTCCCTGGGATGAACACAAGAGGTAATTGTGCAAATTATATTGGATGATGCATGAGGCCATTTTAGAGTATGACTAAAAAAATTTTCTGATGACTAAGCAGTGAAAATTTTCAGCTGTAAATGCCTTTTTCTTAAAATTGTTTTTCATATATTTTAATATTCAAACAATCCAGAAGTATCTTTAAATAGTAAGTAAATTATAAAAAAAAATTAGATGTTTTATATAATTATATATTTTAGGAAGAATTTCATATAAGTAACATTATTTTTTGATAGGTTAAAAGGAGAATTGTAATATATCAACTAATCTTTATTATAATATTTACTAGGGGATATTCAGTTAGTTAAGTTATTAGAAAGCTGAGTTATATTAGAAAAGAAAGGATTATGAGCTTCATATTTGCCAGTAAACTAGTTATATGACTGAATACAAGTTGTTTACCTGCCTGGGAACTTTGTTTCCACATTTGAAGAAGCCTACTTCTAAATCTATTTCTAAAGTCGTTTGATTAAATGAAATAGTGTATGTAAAAATATTTTATATATATAAAATTGTACATGAAAGAAATTATAAATAAATCATGGACTACTGTCCACTTTCTTGTCTATTAGCAGACATCATTTATATCTAGTACTTAAAAACTAAAGGCAGATGGCAATGATGATAACCTTGTTATGATAAATCAGTCACAAAGTATTTTAAACTTAAAAATTAAAAGTCTAAAATTTTTACTTTTTTTAAACTTGCTTCTCTGATGGTATTAGTTTCTTTCTTTCCCTTGGGTTGTTAAGGTGATTGAGTTTATCTTTTTTTCCCCTCTATTCTTGATAAGGATAAATGAGGTATTTCAGATGATGAGATTAAGGAGTAATCACTGATAGATGGGAAAAGAAAAGAACCAGAAAGAATTCAGATAAGGCACATAATAAACTGCAACTCAGCTTTCCTTCAAAATTTACAGTATAAGTATTATACAAGTATGTGTTTACATTAGTGATTATTGTTGTTGTTAAGTTGCTAAGTAGTGTCTGACTCTTTGAGACCCCATGGACTGTAGTATGCCAGGTTCCTCTGTCCTCCACTATCTCCTAGACTTGATCATATTCATGTCCATTGAGTCAGTCATCTTATCCTCTACCACCCTTTTCTCCTTTTGCCTTCAATCTTTCCTGTCATCAGGATCTTTTCCAATGAATCAGCTGTTCGCATCAGGTGGCCAAAGTACTGAAGGTTCAGCTCCAGCAACAGTCCTTACCAATGAATATTCAGGGTTGATTTCCTTTAGGATTGACTGGTTTGATCTTGCAGTTCAAGGGACTCTCAAGAGTCTTCTCTGGCCCTGCAATTCAAAAGCATCAACTCTCCCCGTGCTCAGCCTTCTTCATCTCACATCCATCCATGACTACTGGAAAAATCATAGCTTTGACTCTACAGACCTTTATTGGCAAAGTGATATCTCTGCTTTTTAATATGCTGTCTAGGTTTGTCATAGCTTTCCTTCCAAGGAGCAAGTGTCTTTTAATATCATGGCTGCAGTCACCATCTGCAGTGGTTTCAGAGCAAAGGAAAATAAAATCTGTCACTGTTTCTTTCCACTTTCTCTATTTGCCATGAAGTGATGGGACTAGGTGCCATGGTCTTTGTTTTTTGAATGTTGAGTTTCAAGTGAGGTTTTCACTCTCCCCTTTCAGCCTCATCAAGAGTCTCTTTAGTTCCTCTTCACTTTTTGCCACAGGAGTGGTATCACCTGCATATCTGCAGTTGTTGCTGTTTCTCCCACCAGTCTTGATTCCAGCTTGTGATTTATCCAGCCTGGCATTTCTCATGATGTACTCTGCATAGAAGTTAAATAAGCAGGGTGACAATATACAGCCTTGACGTACTCCTTTCCCAGTTTTACCCATTCCGTTGTTCCCTGTTCGGTTCTAGCTGTTGCTTCTTGACTCGCGTATAGATTTCTCAGGAGGCAGGCCAGGTGGTCTGGTACTCCCGTCACTTTAAGAGTTTTCCACAATTTGTTGTGATTCACAATAGTCAAAGGCTGGAGTGTAGCCAATGAAGCAGAAGTAGATGTTTTTTTCTGAAATATATTACTAAAAGCTTTTTAAAGGAAGTTAATTTTAATTCATCATCAAAAAACTATTATTATTTAGCTTTTAGGGTATGGAAATAGTCATATTAAATAGCAATAGGATTCATTCCCATTTATACCCCAGATACCTGGATCTATGAATACTGGCTATGGAAGAAACAATACCATATATTGGATGCTGATTTAGACATAAACAGTCTCCTGAACAATATGGAAGTGGCACCATTTATTATTACTCCTATTGATCCACTAGCAAAATTTTTGTTCCCTGTACCTACAACCTTATCTTCTAATCTACAGGTCTGAGTTTTAAATGGAGGAATGCTTCCACCAGGAGACACAGTTAGAACACTACATGAAGACAGAGAACAGGAGTAACACATCCACAAGCCAAAGAATGCCAAACACTGCTGCAAACTACCAGGAGCTAGGCGGAGGCCAGGTAGGGACCCCCCTGTATGTTTCAGAGAGAGTACAGCCCTGAAGACACCTTGATTTTGGGCTTCTAGCCTCTCGAGCTGTGATCCAATAGATTTTGGGGGTAATTTTTTTAAGCCACCTAGTTTGTGGTACTTTATTATGGCAACCTTGGAAAAGTAAGACAGCCACTTTTTATAAATCTTGTAGATTTAACAAGGCACAGCACTTGTTTAGAAAGATTTACTATTTTCTAGGAACTATTGGCTAAGGGGTTGTGTCTCCTATCTTTCAGAAGCAGTTAAGAAGGAACAAGAAGGTAAATTGAATCCGGTAGTACAACACTTAAGTGAAAAAAAAAAAAAAGTTTATGCTCTCCACAATAAAGCACGCTTTGTGTTTTTCACTTTAAGACAACATTAGGAGATTCTAGATACTGCCAAGTAGACTTGGAGAATATGAGCCAGCTTTATAAGTAACAGAGGATGATTTAACATCCAATGATGTACTTTTAAACTTTAGGTAAGCCGAGGGTCAAAAGACAGGAGAGGTCATTTATGCTGCCTAAACTCCTAGAGCAATATTTGATTTGGGCTGAAGAATACAGACACTTCAGAGAGATGGGGGGAGGAGGACAAGAAAACTTTAAATAACACCATAAGGAAACTTTTAAAGGAGTATGACATCCATCATTTTGTCAACAGTGATTTGGTTAAGACTGAGAATGTAGAACAGTTCAATAGGACTTTGAAATCTAAAATGTGGTGTTACTTTATTGCTCAAAACACACTTAATACATTGATATAATTCAACACTTTATCACTAGTTACAACCACCAGAAAAATCTACCAAAAAAATCTATAAATGTCACAGTCAGAGATTCTTTAGAACTTTAAGAAGAAAAAACAGGAAATTCCATTTTGTGAGAAGGAAAACGTATCTGATTAAAAGATCTGAAAAGTGGTTCCAGGAGATAGTAACAAGAAAGATAAATTCAGTAACAAAAGTGGTAATCAGAAGTTAGCAACTAATTTTTAGTGAAAAAGATCATAATTAGGTAGAAATAAGCTGCAGGAAGAACCAAAAATCATAATCAAATGTCAAGAGTAAGTACACAACATAAAAAAAGAAATTAGACAAAGGGATATGCTGAGGATTAGATCATTCTCATGAAAGTTTTGGGCTGCCTTGAAAACATTAATAGTCGGAGAAGGCTTTGATGATTCAGAACTTTACATGGTGGAAAATAGGTGAGTAAAATGCCTTTTATACATATGGGGAAACAGCAGGGGGAAGGGATGCATTGGGAATTTGGGATTAAGAGATGCACACTACTACATATAAAATAGATAAACAATGGTCTACTGTGTCACAGGGATCTATATTCAGTATTTGGTAGTAACATATAATGGAAAAGAATCTGAAAAAAGTATATATATAATATACATATGTGTGTGTGTGTTAGTTGTCCCGTCATGTCTGACTCTTTGTGACCCTATGGACTGTAGCTCACCAGGCTCCTCTGTCCATAGGATTCTCCAGGCAAGAATATTGGAGTGGGTTGCTATTTCTTTTCTCCAATTATATATGTATATGTAATATGTATACATATATATGTATAACTGACTCACTTCATTATATGCCTGAAACATTGTAAATCAACCATACTTCCATTAAAACAAAAACAACGGTTTTTGTATTACACTACTGAGCAATATTTCAATGTTACTTTCCCCTGAAGCTTAAGGATATCTGATAGTTGGGATTTGAGCAGATCAAGGCCCCAAAACTAGGAAATCACCTCCAAAGATGCTATCTTCTGGTGTGGAAGACCATGTTTCCTAGAGGAATAAGTATAAACTATCTTCTAGAAATACTTATATTTAGAAAATAGTAAATTAATTCAGGGCATCTCCCATGAACCTCTCAGAAGTTTCTGCTGGATCTTTTGCTTTCAGCTAGCCAAGAGAAAAAGTGAGAAGACCACATGAAACGTTTTACTGTCAACCCTGGAAGAGGACGTATCTCATCTATCACACTACATTGTCTAGAATCCAGTCACAAGACCGTATTCATATTGCAGTTTGGGCCAGGAAATTTAGTCTTCCTATGTGGAAAGAGAGAAGTGGGATTGATTAGCACCTAACAATTTCTACAAAAAATAAAACTAACACATACAAACATGCACAAATATCCCCTGTTTTTGTTGTGTTGGCATCTACAGGTATGTCTGTGCCCAGCTATTAATTTTCAGCCTTTCTGGATTAGACTGATTTTAGATGAATTTCTGGAATCTACAGTTTATATGTGGATTTAGCTCTAAGATTTGATGTAAGAGATTCCTCTTTCAATAAATGAGTTTATTTTATCTAAATTTATTGATCTGATAGATATGTTTGTTGTTTTGTCAAACTGTTTTGTTTTCTTATTTTAACTTTTTACTGTTTATTCTAAGGTTTTGTTTTGTCTTTGGTTTAGTTTTAAGCTTATTTTCTTCCTAATGATTTCAGTGGCTTTCTTTCTAATGTTAATATAATTTATCCTCTGATTTTTATAGGCTTGAAAACTATCTGTTGGCTTTAAATATACATAATAATTTGATTTTGTGTTCACTTCTTCTGATGTTCTTTCTTTTCCTGAGAAAAATGTAAATAATATTGCATCACCTTCTAGCACTGATTGTAACTGGAATGAATTTCTATATAATGTTTCTTTATTTTTGGAATAAGATAAATTTTTAGGCTGTTTATTGACATTGTATTTTTTTGCAAAAATGTGTTCTACAACAAGATGTTGTTTAAATTGCTAAATGCTTTTCCAAAGTTTGTCCTGTGTCACAGTCTCTAGCAATGTATGCGTTTCTGTTGCTTCACATGCATACCATTTCTTGTTATTTCTAGTTATTTTAATCTTTTAGCCGTATGAAAACATGTGTAGTAGTAACTCATTTGGATTTGTTTGTATTTTTCTGACAACTTTTGATACTAAACATTCTTTCATGTGTTTAATGACTACTCATATTTTACATATTATGTATATACATATAGTTTTATATAAAATATATTTATAATACAAATATGTATATTATATGTGTGTAATTATATGGACACACACATATATATATATACATATGAAATTTAATAACATTTTCTCCCAATGTATGGCTTGCCTTTTCATTGTCCTAATGGTGTGTATTAAATAGCAGAAGTTATTCTGAGAAAGAATAATAAAGTGGGAAGTATCACTTCCTGGTTTCAAGCTATGTTATAAAGCTAAAGCAAGTAAAATAGTATGATACTGGCATAAAAATGACACACTGAACAGAGGAACAGAATTGAGAGACCAGAAATAAATCTGTGCATATATGGTCAAAAAATATTTGACAAGAGAGTCAAGAATACGCAATGGAGAGGACAGTCTTTTCAATAAAAGGTGCTGGGAAAATTGGATATTCACAAGTAAAAAGAATTAAATTAGACCCCTCTCTTACAGCTCACAAAAATTATCTCAAAATGGACCAAAGACTTCAATATAAGACCAGAATCCATATAATTTATAGAAAAAAAAACCATAAAAGAATTCTTACATAGATCCTTGGCAATAATTTTTTGGACGTGACACGTCAAGCCTGCTCATGTGTGCTGTCATGTCTGACCCTTGGCGATCCCATGGATTGCAGCCCACGAGGCTCCTCTGTCCAAGGAATTTTCCAGGTGATAATATTAGAGTGGGTTGCCATTTCCTACTCTAGGGGATCTTCCCGCCCCAGGGATTGAAACTGTCTCCTGTGTCTTCTGCATTAGCAGGTAGATTTTTACCACTGCACTACCTGAGAAGTATCTAAAGCACAAGCAACAAAGTCAAGGATAAATAACAGGGTACATCACTAAAAAGCTTCTGTGTGGTAATAGAAATTATCACAAAAGTGCAAGGACAACCTATAGAATGGGGAAAAATATTTGCAAACTGGATATTTGATAAGGGGCTAATATCCAAAATATTTAAAGAACTCATACAATTTAATTTAAAAAAGCAAATAATACAATAAAAAGTGGTCAACAGATCAGACTACACATTTTTCCAAAGAAGATTTACAAATGACCAACAGGTATATGTAAAGGTGCTCGCCATCACTGATTATTAAGGAAATGCAAATCAAAACCAAAAATGAGATAATACCTCAGGCCTGTTAGAACGACTATCATCAAAAAAGATAACAAATGCTGGTAAGGATGCAGAGAAAAAAACCCATGTGCACTACTGGAGGGATTTTAAACTGGCACAGCCACTATGGAAAACAGTATAGCGGTTCCTTCAAAAATTAAAAACAGTATAGCACTATCATATGATCTTTCCAAGGGGATGGTCTTGATCCCTGTCTCCTGTACAGTGTCACGAACCTCAGTCCATAGTTCATCAGGCACTCTATCTATCAGTTCTAGTCCCTTAAATCTATTTCTCACTTCCACTGTATAATCATAAAGGATTTGATTTAAGTCATATCTAAATGGTCTAGTGGTTTTCCCTACTTTCTTCCATTTTAAGTCTGAATTTGGCAATAAGGAGTTCATGATCTGAGCCACAGTCAGCTCCCAGTCTTGTTTTTGCTGACTGTATAGAGCTTCTCCATCTTTGGCTGCAAAGAATATAATCAGTCTGATTTCAGTGTTGACCATCTGGTGATGTCCATGTGTAGAGTCTTCTCTTGTGTTGTTGGAAGAGGGTGTTTGCTATGACCAGTGCGTTCTCTTGGTAAAACTCTATTAGCCTTTGCCCTGCTTCATTCTGCATTCCAAGGCCAAATTTACCTGTTACCTCAGGTGTTTCTTGACTTCCTACTTTTGCATTCCAGTCCCCTAGAATGAAAAGGACATCTTTCTGGGGTGTTAGTTCTACAAGGTCTTGTAGGTCTTCGTAGAACCATTCAACTTCAGCTTCTTCAGCACTACTGGTTGGGGCATAGGCTTGGATTACTGTGATATTGAATGGTTTGCCTTGGAAATGAACAGAGATCATTCTGTCGTTTTTGAGATTGCATCCAAGTAGTGCATTTTGGACTCTTTTGTTGACCATGATGGCTACTCCATTTCCTCTAAGGGATTCTTGCCCACAGTAGTAGATATAATGGTCATCTGAGTTAAATTCACCCATTCTAGTCCATTTTAGTTCGCTGATTCCTAGAATGTCGACGTTCAGTCTTGCCATCTCCTGTTTGACCACTTCCAATTAGCCT
This sequence comes from Capricornis sumatraensis, assembly GCF_032405125.1. NCBI lineage: Eukaryota > Metazoa > Chordata > Mammalia > Artiodactyla > Bovidae > Capricornis > Capricornis sumatraensis. The sequence goes on along the minus strand of NC_091069.1, from coordinate 230,968,108 downwards.
TGATTCATGGACCTGACATTCCAGGTTCCTATGCAATATTGCTCTTTACAGCATCAGACCTTGCTTCTATCACCAGTCACATCCACAACTGGGTATTGTTTTTGCTTTGGCTCCATCCCTTCATTCTTTCTGGAGTTATTTCTCCACTGATCTCTAGTAGCATGTTGGGCACCTACCGACCTGGGAGTTCCTCTTTCAGTATCCTATCATTTTGCCTTTACATACTGTTCATACTGTTTTTTGGGGGGCTCCAAAATCACCACAGATGGTGATTGCAGCCATGAAATTAAAAGATGCTTATTCCTTGGAAGGAAAGTTATGCCAAGCTAGATAGCATATTCAAAAGCAGAGACATTACTTTGCCAACTAAGGTCCGTCTAGTCAAGGCTATGGTTTTTCCAGGGGTCATGTATGGATGCGAGAATTGGACTGTGAAGAAAGCTGAGTGCTGAAGAATTAATGATTTTGAACTATGGTGTTAGAGAAGACTCCCGAGAGTCCCTTGGACTGCAAGGAGATCCAACCAGTCCATTCTAAAGGAGATCAGTCCTGGGTGTTTCTTGGAAGGAATGATGCTAAAGCTGAAACTCCAATACTTTGGCCACCTCATGCAAAGAGTTGACTCATTGGAAAAGACTCTGATGCTGGGAGGGATTGGGGGCAGGAGGAGAAGGGGACGACAGAGGATGAGATGGCTGGATGGCCTCACCGACTCGATGGATGTGAGTTTGAGTGAACTCCGGGAGTTGGTGATGGACAGGGAGGCCTGGCGTGCTGCAATTCATGGGGTCACAAAGAGTCAGACACGACTGAGCGACTGCACTAAACTGAACTGATCATATGATCTAGTGGTTCCACTTCTGGAAATACATCCAAAGGAAATGAAAATGTTAATTCTAAAAGATATATGCACCCTGATGTTCAGAGAAACATTATTTACAATAGCTAAGACATGATAGGGGTTTCTCTGGTGGCTCAGATGTTAAAATATCTGCCTGCAATGCGAAACACAGTTTTGATCCCTGAGTCAAAAAGATACCCCTGGAGAGGGGAATGGCTACCTACTCCAATAGTCTTACCTGGAGAATTCCATGGACAGAGGATCCTGGCGATCTACAGTCCATACGGTCACAAAGAGTCAGCATGATAACAACCAAAGAGTCCACTGGCAGATGAATGGATAAAGAAGTTATGAAGTTATATATATAAATATATATATATCTTATGTATGTATGTTCATGATGGAATATTTATTCACCCATTAAAAAAAGGAAACCCTGCCATTTGCAGCAATATGATTGGACCTTGAGAGCATTTATGCTAAGTAAAATAATTCAGACAGAGAAAGACAAATACTGTACGATCTCATTTATATGTAGAACCAAAAACAAAAACCAAATTCATAGTAAGAGAGATCAAATCTGTGGTTACCAAAGGAGTGTGTGGTGGGGGGTAATTGGATGTTAACGGTCAAGATACAAACTTTCAGTTATAAGATAGGTAAGTACTAGGGACATAATACTTAGGACAATTGCACTCATCTCCCATGCTAGTAAGGTCATGGTTAAAATCTTGCATGCTTGGGTTCAGCATTATATGAACCAAGAATCCAGATGTCCAAGCAAGCTAGGTTTAGAAAAGGAAGAGGAACCAGAGATCAAACTGCCAGCATTCACTGGATCATAGAGAAAGGATATTTCAGAAAAATATCTACCTCTATTTTATTGACTTCTCTAAAGTCTTTGACTGTGTGGATCATAATAAACTGTGGAAAGCTCTTAAAGAAATGGGCATACCAGATCATCTTACCTGTCTCCTGAGAAACTTGTGCGTCAATAAGCAACAGTTAGAACCCTGCATGGAACAACTGATTGGCTCAAGACTGAGAGAGGAGTACAACAGGGCTGTCTGCTCTCACCCTGTTTGTTTAACCTATGTGTGGAACATATCATGAGAAATGCCAGGCTGGATGAGTTACAAGCTGGAATCAAGATAAGCAGGAGAAATATCAACAACCTCAGATACATGGATGATACTATTCTAATGGCAGAAAGCTAAGAGGAACTAAAGAGCCTCTTGATGAATGTGAGGGTAAAGGAGGAGAGTGAAAGAGCTGGCTTCAAACTCAAAAAAAAAAAAAAAAATCATGGCATCCAGCCCCATTACTTCATGGCAAATAGAGGGGGATAAGGTGGAAATAGTGACAGATTTACTCTCTTGGGCTCTAAGATCACTGCAGATGGTGACTGCGGCCATGAAATCAAGAGACGATTACTTTTTGGTAGGAAAGCTGTGACAAACGTAGACAGCGTGTTGACAAAGAGACATTGCCAACAAAGGTTTGTATAGTCAAGGCTATGGTCTTCCCAGTGGTCACGTATGAGTGTGAGAGCTGGACTGTAAAGAAGGTAGAATGCCAAAGAATCAATGCCTTCGAACAGACTCCTGAAAGTCCCCTGTACAGCAAGGAGATCAAACCAGTCAATCTTAAGGGAAATCAACCCTGAATACTCATTGGAAGCACTGATGCTGAAGCTCCAGTATTTTGGTCATCTGATGTGAAAAGTCTCTGATGCTGGGAAAGATTGAGGGCAGAAGGAGAAGGTGTCAGAGGATGAGATGACTGGATGGCATCATTGATGCAATGGACACGACATGAATCTGCACAAACTTCAGGAGATGGTGAGGGACAGAGAGGCCTGGTGTGCTTCAGTCCATGGGGTGGCAAAAGAGCTGGACACGACTGGGCAACCGAACAACAAGGGACGTAATATGCAATATGATGACTATAGTTAACATTGCTATATGGCATATTTGAAGGTTGTTGAGAGAGTAAATCCTAAGAATTTTTGTCACACAAATGCACACAGTTTTTTTCCTTTTTTATTTCTATACAAGTTGATGAATGTTAACTAAATTCATTATAATCATTTCACAAATATCAAGTCAAACATTACACTGTACACCTTAAACTTATACAGTGCTGTATGTCAATTATATATCAATAAACTGGAAAAAAGATATGCTTGCAAAACCTAAAAACAATAATAACTCATTTATTAAAACCACTCCAAAAGAAATCAAGACTATGACTGTGTCATAAAAAAAAACATTGTAATACAAGTTTATACCTAGAAAATGGATAATAAAACAATTCTGAGTGGGAAGCTCAGAAGAAAAGAAAAGGGGCAGTTATCACCATAAGATTTTTGAGTACTTCTACAGCTGCTTCAAGCAAGAAAAAAACATCAAGCAAGGAAACAATTAAGTAAGGATAAACTGGGTGAGCATTGTAAACCAACAGCTAGTAATTTAGAAGAAACTGGAAAAGAGAAAATGAGTAGGAAAGTCAGAATCAGAAAATAAATGTAAAAAAAATTAGTAGATTTCAAAGTAGTTTAAGACATATAGCTTGCTCTCATATTCTACCTTGGGATGATACCCTGCCAAATAGAGTTTTAAAAGCTGCAGTAATTTCCTGGCATTGAGCATTACTTCAAGCTGTTAATGGAGTCAGGATGTTCTCCTCATTCATGCCTGCAATTTATCTTCAAAAAACTATACTTCAGAACCCACATGCCCACTTTCAATAACCTTTGTATCCAGTTCCCCAGTTTCTTGAATTGTTTACCTCATAAAATATTTTTATATTTTATTAGATAATTTATTAAACTATAAAATTTATAATAAAAGCATTTTAAAAAGAAAAAAGTTAATTTTGAAAAAATAATCTTTTTTTTTTTCCTTTTTGGCCACACAGCATGAGAGAGCTTAGTTCCCTGACTAGGGATTGAACCCAGGGCCACAGCAGTGCAAGCGTCCAATCCTAATAACTGGACTACCAGGGAATTCCCCCAATTTATCAATTTTTAAAATTTGATACCATGGTGAGAACTTCTGTTGTTTTAGCTCAAAAACTTTTTTCTACTTCAACTCTAAGGAGATTTTCTCCTACATTTTTTTCCAGAAGTTCTGTGATGCTTTAACTGTTATGGTGGATCAATGACCCATATAAAATTAAATATCTATAGTTTTTGAAAATTAAATTAATTTTGTACTTCTAGAATAAGTTCTACTTAGTAATGATGTATTATTTTTGTATATTGCTGGATTTGATAAAAATTTTTGCATCTTTGTTCTAAGGGATATTGGTCTGTAGTTCTATTTACTTCTAATGTTTCTATCTGGGTTTTGGGTATTAGGATAGCATTGGCATCATAAAATGAATTGGAAGTGTTTATTACCACTATTTTCTGCAGAAGTCTGTATATGATTAGTGATGTTCTCCTTTTAATATTTGTTTGGATATACCAACCCAACAGCATGGGACTGGTATTTTCTTTGTGTAAAGTTTAAAATAATCAATTTCATGTCTTTAAAATGGGAGACTGACATTTTTTCCCCCCGTGCTAATCTTGTTAATTTAGCCTTTCAGGAGGAAATTTTCTATTGATATTTTATATAAATAGTCATAGATTTCAACAAAACATGTCTTTATTACTCTTTTAATGTATGTAAGCCCCATAGCGTTTTTCATTCGTGTCTTTGGCAATTTTTGTTTACCTTCATTTTTTCTGATAAGTCTGGAAAGAAGTTTATCAATTTTATTGATCTTTTCAAAGAACCAGTTCTTTGTTCAATGGATTTTCTCTATTGTTTATTTTCTATTTATTATTCCAGTCCTTATTTCATTCCTCCTACTTCTGTTGGGTTTAATTTCTTTAACTTTTTAACATAGAAGCTTTGATCATTGGTTTTTAAATGTTTCCTCTTTTCTAACATTAGCACTTAATGGTACAGATTTCCCTGTAAGTTATTTTAGGTGCACCCTACAAATTTTGATGTGATTTTTTTTTTAGTTCAAAGATAATTTCATTTCATTCAGCTCAACATTTTTTCTAATTTACCATGTTATTTATTCATCAGATCATGGTTTACGTAGAACGATGTAATTTAATTCTCAAATATTTAGGAATTTATTTCCGGATACATTTTGTCTGCTTTCCAAACTAATTTAGTTGTGGCCATAAATTACATGCCATATGACTTTGATTATTTTACATTTATTGGAACTTCTTTTGTGACTCAACATATGACCTATCTTGAGGAACATTTCTTGCGCATTCAAAAATAAGATGCATCTTATGTTGGGCATAATTTTCTATAATTTTAGTTAGGACAATCAGGGTGATATTGTTATTCACATCTTCTATAATCTTAGATAAACTTTCTGTCAAATTATTTGATCAATTAGTAAATTGTGTTCAAATCTTCAGCAACATTTATGGATTAATTTATTTTTCCTTTCAGTTCTCTTAGCTTTTGCTTTCTACCTTTTGAAGTTCTGTTATTAGACACATATATATTTAAAACTATGTTCTCTTAATTAAATGATTCTTTAATTATTTTGAGATGGCATCATTTACTTCAATATTGTTTGACCTGAAGTTTATTTTGTCCTTTATTAATACAGCCATTTTATCTTTTTTATGACTAAAGATCTATCATCGTCTTAAAATGGTTATTGAGGAAACTATAAAGTGTGGCCTTGCTTTTTCATCTAGTCTGAAAATTTCTGCATTTTGATGGATTGTTAGAATATTTGTGTAGATCCAGATTTCCACCTGGTATTATTTTTGGTGGGGGGAGCTTCCTGGGTGGCTCAGTGAGAAAGAATCCAACTACTAATGCAGAATACACAGGAGACTTGGCTTCAATTCCTGGTCAGGAAGATCCCCCAGGGAAGGAAATGGCAACCCACTCTAGTATTCTTGCCTGGAAAGTCGAATGAACAGAGGAGCCTGATGGGCTATATAGTCCATAGGGTTGCAAAGAGTCAGACACAACTTAGCAACTGAACAGCAGAACAGAAGCATTATTACTATATAGCCAATAATTTGGCCAATAGCCAAAATAATTTCCTTTATCATTGTAGTGCTTCACTGTTAATGACAAATTTTCTTAGTTTTGTCTGAAAATGTCTTTATTTTGCCTTTATATTTGAAGGATATTTTAACTAGATATGGAATTTGATTAATAGTTTCCTTTTTTTTTTCTTTCAGTCCTTTGAAGATGTGTTTCCATCACCCACAAGCTGACAGTGTTTTTAAAGAGAAACCAATTCTAACTCATCTCATTAATTCCAAAGTATACAACATGCCTTTTTTCCCCTTTGGTTAATTAAAATTTTTCTCTTTATCACTGATTTTCAACAGTTTGATTTTATGTCCCTTGGTATAGTTTTCTTGAGCTTGCTCTACTTGGGACTTACTGAGCTTTGTGGGGTTGTGAGTTTATAATTTCCTTGAAGTTTGAAAAATATTTGACCATTATTTTATCAAAAATATTTCTGCTCCCCTCCTTTGAAACACCATTTGTACTTAAGTTGGATCACTTGATATTGTCTCGTAGCTCACAGGGTGAATGTTTTCATTTATATTCAAACCTTTTGCTTTCTATATTTTAGCTTAAACAATTGTTAATTGCCATATCTTTAAGTTCACCGATCCTTTATTTTAAAATGTACAATCTGCCATTAAGTTCATTTTTATTTTTTTGCATTTTGGACATATTTTTCAGGTCTAGATGTTCCTTTTGGTTCTTCTTTTGTATCTTTCTTTCCTCTCTTTAAAATTCCTTAAAGTATGTCTAATTACTATTTTAAAGAATGTGTCTGCTAATATTATTATTTCATGGGTTTATTTATATTAATTAATTGCACTTCTAGTAATATTTTATTTTCACGTTATTGGGAGTTCTAGTTTTCCTCTAAAGAATGTCGGCTTTTTTTGTGTGGCAAATTATTCATCCATTTGAGTTTAAGTAGTTTTGTTTATGAGATACTAGTCTAGCCTGAGGGCTTGCCAGGTGGCTCAGTGGTAAAGAACCTGCTTACAATGCAGGAGACACCAGAGATATGGGTTCAACTCCTGGGTCTGGAAGAGCCCCTGGAGGAGGGCATGGCAACCCACTCTAATATTCTCACCTGGAGAATCCCATGGACAGAGGGAGTCTGGTGGGCTACAGTCTATAGATTGCAGTCAGACGTGACTGAGCACAGCACAGCACAGAGTAGCCTTAATACGGACATAATTTAGCCTGTTACTAAGGGAGCATCCTTTTGGGGTCTCTGCTGAATGCCTTGACTGTTTACTAATGTTTCTACCTTTGGCTGGTCTGATCTCAAATATATCCCAGGCCTACCCATGCTCTCCCTTCTTGCTTTTCATTCTGAAAAATGCCTCTAGTTAGAAACGTAGAATGATTGCAAGACTCACTTAAGTGCTTTCCCTGCTCTTTAGGATCACAGCTTCGTGCTGCCAAAGTCTGAAAATAATTGTTCCTATATATTCTCCAATTTTTTAATTGTTTATGGTGTGCCAGTCTGAAATAAAACTTGCTTTATTTCTTTTTTGTCTTTTTGTTGTAAAATAAAATAAAGTTACAGAAAAAAATGAAGCTTATGAATTATACTACTATAACGTTAAACAACTGCTATGGTTTCAAGTTTTGTGTACCCACCAAAATTTATATGTTGAAATTCTAACCCCTAAAGGTGATGGTATTAGTAAGAGTGTCTTTGAGAGGTACTTTGGTCAGGAGGGTGGAATCTTCACAAATGGGATTTGATTAGTGCCTTATACAGGAGGCAACAGAGAGCTCCCTAGCCCTTTCGGCCTACTGAGAATACAAGGAAAAGTTTGTGACCTGGAAGAAGGCCCTCACCCAGCTATGTCAGCACTGTGATCATGGACTTGAGCCTCCCATAAGGTTCTATTGTTTATAAGTTACCCAGTTGTGGTATTATGTTACAGCAGACCTAACAGTCCAAGACAATACTTTTGTAACCACCATCCTGGCCAAGAAACAGAAATCGGCTAGCCATTCTCAAAGTCTCTCTGTGTGCTCTTTCCTTCTCACAGCCCCCTCCCACCCATATCTAGTATCCCAACTTTTATAATATTTGTATCCTTGGAATTATTATGGTTTTTCACTCACCAAAGTGGGCACCTGTAAATACTCACCCATTTTTGTTAACTTGAATTGTCTCTTTTTATACACAGGTATTTCATTCATTGCTTTCTTTTCTTTACTACTTACCTGCTGGAGAGCCGAGCTGTTTGTCCTGTCCAATTTCTCACTGACTGAATTTTGCTGATTATGTATTCATGGTGTAATTCAAATGTTCTATTTTTTCTATTTCTTGCAAATTCTCTTCAGGATACAGAAGTTGATAAAACTATCTTTTTATCCCTTTGGTAAGACTATAATTTTAATCTGAAGGCCCTTATAGCTGTTTTCATTCAATTTTGATATTGGCAGCCATTTGTGTTCAACGTCTGAATTCACTAATTCATTCATTTGCAAAATAGTGATATCCTAATGTTTTTATTAACTGAAATAAGTTTATAAGAAGACACAATCTCATTACTGTTTACCAAGTGGTATGGTTCATTTCCCTGATGGCTCAGAGGTTAAAGCATCTGCCTCCAATATGGGAGACCCAGGTTCGATCCCTGGGTCGGGAAAATCCCCTGGAGAAGGAAATGGTATCCCACTCCAGTATTCTTGCCTGGAGAATTCCAAGGACAGAGAAGCCTGGTAGGTTACAGTCCATGGCGTCACAAAGAGTCAGACATGACTGAGCGACTTCACTTTCACTTTTCACTTTCATGGTTCATTTAGACAGGGTGACATGAATGCTGCTTTCCTTTCATCTGCTTTTAAGACAGTGATTTGGGACTATAATAGTTTCCTATGGCTGCTGTAACAAATCACCACAAACCTGATGCTTTAAAACATGTATTTATCCCCTTACAATGCTGGAGGCCAGAAGGCTGAAATGAGTCTTCTGGGACTAAAATCAAGGTTTCAGCAGGGTTTCACATTCACTTCAAAGGCTCTCGGTGAAAATCCCCTGTCCAGGTCCTACCTCCATCTTCTCTCATTGACAATGTTTCCATCACATGGCTTTCTTATTTCTCTCTGTAGTCAAATCTTCCTCTGCTTTCCATAAGCTAATACTTATGATAAGTTTAAGACCCACCTGGATAACTGAGGATAATCTCCCCATCCCACTATTCTTTGTTACATCTACAAAGATCCTTTTTCCACATACAGTTAAAAACTGTATATCTTTGGAGGTTTACCACAGTGACAGTAATATCTTTTAAAAATGTTATTTAATATTATTATGAACTTGTAAGTTTAAACATACTTGATTGGCTTCAATTCATTGTAATTTTTCTACAAACTGTGGCCAATTAGAGCCTCAACTAGATTTCTGAATTCTTGTGACATGACCCTTGTAGTGTTTTTATTGTTTCTCTGTTATAAATACTTCAAGATATTCTAGCATATTTTCTACTGTATACCTGGGATCAGTCATATCTTAACAAATTTTTTATGGTTTCCTTTAAAAGAAAATAGTATTTCTAAAGAATAGTCTGGAAGCTAGGGTTGCTATTTGCACTGGTGATTTCTTTTCTCCTGGGATTTTTCAAATTCAGGACTACAGGGTTTTTACTTAACCTTTTTTATTTTACATCTTTCCACACTGAGAATCTTCATTCTCAAGGTCACAAGTAATGATAGATTTAGATTATATCATAATTGTTCATTTGTTTTATCCTACTTATTTAATCCCACATCTTATATATGTTGTCCCATGTCTTCCTGTATAAAGCATTTTTGTTAAAAAATCTGATGATAATTTTGATGCCCTTATGAAATACATGTTCTTTTGGTTAGAGTCCCAGTGATTTCTTTTTGTTTGTTTGTTTAAGTCCAATACCTTTACAAGAATACTTTTGGTCTAGTTGCTTTGAGTTGATATTCTCAGGTAACAGGGTGTTCTTTTAATGTATATTTCACAGTAATATTTTTTAGCAAGCTTTTAATATTTGTTCTATTCCCTAGATCTTTTTGCTTTCCCTTTTTAGGTATTCCTGTAACTGTATGATATATCTTCTTTTTATAACTTTAATATTTGTCATTATCCTTCAAATCCTTTTTATTTCTTCATTTATTTTTAAAGATTTCCTCCCTTGGATCTATTTCCTGTAAGGCATTACTTGTATTTGGTTTTGTGTGTGTGCGTGTGTTATGTGTTTTTTCTTCTAATTTATTCTTCAGTTCTGAAATATTTTTTATGAGTTCTATTTGCTAGTTTCTGAGTTTTTCTAATTTTTACTGTTTTTTCATATCTTGTTCTTTTCACTATGCAACATTGTCTCAACTCATTTTGAAATGTTACGTTTCAATTTGCATAAAAGGTGAGCATGTCTTTCTAGTGTTTTCTTTGACTGCAGGGTTATTCTGCTTCTTACTGTCATCTTATAGTTACTTGTATGTTATTTGACATAAATAGCTTTCCAGTGCTCATTTTTACATGGATTTAATTTGCATGACTTCTTGGATTTGGTCCAGATAGCTTTTCTAACTTCTCACAAGCTCCCTTTTCTATGCTTTTCTATAGCAGTAAAACTATAATTGCTTTCTTGGTGTAGTTGGCAGCTCTATTTCCTTCTCTATTTTATCTGGATCTTTTTTTTTTCCTTTGTCCTAGTTGTTCCCATGCTGAACAATCTTTTTTTCAGTTCAGCAGTTTCTCTTCAGTATGAGACATGTACTTGAAGGGAACCCTAGTGTCAGTTATGAGAATTTATGAAAATGGGCCAGCTCTAAGACTTAGCTCTGATTACTGGAACATGCTAGACCTCTCCCAGTTTTAGTTGCTGTTCTCAAATTGAACTGCCATGATTCCCAGTGAATAAGTTTTAGTTTAAGTGGAGTTTTTCTCCTCAGGTCCATCAGATGCCCCATGGCTTCACACTGCCTCCCCCTACATAGACACTGATCAGACACAGGTCTTGCGGCTACTGATGGCTTTTCTCACCTGCTTGTATTCTCAGGTTTGTGAGGATAGTCTGTTATCTTTTTTGCAAATATTGTTTTTAGCTTTGTTAATCTAGCTGCAGTGTCTTTTAATGTGGGAATTCAAAAGATCTCAAACATGTTACGTCTCCACTACCATTTTCTCAGAATCCTACACAGTTATTTAAGTGAGATTCCTTAATATAAAAAGCTCATTAAAGTACCAAAAGGCATAAAAAAAAGTCTTGACTATTACAGGGCTAGAAACTGTAGAAAGTAACTGCTGCTGCTGCTGCTAAGTTGCTTCAATCGTGTAGGAAGTAACTACCATATCTAGATCTGGAAAACTAAAGAAGTGTTTAGTACTTGGCTGGTGCTGGCATTTCTGAGTTCAAATGAAGGGACTCATGGAATTGGGATCCAGCCCTAAGAGAAGCCAGAGCTACAGTGGTGTTGGATCCCCGGAGTGGGCATATTCAGCATGGTAGTTGAAAGACTGCAAAACTACAGTCAAGGGCTGCTGTGATGAGGAAATGTTACTACCAAGTGAAGATTTATTATGCTTCTGCTTACTCAGTCATGTCCGACTTTTTACCACCCCATGGATGTAGCCCATCATGCTCCTCTGTCCATGGGGATTCTCCAGGCAAGAATACTGGAGTGGGTTGCCATGTCCTCCTCCAGGGGATCTTCCCAACCCAGGCATCAAATCCAGGTTTCCCATATTGCAGGTGGATTCTTTACCATCGGAGCCATCAAGGAAGCCTATGAATACTGGAGTGACTAGCCTATCCCTTTTCCAGTGGATCTTCCTGACCCAGGAACTGAACTAGGGTTTCCTGCATTGCAGGTAGATTCTTTACCAGCTGAGCTTCCAGAGAAGCCCCGAAGCTTTATTCAGTTCAGTTCAGTCGCTCAGTCGTGTCCAACTCTTTGCGACCCCATGAACTGCAGCATGCCAGGCCTCCCTGTCCATCCCCAACTCTTGGAGTTCACTCAAATTCATGTCCATAGAGTTGGTGATGCCATCCAGACATCTCATCCTCTCTCCTCCCCTTCTCCTCCTGCCCCCAATCCCTCCCACCATCAGAGTCTTTTCCAATGAGTCAGCTCTTTGCATGAGGTGGCCAAAGTATTGGAGTTTCAGCTTCAGCATCAGTCCTTCCAGTGAACACCCAGGACTGATCTCCTTGAAGTCCAAGGGACTCTCAAGAGTCTTCTCCAACACCACAGTTCAAAAGCATCAATTCTTCGGTGCTCAGCTTTCCTCACAGTCCAACTCTCACATCCATACATGACTACTGGAAAAACCACAGCCCTGACTAAAAGGACCTTTGTTGGCAAAGTAATGTCTCTTCTTTTCATTTTTTTTTTTTTTTTTTTTTTGTCTCTTCTTTTCAATATGCTATCTAGGTTGGTCATAACTTTTCTACTCTGAAGGAGTAAGTGTCTTTTAATTTCATGGCTGCAATCACCATCTGCAGTGATTTTGGAGCCCCCCAAAATAAAGTCCGACACTGTTTCCACTGTTTCCCCATCTATTTTCCATGATGTGATGGGACCAGATGCCATGATCTTTATTTTCTGAATGTTGAGCTTTAAGCCAACTTTTTCACTTTTCTCTTTCACAAGAGGGTTTTTAGTTCCTCTTCACTTTCTGCCATAAGGGTGGTGTCATCTGCAGCTTTATTAAAGTGATGCTAATAGGAACAAGAAGCAAATGGTATGAGAAAAAAGAGTGTCTTTTCTCCTCCTCTGTCTTGTGATCACCCTTTATTTCCCCTATTGCCAGAGCTTAACAGGGGGCAAGTTGACAAATCAGAAATGCAATTTCCAGAGCTCTAGTTCTAACATCACAAAACAAAATATATATGTAAATATGAAGCTGAGAGATAGTATCTTAAAAACTGGCTTATAATTGTTATATTTTCTTTGTAAACTGAGCCTTTTATCATTGAATAATCTTTATCTTGATACTTTTTTATTCTATCTGCTATTAATGTTGCCTTTCCTCCATTTGTATGCAGTTTCTTTTCTCTTATCCTATTTCTTATTTCAAACATTTCTTCATTGCTTTGCTTAAATGTGTGTGTATGTGTTTAGGGATACATGGGTAGATTTGTTTTTATCAACTCAATCTGAGATTGTTTTTTTTTTTTTTTTGAGATTCTGTTTTATATGTTGCAGAATTTAATAATTTGTGTCATTTATTGCTTTCACCTTACCTTGTTTGCATTTGTAAACATTTTGCTTGAAAGTGAAAGTGAAGTTACACAGTCGTGTCTGACTCTTTGTGACTCCATGGACTGTAGCCCACAAGGCTCCTCCAACCATGGAATTTTCTAGGCAAGAGTACTGGAGTGGGTTGCCATTTCCTTCTCCAGGGGATCTTCCCAACCCAGGGATCAAACCCGGGTCTCCTGCATTGTGGGCAGACACTTATTTCCCTTATTAGTTTTCCTGTCTGATCATTACCATTACTTATCTTTTCCCTCTTTTTAATTGGGAAATTTTACTATACTCTTCCATTCAACTGGTGATTATCATTTTCATTTAGTCAAAATGAAATCCATATGAAAGTAAGGGCTTTATGAAAAACAAACAAACAAACAAACAACAATTAATTCTCTTTTTAGGTGCTCAGTTCCTTCACTGGGTGAACCATTTAAAACACTTTTATTTTTCCTCTCCTCACCTCCAAACTCCTAGGATTTATTGCCCTATTTTAATTACCTTTAGCTAGAGTCTTATCTTCCCTGGCTCAGACAATAAAGAATCTGCCTGCAATGCAGGAGACCTGGGTTCAATCCTTGGGTCAGGAAGATCCTCTGGAGAAGGGAATGGCTACCGATTCCAATATTCTTGCCTGGAGAATTCCTCAGACAGAAGAGACTGGTGGGCTCCAGTGCATGGGGTTGCAAAGAGTTAGACATGACTGAGACAAACCCTGGGCTGGAAGAAGCACAAGCTGGAATCAAGATTGCCGGGAGAAATATCGATAACCTCAGATATGCAGATGACATCACCCTCATGGCAGAAAGTGAAGAGGAGCTAAAAAGCCTCTTGATGAAAGTGAAAGAGGAGAGTGAAAAAGTTGGCTTAAAACTCAACATTCAGAAAATGAAGATCATGGCATCTGGTCTCATCACTTCATGGGAAATAGATGGGGAAACAGTGGAAACAGTGTCAGATTTTATTTTTTGGGCTCCAAAATCACTGCAGATGGTGATTGAAGCCATGAAATTAAAAGACGCTTACTCCTTGGAAGGAAAGTTATGACCAACCTAGAGAGCATATTGAAAAGAAGAGACATTACTTTGCCAACAAAGGTCAGTCTAGTCAAGGCTATGGTTTTTCCAGTGGTCATGTATGGATGTGAGAGTTGGACTGTGAAGAAGACTGAGCGCTGAAGAATTGATGCTTTTGAACTGTGGTGTTGGAGAAGACTCTTGAGGGTCCCTTAGACTGCAAGGAGATCCAACCAGTCCATTCTGAAGGAGATTAGCCCTGGAATTTCTTTGGAGGGAATGATGCTGAAGCTGAAACTCCAGTACTTTGGCCACCTCATGCAAAGAGTTGATTCACTGGAAAAGACTCTGATGCCGGGAGGGATTGGGGGCAGGAGGAGAAGGGGACAACAGAGGATGAGATGGTTGGATGGCATCACTGACTCGACGGATGTGAGTCTGAGTGAACTCCAGGAGTTGGTGGTGGACAGGGAGGCCTGGTTTGCGATTCATGGGGTCGCAAAGAGTTGGACATGACTAACTGAACTGAACTTAGTGATTAACACTTTCACTTTTCACTTTCAGAGTCTATTATCAGTGTAGTCTTGCAGTATGCCACATCTATTTCAAGAACTGACCATTAGGACTCATATTATACATACCAGCCTGCATTTCTGTTTAGAGTTCTCTTCAGGTTACAGACATATTAGAGCTCATCACTCTTTCATTTAGTTCATCTTCCTGTCCTGAGATCTATATTTTTTTATTTGTTTGTTGCTTATTTACAGTCCTTTCCTTTACTATTTCTTTAATTGTACTATTGATATATTCTATCAGTCTTCATGTATTTCCAAACAACTTTTTTTGAAATAGACAATTAAATTATATCTTAATTATTTATTTGATCATAGTCCTTTTTCTCCATATAAATGATACTTAATTTTTCTCTTGCTTCTAATGGTGTAAGAAAAAGGTGATCTGATTCTTTAGCCTTCAAGATTTATTCTTTCTCGAAAGAAGGCAGACTTCTTTCTTTATCCTTGGAGCTTAGAAATTTAACTAGATTATTTCTAATATGTCCATAACAAGATACTATTAAAAGTCAGAATGTAAAGAAAGTTGAAATTTCAACAAAATGATAGATCCTTAAGATATTAATGAGCAGATTCTATGATCCTTCCTAATTGTACAGTATTGGCACATTTTTCAGGGAGACATTTTGTTTGCTAACTTCTCACTGGCAATATTTCCTTTCTCAGGGTCAGTGAAGTCCTTTCTTCCCTTTTGCCTGTAATGCACTTCCTGGAATTGGGCTTTCATTGTGCTACTGTTTAAAGTAAACCATGATAATTTTATGTATTAAGAAATTAGTTATGATTGCTTTGCTATAGTTGATGGGAACGCCTCTCCTTTTCTGCAATGTCATTCTTAGTAAATAACAAAGTCTTATTTAAAATTTTAAGTCTATAGTCTAATTTTCTACAACAATGTCTTCCTTCATCAGTCATGGCTGAGTGGGACCTTTTATTCTGCAGATCTTTCTCTAGTTCAGGAATTTTTTATTTTTTCTATACAAAAATTTTTTATATGAAGTACTACTCCATCTTTTTGCTTCCTCCCTTTGGAACTCCTGTTACTCACTGTTGGGTTGTCTGTGTCTTTCAGTTTTCTGATCTTGTCTTTTACACTTTCTATCCACTTGTATTTTTGTTCTGTGCTCAATTTTCCTCCATTTGACATTTTATACTACTAATTCTGATATATGCTTTACGTGCTGAGGTTTTGTTTGTTTGTTTGTCTTTTTTATGTACTGAGCTTTAAAGTTTGAAAATCACAATCCAGATCTTTATGCTGGGATACAGTGAGACAGGGATACTAGTTAATGTGCTCTTACAATTTTCTGGCTGAAGACACAGGCCTGAAATGAGCATATGTCAATTGAAATGAAGAAGGAATCATAAACTGTGTTAGTTTTCTGGGACTGTCATAACAAACCACCACAGACTGGGTGGCTTAAACAATAGACATTTATTTTCTCAAAGTTCTGGAGGCTGGATGTTTAAGATCAAGGTGCCAGCAGTGTTGATTTCCTTGGAGGCCTATCTCCTTGGTCTGAAGATGGCAGAACTCTCACTGCCTCTCCACATGGTCTTGTCTCTGTGTGCCCACTCCCGGTGTCAGTTTTTGTGTCCAAATTTCTTCTTCTATAAGAGTAAACTGGATGCGAGTCTTGGTGAACTCCAGGAGTTGGTGATGAACAGGGAGGCCTGGCGTGCTGCGATTCACGGGGTCGCAGAGTCGGACACGACTGAGCGACTGAACTGAACTGAAACTGAACTGATAAAGAGTAAATGACTTAGGCCCCAAATGGCATCTCTTATGTCCAGAAAATCATGCCTGGAAAATCATGTTCTCTTTCTCCAGGGAACCCCTACCCTAACTGCTTCACTTTGTCAGACCACTCCCAGAACACCAGTCAGATTAGCTTAGGACCATGCTAATGCCTCATTTTAAGTTAATTATTGCTTTAAAGACCTTATTTCTAACTATGATTATCCTTTGAGGTACTGGGGATTAGGATTTCAACATATAAACTTCTGGGAAACACAATTCAGCCCATAACAACTATCATTGTAAAAGTAGATATTTGTTGTTTATTCACATCAACTAACTCTTGTATCACCTATATTTCCAATAATTCAATTCTGATACCAACTCCCAGAGTTAGCATCAGAATCTACAAGGGTCTCATTTCCACAAGAGACACCCCCTCTTGAAATTTTGGCCAAAAGTGTTGTGCAAAAGCTACTCATATCTCTGCTCAGCAGACTAAATATCAAGGGTTCCCTCAACACTCTCCATAGGTTTGGTAGCTCACCAGAACAACTCACACAATCAAAAAAAAAAAAAAAAAAAGCATTTGCTTATG
Organism: Capricornis sumatraensis; assembly: GCF_032405125.1. NCBI lineage: Eukaryota > Metazoa > Chordata > Mammalia > Artiodactyla > Bovidae > Capricornis > Capricornis sumatraensis. The sequence goes on along the minus strand of NC_091069.1, from coordinate 230,951,077 downwards.
ACTACTGGTCTATTGAAAAGCAGAGACATTACTTTGCCAACAAAGGTCCGTCTCGTCAAGGCTATGGTTTTTCCAGTGGTCATGTATGGATGTGAGAGTTAGACTGTGAAGAAAGCTGAGTGCCGAAGAATTGATGCTTTTGAACTATGGTGTTGGAGAAGACTCCTGAGAGTCCCTTGGACTGCAAGGAGATCCAATCAATCAGTCCATTCTGAAGGAGATCAGCCCTGGGTGTTCTTTGGAGGGAATGATGCTAAAACTGAAACTCCAGTACTTTGGACACCTCATGCGAAGAGTTGACTCACTGGAAAGACTCTCATGCTGGGATGGATTGGGGGCAGGAGGAAAAGGGGACAACAGAGGAGATGGCTGGATGGCATCACCGACTCGATGGATGTAAGCTTGAGTGAACTCCAGGAGTTGGTGATGGACAGGGAGGCCTGGCGTGCTGCAAGTCATGGGGTCGCAAAGAGTTGGACATGACTGAGCAACTGAAGTGAACTGAACTGAACTGGTCTATTATAGAAGATATAATTCAGCAACAGTCAAATGGAAGAGGTATGCAGGGCAACGTATGGTGGCAGTGATGTGAAACTTCAGTGCCTTTTTGGATGCATTAATCCCAGCACCTCAATAAGTTTATCAAATGAAAAACTCTCCAGATTCCATCCATTAGGGTTTTTTTAAGGAGGTATCATTATTTGGGCATGATGATTAAGTTACTGAAAACTTGTAAATACCCAGTCACCAGCCCCTCCCCCCTTCCTGAAGGTTGGAGGGTAGGACTGAAAGTGTAAGCAGATAGGGTAAGGGGTCCCAGCAAAAGAGAACCAGGCATGGCTTTGTAGACATGTGAGAAGCCATTTTTGTCCTAAGTCATTTTGTGATCTAAGCCTGGCCACAATACTTGCTCTTGACAAGGTCTGTTACAGCAAGGGAGACCCTTTCCAGGCCCCAAACGGGACTCTTGTCTAACACTTGGAAATGCATCATCTGAGGAGATACAAGTGCTGACAAAGCAAGAGAGGTTTTTGGGAAGGGGACCCCAGGCAAAGAACAGTAGGGTAAGGGAACCCAGGAGAACTGCTTTGTCACCTGGCTCCCAGTCTCGGGTTCTATGGTAATAGGATTAGCTTCCAGGTTGTCTCTAACCAATCATTTTCACTCAAGAGTCCTTCCTGGTGGTACACGCATTGCTCAGCGAAGATGGATGGCAGCGAGGAGGATTCTGGGAGGCGGTCAGACACGTGGTGTCTCCTTTGGATTTTTCCTGAACTGTACCAGTTGGTGGTAGCTTATTAGTTCCTGTTCCTTACCAGGACCTCCAGTTATAAAACAACCCTTGCAAATAGTTACTACCGTGTCTGGCCAGGGTGGACAGTTTTAGTCAGTGTGTTTCTACTAACAGGTCTCAATAATTAATAATCTTAAAAGAAGTGAGGAAATGTAGGAACAAAGCAAAAGCAGTCAAGGAGCAACAGTTCAGTGATAAAACAGATTCACAGTTCCTCCTCAAGGGATATACATAACACTCTGATACGTATCTTTTTCCCAGGAACTATCCATTCAGGTGAAGGACAGTGAACTACCTACATGCTGAGATGTCAGAGTAGTGGAACCTAAGGAAAGATGATGCTGACCTTTCCTGATCTTTGTGACTTTTACTCAACTAAAGCCTGGACCTGGTCAACCTCTGCTGCAATACAGTGTGAAATTCTCCTCTGCTTAAGCCCCTTCAGGAATATGCATACACTAGTCAAGCCATTTCATGAATATGAATATACTCTTAGCTTAAAAGTTCCTCAATTTTGCTGTATCGGGAGAGAATGCTTTGGGTGAAATCCCTGTTGTTCTGCTGCAAGGAATAAATCCTTCCTCTGCTCTTTGGCTTGGTTATGTCTTTTGCACTCACCAAGAGGCAACAAAACTTCCAAGCTTCTAATCATGGTGTTAGATAGTTAGAATAGGAAAAAGGAATCCAAAATAGCAGGGGCTAAAGACAAAGACAGGGAAAAGTCCATGAAAATGGAACAAAAGAAAATCCAGGGACCTGAGTGAGAACCTCAGATCAAACAAACACACCCCTCCTTGGCTAGCCCAATTTACATAGGGCTGGCTCAGGCGGGAGGAGACAAAACTTATAAAAAGAGGAAGCCAAGATGGATTGAAGCCTCTCCTTTTGGGTCAGCCCACTTTCGTGCCTCAAGGGTGTACTATCCTTTGCTTGCCAAATAAAACTGAGCTGTAACCAAGCTGTAATACTGGTCTGCCATTTCAAATCTTTGCTGATGTGAGACAGAACCAAGGAAATTACAAATCCCCCTGACGACGGATTGGCCTTTCTGGTGACCAGACCCCATTCTGAAGTGATCTAAAGGCCTGCTTATCACTGAAGAAGTTCAAGAAATTTTAGTTCTGTGTGAGGAACTAGAGACAAAGACCAAATATTTGTCTATTTCACTACATTTATGCAAAAAGGTGACAAATTGGACTACAAGATGCTTTTGAATCACTGATGAATACAAACTGGGGAAAATGCCATCTAAATATTATATTATGTCTACCTTTTAAGAGGTTAAATATACCTTTAGATTATTTCTTTGCTCTAAGAAAGACACAAAGTGGCCTGTAAAGTAAATGTAAATCAAGTCATCCATCTATTGTTCCTGGGAAAACCTCAAGAATCTTGAATGTAAGTATCTTAGAGCAGCTCAGTTTTGTTTTGTGAAGCAAATGTACCTAGGTATCAGGTTTCTACAGGTTTTTTGGCTTCTTTGGGGAAAAACGTCCTTTGCTGTTTGGATTTGGATTGCCCTGTGTATTAATTTTGTCCTTTTTTCTTGAACAGTTGTAGGAACTCTTGTGTTGTAAAAGGAAAAAGTCTAAATATAGGAAGCTGACTGGAAAGGTGACACTAGAAATCAGTGCAAACTCAGACAACTTTAGGGACCAAGCAAGTGTGTGAAACATAAATGTGTGTGAAACTGTTCATTCTAAAACTGTATTTAGTGGTAAATAATTTAGTAGTAAAGCTGGAAAGTTTGTGCCTTCTCCAGGAATGTAATTTCAAAAAAAATTGTTTTAAATACTCTGAAGTTTAGTTTCCAGCTATGGTGGAATAAGAGGAACCGGATTTTAACCTCCTGCCATAAAAAATAGGGCTTCCCAGGTGGCTCAGTGATAAAGAATCCATCTGCTAATGCAGGAAATGCAGGTTTGATCCCCGATTGGGAAGATCCTCTGGAGGAGAAAATGGCAACCCACTCCAGTATTCTTGCCAAGATAATCCCATGGGCAGAGAAGCCTGGCGGGCTACACTCTATGGAGTCACAAAGAGTCAGACATGACTGAGCAACTGAGCACATGCATGCATAACGAATAGAAAACTGGACAAAATATATGAACCAACTGTTTCAGATTATGTACAATGTCAGCACAGGACGATGATCAATGTCCCTGTTAAAAAGAAAATATGGACAATAATCCCTATCTTGCCCAAGCTTACTTCTGGAGTTTCCAGGCTGCATCATATGAAAGGGTACCGAAACAGAAACTAGCAGTCACTCAAAGTGAGGAAACAGAGTTTGGTGTTTAAGGATGTCAAGTATTCTATAATTTGCAAGATATAATGATGCTGAGGAGAAATAATGATGAATAGAAAGCACTTCAGAGATCGCTAGAAAGCTGACCTATAGTCTTCCTGAGGATTAACCTGCATATTAGGCTGTGACTTTTAAAAACATCTGTAGAATTTGAGAGCAATTTTTAAGATAATTTTTTTCTTAGCATTTTCTCTGAAATTTTCTTTGCAATTAGTTCAAGTTTTAAGAGAAAATAATGTAAAAACAATTGCAATTCATTGGTAGTAATTTTGGAAGAAACAAACATTCCCAATAATTAATAAATGATTCTTCATGTTATGATTTAATGATTTTTAAGGGAAAATGTTTACTATTTACCATTGGTCATTGCTGTAAGACTGACAGTAAGCTAGTTTTTCTCTCCTAATATTGGAGATTACTGTTTTCTAAATTAGTTTTCATTATTTACAGTTCCATACTAAGTGCTAGTGTCTTAAACATTTGGGAATCAAAACCTTACCCAAAGAGTTAAAATCTGCCCTTGGCAATTTCCTGACTGTCTAATGGTTAGACTGGAGGCTTTCACTCCTAAGGTCTGGGTTTGATCTCTGATGTGGGAACTAAGATCCTGCAAGCCATGCATCACAGCCAAAAATAAAATAAAATAAAATCTGCCCTTACGTAGAGTTTAAAGCTTCTTTTAAAATAAATTCTGGAACTTCAATTACTGTATTTACCACTAGGTCTCCAAAATGATAGCTGTAATTAAGTGCTACCTTATGGTAGAATGGGCTTCCATGGTGGCTCAGATGGTAAAGAATCCGTCTGCAATGTGGAAGTCCTGGGTTCGATTCCTGGGTTGGGAAGAACCCCTGAAGAAGGGAATGGCTACCCACTCCAGTATTCTTGCCTGGAAAATTCCATGGAAGAGGAGCCTGGCAGGCTATAGTCCATGGGGTTGCAAAGAGTCAGACATGACTGACTTTCACTTTCACTTATGTTCAGTTCAGTTCAGTCGCTCAGTCGTGTCCGACTCTTTGTGACCCCATGAATCACAGCACGCCAGGCCTCCCTGTCCATAACCAACTCCCGGAGTTCACTCAGACTCGCGCCCATCGAGTCAGTGATGCCATCCAGCCATCTCATCCTCTATCGTCCCCTTTTTCTCCTGCCCCCAATCCCTCCCAGCATCAAACTCTTCTCCAATGAGTCAACTCTTCACATGAGGTGGCCTAAGTACTGGAGTTTTAGCTTCAGCATCATTCCTTCCAAAGAAATCCCAGGGATGATCTCCTTGAAGTGCAAGGGACTCTCAAGAGTCTTCTCCAACACCACAGTTCAAAAGCATCAATTCTTCGGCGTTCAGCCTTCTTCACAGTCCAACTCTCACATCCATACATGACTACTGGAAAAACCATAGCCTTGACTAGACGGACCTTTGTTGTTAAAGTAATGTCTCTGCTTTTGAATATGCTATCTAGGTTGGTCATAACTTTCCTTCCAAGGAGTAAGCGTCTTTTAATTTCATGGCTGCAATCACCATCTGCAGTGATTTTGGAGCCCCAAAAAATAAAGTCTGACAGTTTCCACTGTTTCCCCATCTATTTCCCATGAAGTGATGGGACCAGATGCCATGATCTTCGTTTTCTGAATGTTGACCTTTAAGCCAACTTTTTCACTCTCCTCTTTCACTTTCATCAAGAGGCTTTTTAGTTCATCTTCACTTTCTGCCATAAGGGTGGTGTCATCTGCATATCTGAGGTTATTGATATTTCTCCCAGCAATTTTGATTCCAGCTTGTGCTTCTTCCAGTCCAGCATTTCTCATGATGTACTCTGCATGGAAGTTAAATAAGCAGGGTGACAATATACAGCCTTGACACACTCCTTTTCCTATTTGGAACCAGTTTGTTGTTCCATGTCCAGTTCCTACTGTTGCTTCCTGACCTGCATACAGGTTTCTCAAGAGGCAGGTCAGGTGGTCTGGTATTCCCATCTCTCTCAGAATTTTCCACAGTTTATTGTGATCCACACATTCAAAGGCTTTGGCATAGTCAATAAGGCAGAAATAGATGTTTTTCCGGAACTCTCTTGCTTTTTCCATGATCCAGCGGATGTTGGCAATTTGATCTCTGGTTCCTCTGTCTTTTCTAAAACCAGCCTGAACATCTGGAAGTTCATGGTTCACATACTGTTGAAGCCTGGCTTGGAGAATTTTGAGCATTACTTTACTAATGTGAGATGAGTGCAATTGTGCGGTAGTTTTAGCATTCTTTGGCATTGCCTTTCTTTGGGACTGGAATGAAAACTGACCTTTTCCAGTCCTGTGGCCACTGCTGAGTTTTCCAAATTTGCTGGTATATTGAGTGCAGCACTTTCACAGCATCATCTTTCAGGATTTGAAGTAGCTCCACTGGAATTCCATCACCTCCACTAGCTTTGTTCGTAGTGATGCTTTCTAAGGCCCACTTGACTTCACATTCCAGGATGTCTGGCTCTAGATGAGTGATCACACCATCGTGATTATCTGGGTCGTGAAGATCTTTTTTGTACCGTTCTTCTGTGTATTCTTGCCACCTCTTCTTAATATCTTCTGCTTCTGTTAGGTCGACCATTTCTGTCCTTTATCAAGCCCATCTTTGCATGAAATTTCGTTCCCTTGGTATCTCTAATTTTCTTGAAGAGATGTCTAGTCTTTCCCATTCTGTTGTTTTCCTCTATTTCTTTGCACTGATCACTGAAGAAGGCTTTCTTATCTCTTCTTGCTATTCTTTTGAGGTCTGCATTCAGACGCTTATATCTTTCCTTTTCTCCTTTGCTTTTCGCTTCTCTTCTTTTCACAGCTATATGTAAGGCCTCCCCAGACAGCCATTTTGCTTTTTTGCATTTCTTTAATATGGTCCACTGGAGAAGGGAATGGCAAACCACTTCAGTATTCTTGCCTTGAGAACCCCATGAACAGTATGAAAAGGCAAAATGATAGGATACTGAAAGAGGAACTCCCCAGGTCAGTAGGTGTCCGATATGCTACTGGAGATCATTGGAGAAATAACTTCAGAAAGAAAGAAGGGATGGAGCCAAAGCAAAAACAATACCCACCTGTGGATGTGACTGGTGATAGAAACAAAGTCTGATGCTGTAAAGAGCAATATTGCATAGGAACCTGGAATGTCAGGTCCATGAATCAAGGCAAATTGGAAGTGGTCAAACAAGAGATGGCAAGAGTGAACGTCGACATTCTAGGAATCAGCAAACTAAAATAGACTGGAATCGCTGAATTTTACTCAGATGACCATTATGTCTACTACTGTGGGCAGAAATCCCTCAAAAGAAATGGAGGAGCCATCATGGTCAGCAAAAGAGTCCGAAATGCAGTACTTGGATGCAATCTCAAAAACGACAGAATGATCTTTGTTCGTTTCCAAGGCAAACCATTCAATATCACCGTAATCCAAGTCTATGCCCCAACCAGTAATGCTGAAGAAGCTGAAGTTGAATGGTTCTATGAATACCTACAAGGCCTTATAGAACTAACACCCCAGAAAGATGTCCTTTTCATTCTAGGGGACTGGAATGCAAAAGTAGGAAGTCAAGAAACATCTGCAGTAACAGGCAAATTTGGCCTTGGAATGCGGAATGATGTAGGGCAAAGACTAAGAGTTTTGCCAAGAAAATGCACTGGTCATAGCAAACACCCTCTTCCAACAACACAAGAGAAGACTCTACACATGGACATCACCAGATGGTCAACACCGAAATCAGATTGATTATATTCTTTGCAGCCAAAGTTGGAGAAGCTCTATACAGTCAGCAAAAACAAGACTGGGAGCTGACTGTGGCTCAGATCATGAACTCCTTATTGCCAAATTCAGACTTAAATTGAAGAAAGTAGAGAAAACTGCTAGACCATTTAGGTATGACCTAAATCAAATCCCTTATGATTATACAGTTGGTCAATAAGTTCTAGCAATCCTGTTATCATTAATTAGATCACATTTTTTTTTACAATATATTTTACTTATCTACAATTATTAAACTTGTATTTTCTAAGATGCAGGCAAATCTTCAAGGAAGCTTATTTATAATAAAGGAATATGTAATATTTCTAACCCCTTTGATGTGATTAAAAATGTTAATTCTTGACTTTGAAATTGAGCAGGATCCTACTGGGTCCTCCTGGATACAAAAGCCCCTCCATGTCTCCTGTTTCTTGTTTGCAGAAAAAGGTTTAATCTCCTAGGCCTTCCCTGAGTTCTAAAGAGTAAGGTCAAATAGTTACTAATTAGGGAAGTGGGAGAATACAGAAACAAAGGAAAAGCAGTAAAGCAAGAAAAGTAATGATAGTGGAAAAAAAAGAGACCCAGTTTTTCCTCGAGATACACCTAACAATCTGATGAATATCTCCCTGTTTATCTACAGAAATTAAGATCCCCCTACCCAAATGGAAGAAGGTGACTACATACTGACCACAAGCACATAGACCCCTGACTGGTTGGAACCAGAAAGCTGACGGTTGAGATTCCTGAAAGGTCATGCTGTTACCTCACCACTAACCAACTGGAAGAAAGTCCATGAGTTGAAACCCTCATCCCAAATGTTGCCTTTAAAAACCCTTCCATGAAAGCCACTGAGGGGTTGGGTCTTTTGAACACAAACAGCCCTTTTTCCTTACTTGTGTCAGTTGCTTGCTCAGTCATGTTTCACTCTTTGCGACCCCATGGACTAGCCTGGCAGGCTCCTCTGTCCACAGGATTTTTCAGGCAAGAATACTGGAGTGGGTTGCCATTTTCCTCCTTTGGGGATCTTCCCAACATAGGGATTAAACCCATGTCTCTTGTGTCTCCTGCATTGCAGGAGGATTCTTTACCTGCTGAGCCATCAGGGAAGCCCTTCTCCTTGCTTGTTAGTTGCTCAGTCGTGTCTGACTCTTTGCAACCCCATGGACTGTAGCCCTGCCAGGCTCGTCTGTCCATGGATTTCTCTAGGCAAGAATACTGGAGTGGGTTGCCATTCCCTTCTCCAGGGGATCTTCCCAACCCAGGGATCGAACCCAGGTCTCCCACGTTGCAGGCAGATTCTTTACTGTGTGAGCCATGGGGGTTGGGGCCCTGCAAATAAATACTGTATTTTCCTTTACCACAACCTAGTGCCAGTAAGGTTGGCTTTGCTACAAGGCAGGCAAGTGGACCCAAATTCGGTTTAGTAACAACTTCTCAAAAAATAACTAGAGCTTTACTATTTCCTAGAAGACAAGAGAAAGAAAAAAGCCCTCAATCTGTCAAATTGGACAGACAGGTCAATCAGTTATATTTCTATTCTGAACTCATAGTTCTACTGGCCATACTATACGATTAGATTATACTGGATGATAAGACATCTCTTCAGTTAGTTTCTGTGATATAGAGTTTTTATTTTTATTTTTATTTTATATGGAAGTACAGCCAATTAAGAATGTTGTGATAGTTTCAGGTGGACAGCAAAGGGACTCAGCCATATATATACATGCATTCATTCTCCCCCAAACTCCCCTCCCATCCAGGCTGCCACATAACATTGAGCAGAGTTCCCTGTAGGACAGCAGGTCCTGTTGGTTATCCATTTTAAATATAGCAGTGTGTACATCTCCATCCCAAACTCTGTAACTATCCCTGTCCCCTATCCTTCCCCTGGGCAACTGTAAGTTTGTGAGCCTGTTTCTGTTAAATAAATAAGTTCATTTGTGTCATTTCTTTTTAGATTCCGCATATAAGAGACATCATAGGACATAATAAGAAATACATATTTGGCCTTTGGTTCCTGGCCCAATTTCCTGAGCAGACAGCAACGTGTGCACCTTTTGTTATAATACTTGATCTCTTGTCCTCAATTCCTTAAATCACTCCAGAGCCATCAAGGTGAGGATATCCTACTCATAACAAGCCCCCTTCTCCTATAGCTGGTTGTATGTTAATGAGATGACTTTTGCAGAGCACCTAACGATGCTGCTGGTTGCCAGCAGAACCAATTCAAACAGAGAATTAGAACTTTCAGTCCCACTCTGTCCTAGATGAGAGGAAAGAAAAAAGGGACTGGATGTTGAATCAATCACCTATGGCCAACCAAAAGTTTAATCAACTGTGCCTATGTAATGAAGTCTCCACAGAATTTTAACAGGATGGTTCAGAGAACTCCTAGGTTGGTGAACAGATAGAGAGTTAAGACAGTGGCACACTCGGAGAGGGCATGAAAACTTTGAGTCCTTTTCTGATACCTTGCCCTATGCATCTCTTCTATTTTGCAGTTCCTGAGTAATATCCATTTATAATAAAACAGTAATCTAGTACATAAAATGCTTCTCTGAGTTTTTTGAGCCACTTTAGCAAATTAACCAAATCCAAGGATGGCACATGATGAGAAGCACAGGTGATAACCTAGACTTATAATTGGCTTCTGAAGTGGTAGTGGGAGTCTTGTAGGACTGACTCCTTAACCTATAACCCAAGGAGTGGGTCCTAGGAACCTCTGATTTGTAGCTGGTCATCAGAAGCACAGGTAATAGGGCAGTCCTGTGGGACTGAGTCCTTAACCTGTGGAATTTAATTCTGTCTCCAGATACATTATAGAATTGAGTCAAATTATAGGATACCCAGCTGATGTCAGAGAATTGCTGATGTGGGGAATGCCCTCCCACATACATACACTCCACACACAGGAATTAGTGACAGAATCTTTAGGTCCCCAAAATGGGACTTCTTAATTATTTGCCTAAAGGGTTTATAAACCCTTTTATAAGGAAAAAATAACAGAAACATATATCAACCACATAATTTTGAATACTAAATACACACTATGATACTCAAACACAAGACATAAATAGGCTTCCTCAGCTGTGGCTGATCTTTATATAATGGGCACAGCAATTAGGCTGGAGACTACTCAGATATTTTACCTATATGTGTGGTTTCCATGAAGAGATCTTTACTTAGAAGTGCAAGCATTAGCTACCCAGAAGATGCTGTTGTTCTGAAAAGGGCAGCTGTGGTCCTCCCAGCTTTTTGGCTTGCTTAAGAGCGAGCATTGGGCTGCAGTTGTTATCATCCAGCAGAGATGGCAGGAACATCATCAGTAGGTTCAGGGAGGTAGGAGACACAGAATGTGAGGCTTATGAGGAAAACAGATTATGAAGGAAAAATGAAGCAAAATTATATTAGTGAACTCTCCTAAAAGGAGTGCTATCAATGGAAAGATAATGTCTAGCTATAGCTATAGGAATTTCTTGTTTATGATCCTTTAATATTTGCTTACATCACATTTCTCAATACCTGTCTCTCCACAGGACTCTAAGAATCCAAAACCTCAGAATCTTGTACTTGGTGAAATTAGATAAGGAGTACTTCCAGTATGTATGCCAACTCCTAAAAATAGAAAATAATATTAATTTACATAGGTTTTGGTTTAATTTTTCAACAAATCTTAATACAGGGTAGTAAGTGATCTCTCATTGAAATGCTGTTAATTTTTTTGTCTTTGCGTATCTTATTTTCTCTGCTGAAACAAACTGGGGGAGTAAAAACCAGAAGTAATAAAAATTTACTAAGAGAAAATGTGCCTCTCTGGATTAGTCTAGTCAAGGCAGAAAACACTTATGTAATATTGCATGTTAATCAGAATTAATATAAATCAAGAATTATACATTACAGTTGCACTTGAGCTAATTTGAACTATTCTGACCATGTCAGAAAAACTATGATTCAATGTTCTCAAGCAAAATCATGGTTTTGATGTTTATGAGTTTGAGAAGTCTATTTTTATCCAACAGAGCCAACTGTTTGATATTAAACCCATCCTAAAAAATACCTGTGTATAATGTCATTGATTTAAAATATAGTAAAATGAGATTAAGGAGAAGGCAATGGCACTCCACTCCAGTACTCTTGCCTGGAAAATCCCATGGATGGAGGAGCCTGGTAGGCTGCAGTCCATGGGGTCGCTAAGAGTCGGACACGACTGAGCGACTTTCACTTTTCACTTTTATGCACTGGAGAAGGAAATGGCAACCCACTCCTGTGTTCTTGCCTAGAGAATCCCAGGGACAGGAGAGCCTGGTGGGCTGCCGTCTATGGGGTCACACAGAGTCAGACACGACTGAAGTGACTTAGCAGCAGCAGCAAAATGAGATTAAAACGTTACTGAAACACTGAACAGCTTTTAACAATATACACAAATCAGATAATTAACATTAGTTAGTGGAAGAGTTATAGTTAACATTGTCAAGTTATAATGGACATTTATAATGTCCATTTCAATTTTAGGTGTCAGAATTGAAAACAGGGGAAAGACCCCATCATTTTATGATGACACAGGTCTTTCAATTAGACTAAAAGTAATAATTATTCATACATTGATAGATAACTGCATGTTTCAATAGCTAAATTAAGCTTAGAAACACAAACGTGGCACTGAAGTAAATGGACATGGAAAATTTTACTTGTATTGAGTTGGCCAAAAAGCTTGCTCAGGTTTTTCTTTTTGTATTTAACTGGAAGACATTCAGGTTTTTCCACAAGATGTTAGAGAAAAACCCAAACAAACTTTTTGGCCAATGCAGTATCTTTCTCATTCTTTTCCTCTCAACCTTCTTCACCTCAGTAAAATGCTAACTCTTCTAGTAGTTTAGGACAAAAACTACGCATTGATAGCTGATGCTGCTCCTACTTTCATCCAAACCTTGAGTAAATTCTTTTAGATCTGTCTTTGGAATATATTCAGAATATTCTCATCAACTTTAACCTGGGTCTCCCTCATTGCAGGCAGACTTGTCTGAGCCACAAGGGAACAGCTATCAGCCACAAGCTGATAGCTTCTTTGCTATCAGCTGTCATTTCCAGCTTTGGACTATTACAACAGTATTTAATCCTAAAGTGTTAATTACTTCAATTGTTCATCCATCCACCTATACAACAACTACTAATAAACAATCACTTATCAGACACTATTAATTGTCTCTTTGGCCTTTCCAAAAGGAATGCCTCTTACTCATCCTGAATTTATTATGATACATTGTTTCAGGCCATAACAATCAGGGAACTAAACAGTCAATAATGAGAAAATTAGTAACTCAGTAAAGAATCATTTTCTAAATCAAGGTTATAATTGCTTCTAAACTGGAAAACCTAATTGATATGTCCAACAACATGCTTGGGGCTGGTGCACGGGGATGACCCAGAGAGATGTTATGGGGAGGGAGGTGGGAGGGGGGTTCATGTTTGGGAACGCATGTACACCCGTGGTGGATTCATGTCAATGTATGGCAAAACCAATACAGTATTGTAAAGTAAAATAAAGTAAAAATAAAAATAAAAAAAATGTTCTGATAAACCACTGTAAGTAATGATTTTTGGCATATAACATTGAAGGAATAAAAATTATTAAAGGACATTACTGTGTAACATTTTTTAACTCCTCTCAAATAAACAAGACATTTTGGCCTTTACATCTCTTAAGCTGAAAAAGAGAAAAAGAATTATGTTGAACTCTGTCAGATTACAGCAATAAATAATACTCATCCATGAAAACTTTACCTAAATAATAAAAAATTCACTCTTAAGAAATGTATTTCAATAAAGTATTATTTTTATAATACTCAAAATTGTGACATTTATACTTTGAGCAGATGTATACTAGTAACAGCTGTAATGATACAAACTTTCTTTGAATTGACAATGTTCATAACATTATAATCACAAGATATGCAGTAAGTGTAAATACACACACTTTTCATGCTGCAGAAAAGAATGCTAAACAATAAAATTTTCATACATAAAACCTTACTACCTAATAGTGGAATTTTGTAGGTCAGAATTTCTCAATAACACATCACTATTGACATTTTGGGCTGGTTAATTCTTTGTTGCTGGGAACTGCCTTGTACAGTGTAGGATGTTTTGCAATATTCCTGGCCTCTTCCCACTAGATACCAGTCCCTACTCCTTGGTTATGACACAAAAATTGAAACTGAAAGATGAGTCCCCAGGTCAGAAGGTGTACAATATGCTATTGGGGAACAGTAGAGGGCAATTACTAACAGTTTCAGAAAGAATGAAGAGGTTGGGCCAAAGCAGAAACGATGCTCAGTTGGGGATGTGTCTGATGCTGAAATCAAAGTCCGATGCTGTAAAGAACAATATTGCATATGAACCTGGATTGTTAGGTACTCAATGGACATAAATTTGAGCAAACTGCGAGACAGTGAGCTTCCCTTGTGGCTCAGCTGGTAAAGAATCTGCCTGCAATGTGGGAGACCTGGATTCGATCCTTGGGTTGGGACGATCCCCTGGAGAAAGGAAGGCTATCCACTCCAGTATTCTGGCTTGGAGAACTCTGGGGTTGCTAAGAGTCAGACATGACAGAGAAACTTTCACTTCCAGGAGATAGTGGAAGACAGAGGAAACCCAGCGTACTGCAGTCCATGAGGTCGTAGAGGCAGCCACAACTTAGTGACTAAACAATTACAACAACGGCTATAGGGGATATAATAATGACATAATGTAAAACAAAATTTTCTAAGAGCAAGTTCACTTTAAAAAAATATATATGATGGGTATTCCAGTCTATTGTTTTCCTCTATTTCTTTACATTGATCACTGAGGAAGGCTTTCTTATCTCTCCCTGCTATTCTGTAGAACTCCACATTCAAATGGGTGTATCTTTCCTTTTCTCCTTTGCCTTAAGCTTCTTTTAAACAACAGAAAACAATAGAATCAAAACACTAGAGATCTCTTCAAGAAAATGAGAGATACCAAGGGAACATTTCACGCAAAGATGGGCACCATAAAGGACAGAAATAGAATGGACCTAACAGAAGCAGAAGATATTAAGAGGGGGCAAGAATACACAGAAGAACTGTACAAAAAAGAGCTTCATGACCCAGATAGCTGCAATGGTATGATCACTCACTTAGACCCAGATGTCCTGGAACACAAAGTCAAGTGGGCCTTAGGAAGCATCACTACGAATGAAGCTAGTGGAGGTGATGGAAATCCAGTTGAGCTATTTCAATCCTAAAAGATGATGCTGTGAAAGTGCTGCACTCAATATGTCAGCAAATTTGTACAACGCAGCAGTGGCCACAGGAAAGGAAAAGGTGAGTTTTCATTATAATCCCAAAAAAGGGCAATGCCAAAGAAGGTTCAAACTACTGCACAATTGCACTCATCTCACACGCTAGCAACGTAACGCTCAAAATTCTCCAAGTCAGGCTTCAATAGTACATGAACTGTGAACTTCCAGATGTTCAAGCTGGTTTTAGAAAAGGCAGAGGAACCAGAGGTCAAATTGCCAACATCCACATAATCAAAAAAGCAAGAGAGTTCCAGAAAAAAAAAAATCTACTTCTGTTTTATTGATTATGCCAAAGTCTTTGTGTTCCGTTCAGTTCAGTTCAGTCGCTCAGTCATGTCTGACTCTTTGCGACCCCATGAATTGCCGCATGACAGGCCTCCCTGTCCATCACCAATTCCCGGAGTTCACTCAACTCACGTCCATCGAGTCGGTGATGCCACCCAGCCATCTCATCCTATGTTGTCCCCTTTTCCTCCTGCCCCCAATCCCTCCCAGCATCAGAGTCTTTGCCAATGAGTCAACTCTTCTCATGAAGTGGCCAAAGTACTGGAGTTTCAGCTTTAGCATCATTGCTTGCAAAGAACACCCAGGGCTGATCTCTTTTAGAATGGACTGGTTGGATCTCCTTGCAGTCCAAGGGACTCTCAAGAGTCTTCTCCAACACCACAGTTCAAAAGCATCAATTCTTCGGTGCTCAGCCTTCTTCACAGTCCAACTCTCACATCCATATATGACCACAGGAAAAACCATAGCCTTGACTAGATGGACCTTTGTTGGCAAAGTAATGTCTCTGCTTTTCAATATGCTATCTAGGTTGGTCATAACTTTCCTTCCAAGGAGTAAGCGTCTTTTAATTTCATGGCTGCAGTCACCATCTGCAGTGATTTTGGAGCCCCAAAAAATAAAGTCTGACACTGTTTCCTCATCTATTTCCCATGAAGTGATGGGACCAGATGCCATGATCTTCGTTTTCTGAATGTTGAGCTTTAAGCCAACTTTTTCACTCTCCTCTTTCACTTTCATCAAGAGGCTTTTTAGTTCCTCTTCACTTTCTGCCATAAGGGTGGTATCATCTGCATATTTGAGGTTACTGATATTTCTCCCGGCAATCTTGATTCCAGCCTGTGCTTCTTCCAGTCCAACGTCTCTCATGATGTACTCTGCATATAAGTTAAATAAGCAGGGTGACAATATACAGCCTTGACACACTCCTTTTCCTATTTGGAACCAGTCTGTTGTTCCATGTCCAGTTCTAACTGTTGCTTCCTGACCTGCATATAGGTTTCTAAAGAGGCAGGTCAGGTGGTCTGGTATTCCCATCTCTTTCAGAATTTTCCATAGTTTATTGTGATCTACACAGTCAAAGGCTTTGGCATAGTCAATAAAGCAGAAATAGATGTTTTTCTGGAACTCTCTTGCTTTTTCGATGATGCAGTGGATGTTGGCAATTTTATCTCTGTTTCCTCTGTCTTTTCTAAAACCAGCTTGAACATCTGGAAGTTCACGGTTCACATATTGTTGAAGCCTGGCTTGGTGAATTTTGAGCATTACTTTACTAGCATGTGAGATGAGCGCAATTGTGCGGTAGGTTGAGCATTCTTTGGCATTGCCTTTCTTTGGGATTGGAATGAAAACTGACCTTTTCTAGTCCTGTGGCCACTGCTGAGTTTTCCAAATTTGCTGGCATATTGAGTGTGTAGATTACAACAAATTGTGGGAAATTCTTTAAGAGTTGGGAATACCAGACCACCTTACCTGCCTCCTGAGAAATCTGTATTCAGGTCAAGAAGCAACAGTTAGAACTGGACATGGGACAACAGACTGGTTCCAAATTGGGAAAAGAGTACGTCCAAGCTGTATATTGTTACTATGCTTATTTAATTTTATGCAAATTACATATTACGAGATTCCAGGCTGGATGAAGCACAAGCTAGAATCAAGATTTCTGGGAAAAATATCAATAACTAAAGAGGCTCTTGATGAAAATGAAAGAGGAGAGTGAAAAAGTTTGCTTAAAACTCAACATTCAAGAAACAAAGATCATGGTATCTGGTCTCATTGCCTCATGCCAAATAGATGGGGAAACACTAGAAACAGTGAGAGCTTTTATTTTTTTGGGCTCCAAAATTACTGCAGATGGTGACTGCAGCCATGAAATTAAAAGATGCTTTCTCCTTGAAAAAAAAGCCATGACCCACCTAGACAGTATATTAAAAAGGAGAGACATTACTTTGCCAACAAAGGTCCGTCTAGTCAAAGCTACGATTTTTCCAGTAGTTGTGTATGGTTGTGAGAGTTGGACTATACAGAAAGCTGAGTGCTGAAGAAATGATGCTTTTGAACTGTGGTGTTGGAGAAGACTCTTGAGAGTCCCTTGGACTGCAAGGAGATCCAATCAGTTCATTCTAAAGAAAATCAGTCCTGAATATTCATTGGAAGGAATGATGCTGAAGCTGAAACTCCACAATTTGGCCACCTGATGCAAAGAACTGACTCATTTGAAAGCACCCTGATGCTCGGAAAGACTGAAGGCAGGAGAAGTGGATGACAGAGGATGAGATGTTTGGATGGCATTACCAACTCCATGGACATAAGTTTGAGTAAGCTCTGGGAGTTGGCGATGGACAGGGAAGCCTGGTGTGCTGCTGTCCATGGGATCTTAAAGAATTGGACAAGACTGAGCGACTGAACTGAACATGGCTATCAAAATACTATGATGTTTACACCCATTGCATACATTTAAAAGAGTGAATTACTGTAAAATTACATTTATAATGTATTGGAAATTACATTACTTTTTAATTACTTAAACTTATGGGGAAGAACTTTGGATGTTAGCTCACAATCCATTAGCCTAAAACATTCAGTAGTTTACAGGATAAGTAGGTAATGTACATTCAGTTCAGTCGCTCAGTTGTGTCTAAGTCTTTGTGAACCCATAGGCTGCAGCATGCCAGGCTTCCCTGGCCATCAAATTAACATTCATTTACTGATTTTTTTCCCAAACCCTAACATGGCACTTCAAAACACTCTGAGTGTATCTCATATAGCTCTATTAAAAGAGCCTTTTTTCTTCCCCCTTGAGAAATGTATTAAGTTCTAGAAGACTTCCTTTCTTTGTAAAGGCTAGAAAATGTAACTGAAAAGAGTATCAGGGTTTTTAAATAAATGTAAAATATTTAATACAAAGCAAGTGTTTTTCAAAATTCAACATATACAGCCTAGTAACAATTTTTTACTTCCACTTTACAAATGATGCCTATACAATTTCCAAAGACATGGAAGCTGAGAATGGTCTAAGAACTCCAAAGATCTTTTCTATACATAAAAACAGTACTTCCTTTATCCCTTTATGAACTATGGATGGAGGTTCCTTACATTGTACAGGAGACAGGGAGCAAGACCAACTGCATGGAAAAGAAATGCAAAAAAGCAAAATAGCTGACTGGGGAGGCCTTACAAATAGCTGTGAAAAGAAGAGAAGCGAAAAGCAAAAGAGAAAAGGAAAGATATAAGCATCTGAATGCAGAGTTCAAAGAATAGCAAGGAGAGATAAGAAAGCCTTCTTCAGCGATCAATGCAAAGAAACAGAAAAACAACAGAATGGGAAAGACTAGAGAGCTCTTTAAGAAAATCAGAGATACCAAGGGAACATTTCATGCAAAGATGGGCTTAATAAAGGACAGAAATAGTATGGACCTAACAGAAGCAGAAGATATTAAGAAGAGGTGGCAAGAATACACTGCTGCTGCTAAGTTGCTTCAGTTGTATCTGACTCTGTGCAAGCCCACAGACGGCAGCTCACCAGGCTCCCTCATCCCTGGGATTCTTCAGGCAAGAACACTGGAGTGGGGTGCCATTGCCTTCTACAAGAATACACAGAAGAACTGTACAACTGTACAACCCAGATAATCACGATGGTGTGATCACTCACCTAGAGCCAGACATCCTGGAATGTGAAGTCAAGTGGGCCTTAGAAAGCATCGCTAAGAACAAAGCTAGTGGAGGTGATGGAATTCCAGTTGAGCTACTTCCAATCCTGAAAGATGAGGCTGTGAAAGTGCTGCACTCAATATACCAGCAAATTTGGAAAACTCAGCAGTGGCCAAAGAAATGGAAAAAGTCAATTCCAATCCGAAAGAAACGCAATGCCAAAGAATGCTCAAATTACCACACAATTGTAACCATCTCACATGCTAGTAAAGTAATGCTCAAAATTCACCAAGCCAGGCTTCAGCAGTACGTGAACCATGAACTTCCAGATGTTCAAACTGGTTTTAGAAAAGGCAGAGGAAACAGAGATCAAATTGCCAACATCCACTGCATCATCGAAAAAGCAAGAGAGTTCCAGAAAAACATCTATTTCTGCTTTATTGACTATGCCAAAGCCTTTGACTGTGTAGATCACAATAAACTATGGAAAATTCTGAAAGAGATGGGAATACCAGACCACCTGACCTGCCTCTTGAGAAACCTATATGCAGGTCAGGAAGCAACAGTTAGAACTGGACATGGAACAACAGACTGGTTCCAAATAGGAAAAGGAGTGTGTCAAGGCTGTATATTGTCACCCTGCTTATTTAACTTATATGCAGAGTACATCATGAGAAACGTTGGACTGGAAGAAGCACAAGCTGGAATCAAGATTGCCGGGAGAAATATCAATAACCTCAAATATGCAGATGACACCACCCTTATGGCAGAAAGTGAAGAGGAACTAAAAAGCCTCTTGATGCAAGTGAAAGAGGAGAGTGAAAAAGTTGGCTTAAAGGTCAACATTCAGAAAACGAAGATCATGGCATCTGGTCCCATCACTTCATGGCAAATAGATGGGGAAACAGTGGAAACTGTCAGACTTTATTTTTTTGGGCTCCAAAATCACTGCAGATGGTGATTGCAGCCATGAAATTAAAAGACGCTTACTCCTTGGAAGGAAAGTTATGACCAACCTAGATAGCATATTGAAAAGCAGAGACATTACTTTGCCAACAAAGGTCCGTCTAGTCAAGGCTATGGTTTTTCCTGTGGTCATATATGGATGTTGAGAGTTGGACTGTGAAGAAAGCTGAGCGCCGATGAATTGATGCTTTTGAACTGTGGTGTTGGAGAAGACTCTTGAGCGTCCCTTGGACTGCAAGGAGATCCAATCAGTCCATTCTACAGAAAATCAGTCCTGGGTGTTCATTGGAAGGAGTGATGCTGAATCTGAAACTCCTATATTTTGGCCACCTCATGAGAAGAATTGACTCACTGGAAAAGACTCTGATGCTGGGAGGGATTGGGGGCAGGAGGAGAAGGGGACGACAGAGGATGAGATGGCTGGATGGCATCACTGACTCGATGGACATGAGTTTGAGTGAACTCCGGGAGTTGGTGATGGACAGGGAGGCCTGGCGTGCTGCAATTCATGGGGTCGCAAAGAGTCGGACACGACTGAGCGAGTGAGCTGAGCTGAATCCTCTTGGGTGCCTGCTCAGTTGCTTCAGTCATGTCTGACTTTTGTGACCCTGTGGACTGTACTGCACCAGGCTCCTCTGTCCATGGGATTCTCCTGGCAAGAATAGTCATGTGGGTTTCCACTCCCTCCTCCAGGAATAGTCTTGCATTATACCTCAGTTCTCTCAGTTTAATCATTGGCAATAATTCCAATGGAATCATTCACTCTAAATAAAAATATAAAATGTATGTAGTGCTTTTATTGTTTTAAAGCAATTCCACATATATCCTCTAGTATTAATTGAACATTATCTAATGACAGGAAGAAAGTATGTTAG